>NC_071475.1:8755000-10005000 GCF_028500815.1 Rissa tridactyla
GGGTTTTATGCACAGCCAGCGAGCTGCTTGTCACCACCACCTGCAGCTAGAGCAGACACTGGAGAGCATTTTACAGCCAAGGGCCCTGATCTGCTCTTGCTGGCATGAGGTGGTGCCAAGTCCACCTTTCCCGTGGATTCAGGTGTTGGCCAGCATGAAGGGTGGATCCTACCTTTGGTCCCGGGGTGCGAGTGCTGCTGCCCAAGCTATGGCCCCTTGCGTTTCACTTTCAGAGAAAAGGGAGCAAATAGGGCCTGGGACTGTCATGCTCTAAGCAAAAATTCTTGCAAAATTCTAGGTATAACCCCTACCGGGACCTAGGGAAACAGAAATATCTCGCCCTGTGTGTCTGCCTCGCAGCGCAGCTCTAGTTGACAGACAAGTTTGAGCCTTGCTCTTCTTCCAGCACAGGCATTTGTGTCCTGCCAGAATCTGGCACTCGGCTTGGAAAGGGAAATTACAAGTCCTTTCCTGAAAGTCAATTACTGCTGGTTCAATCCCAGATAAACTGGAGAAGGCCTGCCAAGAGGCCATGAGTACATTCAAGGCCAAGTTTCTACAGGTGTCCACGCAGTTACAGTCGGCTCCAAGTTGCCACGCCATATAGAGAGTCGAGGAACACGCGCACCAGCTAGAGGGATTAAAAAAAGCAGTATTAAGGAAGCTATTAAATTCATGTCCATTTCCTAAAATCATGGAGTGCAATTTGTGAAAACATCCTTGACACTGGTCAGAGCAAAAGAGGTGTTTCAGATACATGCTGAGAAGTTGGATGACTGTCTTAACTTCCTTCCCCCCAGCTTCTGGAGCGATTTACAACATCCTTCTAGTAAAGGATCCAGAGGCATTTGGAGGGAGAAAAAAGACTTACTGGAAGATTAAAGAAATCACTGAGCTTGCCAAAGTTCACAAATGGACTCAAAGCGGAGCTACTCCTCACTGGAAGGAGAGATCACACTTCTGGTTAGCAGGAGAGTTGGTACCAGTTTGTGCAGGACTTTGTGACAGCAAAGAGATCCCAAGTTCTGCTTAATAAAGGAATTGACTTACAAACCCACCCTTCGCCAGCTGAGCCAAAGTCCAGGGGCCTCTGCAGGAAGGAGATACTAACACACAATAATTTAGAAAGGAAAAAGGAACAGTTAAATGGGCAAAACTTGCTCTGCCAGGGCACGACCCATGGAGAGGTCTGCCATTGTCCCCGGTGGGGCAGGTCCCTTGCTCACGGTCCCAGGGTGAGACACACCAACTATGGTAACCATAACTGCTTCTAAGAATACTCCAGCGTTCGCAATTCCCATTTCCTCTGCCCACGGCTATTCAAAGCCTCACTGAGGGAGGTTTTCCATCCTTACGTTCTCTTACATTGTTCCTGAAGAATATGCTAAAAATTATTAGCTGCCTTTTAGCCTGAAAATTTTCTCTGCATCCCCAGTCTAATGCTCTGCACTTTCTTTTGTCTCTGGGTTAATCATTCCATTATCAACCTGTGCAGCAATTAGATGGGACATTACCAGCATCTGGGATTTCTCTTGGTGAACTGTATTTGCAATAATGCTTCCCTTTCTATTTTCCATGGTAATAACATTAGTTTTAAACAACGTGTCTTTTAATGTAATAGGTGTTTCTTTTTGATACAAAGGTTACACAACTCATGCAACCTTAGCCACTGTTAGACTTTCACAACAGTCAGGCATTTAGGATCAACAGACTTCCTTTAAAAAAAATAAAAATCAAGAGAATGAACAAGATATAACAGGGATTTTTCTATTTAGCTTATTGGATATAGACCCTTGGTTTATATTTAAACCCAAGGTCATGTTTAATCCCAAGATGAATCCAACCATGAAGATTAAAAATTGTATATTGAAAAAGAGAAGCCGAGGGTTTTAGGCAAGCATGAACACTTTATGAAGCTTTAAGTTATGGGCAGAACAGCAATAAAGTGGCATGTTAACAACATTGTTCTGATAACACTGAAGGAATCATTAGTTTGTAATAGAGTTTATTTCAACCTTATTTGAAAAGGTTCAAAGACAGAATACCTATATAGCTTTGCATTTCTGAAAGAGCTGCAGGAGTTTCTCCAAAATACTTATCTAGAGGAAAGTTTCCCCTGTATAGCTGTTGTCAGGCTAAACAAATTTATCTGATGTACTGTGCATGGTACAGGCTGAGGTGAATAAGGATATTAAAGCAATCAGAGGGTTTCTGTCCTGATGTATCTCTCAATTAGCTACAAACCTCAATGCACTGCAGTCGGCAGCTGTGTGTGATGGAAAGCTTGAGCAGTCTAGCAAGAAACTGCTGTATTGCTTTACAGGATGATACCGTGCAAGCAGCATTAAAGTCCGAGAGACAATATTAGAATGCTTGTTTCAATGTCTTTCATCAATATTGGTGTTTATACCACTGCTAAGCCTTTTAGAGTATTGTATTTAGAAGAAGCTGGGGCTCTGCCAGTGAAATATCTACACTGCAGGATGTCAGCTCATCAAAAGACTTTGTGAGAACGCATTGATGCTGATGAGACTCTCTTCAGGAAAGGTTTCTCAGGTCCTGGCCAGTATTCCTCATCAAAGGCCAAGAGACACTCACTGCAAAGTAAGGAATTGCCTACTTCTTGGGCAGCTCATCAGGAATATGGGAGAACCAAATTCAAGAGCCTGTACCGTGACTCAGAGCAAGCTGCACCTCTCAAAGCCCACGCAACTGGCCTTGCCCTCAGGCTCTCCATTATTCCTGAATACGCCTCTTTCAGCCTTTTTTTTTTTTTTTTTTTGCAGAACCTTTTGGGAGGCCTTGAGTTTGTGTTGATACAGAACAGAAAAATTTGCGAAATCTAGAAAGTCTTTGGGCATGGGAAACCTGTTTCTCTCCAAGATCTTCATATTAGTTTATTTTTCCTGGAGCTATTGAATTAACAAGAATTGGAGATTTCAGAGGGAAAGACTGCAAAGAACATCATTGCTGATTCCTCCTCTTCACCATTGACTTGAGAACTTTGATCAGTCTCAGTATCCCAACTAGATCAAAGCACCAGAGCTATTGCTCTGTTCTCAGCTGCATGGTTACCCACCATGAATATCAGATGAATTTTGTCTTCTAGTTTGGTCTACTTAGAGGAATGGCTCAAAATTGCTCAGAAAGTGCTGCTTGCTGCCTTTGGTCCTCTCATTAGCAAGCGGCCTGTCAGTCTGCACATTTTCAGCCCCTGACCTGGTACACTTTCAGTAGCTAATAGCTTGGCGCACGGACCCGAGGAGCCTCCTTCTGTATCTTGGCAACAACTGTAAACATTTCAGACATGCCTGGCTGCTTTCTCTGTGGAGCAGGGCATGACCAGACCATGCAGACATAGAAAGAGACAGGCGCGGGAGAGGCAGGAGAGGGCTTGTTGCACATCACCGGAGGAAAAAACTTTATAATTTGCTAAAAATCTCTTTGGAAGGCCATGTTCAGATTCAGATGACTTCCCTTGGCACAAAATCAGTATCAGATCCTGTTGAAGAGATCGTGGAAGGATAAAACGTAACCGAGAAGTGGAATCAGATGCTAGCTGCATTGCCGCCTTCCACTTGATATTCCACTTGAAATTCAACAATAAAATAATAGTGTTCACAGGAAATACACCTTTCCAACTGCAGTGTCTGCAGGTATGTGATGACTAGAACTGTAAGGGCATCTCAGGCTTGTGGATTTCCATAGGAGCTGAAGCAGTACCAATCCTCCATGGCTTTGCCTTGGCTTTAATAAAAGGCTGTGGTTGTTTTAGAAAGCTCAGCCCTAGGACAAAAAATAGACGCACTTTGTTGATTTTCCCTCAGCAAGATGTTCTCAGGTGGATTCTGGGCTCTAGAAGGGTTTATCCATTTTCAAAGGATGTTTCAGCGCAAGTCCTTGGCTACATTCATGCTTCATCGACATGTGCAATTACGGCACTTACAGACATGATCGAACTTTCCACTAACTCACTCCCACACAGAGAGCACTGTCTCAGTATCAGAGCAGGTATTACCTCAGAAACTCAAACCACGTGATTACCACCTAAATCTGGTGCTTTGTTGCCATGTGGGTGCTAATTCAGGATGATATTATGGCTCCATAACACTGTACTTGGTCCAGCTCAACTCCTACCCCCAACTCTTACATCTGCTGAGATTTACTCCATAGTGGCTCTCAGGCCAGAGGGACAGCAGCGTCAAACCAGCCCCGGTGGTACACTGCCTCCGTCCACTCCTCTCACCCCATGCCAGCTTCCAACTCACTGTCCATCCCGCTTCCACACGACGGGGAGGGAATCACATGCTTTGTGCCTTCTGCGAGGAATTATTTATGCAGATGGGTAAAACCCAGCCTCAGTTGAGACCAGAGCTGCCTGATGTCTAACCAGAGCGTAGGCAGAGAACCTATGGCTACATGCACCCACGGAGCACTTTGCAGCAAGGGCCAACCCAAGCAACTGATGGCCACTGTGATGATAGATAGGATCCTGCTTTGCAAACCTCGCCTTACACACAGGAATGAAAGCTCCCTTATTCTGCAATTTTTTATTTCTGGAAATGCCACAAAAGCTTCTTTTTTTTTTTCACCCACAATGCAAAGCCACAAAAACCTCCTCAGTAACTCCCCATATCCCTACATCAATTTTATTGCATTCCTCCTGGCATGAGGAAAGAATGAAAATGGGTGATGGTAAGATATCTGTGTGTTTTCTCCTCACTGCTTTTGCTGACTCAGAAATTTAAGAACAACAAGCAGCAGCAGACAGCATAACCTAACCTTATCACACTGGAATCCAATTGCGTGTCTTGCACAGAGCATTTCCAAAGCTCTTACTGTTTATGTTGCATCACAGAAAACAGCTGGAAAAAAAAACCTGTAAACTCCTTAATTTTGCTAACTGTATAGAAAGTTATTTGTTCCACTCGAGAACATTACACAACAGTGGCAGAGACTTTCTTTTTTTAAGCTTCCAAAAAAATAAAAGAGGGGAAAGAAACCTCTTTTTCATTGAGGCTGCTGCAAAGGTTCAGACTTGTTTATAAAAAAAAAAGAAAGAAAGAAACCCTGATGACTGCCAACTTTAATTGCCAAAAATGTGCTTTCAGTTATTAAAGTCCTAATGAGGTAAGTAGGGGAAAGGACAGTTTCTTATTTCTTGCTCATGACAAAAAGAGAGAGAGAGAGAGGAAGAAAAGCAATAAGCAGACTAGCTGGCTGTGGGGTGCAGATAATGTAATGACCTACTGGTCAAAGCTTGAGAGCCATCAGTACTGCAGTACGAGCCCTCCCATTTTTTGCTAAGGAAATAAATTTACTTGCTAATAACGGTAGCGAGGTATTACCCAGTCTCCAGAGAGAGCACGGCACATACACAAATGCTTTCCTGGGGCCACTGAGTGCCTCCTGATGTGTTAGGAGGGACCGGAGCGTGGAGGGAGGAAAGCAATGAAAATGCAGGTGACGGACGGCCACATTTTCTCATTTCCTGGCCACGGTCTATTCCCAGCAGCTCCAATGAAATATGTTACCTCCTCTCCTGTGTGACTAACACAGCCACAACTCAAATCAAAAGGCACCTGGGCTACACAGCAAATCTTAAATCTTTATACAGCCAAGTAATTCCCATGGGGAAATAGGATGGAGCCTTTCCCTCAGTGCTTACAGTACTTGGGGAATGTCTGAGAACCAGGGGTGAGAAACTCTGCTGAAGGCTTCTGTAGGGGAACGACCTGGCATTGGAGGCCCTGTTGATTTTTAAGAGCCAACAAGGGATGTGGGGTTTTGGAGAGGTGGGAGCAGAGGTGGCTCTAGACAAGCGGAGATAAGAGGTCAGAAAGGATTTGGGCTACTTTGGATTTTGTTAGAAGTCACACTAATGGAAAATACAGGAAAATGCACTAAGAAATATCACATTATGCATTAACTCCAACAGCATGGAGACTGCTGTGGCCTCATTAGCCATTGCAGGTTTGTACACTACAAGTGTGACCTTCTGCTTGAGAGTATTTTTGCCCCTCCAAGTGGCCCAACCAGTGGGTGCCCACACCTGCTGAGCCAGGAGGCAAGGAGAGCCCTTGCTACAGACCCAAGGCTCTTTAACCTACCCATGAACACTTCAACCAGCTTTTTCAGTGGCACATTATTGGCTCTGGTTATGCATGGAGAGAGAAAGGCCAAATTATAGTCCCCCCAACCCATGCTGTCTAACCATCCACTCCTCTCCTTAGCCAGGCTGCGCTTACTTTGTCCCTGTTCAGTAAAAAGCAGCTTAGTGTTTTGTTTCAAGGCCATTCCTAGAATTAGGAATGAAACTGGCCCAGGCTATTTAAACACCTTTTTGCAATTACTCAAATAAATGCTTTTAAAACCAGAGTTTCCTAAGGTGGCTTCAGATCTGGTTACTTTTTCCCACTTTTGTTTCGGCATTCACTAGCATTCGTGGGAGTACACGTGTGTCTGAGCTCACGTGCTGATCTTCGCTTGGGGATCTGTCCCCCTAAAACGGGGCAGAAGGACTGATTTTGTAACAGGCAAGACGAAGAGTTGCTAACGACAGAGCAGACAGCCTCCAGCGTCAGCACTGGGTCTGAGCCCAGCAGCACCTGGAGGCAGTCCTCTAACGGGAGGAAAAGGAGAAGATGGGCAACAGGTCCTTCCCCCTGGGGCAGCAGCTCAGCCTCTCACATTTCTGCCCCTTGGGGCTACAGGGGAAGGGGCAGAGGAAATGCTGACAAGAGAATAAGCAGCTAGATATAATCCTGGAACCACCCCAAGTCCCATACTGTTCATAATTACCTATCATTTGCCTGATCCAAACATTCACTCCTCTGAAAGACCCTAATCCATTACCTGCCAGGTACTGCCCCTTTATAACTTCCTCATCTGCGCCACAATGCTCCGCTAAGCTTTGATGTTCTGGCGAGGCCAGGGAGGCTCTGAAATTTGGGATTAGCAAACATCCGCAGGCATGATGCAGGCTCTCCAACATCAGCACATGTTCCAGCATCTGAATCTAATAATGGCGTGCCAAAATCTGCAAAAGGCAGTGGGGCGATTCCTTGCTCATTCGGGTGGCAATGCCTGGGCCAGGAGAGCGGTTTGAAGCCAGGGCAGGCTGGAAACACATGTGGAGTTCCTCCTAAAGGGAGGTCACACACCCTGCTGTCCCTGCCCCTCTGTCCTAAGGACAGCCAGCTTGGTTAATACAGAAATTCATTCTGGGTAGAACAGCATTAACCCTTGAGCAATGCTGCCTCAGAGAGGCATCACTCTGGATGTATGCCTGCGCATCTTTTTCTTTTTAAACACCGCACATGCTATTCATGCAAAAAACCTGTACATAAAACTTCCCAAAGGTGGTTTACATGCCCCAGCCAGGAGCTGAGCAGTAGTTCTTGCAGCATGATGGCTTTAAGGCTTTAAAATTCAGCGGCTCCTCCTGATGCATTTGCAATCCTGTCGGATTCCTAGGCATACGTGCAGTAGTTACAGCAGGAGTAGAGTCCTGTTTGCATAAATCTGGTTTGAACAACAGTTTCAAAGACAGGAAAAAAAACCCCCACAAATCACACAAATCCTTTAACTAAAGGGTTCAGCATCCCTTGCATTAAAAGAAAATCCTTGAGATCCAGAGCACTAACCATAAACGTGAGTATTTCTCTCTGAGCAGAGAAGGTGCCTTTGCTGAGCTCTGGGCTGACATTGAATGTATGTTGCCTCAGACCGGGGTAACGTCTGCTTATAAGCTTCAGATGGAGGCAGTGTAAGTAGCTCTCCAATTTTGGGATAAACAGCTGCAAACAACGCACAAGGAAAACCAGTTTTGTTTTGTTTTTGACTAATTTGTATTTGCTGGGAGCATGGGGCTTGTTCCTGTTGTTGCAGCTGTAAATTTCAAGACGGCTGCAAGGTAAAACCCAAAATTGTACAAGCAATTAGCCCATAGTAACGTCTAATCACTGCTGGCATCTAAAAAAAAAAAAGTAAAGCAGCAGGGATGTTTAACTTTGAAAACCAACTACTGCACAGATGCAGGAACTATGTTCGTTGAGGAAGTTTTCCTTGGCATGTCAATGTGAATTGTAAAAATTGGCTCAAAACATGGCGACACAAAGACCGCAGAACTGTAGAAAGAAGTATTATGGTTCATCACATCAACATTTGACTATAATTCCTAGGAAACTTATTCATACAAATCAAATGCTTTCCAAGGGCCAATCTCCACCAGATCAGTCAGAAAGTAATTATTTTCAGCTGTCCTTGGTGTGCCTCAAGTTCATGCTCTTCTTAGCCAAGAAGATTGCAGGTGTGATCCCGCATCCTTTGTGGAGGCTCCGTGTGTGAGCAGGGGCCACCCCAGCAAATAAAGGTCACGGCCCAGCCCAGCAACCTGTGCTGAACCAAGCAGCATGCAAGAGCCTCGGGGGGGCGGGGTGGATGTGCCAGAAAACCTACGGCAAGAAGCTGAAATGCATTAAAAATAATCATAAAAGTCATGTCTGCAGTCATGCTGGGGAGGTTCTGGGACCCCCCCGGCCCCCCAGCCCGGGGGCTGGAGCATCTCTTGGCTGCCCAGCTCTGACCACTGGCTGCAGGGAGTTGGGCAGGGCAAAACACCGATTTATTTTCATGCATTTGGCAATTTTTAAACTGATGCGTAATCTCCTACGGAGCGATGAGGTTGGTGCCCACCTCACCACATGAAAGAGCTCTCCCTGATGTATGAGGATGTTGCTATTGTTTTTCCTTGCAAAGTTATGGCTGTGGTATATTGCTGTCTTGGGAAATGTGCCTCTTGGAGAGATATGCTCCAGGATCCGGAGATACAGCAGTTGATTCCACATTTCTCAAAACTGCTGGAAAATGTTGGAAGAACTCAGGATTTTCTAAGTACAGCCCCAGAAAAATCACGCATTAGCATTCAGGGGACACATACCACACAAGAACACGTGCAGAGCACAAGGAACATCTGTGTCACCATAACAGTGGCACAAGAACCAGCTTGAAGAAGAGGGACCTGTCAGTCCTTTCCACTTCTAATCCAACCCAATGCCAGCACCGGTCTGTGTCAGAGCACGTCACCTTGCAAAGCATGCTAAATCCATGGAGGAGCAGTTAAGTACACTCTGCAAACCTCCTACCTGCTTACTCTTTGCCCCTGAGCAGTGTCAGTAGAAAGGCACCATAGTGCACATCCAGGAGCAGTGAGCACAGCCACCCTTGGTCTGAGAGGGTGAGAGCAAACCATCTGCACCAAGGAGGGCCAGCGCATGCCCACACTGATGGTGGGGAAACAGCGAGTACAACTCACTCAAAATTTGCCTCCTTCCCCCTTAGAAGTGACCACGCTAGTGCACGCAGGGTCCCCACCTACCTGCTGGACTCCCTGCAGCACAAAGAGAGGACTAGAAAACAGGATTTCTGCAGCCCACACCACCTCCAAGGAGCCTCCTCAGCCAGCAAACAGTAGAAGCTCAAGCATCAGTGCTTTTAAGGAGCTTCATGTGGCCAGCTCATACTCCTGATAGTCCACCACAGGTGGGTAAGCTGTGGCTTCTCCCCTGCAGTAACGCTCATTAAGCCCTGGAGTACATCATTTGGTCAGGTGAAACATCTCAGTAATGGGGTTCGGCTTAGATTGGTACCTGTAGGGAGTAACCTAGACACAGCTGGTCTTTTCTGGTGAATGAACAAGGTAACCTCTCGGTGTCACTCTATGATCCCAAGTGGAGGTGTTTCCAAATGTGGCTTTGGAGCCCTTCCGGCTCCATCAGACACAAGAGATGCATGGGGCAAGGAGCTGCCCCGTCCCTTCTGCGCCCTGGGAGAGCAGGGTCAGCCACACACACTCTTCCCAGCCTCCGTAGCAGACGCAGGTGGATATTGGTTTGCAAATCCACTCACGCACTGAATCCTTATCTCAGGGAGAAAGTATGGACATGTGTAAAATGTTCCCAGGTGGGAAGTGGCCAGTGGCCGGGACATGAGCTCTCAGAGCAAACCAGCAGTCACGCAAGAGGATGGGTGAGATCCATCCACAGTCGCTCTCAGCCTGGGGAAAACAAAGAGTGCCTGGGTTGTCACAGATTGCTTCCTCATAATCAATATGGGTCATTTCTTGAGCTTATTACAAAATTTAATTAAAATAGTTTGAAACCTCTTTTATCATTTTACAGCTTTCATTTCTGCCTTCTGGGATTTTCTTGGCTCCATCTTTTTCTGTTTGCTTTTCTTATTTTACTTTATTTATTTAAATTACATATTTCTGTCCTTCTCCATCAACTATCATAATTTTTTATGACATAATAAAGCTGAAAGTGGTCTTTGGCCCATGTGTGTTATGCCTTTGTTGGCAAAATAAAACTGTAAAAGCATCTTGCAAAAAATTGTATAAAGGGCCACTGTGTATGTAGTATTAGCTTTCTTTAATCCATAGCTGGGCACTTTTTCAAGGTCGAGAGAAAGAAATGCAGACTTAAGTACTTTTAACATAATCCTCCAACATCACGTAAATCACAGAAGAAAAAGCCAGCTCCCACAAACACCAACCTGAAAATGTACATAGGTAAATCTGGTGGTTCTACAAATCTGATGGGGTTTTGCTGAGCAAGTCAAATATGCAGGTTCAAGGTTGGCTGAGCATCAGTATTATGTTCCAGTCTACCTCTACTGTCATATATTTAATCTCCAGTAATTAAACTTCTAAATGAATCCATTTCACAAAAGCTACAGTGCATAGAGTGAATCGGTGAGTAAATTTTTGTAACCTCAGAAGCAACCCCAGATCGGGGTGGAGCTGCTCTCCGTGCAACAGCCTATGGAGCAGATAGAGACGTAACTGTCAAAATAAAGACAAAACTAAAAGAAAAAAAATACCAAGAACTCCCCTGGCTCCAGGTTTCCAAGTTCTTTCCTGTTACTAAAAGAATATTTTCTAAACACCCACAGCATATTGTTTTACTGCAGCTCCTGATTACAAAAAAAAAAAATTATGAGGAAGCTGATTAGAAACTTCTGATTAGAGGAAAAAAATATCACTGATAACATCTGGGTGCAAACCAAGAATTCAGAATTCACAGCATGGTAGACATGGAGAGAGCAGTCTGGCACTGAGATTACTTGCTTTGATGAGATAAAATGAGTTTTGCTATGGCCAAACCCAACGCAGACAGCTAGGAGTGGGGACTGGGTGTCCTGCACCTCCAGAGGGATGCTGCAGCAAAAAGGGTCTTGCGTGGCCCCAAGAAGCCCTGCCAGGAGGGGACAGGCTTTCCTGGGTATGTGAGAGGAGGGAGGACAGTGCTGCAGTGCCATGGACAATGCTGGTGTTTGACTTCTGAAGGACGTAGAAAGGCAGGAGGTGTTTTACTGGAGAGGAGGGCGCAGTGACCTGGGTGCTAAGGAGGCGCTTGCTCAGCATGCACTTACAGAGCTTCTTCTTTTGAAGAAGATTTAGAAATGCTTGGACTATAGGGCAGAAGAAACTTTGGGGAGAAAATATGAAGCACGTAAAGGCTGTTTAATAATGAGGGCAGACGGCAAGAATGACTGTGTAGGGACTGAAGCCAGACAAATTCAGATGAGAAATAAGTCATTGCGTTTTCAGAGTGAGGAGGATTAACCTTTGAAATGAACTACCCAATGAAGTGATGGATCATCTGTCTCCTGGTATCTTTAAATCCAGACTGGATGCCTTCCTGGAAGACATGTGCAAGCCAAATACAGGTTTCCTGCTTCACACAAGGATGGATGGGTGAGGTTAAACAGCCTGAGGTACAACGGGGCTCGTGTGGATGATCTAACGGTCCCCTCTAGTCTTTAAACTCTGAATGTGGGACTCAGTGAAACATGATACAACATAGAAATGTCCCCAGGTCTCTGAATTACTGCTTATTACAGATCATTTTGAATCATCCCATGCCCAACAGGCAGTCCCACTGACAACCACGGCACTGCCTACAGAAGAAGCTGCTGTGCCACGTGGACAACCATGGCTTCATCCGGGCATAAAATGACCCAATTTGCTTCTCTGCAGGACAAAAAGACCTAATGCATCACATCGCTCGTCACAACTACGAGCCAACAGGTCCTCACCTTCCGCTGCTACCAGGCCCAGAAATACACAGAGCAGAACATTATTGCGCTTTTCAGTGTTTTAAAGACACTACTCTTAAAAGAGAAAAGTTTCTTTCCACCATCCCTTATAGAGCATGTCTCGAACCCACCAGACTCCTGTGTCCCCCTGCAGTCAGCCCTCCTTCCTACATAGGTGCTAACTCCCTTTAGTCCTCCCTATTAAGAAGAAAATTAATCCAGATCAAAACTGGTAAGGACTTCCAGTAAATTCAAGCAAAATTTAAACTTCAGTAGAAGAATAATAGAAGAGGTTAGGAAAAATCCTAAAAGTCCCACTAACTTTATAAAGCCCAACCCGTGCATGCCCCAAAGGGCTGACCGATCTCTGGTGAGGCTGGTGGTGTGGCCAAAAAGTCGGAGCTCTAGGCTGGCTCCGGAGCAGAAAGGGTAATACTTGCACCAGTGACGCAGAATGGCAAACCTGAAAAATTTGCCCTCAAATCTCCAGAAAATCAGCAACATGTGGCAAGCAAGACCACATGGTGCTACCCACTATGTTTCACTTCAGTTTTTATCCGTACCATGTGTTGCTTTCTTGTCATTTAGAAACTTAGTTCTCATTTATCAGCCTTTTTCACATTTCACTTCTGGGCACTGCTATCCATGCATTATCCATCCTTTTTATCTTGCTGTTTGAACTGTGTTCTGCAGCTCTGGTTCAGTTTTACCATTCATTCATCAGCATGAAGTTAAACAATTACTAAACAACTTGGGTAGCTGGCAAGCGGCGAGGAAGCAAGATCCATTTCTGCCCAGAGGGAAGAAAGATTTTATACAATAGCATGGCCTTTGTTTTGCATCTCATGGGTGATGCTATTGATGTGAAGGTTATATCACATTATGTGCCAAACCGCTCGAGCTAGTTTCAGATTGCAGTTCCCCATGGGGTATTTCCACTCAATATATAAGATAACCAGATCTGCTCTCAGTCCACTCCTAGCCTGGACAGTGCTTAGTCAGCTCCCCAAATCTTGGCAAGCTGAAGCGAGAGAGCGGAGTTGCACTCTTCCCTAGTTATTACCGTTTTATCAGCGATCACTCCTCTTAATGCTATGGAGCCCATGGCAAAAACAATGAGCAAATTGCGTGTTTTCCTGCGGTGAGCAGAAAGCCGTTAAGGGACTGTAAAACATAGTGCCCTGTACGTATCAGTATATTCTGCTTGCATCTGCGGAACGGTAGTACTTTGTTTCGGCTTTAATTCATGATCCCAAAACTGCTGATTACCTTGCTGCAAAGAAATGGACTTTGGGTGCGTGACAGAGAGGCAATTCTGCTTCCCAGGCGCCGGGAACATCAGGATTCAGGGATTTGACCTGGGTCACATTTTATTCTTATGTTTTTAGAATTATCTGAACAATTCCCACTATGAGGAAATATAGTACAAATAACAGTGATCTTAGTTTTGGTTTGTAGACCTTGATGTTTCCCCAAGCTTTATTTTACATTGTAGTTGTTATTTTGCATTATAATTGTTGTTTTGCATTATAATCTGCATTTCATTATCTGGCCTCCCAGTTTTCTTTCAATGTGCTAGCGTGAAATATCAACGAGGGGTTTTTGCAGAGCCTGAGACCCAGTGGAAAGACTGCTGCTGGATGACTTGGACCGAGCCGCAACACCAGAAACCACGTGTGAAAAGGGGCCATTCCAGAGGCACGTCCACCCGAGGAGTCCCGGCTCAGAACGCGGGATGTGCCATCTGGCCTGGGGACACTGTCTGCACCTTGCGCTTCCAAGGAGATGGGAACAGGGTCCACAGGGAGGAGTTTAGGATTTTGTTGATTTAACCCCCACAAGCTGTTTAAAAATAACACTTCCTGTGCTTAAAACATATCTCTGCTATTCCGGTGTCCCTTGGTTTTTTATCACATTTTTTTCTTTTCTTTTTGCGTTAACGAGCTCTCACAAAATGACGTGGGGGCATGTAACTACACTAGCACGAAGTTTTGGATTTAAGGAACTGGACCTTGGAGCTCTTCTGCCCAGGAAAAAATGCCAGATGCAGGATTTTGCCTTGAAGGATACCCAGGGGATCCAGAGATGGTTGCAGGATCAATAATCAGATTGGGTTTCTCCAGCACAAGGTGGAGGTGCTGGAGAGGCTAACCACTGCTGGAGACAGACAGCTTTTCAGATGGGGATCTGGTTGCAGGGTATTAATGTCAAATAAATGTCGCGTGCACTAGGGCAACAGGCTCTGTAAAGATTTTATTCTAATGCCCTGAATCTGGACATGTCATAAGGTCATAAGGAAAATACCTTAAATTTTGAGGCCATTACTAAAGGTCTGAATCAGAATACTCCACAAAGAGCCTGAAAGTACTGAGAAACCCATCATCTGAACTGTATAGGCTGGGCTTATTAATGGTCAAAATCAAAACTGCCTTTTTCATTTAAAAATACACATGCAAGTACTCATCTCAGTGCAAGAGGCTGGCCCAGGTTCCAGTCCTTTTTCTGCTCATACAAGCTGCTTTTTTTCTTTTTTTTGGCTCCCTTCTGCTGGAACTGCTTAATTTGTATAAACAGTGAAGCATTCACCAGATTAGAGCTCCTACCAGTATAATCTGGTTGCCAGGACGACAGCCGGGAGATGGAAACCCCCGTGTAGGTTTCCGAACTAGGGGTGTTTCGGGGAAGCTCTGGGTGCCCATATCCCGCATCACCCCCCTGCCACCCACCCCACCTTCCTGAGCCGAAAGTCCCTCCCCAGGAACCTCTTCCCACCACAGCGTTATTGAATCCGACGTGTTCCCGTCAGGCAGCATTGCGCAATGAAACGTTGGTACCGGGGGATGTTTCTCACCGGCTCTAGTCAAAATCAGCAGAAAAGGGGTGGTAATTTCATCCCGTTTTACGTGCAAGTTCAAAGGCATCTTGGACTTAGAGTATCTGCTAAAAGTAGATGTGTCCAACATTTATTAGCGGTTAGAATGTATTGCTTATCAGAAAATGCAACGGAATATGCTTATTTTGCTTTCTTGCCTCATCCAATATATTTCTATTGTTTATTTTGATTTTAGAAAAGAAACAATAGAGGAAAGTTCACCACAGGAAATGTTTGCCAATGTTTTCACAGAAATATTTGCCACTGGAGGTCAGTTCCACATTTCCAACAGTAATTTGATAACCCAAATCTATCATATTGAAAATCCCTCTAGACTCTTATCAAACTAGAGAGACATTCATAGGTCATTTTAAAAACATCAGCGTAGACTTTGAGATGACTACAGAATCCCCTCTGTGCTGTCGATTCTTGTTGGCCAAATTGTCCCTGAATCTATTTATTTACATATATTTTTTGCAGCATTTTGCAGCGTTAATTCATCTAGCTAAGCGTCTAGCTGTAGCCACACAACTGCACTGATGTTTGGCAGAGCATAGCAACACTGATTGAGTAAACAAAGGATTAAATTGGAAGCTACCTATGAAAGCTTTCTTTACTCAAAATTGCTTGGTGTAACTATACAATTTAAAACCACTCAAAAATCAAATCAGATGCTATCAACGATTTAACTCTGTCCCACCACTCAGCCTGCCTGAAACAATGATCTGTGTGTTTCTTGAATGTCTTTTGCATCTTTCAATGCATACATTTTTCTTTTATTTCAAATGAAGAAAGGAAGCTTCGATCAGATATTGTCAAAAAAATTGACATAAACTTTAGACAAAACCCTCTTCAACTCAATGTAGGCTGGAGCCATCAACCTGCAGATTACACTGGCAGGCAGAAACTGCGTTGGTACACAGAGTCCTCCCTGGAAATGCTCAAGGCCAAGTGTTTTTGTGGCCAGACCAGGCTCCACTGGCTCCTGGTAAAGCGTGGCAGATGCTGGGGCTGGGCACAGCGCGATGCCTCTTACTGCCGGTGCCACCACTGGCACTGCCACTGCGGAGTGACACCGCTGGCTTGGCACACAGGGCGGCTTCTCCCTGTCATCTGCTTCAGCAAAACCACCCAGCGATGGAGACTGAAGTTTTCGGGCCAGGCTGGAAGTGCTGCATCAGTTGAATGCCATGCAGAAGCAAGCATGCCGCACACGGAGCAAACCAGGGCTTTGGGCAATCCTTTGGTGCATCCTTCCTTCCAGGCATCGGCTGCATGCCCGAAGGCACAGGCAATCTGTCTGAAACAATAGAAAGAACAAACTCAAGCAAGCAGATGAATCATATCTTTTTAAGCAGGACTCAGGGTTTGCTTTGAGATGAGGTTTTTCAGCAAACAACCCCACGCCGTAGGACTTTTCCTTTCCTGCTGGCCGGGCAGACCATCCCCAGCTTGCTGAGCTGCACAGGGCAGCAAAACCTGCACCTCCATCGCCCGTGCTGCAGTGCAGGGCTGCAGGCCGGCTCTTACTGAGGCACCTGGAAAGAGCACAACCGAGGAAAACCCCGATCTAACCCTTTTTGTTGTTCAATCAGAGTATCCGGGGCAGGAGCCAGCTGCTGTCCATCCTCCCTCATACCTGCAGCATGAGTAAGAGTCACAGTTAATTTTCTTGCCTGTTCTTAGAGCTACACACATGCACATGCACATCGACTAGATATTTCTGCTAGATCAGAGGAGGTTAACATTTTATTCTTGCTTTAAGAAATGAGTACACCCTCTAAAAAAAGCTCCTCGCATTGCTCCGGTTAGATGCGGCCGATTTGGGATGAGATGCCTGCAGACTCTGGCTGGAATAACACTAATAAAACAGGAGTCCAGGAATCCTTCAGCTGCCTCGGGAAATGTGCCCTTGCAGCCAAAGGAAAACCCACCACCTTCAGATATTCCCTGCTGGGCGTGCGGTTCCTCCCACGCCAGAAGCTCTGGGCAAGCTCTACCATGTCTACCCTGTCAACCAGGCAAAGCTGACTTTGCTGCTGAGGTTACGCTTCTCAGCGAGGCGAGGGCAAAGCGAGTTTCTCTGGGGGGAGGAATGGAAAGTGGCCGTGTCCCTGGATAGTCTCTGGAAGTGCGTGGGTGTTTCTGCATGCTTTGAGGGCCAGGCTGCACAAAATACTTAGGCACATGTGTAACCAGAAGTGACGTCCAACAGAGTCCTGCAGAGACAGACACTTCCAGCCTTCCAGCTTCAGCAGGATCCAAACGGTTTTCCATGAAGTTTCAATTATTTTTTTGTTGTTGTTGTTCAAGCCGCTAAAATAGCCTTCATTCTAACAAGCCCCTGCCCATGGAGCCGCTGAATTAAACTCACTTTGAAGTATAGCAGGTCCTACCCGGCACGAGGAGCAATATCCATAATACAAGGTGAGGGAGCTTGCACTGCCGAATACTACCCGGTTGTTAATGTGAAAAACAGAATTAATTCAATGCCAAAAAGTTGTGAGAAAGTTTGAGAAAAGCATCATCAATTATAGGGACCGTCTCATACCACAGCTATTTCACCGCAATTCCACTTTACGTTCCTTGGCCAGCACAGCTTATTGAATAATTAAATAGCTATATGACACACGATCAGATTAAAAAGCCTTGAACGTGAATGAATACCAGTTTCCCAATTCTGAAAGGAATTTAATCATGGAAACTTCCACCTACCGTCCAGTTTACTGTATTCTGGAGAGAGCTGAAAAGCAGTGATATCCATGAGATCATCTTCACGGTGCTTTTTCCAGTACAGAAGGAAACCTGAGCTATTGCCTCGCAGGGGAACTTGGTCACAGGACACAGCCCTGAAGATTTGGGAGGAAAAACGCCCTCTTCTCATCTCTGTGTAAAGTAGCTTTTTCTGACTGGGAGTCACACGTCATTAAAACAGACACACCATTAAACCAGCCACTTCATTAAAATGGAAACACATTTAAAACTGCGAGGGTGGGATAACTTACTAGAACTTTACAGAGAAGAAATCAATTACAATTGTAGTAAAAGAAATATTTTTACACCTAATAGTATCCAATACGCATTGCATTGTAAACAGTGCTTTGTGTTATATAAAGGCACTGTTTCTCAGCATAGAAACCATTTAATTGCAATAATGACTCACATTTCAGCTGCAAAGCTAGATATGTATGTTTTCTGAATGTGCCAAATAGGCAAGACACCAACTAGCCTTGGTGTATTTAGAAGAACTTGCTTAAACTGCATGTCAAAGTAAACAGGAAAGCTAAACTATGGGTTGGGGCTTCTTGTTTGCTTGCTTTTTTGTTGGTTGTTTTTTTTTTTTTTTTTTTTAAGCATCCCAATGTTTGCTTGGAGCCCTAATATATATTAAAATGAAAGTATATGAAAAAGTGTTAATGATTCATCTGTAGAATGAATTTACCCACCATCTGAAAAGGCGCTGGAAATTTCGAAGAGTGTCAAAGTGTGACTTTGCTCACATATATTTTCCTTCTCCTGTTTTTAAATCCAGAATGTGCCTAAATGAATGACAGACTTAATTAGACACGTTTTAAAGTGAAACCACAAGAGATCCTCCATTTTGTACTGAAAGCCATCATTCAGAGGAGCTGCGTAGAGGCAGTGTGTGATCTGCAGTAGCTCAAACTTTGTGTGAAGTGGCCGCCTTGCAGATGAACTGTGGATATAAAATATGGAGGAACTCCACTTCTCAGCCAAGACAATTATCACAATCTACACAATTGTTGAACCGGGTAAACTGAAACTTCCCTTGCTAAATTTGCACTTTCTACACGTAGAGGACCATTCACTTTATTCACTCAACTATATCACAGCTGATAAACATGCTTTTCCATCTTACCTCCTGGGACTTCTTTAAAGAACCTACAGAATTAAAGCCCAGGTCCATGAGGCTGGGTGGGAAAAGGGCAGTGGGAAGCGGATCACCCCCTCACAGCAGCCCAGGCTTGTGCCAGATTAGTGGCCGCATTACCATGGCCCGATGTAAACAGAAAAGATATTTCCTGTCTTGGATTACATGGCAGGGGACGGAGGATTTGACTTGCAAATGAGGGGGGGATAAAAGGGTAAAGCCCCTAAGTACACACAACAGCAAGTCCGTGAGTAATGAGCCCGAGTTAGGAATGCTCCTGGAGACCCACACTTCCAATGAATTACTTTAGAAAGACCAATTTGCACGTTTGTTGTAAGTACACCCTGGGATTGCCCCGTGAAACAGAAGTATCTTGTCTTCCAGCCATTCCAGGGAATAAACACGCTGGGCCTCAGCTGGGTGTTAGCCGGTGGTGGATCTGCGCCCACCTACCAGCTGCGTCCCTTTACAGGGGATCGGCTCCGGTTAAAGACAACGCGGTGACGCTGCCATTATGTGCTGTGGGCCAGCAAAGCCGGTGTGAGGTTTTCCTGCCTCCCCATTGCCCGTCCCTGGAAGAGCAGGCTGCCTTAGGAGGTCTGTTAACCCAATTGGTGCCTGTTAACCCACTGCTCCAAATACAGAGGCAGGGTAACCCTTGCAAGGAAACTTAACGCGCGCTGGGTAAGGCTGTTACGATCAGCGCCATACAACACACCTGGCAGGAGGTCTGTGACGATAACGACCAGACTTTTGGCTCACAGAGGGAGACCAAGGGAGAGGAGGGAGGTCAAGACCCTCCACCAACATTTCAGCAGAAGGAAGCAGGAGTGCGAGACAACCTGTTTGAATCCCAGCTGTGTTGGGATACATGGAATGACTGCTATAGACAGCACCAAAATTCACCGGTCTGAACTGTTCGATATTTTCAGCATCTTCATTGCTGGGATCTTGTGTGAGGCCTGTTCTTAGTCTTCTGGCTGTCAGATTCCACTTTAAAACTGTGTTTCTTTCTCACTTTGTAGATGCAGCATCTGTCTCGCTTGTTATATTGGGGGGAGGGCGGGAGATGTGTAATTAAGTGCAAATAGGGTTCTCATGATGCAATACAGATTCATATAATACTTCCCAGGTGCCACTGTCTCAAACAACTTGGCAGGAGTTTCCCAGCTGCGAGGCGAGGATTTAAGAATAGCAGTAAACTTGTGTGGTCCTGCAGAAGCGCTCCTTACGTGCGGTGCTCCCATCCCGCCTTTGGGAACAGCTGTGCAAGTCCACGCTTATGGCTGGGCTGGTATTTTGAAGGGAAGCTCGGTTTAGTTCCTGTGTTTCTCCCCCAGCCCCCCCGCTCCCTCTTCCCTTAAGACAGCCTTCACTTTAAAACCAACTTCTTTAAGTTTATCACAGGGTGATAGTGCTGTCAAGCCACTGCAAGCGGCTGGTTTGTGTCGCGTTCAAGAGACACAGCATAGGACTAAAAAAAACCCACAACCCTTAAGTAATCCCTACAGAAAGCAAAGTGTGGAGGAGTACAGTAAATCACATCCAAACACAGGATGGCCATTTAAGAGCAGCTGACTGGTTTGCCAGTTACAGTCGTGCTGGAAGATGGAGAATGAATGGTCACCGGAGCTGCGAGATGAGGGATGTGGCTCCCGAGTACGCAAAGAGCCTGAGAATGGGCAATGCTGCAATTTCCATCTCTCCCAGCCCTGACGTTTCCCCTCTGCCACGACCGTATTGGGGAAGACAGGCTTATTTTTCTAGCAAGTGCTCAGTTGATGAATTTCAGCTGCTTATCACAATTTTTGCCTTTTGGCTGGACCCCAAAAGCATTTCAGCATTTGGCAAAGGAAACTGGGATAGGTGCTTTTATTTATTTATTTATTTTAATAATTAAAAATACAGTAATTTCCCTCCATAATGATTGCTCATCCCAGACTAAGTTCTTGCTACTGCTGCTCCTGGCTCAGGCTTGGCAGGTGGCTTGATAAATTGATAATACGCTGCACAATCTGACAAGGAGCTTTATCAATCAAAACAAGCCCTGCTGTTCAGCTCAACAGGAAAGTTCAATCACTCCTCTCTAAGTGGAATCAGTCTACACGTAATACTTTCATCCCAAGAAAATGTTAGATTGCAGATTTGGATCTGCTCTCACTGCTCCAGGGCTATTTATATATTTGTACCCTGAGGGTTTACTAATTAGCAGTCTTCTTCCACACCCTTTGATATCACTAAAGTAATCTCAGTGTAAGCGACTGCTTTCTGATGGTATCTCTGAGGGAGTGGCGAACAGCTGGAATCATTCAAAATGTGGTAGTGGGAGCAGTTCTCCAAGAGCAGTGATTGAAGGATGGCAATAGTTTTGCCTGCGCAAGCAAAGCCGGCAAAGCACCCTGGATCCTTCAGGATGGCTGTGGCCAACGAGATATGAAAGACATTTACTCTCAGCTGAGCCCAGAATCGGTAGATAGCAGAGGGTTAGTGTGGGCTTTTCCTAGTCGTCACAAACTTCACATGATCAGGTAAGCACCTTCCAATCGGTTTTTTGTTGCCCTTCTTGCCCATCCCCATATTAGCTCTATCTAGTTGAGCATGTTGGGTCTTGCGTAGTCAAAAGACCCTCAGTGTGTTAGGGGTAAAATAACAACTAAACCAGGACCTAAATATGAGGACTTTGTGAGGACTTGGAGAAAGCAGCTGAGAGCTCAGAACTGCCTGCCTGGAATTACTCAGCATTTCCCACCCGTCGCAAACCCTCTGGTTCCTGGTTTCTCACAGGGGAGAGCTGGGATAACTTGTTTGGAGGATGAATTTAACACTGCTGAAATCTCATCTCAGGTAGTTTCTAATAACACGGTGGGAGAGGTTTATTTAAACCATAATTGCTTGCATTTTTTTTCCAAAATTACTTGCTTCGCTGCTCCACAACACGAGTCAATTTAAAGGCCTGTCATTAACTTTGCAACTCATTCTGCAAAGTTGAAAACCGGAGATAGGAAAAAGTTTTCTCCATGTTAAAAATGCACTTCAGACCAGAGTGACTCTGATGCGATCCGATGGCAGCTCCTACAGAAGATGAGCCCTCGTAGGAAAACATGCAGTTTCCAACAGCCGCTTTGATACCTGCCATTAATTGTAATTGCCTGCTCTGGCTTGCGTGGTCTCGTAAGCAGCCTCCTGCTCTTTGCTCCTTTTTGTTATCGTTCCTGTTTGAGCACTTCCTTTTGTTGCCGGTCTCTTGCTCCCCTTCAGGACCGTTTGAGAGAGATAATAAAATCCTCGTGCAGATAGAAAGAACCAGATACAAACGACTATGAGAGTGTATTTATGTTTATAGCATGAAGCCAGAGAACAGGCTGTCCTGGGTTCTGGTTTCCAACTGCAGCATAAATCCGTCAGCGAATATGTTACAACCCCAGAGAAGAAAGCAGAAACGTACCAGCAGACACTGCAGGACACCCAGCAGAGATCCGTCTCAGAGGACCCCCTATCTCTTAATTCTCCAGAAGTGTGAAAGATGGAGGCCTTCACCCCTAATTAAATGAGCTGTCATTTTGTTTTGTTGCTGGGGACTGCAGAAAGGATACAGGGAGATGATATCAGACAAAGAGTGTTAAGTGCCTGGTTACACGCTTGAGGTCTTCCTCAGCCGAGAAAGCACCGGGGCACCTCGGAGCAGTGTCCCAGGCCACATGCTGTGTTTGCTGCCCCTCAACCGGCCACATGGCTGCCATTACCAGGACTCCGTCCTCTGGTCTCCCATCTTTCAAGTAATTATTAATTGAGTAATATCATCCCCTCATCGCCACTGAGGGAGAAGCATCTAATTAGTGAACACAGAACAAACTTCCCTTTGCCAGGCTTTATGCACTTACTGAGCTACAGCCCTATCTTGGGACGATAACAATTTCCTTCACCAGATAATCTCCAAAGGGAAAACTGGCACAGGTGGCTTCTCATAACAAAGGAAAAGCCATAAGAAGATTATTTTACGCTGTTTTCCTTTGAATGTTCTGTATGCAGAGCCATGTTCAGTACAAACCAGATGACAAGCTAAGAGGATCCTTTTGGCTGATGCAGGAGTCCGTCCCTGTTCTGGTGGAAAGAGATGACAGCAACACGTGCAAGAAAGCCTGACTGAACTGAAGCCTTAATCTGAGATGTTCACATCTTAATAGACTTTGAGATAAATGGCCTTTTCTTGTCTTCCATATGGTTTTGCTTTCCCTATAGTAAGTGAATCATAACATCGGCTGAAGGAGAGGAGCTGTCTGACTGCGCTGAGCTGGGACAGGAGAGGAAAATTTGGAGGGCAGAGAGACCGTCTCTGGAGAAGTCATTGTGTTGACGGGGAATGACAAGATGAAAATGAGGCGCGCAGTAATGAGCAGCACAGAAGGCTGAAGACAGCCTGCCCAGCAGTCAAGGTGAAAGACGGCCAATCTGGCTGAGAAGTGACCATCTCCCCAGCGTTCTTCACTCTCTTAACTGGGTTTGCACCAAACCCCCTCCCTAGTCGGTGTGCTTCAGGCAGCACATATCTGATTTGGGGTCTTGGAGGAACGGTTTAAGGGGAGGTTACGTAGTCACCACTGACATCAGTGGGAGTTTTGCTGAGGATGTCACCGGCTCCTTGATTTCAGTGATGCTCTTGAGAAGAGGTAGAAGCAAAGCACGAACGGGCTCTACTCTGGCATTATGCTTACGCTACTAAGACTGCAAGCACAGGGTAGGTTAGGAGCTGCAAACACAGTCTTTCACCCTAGCAATATGTTATACCTTAACATATTGGTTGTCAAGATTAAAAAGATATGAAATATATATTAAAAGCCAAAGCAAATGCACTCAACGAGAGGGCAAATCGACACTTCAAGAAGTCTTTGGTTTTATAAACCAATTTAGCTCAGGTCTACTAAGAGCTTTTCCTGGTGAAAGAGTGAGAGTATTTTCTCTGCTATAATCATATCAGCCTGTATTCTGGGTTAACGGAGACGAATATTACTGCCAGATTTTGCTCTTTCCCTGTGTGTAATCTAAAGCCAGATGGTTCTGAATGGGTATTAAATCCCCCATGTGCATGACCTCCCCGAGGTTTTTTATCATTAGAACCTTAAAATAATTCAAGGAAAGCTTTCCCAAAGCCTGATCATAAACCTACTAATGAGGGACTGAAGTCACAAAGAAAATCCTCTCGTTAATTCTCGTTTGGTGTTTTTCCCCCTTTATGACAAATAAGCAAGAATTCACAGTAACAGAGATGCTTTTAAACCATTTCAATGGAAAACACATAAAAAATGAGCATTCAGGTTAACAGTTCAGGTTCCCAGCAGGGTCCGGAGATGCAGTAACAGATCAGCCATCTTCAGCCCCTAATACAGGGCCCGGTAATGTCACCATCCCTCAAGGCAAATAGAAGTTACTCTGTCAGTTAGTGACTGCTTTATTCAGTGTAACACAACACCTAGTGTCAGAATAAATATGATCTAGCGTCAGTAGAGCGGCTGAAACGGGATCTCATCTGTGTGAAAGTACAAGGACTTATATGAACACCACCTTTACACTAACCGGAGTTCAGCAACAGCAGCTAAATTCCCAAAGATTTTCCTAAGAATTTTCTGCCCTTCGTTTGCACAGAGCGGAAGGTACTTTTTAATGATTTTACGTTTGGTTTTCTACTTGCTGTTTACTGCTTTGCACCATGCCTTACTTGCTGTCTGCTACTTGAGCACATAAGACAAAATTGTTCATAGCCTCATGGGTTTTCTGTAGTTCTCATTATTGGGTCATCCAAAAGCAACGTAAGTATTCCTGCAGCTAAATCATGTGTTGTGAGAATGGGGAGGGGTGAGAAATAATCAGAATACAGTAAAAAAGTTTTTCCTAATTTTGGGGTGTCCAAACTATCCGGAAAACTTGGTTCTCAGAGGCCTTTACACTCTGCATGCAAAACTCAACTCTCATTGATAGCTATTGCAACCAGGACTATGCAACATCTGCAAGAACCAATCCTTGGCCAAAACTACAGAAGTAGTCATCTTGAAAGAGTTTAGTTCGGGTAACCGAGGAAACTGAATCCAGTTCATCAGGACAGCATTCAAATATATGAGACCTTAATCATGGGGTCATCCTGCCTTGCCCTGACGTCCCAGACTCACCTCCCATCATGTAGGAAGAGGAATTTGACAGATAAATCCTTTTCCAGGATTTGGCACTAGAGCAGAGCCACCCAGGGTGGCAGGAGACCTATCCAAATAAATAAACAAAACAAAAAAAGACAAAGTCTGCCTCAATACCCAGCAGTACTCTGTCATGTCATCAAGGAGCGTATCATTGTGCAGCACACAACTCCCCCAAACCAGAGGCACTCTCTCACACTTAGAAGCGTACCTGCAGCCACACAGACAGTGCGTGCACAGGCACCTGCCCCGTATGCTGGCAGAGATGCAAATGGTCTCTGGAAAGGTGAGGGAGAGACAGGGACCCTTTGCCAGAGCTCAGAGCTGAACCAGGAGCATGGAGGTCCCACCAGGCACTAGAGAAAACAACACTCCAGTAGGCGACAAATCAGTTCATTAAACCTGTGGAAATGGAAATCTGCCCCTTCTTACCCACAGGCCCAAAATGACCTGCACTCACCTCTTATCCAACCTTGTCTTCTACACCCTAATTCCATTCCCTGCCTCATAGTCACTGTTCCTTGTGAGCCACCTTGCCTCCAGTCATCTCTCCTAGTTACTCCTCTCTTCATTCATCTCCACACCTTCCTTATCAGCCTCATTAGCAGCTCGTTAGCTCCCAGCATCTCCTTGACTCCTGTACTGCTCCTGCCCACCTACTCCTCATTCTCCCTCTGCCCACTGTCTTGTTTTGCACCTCCATTGAGGGCGACTTGATGCCAGTCCCCCCAACCTCAAGCTGTCACCTGTCCTGGAGCAGGTATCTGGGCAAGTAAAGGATTTGTTTTTGTGGTAGAATACTGGTAAAGACTTAGGGACAAAGCCTTTTTGGAAATTGGAAGAGATCAGAACTGGGAATGGTGCACAACCAACCTCAGCAACAGACAGTGCTACTTGTCCCCCCCCCCCCGACACTTGGTGTCATTTTCCTTCCCCCGGCCATGCCTCAGCAGCAGCAGCGTGGGCTGCCCAGGACCAGCATGGAAAAGGCAAAACTGGGTATGGAAGAAACTAATGACACTGTGCAGAGTTTTTCATCCTGCAGCCAGTGAAATCCTGCCCTGAGTGTAGTGTTTTACAACTGCATCCAAGTTATTTGTTACCCCAGGCCAAAAAAAAAAAGCGAGTTGATGGTTTCTGTCCGTTCCTTAGATGCCACGTTTAAAATGAAGAAAGGAGCAATGCTGCCACCAGCCCTCACCAGAGAGAGACCTAATGAGGGAGGACAGGCTGCCCTTTCTGGGTGGACCTGGCGCTGGGATGGGGTTAGGGCCGGGGTACGGACTGTGGGGCCCCGGGATGCTCTGTCTCTGGGGATAAGGAATATTTCTGGCACGTCAGCCTGGCATCTCCACCGTGCTGAGCGCAAGGAGGGGGGCAGCGGGGGCGAGCAGGCTTTGCTCCGCAGCACTTTCGAGACAAAGCGATTTTACTAAAAAAGGAACTTGGAGCACTTCAGTCCGTCGAGGGCCGCAGAGACTGTGCCGGCTCCGTCTGCATCCCCACCGCAGTCCCCGGCGCCCGGGAGGAGGAGGAGGAGGAGGAGGAGGAGGAAAATGGCAACAGGCTCCCCACTCCGCAACAGCGGCTCGGCCGCAAGCGACCCTGGGGATGTCGGGCAGCCCACAGCGGGGTCGGGAGAAGCGATCTTGAGGCTAAACTCGGGTTTGGTGTCTGGTCCTGCCGAGGAGCAGCAGGCGACTGCGGGAAATCGCTTCCTCAGCTTTGTTCCCCTTCCTCCTCTCGCTGCCTTATTGACACTGCGCGTTCTCCGGGGGATGAACCGTCCCTCGTTGTGTGTCTGCAACCCACCCGCGCCCCGGGACCCCCCGCCACCGGGGTACCGCCGTGGGTAACGGCACTCTCAAAAATAAACTTCTGGCTGCATGGAAAATATTAGCAAATTATAACATTTCCCTTTATAGCCGTGCTGCAGACGGTGTTTCCCGATCGCCGTAAAGTATGCTTGCTTTTTCTTTTCGTTCCCTCAGTGCAACTTGACAAGTTTTTGTGGTTTTTTTTTCTTTCTTTTTCTTAATACGTGGGTTTATTTTATGTCACTGAGCACTGGCAAGGACAGAGAGGCTTTTAAAATGCAGTAATGTGAATTCTAGAAATAACAAGCTACAAAGGTCTGTGATTAAATGTGGAGCACACGATATCTGCAAAAACAAGTACTCTGTGTTCTTTAAAAGATCATTTGGATAATAGTGACATAACCTGAGTACCCGGTTGCGTCCAATTTAATCAGCAAATATGCCTCTGGAGCAGAACCATCTAACTTAGGAAAAGAAACAGGAGTACAGTCACCACCAGTAGGAGAAATTAATGCATTCCACTTAGACAAAGATTAATTATTATGAATCACTCCAAAAATACATTTGCCCCAAGTGGGAGTACACGCTCTTCTATTCATCAAGTTGCTTTCAAATAATCATTAAACATCTTAAGACAGAAGACAATTTTGTTCACCCAAAATAAACACTGCTAAAAGTTACAAAATGAGGACCACCTTTCCTTAACATATGCAGCATTTTGACCAAGAGTAGTCGCCCGAAAGTGGGACAGGCAGGACATCTGCTAGAAGAAATGTGTATAGGTGCAGAGGACTCTGCTAATTCCAGCGTATTTTTCATGTTAGAGCTTTCCTGTCCGTGTTGATTTTTCCATATTATTTTTATGCTAAGTTCACCAAATTAAATTTATATTTGCTACTAATTTTGTCCTGTTAAGGGCCTCAGCTGTAGTCTCAATGGCATCTCAAAGGGTCATAAAACAGATTTAAAGCCAAAAGTCACCTTGGTTGCACATTTTAGGGAAAAATGAACATGGTGGTTTCAGTAAGGGCATGAGCAGCTGTCTTAGTAAGGTCTCCCTTTGCACAGGGGTCCTCCAATTAAAAATGCTAGAGAAGGATGATGACTTTTTTGTTTTGGTTGACGAGTATGTACGGAGACAGGTGGTTTATTAACAGCAGGCTTGGCTCCCCCGTATCACCACTCACTCGCATTGGATTTTCCATTTGTCTCTGGGTAGTCCCTGGTAGAGGCGTCCTGGTGGCAATGCTCTGGTGGAGCACTGCTTTGGGTAAGGCAACGTGCAAGAACATGAAGTTAGTCAAAATACAATTACTTCGCCATTTACCAGGAAAAAAGAAAAAGAGCAAAATTAAAGGACAGCAGGAAGCAACTATGTCACCAACTGGAGAATATTATTTTTTTTTATTAGATTCATGTATACAGAAAGTTTCTCCTGTGAAACATCTCCCAAACCATCACTCCATATTCATGGCTGAGCATTCCTGGTGGGGTAGGAGTGAGAAACTCCTTCCTGTTTGCTTCACAGGGCCAGGGTGAGGCACAAAGCAGGCAACTATAATCTGTTACTTAATCAACAGAACCCCAAATGTTGTTGAGGTTGACTTCACATCTGACTTTATCTGGGAGACTAAGAGATGGCCTTCTGGTTAAAACATTTTTAGCAGTCTATCTTTTCTCCATTATTAAAGATTCGTATAATTTAAGGCCCAGTCCTCATCCAGTCCAAGCAGTCCTTCCACTGACACTTTTTCCATTACAAAATAATGTTCTACCCAAACATACTTTGTTTGACACCAATAAATCAGGGCAGCTCTTTCCATCATAGCCGAGACTGAACTAGGCCATTTATTTTTTTTAAAGCTTATAAAATTTGGTGACTTTTCAAAGAAAACTTTTGGGGTTTTTTTGTTGTTGTTGTTTTTTTTTTTTTTTAAGTGGCACAGTCCAGCACTCCCTGTTCCTGGCAGCAGCTCAGAAGTGCTCTGAGAAATGCATCTCTTGTGGCAGTTCTGACCCAAACGAAATCAAGAAACCTTGGAAATCTTATGGGAGATGGATTTTTGTGAGTTTTCCAATTTAAACAGGTGGAGATAAACCAAGATAAGTATCTGAGACAGATCTGCAACATGTGGAAGGTTCATCTATAACTAGAAATATCTGCCTTTATTTTTATGGCCTCACCCTTTTCTTGAGATATGCCTGCAAGCGCTTGATTAATGGTGGAGGGAGTTACGTAAATGAATGAATGGAGAAAATAGATGTAGTAGAAAGAAGCCTTCATTCTTAACTCTGACAAAGGAGAGATTATTTTAATTGGCCGGCTAGTGCCTCAGGATGGGTTTGAAATGACAAGGAGAGGAATTTCAAAAGCCCAGCAATTCTGATGCTTTTCCCGGGCGGCAGCAATAATAAAAAACAAGCAAGCAAACAAACAAAAACATAACGCTTGTTTCTGTTACTTGGATATTTCAAATGTGTTGCTTCAGATCAGCTCTTACGTTCTTCTACCATATTCGCATGGCAAAAAGAGAAACAGACAACATCTTTATCTTCAGAACAGCTTTCTGAAGCCACACCACAGTTTATTTTATGACTCCAATATACCCTGTATTTCTTTTACTCCATTTCTTCATTACCACCTCAACATTAGCAAGTGTTGCTAAGTAACATTCCATAGGCCCCTATAATTTTGCTACATGACTGCACTATAACCACACATTAATACTTCACAAAGGCAGTAACTATCAGCAATAACCACTATATTACTTTAAGGGAAACCACGGTACTTTCTCATTATGGCTGTATAAGCTTCCGAATTGCACCAGTCACCAGGGTAATTCACCATTGCTGGAGGCCGAGATGAATAAATTCCCTGGTGGATTTACAGAAATATTGACGCTTCTCTCACGTAATGGATGTGCGCAATGAATTTAGCTGCGACTCATTTCCTTTGCATATTAAATAGAGAGCGCATCGGTTCGCGCTGCCGCTGGCTGAATACTTTCCGCGGGCATCGCGCGTTCCCCGTGGTCGCTCTACGGGCAGGACTGGGAGGGCATTCACTGAATTGGCAGTGTGGCGCTGGGCCAGCCATCATCAGTTGGCTGGGTCCTGGGCAGCGATGTGACAGCAGGATGACTGGGACATGGCGGAGATCTCTGGTCAGTCACAGGGGCTCTTGTAAACTTCTTCTCAGTGTACGATGCCAAGATGTCAACACGCAGAGTGGCTGCGAAGAAGATGGTCTTGGGAGGCTTGGCCCCTCGGTGCTTTGGTTGCGGGTCAGCCCCTTGGGTGTAGATGGAAAAGAGGTCAGTAAGGGCGAGAAGTCCTGGAGAAGGTCACCTACAGAAACTTGATATCCTAGAAGGTTCAAGAGCAATAGGAAGCCACTTCCCTGGACACAGGTGGCACGAAAAGGCATACGTCGATAAATGTTTTAGCTTAACTCCGGCCTGAAATGATTCACTGGTCTGAACCAGCAAGGACAGAATGAAAATCCGCATCTCAAACAAGGGGTGATGATGATGCTGGAGTGGAATAAAGCAAGACATTTATGAGCTGGGTCCCAACACACACAGAGTTCAGAGGGAGTTTTCTGCCCGCATAAAATTTGAGAAGTCAGACATATAATTACTGTGAAAAAAAGAATCATTTTTCATCCTTTTCATTCTGTGGTAAAAGAAACTAAAGGAAAAACAAACACCTTTAATAATTTCAAAATGTTGCACGTTGTCATCAATCTCAATTTGGCATAACGAGCCTCGCAGGAAGTTCAAAAGCTGCAGTGGGACGAAAACGGGCTTCAGGGATGCTGGGCATTGCAGAAACAGAGTTCAAATGGTGCCAGATAACATCTGTCTCAGCCTTACGCTATTTTACTATTAAGCCTGTTCTAAAGTTGAGACCATACGTGTGTGTGAGCATGTCTGTATTTATACATACACACGTATATAGAGAGAGCACCTGTGTGTGCATGCTGCTTCATACACACGCACATGGTATCTGATAGCAAAGGGACCAGAGTCCTTCAACAGCTATATAAAGATTTAATTTCATACCTAGTGTTTTCCCTGTTTTGCTTGGTTGAAGGCCTAGTATTTACATGTTTCATTTTATAATTAAGGTTTCCTCTCTCCCAAGGAACAGACTGGTTTGCCATGTTCTATAAAGTGATAAACATAGAATAAATCTTTCTAGTGGAATAGCTACATGATACTAAACCCTTGTTTTATCTTATCCACACCATGTACTCCAGTTTCTTTAAATGTATCTTTGTAGCAACCAAACCAGCCATAAATTAGTCATGATGATATTACAGCTGAATTTAATTTCAAAGTCTCTCAGCAAGTTGTTAAGGGTTTCTTGCCTAGGTCACTCCTGAGGAAATTTGAAAACTCTGGTATGATTTATGAATATTGTTATATTACTAGAGTGTAAAGGGCTATAGGGAATACAAGAACATAAACCTCTGTTTAATTCCGTTCCAATAAAAATTTCATTTCTTATAGCAAAATAAACATGTAAATCAATGTTTAATGATTCTGTTGTTTTATTACGTAACATTATTTGCCTTTAAATATCCAAGCCAAGTAAAATCTGGGACCCTGCTCATTTTTGTCAAAACATAATTAATTAGCAATTAGACCTATTCTACAGAGGTTGCTTTCTTCAATGGCATTCATAATGCAACGTAAGAGAAGAAAGTCCAGGAATAAAAGGCCTGGCTTCTCCTTTCCCCCTTGTATAAATACATTAGCCCTATTATTAGCCAATTTTTCAATGTAAACATTTTTTGTTCTGCAATTTACTCAACTGTCTAAGGGATAATTAGTTTCCTAAACTTACTATACCATCAATGTTCAGTTGCAGAGACGCTGTTATCTCAAGACTCGTTGAACAAGTCGCACGGACATACAATGTCTGTTCCTCTCATCATTTAGCCTATCCCCATATTTGGGAAATAGTCCCATCGATATTAATCCCTTTCAGCTAATGGAATGGCAAATGGCCAATAGCGAGGAGAAGAGGTCAGAAAAGTTAAAACTTCGGCCATTTTCGCCAAATCACAAGCTCATCCCAACTCAGGACTTGTATCAATCACCTGATGAAGATCCAGCTCTCCTTTAAGAAACTGAAGTCCACGGGACTTGCACAAGTAGGAACGTGGTGACATTTTGCAGGGTCTGGCCACTGCTGGCTGTAAGCACTGTGTCCTGCTGGGGTTTGCAACACCATGCAATGAGAATGGCCCTCGCGCTAGTGAATCGGTAACCTCCTAAACTAGTATAATTTATAATTTATCATAGGTGCACATACATTAGTTTCTCAGAAATATTGCACACACTTCTTGGTCGCTGGGAGGCAGTGATTTCCAAGCTTAACCAGGTTTTCTCTTGGACATATTGCTTGACCTTAGGTGAGTGACTTAATCTCTCTTTCTCTCCCTGTTCTGCTGTCTAGAAAAGCAGGATAATATTGGCTCACCTCACCTGCTGAATAAGGCAATATTCAACACAAATAGCTGTTGAGAGATTAATATTTCTGAAGTACTCTGTTGCTAAAAAATGCTGTCACTCCAAAGTGTATGCTACTATAATTATGGTATACAATAGAAATCAGGCAGCTAGGTATATATTCTTGTGCCAGCCTTTATCTCTGCTACCTGACTTCATATGTACGTGTCCAATAGAAAAAGGATTTGAAAATTATAGTGTCCTTGAAACTAGACTAGAAACTTTCAACCAATGGGGAATATCCTTCAACGCTTGTCTGGGGCTACCACCAGTTTTTTTCCAGTTGGCTCTGTCTGATTTTGTTGCTTCGTGTGCCAAAATCCACGGTTCTGGCTGGTAAAGGATAAAGGTACAGCTTTGAGAAAAGGATCGTGGTAGGTGGGTGCAGTGGGGCTTGAAGAGACCCTTCAGGGTTTTGTCTCATGATGTCTGCCAAAGCCACACACCTACTGATCGTAGAACAGGAGGTCACAACAATCCTGCCACGACTCCACATCCGTCATCCCATGCCTGACAAGGGGACCCAAGGATCTGCATTGCAGCCCACTTGACAATGAATTAAAATACATAGCTATTCTGTTTGGATGGAAATTCACAGAAAAAAGGTGTCTGTCCCATCTTCTTTCCATCCTCAGAGAAAATACTAATCTGGTTTTCTGAGGTTACCACTACATGCGTCATATCAAAGCCTTGTACAAATCCTAATGCAGAGCGGGAGGAGCAAGAGAGAGCAGAAAAATATTTTTTTCTTTTAAACTATAAAGTCATCACAAAGGGCTGAAGTTTTAGAATGAATAAGATTACGCTTACGCTAAATACCTGCTGCCTTGAATCTCCTCCCTTTCTCTTCTGTGTCTCTTTAGCTGTAACTTTCTTCCACCTGGAAAATGCCCTGAACATTTTGGGCACTACCAGGAACAAGCTACAGTCCGTGTGCTGTTCAGTCACAGCTGGTCCAAGGCATTTCTAAAAAATAAATCACTTTGTTCTCACTGTTGGGCACAAAGTGGAACAGCGGATGAAGGAGGCTTCCATCCTCCCCCCCCCCAACTCCACATTTCCCCAGGGAATTCCTCCAGATTTCTCAGCATCCACCCAAGCAACATCATGGTGCAGCTGTACTGTGTTAAACCAACCGAACCTGTGTCCCCACCGCCCTCCAGGTTTGTACACCTTTGAGCAGAGGACACCATTACACAGCCGCTTTGACTAAAGTGTAGGTCAATTCCATTGCATGCTATTTCGTTATGTAGATGAAAAAAACACGGGCTGTTAGCTTTCTATAAAATGAACAAGAAAAAAACCTGCCCAAACAACAGCCCGGAGATAAAAAGCCCTAAAGTTCCAGAAAATGTCAACTCCAAGAAATGTGGTGGGTGTAAAAACCACAAATTAAGCTTTACATTCATATACAGCATCTACGTTTGTTCTGAACAATGCTCAATGGTGAGAGCCGGGAACCCCGTGAGTGCTGCCTCCCACTACGGACATGCCTCCCATTCCCAGGGCTGGGCAGGAGCTACCCCTTCCCACGGATGTCCCTTCCTATGGATGTCCCTGCAAAGCCTCTGTCTGCTCTGAGCGGCACCAGGGAGGAGTTTTGCTTCCTTTTTGCAAAGCCCTTTCCAGCAGGATGGAAGTGGTTCTGGCTCCAACAGCCGGGGGTACCTCTCGAGGCAGTGGGTGAAGAGGTACCAGGCTAGGTCATTGGATATGGTGCTACATTTTCCACTGCAGAAATCTGTGGGGAGCTGTGGAAGCCACTGCCTTGCTCCAGATCTAGTCCAGCACTGAGGCTGGCTCATTAGCCTTAGCCCAGAGCACGCAGGATTCATCCAACACAAGGAGCGAGACAATAATTAATCCTTGCTTCCTATAATAAGTCAGGAGAGGAGAGGAAATGTCAGCTATGTTGCTAATATTTGCATAATACCATTCATTAAATACCCACTGAAATTTGACTTAATTTCCAGACCACAAAAAAGAAATCAAATCAGAGATTTTTCAGCAAACTCTTCTCCAAAATTTGACCAACATTGATTTTATTTTTTTTTTGTCTGAGAAAAAAGACTCTTATGACAAACTGAAGGAACAAAATACAAAATCTATTTAGCGTGAACATCCTCAGCTCTGCAAGGTCTCTATAGCAGCTGAAGGTATTACAGAGGTTATAATGCACAGAGTGCTTTAGGGGGAGAAAGTGCTTTTGAAGAGGCTGTGTTTTAATATAGAGTCAAAGCAGTAGAAATTATTTTAAAAGAAAGGCTTTATATATGCTTGGGTTTATGCAATTGGTGCAAGATCTCACTGAATCAGTGAGTGGAAATGAAAATTATTACATAAACCTACTTTTTCTATGTCCTACGCTGTTTCGGAAGATAATCTAGGTGCTATTACATCTTGCAGGGATGACAACTATGTATTATGGCTTAAAATCTTCAATCCTTTCGGAAGACGTTCTAAAACTTACTTGCAGAATGGTATTTGTGGAAACTAAACGCTTGCCCACCGTCAAGACTTTCTCAGAGAGGTCGTATGGCAAGCGTGCTTAAATCTTTCAACTGAGATTCAAGCAGTTAGAAGGAGCTACTGAATTGCTGGCAACATGAGCTAATGTTGAACTAATATGAACTTCATGCAAATTTTCACGTTTGCCAGAATTGCCGGTTGGGGCGAACTTGTAGTAACAGGCTTGTCGGAGACCTGCCAGGGGAGTCTCTCTGGCAGGCTGCGAGCTGCAGCTGGAGCTTGCTCCGCACTTAGGACACGCAGCTTGTGCAGCTCAGCTATAAACTTTCAGCTGGAGAGGAGACAGAGAGGAACCCAACAGCCCCGAAGCAGCTGAATGTCAGGATAATCCCAGAGCAAAGTCAAACCTTTGGTGAAACTGCAAAAGTGAAAAGTTTATTGAGGCCCAGAGTGTGTTTAAGCCCACCTCATCTGGGCTGAGGAACCTGTGGGCTCAGGAGAGACGAAAGCACAGAGTTTGCTTGTTTTAATGACCACCTGGGCTGCCCGTGGCCAGAAAGGCATCTCCACCCCTGGATGAGAAGACCCACCACCTCCATGGAGCCACACACGTGGAGCTCAGCTCCCACCAGACAGCAGCTCAGTCCATCCCTCTTTCGCTGCCTACTTGACCACCGTCACAGCAGCGAAGAAAGTTTTACAGGGAAAAATGACACTTTGAACCCTTTAAAAGCCAAAGCAGAGCCCAACCGCACAAGCTTCATCAGCTACACAACTGAGTCCAACGGAGCACGATATTCATGCTTGTCTCGTCTTCAGCTCTCCCAAGTAAAGAATCTGTCGTTGTTCCCTTAAGAAAGCTCTTCCCACTTGACTCTCAGGAAGATTTCCCTGATATTTTGCCAAGAGTTGGATAACAAATGGTCGATGAAACAAATAAAAAGATCAGGCCAGAAAGAAGAGAGGAAATATTTAAAAGGAGGAAAGGGACAAATGAGTCTTCAGAGAATATGAGCTACAGAGAATGCGCTGAGTTTGTGTCTGGTACATTTTGCTTCATTTCCAGTAATTCCTGCCCTGTATGATTTCTAGAAACAGATAGATCAAACATTTACAAAAACCACACCAGGGGAGCCATTGCAGCCAACGAAAAATGGATCCAAGATGAATAGTGAGAAAAAGACAAGATTTTTAAGTTTTGACACTCAAAATAAATTGTTGCTGGGCCAACACATAGCATTTTCCTTTTCTAACTTGGGCTGAAAAAAATCAAATAGGATCCTTTCTTCTGTCCCTGATCTCTCTGTCCAGAAGATTCCCTCCACCACTGCTGCCCTGTGCTGGCTGCTCCACAGACCTCAGCCACCATCTTTGGCTCAAGGTCTGTCTTTCCTTTTAGGAGGTGAGCAATGTTGAGCGTGCGTGGATAGAAATAGCCAAGCCTCCAAAGACAAAGTCACCCAGCAGATGCAGCAAGCCTTTCAGGATGCTCCTCACATGGTGTCCCCGCGAGGCAGTGCCATCGCTGCTGTCAGGCACTCGGAGAGAGACACAGAGACCAGACAGTCCAGACTTGACACTGGAGAGGTCTTCGGAGGAGCTCAGAAGCAGAAAATACAGTAGGAGAGCGGGGAAAAAAGACAAAGGGAAGACAGAAAGAAAATGAAAAAAAAAGAGCATTACAAAAAAAACTATGCTGTGTTAAATTTGCATATAATTGACAATAATAAAATAATGCTCATTTACAGCAACATTATGAACAAGCAGTAGCTGCTTATTAGCAGCATCTTCCTAGGACCGTTTCCCGCGTCTGTGTTTTCCATTAAGACTGAATAACAGCCTCTGGAGCACACGCTGTTCTGTGTGCGTCTACCCAGTGACTGTGAAAATCAAAACTGTCTGTTGCACAAATATTGGGAAATAATTCTCTAGATAAACTGTGCATGTATTCACAAGTAAAATATGCAGCCATACCAGTCTGCGCACATAAACCACTCCATTTGTACGTGTAAAAGAGGAGCTCAAGGCAGGTCAGTATCTTAGAGGAGACCAAGCTCTTCAGCAGCGACACCAATCCATCGGAACCGTCAGCGCCAAGCGACAGCGTAACAACAGCCATCCAAGACAAGCCACATCTTAATTTCTGCTTGAGCTGGTTTCACTAACCTTCCTCAAGTCCCTCATCCATGAACCCAGAATATAACTCAGACAAGAACACTCTTATTCTGACCATCTAATGCATCATTCAGGGAAGCTCAGGAGTTATTAAGCAAGCCCCATAAACTATCGCATTTCTAACCCCTTCTGAGAAAAGTCACCTAGAAATTTAAAAACTGTATCAGTAGCAGAGAGTTATTTTCCCAATAAAGTTTTCATGTGATGGACATTTTTGTTGCAACTTTGGTACAAAGAGAAAGACTCGATCTCACACATACTAATGGAACTTCAGGTCATAAATGCCAGCTAATTACTGGGGGTATTCCTCCACAGCACGAGCTGACAGTGAAGAATGGCAAAGTTTCTAGTTGTTGCAAACAGAGATTATTACAGTTTATTAAATCAGTTCACTGTTACCTCAGCAATTCTCTGTTTCTGTGCAGTGATTATTTCTTTCTGGGTTAACAATATCCATACCGATTTTATGGGCGTGGTTCAGATCAAGAACGAGCTGGAAAATTGCATTTGACCTCTGATTTTCCTTATCTCTTTCCAGGCTTTGTTTTCTCTTAGGTTTAAAGACACTTTCATTAAAGAAATTATTTCCTTTCTTTGGGAGCCTGAATCAAAAGCCGCTAAAATCAGAGGGAGTCTTTCCATTAATTTAGTGGGGCTTTACATTAGACTCTCAATTAGAAACAGTAAGTGTAGAAGTATAAAGAAACTGAAGATAAAGGAGAGGGGAGCAGGAGGTGGAAATGTTTCATGAACATTTACAAACCTCTAAGGTTTCATTCGGCTTTATGTTAAGTTTAGGTCAAAGGTTTGGGTCAGCTTTTGTTCTCCTCAACCCCCGTTTGCTCTGATCTTCTTTTCCAGAGGGGGAATCTTGACAGATGCACTGTGAAAAGGGAAAAATTGCTCTGAAAAGCTGGACTCGAGACCTACTAGAAGCAGAACGATGAGGCAACCGCTTTGCCATTTCTTGTCGTGTCACAGAGATGGCAATGCCCCCAGCCAAAGCAGCACAGCGTTTGAGTGAACCCTGCAGATATTTTAGGGAAACGTAATTAGAGGTCCACATTACGATTAATGTTCCTGCTTGGCATCTCCTGCAACTCACCTCGATGGTGACAAATGGCAAAGCTGAGTTTCAGGACAGTGCCATGCCCTGAGGCAGGAGCATTGGCCGGGTTCGCCACTTGGAAAACTATTCACTTGGGGACAGTATTTTCATGACCAGTGGCAAAAAGCAGCCTCCCGCAGGGAGATGGATCACTTGTCCTCCAAAGGTCACAGGGCTCCGGGATGGCAAAACCACCGTCCCCGCCAGCCTCTCCTTTGCATTCACGGGAGAGGAGTGAGGCAGCGAAAATGGGACTCATGAGAAAGAGATACAAATAAGGCAACTCCATAAGGAGAGACAGTATCTTCAGGTTAATTTATTGTATTTTTTATTTTTTTTTTTAATTTCCAGATAATACAGCAGGAAAATTAGAGCAGCTTCCCGGCATGTCTTCCGGCTAACTTCAAAGGAAAGAACAAGTTGAACGTAATTGCTGAATTTAACTGAATGATGTTAATCAATTGGACAATTTGAGTAAGGGGGAAATTAAAATGGGGTAGCTGGTAGCTGGAGAGGAAAGAAGGATGTTGGCAAGCAGAGGTGACAAAATCACTAGCCCTGGGGGACAGCAGGAGAAACAGGCAGCTCTTGGCCCCGGAGCACTGAACGTGCAAGTCACAGCACAATTCCTTCTGCTTCATCCCCAGATCCCTGCTTCTGCCTCATGTCCCCATCCATCCCCGCCTCAGCCACAGCAGCACGAGTGTTTGTAAGGCCACTCTCCAACCCGGGCCACCGAGACTTGAGCACACCAAACCCAGCTGCGCTGCTTGGATGCAGGGTTGCTGGATGGGGCTGGCACATTGCACATGCTTTGGCTCAGATTCATCCTGTTAAGTTTAGGTATTTAACCGCAGACTAAGTCCCTAATTTCCTTAAAATCCCTCTCCAGCAAGCAGAGGGAGATGGGCAACCCCAGGGGCTATCCCTGCTGCTGGAGACGTCCTTTTTCTCTCTTGCCACCGCCACAGAGGGAGGTGGGGACAGGTCACCCTGCTCAGCCCAGCGCTGTGCAGGATGGGGCTGGTCCCACAGCCTCCGTTCAGAGGCTTTTCCGTCCCCGCACGGGGGTAGGGACCGCGATGCGGCCACAGAAGAATAGAGACAAAAATAGGTTTCTGACCTACTTCTTGGCAGTAAGCAGCAGTGAGAGCAGATCACAACCACACCAACCGCACGGATGGGTTCATGAGCTGGGAATGACATTGCTTCTCCAAGTTGGCTTTTCCAGCTTTCCTGTTTAAGCTTTTTCTCTCTTTTTCTCCATCCTTGACGCAAAGACCTGGACGATTTTTTCCCTTCTTTCAGTTCTGTTGGTGTGACATTTTCTCCTGTGTTTATGTGAAACAACATTATTTGCCATGGTTTTGAAATCAGCTCAGGACATAGTTGCTGTCTCATGACACCTATTTTGGAAACAGCACTTAAGAAACGTTTTCAGCCATGAATATTTGAAGACTGTTATATTCAAGCCACTTTCAAATATGAAATGTTTTTGCATCTCAGGGAAATTGCACTGTAATACTGTAATCCTTTATATTAATTGTTTCCCTTTCTGATTTAAATTCAGACATACAGTGGATTTATATTATTACTTTTCATGGATAATAAGTACTTTCCACGCCAGCAGGCTATCAGTGATGTCTGCACTGAACAACAGAAACCTATTCCTTGAAGGAGTTTTCTCTAGATAATTTTTTTAATTTTCTATTTCTAGACTGCGCTTTAATTATCAATATTCTCTAGTATTTCGTCTTCCGCAGAAACTTCTAATATTTTTAGGTCATATTCTTTTCAGACACCCAAATTACTTCCTCATGGAGGCTAAGCTGGCTCCATGGGAGAGACAGCCCTAAATACAGCTTTTACCCTTGCTTTCTCCCCTGGGATGGTTTATACCAGCTTGGCTGAAGCCCTGCTCCGAGCAGAGGGACCGGATGCTGTACACTGCACGCATCCAAGCAGTCCCGTTGTAATCAATTAGTAAGATGAGATAATTTAAAAGGAAATGTTTCCTTTGTCCCCTACAAATAACATTTTCATTACTCATTTCAATTGGCTAAACAGCAAAACCAAAGCTTTTTCCTAATAAGAAGTGTATGGTCTTAAAGAAAACACCACCAAAACTAAAGACGTTGGAAATTTTCTTGCTGGGAAGGGGCGCAACGGGACCGATGGGGAGTTTTATCTTTGGGTCACGAATACTTAGGAACAACCGAGGAACTCTCTTTGAAAAATGTGTAAGCCCCCTGAGAAAAATAGCATGTTATCCCTGCTGACTGACTCCAAAGAAGAAAAAAAACCTGCAATTTTACCCAACACGCCCCCTTTGCTCCTTGTCCATACCTGGAAAGGTGCGTTTCCCTCGGGGCGAGCCCCTTGCTGCCACATCCTCCCACGTCCGTCTAACTGAACCCTGAGAGGTTTCTCTCCGTTGTGTTGCCAGGATGCTCCTTACACCCCTTCTGTAAACAAACAGGACAGGTCTCGGCAAACTCAGTAAGATACTTTAAGCTCCATTTGCACAGAGCAATCTTTTTCCATCACGGGAAACCAGGGAAAGAGGACTCAGCCTTGAAGAGGCTGAAGTTGAGAATCACACTTTTTGGGCATCCTATAGCCATGGCTGTTTAGGGTAGACTCAAAAGACGCCAGTACACCCTCAAAACAGTTCCTGAGCTTGCTTAGCTTTAAAAAGCATGAATGTTGCCACAGCTGTCGATGCCATTTGGGCTGTGATTTATGAAAACAAAATTTTTTTTTTTCTTTTTAATTAAATAAGCACATACCTGTGCATATACTCACACTTCTTCAGAGGTTTGGGGGCATTACATGTAAATGGCTGTTGATGAAACTCAAACGCCATGCGCTGGTGCTGGAATTCAGAGCCAGCTTTCCGGGATTAGATGTCCCCGGCTAACCTCAGCTGTTAGGAATTATTTTGGAACTTGGCCCTGGCAGGTGAGGGGGGACCACAAGGAGGAGAACAAAAGGGTTTCTCTCTCTTCTGCCCCTGCCTCCTCCCTTCCCCAGCATCGGGTAAATGTGGTTTTAATTCAGAAATACAAATGTCATCTTCAAAGTCACTCTGGGGAAGAACGGGGGGAAAGGAGAGTTAAAAAAAAAGTAATCAATTGGATTGCAATTTATCAAGCTTTTTTTACTGTGAAAATCAACTGGAAAGTCTTAACATCCGAGCGGTGGGGACCAGGAGAGGGGCTGGGTGTGCTGGAGCTAGTCTGCAATGTGCTTGTCCCAAATAGCCTCTAGTATTTTGTTTTCTTCAAGGCCAGCCCTTTGTCTGATGTAAATAAACCTGGGATTCCACGTCACCAGGAGTCTAGGGAAAACAGCTCCACCTGACGTGCTGTTCTTGGAGCGCTTAGACCAAGGCAAAAAGTGTCACTGAAAGCTGTTTGAGACCCTCAAGTGGTAAAGAACCATTTTTTCCCCTAAGTTATCCCCCACCTTGTGCTTTTGGAAGTCTCCAGGCTGGGAGCTATTTTTGTTTCCTCCGGGTTATGGCAGCCACAATGCAATGGCTGCGTACGTGCTACAGCTCTGACAGCAGACGTGAATAATGGAAAAGGGCTACAAACACAAGAAGTCACTCCGAGTGCTTGCTGTACTTTCTTAATGTATGTGACATTGACATAATACGCCCCGGGGCATTTTGGATCAGATGGCGTTTGCCTGTTCCACGTGTTGGTTTTATGAGCAGCAATCAAGTTGTGAAACACATGTAGGCAGCGTGTGTGGCGAGTGGCTTTCCACCCCGCGCACGGGCGGGAAGCACAGAGCTGTGGTGAAGGCACTGCTCCCGGCAGAAACCTCATTTTGCCATCAGAGGAGAGGGCTCCTGCTTCCTGGAGAGCTGCCTGGATGCTGCTGCAGGGTGATGGTCTCATACTGTCATTTTGTCCGACCGTACGACACACACGGCACCTAGAAACAGCTTTCACGATGCACAGAAGCTCAACCAGATACATCCCGCAGGAGCAGACCTGTGAGTTGGATATTGTCCCCACCAATATAAGAAACTAAAGCCTTATTTCCTAAGCACACAGGCTGAACGGGAGCGTCGCAGCTCAGCAGAGGGTCAGCCCAAACCCCTCTTCCTTAGGCTGTGAGGCAGCAACTCATCAATCAGGTACACAGTCCACGGAACTGCATCAGTGAGTCACCAGCACCGAGAGGCATGTCTTGCCCTCCCACAGCCCTCATCCTTCAGAAGAAAAAGTCCATTTCGGTAGGGACAGGAAGCAGGATTAATCCCTGTGTGATTTCCTCCTCTAACTCCTTCTCCCTGACACCCCATTCCAGCTTTCATCCTATCTGGGCTATTTAGTCTAGAGCAGGGAAGACGGAGAGGAGACATGATAACAGTCTTCAATTATGTAAAAGGCTTATGCAAAGAGGAAGGCAATAAATTGTTATCCACATCGACAGGGGGAGAGCACAAAAAGCAATGGCTTGAAATGTGGCAAGGGAGGGCTAAGTTCAGCACTAGAAAAACTTCCCCGCTGCAGGGGTCATTGGGCACTGGAGGAGGTGGCCTGGGGAGGCTGGGGGATCTCCGCTGCTGGCGAGGTTAAAGAAACACATTAGACAAACATGAGTCAGGAGCAGTTTACACGGGGGTGGATGAGATGACCTCCTCAGGTCCCTTCTAGCCTTATTTTCTTCTATAACCATGGTGATAATCGTCCCAGCCTCACTCCGTGGCAGCCAGCTACGGCAGAGCTCTGCGTCACCTGTGGTTTTTTCCGTATAGGATGGCAATCCCGTGGCAGTAACACACTTGGCTTAAGGAACCAATGAAGCCAGAAGATAGGATGATCTCTCTAATCACCACACAGTGAACACAGCTGTCAGGTCCTGCAGGACCCAGGTGATTACTCTGCCCACTCTTAAATCATTTCCCTGTCTCTCAAACAGTCAGCAAAAGAAATTCAAGCATCCTAAGAGCCCACCACTTCTTCAGAGGGCAAGGGCTCGCACTAACAAATGCACACGATGACTCTAAAGATGGGGCACCTCAACAGCCTCCTGCAAAGCACAGGGATGTCCCCAAAAGCAGTGCAACTGAGGAGACATGCTTTGCCCAGTAAAGAATACCCGACACCATGGACTGAGCTTGCATTTGCAACCAGAACAGCCTGGTCTTGCAGAGCCCTTGCAAGAAGCAGCATCCCCTGAGATGCTCTACCCTGAAATGCACTTGTCGCCAAATAGCACTGAAAATGGGACTGAGCGTACGTTTACATAAGGATATCCTTAAGTGCTTTGCTGGGTTGGGGCCTTATCCAGCTACATTTCAAGCTCTTGGAGGTCAGTAGGGATTGATTAGCCTCTCTGAATGACCTGGGTGCTGAAAGCCTACACGTGTCAAAATGAGAATATTTTACTGAAGATAATTTCTCTCTCTCTGTTTTAGATATCCTAGGCAGAAAAGATGGTCAATAATAACAAAATCAGAAAACGGTCCCCCCTTTCTAACCAGCAAAAAGGTGCAAGTGAACCCTAACAGATGTTATTTGTATCATTACTGCTGATGAAGTTAGTAACCTTTAGCAAGGAGACATGGATCAATAGCTATTTGAGAAGACGCAGCTGCAGATATCTAAACGTGCATGAACTAGGAAGCGAGGTGTAAAAGCTAATAGCAGAATATTTAAACCAGATGAAAGCTATGAGGTAGGTTAGTGACCTTGAAAGAACCAGATAAGTAAAAAAGTAGAGAAAGGCAACAATGATTTATATACTTGCCCTGCACAAATATTACAATGCTTATTGAAGGGTGTAGTAAATTATGAACAAAGTAGAGCTTTATTAGATTAATGACAGCAGAATTTATATAGGAAGGTTGGCGTCTTTGGAAAGTAGGTAAGAGAAATTAGTTTTATATTAACTCTTCTGTTTCCAGGCTTGAACGTTTCTTTTTCTGCCGCGGAGTAGCCTGACTTATGCTTAGTAATTGCACATCTGTTTCCAGATCCTTGTGACACCAGTAGAACTCAATGTATGGAAAGCAATGGGACACCAGGAAGGGGTATCGATGGAGATGCTAAGTACTAAAAGCTGGCAGTTCACCAAGGACCTGTTTCTGCCACTGTGGAAACAGGTGGGAGTTTTGGGATTGACCAAGAGGCTCCTAAACCCTTATTGTGATTAGTGGGGTGATGTACAGAACCCCTAGTCTGGTTCTACCACGCCGGTGTCTGTGAAAAAGACAAAAGAAGACAACCACCTCCCACAAGCTATAAATCAAGCAAAGCCGGGCAAAGCTTGGTAGGACAACAAAGGGCCACGGCACGAAGTGGTTCGCACGTGGTTGTACAAAAAGGTGGGCCAGCATCTCCAAATCCCATTTCCCACCTGAATGCCTAATCTAGACTAAAGGGAAGGACATTTCTGACTGCAAGAGCAAACTTATTGAACCAGTTTAAAGGATCCTGTTAAGGAAAAAAAAAAAGGAAAGGAAATAAAGCCCATCCTAAACAGTTTTCAAGATATGTAAGTTATGCTTGCAAAATACGTGTATTAATCACAGCCTGTTTATATCAGTGAGACAGCCATCACAGCACTCATAATTACATACGGAAATATATTTGTAATCATTTCAAATCCCAGCAGTGACTCTAACGACTTCTTGGACCACCGCCATCCATAAAAGAGCTAACTCTACAGGGAAAATGTTCTGGGGCACAGTTTGCACCAGTTAATCAGGGCATGGTCAACTGCGTTACTGGGACACACCAGCCTGCTGATCATTAAGGTCTGTGATTGCCTTTTGCTGCACAAGGAGTGAGTGGCGATGCTCTCCTCCAGCCCTGAGACTCCACTTAGTGAAATCAGTGGCCGGATTCTTACCTCCATCATCAGGGTGAGGCCCGAGGAGCCGGCACCATGCAGCGCGATGCTCATTATTCACCACTTGCTATGTACAGGTGACCTGAAAACCTGACCCACAGCCCAGTGAGTCCCCTTCGGATTTCTCTGCGCTCCGGATCAAGCCTCAAGAGAACAATTAGAATGAACGAGCTCAGATAAAAATGCATTTTTGTGAGTGTCTTTCTGATCACTTTTTGCAGGCTGCTCTTTGCTGCCTGTAAGAGTCCTTGCCCAAGTGTAATGCGGCCAAAGAAAGTTTTAGCTAAGAGAGGATTGCAGGTTAATAACCATTATGCTTACAGGGGAAAAATGGAATAGCTAAGAAATCAAAAATATTCAACAGCATCACCACCCACAGAGAATAAATTTCGCAGGTGGGATAGTACAGATACAGCTATTATGGAAACATGAATCTTCATCTCCTTTATATTATTATGTTTTTCCTTCCTTGTACGATTTGTTGAAAAAGTGGAATATGCTAATAATCCTCTCTAGTTTGTCTCCATTGAAATTTTGTGCAAGCAGAGTAACACGTTCTTTTTGAACTCCATAATTCCTGTGTAATTATTTTTAGTTATGTACCCTTTAACCCTCTATGGGCAGCTAACGTATTTAAGAAAATGTATAGTCTCCTGGAATTACCTACTGTAATTTCTCATCATCGTTAGCTTGAACTTAGTTGGCAGCTACACTCTTTTAAAAATCATCATTAAAGCTATTCCTGGTACCACTGTGATCTGGACAAAGAGTTTTCCCCCATGCCCTCCTGCCTCCATATTACTCAACATCTCATCCTATGCCATTCAAGCCTCTAGTATGTAAAGACTGGAGTATTTCAGCTCTTCCATCTGCAAAAAGCAAAGGATAAATATCTATTTAGTTGTCCACAAAGGCTGCTGTCTGTACTGAAAACCCATGTCCCGTGATGAGCTAACTACACGTGTGCCAGGAAAGTAGTCCCATAGGACTTGCATTGGACAGCTTAAATTAGGCTGGAAAGGGAAAAGCTGGGATGGGATTTGCCACTTCCACACAGCAGTGACGCTGCCTGCAAACACACTCTTGCCACAAGAAAATGCAAAAAGGAGGCATGAGAAAAAGGAGGACGATTCCTTTCACCCCGCGTTCTGTTCTTCCCCCGCTGCACCTTCATGAGAAATGTAAACCGACGGCGCCCAGCTTCATCTCACACCTGCAAAACCTTCCTGTGGCCTCATTTCCTCTCTCCTCCGCATCCTCCCACAGAAATGGGTCTATCTGTTAAACAGAAGTAACGAGACTGGCTTTTTTTTGGTGAAATATTTTCAGATGGCTTGTGTCTGTATATGAAAACAGGGGATTTGTTTTCCTAAAGAATCTACGTTTTCTGAAGCTTACAGAAAACTATTTTTTAAAAGAAATTCATAATTCATTTGGGAAATTTTTGCCCTTACAATTTCTTCTTTTCTGCTGGCAAGCCTTATCCAGATTTATTCATAGGAAATTCAACATATGCATTTATTTTCTCATTTAAATTTAAAAAAAAAAAAGAACTAAACCTCACAGATGTTAAGAGAGACTAAAGCTTTTTGTCCTGACGGTGCAAAAAAGCATCATGATGACACAACAGCGAAATGCAGAGCTAAGTACAAAATTATAAAAACCCTGATATGGAAAAAACGTTGTCATTTAAATTCATCACAAAGAAACAAAATAGTCAATACCACCTTCGCACAAAACATTAAAAATGTCAAAGTAACACCTGCCAGTGAAATGCTTGATTTTTATGAAATTGTTTCCTACAGAAAATGGTCCCACAGAACTTTTTAACTCTCCGTAATCAGTGCGAAAAATCAAAGAAGAAGATTCTCATTTCCTTTTCTAAATGAAAAATGTCCATTTCATGAGGGAAAGGTCAGCTGTTAGGCAGAGTGCCGGTGCACTTTAGAGAACTTAAAATCTGCACCTGGACTTCCTCACATTCTAAATATTCCCCTCCCTCAGCCGGGCTGAAAATTGCTATTTGAAACTACGTTTTTGTTCTTTGTCTCTCCATTACTCTGATGGTTGCATCTTTCTCCTGTAACATTTTCTGGATTATACTCAATAAATACTATTTAATGTCATAATCCCAGCTAGACAGCTATAGAACTGTTAAATAGCTACTGTGACATGCCTAATAAATAGCCATCTAGACACATTATAAATAACCTCAAATTCAAGCCAATAAATATAGCAATAAATTTCGGCTTGCCAGTACATCTGTATAAATATCAGTAATAAGACAGATCAGAAAGGCTAACCATACTAAAGAGCTTTGATTTTGGAAAAAGTCCACGGGCAATATTTCATTCCCCTTAGGGGGGTGAAAAAAAAAAAGAAGAAAAAATTATTCAGTAAATAATAATACAGCATGGGGAAAGGGAGAGATTCTTGAACAAACTGCAGTTTATTTAGGCGAGAAAAGATGAGGCGTACAAATCAGGGTATGAACGTCTGTGGAAGTTGCACAATCTTTGCATGCATTAAAAAGCAATAACTTTCCATCTCTTAACTAGCTCCTATTGCCAATACCATTTCCAGCAGCTAGAGACATGTACTGAACAAGACAGACAGACAGGTACCTTTTTCTTCTGGACTGCAATCCTGTATTGTCTGCCAAAACTTTGGAAAAATATTCCAAGTATTTGGCTGACTATTCAGTAGCCTTATCAATACCTGCCTCATCAGCTTTTCCTCACCTACCACCCACTTTTTGGCATCCTCGGGATGACAGAAGCCAAGAGCCTCTCATCTGGAAGCGGCTGGCGTGGCCCTGGCAGGAAGGAGAGGTCTGTCCCCACCTCCCACGCCCGATACTGTGCCCGTGCGCGCACCACAGGGACGGCCATCAAGCCTCAACTAGTGCCATCAGCACCCCGTGTCGTAGCATCAGGACCTACATCGTTCATCTGTGCTCTACCACATAGAAAAACGTTTTGCATTTCCACTGCTCAAGTTTAGACAGCTTTAAGGATCCCCCCTGGCTTTGGTTTGCCATTAACCAAAATAACATTCACTCGCTGTGAGCGGCAATGACAATACCTGCCACAGTTCTGTGTTTATTCCAGTCTGTTTAGCTTGCTTAGTTTTAGTTCTGTTTAGAAACTCAGCAAAAAAAAAAAAATCCTCTTCAGAGGAAGCTTTTAATACCACTGTTGGTTCCCTATTTATATCCTTCTGGAGCCCTGGGCTCAGGAGATAACACTACCAGTTTCCCAACCTGTGAGTCCACTCATAGGAAAAAAGAAGTTACACAATAGCTCTACTGTCACACAAAAGATATGAATAAACATTTGCATAATCTAATATTTTCCCCAGGGTCAGACTGATGGGTCACATACTCCTCAATTGGTTTCTAACTACTCAGGTCTGGTAAGGACTGTGGTGATGCACAGTTAAACTATGAGAAATAGGGAATATTTATTCCACCTCCAACTTCAATCACCAGTGATGCACACTGAAGGTACTAAAGGTTGCCCGTGGGAACTGAAATTTTGGGCAGAGTGCTGTAGATGTGAAAACAGTGATTTTCTGGAAACCTATAGACCACAGCAGCAAAACACATCATATAAGCTTACGCTAAGAGCGCAGTTACCTTGTCTTCTGTTCCTTGGGACAACACCACACAGCAAACTTGGAGTCCTCATCAGCTACATTGATTGACAAGAACTCTCCAGGAGTTGACACACCTGCAAGAGAAGAGATCAAAGCTGTTTACTCTCTCCATTCTCTCCGTGCTCGTCCAGCCTCCGACTTCACCACTCTTTTCCCCATACATCCCTCCACGGGGGTCTGCAACATTTTCTTGCATTTGACAGCATCTCCTGTCTCCGTAGATGTCTGGGCATGGAAGGAAGGGTCTTGGACCTCCTCAGATGGTGCCATCAAAATCCACTCCACATTCTCCATCTGCAACCACTTTTCTGTCCAAGCAGCAGCACGACACATACATAGGCACTGATCACATATGGCTGTTTTCTCCAGGTGGGATCTAGCACTTAATTTCGTAAATACATTCAACACAGACCATATTGACATGCTGCCCTGTTCTATCCACATGGTATCATAAAGAGGGACAGTTTTTGGGAAAAGCCTGAGCAGTGAAAGGTTCTCCGCAAAGGGTGGGACTGGCAGATTTGAAGCAGAAAACCGTGTTGGGACAGAAGATCTGTTTTCCATTGACTGCTTTAAAGCACAGTTGTGTTAAACGTTGAAGGTAGACGAAGGGAAGCATGAGCCTCAATTAATAGGTCAGAGCCTGAACATATCTAGTTATAAACCCTTTTTTCCCTAGCCTAAACATCCTAATCTTAGTCTCAAAATATACAAGTCTGCCTGGAGAGACGCAAAGCAACGATAGCCCATGCAGTGACTTGCCAGCCTAAAATTGTCCATGTTGTTCTTTCAGTTATCACAGTTTATTTTGTGGACATTTAGACTCCAGAGGCTGCTTGCTGCAGAGCAGTAAAGCACCACGGAGGACATGCTGATTTGCGGCAAATCACTTCAAGGACAAGGGGAACCTTTTCAATGATTTCTTTGTCTGTCTGTCTCCGCATGATGTGCTGCAAAGGTTAATTTGTTTTGAAATCCCCATTTTTAATTTGCATTACCGATCAACCCAGCAATTATAAATGTTAATCTGTTCTTCGGTGGCCTTAAATTCAGAGATTGAGACTGTTGCACTAAATAAAAATTCTATCCCTGACTGTGATTTATTAAGACTTGAGTGATACTGAGAACTCACTGAGTCAGAGCATTGATACAGGCATCCTTTCAAGGCACATCCTTAATTAGTTTTAAAGGAGGACAGGCCAATTTATATCACTTTGATTTAAATCAGTTTTGTTAATTGCTGTTTAAATCAGGACCAGGAAATCACAATTTAAGTAACTCGATTTGCCTTGCAGTTGTATTCTAACAGATATTCATAAAAAAAGAGTTATTCTCAGAAACTGACACCTAATAGAAATGTTTCATTGCAAGAAAAGGTAGCTTTGAGGTTGTATTTAATACTTGGTTTCGTCAGCTAAGCGTCCTGGTTTTAGCTGACATAATCTTCTTTCTAGTGGTTGCTGTGTTTTCAGATTTGGTATGAAAGGCATGTCAATAATGCATATGGTTTTAGTTGCTGCTATGTGGTGTTTATACTAGTAAAGGACTTTTTTCAGCTTCAGATAAAAGCTGAGAAGGAGCACAGAGAGAACACTGGGATGGCCAATGGAATATTCTGTACAACGCACGTCACGCTCGTTATATAAACGGGGGTTGGCTGATCTCTGCTTGGGTCGGGCTGGGCAACCAACCACCATGCAGTGAGATTGACTTGTGTCTTGTCTATTTTTCTAACATCATCATCATCATCATTATCATTATCATTTTTATTATTTTCCTTTTCCATTATTGTTCTACTAAACTGTTTTTATCTCAGCCCACGAGGTGGGTGGGGTATCTCTTTCTCCTCCTTTTCTCCCTCTTCTCCCTACCCTTCTGGGGTGGGGAAAGGGTAGTGGAGCAAGAGGCTGTGTGGCCCTAGTTGCTGGCTGGGGTTAAACCACCACACTAAGAGAATACATTATAACCATACTTATATCACTATATACCTCAGCATTTACTTCGGTGTTTGATTTTCACATCTGACTTGCGAGAAAACAGGGAAGGCAATTTTCAGTCACCTGATTAACTATTAAATGTGTGTTTTGTGTCATGCTGCTTCTGAATAAAAATATCCAGAAGAACACAATTGTTTAAACAGAACTACCTCGTGTCCTGCATATTTTAGGAAATATTATCAAAATATGCATTGCATTTCAATGTCGTCGATGTTCCTGACAGCGTTAATTGCTGATAATATTTGCAAGCTGAGCTATTTTTTCCTTGCTTCCACGTTCTCCAAGATCAGAATTAGCCGATCTCAGACTCCCCCACACACCTTTTACTCATAAGATGGGAGAGGATAAACAAATTTTGCCCGTTCTTTCAATTCCCAGTTGTTTTCCCAACTTGGAATATTCTAGTCACTAAGTGTTGTAAAGCAGATTAAAAAAAAAAAAAAAGTTCTTTTTGCACCTGCAGAAAAGGCTACAGCTGTCAAAAGCTAGTTTATTACTCAAGAAGCTCCAATTCCAGGTGCCTAGTTGGTAATTTCTCCCATTTAGTGATGTGACATTCTTCAGAATTTTGGCAGTGAATATATACTCAACTGCTATTTTTATGTAACGGTTTATTAATAAGGAAATATAATTTTATTTTAGACATTCATAATAAATTTATTCTGTCATCATTCCAGAATACCTCTTCAAGTTTAATTTTAAGAAGAGAAAAATATTAATATAAAAAATTAAGAGATGAATGGATGCGAGTTGTAAAAATACACACAGGTTTCTCATCACTGGGGAAAAAACGACAAAAGGACAAGAACCTCAATGGATTAATTCACATCTATTTTAGAAGGAAACACAAACGAATTGTTTTTGTCCAGAGGATTTTCCTCCCGCCCTTAGCTGAGAACCGAGCCTGGTCTGGTCTGAGGCATCAACTCCATCCCAGAAACGCTTGCTAGTGCCCGTGATTCCTTCTACCACAGCCTGAATTTTGCAGGAGAGGCTGTGCACAGCACACCACTTGTTTTGACAACAGAAAGGAAGATTGGAGAAACTAGGGTATTTGTTGCATGATAAAGCGTGATTCGTACCAGTTGCATCTGATAGAGAGCTTTCCCTTGTGTCTATTTATACCAGCCTGGCAACGAACTCTGTTCTCAACGCACCATCATTCTCAGACAATGTGACAGAAAAGGCACAGCTCTAAAAATCACAGTGTTCTTTGTTAACCCACATACTTTATTCTGAATCCTATCTAAACCTTCACCTGATGAGAAATCAGTTAGCTAGGTTAATATGACTGCTGGATAAGTAAGAGAGCTTTCCCCCTCAATCACCCAGCACGACTCCAGAGCACGGTTTCATGCCACAATAACTTGTTTCAGTTGTTCCCATCCCTGACAGCAGCAGCAGGAGCAGGGCATCAACGCTGACTGCTCAGGGAGGCTGGTAGGACTGGGGTGTACCCATCTCCATCTCTGGACAATGGCACCACAACATCTCAACGTGGGCTTTAGACCTGGGTAGTATTTTTTCCCCATGGTACTCTCAGCATTTGGCACTAGGAAATCCTGTTCCATGGGCCAAAAACCCGTGGTGTAACAGAGATCAGGCAAGGGAGCTCCAGGCTCCAGTCTTCACTGAGGGTTCACACTAGATGTCCTTCACGTTTTAGTCAGCCGCCAGAGCTTGTAGCACTACACTCATTTTCATACCGTTTTCTGCAATGAGAGACATTTGTTTTAATTTCTGCACTGAAGTTCTGAAAACGGTGCTGAAGGTGCTACCCGGTGTTTAAGTAACCGGTGCCACCTGATACCAGTGAAAGTTGTCTGTTGGTTCTTAGCTCATGGAAAAGGATTAATTCCCCAGTAGGGTAAGAATTTAAAACTAAATTAAACAAACAAATAAGCAAGTTAGCTTTTCACCCGTTCTGAGTTTGCAGCACAGAAATATGTGCATCAAAAAGGCCCAGGAGCTCTGGGACCAGTCAGACACACAGCTGGGAGGGAGCAGGACAAAACATCCAGCTAACATTTCTACAAGGCCCTGCAGAAGCGCTTCCCAATCAAAGGAAAACTTGAAGGAAAAAAAAAATTCACATGAAAACTTGATAAGCAGAACCAAAATTTTACAAAAGGGTAAAAATGTTTCTGTGGAATAAAATTTTTGCTTATTCTAAGTTTCAGAACAGGCTTGAAGAGAGGTGCCAGAAGCAGTAACTGAAGAGCTGTCGCTGCGCTGCAGCTCCTAGACCCATGAGTTCCCCTTAGCAACAACTCCTTTTCTGCTGAAAACCACGAGAGTTTACAATTCCTCTGTACAAGCGTCAGCCTACCTGGGAATGTCAAACGTACAGAACAGACAAAAGGGATCAATAAACATCTCAGTCCTGTATTTGGAGAGATGCCCTATACATTCAAGGCCAATTAAGTACTTTAAAACTTTAGTGAGTACCTACAAGACCTATGTCTGCTAAAGTCGTCAGGTCTGCAAATCTTGCATAGGAGAATCATAGAAGAGTTTTGCAAGGGGAGGCTCTTGACACACTGATGTAATTTTTAATGTTTTGGAAAACATAGGAAATTCCAGCAATCATTGAATCAAGTTTGAATGTCTTTCTGAAAGATGTGCATTGGTCAAATATAAACCATTAAGTAAATACATGGAAAACATAATGCCTAGAAGAAATAAACAACAGATATATACCACATCAGACTAAACAAGCTAGCCGTTTCTTTCTTGGCCTTGCACTATCTTTGAAGTCATTGCAAAATAATAATAGAAAAAGTTTGAAAAATTAAATAAAATGGAAAAAAATAGTTCTTTCTCCCTACCAGTCACGTCTGAACCAGTGCAGAACAGCCTAGAGCCTAACATATCACCTTCCTTTAATCTCTTCATGCTGACAGTGAAAAATGCCATACAAAAGCCCACTATATCTGGCCATCAGGAAATTGCCTCTCGGTACGGGATTGCTCATTTGCACAAAGCTAAGGAAATTAAGCTGCCCCTCCCAGACAGTGTGCGGGGAGCCAGGGCTGCCCCAGGAACTCCTGCGCTCCCCCGGATCCTGGCAGTGAGGCGCATCCCTGATTTTGGAACAAGCTTGGCACACACCGAAACAGCCAATGCTCAAGTGACACTAAATACGGCAGGTTTCATCCCAACCTGATCCGAAATTCAGGCCAGCTCTCCTGACAACCGCATCGCTAAGAAATCAGCTAGGTGGTGGAGCTAATCAAGATGCCTATGCTGGATGGATACTTCACCTCCTGTGCGGGAAGGGAAAACAAAGAGAAGGAAAACTAGCTGACATCAGGAAAATCGAGAAGCTGTAATTCATACAGAATTGGCCCAGAAATAATCAGGTTCCTAACTCCTTTATTTGTTCCTGGACTGGATCCATTCTGACCAGATAAACTCCTCCTCAGTCCAATACACAGCTTTGCACATTGATGTAATGAAGTGATGGGTCACGCTGGTGCTATCGTATCCAGGATTTACGAGGAGACATCATCACCTGAAATCGGGAATCGGAGGGGGCAGAGATATTTCGGTTAAGCTCTGCAAACAAGTCTGTAAGGCGTGTTTAAATGGGTGGGATGAAATCAATCAAATTAAGGTGCTGTGCACGGGTGTATCTCCGCTGACCTCGGAGGGATTCCGCTGTACTTTGGTACAGGATCTGACCAGTTGGGAATTAATGCATAAACCGGGTACATCTATTAGCAAAAGCAGGCACACCTCCTACAGGTAATTCAGCATATTTCCTCGCCTTTCCTGAAAATAAAATGCTCGGTGCGGGTACAAAAGCTGCCTTCTTGTTGATCACCTCTTGTCTCTGTTGGCACATTACTTGCATGCCTCATTCAGCAGCAGCTGTGCACAGTTGGTCAAACACTCCAAGTGGTTTGTCAAAGTTTTCCCAAGGCTTTTCATCTCCCTCCTTTCCTGTGAGGTGCCCAAACATAAGTCATCTCTGTTGGCTTTTGGAGCAGATTAATTCAGAGCACAGCTCCAGAACTGGCAGGTAATCAGTTAGCTGCGGTTTGAAGTAGAGCATTTTTCCCTAACAAGGGCAACAAAAAGGCGGGAAAGGTATTTCTGCATTCGCACATTCATTCAGGTAATATATTTCCTAGAGGCACAACCTCTAATGCCAACTCATGGGCAATTCTTTCAGTCGATGTGATCTGAAAAGCCACTGGAGGTGGAGGAAAGCTAATCAAAACAGAGGGTATGATTTATCACTTCTCAAGTGTGCAGGGGAATATCAAATTGTAGCCTCAAGCTTTTGGGCCCTGAAGCACACTGAATTGCCCTACGTCCATGGTGACAGAAGGAGAAAACCTCCTATTAACATCACTCCCACTTGTCCTCAACAAGATGTTGAGGAGATATTACTGTAAGGCGTTGGCACCAAGGAGGACCCACAGGCCACCAAGAGCCAGGGACCCAGGGGGTCTCTGCAGGAGTCCTCAGCTAACCGGCAGCATAACACAGGAAAAAGGGTTTTGATTGTCTGACCACACGAAGCCACACAGTGAAGAGGGAAACCGATCATGACTACAACATCTTGGAGGCCCTGATCCATAGCTGCCCAAGTGGTAATAGGAGTCTTCCGTAAAGATGAACGCCATGATTTTTTTTAACATGAATCTCTCTCAAATAATTTATTTTATTTTGAGCTATCTCCTAGGAAATGGACCATCATAGACAGGAACTCCTGTTAACCTCAAAACTCTCATCCCTACAAGACGGAAGGAGAGAGGGCAGCATGGGACCTTGACTGACAGTCAGTGGGAGCCTGCCTCCTATTTATTCTTCAAGAGTTCTCATACCAAATTTATGCCCAGGCTGTGCCATATGGTATCAGGCCAAGTAGATGCATGGGTAGTTGAGTGAGGTCAGGGATTAATTTGACACATCATGGCTCCAAACCCCAAAATGATTTTTTTAATATGTGAAAAACTTCCTTACCTTAATCAAAGAGAATATTCACGTGCATGAAACTAGATGGGTAGCACCAGGATCAGTCTCCAGACAACCAAAATGATGTAAGGGCAGTTATTTATCATGACTACTTTGTTTTTCTGGGAGGGGAAAAAAAAAAAAGGAAAGGTTTGAATTATAGCTATTTGATGGGTAACATTGCAGTAGACAGGTTAGGCCTTGTAATCCACTGGCACCATCAGCAGAGAACTAAATCAAATGTATTCTTATTCATCTTGTATATCTATTAATACAATCCATTGCAATGGTTATTCAATATTTATGTTGTCTGCATGAATTACTGCATATTTCATTCTCTTTTTGAAAACTCGGATAGTTGAAATAGTACAGCATTGCTTTTTATCTGACAGAGCTTTAATCTTTTGCTCATCACGGTTTTACCTGAACAGTTGTTTGAAAAAATAAATAAATGGGGGTTTTGCAAGATCGGGAGCTCCTGTATTAGAATTCTATAGTCATGTTATCATGATACACCTGACACTCCGTATAAACGATAAGCAGATGAAGATCTGTTTTTTCACTGCCTGTATTATTTAGAAGAAATAGCATCCACCACACTGAACAACATTTAAAAATGCTCATGCCAGAGCCAAAGCAGTCAAATTCCACCCTTTAGGAAGCAAGATAATCACTTGCAGAGGTCAGGAAAGATTTTATACTCTACTTACAAGAATAAACATAGTTTGTGGCTATTCTCTCTTCTCAGCTAATGGTATCCAGCATGACACTCCCAACGTGGTACAACATATCCCAGAGAAAAATAGATCAGATTTCTCTAAATCATTAGAATATGCTGCTGCTGCACTCCAGCCTTTCGTCATTTGACTCACATTGAGATTTGCAACCCAGCACCTTGTTCAGCTTGGCAGTGAAGGACCATCTGAAAGTTAGATTGGAGGAGAAAATCTGCAAACATAACCCTGAGAGAAAAATCACCTGCCACCTTCTAGCTGCCCACCACCTCCAGGGTGTGGGTGAAGGAAGGTTTGCGACTGCTGTGACTGAAAAACCTCCTTGATCTTGCTGCCGAAGGGATCTTGCCACATATTTGTTAAGTCTGGTTCCAGGTCCAGGAAGAGAAGAGAGACATTAAGACCATCTCAGGAAGGTCCAGGATGACAGCAGCATGATCCACAACGCAGGCTGCAGAATCAGTTGGCATTTTACATTGCTCTCATTTCATATGGGAGGATTCAAATGAAGAACTTAGAACGACCTTAAAACCTGAAAACAGAAACAGGAGATAGCTCTTAATGCTGCTGTGCCACAATCCATGCTGCCCCAAACCATCCTCTGAGGCAAGAAACTGAAAAACCCCATCAAGGAAACAGGTCCATAAAACAGAAAAATAAAGTATAAACAGAAAAATAAAACCAGACGCCAATGTGTACCCAAAGGAACTATTAAACACAAAATGTTTGTCAGTATAGGATGCTCCACTGCACACATCTGGTGCTCTCAGCAATACAGAGCATTTCTTTAATTGCTACACCTGAGACCGAGAGCAAGAAATAAATCTAGAGCCTGATCTCAATGTATTTTGAGACAGGTGGAGATAAGTAGCAGCACGAGGATTTCATTGTCAGTAATCAAGCAGTTATACATTACTGCATTAAAAAGATACGTTCAGGATACAGCTACGCATCCATAATTTGATGTCTGTTTTTCAATTCCTTCTGATGCCAGAATTCGCAGAGATAACCGTGATAAACTTCCCCCATTTGGCATATATCACCCGATACTTTTTGCACGATCCAAGATGTCAGTATGGCAATATCCAGTGGAAAAGGCAATGGACTAGAAGTCAGAGCAGCTGGGCCGAGTCCAGACCGCTGCTGCTTCTTACAGGGTCATTGTGTGTCACTGAACTTTTCCGTTACTCTTTTATTTACTCAGAGTGTAAGTACTGGCTACGTGTTTATACAGCACCTTGCATAATGGACCCTCCATCCCTCCTGGGCCCTTAGAAGTGTGCAAATTAGTATTGTCCACTGAAATTCATGACTTAGCCCTTTCCGTACAACAGACACTGTGAAGCCAATGGATCTATCGAGAGAAAAGGATTCCAAGCGAGGCACAACGCAACAAAGGAGATAACTACTACTACTCTGAGCAGCTGTGTGAGATTTCTAAACTGGAAAAAGAGCTACTGGTCCTCTCGCTCAGCATCTCTATTGCCTTCACCTCTCGATAGGATGGTGAGAGGTCCCCTTGACTTTTTCTTTTTTAAGTGGTGTGAGCCCCTAAAAAAGGTGCTTCTAAATATGGATGTGAACATTTTAACATCAATATTTAAAGTGATGTGTTTTGCTCTGAATCCAAGCTGAATATTCTGAAATGGATTATAGTAATTTCTTTCAGAGTAAGACCAAGGTTCGCCCTTTCATGATGACTCAATTTGCTACAGCTTCTCCTTTTGTCAGCAATGGCACAATGCCTCCCATTGCCAGCTGTTATTATTACCTGAACAGTTTTCAGTTGTATTTCATGTAGACCTGGTGACCCGGTACCCCATTTACCCCAAATTTTGAGTTCTCATCCCTGTCATTACCCGAATCAAGAATGACATCTGTTGAACTATGATGACTGCCTTAGAGTATTCTCATCCTTCACAAAATGAAAATTTAGTCATTCATTGCCTTACAGCACATTTAAGGTCTGGAAAAGGTATTAGGTTCTCAAGTCTCATTTTTCAGGACGGTACTCAGATACGTGCTCGAAGATAATCCCGTTCTTAGGACTTACCAATACTCAGCATGTGATACAGAGGTGTCCTTAAAAGAGTCACTAGGTTTGAGTAAACCTGAGGCAGTTCAAATAGTGTCTTTTCCACTCAATTTGCCCCGCTTTGACACAATTTATTAAAAAGAAAAAATACTTGAACTAAAAAGCAGACTGGACAATTTTTTTTTATTTTTTTTTTAAACGACAGAAAATTTCCCAGGTACGACGGCCCATTGCTCTGATTAATAGCAGTGCAGCCAGAGGAGAGGACTGTGTGAAGCATTCAGCGATCAAAGCCATCAGTCCTGCCTGTCGTGATCAGACTGCAATTTTTGGCAAGCGTGGGTATCAGTTTCCCCGATTCCATCTTTTACAGAGCACAAGCAGAACAGCGCATCAACAGTTTTCCTGAAGACCAGTGGCTCATTTCACCTGCATTTGTTGGATGTCTATGCCTTTCCAGCAACGCTCTGCAGACCTTACCAGGTTTGTGTAGGCAATATCAAAAAAACCCCATTACCTTAAAATTGTCAAATCAGGTCCAAGCCTGAGACTTGCTGATCACCCCTTTTGATGTTCAGGGGAGCGGAACGCATTTCAAATGTCTGATTGGGTTCGCAAGGAATGTAACGCTTTTTTAACAAAGCTTGAATTTTTCACACTGAAAAAAAAACCCAAAAACCCACGTTAAGTATCTTGAAATGTGTTCTTGTGTTGATTCATAATAAAATAAAAAAAAAAGTCCATATCATAAGGGGAAAAACCCCCCAAGCCCCAGCTATGCTGGTCCCAAAATACTGTCTTGTGATGCAGTCGTTACACGCAGCAATATATTTTTGTGCTATAATATAAATAAATAAAATATTGAGCATGCATGTACTATGCAATTAAAGTTAAAATTAATAAGGAATTCATATATATTGATGCTACCAAAAAATATCTAAATGAAACATTTCCTCATTTCCCCCATCTTTCGGAAGCTTCTGAGTCAGCAGACTTCCAGATAACATTTCTCTTTCCAATGAAAGTTTGCCCTATACAAAGTTTTGTGACTAGTTCAATGACACGGTAATTATTTTTTTCCTGTTTGGAAATATCCTGAATAGTTGAATTTCGGGCTGCAAATACCTCTTCATTGTGCAACTGCCTTTTCCACATAATTACATTAAACTTCAGGAGTTTACTTCAATTCCATTTAAAATAGATTTCCTGAAGCTGGAAAACCTGCGAGTTTTCTGTTGGCCTTCCACATATTACTACTTCCCGTGTAACGATGCCGTAATGATTCACTATTTGATGTTCTTCAGCTTCTGGCTTATATATTGTAATTGCCTAATTTCTTACGAGAAAGGCAGATAAGGAAATATTTCAAGAGGCTTGTAAATAACCGACAAGGACCTCAAGACTGCAGTTATTTTAATTTATGTCTAAACTGTTTTGCTGTGCTAGCTGAAATAACGCATTTGTGTAGTTTTTCAGTGCAGTTTGTATCATTCATCACTCAGTAACCATCACAAACCGCTCATCCAGTTTTAAAACCTCAAGGTACTTTTCTGGTTACTGTATACTGCAGTGTGCCGTGTTCTTCTGGAGAACCTGCAATGGAGTACCAAAATGCATGACTTAGAGAGAAAAACTCTCCTTTTGATTTGACTCTAGCCAGTCTTGCCAGCAAGAAGAAAAACACTTCCAGTCCTGCATGGTTGCACAGCTGCTTGGCTTCCACATGTAAGATGAGCAAGAGGTCAGTCTTCTCCAGACTCCAGCTACTTAAGAGTTCCACTTAAGAGATGGTTTTTCAGTTATTTTTTTATTGCGCTCCTACGAAACGGTTAAGGAAAAAACCCCTTGCCCTGAAAGCATGAACTTGCAATGTTTTTCCGTCCTGCCATCTGGCCCTAGGAGGGAATGATGGTTAGCTAACACACACAGCTCCCAGCACCCTGCTGCTGACATGATGAATGCAACAGGTAGCGGTGCTTATGATAATAAGGAAGTTAATGAGAAAAGCCAGGCTGGTTCCTGTTTTGTAAGAAACAGAATAAAACCCAACGTTTGTCAACTGGGAAAAAACAAACATTGGAAAAGAAAGAAAGGGGACAGTCCAAAAAAAGGTATTCAAAAAAGGAGAACGAAACTATCATAGCTGGAAATATCAACAAATGGTGTCATAGATTGGCCTTGTGTAATGATGCCTTGTTTACATGGTTTGCATTAATATTGTTAGATACTTCCTGAACAAAGGTTGAAGTAAGGATTTAACGAGGATATTTAAAAATAGAGTGAGGAAAGATCAGAAGTACAGACTAAGTTCTGTTGAGTTTAGACAGGCATCTACAGACCTCTGGCTTGTTCATCAGCTAAAACTTCAGACCTTGCGAAAGGAATTAAATGCCAAAAAAACCCACCAAGATTTTAGTCACAGCAGCTGGGTAAATCTGGATGAAATACCACAGAAGCAATAAGACTTGACATTTTAGATTCAGTCCACTCTGTCTTTACTTCTGCTTTGCAAACAGTTGTAACCGGGCAAAACCAAGGGACATACAGACAACATCGTCCTCTCCAATTGTATACACACACAGCCTTGCAGAGGTGGTGTGCACCTTTTCCAGCAGAACCCAATGGGAAATATGGCTTTGGGAGAGTCCTTGTGCCACTCCCCCCGGCCCTACCCACAGGAAGAAGTATAATATACACATCCTTTAACTGGAGCTATAGTTAAAATCCAGCCTAATGCTGCAAAAACGGGTTTTGTTCTGACACGTGGTGGTGTGCTATTTGTTCTCTCTTGTTCACTAAAACTAACTTCTGCAGAGCACTTGACATTCCTCGCTGTGAGAGAACCACTGGTTTGGAAAAAGTTCAGTGAGAGATAAAGAACCAACTCCCAGAAACTATTCTAACCTGAAAAAAGAGGATGGGTGAGCAGGTTGAAACATCTGGATTAACTGGTGCTAGAGTGAATTAGTGTATATATATATATATGTCAGAGTAGAATAAAAGGAAGGGTTTGTAAGCATGGATAGACCTTGAATTGCTCTAAGAAAGGATCTTACACGCATTCCTTTGTTTTCTACTTAATCATTAATTACTGCTGATGTTTTGCAAATACAGGCATGCCTACAGCATGTAATGCAGAGGTGAGCTGGAGATCCCCAAGCCAGACACATGAGGAAACTAACACATCACCCAGTGTGACGCTGCGCCACAGAGGCAAACCAGTTCAGGTCCCAGAAACAGCATCACCTCACAGGAACATCTCACTTGGCTACAGCACTGGACCCACCGCACCCAGCCAGGACTTAGATCAGTTATTTTCACACAGAGCAACAAGGTATGGGATGGAGAAATGGTAATGCCTGAATAGAAAAGTGCAAACACAACACATTTCTTCAAAATGTAGAAAAGAAACATCTATTACATTAGACCACCTTGATGTTTCCAGAGCTGATTTACAGAGGAAGACTCTTGGAAATCTTGGATTTGCCTTATTTGGCATGGTCTGTTTTGTGCTGGTTCACAGTCTGGGAGCATCTCAAATCCTACTCAAGAGAGGAGTGACCCCATGGAGGGAGTGACACTGGTCCAGAGATGGACCTTAGATTCACATTTTCCTTTTGCTGTACCTTTTGTGTAAGAAACGTCAGAGTGCATGGTCACAAATGGACAGTGAGACATTATGTATCGCTGTAAACGTCAGCAAAGGCCCAGATCAAACTAACTGCAACTGCGCTGCCTCCCAGACCAAGAGCCTTGCTGTTATCAATCACTAGATGCAGGTGTGGACCACATGGGCTCAGCAGAGAGCCAGGACCTGGTTTTTTTGTTCAGTAGCAGTTTCCACTGCTCTCCTTGGGAATGTGTTAGAAGAAGGCTCAGACAATGTCAGGAGTTTCTACCACGCTGCCCAGTGGTCCATGTGTGACTCATGAATGGCCTCATGAATGGCCTCGGCTTTAGCAACCGGCACTGAGTGAAGATACCAGGACGTGGTCCCCAAAGGAGGGTCCCTGGGGCTGCTCGTGCTGCGCCGCAGCCTTCAGGGATCTCTAAAGGACACGAAGTCCCTGAGAAAAAGGAACAAAGCTCAGAGCCTTTTCCACTTAAAAATAAACCGATTAAATGAGAGGAAGCGGGGCAGGTGGCTCGTTTCCCGAGCGCCGTGCGGCTGATTGCAGGGCGAGTCCGAGCAGTGATTCACCGGCCGGGTCGAGGCCATTGTCCCGGCCCGCCCGCGCACAGGAAGGAGAGCCTGGTCCCAGCCGCCATGGTGGCCACCGCCCTGGCCCACCGCTGCACCCTGGCACGGGCACCCGAAACCTCGGCAGGACTTATGGATGCAAGCAGAAAGCGAAGTAGCTTTTCCCCACCTTGCTTTCCCCTGCTGAAGTTTGACCACCTGCACGCTACACTAGCGGAGCACTGTGCTGCCGCTTTAAATGGACCCCATATACACTCAGGAAACAAAATATAAATACTCAGAACATGTGCGCTTAGTACACATGTGAGAAATCATTGATATTTCCCTCTTCCTCGGTTCTGGTTAAAAGTGCAAGCATCAAACCCGGGAGACAAATCATTTCCCCATCCCGGCTACTCTATTTAGGGATGTGCTCATCTGGAAAGCCATGCCAGGGGACACTCTGTGAGCAGGAAAGCTCTGATTTACAAGTAAACCCCTCCTCCCAATTTAAAAGACATTTTATGACCTCCTGGGTGTTTCTTTAAGAGAGCCTTCCCCTTCCATCAGTCTTGCTCCCTGTTCTCTGCGGCAGTGGCTGATAAATTAAGACAACGACATGAGCTGATTAGACCGAATCTCCTCCCAGCCTGGCTTGCCTCTCTGCTTGATGCTGCAACGAAGCTACTGCCCCACTTCTGGCACCACAGTGTGAGGCCAAGGAACACCCTGCATCGTCATAAATCCAGGCTTTCCCAGCACGATCAAGAAGGAGGAGGGCTGTGGGAGGCCTCGGTGCAGGCAGGGGAAGCTGTAACAAACGTGTGAAAATTAGTTGGATTCATGTTTACATTTGATATGCCTACCCATATGGGCACAGGCAGCCATGGGCTCACTCGGGTCCCACCAGATGCGAGCTGCTTGCAGCTGAGAAGTCCCCTTTTTTCACGTCACTGATCCTGAATTAAGCTGCCTCAGCATATAAAACGCGGCTGCACAGCTCCCAGCCCGGACTGCCTCGCGTCCAGAGGGAGACAGTAACGCAAATGTTTGCACCTGTTGGTGCAGACATATATGTTCAGAGATTTTGCTGACCATGTCAAAAATCAAGCCTCTAACACACAGATTCAATGAAAAATAGGAAGGGCAAAACGCTGTCCCCCCACATGCTTGTAGAGCTCAGTAGGAATTAGATGTGTTCATCCTGTTGGCTCAGGATGTCACGCGTCGCTTTCTAGTAGCCGGTCCAGGCACAAGGATGAGCAGTTCTTGCTCATTCCTGATAGCATCACCTCCTCTGCCGGCTGGGAGAGGCTCATCCCTCCCGCGCCGAGCACCGTGCACCAGAGCACCATGCACAGCTCACCACAGAGGCACCACTGCTCCTTCTTCAGAGGGGAGGCATCAGCAGCAATTTAACTCTTTTTTTTTTTAAGACTGCCAGCAAACACACTTTCAGAATGAGTCCTCCACCAAAAAAGTTACATTTGTCAAATCGGTAATTAGTTCATAAACCGAGGCCAAGGAGTGCAGTTCCTCTGAGCTCTCTGGTGCTCAGTCTGACTGTGCCAATTTAAGACACCGGCAGAACAGGACTCCTTTCCACAGCTCCTGGCTGAGGATTGAGCCTAGATTAATTCAAGCGACTACTTTAAACTTGGAGTTTATGAGTGAAAACTGAACATAAAGCGGTTTTTCCCCATTAATATTTTTCACAGTATTTCCCAGGAAAATGTCTAAACTGATGACAGCCCAATCTACTTCCTTTTTTAGTTATGGCCTTACGTTTACTATTTTCTGCAAATGAAAAAGGGGAGGGAAAGGTTCAGATTTGTTTCATTTTCTTCAAAATTAAATACACCACTGTGCAGCCATGTGCAAAAACAGACCCAAGCTTTCATCAGCTTCTCTCTTCTCTTCCGGAGGTTTAATAATCTCTCGTATAGGAGTTTTGTCTTTTTAGAACCATCTTATTAGGGAAAAATACATTAAACTTCTGCACTGGGTGTTAATTCTTTGATAGATTGGGCAGCGTGCAGGGCTTTTTGTCTGTTTATAAGTAGTGGGTATTCACCCTACATTCAGGAATAAAAAAAAATCCTTACCTGGAAATCACCTTCTGTGCAATTACCTGATAAGACACCAAATGAAGTAAGGCTTCATTACTTCTCTGCAGAGGATTTTCATGTGAAAATAGCTCTCCTCTCAGGGGGTTGCCAGCTCTGTTATTAATGGCTATTCCCTCACATTCTTTTCTTTTGACTATTGCGCAATTACTACGCGGTGGAGCAGGTCCTGCCCAAGGGAGAAGAGCTGGTGGATGGAGGGGGTGGCCGGGGTAGGGGTGGTGTGGAGCCAGGCCATCCATTACCCACCGGCTCTACCCAAGAACAATAACAGCAGAACTCGCAGAATGCAATCAAGTGCATTCTTCTCCAGGGCGATTAAGGAAATATTCAATTTGATGCAACTGAGGTACAAAAGCTCTCTGTATCCTTCTTCTGCCAAGCATGGAAGAATGCCGTGCTTTAAACGATTTACAAAAACTCCTGTATGCCAAAGACGTATCATTTACATGGAATCCAGGCAGCTTCATGCAATCGCTGCTTACACGTAATTGTACCAAAAGTAATGGGGGGGAGGATCTAAAGGGAATAAATCAGCTTATCAGTGATCAAGGTTTATTTTACTTCTCCCAAAGGAAACCCATGGAGGTTTGCTAGGAATCCTTTTTTTCCTCTACTAATGGGACAAATCTGAAATGAGGAATAAAAAAAAATATTATTTCTTAATTCTGATTTTGTAACTGCACATAGTTTAAAGTCTGCAAATAATATAAGATTGATATAAAGCCACTTCTAATTAAACACGACAAGGTGGAAGTGGCATTGAGTGAAAAATTCAAGCAAGCTGTGAGTTTGTTTTCCTTTCCTTGTTTATCTCGGGCTTCTGCTCCCAAAAATCTCTAGCAATGGTATAAATCACATCTCTGTTTCTTCAAAGCACTGTTAAACATCCAACAGGAGAAAATAACATTCTACATCACTTAACAGCAGTTGTGCCCTAACATATTCAAAATCAATTATGTTTCACATCATGCAGTCTCAACTTTTAGCAGTTATTTGTGGTGCTAATTTGAGTTGTCCTGGATAATTAGAGGATCTGTATCTCCATCATTATAAAAAAAAAATAATTACTTTTTCTAGGATTTGCACAGAGGTACTAATGGCATTACAATCACAGTGATTTTAATAAAGGCCAGATTGTGTCTAGCTCCAATACTCCAAATCTGTAATGAATTTATTCCACAATATCCACAGAAGATAATTAAGTGCCTTTATCCCCACTTTCAATCAGTGGGGAACTGAAGCTCAGCAGTAACCTGGTTTAGATGCTCAAAGACATAAGCACCCTGCTTACCTCCACTTCTAACACACTCACGTTGGGAAAAAACCAACACAACCACATGGATGGTGACAGAGAAAAGCGCTCAGACTCGTGCTGGAGAGGGCCTGAGCCGCTGACACCAATGTACCCATAAGCTGGTTTGTTTTAATGGGCTGCGACTTTTCTAGGGCCAGCCTGGCTTTAGCAGGGAGGATTCACAGACACAAGCCTTAAGTAAGCCATAAAATAGGGTGATGGGGGAAAAAAAATAAAAAAACTAATGGGCACTTGCCCGCAGCAGGGGAAGGAACTTGCCTGAGGATGGTTATTGTTTCAGAATCATTTGATGAAATAATAAACGAAATACTGCACTGCTAATGATTTCTGTAGACCCACGATGCCTTGCAATGCAGAGGAGTACGCACACTCCCTGCCCAGAAAGAGCTTCCTGCATAGTTTCAATCTGAAGAAACACGCACTCATTTGTCAATGACAAAGAACTAGAAGGCAATTTCTTAGCATTAGTGCTTTCTCTTGAGCAGGAACAGTCCCATCGATGTTTAAGGAGATTCAAATGGTTTTAACACTCAGGCTTCTTTTCTAAATTGAATTAAAACTGCTCTGAACCAATATTGCAAAGGACAAAGGTCAAGGCTTTATTTATATAATACAAGGATGTAATGCAATAACCGGCTGTTTGAGACACGTAAGTAAAGGATCGGGGACAAAGCTGCAGACAGGATGTCAGCACTGCGCAGGGAATTAGCCATGCAACTCCCTCTCATTAATTACAGATACGCACATCCGAATCACCATACAGCATTAAAAAAAATGTACCAAGCGATAACTATGATTCATTCTTTACCATTAACAATGCAGCGAAAGGTGAAAGAGGATGGTGCTCTTCCGGCACCATTAGGTAACCGTGGCCGTGTGTTCTTCCTATGTCCAATCTGAAATGAAACAGCAACCATGGAACAATATGGTAGGAAGTAATTTTCATAACCTCCTGAAAGTGACATTTTTTATAGTGTTACTATATAAGGAATAAGTATACCCATACTAATTGTCAGGCAATAATACGATATTTTTCTACAAAACCTTAACAAAAAAGTAAATATTATCACAACTTGCAAAATCTCCAGAAGCACATTCTGTGTCATCATATCTGTCAGAGACAAAACGAGATTTATAAGCTCAGGAAGACCCTGAGAAGCTCAATTTCTAAATCCTATCTTTGTGCAAAGTAGGTTACCTGCTTAACACGGGGCATACCCTGCACCTCTACTCCCAGGTTAGTACTTCTACAACTTCTTGGCGCCCACCATGTATGTTCTGGGTACAAGACTACATCTTAGCTTTGTGCCAAACAGTCTCTTGATATGTTTTTGTCCAAAAAAAAAAATAAACACACAGTTTCAGCAACAATAATACAGAGAAGAGCAAAATAACATCCATAAAGGGCAAATTACTCTACTTAGCAGGACCAGTTGCACTCTTCAATATTCCCGTGCAATTGTTATTGACATCAGTAGAGGATGTGGGCACACAAAAGGCTGAACTCGACCCCTGAAAATCCAAGTGACTGGATTCAGTCAGAGAGCAAGGAACCACTTCCAAGTGCTGACACCTCTTGCGTCGAAGCTGCTTGTGCGTATGAGGTCTGCATAACACCCAGTTCTCACAGGAAAAGTGAGATGTTTGTGAGGTAACAAAAAATTACTCAAAGCATGGAAAAAGAGCACATACCACACTTGAAATTATACACATTTCATTGAAATGTCTCTGACAACATAGAAAATTGATTGATTTGATTAGCTTTGATGTAGATGCTTTTTTTTTTCCCTTTTTTTTTTTTTTAATGGGAGTATCACACCATATTCAAATGACTTTCCGGTTTGTGCAAGACTGCCACAAAGACAAAAATCCATCTTATTGTAACAGAACGCACCCAAGGCTTTACTGCAACATTCTAAGAGCCTGCTGACATTTGGCTTTGTCCTCATGACATCTGTAACTAATGCAAAATCAGAGGCCTTATCAAGGGCTTTAAAATAAAATTTACCAGCATTAACTGCCAGGTAGCCTTTTTCAAATGTTTTCGATACACTTTCTGCACTAGATTTGGAAAACACAGCTCTTCATGTAGTTTCTAACTGATGGAAGAGATCCATCAAAGCTCTTCTGGTAAGCAGGTGTACCCGATTTTCCCAGGAGCAGGGCTCCGCTGGCAGAGAACAACGACTGATGTTCTTTACCTCAAGTGAACTGTACCCCATGGACTAAGAAAAAAACAGAGCCAAGAATCTGCTCTTCAGCAGAGCTGTTTTACAGGTGAAACCACCAATTATGGCTCATGTTCACCCGTGGAGTCTTGAAGGAGGATGTGCTTGGAATAGGAACTCTGATTACTCCTTGTCATCACTGGTCTCCAGAAAGATACAGGTCAACTATACGCTATTTGTAGGCTTTGCCCGGCTCTCAGGGCAAGAGGGTCCCTTGTCACAAAGGACAGTACAGGGCCCCTCTCCTGATATCTGGAAGCGCTACAGTGCCTTTAGCCATCTCTCACCACTACTGATGTTTCACAGCCGGTGACGATGAAAACGGGGGAAAGCTTTCTGCTCTGTTTCCTTGTCCTTGTAACCAAAAATCAGACACGATTAAGTACGACATTCATTGATGTTTCTATAGCATAGTATTCAATATATACATTTCAATGTTAAAAAATGTGGATAAAGCAGTTTAATCCCAAAACTCACTTTTTTTTTTTTAAAACAAATCTGGTATCTTCAGGAACGGAACACAATGCTTTACCCTCTATGCGTCAGCAGTATTTGCTAAGCTGACAACACATCTCCAAATTACCAAACGAACTATAAAGTGTTCAGTCACCGCTACTATTTCATTATAGTCACCCCAACACAGCTTTGAGATGTAAAGGCCTTAAATTATGACACAGAAAAAGACTAACATAAGAGTTGTGAAATTTCTGTGTTAAGGATAGTGATGATTTTTTTTTTTTTTTACATTAAAATCCGGTTCCTCGGGATGGGAACACGCTCCGCTTCCTGAGCCTTTTTGACAACTGAAGATGCAGAGTGTGCAGCAGAGGCTGACTAGCACCCAATTAGAGTGGCACCCAATTAGCGCCCAATTTCTATGATCTCCTGTCTCACCCTGCTTAGAACAGTCTCTCGAAGACTGAAGTCTACTCTTAAGTTACTTTTGCTCTCTCCTCACGTGGCATGAAGTTCCGCAGTGTAAAATACTTCTTACTTGAGTCACTGCTGAGCACTAAGCAGCTTTTCGTAGAGGTAAAACTCATGAGCCGAAACCATTCTTTGGTCAGCTTTTCCAGGCTTCTGGAACTTCAGGCTGCCCCGAGTCCTACTGTGCATTAACCCACGCTCAAGAAAAGTGCCCCACAGCCTGGATCAACGTAAAAGGCAAAGACTTTCCAAGCAAAGAGGACACACTTCTCTAAGTTTAGTTCCTCTAAACAACATAAGGAGGTAAAGCACAGGTTTCTGACCATGCTTCAAAAAATGTTTCAGCTAGTTTTCCATCTTGATATCTAAAAGCAGATTTTAAACAAGCAGTCTTTAACGAGCTTGGTGACATTGCTACACGTGGAAATGACCCCTCAAGAGGAAAAAAAAAAAAAAAAAGTATAATGGCTGGTTTGGGATTGGTGGACTTGTTGTGAGCCTGTGCTTCAACAAAAAAGAGGTAGGTGAGAAGAAAGTGAATGCATGGAAACACACAGCCTGAGAAAGAAGGGAATATAAAAGGAAAACTATGATGAAAGGTTCATTATCATTGCTCAACACTGAAATAGTAAAACTTCACATATGACAAAGATTTAAAGCCAACATGGACAGAGGAAATTATTCTTCCAGCTTTGCAGAGAGAAAGCCAGTCCCAAAATACAACTGCCTAAGAAGCGGGAAACACCCAGGGACTGGACAGTCCCTATTTTAATGCTTCTCTTGTGCATTTTGATGTTTCATGGCATAGGACTTCTGCCTGCACGATGACAAGCACAAAGGTCCTTGTGCTTGCTTTGGGCCTCCGGCTGCTATTGTAATACACAATAACATAAATATTGCTCACATTCTTTCAGCAGTACACAGCAAATCTACAAAATGAACTGCAGCAATCTGGACTGAGGGTCCAGCGTGTCCTGACCAACAATTTCCCCATCCTCCTTGAACAGCCATTACAAAGGAAGAAGAAACAGAAACGGGAGCAGAAGGCAATAACAGAAGGAAGAAGGGAACAGACAGAATGTCACATGGACCCATCTCAGCAGGAAACCTTCTGGTGCCCCCAGGCACCAAACTGCTGGAATAGAATGAAGGTCATAAAATCCAACCAGCCAACCACACGAATCAAACTGCATCAAGAAGTTAATTCCTGAGGAATATGGATAGATACAGCACAACAGAGTAGGAAAAAAAGTTATGCCAACATCTTGCTTAAATGAACACATCAGCTGAACGTTTTTTTTGTTACAATAAAAGAAAATCTAATTAAATGTCATGTGTAAAATAATTCAGGAATTTATTGGTGGGGAGGAGAAAAAGCTACTACATTCTAGGGGTGTTTTATTACCTACCGGTTTTGAATTGCAAACCAGTGAGCTCAAGGATATTTAGAGCAAGATCACTGTAAGAGGCATTCCTGCTATCCGATGCCTTAGAAGAACAGGGAAGACTCCTCCTGAAATACCTCTGTGACTACACCGTAGGAAGTTGTTGCAAGCAGGCACACAGTTTCTTAGAGGCCATCAGAAACGGGATTAACATCTCCATGACACACAGAGCTCATAGCCAGGTACCCCAAAGCTGCATTTGCATTCTGCAACTTTAAATTGACAAAGACATGCAAGTAAAAGCTTCTCCTGCAAGCACGGGGTGTGCGATCCTACTCTCCCTGAGTAACCATTTACAAAAATGAACAGTCCGGTCTTAGGGAGGGCAAAATCCTCTCCCTTTCTGAAGTCAGCTGCATAAATCCCATTGACTTTTGGAAGTCTCCGATTTCAGTGAGTGACACATAATCCTACAGCACCAAAATAATAGCTGTGTAAATATGCTGCATGGAGGGAGGGAGATCTGGTTTGAGTACTGTCATTCTCTGTAGGACATGTTAATCTTTCTAGAACTGGAGATTTCTGAAGCTGTGGCAATTTAGAGTTTTCTGTCTCCTGCTCCCAGCTCCTCCAAAACCTATCTACCCATGATTTTTGTTAGAGTTATGGTAGGTGCTGGAGAGCTGTTCTTTCTCATGGAGACGGAACATCACCCCAGCTTTCCTTGACGCAATAGGATTTTACTCGTCCCCTTCCAACTTCCCACCTTCCTGCATCCCTTGTTTGCTTGTGTATGTATCCATCCCTCAGCCAATCCAACAACCTTCAAATTTCTTCTAACACAAGCGGTACTGTAGCATCCACGAGGCTTTTGTGCAGGTACAACATAAAAATCAAAAAAGGATTGCTTCCCCATGTTGCATTCATGTCAGAGGTTACAATTCCACCTAGTTTGGACCTGCCCAAGGACTGGATCTGTCCTTGGACCACTTGGTTTTGTGCAACGCTGCTCTCTGTAAGCCAAAGATACATACCAGGATTGAGAAGCATATGGGTGCCAGTGGGGCCATTCAAAGCCTTGTGGAGGCATCTGACCTCCTCTCGGGAAGACAGCATCATGACCATCGCTCTGCACAAGTGAGCCAGATTAGGTGTGATGGAGAGCAACCACCATTGACAGGCTGCTTGGTGGCCTAATGAGGTCGTCGGCTCATGCCCCACCGCAGCAGACGGGTGCCTAACCTCGCGCAAAACCGTCACCGCAATTGGAAGTAATTTGAGGTCTTTTTGCCAGGCTCAGCAGGAAGAGCAAGGAGCGAAAGGGCACGGGCGAGCCACTGCTGGGGCTCAGCTGCAGTCCCTGTGGGGTCGGGGTGTGCTGGTGGCAGGGTGTGGAGGTTCGCAATGCCACTGCCCGCTCCGGGCTACCCCTCCAAGGCAGGGTGCGAGCCCCGCCGTCACCATTCAGCCGTAACCACTGAGAGCCATTAAAATAAACCCCAGCAAAAGTGCTGCTGACATCCCAGATTATATAAAGGGCCGGTTTTAGACAGCAGCGTTGCCTCTGTGTTGTTACAGACTCCCTTCCACCCTTCTTACTCCATTTCTCACCAGTGGTGGTGGCTCAGGTCTCATAATAGAAAGTCCCATGCTTGTCCTGGTCTCCTCACCACACACAGAGCAGTAATTTGGAGCAGTGTTATTGTTTGGGATACTTCAGGACTCGATGTTCTCCTGAAGTGGTTTTTGTTTCTTTTAAAAGCATTATTATTTAACAGTTTGATTAAAAATAATATTGAAGTGTGAGAAGGGGCATTTGTGACACACCAACCTGACCTACTAATTTAAATTTCCAAATGCTCTAACACAGAGCCCCTGACATGAAGGGCGTTTAAAGACTGTATTTGCTAAGAACACGTGGAGCAGTATTCGTTTTGGGCCAAGTCCTTTCTTTTGTTGATATAGCTGAAACTCTCCAGAGCATCCTCTTATCCCCAGGCTGCAGCATGGCTGAGGTGCAAAGCTCATCATCTCCCAAAAGCCACAGATTCACACTGCTCTGAGCTATTGCAGACACCAAACTGGCAATCCAGGACAAGGCACGTCACCCAGGGCACGGGTGAATCTCTTGAGCACGCTACCGCTTCCCCTGCCAGCAAGGAAGCGCTGAGAGGGCTGAGCTGAGCCAGGATGCTCACACCAGCATCAGGGGACAACTGAAGCTTTTGGTGAGGGCTATTGGCTGCACGGGAACGATGAAACCACCGTTCCAGGTGTTTGCCCAGGCTCAAGACATCCAGTTGTGTCCAACATCTGTGCATTTGCTCTAAGCACATAGCATGTTTTCCTGCTGTGGGTATCTAGCACTCCACAACATTAAAACAAACCAAAAGTCCTTCCTGACCTCCCTGTAACTGAAGGTTACTTAACAACCAGTACACTGCAAAACACTGGTGCACAGCCACTTTCTTAAATGTTTATATATTTAACCTGCTGAATATAACAGTCCATTCATTGGGGGACAATACGTCATCATCATTGAGATTCTGGCTCAGAAATCATCAAAATGACAGGGGAAGCCAGTCTCACACACTCAACCTTCTGCCTTCAGTAATTGTAGTGCAACAGATGCTCCTAAATATTTAAGTTCTCCATGTCAGTTCGCTCCCTGACTCAGACATTTTCTCTTAACCATAAGAGGTTACTGTATTTTGGGTTGCTCCAGGGTGGAGGGAGCAGTTGGACAGCCTTGGTGATGGCAATGAGACAGGCCTGGGAAGAGCAGGAGCCCCAGAATAGTATGGGTAGGCAACAGAGAAAGAAGAGCATGCAGCTCAGAAGTAGGGACCAAAAAGTGGGCACAGACTGGCTCCACTATGTCCTGGGATTATTAAAAGGACAGAAAGGATTACCAAAGAGAAAACAGCATTTGAATTGGCCTTTGGGAAAAAACGGTGGCAATAAAGTTTCTCTAAACACCAGAAGAAGAGGCAAAACAACCGCTTTACAGTGTGGGCACAGCCAGGGCAACTGAACCCTGAAGACAAAAGGACTAGCACAGGAAAGCAGAGACTGTGGTCTGGAGAAAGGACATGCAACAGAAAATCTGATTAATCCTGAGGGTAGAGCCAGCTGAAATTCAGTCCATGGGGAGTTCAGAATAAAGTTATCATCGTTCTGTTTTGGAGAAAGGATTAGAAATTACAGCACTCATTATAGACAGGAAATAAGAAAAAAAAATCCGTCAAAACTATATGAAGTTTTTCCAAATTAGGCAACAGCCGAGATTCCCATTTCTTGGTCCCTTGAGCTGCCAGGCACTCATCTTTCCTTTCCAGTAAGTGGAGAGGGCACCAGGTGTCCCCAAGCCCGTTCCCAGGCTGTCAGGAGGGCGCAGCAGAGGTTGCCAGACCGCTGGCTCCTCTGCAAGGAAACCATGGAGCTGGGTACCCTCAATCCAGGCAGCTGCTGGGGCACGTCTATGCTAAACCTGCAGCCACCGGAGCCAGGAGCAGCCTGAATGGCTGGGAGGCACTGAGCCAGCAGACCCTAGAAACCCGAGCTCCCCAAGCGCTTGCCAAGCAGTTTGGCAGCAGCCAGGCAAAGGGCCAGTGCTTCAGCACAACTCAGTACTAACCTCTTCTCTGCTTTGGTATCAGCTAGTCAGTCTCCTCCTAAAGAGATTCCTTACCATTCCCGCCGTGAAGCTGCATGTGTGGCCACGGAGGTGGTCCCATACCCCACTTTTTACCACCACTCGCAGCTGGGTACAGCAGACAGTTGTCTGGAGACAACCCCAGTGCATCCAGCGCATCTACTTGTGTCAAACTTCCTCATGCTTGACACTTATCCCCCGCCACCCCGCAAAGCTGGATTTAATGCAGACTGGAGCAACCGTAATCCATTCTTCCTGCACTACGTTCTTGACTTGTGATTGCTTTGCCTCCATCCCAAGAAAACACATACAATTTTATTAGGGACATTCTGTAATAGATAACTTTCCAGTTCTTGTATTACCATTTACTGCTGTAGGATGTAGCTGCTTCATGCACACACAACATCCTCAGGCAAAATACTCTGGTAAAACTTAACATTCTGGAAGGCTTTATAGGATCTACGATCCCAAGTGAGTCTTTGAATATGTTTTATTGATTTATTTTGGCTCTATGTGAACAAAGAATTGCGGATCTATCCTGCAGCTTTAACTTAGGCTGGTGCTGTATTACAGAAAGGGGAACTTTTGCCCCCGTCAGAATCAGGCCTTCATTCCTAAAGCCAACAGCAACAAAAGACTCAAATATGACCTTTACATGAAAGAGGCGTATGAAGAATGAGCTATGCTAAAAACTCAACCTTACATCTCCTCTTACAAAACACTCCCACTCACTTTCACGAGCTCTGCTCCTACCTTGTCCCTGGAAACTCAAAAAAGAAAAGACAACAGAAAAGCTTTCACTGATTTTTCATGAGATACTCTACCTTTTTTTTTTTTTTTTAAGTCACAATGAATTTTCTTTTCCTCAGATTTCTCTAACCTCTTCTTCCCTGCCGTGTGTCCATTTTAGCCAACCTCCACTCTTCCCTCTAGTGCCCGACGCTGCTGTCTTTGTCAGGGAAGGCGCAGGGAGTTCAGGTTTTCCTCTCTCCATTTCTCTTTGGACCTGACACTGCTTCTGACCCCTGATCAGTCTTTGCTTTGAAGTGCTTTTTCTGCTCTCTGCTTTCCCACCGGATCGTGTTAACCCTCCTCCTTTCCCCACTCCATCAGTTGGCTTCAATAAGCGAAAGGAGCTCACTGGAACCTCCTCTTTTGTCTTATCGGCGCGCTTTCACTTCTCATAAAATCCTAACCACCTTTCACATAAAACAGTTTGGCAAAAGGCGATCACTGCGGAGGCCTGGAAACCACTGCTAAATGTCGCACGGGGCACACTGCTAGCTGCGTGAGACAAGCCGGTTGAATAGATCTCGCGTTCAACCCGTGCGACTTCACAAAGGCATCTAAAAGCAAGAAGCCACATGCTTCCCACTCCCCACGACGACTGCATTTAAGTGTCCTTCTTGTCATGTGCTGTGAACAACGATACCCTTGCAGGGCTCCGCACCTTTGCTCCCAGTTTCTTGTAATTTTAGTAGGAAAAACACCCACAAATTTGGCCTAAGTATAGATGACTGGTTCAATTCGGTCTCCACGGTGCTACACCTCCTAGCTGATAGATGTTCAGGTCAAAACCAGAAATGGCATCAGCACAAAGAGAATGGTTTGGCTCTCACTTATTAAAGACTCCTGAAAGCTTTCCAGATCTATAAATATTCACGTTATTCCCACAGAGGGGCAGAAAGAGAATGATTTGTATCCTAGCTTGTTCTGTTAACACATTCCCATTTTTCAGTGTTTCCCAGTTGGATAAATACCACGACAAACAGAGGAAACCCCTGCGAGAGAAAATACATTTTAAAGTAAATTGCAATGATGTGTAGTTTATAAATATTCTCAACAGTACAAGGAAGATATCCCTATTCATCACATTAACGTATACTGAATACAAAGATGACCAGTCTCCATGGATGGCTTTTTTTTTTTTCAAAGGCATGAATAGAATTTCCACCATAGGAAAGAAATCTGAAGACTTGTGAATGCTATATAAACACGCATACATAAACATATAGACAAAAACACTTTAAAGCAGAAAATGTTATTTTAATTACAATAGTAAAGCTTGATTTATTTTCTATACCTCTTTTGCCAGAAAGTTAAACATCTCATAAAATCTGAGTCATATTGCCTGAGGATCAAAACCAGAAAATTCAAAGCTCCGTAAACGTTATAACCTCTTAACCACTCCATTAGTGAGAACTGATGATAACATTTAAATAAGAATGCACAAACACTATTTTGCTCAAAAATTACATTGCAGATGATAAACTGTAAGAGCTTGGGAATACTCTGGTTAACGCAGCAGGCTGAAGGACTCGTAGAGATCTGTCCTCCAATCTCCTAAGCATTTCTCATTATTTAATTATTTTTAAAGGATTATCGCAGTTAGAAATTCCAACTCAGGCTTTGTCACTCACCACTTGAGAATACTGAAGCAAACAGGTGTACTTCCACACGTGTACGTGATCTACATACGCATGTGGCTTCACAGTACCTGGGAGTAGGATGTGGACACTGAGGCACAGCATTCAAACACACCTCCACGGGTAAGGCTGGGTTTAAGCGATCCCCTCCCTAACATCTCTGGACAGGTTAATCTTTCTTTCACCTACGCAAATAGGTGTTTTCTTGCAGTTGCTCATTTTCTAGCTTACATCAACACGCAATTAAAGAATATCTGACATGAGTCATTAAAAACCCACCCCACTAAGCTGTCCAAGACACAAACCAGTCAAGAAAAGGCACCGGGAACCGCACGTGTGGGACATACAGCCCCCCACTTCATTGCTACCAGCCTGCTTTTGTGCAGTGACAACTTCTCACCTTTAAAAATTAAAATAATAATAATAATACATACACACCCAGCACCCATTCAGCTGTCTTGCTGGCAAACAGCTCAACCAAATGGAAAACAAGTTGGGGATAACCTACTTTGACCTCCCTGTGGTCCCTGGGAAAGTCAAGGTGGCCAAGGCCACAGGTGTTGCTTTCCACACATTCTCAGCGCTGCTCCTCTGCTCGAGGGCTGCAGGAGCCCCACGTGGCCCTCCGCAGAGCCTCCTCCTTCCAGGCACCTCAAGGATTTCAGCAAGGTGAATGCTCATGATTATGGAGCTGGCTAACGGCCATCACTCATTTTACACTGGCCATTAAGCAGCCTGCAGGCAACCAGCATGGATCCGAAGCTGTTGCATATGTTCATTTTGCCTGGGGGAAAACAAGGTAAGGGAAGGAAATGCTGGCAGAACACGTCTTGAGTCTGTACACAAATATCACCTTGCACCTTCCCTTCTTATTATTTTTGTTGCATTATATCCTGAGGATCTCAGCCTTGCTGTGCTGGACAGTGTAGAAGATGAATCAGCATCTCCCCCATGCAGCCCGCTGGGTGGAAGCGGCCACGTCCTCACTGGTAACTCAGGGCACCAAATGAAGGTGGAAAACGTGCAGCCCCGCCAAAAGCAAAGGGAGCTGCAATGGGCCCTACTCTAAGCCCTTCCACCACAGCCTGAGAGAAACGGCTTTCAAGAACAACAGAGAGGATGTACACTTCGTACCATGTTAAAGAGGGGAAAAGAGCAACAAGGGCAAGAAAAGCTTGGGTTGTGAAGGATGTTCCAGCAGAGGTGATTAATGGTGTTGAAAGAAACCCCAACTGTTGTTTCAAATTTCTTTCCAATTAGCCACAAAGTTACTCCCTCCTTTTTCCTTTTGTTTTATTTTTTTTCCCCTTTCTTCCTTTTACCTGTGTTTAATTTGGAATCAAGGTTGGTGATTTGTGTTATGACAGCAAAAATAAAGGATCTGTGTACTGTATGCATGGGGATTTAAAGCATTGCCTTTGATGGCTCATTAGCTGCATGTGGCTACATGCAACGCTGCTCGACTGAGATATATTGCCCAGGATTTAATTCCAGAATAATTTCAAAGGCATTAAATCGAATGCTTGCCCTTTTCACCACGGTATTTAAATGGTACTTTATATGCCAAGCTTAAAAAAAGAGCAGAGGAAACACAGATGCAGTACTGCTGGAGCGTGTACTGAACTTTGTTAAAATGTTAAACATTTGTTAGAATTATTTTTTCTTCTTAAACCAGATACTGTTAAACCAGTTGTTACTTCAATTAACTTTCTTTGCTACAAGGGAGAAAGGAGATTTTATTATTTCTTTTTAACTAACAAACAGCTCTTAGAACTAGTGAACAATATCTCATTTGTTCAGTAAGACTTAAAGACGAGAACGGTCTCAGGCTGGAAAAATAGACGTGCACATTTCTGTGCTGACTGAGCAAAATAAACCAGACAAAGCTTCTCCTACAGTCGAGAGGAGCTCAAACCTCAGAGCTGAGCTGAAGGTCACGAGTCTCACAGCTCTCCAGGCACAGCCCCTCCTCTGCTTCTCGGGTACCCACTGCCCAAAGCCACCGCGAGCTCTCATCTTACAGCCAGGCAGGGAAGTCCAAGGACAGGACCCTGCCTCCGAGGCATGAAGGTAACCCTCCAGAAACAGGCTGCACTCTCATTTGCTGCTGATCTACAAACTCTGTTAAGACAGAGCACCCTGTATTTTCTCATTTTCCCTCCATCTGCCTCATCCCTGCAGTTTCAGGGATGCCTGTTGGTAAAACACGAGGAAGTTCACTTTATCCAGTTTACAGTCAAAATTTAATCCTAAAATGAAGCAAAATCCAAAGCACAATTTTGCTTGAACTTACAGCAGGGACATCTCTCTGCCTGATCACCCTTCCCCGCAAGGGTCACACTTGGGAACAGTTGGTTGTGCAGCGTCAGCAGCCCAACACCATGCCCACCTGCCCCATCCCTTTGCCTCTTCAAATCAGTCTTTATCAGCATCCCTGTGTCACGAACACATTGACATTTCAACATTTGGTCAGGAGGTGTGAGTACAAGATAACTACTTGCACCATCTTACATGCGGTTACAATTGGCTGGAGCTGGTGGGCCTGCCCGAGCAGGGAACAGAGGATGTTACTAGAATTTGCACGTGGATCTGAAATTTAACACCATTTGGGAAATGCACGCGATGACCTAGAACTGTGTTTTCATGCAGCAAAACTCAGGCCCCTACAAGCAGTAACATACCGCAATTCAGCTTCAGCTGGAAGCCACATCTTACTGCCTCAAACATGGGACTTCCGAGCAGCCACTATCAGAAAAAGATGCGTGAGGCAGAAGAATTTGTTTGAATTTTTGAGCCTGTTTCAGAGCTCATCCAACAGGATTTGGGCTTTGTAAAGCTGTACCATAAACTAGTAACTTAATCTGCACAGACGATGCAGGCAAGGGGCACTTTCCTGAAAAAAAGCAGAATTCTTGCTTTTGTATGAATATGTTCATCTTAGACACTTCCCTTCTCTTTCAAGTTTCAGATGGTTGCTAGACTGACTCAGACACAGACAGGTAGATGAAACAGCCAGCTCCCAGCAGCACTGCTGTCAGTCTTTTCCTAGAGCTTCACTCGGAGCCACCACATCCATATTTGCACCTCTTCATCCCCCTTCCTCAATCCAGGGCTCTTCAGGGCCTGAGCAACATCCCCAACCACTTCTCCTGCAGTCATATTGCCCCACGGTTTCCCATTTACTAAATTACCCAGGCAGCATGCAAGGGGTTTTATAACCAAAACACTGTCCTTTAAGCCTTTCTTAAAGTCTATCTGCGTTGTGGTGCCTCACCAAGAGAAAAATACAGAATTAGTTTGCTGAGGGTTAGGTTTTTTTGTTTTCTTTTTATTTAATTTCATTTGTTCTAGACATAACAAGATCCTGGTCCTCAACATTATTGCAATACAAATAGTAAATAAAGTAATAATATCAGAGATACATAAGAGAACAAAATCCATCTCGGAGAGTTTTATGAGGCACTTTAGTCCAAATAAAAAAGAGGAAACAAAAAAGTAATTTTAATCAATTGGATTCTAAGCAGCTATCTTGTTTTAAGTCCTCTGACAAAACAGCACTAACAAAGGCAGCAAACTCCTTCATGTGCCTGAAAACGCACACGTGCACACGGAGACCCTTTCCATTTCTGCCCTGCCTACCAAAGGAAATGCAAAGGAGCAAATCCACGCAAAGACATGGGCTGCACCGGACTTTGGCTCTCTGCTGTGCTGAGCAGCAGGGGAGAGCGCAGGGCCGCAGAGGAAAGGTTGCCCAAAGCGCTCTTTCTGACTGAATTCCAGCATCTATGTAATTTAATTGGGAATGTTGCATTACCTGTAACCGCTGTATAGCAATAGTTATCTCAGCTATTTAGTAACTGATGAGAGGTTTGGGTTTTTTACAATTAAACCATTTTATCATAAACAAGGGTCTGAAAAGAGACCTTGCATTGCACAGGAAGGTACGGTACCAGTTGTCTCAAACGTGCAGAGCTGAGGCTGGTCCCTCGAGGATGGAGCTCAGTTTGATTTCCCAGTTGAGATTCAAATTAAGCATAATATATACCCAACTTTCAGTGTACCCCAAATGTCATATCAAAGGTGGTTCCCCCCTTTCACCCCAACCATGAGGTGTTTTCACTGGAACACCATGTTCAGGTACATCCTGCAGTACATAATGGCCCGGCAGAGTTTTCCCAAATCTGCTATTTTATGCCCTTAAGTAATACGCAGGGTGTAAAGTCTTGCTTTTACGCAATTTCATGGCATGTTAAGGAACGAAGTATTAGTCTTTGGGGCAAGTGATTTACTGACATGAGGTTATCCAGAGGTTTGATTTGCCACGCATCTCACCCACACGCTTTGTTTCCCCTCTTTTCATTCTTTCTTCAGAGGCAGCATGCTGCATACCACGGGCAGTGAAAGAGCCTCCCTTTCCACAGCAGCAATTCATTTTTTTGCAGCTTCTCTCCAGCTAGATATCAACGATTCTTCAGGATCTGCAAAGCCTCTTTAACATCCTGTCAGAAATATGGAAGCCTCCTTTTTCCTACCGCTCAGTTAGACACAGCCACTGCATTCAGATTACCCAGACTGATTTGTGCATCAATTTGGTTGATAAGATATTGGCTGTCAGAATGTTTTAACCCAGAGATCTGCCAGCCACAGTCCCATTCACCTGCTAAAATGGAGGCAGCCCCCCATGAGCAGGCTTAAAGTGATGTCTGATCCATCGATGCCTTTACTTTTGGAAGCTGGATTATTCCAGTGCCTAAAGACCAAGTCCTGTCCTGTACCTCGCACCAGATACCACAGCTGGAAGTGGAAGAAGAGACACCCAATAGATTTGGGCCTGAAGCAAGACCTCCAAAGGGTTTTGTTTTCACAGCAAATTGATCAGGTTTAAAGCACTCTGTCCAACCCTGCATCCTTCTAGGGCCATGCAAATACTTGACTGCCAGGAGATGAATTTTATCATAGCAATATCCAGGAGGACAGTCAGTTCTGACATTTCCATGTTTACTCTGACTCACTCACTCACTCCTGTAGCTTGGAGACTCGCATCATGATGTCTCCATCTACAGTGAAAACCATCACACATCCTCAGTACAGGTACAAAGCTCATCTCAGTACATGTACAAAGCTTACACTTACTCTCTCCCAAACCCTGGTCATCAGATAGGGGTGTTTTTAAATAGCTAAAGTTCCCCAAAAGCAAGTGTTTTGCTCAAGGATGCCACTGGATCACAGCCTGTGAGTGACCAGCAGCTCCAGTTATTGCTCTTAACAGAGCTATTGCTGATCACACAGAGCCTCCTGTCTCCCACCACAGCTCCTCTGCGTTTCATATAAGTCATTAAAAGACTGGAAATTCACAGAAAAACAGCAGGAAGAAGTGACCACTTATTTATTTTACTAGGATATGCTAGTAGTTAGGACAAACTAGCAGTTACAAATATGTACTTGCATGCAGTAACATGAACCACAGAAGAGATTAATTCGTGATGCAATCCTAGAATAGATTAATTAAAGTACACTAAACCAGGCATCATTTCCTCCACAGCCTGCTTGATTTTAACCTGATGCACTCTATAAGTGTTTTTCTTCGGGTTTATGGTTTGCCCTTTTGTGTCCTCCTCCAAAAGATACCTTCACAGAACTGCCCAAGCAGCGCTGTCTATACCAGCAAGGACCCTTATGCCAATATTTATTTAAAAGGGGAGAATAGTGGCATACTTATTGATTTCGAGATAGGCTTTCAAAACACACAGAGGGAATTAGTACTCAGCTCATCCTAACGCCTGAACTCATGTAGCTTCTTCAATTAACCTGCAGAAGTAATTTAATGATGTGTTTGATGAATCCCAAGAGCAAATAGTGGGCGCTTGCAACGTGCTCAAACAAGATTATGGCAACAGAACACATGCAGGCAGATGCTGGTGGCCAAACCCAAGAGAAAACATCTATAGAGCCCCGAATCATAAACCAGCATGGGCTTATGAAAGGGAGGTCCTGCCTGACCAATTTGATCTCTTTCTATGACCATGTGACCCGCTTTCTCGATGAGGGGAAGGCTGTGGATGTTGTCTACCTGGACTTCGGTAAGGCCTTTGACACTGTCCCCCACAGCATTCTCCTGGAGAAACTGGAGAATCATGGCATAGACAAGTGTACCCTCCGCTGGATAAAAAACTGGCTGGATGGCCGTGCCCAGCGAGTTGTGATTAATGGAGCAAAATCTGGTTGGTGGCCGGTCACCAGTGGTGTCCCCCAGGGCTCAGTTTTGGGGCCAGTCTTGTTCAATATCTTTATTGATGATCTAGACAAGGGGATTGAATGCACCCTCAGTAAGTTTGCGGATGACACCAAACTAGGTGGGAGTGTTGATCTGCTTGAGGGTAGGAAGGCTCTACAGAGGGACCTGGACAGGTTGGATCAATGGGCCAAGGCCAATGGGATGAGGTTTAATAAGGCCAAGTGCCGGGTCCTGCATTTTGGTCACAACAACCCCGGGCAACGCTACAGGCTTGGGGAAGAGTGGCTCAAAAGCTGCCCGGCAGAAAAGGACCTGGGAGTGTTAGTGGACAGCCGGCTTAACATGAGCCAGCAGTGTGCCCAGGTGGCCAAGAGGGCCAATGGCATCCTGGCTTGTATCAGGAATAGCGTGGCCAGCAGGAGTAGGGAAGTGATCGTGCCTCTGTACTCGGCACTGGTGAGGCCTCACCTCGAGTGCTGTGTTCAGTTTTGGGCCCCTCACTACAGGGAAGACATTGAAGTGCTGGAGCGTGTCCAGAGGAGAGCCACCAAGCTGGTGAGGGGTCTGGAGAACAAGTCCTAGGAGGAGAGGCTGAGGGAGCTGGGCATATTTAGCTTGGAGAAGAGGAGGCTGAGGGGAGACCTCATTGCCCTTTACAACTACCTGAAAGGAAACTGTAGAGAGGCAGGGGTTGGCCTCTTCTCCCAAGGGAATAACGACAGGACCAGAGGAAATGGTATGAAGCTGCGGCAAGGGAGGTTTAGATTAGATATTAGGAAGATTTACTTTACTGAAAGAGTGGTCAGGCACTGGAACAGCCTGCCCAGGGAGGTGGTGGAGTCACCATCCCTGGAGGCATTTAAGAAACATGTAGACATGGCTCTTCAGGGCATGCTCTAGTGCCCAAGATTGTTTGTGGTGGGGTGTTATGTGTGGGGTTGTGGGTGTGGAGTTTAGTAGGTGGGTGCTGGGGTATTTTTTGGTTGGTTTTTTTTTTATGTGGTTGGACTCGATCTCAGAGGTCCCTTCCAACCACTAAGATTCTGTGATTCTGTGTGATTCTGTGAATCCTTTGCCCGTTTGAATGCAATGATGCTGATAATACCACAGTAACACCTCAAAGTCCCAGCTGAGAAGCAAAGCTGACATGTTAAATACCATAAAGATACACAATAAACAAGACTGACTGGATGCCAAAGTGCTTGCTGCTCTCGAGGAAGAGGGGACAGACTAGAAGAAACCACCTCTTTCTTTCCACACAGGGACCAATGGTTGGGGAAGCAAAGGACCAAACCCGCTCTGTGCCCTTCAGGCAGGGCTTTGCTCTCAACTTCAGCACAAGCTGGAGCAAGGTTCAAGATGGGAATCTGAACATGAGGGAGAAGTAAAAGCTGCTCTCTGGGGCTTCAGTCTGCAAATCGGGGGGTGTGCCACATCTCTCAGATGTTAGGCATGACTACCTTCACATGCTGCTATCACTGGGTGCTCTTTTGGCCTGTATCAGTTACCTTGGGATGCCCTTTGTTACCTTGCATGCCCACAGGCCATTGTATGGATAATAAGAGGCAGTGAAATTGTTTCCACACTTTTTATTAGAGAGAGACTTCCTCTGCATTCATCTGCACTTTATATCCAATGGCTCTCTGCCACAGATTTGTGATAAGCGTAGCAGCAGGTCTTCCTCACAGTTTAGTTTCTTTAATGTGAAATAGGGATCCAACAGTCCACTTCCATTCCAAATCCAGCCAGAACGTTTTTCTTTCAAAAGCAGTAAAGCAATTTTAAGATATTTCCTTGGGGCAGTGGAAATATGAAATACAGCAGACTCTCCAACTTTAAAACAGACTTTATTTTTTTTTTTTTTACTGTGAGTGGTGTGACATATACCAACCACCATTATAGACTAATAAAAGGGAAACTCAATTTTCTGTCACAATGAAGATGACCAATAAAATTTTAAACATGGACAACACCCATACGATTCTATAAAACCTGAGCGGATTCATAAAGCTCCCTTTAAAAGCACACAGACCCTCATAGAGAACGTTCTATAGGGGTATAAATTATCCAGCTTTACCATAGAAGGGATATGCAGCACATCATGACACGCTCTTCAACGTTGCCTGAACTACCCCTCTTAAAAGGTTAGGGATTACTCTTCAGTACCATTGGGTTGTTCGGCAATAGCAACCTGCCTAGCAACACAAAATCTTCAGAGCAGAATGCAACACACCAAGAGAATACGAATAGTTAATTAAATATTACTCCATATTATGCAGAAGCCTGTAGGACTCAGCTGAAATCATGATCCTCTCTGAAAAGAGAGAGAGAGGATCCCTGCCCTGCAGTCTCAGTAGAGAAGACAGATGAAGAGGGTGGGGGGAAAAAAAGCACTGCTTAGAGGCAGCTGCAATATGGCAACTGCTTGCAAATGCCATGAGTCCTGTGCATCCTTTCTGAGATTCCTTTCTTGAGAGTGAATGGGTGCAAGTCTTAGGAGCAGATTAGCTAGAGAAAGAGACCGGGGAAAAGGATGGGCAGAGGGATGGTGAGGCAGGACAGAGGCATGGGCATACCCACAGGCAGAAACAGGCTAAATATGTTTGCCACTTGCTTGCCTGCAGTGAGAAAGAATCACACCATACAAAGTCCACTAGAAACTAGCCCGGCACTCAAAATAAAAAAAAAAAAAAAAAAAAAAGGAAGTGTTGCTATTGGCTGGTACAGCTATAAGAGGATGCTGGGAACCAAACTTTGGGTGGCAAAACAGCAAATCAACTCTCCAAAGCTTTGAAGTGTCATGAAAACTAAAGCAAACATTCAGGAAGAATATGAATCCTTTGCCTTGGAAGAGGAGGAAAGGTGGATGGTTCCATGGCCATATACAAGGTGCTGTCATTTCACAGCAGGCAGGAGGACACGGAGAGCCCAAGGGAGCACCCCAACAGTTCGGGTGGGCAGCGGGGTACAGTTGCATGTCAGATGCTCACCCTGGAGCACTCTCAGCAGTGTGAGCAGCAGCTCCTGAGCCCTATTGAAAGGTCTGTCTTGATTGTACCTAGGTATCAGGCCAGCTTTATTGCCAGCATACTTAAAGAAAAAGAGCCAAAATGCTTTCAAGCCCTGATAAGAGAGGTTTCTGTGAGGCATGTCAAGGAGGCAGAAAAAAAATAAAAAATACTGTTTTGCTTCTGTCTGGAAATGTGGAAACACTGTCCAAACCAGGGAAGAAAGGCCTCTGGGAGTATTTGAATTAGAACCCAAGGACCCGATTAAGGAAAACACTTTAACATGCTCAAAAAGCTTTGCTGCATTAAGGCCCAAATCAAGCAAGGTACAGATGTAAGGTAATTAGAGAAAGAGGATTAAAGGGTCAGATTCTTCCTTCATTTAGGAAAAAGGATGCACTGAGTTTACCATTTTGCAGGGCACACAGAAGATAGAGTCCACCAGCCTGGGCAACCCAAGGATTTCTCTTCCCAATTTTCCCCCTCCCTGTTGTGTGGGGCTATCAGGGCTCTCCCATGCCAGATGCTTGGAGGTTGACACCAGATTATGAGACATGTTTGCCTCACAGCAACTGCAGCATTTAGTCCAGCGTAAATACGAGAGTATTATGCCATGGTTATACTCTAAGCACCAGAAAACAAAAGTGCTCTTTTTTTAAACCCATGGGCCACTGCAGTTGGAATGAAAGGAAATAAAACTACAACAAGCAGGAAAGTTACTTCACGTAACAAAAGCAAAACCACAGTTTAGGTTAGTCCATTCTCAAACTTGTGCTCTTTCTAATAGGTAACACAACAGTTCTCTCCTGGTGGCAAAAAGAATTTGATAGAAAAGAAATCAGTACTTTGGCCATTTTTAGAGCTACTTTTAGATTGATTTTTTTTTTTTGAGGATTGGACATATTAAAGAAGTGTCTTCCTAAAAGCCTACAAGACTACAGGTTCCCCTACAGGACTACTGTTCCCCTTTAACACCAGTCATAGAATCATAGAATCATTTAGGTTGGAAAAGACCCTTGGGATCATTGAGTCCAACCATCAACCCCACTCTACAAAGTTCTCCCTTACACCATATCCCTTAACACCACGTCTAAACGAGTCTTAAACACATCCAGGGATGGTGACTCCACCACCTCCCTGGGCAGCCTATTCCAGTGTCTGACCACTCTTTCCGTGAAGAATTTTTTCCTGATGTCCAGCCTAAGCCTACCCTGTTGCAGCTGGAACCCATTCCCTCTTGTTCTATCGCTAATTACCTGTGAGAAGAGACCAGCACCAACCTCTCTACAGTGTCCTTTCAAGTAGCTGTAGAGAGTGATGAGGTCTCCCCTCAGCCTCCTCTTCCTCAAACTAAACAGTCCCAGCTCCTTCAATCGCTCCTCATAAGATTTATTCTCCAGGCCCTTCACCAGCTTCGTTGCCCTCCTCTGCGCTCGCTCCAGCACCTCGATATCTCTCTCACATTGAGGTGCCCAAAACTGGGCACAATACTCAAGGTGTGGCCTCACCAGTGCTGAGTACAGGGGGACAATCACCTCCCTCCTTCTGCTGGTCACACTATTTCTAATACAAGCCAGGATGGCACTGGCTTTCTTGGCCACCTGGGCACACTGCTGGCTCATGTTCAGCCACTTTTCAATTGGAACCGCCAGGTCCTTTTCTGCCAGGCAGCTCTCCAGCCACACTGCCCCAAGCCTGTAGCGATGCACGGGGTTGTTGTGGCCCAAGTGCAGGACCCGGGCAGTCAGGGCAGTCCTTGCTGAGAGAGCCAGCGTTGCAAGCTGCCAGCTCCGCATCTGCCTACGTCCTCCAGCCTCAATGGTGCGCTACAGGCCACGGGGACTAGGCAAACAGCAGTGGCACGGGCAACCTCCACACAGCAGCATGGCTAGCATTATAGCTCTGTCTGTAGTGAGGTGGTCAGCATTTTTCTGCATTACGGAACAGAACTGGCATTAATGGTGCTTGAAGGACTCGCATTAAGGGTCAGTCTGGTTCTCAGGAGAGCAAAAGGCAGGGAGAGGCAGCACCGAAGAGGTATTCAGCCAAGCCTTGGTATGACTCAGGAAGCACTTTCCATTTTTCTCTGCTGACACAACTGAAGCGCTGCTATCTGCATAGTCAGTACCTTACTTTAACTCAGATTGACTCAGATGCAATTCTTGCAATAACAGAGCAAGACTGCATCATTGACAGGATGCTGATTCATTTGAAGTGGCAAATGATGGACTGGAGAATAACGAAATCTGGGAAGATCTGAAATTCTTATCTTCCATGCATTAAGCAATCAAGACCCATAACTCCTTAATTCTACTCCTACCTACTCTTTTCCTTCACTGTCATCTTCTCTTGTCAGAAAAGATAAAGCAGATCTGAATCCAGGGATTTATGCTTTAAGTCACTATTGAAATGTTCATGTTCACTTATGTTACATCGCTAGGCACTGGATTTTCCACAATAGGCCTGGTATTGCATAAAACTAGAAATTAATGATGGAAAAACATTCAAGAACACATGCAAGAGGGTAGCACTTGCATCAGAAGTAGATTTACAAGAGGAAGGCTTAATCAGAGAAGCAGAGTAGGACACAACAAGCATATCCAGAAGACACACACCTCCAAATATGCAAGGCTGAAGTAGGCATGTGGTTTCCTGAACCCACATCTCCTTGGAAGGTGCACACCTTGCTAGCCACAGGTGTGAGGTGTCAGGAAGATGCTGAAGTTGCTCAACTTAAGGACTCCCCTGGAACTAATACATGTCATTACTGAGGCAGATTATGGTTACAAATCCAGCTCTGTCACTACCAAAGGGATGCCAGTACCCAGGTCATTCAAACCAACACAACAGTCACATATAGGATGCAGCAAGTAGTCAGAAGCAGTAGCAATCATTGATAAAAGATTCTGATTGAAGAAAGATAAGGAAAAGGCCTTTTTGTAGGTATCTGTAAATCATTAGAAGAAAAAGAAAATAAAACACTAAACAAAGTTTGCTGATAATTTACAAACTGAAGATTAAATATTTGCTTTATCTGTGGCTGTGACACTGGAGTACCATAAAGAAAATCCTGCTGATAAGTCCAAATATGCCTTCTAAATAGAATAAAAAATAAAAATGCAAGGCTGATATAAAGTATTTGCAAGCGAAAAAAAAAAAAGATGCCGAACCCCCAAATTAGAAACAAAATAGGCCCCCAGGAATCCCCTCCTGAGAAGCTTTATTGGTTATAGCTCTCATGAAGTCCTTACAATTACCCACTGTACATATGAATGCAAATAGGTCCCGAGGGTGCATTAACAAAGGACATCATACCAGCCCAAGTGATGCCATTGCCTTACACAGGGCAGATGACGTGTGCGTGCCGTTCCAACTGCCTTCCTTCGGAAGGCTGTTATTGTATGAAAAGAAGAATTCTCAGCATGGGCTTCACAAGCCAGTGTCGAGGAGCTGTGTCTTTCCTTTACTGCTCAGGACAAAGTACTCTTGGTAAAGCACAGCTGAAACGGGAGGAAGTTTCAATCAAAGCATGGGAAAGAAGAGCTTTGCTGTGCAAGAGGCTGGGACACGTTGAATAGAAAAGGCAGGGGGAATAACGAACAGCTAAACCAGCAGAAACAAGAGGATGAATTCAGCTCCTGCAGACAGTGTTTCACCAGTGAGATAAGGCAAAATGATTGGGTTTTATTTTAACTTGCTTGGTTTCCAACCAGAGAACTATAAATCTAAAGCCCTGGCCAACAAGAAATAAGTTGGTGTTTCCTAGTTTATTGAGCCTCTCACTAAAAAAAATTTAAAAAAATGACAACACCAGGAGAGCCCCAGGCACTTGAGCAGAACTCCTCATGACAATGCATACAGTGTTCAGCACAGAGGGCGAGTTGCCAAGGAAGGTTATCAAAACCAACGGATAAAGACAATTGTAAAGACACATCTGGACACTGTTATGACAAGAGCAGTTTGCAGCACGTAGGGATAAAGTTTTAATGAAATATTTTTAACAAGAGAAACTTGCTACGCCCAGTCAGTAGAGAAAAGGCCACAAAATTCCTTATCTTTGCAAGTAATAGATCACTGAAGCCAAAAGCTCCCCCTCTAGGACAGGCTGGAGCAAAGAGGCACTGGCAGAGAATCAAGCAGTGACCGCCTGCTGCTGTTGCAAGCGCACCCTTTTGGCATCAGGGGGAGTAAAATATTTTTTCCCTTTATTATAGAGGTATTTATTCACCCCAAGGGGTCTGTTTCTCTCAGACAAGATGTTATCACCAACAGAGCGGGCAGGAGAGAGACTGAGTACCAGGCCCTCTACATTTCCATTCTGACACCAACTCACACGCCAAGGGAAGCAGACTAAGTGGAAAGAGGAAGAAAGATCTTATCAAAAATGCAAGATGGAGGAAACTACTGAACAACAACAAAATATCAAAGTGCAACAGCTCTTCCCAACCTCAAGCAGTGTCCAGAAGCCCCAAACCATTTGATCTGGCAGTCAGAAGCAAAGCTATCCCCAGAGCGCTCATGGAAATACGAAAACATCTGGTTTTATCCAAATGCGAGAGGAGATGCATCCTGAAGTTACAGTACCTAATGCATTCAGAGTGCTCAAGTGCTATGGGCCAGCTCTTCCACTGCCTTTGTCCAACCTAAGCCGCTTCCACAGGCAAGGTCTGGACCAAGACCAGTGCTCAGAGCACAGATGCTGTGACCCAGGTCTGAACTTCACAGGCGCTTGGTGGGAAGGGCAAGGTGGAGAGAAACCCCCACAGCCCGCCCAGACCCTTCAGGAGGGTGCATAAAGGGTTGCAGCTTTTCCCAAGGGGTCTTGTACTGCTTATGGGGTGCCTCTGGCAAATTTTGCAGAACGAACTTGTCTCTCTTCCAGATCTTCTCACAAGTACCCACTGCTTAAGGTTTTGGGCATGTTGAAGATGGCCTTGAATCTATCAAGCAGCTTGAGCCCCTCACCCGCACTTTTTTTTTGATAAACGAGCACTTGGGAAATCATTGTTGTTGGCTGAATACCATTATAAATCACGTATTACCATTTTTCACAGAGAACCGTTATAAATCAAACCCCTCTTTGAGAGGCAAAGAGCAGAGCAGTACTCCAAACCACACAAAAAGACCGTCGATCCCAATATACCTATGAACTTCAGAAGAAAATTTATGTTCACCAGGAACATTTTTCACTCAGGGCAGTGAGAAATCCATATGCCCTTTCCGTGCATGTCCTGGGGAACGGGATGTGCGAGTACAGCAGACGGACTATTCTTTGGGGGAAATTCTAGAGGGCATTTCTCATTAAAGAGACGTTCCTGTAAATAAAGGCAACTACTGTATATCATCTCCCACCCAAGGCAGACGCTTTAACGCAAGCCCAAGAGGCAGGACTGCTCAGGCTCAGAATGCAAGTTAAGTCCTGGGAAGGGATCTGGAAAATGCCACTGCTGACAGCAGAGTGGAGCCAGGGGAGGCGGAGGAGGCTGATTTTAAATCACAGAAACAGCAGACTACACGTAGACTACATCATGCTGTGGCAGAAGAAAGCGAGGGGCACTGGTGTTCAGTCTTCGTCATTGTTAAACACTGGTTTACCTCTCAAATGTGTGCCTGCCCTGAGCAGAGCTAAGCTCAACTTCTACCGTCAGCTGCACGCACAGAAGTTTGGAGTCACTTACAGGGCTCACAGAGTCCTACTTATTGCACATTTATTCAACATAACGAACCTTTCCCTCCGCTTCAGGGCACCATTCCCCTTTCACAGACAGATCTCCTAGCTGGAAGGTGACCTCAGTAGGCTCAGCTGGAGTTAGCTGGTCTTAAAAGGAGAACGTTATCTTATTAAAATCACCAGAAGTTTATCCCTGTGGCTTTCAATAATCAGGCCTTTAGGCCCTAATGCTACCCTTCTTAATCCTGTTGAGCAGCATTCTTCCTTTGCAATTGAAATCTTTCTTCCACGCAGAAGTAGCAGAGCCAGAGACGAATCCCCTCCACCTTCAGCCACCTAAATGCAAGGCATTTAGTGTAAAATGGCAGCCTGTGCTCCTGCTCCAGTCAGGCAGAGAGAGAGAGAGAAATCTTACATACATGGCTTTATAAAAGACAATGAATCCTGATATGGAAACACCTCTTTCTTGCCATTGCTTACAGAAGATGCTAGCAGCTTATCCTTGCAGTACTATAACACATAGAACACCCAAAAGCTATTTCCACATCTGCCAAAGTTCAGCGCACACTCAGTTCCTTTGTTAATCTAAAGCCCTAAAAACAAAAGTGTAAATCACTTCACCAGCACAACCCCCCTAAAGGCCAAGTGACTCCAGTTTATTCCAGAAGAACAGTTTGTACAAATCTAATTAGATAATTTACAACTTTTACAGCAAAGCCCTGAGTCATCTGTAAAACAAATTCAGATCACTGTCATCAAGAGAGTTACAAAAGTTTTTGAATAAAGAGAACGCGATCACAGTATTGGGGAACAAATTTCTCTGACTTACAAACCAGATTCTTTTTAGTGAATTCCCATAAGGTGACCAGTAGAATCAGTTTGACCTCAAAAATTGAGCTTTGCCATGCAGATGTAAGTTAATTAAAAAGAGTCAACCAAAGCAGCGCAGAGAACAGGCACCCACAAAGCATTAGCAACAGTATAAAAACCACATGTTGCCAAGCAAAAATATGATATATGAGTGACACAAAAGCAATGCATACAAAAAGAGAAAGCCTGGAGAATTCTGATACATTTCAAGCTGAGACTGCTCCACGCATGTCAGAAGGTCTGTACAGAGAAAGATGGTCATTGCAAAGCAAGGCACTCCAGTTTCCCAGTACTTCCTCCCTAGCAACTCCATAGACAGCATTACTCAACGCTTTGCATTATGTGGTTCACACAAGAGCCTAGAAAATACTATTCTAATATGAGCTAGCTTTCTGTCTGCAGCTGGGGCAGGAAGGGAGGAAACTTTACTCTTAGATGCTCTGGTTGCCCAGAGATTTAATAGCTTCCATTTGCAACACGATGACTGCTTAAGTTAAAAAAAGAATGAGGGGAAAAAAAAAAAAAAAAAGAGAATTTGAGTAGTACCCCAGGTTTCAGATTGGAGGTTTAAATACATGGTTACTGTGGGTGTTCCCTTTCCTAAGAGGGGATTTGCATAGCGGAAATTTGGCATGTCTACAAAAGGTTTGCTTCTCTAAGAACACAGGGTTACTAGAGCAGCCGGTGGTGCGCCCCACAGCAGTTAGGGCATTCCTCTGGAGCAGGGAGTTCGGCTCAGCCTAGCTTCTGCCTGGCCAACCTAGGTCCAAAGACAAGGCATGAAGTTGTGCCCTACAAGCCCTGGTTCTAGGTAAGCTGTTGGGCTTTGTCTCCCTGCTTAGCTCCAGACTCTCAGCTACATTGTCTTCAGCATCTGAACCAGCAACTTTTTTTCCACTGTTTGCTATTTATGTTGTCATACTTCGGTCATTCCTCTAAAATTAAGCATGCACTATTTATTTTCTGCAGTACCTACAGCATTACTTAGGAGTTATTACAAGTAGCAGAGAAAAAAAATATGCCCAAGATAACCTACGTAGAAAGCTTGGGTATGTCCTTCTGTTTATTCACTCTCCCTAGGAACTAACTCAAAATAAAACTGCAGTGAAGCAAATTTAAAGTGCCTAATACATGAGTAAATTTAGATAATGCACTGCCATCAAGTATTTGGGGAAGCGTTGGGTTTTTTGAGGGTTTGTGTTTTGAAGTTTAAAATGACATCAAGCATGGATTAACACTAAAGTATTTCCAAAATAACAATATGAGATAAAGTCTAACTGAAACACACTAGGAATAAACGCTTAGTTTTTGTTTTATTGCTCAACATGGCAACTCCTGTCACAGTTGCCCACAGGTGCTCCTTACCAGCACCCATCCATAACCTCAAATATTAAGGTATCAAAACTCAGACTCCGTTCTTCCCCTAGTTTGGATCCCATCTATGGGCTCCAGATGTCAGCACCGCCCCCTTTCCAAGGCATGCATCCCAACCACCCGCCATCAGCCCCATCGGGCTGGAAACCCCTCTCCCTCAAGTGGGCATCCACACTACTCTGAGACAAATCTGGACATTAGCTTCTGCTTAATGTTATGTGTAAGTCAACATTTCTTTTGTATTTCTATGGACTCACAGTTGTTTTGGTTCCCTTTACAGTCAGGAATCAAAGTTCTTAGATGCAGTCTCGTTTATTAGGATTCTTGTGGATGGTTCTGCAATAAATACATATTCCTATAGGTACTCAGCTGTTAGGGTGGCATTACACTGGAGTAACCCCAGCCTGCTCATGATCTAACCAGCCTTCCACAATGAGAAGCAAGGTTTTAACAAATGAAAAGGAAGAAGAGACCATGTCTCTTCTTGTCAAAGGCACTAAGAATGGGCAGACATTAAAAATGAACCCATAACACAACGATCTCTAGCAGAAATATTTCTTTCTCCCGCCAAGGTAGTGGATGCATATTCTGACAGCAAGCAAATCATATTCTCAGAACTGCTAAATACAAGGGGAAGGGAAGTGCAGTTAAGCGTGCAATTACCAACTTCTGTTGATCTTACAGCACCCACCCAGTCAAGCTAAAACATAAGCACACATGCCTGTTACAGAACAATAACCAGCCCGGGCTGGGTACAATGACAGGGTGTTTCCTAAGAGCACAGTTCACCTCAGGATAGAGTGTTCAACCCAGCTCTACTTTGTGCTTAAGCCTTTTGAGACAGACAAGGGAAAATTTCATCTCAGAAGAACAGAGACTCTCTTCGGTCTTAATAGCAGGCTACACAGAGATAAGCACATCCTGTAGATATCCCACATTGACTTAGTGCAATATCACAGTAAGGACCCCCAGTCCATCCCAGCTGGGAAGATTTTAGAGTTGTGTACTCTCAGATGGTTCACAAATACCCTGTCCTGATTTTTTTTTTTTTTTTTTTTTTTTTTTGAGATCAGTGGAAAAGGCTAGACTTGTTCACGGCTGCTTTTCCTACTCTGCCACAGTGCTCTGCCCATGTTTCATGCCCTCAGTGTATTTAGCCAAAGCCATTCAGATGCCCTTCTGTTCAACAGATAGAACAAGTTTTATATCTGACTTCAATGATTATTACCTTGCCTTCCAGGCACGTCACATCATCTGCGTACATCAGGGAGCAGAGGGCATATTTGATACCTAATCCACACTTGCAGAAAGAAACATTGCAAATACCTTTCACTCATTGCAAAAATTTAGCAGGTAGTAGCTAATTTAATACACAGCATAGTAACTGCTTAGAAACAGTTCCCCAGCCCCACCTCTTCCAGTGCTAGGAGCACTACAAATAAATGGAAGTCCTGCTCCTGACAGAGCTGGAACAGGAGGTACGGGTCAATAAACCTCAGTCAGGGATTTCATATAAGATAATAGGCATAAACCAACACAGCTTTGGCTGATAAGACCTTGATACAAGGTCATACAGCACAAAAAGTGTGATAGATTCTAATCACAGCAGAGGAGATAGATTTATTTCAGTGGGATCTTGTGAAAACATGGTCATGAACAAAGCACATTGGCTTGGCCAAGTTGTTAGAATGAGCATCCACAACAAAATAATTGAGATTTTACTTCAAAACTGCTGTTTTGAAGCAAATACAGCAAGAAGTTCACACTTTTGAGTGAGAACCAGATGAACGAGAAATAAAATATTTGTGTTGAAAGCTTTGAGTGCAATATTGCAACAGAAATAAAAATATTTAAATTTTATATCACAAACATACAGTTCTGGGGATGAAAGGGGGGGGAAGAAGCTAATTTTCAAAGAACACCACAACCGATGACTGAACTCTCCGTTGCAGAGAGTCATAAAACTCCAACATGCACAAGTGCCCAGCCATGCTCATTTCTATTTGTCAAATGTAAGCCTGGATTTAAATGTAGTTCTCAAGTTTCTGCCAAGGTGTATACAAAAACCTGAACCTCAAATGTAATGAAAGAAGGCTGAAAGAAGAGATCTGGCAACAACCTTTCAGGTTTTCCTCAAGTAGTGCTTTAATTACGGAGGAAAGTGGACCTGGACATCTGTCAGCACTTTAATATACTGTCTTCAAGTGTGACCACATTGTTTAACTCCTTCAAATCGAATTGAAATGTTTATTTTGTAACACACCTCAAAAGATTTAAACAGAATTGTTTTTTCTGGGCATAGATATCAAGGAACAGATTAATTGGGAATAAACTCTAATCCAAAACAACTCAAGATCAATCCCCTCTTGATATTTTTGGCTTCTTCTAAACAGAGAAATCAAGATCTTCCTTTAACAGCTCTTATCTCTTCCTAAGTGCCTTTCTCCCTTCTGTCCCTACAGCCCTTTCCCAGGTTCAACTATTTAGAAACCTGCCCTTTTTAAGCACTCAGAAGTTAGTATCTTACAGATATTTGGAACAAATGTAGTAGAACATCTCTACTTGAGCTTAATGCTGCATATGCTAAACTGCCTTGCACAAGACAAGCTCTTAAATTATACAGAGAGGCCCAATGACTCCATGGACATTAGGAGAAAGCCTTCCAAAGCCTTCACTCTCTGAGTGCAGGAGAAAATTATGCGTGTGTGGAAGACTGGGAGGGGAGAAAATAGAGACTGTAGCTAATACCATTCCATTTCCCATACTCAAACATAACAATGATTACTGTAACCTGGAAAACAAGCAACTGCAATTAAATTTCACTAAACTCATTACTTGGAGAAGAGCTTGGATAAGCAGCAGAACTATTCCTCTTGGCTAGATGTTTCATATTGCAGTGGTGTCATCTTGAGCCAGCATCTGCTTTTGGAGTCTTGACTGAGACCTGCGTGGTTCTCTAATGAATCTTATCGAGGCTTTCTTCTCCTGAATTATATGCCCTCCTGAAGACCTTTCCATGAGACTTTGGTGCCCACCCTCTTAAAGTATCCTCCTATTCTTCATCTCTCCTGGCTTCATGACTGGCAAGTCTTCAGTCCTATACATGTCCTTCCCACATCCTATTGAACTGGTCAGCCACCCTATGTCTGAGGAGAGCTGTGCCTTCATTATTTCATTTTTGTTTCTTTTCTATAAAATTAATACCTTGTTCTTCTCTGCTCCATTCTTCTATCCCTCAGGGGGGAAAAGAAAATTTGAAGGCAAATCCCCAGTGGAATTAATTTTCATCACCCTTGGCACTTCTATAATTGAGTGTTGCTCTCACTCCATTGCACTAATAAGGGGGGCGAGAGCTCTTTTGCCAGGGGATGGGTTAGGAGATCCTCAGGTTTCCTGAGATTACACTTTATTAGCAGGACTGTACAAATGAGCAATGGAGTCCCCCTTGCTCATCTAATAATTGCCAGGACATTCAAATGAGTTTCTCTTTTCCCCTTTAGCACTTGCTCCCATAGGTTTTGGATAAGCCATCCTTGCAAAGTTGGATAGTACTGAGCATCCCTGAGCCTTGCAAATCACACATCCTCTCCCCACTGCTGGAAAAACAGCCCGGCATCGCCCAGACCATAGCCTGGATGCAGAAGGAACAGCAATGTAACAGAGCACTTCCTTGCTTCCCAGAAGTGAACCGCTTCACACTCCACAGTTGTCCTGCTGCCTGGTCCTACACTTTCCTCCCACCACACAGGAGCTGTGATAATGAAAAATGGGGGGGAAAGCCTGTTTTCACCACCTGGCAGGCTCAAATTATACTGTTTCCATGGTTATTTCTCACCATAGTTTCTGTACGAAATAAATATTGTGTTTTCTCTTATTGACACCTCAGGGCGACACTCCAGCCAGTAATGCTCCCTCCAACATTCAATTATCAAAGTCAGTTACACAAAGCCTCACCTGTTTTTTTTCTTTGTAAAATAAATCACATGCTTGATTGGATCAACAAATCCAAGGGATGCTGCATCTCCTCATTCATCCAAGATTCAGCACACTATTATAAACCAACAAGCAAAGCTGGAGATACATTCATGGCATTGCACTGTTGGTATCATAAAGCTCTGAACTAGGCCATCGAATGAGAGAAACTGTTGTCATGATGCTCAAAACAACTAGACACAACATTTCATTGTCATCCTGTGCTAATTTTTCCAAGCTACCAGCATTTTGTTCAGTAAATGTGCTGAAACATAGGCTGCATGAAGATTTTGCTCAGCTGTCAGAGAACCAGCCTAGGACATGGGTGATTTCAGAGGAGCAGGTCAGGAGCGTGCATACTTTGTGTTTAGCGGGAGGACACAACTGCCCTAAGAGTTTCTCCAACCCAAACTCCAGACTGTAATTACTGGTCACATCATCCAACTAGAGCACATCAACACCGGGCTGCTGCTTTGAAGAAGAGCAGGGGAGCACAACAGCGTATTCTTCTCAAATACGAGATCAGAGCAATTGAGTACAAAGTTAGCCATTTCTAACCACAACCGTATTTCTTGTCATACGTTTCACTAAGCAGATTGCATTTGTAACCTGGTCAGGTTAGTCATTTTCCGGAGCAATGCAGACTGACCTCCAAGTGCCATTCTGGGTGACACGCAAAGTTGTGTGATTGATGACACTTCAGTGCAGCTTATTGTCTGATGAGTCCTATCCGGTGCATGTGTTTCAAATATACAACATATAAGCAGTTGTACCTAACACTTGTCTTTTGTGGAACCTTTGTTCCTTAATTAACTTTACAGACTATCACTAAGTGGGGCTTTACAACGTTAGTGTCAGGGAAGAAAGCGACCCTCAGAGACAACAACTCAATGGAAAAGTCAAAAGATTTCTTCCAAGCAAAAAGAAAAGAAGTACCCAACCTGGGATTAAAAACCCTGAGGCTCCTGCCCCCTAATGGATGATATGCATCTGTATGCGATTTGTTGGAAACATTTCATAAAGATTATACAACATCATGTTACTTTGAGATGTATGCATTTCATTACTCATCACTGGTGTTTCAGTCTATGACAAATAGTTTTAGTTTCCACTGCACAAAGTCTATAAATATATGAGTTTTTATGACCAGAAAAAGATACCATTTGCTACATACTTGCTTCGTTCCCGAAGAAAAAAAAAACAGTTGTCCCAATGTTCAGCACTATCGCCAGCCTGATGTCTCTTGTAGCCATCAAACATGCAAACTGACTTTGGCACTACATTGCGCTGATCAGTGCTTTACTTTTAATGCACCAATACACTGCACTTGAAACATTTTTTCAAGCAGTTCAAGAGATTAACAGCTACATTAAAAGTAATCACAGGCAGCATTTTACACTGATTGATGAAATAGCAAGATCATTTTGTGTTCTTCACTTAAGTATCTGAAAGTCTCCAAAAGCATATCTTGCATCATGAAACACACTTGGAATCACTACCTTATCTGTACAAATCACTGCGAAAATGTTAATGCATCTACTCAGAGGGGAAAAAAACACAAAAAAACCCCGAGCTCAAATGTTCGCTCTGCTCTAAATAATTAAGCGTAACCAGCAGAATCGAGAGACTGGCAGTGCAGATGTTTCTCACTGTTGTTAGTGCAGCCAATGGATTGCAGATTTCCCAGCTCTCTCCTGGTTCTTCAGCTGCTTTCAGCAGCTTCACACTCACGTTCCATTAATGGGGGACAGTTAATTCTGTCAACTGCGCTGCTTTGAAAAATGCTGCAAACAAAAAAAACCAACTTCTAACTGAATGCCTTTCCCTGTGTGAATGTAACAACTTTTCCCTGTGACAGAAATTCTGCAGTGAGTAGCAACAAGCCTTGCTGTGCTGAAACCTGCAAACCCACACAGCAAAGCCAAAGCCTGATGTTAGTAACATTCATATCTTTGCTGAAATCAGTAGAGTTGAACAGGAGTATACAATAAGGTGGCATTTGATTAGATACACACGCGTTTTCTTTTTTTATGTGGACAAATCCTGCTTAAGTTTGTATCAGCACAACCCAGCAACTGCAACAGCAGAAGTATGTGACTCTAGTGGCATATATGCTGAGATTTATGCATAAAGCTACCCATAACTGAACAGGCTTATCACTGTGGAGGCACAAAAATAACATACATAAGATCTACCGTATATGTAATATTACATCCCGATTTGTTTTCTGAGCAGACGTATATTCTCTATGGGATGATCCAGTCCTGCAATTTAATTCTTTTAAAAACATATGCAAGGCACATTTAGGAGGGCTTCAACTCCTCGCGCATTAATAACAATCATATCACTTTCTCAACCAGACTACAGCATGCACACAAGCTACTAAAATTTTACCATTAAATTACTTGCCCTGTGTCTAATGACTCCACCTAAAAATCATTGCTAGAGGCTACAAGAAAATCTCCATAGTACTCACAGGCCAGGATGTACCCCAGGTTCATGGTTATTCTGCTGCAGCAATGTCAGAGCCGTTGGCTACTGTGCTCTCCTGAGATGAATCCTGTCTAGGAAAGGCAAGCCCTTGTCACCAATCCTGTTGGCTTTACTTCATTGCTCTGAAAATTAGGTTCCCTGGCTGCAAGCAACACTTATCTGTGTGGACTGTTAAGGGTAAAGAGCCTTAGGGCAAGGGTTCCCTTCTTGCAACATAGCTGGATATCTGTCTAGCAGTGTAAACCAACTTCAGGGACCAAGTAATAGCTTGTAGGAGGACCCAGAGTCTCTCAGAGCTTGCTAGAGTGACAGCAGATTTTCCTCTTCCCCAGTGGCTGGCTGTTCTGCCTCTACTTCTGTTGCAAAACACTGGCAAGGAGAGGACTAGACCAGTCCCCAGCTTCAGACCCTTCAGTGCAGCCAAGATGAATTCTACAACTTGTTTTAGATTTAAAACTGAAGAACTCCTCTAACTCTTCAGTCTCAATAACACGAAGAGGCACAGATATTTTTAGTTTAAGAAATGAGGTATTCTAAAGCTCATGCTTAAATACAAAAGCATCAGTTCAAAGATACCAACACATTATACTATATAAACACTGAATTCCTAGATCATATCCTGTTAAGCACAACCCTGGGTAGACTTAGGTAAATTTTCTTTACCAAATTAACATGGCAAAAGTCAAAGTAGTCATTACAATTTCACTGCCACTTGTCAATCCTAAAGCAGATTAGGTAGATATAACCGTTGCATCAGCAAATCTGAGGCAGCGGGAACCTCAGCCTGGTTGGGAAAATATATTTATTTTTTTTTTTTTTTTTGCTCTGGCTGAAAAAAAGCATTATTCTGGATACCTGCCCTGCCTTGAAGAACAGCTCGTAATAGATCTAAAACCAAGGTTAGAAAGATAGAGGGGAGGAGTTATATGGGAAAGTCACAATGAGGTGCACTTGTCTCACGGCTTAACCAGGGCCCTTCTAAGAGAGCAAGGAGACTACCAGAACAAATGCCCTGAATTATTTTACCCTGAAGTCCCCCCAGTCCCCCCAATGGATACAGGCGAATAGGAAATCAGTAACACTCTGAATCAGGGCTATACATTGTGCAATTTGCTTCCCGCTTCCATGCAACCTTAGCTGATACCTCGAGGACAGAGGACACAGGACCCTGGAAAGGAGACCCTGACTTACAGGGCCACCTCCTCACATTATCTGCCCTTTACAAATCTTCCAGTCAATTTAATGATGAGCCTTACTGAAAGCCTCAGCAGCGAAGCCACAAATGAAACAGAGGGGGAATGAACTGACAGCAATTTTATAGTCAAGGCCACCCCTAAAAAAATGCCCACAAAAACAACAGAAGCGGTAACAAAAGAAAGAAGTTTGGGTCAATGTGCCCTTGTTGCAAGTAATCTGTGCTCCAGCATGTCCTGCAATATTGTTTAGATTCCCAGACGTGCCTGTAACCAGAAACAGCCATGAACCATCCTCCCTGAAGTCATGACATATCTCCTGATGTTCCAGAGATATCGGGTGGGACCAGAGATGGGAAAATAGAATTAATACCAAAATCCACCCCTGTAGATCATTTGTTTTTCCACAAGTATGTTAAGTACACAAAATAGGAAGCTATTCAAGAAAATGAATCCTTGTCTCTCTATGCTGAATGCAAAAACACAAAACAAGGTTTTGCTGAAATAAGAGAGATACTGTCACTCACCCATAACTTAGTTTGATTTAAATTGTACTCATAAAAGCAGTATGCCTGTTTAGTTCCAAGAACCATGTTTCAGTCCGGGGATCTTTTCTTCTATGAACTTATTGCATCTTGAGAAGTAAATATAGAATTACTCTGATGTTGGGAAATACATTTAGAAAATAATTCTCATAATGCCCCAGTAACAATACAGGAGCTGAAACGTCAACCATTTACAACAGCTCAGAAAATAACCTTTGGCATCTGATCGGTAGAATCCACAACAGAGAAATGGCACTGGAGAAGTGTTGTTAATTACTAAAAAAGCAAGCAGAGCCCAGCCTGGACCAAGACTATCTACTCCTCTGAGGGAAACAGTTGAAGATAACAGACTTCAAGGCAAAAAAAGCATCCACTGTAACTGAAAGAGTCAGAACTGACAGCTCCATGCTTTTCTCAATCCTCAGCTCTTTCATAAAGACGGTGCCTTGACAGAAGGCAGTCATTTCTGGCATCAGCTATGAATGAACTAGCTCATTATCAGCAATTTTATAACTTCCTGTGCTTAGGAACAAAGTGTCCCAAAAAAGAATTGCTGCGCTTGTTCTCTCTCCTTGAAACTGCTACGCAGGCTTATCCAGCACAACGAAAATAGATGTTAACAGCTTTATTTTGGACAGAAACAATTCAGGTGGCAGTAGGGGCGAGAAGAGCAACAGCAGAGGTCAAAACAGTCCCTAGTCCAAGAGGGGGGACAAGGAGCACCCTTCTCACCTGCTGAGTGCCTCATCAGCAGAGCCAGAGGAGCCTCATGTTAGATCAGTCCCACCACAACCAAACTCGGGGAGCTTCAACAAAAGTAGGAAATAAAGGTAACAGCAGATACTCACACCATTTTAAGCTCGGGTAGCATTATTTCCTGGGAGCCACTGCATTAATCATGTATAAACCAAAATATCCAAGAGAAAGCTAAGCCTGGTCTTGGGAGCAGGGCATGGGGGTAGGAGACCACAGGAGATGGACATTGCTCACTGCTCAAGCACATCTCTGTAAATACAACTCAGTCTACACCGCTCCGGTTTTACTATAAGCAAGACAACAGAAATATCCAGCTATTTAATGACTTGTGAATATGCAAAGTGCAGAAGACTTCCCATCCGAGGCAGATATTTCACCCTTGAAAGCAATAAGCCCACCTCACCTACATCCTAAAACAGCTTCATCTTTGTCATGGTATGCATCTCCCATGAAGTTCATGGAAGGAAAATTCCCTGAGCTGGACTCAGTGCAAAGGTACGGTTATTAACTTCTTTTTTATGGTCCTCACTATTGGTTCAAGGTATAAGTTATCTTTAGAAGATGTCCATCTTAATATCGACAGGAGAGCACAGAAACAGAAGAGAGATCTCTAAGGATACTAGGCTGCAGAAGCCCCGCATTAAAGCACACTATCTAAAGTCAAACCTGTCTGGTAGAGGCCAACTGGTCTCAAAATGCTCACAGCTAATCATTTTTACCAAGGCTGTTTTACAGCTAGAGGGACTGATGAACAGATGGCTGAAGTGCAATGCAGCAGACCTGCAGTCAAGCAAGACACGGTAGTTTTTGGCCCTGGTGTGATCCTCTGCACATGGAGAAAACTGTCCCTTGCTCTAGCACACTTTCATAGCGAGATGAGACTGATCTCAAAGGAACAAACAAGCCATTTTTGTCTTAAAAATCCAAATCCATGTTTTCTTCATGAAAACTAAAAAAGGCCCTCTCTCAGACCCAGCAACAGCACATATAGAGAACTCACAGAAGGCAGCCCAAAAACCAGAGGGAAGGCAGCAGAAATTACATTTGCAGAGCAGGAAGCAGGCACTTCTGGCAACGGTTCTGCTCAGCCACCAGAGCGCCTTGAGGAGGATTATGCAAGAAATAAACTCTCTGCTTAAAGTATGTAAACTGATAAAACAGCCTTGCTTTGATGCTTGCTCCGCAAGAAGCATTTCAGCTGAATCAATAACACAGCATTGTTCTTTCACTGCAGCGACACTGCAGCATCTGCAGAAGTATTTTCACATTTCAGCTGTAGTGTTTATTCCATGAAGTGCAAAGTTTGTGGTGCTTATATTCTGGAGATGCAATCTGTGACAGTACATTGCTGCAACCACTCAGACTTTGTCATGGGATGGATGATATAGGATTTAGCCTTCTGAAATGAACAACATGCCAGATTTATGTGCATATTGTATTTCTCCAGCAAGAATGCCTGACTTTTTACAGAAACCACAGAGAGATCCAGGAGGAGAAGTATTCAGGATATGACAACCACCTATTGTAGATTAGATCAGAAAGGGAAGCAGCAGCTGGGCTTAATATATGGAGAAAGAGTCAAGTTTAGTTTATGGCCTTTTCAGAGCATCCAAAAAAACAACCATCCATTTTAAAGAGTCCTAGCGCATCACTGGTAGTATTGCAATCCCAGTTTTTATATTTGGCAAAATGAAACCAACAGGGAACGCAGAGCTGTGGCTGAGTATCAAAACAGGGAGGACAGGCAAGCAGAGGACATGCTGAATTTTTGAGTGGTCTGGGTCCTGAGCAGACCTAGATCCTGTTGAAGTTCATCTCCCACTTGGCACTTTCTTCCCAAATGGAAGTCCTGTGCTGTGTCCCAGGTACATCCCAGTCCCATCAGTGGTTATTCCAGAAGCAGGGCAAACAAATATCTTTGTTGTCTTTACAACAGAGGGTTTCACTTTAAAATCAGCAGTTTTACTTAAGGGGAAAGGGATCTCAAAACCTGTATCACAGTCAGTGTCTGGATTCATTTATTCTCAAAAGTGCTGTTGCTAATTGCCACAGCATATATCCAGACAGAAAATACCTCACTTGCTTTTCCTGTGGCCTTCTGTGTTCTTCTTTTTCTGCCTCACTGCTCTGTCACTCTTCTCATGCTGCTTTTACCGGAGGCTGAGACCCCTTGCTCATTTGGCACTTCTACACCGAGGTGACGGTATCCTATAAAGGATGGACCAGCCCGACCGCACCGCCAGCTTGGCTGTGTCAGCCCAGGCTGCAGCATCTGCGCACATTAGCACAGCCAGGCCCTGCTGCCATACCCTCAGTGATCTCAGTCCTGAGGATTGCTGGCTCAGCCAGATCCCTATGAAACACTGTCACATTTTCCATAGCACCATAGCAAAGGCTTTTATTTTTTAAAGCCTTAAGAGGTGCAAATATTTGGATGGCTCCTAAAACTAAATCAGACTACTGGATGAGAGATAGCTAACGTCTTCAGGTGATCTCAGCCTACCCCATTAGCCATTTAATTCTCCATATTTGAAAGAACTTTTGCAATGTTTTTGTTTCTATGCCAATGGAGCTGATGTGATTCATCAATCAACAGCAGCAGATGCCAGCTGAGGAGAAACCTACTTCAAGCACTAAGGGCAGAAGCAGCACCGGCAGAGTTCTCTTAGTGCAAACTCTTATTTCCTTGCACCAAAACAAAGCCATGACAGGGTGCACAGCATTCCCACTTTGACTTTTGTAGAGATTCTCCACACTACGTATGCTTAAAAAAGTCATTTGAAAGAAAAAGATTGAAGCATGCCACTGTGACATTGTGTAGCACTCCATTTGGGGAGCGGTGCATGAAAGAAGTTTTAGCTATATCACATTTCAATTGTTTCCATTTAAAGTTGTCTGTAACTTTCAGCTGGGGGAAAAAAAAATAAAGAAAATTTCAGAACGTCTGATTTCTGTGCTAATATGCAGAGCCAAAGTTCAGCTCACTCTTTATTTTTCTCCTCCTTACTCCATTATCATCAGTGCTCCCGACAGATTGAGTGAGCGACACAATGCTGCAGGAATGAGATGGAGGTGAAGAGAGAGGGGCTGCCAACAATATAGGCAAGAATTTTTCCTATCTCTCTCTGTCTTAGCGTTCTTTGAAAGCATTCCTTCTTTTGATGACAGCATCCCAGTTCCCTGCTTCATTCACTACCTTCATTTCCAAACACCTTGTTTTTAATTTTAATCTGAGCATCTAATGGGAAAAGGAGCATCACCCTTCAACTTCTATTTTTAAATCCTTCTGTTTGATCATTCTCTTCACTATTCTCTTTCATCTTCTTCCCTGAGCTCTATTTTCTTCCTCCTTTCCGCACATTGTTTTTGCATTATTTCTCTTTCTGTATTTTCATGATTTTATTTATTCTCTATAGTTTTGAATTTTACATTTCGTAAGGCAACAGTTATAAATTCCTTTCTGCTGCTGATACATGCTTCAAGAACACGTGCTCGCTTCCTTTCTTTGTGTTGGTAGGAAAGCATTGCTGTCAATGCTGTCTCCATTTATTTACTCTACAACATGACCTTTCTGATCCCAGATGAATTGTTTAGGACGGCTTTTCATGGTGAGGTAGCACCTTCTCCCTGATCCATTTTGACCTCTCTGCCTTGCACATCTCTTTCCTCCAGCTTATGGAAACACGTCACAGTATCGTGTGAACTGTTGAAACGAGGTACAACTCGGCAGTCTGCTGCTGCTCAGTAAGTGCAGAGTCATAGACTCCCTCCAAAGAGATTTGCCAATTTTTATTACGCAGGAATAGGCTAAGTCAACACATATGACCTCAGCAAGCCATCAGAAAGTACATGGTCAGACTGGAACAGGGTCGCTGAATCCTGAGAGGGACTTTCTTCCCCCCCTCTCAGTGAAGCAAGGGTCAGCTCCCTTGGGGTGGGATGTAACTCAAGTACTGCCAAGACATTCATGGGAATTGCATCAGTTGGGCGGGTACAAAGTGCTTGTAACAGATGATGACAAAAGCACTTGGGAACCGACACTGAACATCAATTCTGCATTGCCCTTCTGCGTTTAAATCATACAGTTGCTGCTTCATATTTTGTGTAATTTCTCCAATGGCTTGTCAGTGTGTTTGTTGCTGCTGTTAAATAATACTACTTTGTAGGTCAGCTAGATAGCCTGTTTTCTGATCTTACTCATATTTCAGTTTGCCTCTCCACTTCAGTTAGAGCTAAAAGTCCACCACGCAAGTCAGCAAAAAGCCTATCCCAGCTGTAAAGGGTTTGCAGCCTGCACAGAGGCAATATGGGGAAAACAAGGTGGTTGTGTCCCACGCATATACAAAATACTCTTCCCTCTTTTGATGCACTGCCTTCCTACAGGACCTACCAGCTCCTCTCCTCTAAGGATCCACAACCAGTAGCTTCCCAAAAAACATGTCACTGTAGTACATGTGTGGGGGTCCCACATCTATGGCACTAATTCCTGACAGTTCATCTTTGTATTGCGTTGCAGGTTGGCTCCAGAACCCATGTTTAAGATGAGAAATAGGGAACCTAAACCACCACCACACATCCTCAAATACCCACACCCCCTCCTGCACCAGTAATGCTACAAGCTGCTGGTTGCAATGCAATGTCTCCAAGGAAGCGGTCCCTGAGCTGTACTTCTGTTACACAAGAGGTACAGGTACTTAAAAACCAGGTCAACTTATACTAGAACACACTGTAAATTAAAAATCACTCCCTCTACAGCTCTGACAAGATTATCACGCAGTCACTCCTGCATGCACGATTTGAATGCAGCAATCTTGCGGGGAGAGAGGAAGAGTCAGCGCACTTGGCAGTTCAACTCGTCTCCACACATCCAACACAGGCAGGAGGAAGAAGTGGCATCCTGACTTGTACAGCTCCCTCCTGACATTTGCGGGAGTTTCCCTCTGCTATTGCTACATTGCTGCAAGCAGCAGGAGAAATACATTACCCTTTGCTGAAAGAGTTCTTCAGCAACCTGCTCCTATTTTGATTGGCATAGACCTTGAGAGGACTCTGGGAATTTGGAGGCTCGAGAGAATTTGCTTCTTAAACATTGCTGGAACAGCTAATACAGCCTTCCAAGTCCCGTAACAACCCCTCCTTCCCACATAATCTGTTTTCCCAAACATTTAGCCATCTCAAGGCCCTACTTGGATCTCTGCGAATGTTTATCATGCTGCTACGTCACTCTGCCGTGGTGCTGCCCAAGTGCTTGCCTAACGTCTGACTCCTGAAAAAGCATGGCTGTTTATAAAAGCTTTGAATGATGCACATAGTGATGGGACACATCAGATTCAGCACACTGTGTCCAAAGCTTTACTATTAAAAATAGCCTGGACTGCATCACTGCATTTGTTCTGATCTAGAGAATTCGTATGCTCTCTCTGGTGCCACTAGTAAATAACTGACTGTTTAATATAATGAGTGTCAGAATAATTTAATGTTTAATCTGCCTAGAGTTTTTGTCGTAGTTTTAACTCTTTGCTGCCTCCGGCCAGCCTCTCTACTAAAAGAAGAGGTGGAGGGGAAGAGAACAGTAACATCTGGTCATCTTTCTGGGTCTCTACATGTTCAACACCGACTTGCTCCCACAATGATTTAAAGCCACATAGCAGCTTCAACGATGCTTCAGACCAGTATATCCATATCTTCTCCCTCCCTCAAAGATCCTCAGAGACCCCCAGTTGGGGGCAACCCACCAACTCTTGCTTCTCTCACTATGAGGCCTTTTCCTTTGTTCTGCCACATTTCCAGGAATTTCTCACTAGGAGGCTTCCCTTCCTCAAGTTCTGCAGTGAAACAACCTATTTTTCTTTATAAAATATTTAGCTAGGTTTTCACAGCTCTCCTGAGGACTTTCCACTGGATAATTAAAAACAAAACCAAACAACAACAAAAAAAGAAAAACCCTTTCCCATGCATCTTCCCATGCTGAAAATACTCACTGCAGATCTTGTTCTCTTTCTTTTTGCTCCATTTAATGTTACCCTCCAAAAATATCTTTTACTACCTTCTTCTCTGAAAGGCCTTCCCTTTTCCTGGCTCTCTCTGATCTTCCTGTGTCGCTTGAGGGGATGAGGTGGGGGGTGGCTGCGATGCTTTCAGGAAACCCTGTGCTCTTGCCATTTCAGGAGTTTTTACAACCAAATCAAACTCTTCATCTAAAGTCGATGAGTATCCTGACGCAAAGTTCAGAATCATGTTATTGCTACTAGGTTACACCAGTAGCTTCATGAAAGGGACTGGTCCCAAACACGCATTTTGAATTCATGAGCTATATCCACTTACTCTAGGGTTTACATAAGATTTAAAATAATCTAATCTCACTTTCACCTGACTAAAATATCCTAGAAGTTTCTACAAGGTCCTGCAGTTATTTTCTCCCTGTGTCTCACATCATCTTCTAAGAAGCTCTCACTAGCCGTTGCAGCTGAACATCAGCAATTAATTTCTTTTTAGATTTGTATATTCCACCTGTGGTCCAATAACTTCCCATTTGTTATCTGTCTTCCCAGTTCAACCCACCCTTCCAGAGACATCAAGGGGAAAAAAAATTCACACAAGGTGTCATTCATAATAAATCACTGCATATATCACATCAAAGATATTCAGGGAACCTCAGCCATGAGCGCACACAACAGGTAGGAGGGCTGGTGGAGCAAACCCTGGGAGGGCAAGGAGCTGGCACAAGGCTGAAGACAGTAAGGCTTTCGTTGTAACACTGCAGTATCTTCATACTGCAAGACGAAAAGAGCAAACACACTCTTTCCTCCTCTTCAGAAACACCGTGCCACATTTGTGTGGTATTTGTTTGTTTTTCCAGACCATATGGAATTCCTCTCCTTATTTATGCATTTCGGATGAATCTGTTAGCAATAGCTATTCAATAGCTACAGCCCTAAGACAGCAGCCACATAATTCCATTTCCAGGTTTGTAGGAAACCAGCGCAGCTGTAGAAAGAGCACATTTCAGTATTTATGAAGTGCTGCCTTTCCATAAACAGTGAGAACCTGGTTATCATCATAACTGTTCATTAAATCCAAAACACAGTTACAGGTGAACAACAATTAATCCAGAACAGGGAGGTTTTAAAGAAACCTAACATTTGTAGGCTAGGCCTAGGTCCTTGCACACTAATTATAAACACACCAGAGTCACTGGAAGTGCTGGAATATTCAAGAGATTCAGGCTTACAGCTGAGCAGTGCAGCAAGCGCATGTCCTAGGGAGCTGCTGGAAATACACGTCATTAACAACACGCAGCACCTTGGCATAGTGAACCATCACTCTGCAAGTCATCACAGCATACACCACAGGAAACCTTATTCCTGTATCCCTCAAAGAGGCTCACACAACTGGCATAAAACAGAGCTATCACACCTCCCTTGTTACCAACATTAATAACTGTTCAACGAGAGGTGAACATTTATCCCCTCAGTAGTTCTATATGAAAACATACATTTAGACCAAATTACAATAGACAGGAATTCAGTGGACAATGTTTCAGACAGAGACAAGAGAAAGATGCGTGCTGTGGATGAGCTAACAACAAACTCACATTGTGTGTTATTTATTTCCTAATACTCTCTGAGGCACCTTCCATCTTTTTCTGATGCCTTCACCATTTCCTCTGGTATTGCTATCTCACATTCAAATGAAGCTGGCCCTTGGACTGACCTGGTAGAGCCACTTCTGTATCCTTAGCGTTCTTATTCCCTTTCTAAACTTTCCTCTCCAGCAGCCCTCCTACAGCCTTTCCATGAAAAATTCTTCAGAAAAAAAAAATATCAAACTGCACTTTTCTGACCTTCAGTTCCCATCAAGGCTATGTTTGGCACAGGAGGTGAGGTGACCTGTGAAAGATATCCTCAAGAACAACTTTAGGTTCCCTGGGCCTGGCAGGGTTGCTCTTCTAATGTTCAAACCCACAACAGCACGAGATGCCTGCAAAGGGTCAGCCTTCTGGTTCAGGACCCTGAGGTAGGGGAGATGAAGAGTTTAGTGAAAAGCTGTGATTTGCAAGAATATTCTCTAATTAACCTTGAGTTCTACACATCAAAGCATAGGCAGCTATTTGCATTACAGGTTATAAGCATCCCTTACATTTCAGACAAAGGAGAGAAAATTCAGTGACTGAGACAGGTCTTCCAGTCCAGAGCAGCACCCAGGTTTCCTGTTCCACAGCTAAGTCTGATCTCTAGAGGTTTTCTAATGATTTGGGACTCCTGGAGCAATTTTGTGATGCAGTACCCCATCTCTTGCAAGTCACACACTTTGTTTCTGAACTGAATAAAAGGCACCGGTGCAAATCAAATTGCAGTATCTGCACCTCCTCTTCCTCCAACCACTACTTCTGTAGCTTTACCAGCAGGACCACGAGCATCCTCCAGGAAGCCCCATCATCCTGCCCTGTCTAAATGGCCAAAGAACACCACACACCTTTCTGCATCCTGCTAGGCAGAACACTGTGGTATGGGTATAGGAGGGAAAAGAAACAGATCTTGAAGGTTCATTAACTGAGCTACACCACTACACTTCGCACTCTCAGACAAGCCTCTGACCCAGGCTTTGCGGATATTTTGGGGATTCCGATCCACCTTTGTAAGACAAAGGAAAGTTAAAGTATCAGAGCTGTTTCAGTGGAAAGAAGGAAGCCGTGGAAGTAGCACAGCTCCTTGAGATACGATGTAGCAGAGCCCAATCCTCACTGAGTCTCTAGTCCAGCTGATGGACTCCGCAGCAATAGCCATATTTACAGACATTTTGATTTTGTAAATACACTGTTTTGCAGCCAACATTTTAGGTACGGTAATTAGATGGAGATTTTTCAGAAGATCCCAGCTCTCATGAGTATTTATCTAGTGGCTACTTTGTGACTGCAAAAACTTCATCTCTCTCCTTATTGTCTGCAAAGCACCATTTTGCATTAGAGTCCTAAATAGGAGCAATTACCTTTGCTTTGGCAGTATTACAGCTTACAGAAAGCTGGGGCTGCTTTGTCTCCTCACTTTAGTTTCCTCCCATGGAGCTATTTCTTTAACACTAGTCTCCGTGCAACGCTTCCAGAGCTTGTGCTGCTATAAAAACCTTACTTCAAACCACCTGACGCTTATTTCCCCTCTCCCTAAATCTAAAAAAATTGCTTTATGATATCTGGGGCTTATAATAGATGGGATGCATGCCAGGGGGAACAATAGGAGGAAATGAAAGATGAAATTATTAGCCAGGAGTTAAGCAGGAGATGAAATGACTCTGAAGTGTTTTGGATATAAGAGGGACTTTATTTTTGGAAAAAGCAGGAAGATTCTCAAGACTGATTCTGGGTGGGGAAAATCTCTTACAGATAAAAAGACAATTGCTATCCTCTTCTAATCCTTGCTGTTCCACCCCAACATATTTTAAGGATCGTTTCTATTCTTGCACACCCGATACGCTGTTTCTCCCCCACCCTCCATTGCCTATGATTCACCAGGCATAATAGAAATATATAATAATGTATTAATAATGAATATAATAATATAAATAATAAATAATATAATAAAAAATATAAAATAAATGCTAGTTAGCAGCAAAACAGGCAAAACTTGATAAGACAAAAGAAGGCATGGTTTTTGGAACATAACCCAAAACTGGTAGCCACAAACTTCTCCGATTTAATTCAAACTGGTCTAGCACTGGGGTACAAAGTGGGGTCTGTACAGCCAGCTGGCTTCACTCACCATCCAGCTAAGGAGACAACGCTAGCAGCACTGTACACATCCCATCCTCCTCCACAGGCCAGCTTCTTCAGGCCAAGGGAACTACATACAGCTCCTCTCTTTCCTCTTCCATTTATAACCTACTTATCAGGCTGGAGAACACATGTGGTCATCAGGCACTCATGAAAACCTCCTGTGTGTGCCCCTTTTTTTAAATCAGCACCTTGTGCACCTGATGGGTTTGGAAGAGGAATCAACTCAAGCAGCTTGTCTGCAGCTGAGGAGCCCAGTTCTGCCTCAGACTGCAAATACGGGCATTTTCAGAACACGCTAAGACAGAGAACACAAGGGCCTACCCATAAGGTTGCCTGCACAGGGGGAAGGAAAACTAACCCAAGACTTCACAGCAACTGCCCCAAAAGCTTTCACAGGTGTCAGTGTCAGCATCCACAGTGTTTAGAAGGAACTTGAGCCATGCTTATAGCAGCAAAATGCTTTCTGAGGCACAGTGACCTGATGTGAGAGTCCCCCAACACCACAGCAGAAATACCTGGGATCTCCTCTCGTCCATGATTTTCACTGGGGATACTTCCCCACCGTATTTCCTTCTTCAGCTACAGATGGAGGAACATACTGATTCTGAGCCCCAGAGCAGAGACACACCCCAAGTCCTAAAAAAAGAAAAAACAGTAAGATCACAAAACCTTAAAATCCGGCTCCCCATGCTGTGTTGTTGCCCGTGGCGCTCTCCCCTGTCCCACCAAGCCCACCGTGACCCAGCGCCACAAGTCCTCCAGAACGACCTGAACGAACGGGCGGAGAGAAAAGAAACGTGACCAGGAGTCGGAATTAGGCAACTTGGGCTCTTTTTGGTCAGGTTGGAGTTCATTAAAAAAATGAGCACAGGTTTAGGTAAAAAACTCGTATTTCCTTTAGTTGAAACTTCAGGTCAGGAGGAAGTATTTCCAAACGAGCCAGCAGATCAACTATTTTACTTCCTAGGCCATTTTTCATACTGTGTTATTGATTTTGTTTGGGCATTGCAGATTTTTTTTGTACACTGAATTTTTAAGGCTGTTTTTTCCCGTTCCTCATTAATGATGTTAACTGTAAGTTGAACTATAGCACCAGTTGCTCTGAAGTTTCTCTAGAACAAGTGGTGGTCAGGGTGACCTTCATTTGACACAGAAACTAACATTCATTTCCCTTACAACCTGCTGTAAAAATAATAAAATATGTCTATTACTATCAATCCTCTCAGCATGATTGCTGAATGATGAAGGCTATTAAAAAAGTTAAGATTATCGTTCTTTTTGCTGAAAGGCAGAATTCCAAGAAAATGTATATTATTCGCTATTTAAAAGTTAAAAATTATCCCAAATAGAATTTTTTACCCATGCTGAGAGACGGGAATTGAGGATAACAAGGCGTGCTCCATTCCTGAGTAGTAGGTGTACAGCCACTCCATTAAAGGTGACTCTGTCGTGCTGAGACACTTAGCACCAGCCCTGCCCCTTCTATGAGCTTATGAATCATAATCACTTTTCAGTAACCACCTTATCATTCTTCTGGGGAGGTTTTTACATTGCCCTGGCGATGGCTGCTTTATGTACCGTAGTGATGGATCTATTAACTATTCAGTGCCTTCACATTTTCAGCTGGGCACTGTTGGTAGCAGGAAGCAGATCCTCTGGGTATTGTCTGGCTTTCGCTGCCTTTGTAAAGCCGCGCTCTGAGCCCAGTTCCCCTTCACAGCCTGAGGATGAATCTGTTTTACAAAATTTCCATGTAGTATATCCTCAGTGGGCTTTTGACCTAATGTTATGCAAATCTTTGCTCCCTGAGAGAAGAATTGGAGAAAATAAGCTGAAAAATATTCCAGACAGGAATGTTACGTGTAAAAAATATATTAGGTTGGTTTAAGAGAGGACATTAAGGATGAATTTGAAATAGGGCATTATTTCACATGAGGTAAACAGACCATCTCTGGCGCATATTTAATTTACCTGTTGCTGCTTGCAAGTGTATGTTCTTGTATTTCTGAGCATTCATTCTGGTTGTGTCACAGGCTTAGCTTTAGCTCAATCAGTGTCTGTGAAGAATAAGTCCTGATTCATTAATGGTCAATAAATACCAGCGAAAAACTGGATAAACACTCAATGATTGGGCCAGTGCTCAGCGCAGTAGCTATCAGAACACTGTCGCTTCCAATCTGCTTGAAAATACACACAGCGCTCAGTTCGGTCAGACACCACAAGGGAGAACGTCAGCTAAAATGGAGTAAAACTATATCCCATCAATGTTTATTTTTCCAGATTTTGCATGTCCTTCATCTACTCAGTAAAATCACAAATGGTGTCTGATCTCCCCAGGTTTCTTTTTGCTCTTTGTGGTCCTCTCTGCATCTCTGCTGGCACAAATCAAGACGCTGCTTCGCTGAGTGCCGTGGCAGGAGGGGTGTGAGAGCGGCCCTTCAACCCAGCATCGTCGCCTGTTGCCTTTGGTAGACAAAGCTACAAGATACATGTGGTCTGAAATCTGATGCTGTCTGCAGGAGCAGAAAGACTTAACCATATGCAATATCTATGCACAATAGAACCTGAAAATCCATACCAGTCACATTTCCTCACATCAACCTCAGACATGTCCCAGATTTATAAGCCACTTCTAAGTGATTTCTTTCCTCGGAATGCATCCTGGCTAACACTGCCTTTGCATGCAGCATGCTGCTTTTGATTTAATCTTGATTAATTATTTTTGTCCAGCCATTCAAAGCCTACTCATCGGGGGCACTGATTTATGGTGTAGGGCATGAAATAGCCAGATTCTATTAGAAAGATTTGCAGTTACAAGCCTGAAGCATTATTTATTGGGGTTTCACTAGTAATTGTAACTTCTCCCCCAGCACCTCTGAGTGGGCAAGCAGGTTCTGGTTTGCATTTTCTGTGATGCTTTCTTCTTTTATTTACTTATTTGTTCTCACCAGCCTTGAGAGAATAACAATAATTATGGGTATCTAACCACATACATTTAAATAAGACCTAAACACTCCCAACAGTAAATGGAGGGGATGTAAGACAGTCAGGAGTTTCCAGCACTGAGCACACCTAATACCTGGATCTCTAGGCAAAAAGATGCGGGGCTTATTGACTTTTCATTTAAGCAGCTAAATGCCCAGAAATAGAAGGGTTGAACACTGACTTTTGTATCTCACAAATGGGCTGAAAGCTTTCCAGATACACTCGAGCTTTTGTGTCAAGTTAAAAAAATGCTGCTTCCAAAGTTTCACAACCAGTATTTTTGTGGGAGTTAAAAATATACGTATATTTGAACAAATATGGCCTCTCCTCCTCCCCTGCAGAACTGACGCCGCCTGCTTGCCTGCGGCAAGAGGGGAGGCGGGGGCAGCCCTGGGACGCGATGCTGTGGACCAGCCCCTGCTCCGCTCCTCGCACCCCTGCCTGGACCAGGCTTTACTGCCCTGCTTCCCCCTTCTCCTCTCCCCTTTAAAGAACCCCTTGTGGCATCTGATTTTTCTCTCTGATTCTGCTGGGGTATAAACGCTCCAAGACGAAGCGTTTTCAGACGAAGTTATTAAGCAATGAGAAGGACTGCGTGTGCGATTGAGAGGCAGCGGAGGCCCATGGGAGCTGGGCTCGGGAGGTCAAGGAACTCTCCGAAACTCAAACAGCTTTGGGAGAGCTCCCAACAGAGGTTTAAGTCTTCCTTCTGTGCTGCTCTTCAGTGCAAGCCAGGAAGTTAGAGACACTGTCCTTGGTTTATTGCCTCCATTGAAATGTGGGATTTCTAATCCAATTTAAGAAATATTTCGATATTTAAATGGATTCAGTCTAACTTGCATAAACTTGGTCAGGAAATGGTTCATTGCTGGCTTAAGGTACTGATGACCAACCTTAAGCTGAGGAGCCACGCTGCTATTTCATCACTTACCCCATTTAGACCAGCAGCTGCCCTGGTCCCTCAGCTCTGGACAGTCACGCACCTACGAGCCCTTCATTTCCCTCTCCGATACAAAGATCTTTGCATCATGTGCAAATAGAAAGCTCTGGTCAGTGAGATACCCTAGTTTTTCCTCTGCCCCTTGCCCTAAGGTCCCATCGTTTTTCACAATCTAAACAGGACTGGACTCTTTCAGTGCGTACTCAGGAGCCCCGTGAGTAACGCGTAGGAAATGAGGGGAAGGATGCTGGCAATTCTGTGGCATCTTTTGTAATAGATGGGGTCTTAACCCCAGTGTCCTGGATAAACTCCAGTTCTGGTAATTGCATTCTGCATACTTAAAATCCCCCGCAGTTTCAAATGAATCCATTATTCTTCACTTCCTTTCTTAAATTGCTGTGCAGCTTTGCTTTGTGCTGCTGAAGAGTTGCTTTGTTTCACCTGAGGGATGATGGCATTTCAGGGCTGTATGAAATGGGCCTGAGTGCACAGTTTGTACAACACTCAGTGAAACACTTTGGGATTATTCATAATGAAGTATCTGCTCCCTGTAAATGAATGGGTTTATAACGCTGGGTGAAGTAATACAACACAAAGCACAGCTTCTCTCTATACTTGAAAGTTGGTAACATAAAACTTATATGGGGAGTAAAAGACAGAAGTTTTCTAAAATTCCCCTTATCCAGCTAAGCATGCAAGCTTTAAGGGACTGTCTCAGTCTTTACTTTCCCGTATTGTTATTGATTAATTGCTCTACTTCAATTTCCTTGTTCTAAATGGAAACATTACAATCATAACTCCAATCTCTGGCCACGATACAAACCGATTTTAAATCTTTAAATTGTGTCAGTGGGAGGAGGTGATGGGGGATGGAAGGAAAGCTTTTTATTTTTGTTATTAATTTTCATGTGTTCCAGGATTTACTAATTTCACCCAGATGTAGAGAAACCACAAGGTATTTCTGCTGCAGACAAACCCGGGAAATGCTTCAGCATCATAAACTTGCTCTGGCATGATCTTGTCCCGGCACTGTGTCCTGGTAAGAAACATGAGGATATTCCACAAACATCAAAACATGCCAGTCTTTCTGGAGCTGAGCCAGTGACCTTTTTCAGCTCCAGCTGTTTGAGTTATAACTTTGTTCCCCTTCAAGATTCGGGCTTGTCCTTACTGTACTCATTGCCTGTGGCCTTGCAAGAATGTCACAGGCGTATTCTGAATTTCCAGCCTGTCCTGGAAGGAGATGGTACCACCTAGCAGCTGTGTGTCCCACAGCAGAGATACACTTTCTGGAGCCTTACAAGGGGAGAAAATAGCCAGGACTCCCACCCTTGGAAACAGTATTCTTTAGCTAATACTATTCCTTTGACCTGAGGCTGTTACCCACAAAGCAGAAGGTCAATATAATGGTGTAAGTAGATCCCTCATGCCCTTTCCTTCTCTGCAGGGTGGGTCACAATCTGCTCCTCAATTGCTCCACCACTGTTTTGATGAAGGCTAAGAATGAAATCAATAGAAAAGATTATAGAAAATTATGTATGATGTGGCAACTTGGCAAAAAAAAGTATGCTTAATCTGAAACAGAAAAATGCCGGCTTAGGAACCACATGTGCATCTCATTTAGGAAAAAATCTATACTGTTATTAAAGTAGCCACAATGAGAGTATTAGCTACAAATTAGGTATGTGTGTTGGGAAGCAAGCTTTGTATAGTCTATGGGAAAGGGGGAGCAGCATGTCTTGCACTGTGAGACAGATCAAATAAGAAGCTGAAAGATCCGAGGGCTCCACGGAGGTCAACTCAGGACTGAGCTTCAACGGTATTTTATACATAAACAATATTTTGTACATAAACCACAGTATTTTAAGGACAGTCCTCCAGCAAATAAAATGTCAGAGAGTAAATACCAAGTCTTTCCTTGAAGATTCGGAGAGGCAGAGAACCCAGAACGACTAACAAACCACAGCCGACAGCGTTCTGCACCTCCAAATGCCAAGGACTGCATTTATGGTGCTGCTCCCTCAGAGAACTCCAGCATCTCCACGCAGCAGCCTTGTGCTGTTAGAGAGGACCCCCAAAACCCAGCTATGGCAGACTGTCTTCTCTCCCTGCCCAACCCATCGCCTGTTTCTGCAGGCCCTGCAGCAGCCGGGGCTATTGCAAGGATCCCCTCTTTCCTCCATCCCCAACCCCATGTTGCAGGGTGGGTCCACTGGAAGAGAAAATAAGCAATTATTCGCTCCCCACATACTCCTTTGCCTTGTCATCCAAGCTTGCTCCTCTTCCTCTTTCAGGAAGGAGGTGATATTCCATCCTTACCTTGAATATTAACATTCTTTTAAAATGGCTAAAAGAACTGGCTGGAGTGAGCTGGAGGACACTTCTCCCCCAAGCCCAAATACTGGCCTGATTTTGAAATGGGAAATTTTCACAAGCAGCGCTTCAGGATTTTTGAAAGTTTTCCAATTATTTTTTTTTAAAAACAAAACCGGGAAATGAGTAGTGTATTTTTTTTTCCATGTTCCTCCCTGTCCTTTTTCCTTTTTTTTTTTTTTCAATGAGAAAAGTTAAAAGGGAAAAAAAAAAAAGAGAGAGAGAAAGGGAAACAGAAGTATAAATGAGAAATTATTCTAAAATGGATTTTTTTGATTAAAAGTCCCGTCAGAGGTTTGATACAAGAATGCCCTTTTACCAACAGCGTGGCAGGGAAAGGACCGTGGAGGACAAATTAGAAGAATATTGCCTCTGCCTCCCAGCCGAGTTAATTCTGTTAGTTAACTATCGTGAGAGCGGTATTTACTTAACCACCCTCGGTGGGAATCACAGACACAGCGCTGCTCCAGCTTCCCAGCCAAAAAAAAATGGGCAGCGAGAGCCCTCAAGGACCTTGCATTTGCACAGTGATTTAATTCACAGGCGTAAGAGCCTTCACAAGCCTGACCACAAAACGCCTGCATGGCTGGATTAGCCAGCTCGCTCCTCCTGGGGGAGTTTGCAGGGGAAACTCCTCTGCCTCTCCCGGGAGCACGGAGGGCCGTGGGCGAGCTCAGAGCACCCTCTGCTGTAACCCTGCCGGTGCAAAGACGGACCGGGTGCGCATCTGGACACGTCTGCGGTGCATGGACCGACACACGGACGGCTCAGCTGAGTGCTCAGACCTTGCACGGGGCATCGTCACTGTGGTGGGAGACCCACGTCTGGTCACTGCACTGGAGAGGCACTGGCTGCCAACGTCTGCTTGCATACTTTCAATAACCACATTGCCATGATTTTAGGCATCAAAACGTACTATCTACTACCTCTTTTGAGTTTCCTTTGCTTTTCTTGGTGGCTAACTATGCCAACAGTGAAAATGTGTGCTATTTAAAACATAAATGGATCTTAATTTAACTCTCACACATTGTCTCTTGCTTTGCCTACAGGCACTTGATGAAACAGTACCTGTAGAATATTTATTCCTCATGAAGATATGTAAACCCTGCGATCAGATCAAGGCTGAAATCTTTCTGAGAAGCCAAACAGATTGAGCTCTGTAAATCTCACACCGTAAGGCACATTTTCCTGCCCTTGTATCTTTATTATGGCTCTTTGCAGCACCCTTTCCAGTTTTTGCATCTTCCTTTACAGGATGTGGAAGGCAGAACCGTGTTTGCTATTCCAGGCTCACCATAACAATGGAGTAGACAGAGGTTAAACCATTCACTCTCTGTTCTCCAATGTTCCTTGTCTCAGCAGAGGTACAGGTCGGCAACACTCATAATGCTTTATTTCATTTGATTTCCTTTAAGAAGAGAATACGATTTCCATTCAGAATATCACTAAGAAAAATATATCTGTTGCTTTTAAGACCTCCACCTTTTATTCAGTCTCAGTGAAATAATAATCTCTGATCCTGTAAGTGAAATTGTTTTGAGCCCAGATGAATTAACATGACCTTGTTTAGCAAGTATGTTTAAGAAGACATCTGGCATGCAATGTTCTCCCTTCATTCTCTTTAGAGAAAATCCCGTCTAAGCATATGCCTCAGGAAAGAGCACAGTAGTATTTCGTACTACATGAGACACTTCTTGTGCATTTAATATTTTCCCTGGTGACAACTATGAATTCTTCCTCCTTAAATAAAGAAACTTGCCTTGCAGTCATAGCAGCTGTCCACATGATACCCATTAATACGTTGCTGAAAAGAGGTCACCTTTTCTTTCAAAAGGAGGTTCTTCAGGAATCTCTGTTCTGCTGTCATCTGATTTCCTGGTAAAAAAAATGAAGATATATCCATGATAAGAGATGTATTTACAATGACCACTGGTTCCATTTCAGACTGTTAGTTCCTCAACACCCTAGACATAAAAAAAGCTGTAAAAGCAACTGCTTGCGAGAAACCCTTGCACTGTCCCATGAGAACCCATAGCTACTTGTTTAGATTGAGACCACGGAAGAAGAGCAGAGAAAACTGCACTTACCCAGATTCCTTGGAGCAATTTTTTCTCCATAAGAATTGAACTTTAATTTATTGTGTAAATACAATTTAGGGTCACTCTTTAAAGCAGAGGTGATTACCCAAGGATGGAAGTATAAGCTATTATATGCATTGAACAGACAAAATGATGTGTTCTCAGAATCAGATACAATCTATACCTTAATGCCCAAGTCAGGCACAGGGATCTCAGCAAGTACAATTTAAAAAGTAATTGAAATATCAATATATATCTTCACATTATTTTACTTGCAGTCAAGACCATTATCGTAGCACCTGTCAACTGAGCTGGCCAAGAGATCTTACGTGAGTGCACTGTACAATCCACGTTGACAAAATAGGTTCAGACTGCACATGCAACACTCATGCCATGGCCAAAATGGCTCTCAAGTGCTCGCCTCAGTAGTGACTGGAATAACTACAGAGAATGCATCCCCCAAAACCCACGTAAGGAACCTTAAGTGGAGTTGCAGAAATAAAATAAGGCAGCAAATAGAGGACGCATTATTTAGGATGGTTCCAGATTCCAAAATTCTTCCCAAAAACATGATGCTTCCATGGGAGTACCCTGCAGGCAACAGACTGGAGAGATGGCAGCCTGGGACTCCCAGGTAGCTCTGCCCCATCAGGTGCAGCAGCTCCAAGGATGTTGTGCTTCACATCAAAGTGTAGATGGTTAGGAACATAGCCCAAACAGGGTTGGGCGTTTTTTTGTCTACAGAGGAAACTGTTTGGTGTCTTTTGTTAAAACTTGTGTACAATCAGACTGAAGAACAAAGCTTTGAAGAAAAACTTGAGTTGCTGAAAGACATCTTGTAGCTGACTCATTCCTCAAGATACACACACTTACTCACTGCCCTGATACAAACCACTCACGCTGTGTAGTGTCCAACCCACTTTGATGATAAAGCACAGTAAATAGCTGCATAAGTAGCCAAGAAAAGCCACATGTAACCCTGACATTGCTTCTGGTGCTTCATGGTGCATTACTCCAGGATCTGCTCCCAGAACAGGCATAAGGAAGTGTCCAACTCTCACGTCTTGGTCAACCATCACCCTCAGATGAAATAGCCTCAACAGATGATTGAGTGCTCTTCACGCTGCTCCCATGGCACTACACAGGGAGACATCCAGACAACTTTCTGTGACCGATTTGGACACCAGAGTGCTATTGGAGTTACCTGAACTTTCACTATAGCCTGATCCGAGCATCCAGCAATTTGGCATGGGAAGCACAAGATCTTGGATTGGGTCTTCTGGGCACCACTGCAGTACAAATACTAAACAGTAGTAAATAACCTGCATTCTAGTGCGAGTACTTTTCTTTTGAAGTGTAGTTTATTGATGAAGACCCATGACAGGAGAAAGGTAAGATTCACTTATAAATATTTATCATCAGTTATTCTTTCTATTCTCAAGAAAGAGAACATTCTATTTACTGAGAAAATAGAGTCTCATTAGACCGCACAAACCAATTATATGATGCTCATCATCTTTCAACTTTCATAGGTTCTTAATTGCTGTGGGAGAAACAGTTGTTGTTAAATAGCTATTTTTATACGATCCAGATATTATGTCTGTTGAACCAATAAAATGCACAGTGTATTTGTGCCATTACTCTTAATTTTTTTATCTTCTTGGATTATAGATGTGACCCTTGCAAACCATACAGTTAGCAAGACATGTACAATTAAATTAAAATGTATGTGCACGTATGTGAATGTACATATATATGTATACATATATATGCAGCATACAAAAAAATGCATACCTATGCAGCTCTCTAGTGCATCCTCTTCCCTCTCAGCTAAACCACGGAAGATTCCAAAGGTTTGCTGCAGCTTAAAACTATAATTCTTCCCAACTGAATTGCTCCAGGCTCTAAAAATTCAGGAGTTCATTAAAAACATCAGGCCATCTAAATATAGTAACTATACCATAGTTTTAAAGGCGGCACAGTCTTAACTTGCCTTCTGAATTTTGGCCCTGCAGCTTTATATGTTCAGTTTTCTTTTTGGAATCATTTACTGCACTAAATATTTACTTCTTTCCTCTCCTCTAATAAAAGCTGAGATTCTCATGAAACATCACAACTAAATAGCCTTGAATCACCCGACCGATATCAGGAGCAACAAGTCCTTCAGATCTTAAATTAGTGACTAAAGAACAAGGAAGAGTCACTGGCAACTTTCAAATAGGATTCACTAGAATGGAGGTTATTCATCCAAACCCTGTGAGACATCTGTTATTGTAAGGCCCTTAAGAAAGAGCCAAGGAGGCCAGGCTGTTCTGAATCACAAATACCCGTTTGAAATGTCCTGCTGATGAAGCCACATGAACACCACTGTTTCTCCAGCCCCACAGGAACAACACACAACTCTGATACAGCTGAAGGTAAAAGAAGATCTTGAGTTTCCCCAAACAGACACACAATTGATGCAATTTGGCTAATCAGGCATTGAATCTATGGAACGGGCATGCAAAAATAGGAGAAAAGGAAGAAGGGAGCCAAAATAACCCAAAGACTTCACTCAGCAGAGAGCATTTGCCAGGTCCTTAAGGAAAAATCTCTGCTCCCAGCAGGCAAGCTTCACCTTGTCCTACCTGAACAAATGACATTCACCATCCCGGTATATCAGAGAGGATGAGCTGGCAGAGAGCGTGATGAATTGCTGTAATTAAAGGAAGAAAAAGGCACCAAATTAGCTGTCAAAGAGCAGGACTGGAAGACTGTGCCTGGGATGAGCTGATGCACACAGTGCAGCTCCAAGATAGAGCTTCACCGCCTGTTTGGGATACTCCAGGCAGTAAAACCACAGGTGATCCCCAAACATCCTCTGGGTACTTCTGTCACACCTGGGGTATTAACCTAGCCTGCAACATTCCCTATCCTCCTATTCCAGCCTCTGTAGGACAGCATTTTCAGACTGTTGTGTAATGCTGCTGTCTAAATGACACCTACAGCAAGTGGAGTGAGTTGATACCACCGTGTGCTTTGTAAAGCTCTGTGGGATGCACCGGGATGCCAGTTGTGGCACACAAGCAAGAGCTTAATATTGCTGTACCACCGCCTGCAAATGGTGGTTGCTAGGAGGCAAACATCTTATCAAGAAACCTGAAAGGAAGCAACAATTTCAGGTCCGGTGTGGGGCTCATTGAAGTCTTTCTATTGACTTTAAAAAGGATGTGATCTATCCTTTAGCAAAGGCAGTGGAATTTTTTGAAGAAGTAAAAAGGGATGTCACCCAAATGACTCCAGGTAATAAGGGCAGACAACAGCAAGCCACTGGAAAGGAAGAATGACTGGGGAAAATGAATGGCAACATCAAACAGCTTTAGTGAACAAAACCCCACCAGATAAAGAATCTGATTGGGAACAGCGAACAGTGAAAAATTTTATAAAACATGTATTATTTCCAGGTTCCCATGCCAGGGTTAAATTTGGCAGAGCCACTGGGATTTTTCCCACTTCCTGCATCATGTGGCCATTTTCACTTCACAAATTCCCTCTACCTGTAAAGTTGTATAAAACTGACACTGCCCTTTGCAATTTCTGCTCTCCTGCTGTGGCACCTTGCAGTGATTTTAGGTATCGATCTGGGCTCTGGGAGGTTTAAAGTTCACTGGATGGGGCTGGGGGAAAGTTTCTGGCATGTGATGTGAACCCATCCCAGCCCCGATCTGGACCCCTCTCCACTGTGCACACAAAAGCACCCTGGGAGCCCTGAAACACTGCAGCTGCTTTGTGGAAGCACGAACAAGAATAAAGGAACTTTCAAAGTGGAAAAAACCCATCAGACCTGGCTGAGACACAGTCACATAAACCCAATCTCTCCCTGCCTACTGTACCATTGCAGGACAAGTCCTTTTGTTCAGCAACCCCTAACGGCTCCCTATTAACGAAGCCCCACATGGGCTCTCTCTCCCCATCCCAGCTGAGGTTTGGCAGGTTTCTGGCTCCTCTCCGACAACTCCAGCGCTGCTCGTGCTACAGAGTCCCTGGGAGCTGGGAGCATTGCCCAGCACAGCACCTCCCTTATTTTGAGGAAGGACAGAGCTCCTTCTATCCGGTGGGTTGTCCCCAAGCAAGAGCTAGCGGCCAGGACACGACAGCCAGACAAATCTCCTCTGCAACAAAACACCTGTAATTAGCAAAGCGATGTCCCTCAGGTTTCCTGCCACCCCAAATAACCCAGGTCTCAGGCAGGGCTGACCTACCAGCCTTATCCATGTTGGTACCTTCATTTCTCCTTCCTTAATTTTATCTGCCTCGTCTCTCAGTGACCACCTGGGGCAGGGGACAATGTGCCACACACCCAGGACGAGGTGCAACACACCCGTAACCGCCCCAGGCACTGTGGGGTTTAGCAATCTCCGTTGGCATCATAAGCTGGGGGGTTTTGCTATTATTTTGTTTATTTATTTTCACTAAGAAGATGACACAGAAAAATAAGATCAGTCTGCAACAGACTTTTTTTGTGTGATTGTTCTGATAGGAGCTTCACGGGGATACAAACATACTGCAAAACAGTGGAAAACAGTATTTTCATCACCTTCAGGAACTCCCTGGTGGGGTTTCAAAGTGTTGCTCACTGCTGAGGTGTTCACACCTACTCTGGCCCTCTAGGGAGGAATAATTTCCTCAGGTTTTGACTGTGGCCAATAAAAAGGGCACCTCTCTTTTTCTAGTGAGAAGAAAAAAAAAAAAACCACAACCCGAAAGAGAAACTCATGACTGTGATACATGCCCTCTGAGTGCTAATGTGGCTTTATCAATGTCACACAGAGTGTCCACCAGCTGAAGACTCATCTCCAGAAATAGTACAGTCTTCTCTTCAATATCCACACAAACGAGCAAGGAACAATTAAGCATGACAGTCCAAAGAGGCATAAAATTGCAATTCTTTCTCCCAATAAAACCTGGTAACTGATTTTTAGCAGGCATAACGCGCAGTTCCTTGCTCACACACATACTCAAATATTTGCCCCAAATAGGTAAATTACTAGAAGCTTCAGGGTCCTGAAAATTATTATCTTCACTTCATGGACGGGGGATTGAATCACAGAACTCACCTACCTGGGACTGACAGGATCCAAACTTTGCAGTGCAAACTCTGCTTGAAGTTCCCAGCTTTCTGCAAGCATCTAATCTGCACATTGTCATTGACTGCTGTGAAGCTCCCTCATACACCTATTACCTGAAATTTGATCAGGTGTGATGATAAGACAGGAGAGCCTTTACCTTAGTAAATCAATAAAGTGACCAACAAACTTAAATCAAGTTATTATAAATATTAGCAGATAATTTTAGATTTTACGGATGGAAAAATGAAAGTTAGTTTTTAGCGATCTCAGATTCAAGGAATCTGATTAACTGCTGGAGACATCCAATAATTCATGCAGGTGACAGAAGACCCAAACCTTTGTCCCACCAATGCTACAGTCCCACTATCGTGTCCTGAATTTCCTTGTAACTGACAGACAGGGAACTTGCACAGAGCAGACCATTGCCTGTTCTCCCACTCAGCCCTTCTGGGGCTCCAAATCCCAAGCAAACCCAACTGCTGCTATCCTAAGAAAAATTATAAGTGGCACAGCAGAGGCTCCTAAATAGAAATTAGATTTAGATTGATTAAGATAGCTATTGCATATCAATTTATTTAAATATAAATGGATTATTTGGAACATGTTCATTGAAGACTAACAGCTCCTGAATGCAATATAGATAACATGGCTAATTATAAAGTCAAGCGGTCGTTATTAATATTTCTAATGATCAATTTGTATTCCAACAACATAACACCATCAACTTTAAAGCTCCAACAGTCGTGGTAATTGGTAGAAGAGACTGTGCTCTACGCAGAAAGCAATCAGCCAACTAGAGCCTGGCTGAAATAAGAGGTATAAAGCTGAGTTTTCTAGGGCCCACAAAAAAACCTGGGAGCTCAGAGTCTGATGAAGGCAAGAGGAGCTGCTTCCAGTTTTTATTTTTTGGTAGGCACAGCCAGGAGGAGGTTGAATCAAAGGGTCACAGAAAACCTGCTGCAATTGAGATACACACATGGGTCTATAAGGCTACATACTCTGGGCACGATGAGGGACCTTAATACAATCCCAGAGTGACAGAGAGGGAACAGGACAAGACAATAATCCTATCTGTTTACAGATAAGATTTACTCAATTAGATATACTTAAATGCAACAGATTTCCATGGAAAAACACATTAGTTATAACTTCCATTCTGCATGTCAGTCGAAGGAGTAGCAATAATTTAATACACCGCACTTGCAATTCTGTGCAGTCATAGTGTTGTGCTGCTGGGTCACTGCCAGAAGGAAAGCAAACACGCTTTTCTGAAGACATGGCGTCTTGCAGTAAATTTGGACCAAATTAGATTTATCAAGCACTGGCACACTTCAGAGCCTGTGGAGAGGAGAGCTTCTCCCACCAGACTAAGGGACACCTCCCGAAGGCATCTTGCTGGGGCTGTCAGGACAGAGGCTCACATGCAGGTGGCTGGGACTTGGGTGGAAATCAAACACTGGAGCCCTCCCAGTTTGGCTGCTTTTCCCTGGGCCTCGCTGTGTGGTGGGAGAGCAGGAGGCAGGAGCTCACAGGTGGGCTAAGCCTCCCTCCATCCCGTGGCCAGAAAACCCAGCTGGACCATCAGCAACAAGCCCCTCTGCAAGCTCTGCGAACCCCAAAGAGCGAGTTGCTGGTTTGAGCCCCACCAAGCTGGCAAATGGGGCTGGGGCACAGCAGCTGCTAATGACTTCCAGTCACCGTCCCCCTCTTGCAGAAGGATGCATGGTTTTCCCTGCATCATAGATGGGAAGGGAGTCTCTGCAGCAGCGTGCAGGAGCTTTGTGGAACAGGCTGGGAAAAGCCCATCCTCGACGTGGATGTTTATTTTGTTTTTAATCTTAGAGCTAGCTCCAAGAGCAATTCTCACCTTGATACACAGAAAAAGCACTTCTCCTCCCAGATTCTCTAATTCACTGGAAAGGCAAAGGTGGGACTCAGTGCAGGGTGGTGCCAGGCAATCAGTGGAAGGAAAGGGAATAGGGAAAGGAGATGTCCCCTTCCCCGTCCCTCCTGGCCCATGCATGCCAGCACTCCAATGGGCCCGGTCTCATACACAAGGCCACTGCAGGGAGACCATCCCTGAAGGACATCTCAGCAGAAGGACTCCCAGCCAGGAAGGACCCTGGGGTGAAGTTTTGGGCTGTCCCTCCCAGTTAAAACCAACAGCCTTGCAAGGGGAAAGAGATGGATTAATGACTTGTTTCCTGGCTCTCCCTGATGTGATGGATCAGAGCAAAGCATGCACCAGTGGTGGTGGCATTGCAAGTACTGCCTTGAGCCCCCTGCTTCAGAGCTGGGCAGAAACTTCCCAGCAGAGTTTCTGCTTCTTTCTATTCAGCAAAAACTGCCACTGTGACCATATTAACACATTTTGTGCAAATTGCTCAGTTTCAGCTCACCACCTTCATCTGGGAGTTAGCAAATCATTTTACTTCCATACCGCTGCAATGTGTCCTCTTGGCTCTAGTTTGATTTTCACATATTTGTGTATAAATAACAATTTCTGTAGTGGTTTTATTTTGCGTAGCAATGATTTTTTTAATGTTTCATTTTTTCATGTATGATATTTTGAGAAGATTCAGGACAAGATGAAAGTCTGGGATCTCTAAAACCCTCATGTTACGGAGGTTTTCTTAGCTTACTGTACAAAGAGCAGTTTGCAATAGCATACACAGTCCAGAATAAAGGCAAGGAAAGGCTCTTCACTCTGCTGATAAATCTGTTCAACTTCTTCATCTAGAATGAGCTGAATACAGCATACTAAAAAAGAAGCATTTTTTTTCCCAGCTAGCTAAGGGGGTTTATTACTGTTTTCTGTATGCACCACTAGGTTTGTGATCTAGTGACTTGTGAATTTCAATTGTTTTGCAAGAAAAAGCTTTCCCTAAAAATTGCCGGCACTTTCGGTTTTATTCCAAATCAAGAACTGGCATCTCCCCAACTCTAATTAACAGTGGCTATTTTTTGCCATCTCCACTAGCAAAAGCACAACAATTGGCCCAGACGTAGAGCAGACACAGCTTCTGCCACGACCTGCTGGGCAGTCACCATTCCCAACATCACAGAGAAAAAAAAAAAGAAAAATCACGCTAGCCTTAATATATTTCTTTTTCCAGTGCAAAATAAATGTTGTACTAAATCACCTGCTTATCACTTACTAGGCATTTGCAAATAAATCCAGCCTTAGGTTTCAAGCACGTCAGAAATTTTCCACCACAAAACACTGATTAGATGCAATATGCTCTGTGGGAACATATTGATTCTGTCTGGCCTTCGGGCATAAACCATGTCTGGCTTTTTACATGTCCATCTTCCCTATTTTTGGGGCTTCACCACTGCCTACCTGCCAAAATGTGGAGGGAGGTGGTTGCTGGGATGGTCCCACAGCTCCCGACATCCCCAGCACACTTCTGCCCTGGGTGACCTCCCCTGGGAAGGAGAAGCTGGAAGCAAACGCTCAGCATAGCAGTGCTGTCACTGGGAGATACAAGTGTGGATGGGGTGAGCCTAGTAACACCTCTGCAAAACAGAGTTTGAGGCCATGAAGAACATGGTTTCTTCACGGGCTTAGACCAAGCCACATCACAAAAGAGGGAGGAGGTCATGGTTGGAGATTCACAGGGGCAAAAAGTCTGGGAAGGGCCTCTGCTGAGCATTTTTGGACTCTAGCACACACTTGTCCCAGCCACACCTCAACTTTCTCAACACACATTAAGCTGACGTGTCCTAAAAGCTTTCCAAAGACCATGTGGTCCTTCCCAGGAAATCCTCAGGGAACTTTGCCAGCCTTTCCACCAGAATCCCCCTGGCACCCAGCTTGACACGGCTGAAGTTCCCACCGCACTCTCCTTCCCTTGTCCACCAGGGAGGATGGACTCAGCCTGGCCCCATCCCTGGGGACAGCCCAGCCCAGCATTCCCCAGCCTGCCTGCCTCCAAGTCCCTGAACTGCTCCCCTACCTAACGCACGGGGTGGGATGTCACGTTTGTCTTTGCTTTGTTTTGCTAGGACAGGGTGGAAGGAAACCACAGCCAGACCCACAGTCTCCCTCTACCCTTTAATCTTCAGCCAATATAGATGCTGTCAGATAATCGCCCAAATCTAGACAGACAAGAGCATTACTCAGGGAAAAGCTTTATGGCAATTGCTTGATGTTTCACTCATTCAGAAACTAAATCTCAACAAAAATATATATGCCTTCTATTCTGGGACACTGGCACATCCTACGGCAGGACCGGACGCGGCAATGACAACACAGCACTCAAGCTGTATTTTAGCCGTTAAGAAAATACACTCAGAGCTCAGAAAAAAACTTCAAAGCACCGTGACTGGTGAAAACCTCTCAGTGTTAACATCTGGCCAGTCGGTGTCTGATCTCTCGGCAGCATGAGGAGGTGCAATTGCTGTTGTCACCCCCGGTAAGCCTCTCCTGCTTTGTTGTTTGGGATTGCAGACAATCCCCAGCGGCACCCCCAGCCCTGCCTGTGTATAGTCTAGCGCTGCATATGTTAGCAATGAGCTGCCACAGCCCATTCTCAGAATATGAGCTCACTGCAGAAAATGAATCTCCCGCCCCTTTTTATTCCTTGGCAAGGTAGGAGGCTGTTCCTGCAGCTGTGCTGGAGCACCAGCCTCCGGCTCAGGGGCTGCTTTCCTGCCTGGGGACCTTTGGAAGAGGGCGGACAGGGTCTCAAGAGTTGGCGCTAGAGGAGTCACTATAGTATGAAAGTTGCAGTGATTTTTCTTGTTTAGGAAAAGTCAGAAAAAATAGCCAAAACCACAGGTCTACAGGGGACTGTCTCACACTGAACTGGGTATCAGGCACAGCATTTGATGGCTGAAGCCCGTGATAGCCACCCTAAGCAAATCACACAGCACAATTTCCCATGCAAAAGCGCCTGGTTCAAGTGGAGCATTTTGAAAGCAGATGTGTTATGAATTGATAAGGTGTCAAATAGTTCTGACGCCGTCTCCAGAGATAATATCAGCACCTGTATTTATGCTCCATCCCATTTGTGCAACTGCAAATCCCCATCCAACTGACACCCCACACAAGCATGCTCAGCTCGCAGCGGGTCCAAGGAAGGTGCTGGCTCACCACCTCCTTCCGCACAAGCCCAGCTTAGATTAGTCATAGCAAATACTGAAACCTCTGGATGGTTACAGCCATTTGTCTGAACTTCATGGCACCTTCATCCTGGCACGGCCACTTCTCCAGCTTGCAGAACTGGTTAGGCTTTGGTTACATGAGAAATGGTTTGCTGGTCAAGCTGTTCCCTCGTGCAAATAAGCCTTCTGCTGTCTGTATGATCACTTCATCAGTGGCTCCAGTTTATCTGCATCTGCACTATGACTAATATTTTCCGGGCATAGTAGCACAATTGTGAAGTGTAAATTCATATCAGTTTTCCTTTCCTTGAACTTTCTATCAGTACACCAGAAAAAAGAATGGAAGATTTCACTGCCATATTTATTTAAAGAAAAGTAATTAACCTCGTGGCAGGACTGTGAATCTCAGATGTGCCAGCATCTCATTTAAATTATAGGCACAGCCTTCCTTACCTGCCTGGCTGTCCAGCGGAGTGATGGCAATTGGTGACATTCATGCAGCATGCGCCAAGGCTCCGGGAGAGGAAGGCAATCACCTGGAGCTGCACCGGGGCTCCATTCCCACCACCCAGCACCTCTCAGGTAATGGTTATGAACGCTGACGATGACAGCAAAGCAGGAGCTGAGACTCAGCTCTCATAATCATGCAGCCCAGAGCAGCTTGAATGCCTACAGAAAAAGCACACTTTACAAAATCAGATACATTCGTACTGGTGTCACTTTGCAAAGGATAAGCAGATACAGAGCACTTTCAAAGCGGAAGAGCAGTGGCTGATCAGGTGTCAGAGCAGCTTCTCAGCATCCTCATAATTTGCATGAGCTCTTGAATATAATTTCCTCAAATCCCTGTGATAAACTGCACAGAAAAGTGCCTGGCAGCACCAAAAGAACAGCACGCACCTCTATTTGGGGCAGGTATAGCACAGCTGAATCTGGAGCTGATCAGCTTCCAGATTCAGCATAGTTTGGGTTGGGCAGCATCGCTGGAGGTGGCTGATCCAGCCCCTGCTCCAAGCAGGGCTCACTTCAAAGGTGGGTCGGGTTGCTCAGGGCCTCATGCAGAGCATCTAAATACCTCCAGGATCCCACAGTCTCTCTTTCTAGTGTTTGACCACATCCGTTGTGAAGACTTTTTCCCATATGTCTACTTGCAATTTCTTTTGCTGCTACTCATACCTATTGTCTTTCTGGATACCCTCTTAGCCTCCACAGCATGTTCTGCTACTGAAAGATGCAATGCATTACCAGGAGAGTTTTTTTAAATGATAGGAACTAGTGACATTTTTCAAAAATGGGAAACATGCAACAGCAAGAGAGGACTCTGGAATATTTTTGTGATTACCCTCTCCTTCTATGCAGTGCAGAGCAGTCTCATGGTCTTGACCAGGTTGGCCAATGACAAGATGACAGATGCTCTCCCCCATCTCTCGTTTCAAGGAGAGAAAGAAGAGAGATGAAGAGAGTTATAAGTTTAGAAAAAAAACTAAACTACTTTAATGAAATATTAATAATATTTAAAAAAAATTGAAATAGATTCAATATATATAAACACATACAAAACTAGATCGGGTTCCCAGGAAGATGTCCCTAGCAGGCACTGGGGAAGTTCCAGACTGGACTCAGCGATAAATAGGAACTGGTACACACTGACCGGGATCAAAAGGCAGATGAGCTGACAAGGTTGTCCTCAGACATCAGTCATTGAAGAAGGAGAGCCACTGAAGAAGCACTCCATCAAGGAAAAGCCAATAAAGAAGAACCAACCCAACCCCTTTGGTCCCTCAGCTTTTATAGTGAACATGGCGGACAGTACAGAGCACCTGATTGGTCAGTTTGGGTCACCTGACCTGTCCCTGCCTCCCCACAGGTGCAACCCCTCCATGGGGTAACAGCTGGGTCAGCTGACCCTGGTTGCCACGGCAACGGGTGTGGGCCCAGGCCTGACCACAGACATGGCCCTGCCACATGGCAGGGCAGGACAAGCGGCTTCCAGCAAAGCATCCCACACTGCAGCAAGGGAGGCACGGGAGAGCCACGCACCACGCAGAGCACACGTGTCGGTGCAGAGCCAGCCCACGTTGCAAGCACTGATTTTTGCTGATGGGATAACTCAGCATTACTTAACTCTCTAACTGCTTCTACTAGTTGGCCACCTTGAGTCTTTAGTTGTTGTCACTAGACAGGGAAAACTGAATGGGATTCCTGTCCCATTCAGTCACCCCACTTGTGAGGGTCTCCCAAATCGCCAGGACTGTTGTACCCATGGTAAAGCCATGCCAGGGTTCCGCCAGGATTCACCTCGCCTCAGCCTCTGCCCCAACTATCTGGTCACCCCGTAGGAGGAGAAATTTCCCTTTTGCAAAATGTCTCCAAAATTAAAACCCCTAAGGAGAATGCAACGCTGCAGTACCGTTTTGTAGCCGTTCATACGCAGTCCTCTCCCTCGTTAGAACGCAGACCACCTGCCTGAGAAGACGGCTTCAGCAGGCAGGACTCCCGGCAACTCACGGCTGCATTAGCTGCCTGTTTATTCAAGACGCAAAGTTCCTAGAAATAGGTTAATTACTTTCCTTTAATTACATGTTCTCTTATTAAATGCCAATAATAAAAGGGAATGTCTGCCCTAGAGATAAGATTATGCCACATTCATAAATCGGCTTTTTGGGACAGCAGATAAATGTCTCAGCCATTTTAAAATACAAATTTGTCATTCATGAGAGCAATAAATAATGCAAACAGGATGTGTGGTTACATTGACATTATCACCTCGTCGTTGCTTAAAGGCACCCTGGGCATGAATATGTGACACTATAACCTCAGACTCTTTGATAAATTATTGCCCATCACAATCCTATCTAACACAGGGGAACGGATGAGCACTGGAAAGATTTTATGGTTGCAGTTGCAGTATTTTGTGGCTGTAATACAATTACTGGAGTTATTGCTGAAGCAGCGAGGGATGCTGGAAAGTACGGGAAAGTCTGCATCCTCCTGGGAGGTAATGTGTAAAGAAACCTTAACGAGTATACCCCACGGGGGATTTCCTACCCTGCAAGTATTTAAACTGCTAATTAATTCCTATTAAAACAAGGTCTTTTGTGTACATCAAAAAATGGTGCCTGAGGCTTTGAGCCTGCAGTGGGATCCCCTAGGACTTTGCACCAGCTGAGTCTGGCAGGCTTGGCTGAGACAGTAGGATGCGCTGATGAGTCCTTTAGTGGCCTTCATTTCAGGGTCGGAGCACCAAGCTCATGTCCGTGGCTTAAGTCCATTCCCAGGCATGATACAACCACCAGAAAACTAGAGAGCACAAAAGCAACCAGCCTCCAGGCACAAATAAATTATGCATGTCTATGCTCAACCCTTACTTAGCGTGTGCAGTAATATATGTTTCAAGATTAGCCACCACAGTTACACATAAAACCTTTGCTTTTAACACCATACTTCCCTTGAAAACAGGGAAAAAGTTAGAGATAACCCACACTCTCAGACCATTCATGAAAAAACAGAGGCTGACAAAGGAGCCTCAGAGGCCAGAGAGCTCCCGGTAAAACAGGACCATGCTGTGAAAAATCAGGTTACTGGTATTCTGCCGGGGATGTGGTGCTTGTTTTGTGGAGAGGTTCCTCTCCCCATCCTTCCTCTCCCTGGGAGGACACCTTTAGTTTTATACACTCACAGCTGTTTCCACGCATATTTTTTTTTTAAACAACTTCTCTTTTATTGCCCCATAAAAGGCACTGACTGACAATGAGGTTGTCTTTTACCGACACAGTATGGGGCTGGCAAGCCCCATGTTGGACCAGCCCGGTTTGTTCCCGTGGATGCTGGATGATGTTACATGGCACAACTGCTCCAGCAGCTCCATCAGAGACGGTGGAAGATGGGACATGCCACCCCCAGCCATGTCAGGGGAGAGATTTAATAACGGGTTGGCACTCCTGCCCTGTTAAACCCAGATGTAGGTAATGAAGCAGCTGCTCTGCTGCGCTTTCAGGCAAGTGCCACCAAGGCACCCCTGTGGCCAAGATCAGAAATCTCAAGAGGCAGAGACAGACAGACAGAGAGGCACTGTGAGTCACAGCAGACCCCCATGGGGGTCAGGGTGGCTGTTGGGACCCCGGAGCAAGACCTGTGCCCCAAAATGCCCTGCTCAGCAATGTCCCAAGGTAGTTGATGTTGAACCAGGTGAAGAAGTTGGTTTACGAGCTTGGCTGCCTCTTCCACTGCCCAGTCCTGGGTAGGAGCTGGCCTCACCCTTCTACTTCCCTGGAAGTCGCCTCTTCGCAAATAGGCTAAATTAATCAGCCATAAAGTATTCCCGTGCTAATCGCACCCTCGTGTGACTCAATTCAACGTAATACTGCCCTCTTGTGCTTCAACACATACGGGGCCTTTGCTGTTACATGCGTTTTTTTTCATTTTTTAATCGGAGGGGCAATCTACAAAACCAGTTTTCCCCAGTTGCGTGTAAAGCAATGCCCATGGTGTTTTATCCCAAGTGGTCAAATCATTTCCATTTCTCATCATTCTCAAAGCACGGGTGTCTGGCACAGTCTAGGCTAACCCATCCACTCCAGGCAGGGAAATTAAAAAGATGGGTAGCGGTAATAAAATCAAAAGGAAAATAACACGTAAACACAGCTCAAGGTGGCGGAACAATGGAAAAGATAACAAATAGAAAACTGCACTATTATGAAAGCACTTTGCCTCACACAGGCTGTGTTAAACCTTTTTAAAGCACTGGTGAGCACAACTCACTGCTCTCCCTCCCAGGCTCCTGCCATGGAGCTGGAATTGTTGGGACAGCCCATGGCAAGAGGCTACAGACAGGCAAAGGCGCAGGAGCGCGCATGGTCATGAAGTCTGCACTGCAGGATCTCTCCCTGCGCTTTACAACGCCATTCAAATGGCTACAAATATCACCTCTTTCTTCTGCAGAAGGGGCGTAGATCAGGTCTGATTTTATTTCACTATTTATCAAAGCTGCCTTGGACAGCACTTAATACCTGACAGAAATAGGCGTTTAAAAAACTTATTTTTAAAAATCAGTGGATGCAATTCAGTAACCATAGCATTCAAGCAGAAAGGCATTAGAAGCTCACTGGAGGAGGAAGGAATGATGCTCACAGAGGAGAAGGAAAAACTGATAATGGCACAAGGGAATAGGCGCTTTTCCGACACAATACCGATTCTTTCTTCGGTATTGCTATTTAATGGATTACTTGCATAAACAGAAGAGAAAAAAAAATGAAAAGAAAACAAAATAGGTGCCAAGATACAGACATGGACATCCTGCATCATTTTCTAATTGATTTTAGAATAGTCTGTCCCAATCCAGCTGCACACTCAGGCATGTACATAACTCTGTGTTTTTCATGCCATAACCTCTAAGTACGTGCTCACCTGCCGTGCAGAGCAAGGCTGCTTATGTGGACCTCCACAAGTGTTTTGTTAAGTTGAAATCTTTGCCCCTGGGTCCTTTGAAGAAGCCTCCAGGGGATAAACATTCATTCAGAAGGGGAAAGGACTGTAAGAGCACTTCAATCAATGGCCTATGAAATACGTAATCACTGAAGCTACACCAGCTTACGCTGGCTGAAACAGGATGAAGCTCATTTGCTACAATACAAAGCTATAGGAGAATAAAAAAGCCCTTGAAAGCGGATTCAAAATCCACCTCTTTGTGCCCTTCTCACTGTGATAGAGGAGCTGACAGTGGATGATCACAACAGCCGTCCTCCCTCACCGTCGAGGCAGGTCATTGCTGTTGTTTGCCCCACTGCTTGTGAGACCTGGTTGGGAGTTTTCAGCTGGCAAGAAGAGGAGAGCAGTCTTCCTTGGCATCACCCACATTAAATATTGAAAATGCTTACGTTAGGGAGAGACGTGGATGAGGATTTGGGAAGCTCTTCAGACATTATTAAAATGCACCAAGTGCTGGCAATTATCTGCTATTGTCACCGACTCAGGCTGGATCTGGTATGTCAGAAACTCCTGCATGCATTTTTCTAAATAAAACCTAGATAAGAGAAGATGACACAAGTTTTTTGACCAGGAAACTTGACATTTCGGTGTTGACATCTCCTACTAACTATTCATAATAAAACTTCCCAGGAAAGACAGACACATTGTGTTATGAAGCTTTTACTGGGCAGAGTTTAAGGTGTCCTTGTGTGAACTTATTTAAAACTTCTCCATTCTTTTTCTACCAGCCAGAAGCAGAAATTCCTTCCAGAGTTACCAGAACTCTTACTGTACCAGCGAGATTGATTCTTCTGATAAACCAGTTAAAGCAAACTACAGCGTTGGATGAGAATACAGCACAGTGACCTGCCTGACTGAGCTTTAGTCCCAATAAAACTGATGACATATTGAAGGGCTGTTGAAGCCCTGACTAATATCGTATTTTCTTTTCCAGTTGAGATGTCTTGATGTCACAACCTGTACTGTGGGGGTTTGTGGATCCTCAGCAGCTAAAAAGGGGTTTTCAGCAGCAATGCCCTGGAATCATAGATTCCAGAATGCTTCCCACTACCTGCTGCTGTCTCCAGCTAGTGATAACTCTTAAGAGTTTGTTTCAAGTCTTGAACTTACTGCCATGAGAGTAGCATTCATCAGCTCAGGACTTGAGTCAATAATGTATTTTTCCTGAGGCTACACCTTAAGGCAATCTAGAAATGGAAGGCAGTGAGGATACCTACTTATTAAGTATGGTAGGGGATTTTTACTCAATGAAGTTTTAAAAAATAAAATAAAATCCACCAGAAATCTAACCTGTGCTCTATTGCCTACACCAAGTGCTTATAGTTTTTCCAAGTGCACATAAGACCTTGGCCAACAGTGGGGACTGTGAGAAAACATTTGAGAAGCCAGTACAAAGGCTGCCCAGAGAAGTTGTGGATGCCCCTTCCATGGAGATGTTCAAGACCGGGCTGGATGGGACTTTGAGCAACCTGGTCTAGTGGGAGGTGTCCCTGCCCAGGGCAGGGGGGTTGGAACAAGGTGATCTTTAAGGTCCCTTCTAACCCAATCCATTCTATGATTCTATGAAAGGGCAAAATTTGTTACTATTGCTCAGAGTTAATTTACTCTGGAAAAGAGAAACGTATTTATAAGCATCCTAGGCTGGACCCACTTTTGATTACACTTTGCAAATAGGTAGCTTTAATATAAAGACTGTTCCATCTATAAAGGGGTTTTACGATACACTTGCCTATGGCAGCAGGAGATGGTATTCACTGACCCCAAGGGCCCTCACTAGTGCAATGCTCTAACTTTCAGCACTGTTAAAGTTCCCATGTTCACCTGATGGGAAAGAAATGCATATTAATTGCCAGTCCTTGCAAAGGATCCTGCAGCCCCATATTCTGAGGTCTCAGACCTGTCATCAGAACTGGATTGGTTTTGTGCTCAGGAGCCTGTGAAGGTTTTCCTTATTAAATGTCTTGGCAGTGAGTGAAGGTTTGGGACCCATGTGGCTTTGCAGTAGCTGGGAGCGCTGAGATGGGGCTGCAGCTCTTGGGGGAGATCAGCCCCTTGCTGCACCATGCAGTGGTGTCCACCACCTCGCTTGGGGGACCACAGCATCTGACAGCATGGATCGGCCCACAGAGGATACATCACTTCTTTCCCTTGGCATGTAGAGAAAAACAAAAACAAAGCCAGGCAAGTAATATGGTACAAAAGCCTTTCTAAACTGAATTATTCTTCTCTGGAAAAAAAAAAAAAAAAGGAAAAAAAAAAGAGAAAGGAGGTATCTTCCTACAGACAGACTTTGCCAAGTGTTGTGAGGAATAACTAGCAAGAGCAATCCATCTGTAAAGCCTTGATGGCTAAGAAGAAAGATTTTTATACATGCCAACTCCACTGTGGCCACATTTATAGGAATTTAAAGTGTTACTATGTGACAACAGAAATAGCTATATGTTGGCAGACCTTTTTTTAATGTGTTAAAGGGTCATTAATCATTTCCTAGTGTTCCAACAGTCAGATGTACTTGATATCTTCATTTACTTATAACATTCATACCAGCTCCTCAGTTATCCTCATTTCCTTGGAAACAGCTGGTTTGACTGTTAAGGAAAACAAAGTAATAGAAGAAAAAAAAATAAAGAAAAAAGAGAAAGTGGAAATACAATAAAGGCAAACACAAAAACTTGGAGGTTCTCGGTAAATACAGACCTCCATTAAATACGTGCAATCAATAAGGTCACTTGTGTAGTAACTCATAACAAAGTACAGTTGACAATGTGTTATTTTTCTGCTGGCGAATATAATGTGAGGCTGAGCTTGCTAATGACTTTTGGAAACGGGCAATGACAAAGATTGATTAATATCAGTTGACAGCCCATTCCACAGCTCTGAAGCAGGAATAGCAATGATTGATTTGCCAAAATGTGGGGCACAGGCTTTAGATAATAGCAAGGCTACATCTGAGCTTAATCTGGTTTCAGAAACACGATTTAAGGGCCAAATGTTTAACAGTAGTTAAAAGCTTAAAGGAAAAGACAGAAGTGCAGCAATATTTTCACAGGGCACCTAATTTTAATGAAGCTTTTCATTGTCTAAGTACCCTTACAGACCTGAACCTGTAGACCATTGGGTTTAGGACTAGAAAGCTTACATAACATGCAGAACCAAAAGAAAGCAAGGCGGGGGGAACAAGCATAGTTGTTTTCTAAAAATCAGAGAGACATCACCAATGATGAAACCCTCACCTAACGTCAGCTACTGAAGAGTCACTTTCTGTGATGATGAGGAACAAGGCGAATAAACAGACACAATTTGTAGGGCTCACTACCCAGACTGCTAGAGCAATGTAAGGGAAATATTGCACTCCAGGCCAACAGGGATCCCCGCATTTTTAGGCAATTGCATATTTGACAGAACATGCTCCCCCTGGGAATAACAGGGGAGGAGAAGTATTCCCATCCTCACCTTGTGCGGGCTGAGTGATGGGAAGTTCTGATGAAAACTGGACCCATCCTTCCCATTTCCTCTTACACTAATGAGTTCAGCTTTTCACTAAGCACAGCACAGCCTGAGCGCCCTGAGCCTTAGAAAAGCCAGACGAATAAGCGAATTTCTATACTCATGCTCCATTTATAATGATTTTGTCCAACGCAGCATGTAAGAGAGAGCTGGAGAGAAGGATGGAGAATTTCATGACAGATGTCCACCAAAGGGTTAGTCTTCATTAGGGATGTGGTCATGTGTGAAGAGCTGAGTTAGCTGACACGATGCTGGCTGTTCTACTTAGACCAAGCCAAATTGCAGTCGGCACTATGTCAGCTAATTGCGATTAAACCCCACTGCTAATCAAAGCAGAGCCTCTAAAGCAATTCCACCACCCGCCTCAGACTGCTGCAGCCGCCACCTTTGCAGGGTAACGCACCATCTCAGTTGTATCTCACAACGTGACAGACTGAAAGCTGTACAGTGCAGACCTAATTAGGAAAAGGAGGCATTAAGATAAACAACAACAAAAATGCAAACGTTTTCACAGAGCACAGAATCTGTGAAAAAGTGGACAAGCATTTGACTAGGGGAGCTTGGGAGTTTCCTGGGCTTCATTCCAAAACACATCTTTTAAATACAAGTGGTGTTATGTTATTATGTTATTTTTCATAGCGAAGCTCATGGAGAATCCAGCAGGCTCCTGAGGAGCTGAGGATAGGAGCTTCTCTTTTCACTCAAGCCTTTTGGGGAGCATATAAATTTGGGGATTTACAACCTTTTGAATTACATGACATTTGTCAAGATGCTTCCAAAAAGAAATGTAAGACCCTCCTCCTCTGAGGTCAGCTCATTTATAAATCAATAGTATCTACAACTGACAGATTTTCCATAATAAAATAAAATGTTTGTGGTGTGCAATGACAAGCTAACCTTTTGAGACGACCAGCCACACTTAACTAGTAAAGTCTGCAAGGAAACCTCCATCCTGGGTAAATTGTCCCTTAGATAGGGCACTGTTGATCATGCACTAAAGAATTCCTATGCCTATTCCTGGGGACAGGTTACTGACATAACAAACTCCTTTGCAGCAGTAACTGTGCCAGAAATGAGGATGGGGGGGCAGACTGGCAGCAGTACAACGTTTTTATTGGTTGGCTGAGACCCATCTCACCTTCCTTTGGTCATCTCAAAGTCAGGCATGGAAGGTCTAAATAAGTTATCAAAAGGCTCCTTCTGCCACCTGTGGATAAAGGCAGGTGTCCTCAAAGGGGCTTTGTTTCTTCTACCCTGAACACCTCATTTAATTGTTCTAGTGGACATAGCATTTATGAAAGAATTTGAGGAAAACTATACAGTGAATTATAGTTGTTACACTGAAGCCAAAAAGCAGTCCTTTTATAAAGCATAATCTGTAAAGCCAAATGTGGTTACCAGCCCCAAATACTCAAATCAGTTCAACCAAGAGAAGAGGGGAGTGACCCACAGAGGACCCTGCAGGAGATGGGTCTTTTCTCCCAGAGCCTGTCCTGAGGGCTCCTTGGCTCCAGTGCATCCGTTTGCAGGTGCATTTACCATACAGAGCCTCCCCTTGTGTGCATCAGCAGTCGGCTCTGGCATTACCCCACCTGCATGGAAAAATAAGTGATGACATTTGCTGTCTTCCTTGGTTTTTAATATCTTTCCACAGGATCAGAGGCCTTGGTGATTGAGCAGGCAGTGTGATGGGCAGATTTTGAAACAGAAAGCACTGATACAGCTTGTACATCTGACTTCAATAATTAGTAAAAATTCAGACCACTGGAAGTTATTTCATTTAAAGGGAAGTTGATGGGTCAGGTAGCTCCATTGCAGCGATAACCACGTGAAGTCCAGCTTTCTTTCTTAGAAAAAAAACAAGGATCAAACCACTGAAAATTACCCCCTCCTCATGGCTCCAAAGTCCTTTCTAAGTGCACATCTCCCCTCAACACACACCATTTCCAGATTCAGTGTCTCTTTCTTTTGTCTGCAAATCCACTCATATGCCACTTTGCAAAAAAAAGCATCCACACAAGCTCTGGGACTTCAAAATCCTAAACAAGACTCATTTGGCTTTTTTTTTTTTTTGGGGGGGGGGGGGGGGAGCAGTTGGTCCCTGTCTCTTACAGCTGTTGTATGAAAGGCGGTGGTTAAACCCGTTAGTCTTGATAGGGTTCAGCTCAAAACACATCATCATACAGTTCAAAAGAGAGCCCTGACTATAGAAATGTTTAGTACTGAAATCATACTTTTTAGGACTTTGTGAGCCATCCCTGAAGTGAACTTTCCCTTAGAAATCAATAGAATTGATTTTGTTTATGCTGGACACATGTCATGTGGCTGCATCGAGGATGCTAATTGACAAGTCAAAATCTGTACATGGAGTTTGGTAGAGAATACCTTAAAAGTTTATATTTAAGGGACAAAGTTAAGTGATTATAGATGTCACTCTCACATTTAGTACCAGAAGCAATGAGAATCAGTTTTTAATACTTGAGTTCACAATGAAAAGCTACAGCACAAAGAATACTTACACCCTGCTGCCATAAAGCTCTTCAAGGCTCAGTTTCCGTGCTCTGAAATGAAAAGATGAGAAAGGTCAGGGAGAGCATCAATTAAGTTTTTTCCTAGACTAGCTACAAGTTTTAAGACTTTAGGAGAAATTTTGTTTTTATTCCCACTTCCCATTGGGAGGGGTATTAGTATGTTTTTGCTAGAAGTGTGACTAAATCAAAATATTTGTCTTTACCACTAGTATCTAATTGAAGTCTACAAACAGCAACCAAGGAGGCTTTTTGATGCCTAATCAAAAAGTTTGTTAGTTTCTACAAAATATACATGAGAACTTTTTGGTATGGTCAAAGCCAGTTAAGAACTCATCTGAGAGTTACTCTGTGGTTTGCTTTCATGCACAAAAGGGCATAAAGTTCCTGTTAATGGAGAAATAAGAATCTTTGGAGTGAGTCGAGTTTGAAATACCGCTGAACTATACAAAAATTATGTTTTAGCACCTTCCTTGTGTCCTTACAAGACATTAGTGATCTCAGATTCTGGTTCTGAAGATCAAAGGAAAGAGCTGACCTTTGACAGCCTCTGGTGATAGTATCCCATATGAATGATTTAACTGTAAGATTAACCAGGGTAATGAAGTGCTTTAACTTTCATTTAAGGTATACTTACTGTGATGTATGGTATGCTTTGCAAATGCTTAGATGAATAATGTCAACCAGTTCTTCATGTAAATGACCACTGTTGTCCTCCCCTATTGACCGAGAGGAGAAACCCAGGAAGCTCCCGAGGACAAGAAAAGGCTGAAGAAGATCGAGTGGCCACTGCACACAAATGAAATTAGAAGATCTGCAGGGTCGTCTGAACCTCAGTGGTTTCAGGATGAACAAAGTTGATGGTTAATTTACTTTGTAGTCAAGACACTCAACCTGATTCTCAAAACCAAATAAGCTAAGGGAATGTTACAAACAACACACAAAAAAAGTGTATCATGCTGCAGTAGAAGTCAACCATGGTATTTATCACCAACATAAGCTGTATGGTTAGAGTCGATGGGGCAACCTTACAAACAGATCAGCCGTTTGTCAAGGCAGCCTTCTTCTGTAGCTTTACATACACCTTCAGGGGCAGCACTCAGAGGAGGCGTGAAGCATCACTACAAACCAGCCTGTGATGTGCATGGAATGACGTGCACTAAAGTTGGGTAGGTACTCAAGAGCTCCCATTGAAGGGCCCTTGGAGGGACTCCTCGTGGAGAGAGCTGGCCCCACTGGGCAGGGGATGCAGAGCTCCGACAGAGAGAGAAGTTATCCTGAGGAATGAGTAAATAAGACAGCTCCTTTTTAAAAATAAACATGTTTCTGTAGAACAGCTTGGCACACAGACTCACATATTTATGCATATAAATAGTCACTGCCTAAGCTTGTTTTGGGCTCTGCTGTGTCATATACATTTTTATGAAGTGGTTCTCAAGCTGTGAAGATATGAAGGGTGAGGAGAAAGGGAGGACATTTCCTAGGAACTGCTAAAAGCACAGTTGAGGATATGCCTGAAGACAGTCCAGGAGGTCTGGGGTGGTGGTAAGCAGCATAGTGCTGGAGTTGGAAACATCTGGCCAAGAGTGGGAGGAAGAAGGAGGTAGACTGGGCAGAGACCATCGCTGCTGGGAGCTCCTCAGCCCTATTGCCCACTGCCAGGACCCTGCTGAGCGGCTTCTCTCATTCTCCACTCTTCCTGCTCCATGTAGTCCTGTTACTCCACTCCTCCATTCTGTCTCTTTGCTTGAACCTCAGGTGCTCCTCTAGGGTACGTGGGCTTCCCAGCAACATCCCACTCAGATGCATACAACAGGCGCACATTTGCCAATTAAACAGCACTGAATCAGAGGGGAGGGAAGCTCAAAGCAAAGACTTCACAAGGTGCATTAACACAGGGCCCAGGGCCTCCAAACCAGGGACCGCTGCAGTGAGCCATGGTGCCTGGAGCAGGAAGGATGCCATTCAACAGATACAGGATGCCTCGAGGTGATAGGTTCTTGTAAACATTTTATTATGAACCTCGTGTCATTTGGGGTTCTTGAGCTTTTCTGTTCAGGTGATTACAAGAAAAACCCTTAACTTCAAGGAAAAATAAAATTTCTGCTTCTTAGAGTGCAAGAAGCAGATTTAAATTTCGATCTAGGAGTCCAAAATCCTCAGAAAATACACTCAAAAGAAAGCTAAAGCTATCTGAATTTTATCTCATGAAGTCAGAGCTTTTCACGATTCCCTATGATTGTGCTCATGATTTTTGCAACCCAGGGTTGGGGGTTTATTTTCTCTCACTTCCTAGCCTCAGGGAATTACTTAAAAAACTTATAGAAATGGCCTTTCTATAATAGGGAACAACCCAGGACTGGTCAGGCTGAGCAGCTGTGCCTCCCCCGTTCCCTGCTATCTTCCACCTGGCTGAGTAATTACCATCCTGCATTGCCTCTTGTTCAGAGGATGACGTTATTCCCTCACCGGATAACAAGGTAAAATCAACTTTCCTCACAAATCCCATTATCTCCTGGAAGATCCTCTCGGAATGCAAATCAACAAGTTCAGCAGAGACAGGAACCCAACAGCAACCCGCAGCCTCAATTCAAATTAACTCCACGCAGCAGGATGAGACAATCTGGATTACTGAGAATTACCTGGGCAGAGCAGTGACTCTGCATCTTATGAGCTCTTGCTCCTCAGATCAAAGAGGTTTGATGGGCATTTAATTAAAAGATAAAGTAGGCAGCCATAAAACACCAGACTAACCTTTTGAGTATACAACTCAAGTTACAATTAAAGAATGACTGTAATTGTCAGATTTTTGGACTTCACCGGCAATACGCTCCATCATTAAGCGATAAATTGACTGTTGAGAGCAGTGCCCACCTTGCTTTTTAATGCTGTCATAGGGCAAACTGGTTCAGGTGGTAAGAGCTCACATGCAATGTTGGGAGTCTCTTCTTCCCCCACATCCAGGGAGATTTCCGTATGAGATCGTAGCTGCCCTTTTCTTCTTCCAGGACTGCACCAGAGGAGTGCTGGTCCCAAAAGAAGCCACCTTCACTCTTACCATACACATACTTTCTTGATGGGGTGTTACGCTCCCCCAAGCCCTGGGGAAGGGCAGACAAGGAGAAAAGCTCATTTAGAAGATGTGCGCATGAACACTGGGGGTGCTGTAAAGAGCGTGCTGTGAAACATGACAAACACTTCAATACCCCGTTACCATCAGTAACCCTGCACCGGGTTTTCTTTTTCCCAGCCCAGTGATGCAACTATTCCCTCCCTGTGCAATGCTGGCTGAGACAAGGTGCTAGCAGATTTTAAGGGCAGTTAGCAAGATCAGCTTCTATGTCTCCTCCATCACACATGCTGGCTATCGATATTCACTGGTTTATCTCATAGGAAAACCCCAGTGCCTTGGCACAGCTACACAACAGGACAGCAAACTCTTGCAAGTTAACACCCAGCAGAAATGTGCTTTTCTTAAAAAGCGACACAAGTTGCACAGGGAGAGGAGCAACTCCTACCAGAACAGCTACGAGATGCAGTAGGAAAAAGCAAATTGACTCTCAGGTGCAGAAGCCCCTGAGATCTGCCTCAGCAGTAAGGTCTTCTCCAAAATAGCACAGTTTGAGAAGTGTTTCAAACCAACTTGGAAGCCAAAATCAGTCTGCTGCCATCTCTCACGTGCCCACAACCACTGCCTCAGAGCCCAAGAAATTGAGGTACCAAACTCATGTAACACAGCACAAAGATGAATACCTCCTTAAGCAGTGCCAGAGGAGGTCACCAGTGGTCCCCATCCTCCCCAGCTCTATGTGCCAAGTCCTCACTCCAGCATTTTGCTGATCACTTCAATTGCATTTTTCACATATTTGGTGCTTAACTGTACTTTTCTCCAGTGCATCCTTTTACTCCATCCCTGTGTATATTTACAGTCTGCTCTGAGGATGATATACATTAAAACCCCAGTGTTAACACAGTGAAACCCTTTGCATGGAAAGGTCCAGAGCCATAAAACATTTACAGCATAACAAAAATGGTTTCCTAAATCTCTGGCTTACTTCAAGATACAGAAGAGGCTATTATTTTCACTTTGCCCCCTGGATCTGGTTTTTGCTCCTTTTCTCTACCTGAGTAGCATTGTAATCTTGGAGGAATGAGTCATTACCCAGCCTTGATAAGAAGGGCAGAACCACTCCCTGAGCATGTAGAATTGAAGTCCCGTTTGATACAGGAGCTGTGATACTCTTCGTACATTTGTTTCAGTAATGAAATATTTCAAAAATATTAAAGGATATAAAGATGTTAAAATGTCTGGATGCTGGTAAGCTCTTTGATAAGTTAATTTTGCATTCAAAGCCAATGAAGCATTGGACAAAGTGACACAGGGTCCGGACTTACCCTGGATAATTCTTTTTCTGTAAGACATTTAAATTAAATCAGTTAAACTCTGACTGCGCTTAGTCTTTGGGGTGTCAGTGCTAACACACCATGTTAATTGAAGCAACACTGAAAAGTGTTTTGACTTTAACTTAGCAAAAGATGTATCAGCTTAGCTGTAACCAACAAGCAACGGGTTCCCACTGCGAAAGCTAATTTAAGGGCTTATTCTGAAAAAGTAAGGCTAGCTAACAAGAGGCTAACAACCAGTCAAAACAGCCACGGGGGAAAATGAACCAGGAGTTTGTGGGGAGGGGAGAGAAATCACTAGGGAGAGGGCGCCTGCAGAGCCCCGGTTGTGCACAGGGGTCTCCCGATGCTCTCGGTCCCACCGTGCCACAGCCCCACAGGGGTATTCACAGCACGAGCCCCTCTGAAGGTGGGATTTCTGTTTATGAGTAACCATCCTGCAGGACGGTACCCAAGCTCCAGAGGGAAACATTTTGCATTTAGAGGCGTGAGAGATTAAACACGCTATCCAGCCTACCGTGCAGTGAAGATATATCTGCTTTGAGCAGGCACTCGATTCAGAACGGAACTTAATGGAAGGTGGGAGATTTACTTGAAGTTTGTCTCCAATTTAGTCATGTCATTTTAGGTATTCAAAACTATTTAACAAGCGAGTAATCTTCTTGTTCGGGGAGATATGGGCAGCCCTATAAAGCTGCTTTATCTCCATATTGCTATTGCCACACAGAGCAGACTTAACTAAAACTGTTCAAAAAGTTTCCAACAAATCATCTCTCTGTCTTGGTTACAACAACATTAATGTATTTGTTTCCCTTGAAGAGTCCAGCCTTTCTTCTCACTGAAAGGAGCTCTGCGTTTCTCCTTTTCTTCCAATTTAGTACAACATCATCATCCCACAGGATGGCCAGGCAAGAAAGAAACTGGGCGGATTGAGTTTTCAGACCTTCAAGCGGAATCTTCCAGAGGTTTTCCTTCCCCCTGAAAATTTCCCTTGAATTCTGCAAAGTCCTTCCAGTGTAATCACGCTATGCATAAACCCGGCGCAGCTGGGATAATCCCTACTCACAACTGTCGGAGAGCACAGCACGTGGTTTTGTAGCGTCATTAGCATTTCCTTCCCCACTCAAACCCGACACTAGTTACGCAAACATAAAACTGCTCTTTGTAGCACTTACTCTGGGGCCAGGTTTGGCAGAGATGCAGAAGGCGGCAGCAGAAGAGCTGCAGAGGTACATGAGAACAGCATCAGGAGCTCCCCTTTGCACCCGGGAATCTATTCACCAGAGAGTTTATGGATTGCATTAAAGAAGGTTGTTTTTATAAGCATCCTAGTACCAAAATCTCATTTATTTTTAACTTTCTGAATAGGATGAAAGGTGATCAGATCCAAATAGCAACCATGAATTTTTAGTCCATTTAAAGTCCGAAAGCCCCAGGGCCTGTTGGTTCTGCAGTCGTTAGCAGAGCTTCGAGTAATCAATTGCTCTCTCCGTGTTTACGCAAGCGGAGCTGATTGATTACTCACTGCTAACACGATTGCCAACGCTGCAAACATTTTTCTGTGGACGGTTCTCCAAAGCAGCTGGGGTCTGAGGCTAACAAGCACTCTGCCGAGGGGAGGGTGCAGAAGCAGGGCAGCAATTTTTAGGTTGTTTAGGTTAACATTGGAACTGCGATGTTCAAGTGGTTTGAGCCTCTTGAAGCCCCCAGAGCCTTTGCGTGGTGTAAGGCACAATCGAGGTCTCGTGGCCAATGCACCTCACCTTCAGTGGTGAGAAACGAATCGTCCCTTCCTTCCACATGACATTTTTGGGGATGTCCTGCCCATAAGTTTTGTGAGGAGGGAGACAGGATTTGCTGTTTTACCCTCATCCTACCTGAGGGAGCGGGAGGCAGTTCTCCCTTCCCTCTTTGTTTAAACCTTCCCATCAAAAGCACTCCTCAGGAGATTGTTTATAGTGCAAATTTTACTGGTCCTACAGAAACCCAGGACCTCCTTATTCTCCGTTGTCTATTACCTCCTTTTATTATTTTATTTGCATATGAAGGAACACATCTCTCTCATTAATCTTTCTTGTAAAATCTACGCTTATTTACAAACAGAGAGAGACAAGTTCACCTCCAGGCCGTATCGTGGTTGGTAGGAACTGACGTCCTTCGTGACTATTTCAAGCCTGAGACTGAATGATGCAGAGGGACTGACCACAGCTCCCTCCCCAGTAGAGATGCTTTCAGGCAGAGGTGAAGCCCAGGGGCTACAGCGTGCTTATTATTAAATCAATAAATTGAATGTTTTTTTCACAAAATGCTGCTTTGGGAAGCGGGGATCAACAAAAGCATCATTTTTCTCTAATCAAAGGCACTAAATAAATAAGAGAACTCTTCTATGCCATTTTCATATTTCACGCTGCCCGTAATCAGAAACCCTGGCAAACAAATAAAATAACCCAGAGTCTTTCTGGCAAATGGCACAGACAAGACAGTTGAACTACTCCCAAGTGCCACAAGCTTTCTCCAAGAGCCTTTTACAGGACACTATTAATTGAGATAGCAGAGAAAAGTGTTGGCAGTTACTGATGATCAGAAAACACTACCAGCTTGATTTATATGGATTCTTCCGCTACTTTGAGACCAATTCCAGTTTTAAAATTAAATCTCTGTTTGTCTCTGCTGTCCTTTTTAGCACCTTACACAGCAAAAACGCCGCCAGCAACAAAAGCAGTGAGGTACTAAATGAGGATGTTGACTAAACGTGCACAAACAGGCAGAACACAACTAACAGAATAAACTGTTTTTCCAACCAGACTCTCATGTCAGCTATAGCACAGAAGCTTTAGTAGCTGCTTCCCAAATATATTCAAAGCAAAACTGCATTATTTCAATCTGACTGCATTTTTCAAGACACAAACCCAGACACCTTGCAAAAGCCAAAGAGATCCAGAAGATGGTGGATAAACTCCCACCACTTCCATAGGCTTCCCTTCACGGCTTGGATCTGTGATGTTCATACACCCACATTATCTAGCAGTAGGAAGACAGGTCTTTTTTTTTTTGCTATCTATCTTTTGGTTTTTTTCCTTTTACATTTAGAGGAAAGTTTTTCAAGCAATAACTGCCTCCTACTATAAGCATGTACAAAAATAATTGTACCCTCTATACATTACAATGTTTGGAACAGTAAGGTAAAAATTTCTTGTGTCTTTTAACTGCCACAGAAGGCAATGCAGTGGGAAAGGTGACAGGATGCTGGGAATGCTCGATCAAGTACTCACAGACACCTCCATCTTTTCCCAAGCAGTCGGACATCACCAGATCTTTGTTTCTTTCTTTCTTTCTTTTTTTTTTAAATTTGACCTTTCTTGCTCCTGCCCTCCCAAGAAGTGGCCACATTGACTCCAAGTGACATTTCAATCGCAGAGGTAGGTCTCAAGCACAATACATTATTAAAAAACCCCACTAAATCAGAGAATGCCATAAAACTTCAAACGCAGCAGTTCTGATGCCATTGATCAGGAAAACAAAATCCCTGCTACAGGCAGACACGTTGGCTGGGGATATCTCGCAGAAGGATGCATAGGGAAGTAAAAGAGAAAGGGTTTTTCAAAGATGAAAAGAATAAAACAGAAAATTCAGCAAGTCAAGAGTTCATCTGAAATACATTTCCATTCCCTCAAAAAGAGAAAAACTGTTTTTCTTTCCCAGCTGACACCTTCATGTGCCATTTCAGACTCTCATATTCCCATACATAATTCTACAGACAATGAAAACCCGTGCATATGTCCTGCCGAAGCATCACCGCGTGAACTTGTTTACCACTTAGCAATACACTGACAGGGCAGATCTCTTGCAGCTATTCCCCTTCTGACGATAGAGCTGAAAACTCCAGTGTGAATGGGAATATACTGCAGTTCATGTCAAGGAGAATGGCGCTTTGCACCATTGTTTTTGCTATTCTGGATATCCATGCAAAGCTTTGCTTAATCATCTGCTCGGCTGTTTAGCAACAACATTCTCAATAACCATTTAATTTAATGATCAATTTTTTTTTAATGAATACTTTAATTACACGTAGTTGCTGGAGGCCCTGCCAGCAATCAGCTGGTATGAGTTTTAAAGAAGCAGATGAAAGAGTACTGGATATAAAAGGAGCCTTAGTAATGTATGTCACTAAGTGGATTACTCCAAAAACCAGCACGATACAGAGTAGTCAGGGAGGGATTGAAGTCCCTACATTGGATTCTAGCAAAGTCCTTAGTACGCCAGAGAAAGGCTCTGCAGACTGTGGCATCAAATAAGATGTAAAACTCGGAAAGAGAATGGTAATACTGGTGCCCTTGTTTTTCTATGTTACAGTAGCTTCTCGAGCAGTGCCTATGGCATCTCTCAAACCTCCTCTTGACTCCATATGCACCCTCCTCTGATTTGAGCTGCACGGCCACAGGTTTCCCCATCCCACTGGGTCCCCAGCTCTGGGGGGATGCTGGCGCATGGGTCACAGGGTCAGTAGGTGGATCGGCCCCGGAGCATCCTCCTTGGCAGACAAGAGGAAAGCAGCACCTTCCTCCACCCTGCCCAGCTCGCTCAGGGCTGAGGCAGAAGTGGGTTCATGCCAAACGTGCAGATGTGACAGAGCTACCCCAGAAAAGCAACTCTGCAACAACATCTCTTCTATGGCAGAACAACCTTAACGAAATTCAGCTAAGCAGCCAAAGCCCTCTGCTCGGAGCCGTACCACCGAGCCAGCAGCGATGCCTAAGGACAATGGCGAGTCCTAGCACTCATCTTGATCCCCGCAGCCCAGCACCACAGAGATCTGCCAGGCGCATTTTCAAAGCCACATGAATTTGAGGACACCAATCCTAATGTCCTCCGTAGGACCAGCTTTCATCTTCGGGATCGATTCCAATTTCATCTACGTTTCAGTAAAATACTGCTGATTTCAATGGAGACCATCCTGATAAATGCCAGCGTACACAGACACAGAAGCAAATCTTCCCTGCAATCACCCAGGGCATCTGAAAGCAAGAGGCATCTTGGCAGGATACATGAATGACCTGATTGTGTCCATTTTCAAGAAGGAATACATATGTATGGTGCTGCGATCCAGCTCAGCCTGCACGAGGTTCTGCTCCGCTTGATGAGCAATCAGTCTGCTGCGGGAACAAACACATAATGACTGCTTTCAGCTGCTAATGCCACTGCTTTTTCTGGAACAATATAAAGGCCTGAACTGCAAATTCACATCTGGCCTTGTTGGAAATTAACTGGGAATCGAAAGAGGTTTGCAATTAGCCTTTGGAAAAATCTTCACTAATTCACAAGCACGGAACAGGACACCAGAGCCTGCAGTGACATTTCTGCGGGATTTGGCGGTGTGTCTGTAATAGCGGGGTTTGTGTATTTATTTTAGGGAAAGACTCTCTTCTTTTTGGCTTTGGTCTATGAAAGAATTCAGGAACAGCGATATTCCAAACATATGGTGATATTCATTTTCACAGCAAAATGCAATTTGACTACAGTTTCCCACTGCGTGCATTCAATTTCCGTGAATGTTACCAGGATTAAGATTTTTCAAGGGGTTTTTTTTTGCCGTTTGGAATGAAAACTGGCATTGATACTTGTACACTTGTTCTGTTCTTGAAGGTTTACACTATTCTATTCTGCTAAAATGCCTAGATGTGTTTAAGGTTTACAAAATTCATCCCAAAAAATTGGTTTACAACATTTGGCTTGCTAGAATTTCTTAAAGGGGTCTTTATTTTTACCTGTTAAAATCACCAGTAAAATGAATTATTTTTCACCCAGTCTAACTACACTTCTGTCCAGTCCTCACACATCTGAGAGGATTAGCCAAATTTAGCTCTGGTCAAGCAAGAATAAAAGTATGGCATCTCCCTACTTTTCCAGCAAGCAATTAAGTCAATATGAGGAGAGGAGGAACAAACCTGAACTTTCTGGTATTGTTGGGAATAGTATTACAATTTGTTGTTCATAAATACAAGCTGCAAATCACCATTCTCAGACAAGATAGGGAGATATCTGCAGGCCGCGCTGCCTCCTGCTCTTCCAGGGGGCCAGCACGCACCATCCACCGCTCCTGCCTCAAGGCTCCGCTCCGTGTCGCAACGCGGCTCCTAATAACCAGCGCGAATTGTCTCCCACACTCACCCAGTGCTCGAAAACCTCTGTGGCTGCTCCTGACAATATCACTGGAGGGGCTCAGGGGAAGGGGACTGAAAAGAAAACCCCTCTCATTCATGTTTCTACTAAGCATTTCGGATCGTTTGCTGACTCATTTTGCAGTTTGGCTTGCAGCAAACTCAAAATTAAGTTACTAGAGAATAATGACCATTAAGTGACTGAGATTGCTTTATTTCTCTGAGCCTTAGCAACAGTGATTTCACTTGCCTGTTGCCATAACAACTATGGCATGCACATCAAGGTCACTAAGCCCACTTTGCTTCTTGCCTGTAGCTATGTCTCTGATGGCTTATACGCCTCATTTTTATTGTAGTTTCGTACACGATGACTAGGAAGAAAAGGTACTTTTTCATCTTATGAGTAAACAAGCACATGAAGATGAGCATTTCTCAAGGTAAGGGAAAACAGATGAAAGACAAAGCATTTGTGGGAGTTGTTCATTTCATTCTTAATGGAAAAGCAATTCTTAATAAAAAAAAAAAAATTATGTATCAGGTCCAAAATACCTAACATGCAAGGAGTCAAATTTGCAGTCAATTCTCCCGTATAAAGGTGACGGAAGATTCCCTGAACAGTATGTGGATATGAGTCCCTTGATTTCCAAGAGGACCTTCCAGCCTGACCCAGAACATTAGCATGGGGACATCAAGGTCCCTGAAGCGCCATCTCAGATATTGAAGTCTGACCTTAGTGCTTAAATAAGAACAGCTTCAATGGCAACACCCCATTTAGTGCTAATCTAAGAAGCCGCAGTGCACAGCCGTGCACTAAGGCATGTTGGTCTGAAATAAGCCGGAACTGGAAAACAGGAGCAGACCACTAAGCTGGCTGGCTGATGAACTGCAAAGCCCCAGGTCAGGTGAGAAATCGTTTGCAACGTCATTTTCCTTCGTTATTTCTTTCACAAATTTTAATGGATGCAATTCTTACTCCGGAATATTTACACCTCATGTGTCATTTTCATTGTATAGAAGGGTTATAAAACATTTTTTTAATACAAGTGAACTGCATTCATTTGTCTCGTAAGTCAACTAGAGGCACTTTCAAAGGAAATTCTAAGCTCCTACATTACCAGAGCATTTTTTTCTCCCATATGGAAGGAGAGAAAAGAATTATTCTCTCTGAAAAATATAAATAACTTTTCCAGCTCTTCTTATAGCTAGTTGATTACCACAGACAGAGAATGAAAGATTTTGCTGTTTATTTGTCAGCCTTACACCAAAAATACCAGCAAAAAAGATGAAATGTCCAGAATTGCAGAGGGATTTACGAGGCACTAAATACTTCTGTGAATCGGGACTGAAACTTAATTTCATACATACGTGTGCAGTTGTTGGCTATAGGACAAGATAGCTAGACAGACAGGCAAATACACAGGCACAGCGATAGGCAGCCAGCCAGCCATGCTGGAGCTGGACCACAAAATGTCAAATTTCAGTTTGGCTTTATCGTTTACAGTAGGTCCAGCCGGCTCCAGCAGAGATTCTGGCCCAGCTCACTCAGCATCTTGCGAGACAAGGTGGAGCAGTAATTTCATTTTCCAGGTAGGAACAGAAGAAAAGTAATTGCTAAAGACTGTACAAGCCCACCAGGACAAGACGAAGAACTTACTGTGTTTGGGGACTCCCAAACATGCAGCAGTGACACAGACCTCCATCGTGTTATCAAGTTCCTGGCCAAACAGCAAGGGGTTGTTGTGGAGCTTACACCAAAGCACAGCTGCTAAAGAATTGGTTGACTTTCTTCGTTGTTATTCTACACTATTCAATATTCTTTATAAAGTTAAAGGCAGAAGTGCTCTTGGTAACGACTACTGCCACAAGTAAGTTCGGTGCGCGCAAGGACATATGATTTACTGACTAGTTAAATGCTAACTGCCAAATTTAGGGCTTTCAGGAATAATCCCATTGCTTGCAAAGGGATCCATTGCCCTCTTAAAAAGATTTGTGACACCTCAGGAGAAAGTGCGCGCTGCCTGCCAGGCACCCAGCCTGTTCTGGGTGGCCAGAGGTGGTCCGGGAGGTGCCACAGCCAAGCCAGGGCAGCACGGCAGGACCAGGTCAAGGGGTGGGATGTGTCAGGCAGGATCGGGGCAGCCCTGGAAGCTGTGGGGAGCTGGTGCCAGCCCTTTCTGTGGAGCAGTTGGAAGGTGGGAAGGACAGTGGGTCGGGGACCCAGAGAACACTGCATGGAGCTTGCTGGAACTCCCAGGAAGGCAGTAGGCAAAGGCTAACGCAAGGACACAGTCTGTCCTGCTGAGGATATGTAAGGTTGTGGAGAAATTGTTTTTTGAACCCTTTTATTTATTCATCAGCTCTAAGTTTATCCTTTTCAAAAGTTGTCTTATTTAGTGTATGTTCTAGACACCCAGCTCTAGGCCAGTTTAATAATTCAAAGCCCCTTTGATGTCCTTAGTGTACTCAGTTTACAGGACAGTCCCAGCACGACCACCCCAGGGCCCTGGCTGGCGCCGGGTCCCACCAGAGACAAAACACTAAACAGAGCCTAGGTCTCAGTGTAAGTCTGCCTTGAAATCGAAGGAGCTTAACCCAGTTCACGTTTGGTTAGATGCAGCCCGTAAAGCTCCGGCTGACTACAGGTATTAAAAGTGAGGTTCTTAATGCCTTTTGCCAGAAAATAAGCTGAGATGTATCTCAGGGAAAGAGTACATTCAATTGCTGCGGATTCTGTTGCTTTCCACAGAGTATGTCTTGTTATTACTTTAATAACCGAAGAGGAAATCCTGTTAATCGTAAATTGCAAGGTTGAATGAGTTGACAGCTGTGATATCACAGCTGTTGATAGCTCTGCACAGGCACGATGAGATAGCCGATAACGCAGGTCGCGATTCACAATGGGGAATTGAGTTGGTTGCCTAATTTTCATCACGCACGCACACTCTCCCTGCCCCAAAATGTCACACATCTTTCTTCTCCTAGCTATTACAACAAATATGTTGCTCCTACAATCAGATGCCAACGTGCAATTAAGCACATGCAGGTGTCAAGCACTGATTACCACTGCTTAAGTTAGCAAAGGGTTAAATGGAAAGAAAATGAACCAAACAAGAAGTCAGCCCAGGAAGAAAGTAAAACAAATAACCAAATTAAATTCATGTCTGTTGGTGTGAAGTTGGATAGCCTGATTTTTGCCATTTAAAAAAAACCAACCCAGTCCCAGCAGCCTGAGCTTGCCTGAAACATGAATAAATTTTCCTTAGACAATTGTTTAAGGCACAGAGTTCATGTGCCAATGAAGGTATGGCAAAATGCGTCTGATTTTGAGACTCCTTTGTGGAATGAATTTACTAAAACTGGGGCTGTTGCAAAGCTTTTACATCCAAGTGCACATCCATTACCGCACATGAAAGTAAAAAGTCATCCTGTGCGAGCTGACTGAAGCCCGGCGAATATTTTAAAACTTTTATGATTTTAAGTGGCACCCAGCGATCTTCTATTTTCACATTGCTTGTTGCCCCTGACACACACGATGTCACAAGTCAACAGAGCAATGCTGAATTACAGCGGTTGGGAGGGTTTGCCACCTCCTCACTTCATGTCCTCTGCAGCATTTACATGGTGTATGGCCTATAGCTCCTATAGGTGCTACAGCAATAGAGGTGACTGCTGCCTCAGGAGGACGCTGGCTAATGGAGGTGGACATGGCCCCGTCCCCCTTCCTCCAAGCCCTGAAGGAGGCTGCCGAAGGCTTGCACGGAGAATTAAAGCACAAGGAAACTCCTTGGTGGAAAGGAAAAACCAAAATGTTAGGGAGACTCCAAATCCTGGCCACTGTGGCCAACACGGGAACTTTCCTGGAGGAAGAAAAGGAAAATGAAATACAAAAATACGGCCCAAAGAGGCAGAGAAAGCTAATGAAATGTCTGCTTTTGGGGGAGACTCTGGGGCCAGCAATCCAGGCCAGGAGCATGGAGGATATGAGAGAAGCCTCCACTGCTGGTAAGTCAAGCATCTCGGCAAAATAATGTGTCCAGCCCTGCAGCTGCTGGGCAATTCAGCCTTGATGCTCCAGACACCCACCGAATCATGGAATGGCAGGGGTTGGAAGGGGCCTCTGGAGATCATCTAGTCCAACCCCCTGCCAGAGCAGGGTCACCCAGAGCAGGTGGCACAGGAACGCATCCAGGCAGGTTTGGAATGTCTCCAGGGTTGGAGACTCCACCACCTCTCTGGGCAGCCTGTGCCAGGGCTCTGCCACCCTCAAAGTAAAATGCCTCAAAGTGCCACTCCAGGTGCTCACCTTGAACAATGACTTTTAATTTCACTGCAATGGTGTCGGTGCAAAAATGATGCGCTTTGTTTAAACTACTGCTTTTTACCTTTATTTAAGCAGAGACTGCTGGGGCTTCGCAGGGATTTCAGGGGAGCTCTCTGCATCCTCACTCGAGGAGGGACAGCAAGTCCCTGCCGTGCCGCGCACACAGCAGCCAGTGTGGGGAGATGTCTCCTTGGGAAGGTCCCATGAGATGTCCCTGTGCTGCCCAAATCGACACGGAGTCTCCAGAGAGAAAAGGTTTCATTTTGATTATCTCAGATGCAACCTCACAGAAGTTTCACGATCCCAAACTTTATGTAATACTTTAAGATTAACAGCGAAATAAGAAGAGACTTGACCTGGAAAAAGTTCCAGCTCAGACAAAATTTATCTTACCCCTCCGCCCCCATTTTTAGCAAATGTAGTGATGACTGGATATTATAGGTACAGCGCTGCCCAGAAGCGTTAGCTATTACTCACTTCATGATAATTAGTCATCTAAGATACCGTTTTTTAAAGACCTCAAATAACTCCATCTGGTTGTTACACTAAAGTCTTAAAGGGAGCCTCAGTGCAAAAGAATGGGCTCCCGTGCTGCAGGGAACCCGGGAGAAAAGGCACGGTGAAATAACAGGAGAGAGTTGGCAGCTAAACGGCCATCTCGGCTTCCCACCTCAGTTCCCCCTTCTGTAATTAGGGGGAAAAGACACCAACCCCTTTTGCTAAGTGCTTCAAGCCCTGGGTAGTTCAAAGCACAACGCAGAGGATATTGTTTTCACTCCTGATGTCCCGCTTCAGACTCGCATCCCCCTGCTGAGCAGCAACAACAGAGCCCCAGTAGCATCACTACGGGCTGTGATGGTCCTTCATCTTCAGGTCTGCTTGTGGGAGGGAGGTTTTCTGCATGTGGTGATGGGCTGAGGAGCTCCATGGGGCTGGCAGTGGTAGCATCATTCCCCCACCCATGATCCACGTGGATCCAGACCTTCCCTGATATACCCTCCTCTGCAAGAAAGAAAGAAGGAAAGCAACTTCAGAGATTTTTGCCCCCCTACCTCCAAATAAAGCTCTTAGGATAAATGGAAAGAGAGAATGAATCTCTCAGGAAAAAAAGACATTAATCTTATCAATTATTTGGATAGGGTGGAATGCAGCGACAGCAGCAGCTAATGAAGTAAATCTAAATGAAGCCACTGTCTGGACATATTTTTTTATTATTATTTTATTTTTACAGAAGGGAGAACATCTGGTGTCTGGCAGTGAGACCAATCGAGTCTCCAATTAATCTCTGCAAAGTGGCATACCTCCTAGTTGTTCTGTGTGCGACCATTTCTTCAGTCCTGACCACCGGTATAGAAAATAGCTTGTTGAATGAGCCGCTGCAGAAATCTTCTTGTCATGAAGAACTCATTAGGTCAGCAATAAAGTGATTTATCAAAGACTTGGATTTCAGCCACTGGCTTCACTTGTACAACAGACTCCGTTGCAGTGCTTCGAGCAAAGGCTTACAAATTACCATTATAATCTTGTAAGCATGGCTCATCTACACGAGCCAGTCCCTGACCAGTGAAGTGGAGACCCAGAAATACAATCTTTTCTGACCTCTATTATATGCTGTCAGCCATCCAGATGTGATGCAATGAGTGGAGCAGATATTAATACTTCTGAATGGTGATGAAAGGGAGTTCACATTCTGGAAGAGGTGCTGGAAGCAATGGGAGGTTGCTTTATGCAATCTTAACTTTTCCTGAGCCTCCGCTGCCCGATCGCACAAGCCCCGCTGCAGGGGAGACCTTTGCAGGAGTGGAAGGTCTCTCGGTGTGTGGCAGCGATCGGCTCGGTCTCACACAGCACCTGACCTTATAAGATCCAACGTGTGTCTGATGATATTTTTAAGTTCCCTCAGGTTGAAAACCTGCCTTTCCCACATCCATCTGAGTTCTGTTTCTGTGCTAATCCCATTCTACTGCATACTGGGAGAGCAGAGGGGAAAAGGTGGCGAGGGAGGAAGGGGATGACTCCTTTAAAAAGTCACAACCCTCAGTTTCCATGGTCTGGAACACAGGATCAAGTTCATCAGCTTTTTCAGCCCATCACATGTACAACTAGTATTTGTCTTTGCAAAACAGATTTCATTTTCTTAACCAAGTCACTTTTCAGACTTGGTTCTTCAAGAAGAAAACCCATGTCTAAGCACAGCTTCAGGAACAAGCCAAATAGGTGCCCATACACATACTGTATTTAATTTTCCATTTTCTGCTCTGCCTCTGAACCTTTCCCACCACCAGCTGGGTCTTGATGTCTCTCCTCTCCACCTTTCCCTCTCTTCCACCAGTTTTTCTCATTGGAATTCCTTCCCCTTCTGCCAGCATCCTGCTTTCCCGCAGGACGTGAACTCAGTTACATCAGCACTGAACTTTCAAACCCGTAATGTTCAAGTGGATTCAAAATTAGTCAAAACAAGCTCATCCATCAATAGCTTTTAATGTCAAGAGCTCTGAGGGCAGGGGTGGGGGTGGAAGGCAGGGCCGCGGTGAATATTCAGGCAACAATGAAAATGTTGTCAAAGAGCAATTAAGAGTGCTCCTGTGACAGGTTGGCACAGCACTTTTTCTAAGGTGAGAGCAGTCATAAAACATTTACAGTTCACCCAGCACCAGCAGCATCAAGTGCCTTTTACATCCAGCCTGCATCTCCTCGGCAATCAGAGATGACCCAAACCTGCCTTGCGCCAAATGGTAATTGCATTTTTAAATAACATTAATCACCTTTTATCCTGACTTTTCAATTTGCCGAGTCAAATGTCATATTCTCTATTGCCGGGCAGCCCCCTTCGCTGCACTGTGAACATTAATTAAACAGACAGATGGAATTTGTTATCATATATTTCAGCCACAAAGCATAAACATAAATAAAGGAACTTCTTTCTTTACTAATACTAGTCAAAAATAATTTGTTCTTATCCAACCATTCACAAGAAATATGAGAACAACATTATCTTTAAGAGTTTTAATCAGAGTCAAAACCCCATTCTGGGCAGAAGAATCCGTACTCCCTTTGTATTCAGGGCTATTAAAGTTATTTCCACGTACACGGGATACAGGACTTTAACATGCGAGTCTGGCAGGATTCGGCTGCAGCAATCCTACCTGGTACCAAAGTCAGGAGCTGAATTCTAAAAAGCGATGAATGGGAAGAAAGAAGCTGAAGAGGCTGCTTGGCAAACAGCATGTATTTCCACTAGGACCTGAGCACGCCAGGTAGGATTTCCATAAGGTGAAGAATATGGCTGTAAGCCAGATATAAAAATGGAAAGAAAAAACAGCATAAAGAATTGAACACCTGAAGACTAATGAGTGAGCTGATGCTCCCTGCGTGGCTGAAGGGCTGAGCATGTTATTGACTGAGACGATGGAGTTTTTGGACAATATGGCAAATCAAAAAGATGTCAGGGAGCAGGAGATCCAGCATTATTCTGCATCCCCTCCTTTCCAAATGAAAGGAGTGAAGCAGAAATTTAATAACAGAGAAATGCTCGTGCTTTCAGTGCTGGGAAAAACCCTTTTGTGTAAAGGAAGTGCTGTGGACAAAACACAGTGAACGGAGGACTGAGAGCCAGTTTCTCAGCGCAGTGCCTACCTGTGTGGGAGCAGCTCCTGCTGTTCTCCTGTGTTGGCCGCTCACCCCACAGAGGATGGACCAGCTGCAACCAGACTACTCCTCACCAGCCTCGACGGTTGCAGGAAGAGGGCAGGAACACAGCAGCTGACCTTTTATGTCAAACGATGCAAGACGGAATAAGCAAAAGGAATTTTCCTCCACTAGTGGAAAGAGATACCAAAGCCCAAGCTTGCAGGGGGCTTGATTTGGTCCTTAGCCAGCCCAGGAGATATCAACAGGGAGTTCAGCTACACCCAACACCCACAGGTGCTCAAAGAAGAAAATTTCTTGTCCGTGCCTTTCTAGAGCAGGAGGCAAGGGGGCGATTTTGGTCTCACTTTATACCTGCCCTCAGAAACAGCTGTCTGGCAGAGCTAGGACTGGAAGCCACAGCTCCTGGGTCTTGCTTCAACAGCACGAGCAGAAGCGCTGCCCCACAGGCTGAGCCCCAGCCCCCAGCGTCTGTCAATGCACCAAAGCCAGGGACAGGCCATCGCGTTTTACCTCCCCTCCTGATCTCCTCTCTAGCAATTCCGCAAGTATCGATTAAGTCTGTGCCGTTCACTCATGGTTGATACGTCCTTCCAACGGCTCACTATGGGAAATTCAAATTGCTTTATTAAGCCATCTCCTATATTTTTACCTACCAGAAACCTAATAATGATATGAAATTAAAACCACATTACCTTTATCTGCAATTATCCCATTATAGAAGCAGGCGAGTGCTGCAGAGGCAGTCATCACATTTTTACAGCATAACTACTTTAGATAAAAATTACAGGCAGGCAGGTTTCCTATCAGTGGAGAGATAAAGTAGGTCCTTTCAGAGCCTTGGCCAGTTTGTGACAGGAGGTCAAATGAAGATGTGCGAAGGCTAAAGTCAGTGTTTCCAGGTGACCTGCATTTTGCTTCCAGGAAGCTTCTCTTTTCCCTTATCATTGCAGCCTTTGTCACCTGCTGAAGATTGTTCAATAGGTGTTTTGTGGTTTTGTCTCTCAGCCAAGATCCATCTTCCTCCAGGACAAGCAGACAACCCCAGAAAATGAAAGGGCACCTGCTGGTCTCACCTTTTTTGGAGGGCTTGTCCACCTTTTCTCACCTCTCCAAATGGTAGAAATAAAAGGGCAGCTTTTATCCTGTAATACAGATGAGAAATGTACCCAAAACACATTTCTTGTGTCAAGCTGATAGATCAAATCTGGAATAGAGGAGGCAAATGTAGACAATGTAGACTGAAAAGAGGAGCATTAGCCAGACAGATGAGTACAGTGAGAAATCAAGTAAGAACTATCCAGTCCGTTTCCCCACAGCCCCAAGCAAAAGTGAAACCATTTAGTCCAAAAATCATTCCTAAATCTCTTTTGTGTGCCTACTACAAGCCGTCTGTTTCTCATACCACAACGGGCATTTTCTAGGCACCAAGCTGTAGGAGAGAGAGGGATCTGCCTTCTGTGAGGACTTTTGGGGGGCTTCCTAGTTGTCTTGCAGAGCTGGTAGTGCCATGTTCAAAAGCTCCACTGTTTATTTTAGTCCTCGCCGAGCGAGACTGGATCCCAGGCCTTTGGGAGCACCCAGAGCACGAAGATTTACTTCTTGCTTGGCCTTTCAGGCTCATTTTTGTTTCAGAAACATCAGAGCATTTGGGTTGTTTCTACTGAACACTGCAATGTTCTTGTCTCTTCCCACCCACGTAAATTGGAATTTTGTGTTGCAAAAATAGGACAAAATGTTTATTCCAACCTTTCTCATGGAACAGAAGTCCCATTTCTGATCATCTCTCCCACCAGAGCCTCCATCCAAAGGGAAGATGTCCTCGAATACTCTCTTTTCCTTGATGAGTACAGAGCTTTCCCCATCTGCTATCTGAGCATAGACAAGAGCCCAAGCTTTGTGTCAACATGTTCCCAGCCTCCTTTCGTAATATGGAAATGACGGCGGTTGCTGCATGCGAAGCTGAAATCAAATGAATAAATGTCAACAGACTGTGGGCAGAGGCACAGGGGTTGCGTAACAGAGCGACTACAAGTGCACAGATGCAGCGAAGCCAAATTGGGTGCTGAGTGGATTGTCAGGGCTTGTTTCTGAGGGATGCACCTAGTCACTTCACAAGCACAGCTGTCAGCCGATGAATTATTCCCCCAAAAAAAATGTCCTGTACCCACCCAGCACTCACGCGGGCCATTTGGGGTGAATATTTTGTGACATGTCTAGGTAAATCTGATGGTGAATTATTATGGAATGGTTCCAGAGGGACCTGGACAGGCTTGAGAAGTGGGCCCGTGTGAACCTCATGAGGTTCAACAAGGCCAAGGCCAAGGTCCTGCACCCAGGTCGGGGCAACCCACAGTATGAATACAGGCTGGGGGATGAATGGATTGAGAGTACCCTGCCGAGAAAGACTTGGGGGTGCTGGTGAATGAAAAGCTGGACATGAGCCGGCAATGTGCTCTTGCAGCCCGGAAAGCCAACCACATCCTGGGCTGCATCAAAAGAAGTGTGGTGGGCGGGGCGAGAGAGGGGATTCTGCCCCTCTGCTCTGCTCTGGTGAGACCCCACCTGGAGTCCTGCGTCCAGCTGTGGGGCTCTCAGCACAAGAAGGACATGGACCTGTTGGAGCGGGTCCAGAGGAGGGACACAAAAAGGGTCAGAGGGCTGGAGCCCCTGTGCTGTGAGGACAGGCTGAGAGAGTTGGGGTTGCTCAGCCTGGAGAAGAGAAGGCTCCGGGGAGAGCTTATTGTGGCCTTTTGGGACTTAAAAAGGGCTTATAAGAAAGGTGGAGATATTTTTTAGCAGGGCCTGTTGCGATATAAACTAATTCTGTTCCAGAAGCAGATAGCCACATTAGCAGGAAGACAGCTTACACAAGAAGCAAGGCCAAAATTTTTGCCACTATACGGTTTTCTGAATGCCACTGTTTGTGCCCATTTGTCTACCTTTCAGGTGACTTTCTTGCCTTTAACCCGAACTGGAATGCTTTCTTTTTATCCTCCTCTCTTACAGCAGAAGAGGAGACCTGTACAAACCAACGCTGCTATAACAAACATGGCAACAGCTTCTTAAATAAACAGCACACTTCTGCACCTCATTCCTCTCAAACAGAAACGCTACTTCAGCTTCTTTGTGCCACTTCCCCTCCAAAACTGCAGCAGCAGCAAAGCAATCAACGAGAGCGTGAAGTAATATCACATACAGCAGACCTGTTTCATTCTGAACAAACACACAAATAACCTCCAGTTTGAGAAGCAGGAATGTACAAACACTTAAAAGCTAATTCCCAAACCCAGCAAGACAAAGGCAGAGTTAAAAGACTCAAAACACCTGAGCAAGCAAAACAGTCTCTTATCCCTCGCTAAAGCAAACACAAAGACAAATCGCATTCACTCTTCAACCCGGTAAGCCAGCCATAATATATCGCCTGCCACGGCAATGGTGATTGTTCTTGTGCTCTCCACCTCAGCCTGATACGCACTTGGCAGATTCATAACTCTTTCAAGCTCTCCAAGATAAACACGCGGGTGCTTGATAGAGAATCTCAGTTATAACGTTCCTGGGAGCGTCCAACATGCTGCCCCCCACACCCAACGCAACAGCAGATCCAGCCCCCCACCCCAGGGACACGTTCTTCAGGTCAGGTCCAAAAGGATCGGAGGTTCCTTGTGCTTTTGGAAGCTTCCTTTCTTCTGTGAGGATGCGTCCCTGTCATTCACAACTGCCTGTAGCATCCTTCAGTGCTCTCATCCCCAGGCCCAAAGGGACCACATAGAATCACAGAATGGTTTAGGTTGGAAGGGACCTTAAAGATCATCCAGTCCCACCCCCCTGCCCTGGGCAGGGACACCTCCCACCAGACCAGGCTGCTCAAAGCCCCGTCCAGCCCGGCCTTGAACACCTCCAGGGATGGGGCAGCCACAACTTCTCTGGGCAAAAGACCGCGCACGGTGGGGTTGTATTGTCTTGGCCACCAGTGCATGAGACAGGGACAAAGGTCTTGCTGCACGCTGGCCTCACCGGCGCGTTTGGCAGCCCCTCCGTCTTCCCCTTCTCTACGCCTAGCGGCTGAAGAGCTCCTGCTCAGCTTGACACCTGCTTCCCACGTCCAAACCCCAGCCTGGGAAATCCTCTTCAAAGGCTGAACTGACACAAGTGACATGGGAAAAAACACCCTCACCCGAAGGAGTCGAGCAGTTTAGAAAAGCTGTCTCCCCCTTCATGCCTAAGGCACAGGGGACTTACTCTGACAACCAGCCGTTACCAGAAGAGACTGTCGGGGTGGGAAGGGTGCAGTCCAGAGCTGCTGCCTGCAGCTACAGCTAAAGGCTGCTGGGAGCACACAGGAGAGCAGACGGCATTTAGGTAGGGGCAGGTGATCTGATGGATTCAAATCTTGATTGAAGGAACCCATTCGATTCACTTGCTGGACGGTTGGAAAATAAATGACAGTCTCTGGCCATGTTTAGCATGCAGGAAATCCTGGGGGGGTGGGACTGGGGACTGCATACGTGCGTGCTTGCAGACAAAATAAACTACAGGGGTCTAGTTTCTAAGACAGCAACCAGCGCGTTCGGAAGTGAGAATGAGCTCAGGACTGTCACATCTATTGCTGCCAAATACATCTGCCCTTGTACAAAATGCAGCGGATGAGCAGCTCTCCTCCAGCCTCCGTGCCAGCCCTCTCATCAGTCCTGAGCTGAACCACGCGTTGCAGCTGGTGGGACTGCACTGGGGTTTGCATCCTCAGCTTTTGGATGGCCATTGCTTGGCGCTCAGCTGCAAGGGCTCTACAACCTCCTGCGCAGCTCGGCCCGGGCTGCTCTGCAGGGCCCAGATTTGGAGAGCTGTGGCAGCTTCACCATCAGTTCTCCGAGTCAGTGCCACTGTCGCCATCACCCTTGCCCTGCCCCGATCGCCCCAGAGAACGTACGTGCCGCAGGGCTGGAGCTGGTGAATTCTCCCCAGCACGGTGCGTGTTACTCGGAGGAACCCCATGGAGCCAGAGTCCCGGCTGTACGCAGGGGCTTAGCAAGAAACCCTGCTCAGCACAGCTGGGCTGATCGGGTACTAAGCCTGAGAGCCCGTTTCAACAACATCCAGCAGATCAGGAATGGTTCAAATATTGCTGTGAAACATTCTGCCTTTCACAAAGGCTAATAGCTTCTGCAGCCTGCGAAGCATGACAGATACAACCTGCATCCTTTACACAACAGCACTGGCTGATACGCTGCCTTCATTTCACCGCTCAACTCGGCCAAAGCCAAGGGAGACACTTGGATCATTCTCTTCTCGTGTTTACTGCCTCCTCCTCCTCCCTACATCCTACTATTGTCAAGATATTCTAGAAGTCTACCATTCTGTCCTGGGTGATAGGAACAAAAACAAACTAGAGTCTTCCCAGCATTTAATTTTAGGTCCTTGAGACCAGACCTTAACACAACGAATGGGGAGAAGGAAATTCTCCAGACAGTAAATACAGCAACCTCATTTAGGTGCCTCTTGTTCCACCCCATCAACTTCCCGACCAACATGTCTGGGGTGAGGTACTGTGATTATCTTCCTTCTGAAAACACAACCTCAATGTATTAATCATTAGAGAAAGGGCAAAATAAAAAAGAATACCCCATCAAAAAAAAAAAAAAAGCAGGTACATTCTCCCTAGCCTGGGACCCAAAGTCTGTGTGCCCTCCAAGCTTCTCTTACAACAAGCACTTGTTTTGGGAGTTTCTGAGGCATGCTGGGGAATGGCCTCCCTGCCCATTGACTTAGTCTGTGGTTTTGAATACTAAAAAAAGAGATTTCTCACCTCGTCAATATTGACCCTGATTTGTTAAAGGTCCATTTGTCAGGGCTAATGCCTTGCTGCAGTATCAGCATATTAGGATTTCCACTTCCCTGTAAAGATGAGTTCATTTCAGAAATCCAGGGAACTTCAGCTACTGGACTTTGGTCTGTCCTTTAAACTCCATTGCAGTATACAAAACACCCTGTAATTGGATGCAGGGATGAACATGCCACAGAACGTGGTGGCACAGGGCAGTTTGCCACGAGGGAATGCTGGCAGCGAGACAGACCAGTAAGATGGCATGATCTGAAGAAACCAAGGAGCACCAGATGGCACAGGGACTGCTCCCACCTGCCAGGCTGGCCCTGTCTTCTCCCCACTTCACAGCCTCCCACAGGTCCCGCTGAAATTGGGCCGACCCTTCCCTCTGCCATGGGGAACGTCGCTGCCCCTCAGCCTGACTGCTGGGACAGCCACAGACCTCGATGAGAATTCCCGCCTCTGCAGCACAAAGCGTTTCATCTCCTCTAATGCCAACGCGCTGGCAGCGAGCACCCCACCAGGGTCCGGTCCTCTGCCAGCAACGCTCTTGTTCAGGCAAAAAGGCCACCAAACGGTGGCATGCAGCTGTGTGCTGACGAGCGCGTTATTTCCTACGGGGAAGAATCACTGCTCTGTTTTCTCTTCAGGAAGGGCAGACGAGGCGTCTGACAGGCAGACCCGTATTTAACCCAGTGCGAGTGTCCCTGCCCACACATCTTGTCCCCCAAACCCCTGGCCAGGTCAATAGGAAGCCTTTGGCTGCCTCTCCGGCAGCAGAGTGTGAAACCTTCCCTTCTCCAAAGTCATGGAGACTACTGCTGCGATCCAGCCTCCTGCCCTAATGATGAAGATTGTTCACGAAACAGCCCCTTCTGGTCCTTCCTGGCCATACCTTCGAGATCAGTCTCCTGCTGGTTCTCGCAGCGTTGGCAGGTACTTGGCCCGCGCTTCCTCCATCCCTCGCCACGCCTCACCCCGCTGCCTCGGCAGAGTCACTCTGATTTACGCCGCGGTCTGCAAGAGGAAGATCAGGCTCGCCGACTCCACCAGGAATCTCATACCAGCCCTGAAAACTGACAGCAGCCAGAGGCAGCTCCGGGCTCATGTCACAGCCGCAGCTCCAGCACGTGGCGGGCAGAGCCTGACCTAGTTTTAACCCTGCTAAATATGCAAAGAGAGAAAATGAGAGCGTGCGGGGGAAAGCAATCCATGGCTTTCTCTGTTCCCCCAGTACTACGCTTTATCTTTGCTACTCTGCTGCTTTATCTTTTGTATTCATATGACATCGAAACATCTCCGCTGCCGGGTCTTCTTATGGGTGTACCACAAGAGAGGAAAAACACGGTGACATTTGAGGGGTGGGCTGTTTGGGGTGTTTTTTGTAGGGTTTGTTTTTCAGGGTTTGTTGGGTTGGTTTGTTTTTCAGGGTTTGTTGGGTTGGGTTGTGTTTGGTTTTTGTGTTTTGGTTTTTTTTTCACAAGCTTATAGGAGGGTGGAATTTTTCAAAGGTTAACATTTTGACAAAATATAAGAAGACTTGAAAAAACTTTTTGCTATCTTTTGAGCAGAAATCTCTCTTCAGCTGTTTACCTTTCCATTTTGCTTGATTTTTGCAGTCTTTTTGTTCTTAACTTAGTCATTGAGAGCTAAATGCTACCCTGACTATCATTCTGACAGGCCTTTTTCGTTTGTTTGTTTTATTTTTAAGAAAATGGATTTTTGCGCACTTGGCTTTATCTTTGTTTCAACATCTGCCTTTCCCTTAGCATTTCTGGTTCACTTCCACCATAGAAAAATACCCAAACTTCAGCTTCTCCTCCCGATTCTTTAATAACTCTGGACCATTTGTGTAGCACACAACTACTTCATTGCTATGGAAACACTATTTTATTTGAATCACCCGCACAGTTCTGTATACCTGTTTTTTTGGCACCTTAACTTCAATACAAAGCTCCGCTCGCTGACGGCGCAGCGGGCTTTATCAAGGGAACCTGCAGCACAGGGTTCTGGTCTGTGTCCTTCAGTTAGTCTTGAGCCCCCTCAGCCAGGATCCGGTGATGCCCGAGATGTCAACGTGTCCTATGAGTCCGAGCACACACCTGAGGTTGAGCTATGAAACACCACGGTAAGATGGGGAATATTGCCCAGCCCAGGGATCATAAGAACCTGTGGCAAAAAGAAATAGAAACCCTCTAAACATTTGCTACCAGCGAGCGAGAGAGAGAAGAGATGCTCTTCTCATCCAGCGCACCCCCGTGAATGAATACGCCCAGTGTAGAGCCAGTTTCCTTCCTGGAGAACATGAGCAGCCCAGAGCAGAGCAAGTGGAGAAACGTGGGGAAGACAAGACGGAGAGGAACTGCCTGGGGAGGGAGAGGACAGAAATGGGACACCAAGATACAACCAGGTTTTGGACACGCTCATACTGCACAAGGGGCACTGCCACTTGATAGCACACGTGGAACTAGTCTCAGGCATGGAGATTCTTGTCGGAGCAGTTAAGAAAAAAAAGCCAAGGACAGGAAACCATGAAAACCATGAATCAGTAGAGTGCAAGTGGTGTTGTTTCTGGCACCAGTTGAGAGAACGCTGGTCGTTAGGACTCCTATGAACATTCCTGACCTTGCTCAGGAAGGCTCTAAATTAAATGATTACATCCCTTGACTTCAACAGAACTCAGGCATACGCTTGTGTGCTTTCCTCAGCAAGGCTTTTTTCTGAATCAGGATCTCCATGATTACAGTCAACTAATTATTCAAAAAGCATTTTCATCTGGGCTCCAAGCAATCAAATTAAACACAACTAACGTGGGTTTGGCAGGACTCCACACAAACAAAAGTTGCTCTGTTTTTGCGCAAAATTGGAAAATCAGTTTTTGCTAATAGCCTGATGTATGAAATCTGCTGGTGCAGCTTTTCACTGTTTCCCCAACTTTTCCATTTTGCCGCAAAACTGTTGATGCAATTCTGTCCTGATAAATGAAACCCCGTGTCTCACAACATCCTGCCTCGAGTACAAGACCCTGTAGGAATCAGAGACTGAGAAAGAATGAATTGCTATGGTTTGCAGTATAAGTTGATAAAGACAAAGAGCATGCTGAAAATAAAGGAATCAACTGTGTGCCACTTTATCAAAAGAGATACAGCAAGACAGTGATATAAATCATGAGGCTTTAGCAGCTCTAGGAGATTTCAGGTAGGAAGGCAAAGGGAATAACACAGAGCAGAAAAAACATACATATGAAATATACCGAGAACCATACCTCATTTTGGCCAGACGTGCAAACGAGCTTTCTACGCTTTCTAACAAAGCTCACAACAGTCTACTTGTCTCATTGCTCTCAGTGCTTTCCTGTGAAATTCACTTGACTTTTCCCTCCGAACAGCTATCCTTATGGCTCATTTTTCACAGTGAAGCAGGGAGTAAAGCACGTCTACACCTGAAGGCAGCGTGTGTCTATTTTTGGCTCACTGAATCGGAGTGCATCCTTTTTACAGATGAAATTTTGATGCAAAAATCATGAGACTTCGTGGCTGTAAAACACGCGTCAGTCATAGAAACGATAAATAATGTGGAAATGCCATGGAGTTGTGTTAGAAGAAGGATCTATATTTATCAAATCATAATTGGAATAAGAAGAGTCAGGCTCATGAATGAAATCTTCAGTAAGCAGAGGGATATGAATTTTTGCAATATGCTGAAGCGATGCAATAGCAAAAGCAATGATTGTAAATATTAATATTAGTTACATACATACCGAAACTAATCTCTAAGATGGGTGGAATTTTAGGCTGAAATATTTGAGTTGATGCAACGTTATAGGGGACGGCACTGTTCATCACCCTGCTCTCAGCAAAAGGAAGCAGTCCCCCTTACTTGGAGGTCTTCATGGAGGAAAACCCCTCTTCTGGCTCGGGGATGCCCCGGGGAGGCACGCAGGAATGTGGAGCTGTGTGCCCACCAGTTCAAGCCACTGAATGCTGGGATAAATGCAGCCCAGCTGCCTCTGAGCCCCAGATGCTCCAGCTTCGTGGGCAGCACCTGGAAGGCACCAGCCGACAGCAGCAGATACAGGGTCCCTTGCGCAGGTTTGTTCCAGGCTCTCAACACAGGCTCTAGACAACCAAAACCGTGTGTGGTGTCACGTTAAGCACTTCAGAGCTGTTTATAATTTGCATATTTTTGCATTGTTATTGCACAATTAAGCTGAAGACTTCCAGACCAAGCTGTCCCGCAGGCACGAGGAAATCCAGCGGTGGGTAATTTTCAATCCTGGCAATTGGTCAGAGGAAAAAAAAGAAACTGTTTGGGCCAATATGTGCCATGCATGTTAGGAAGGTACAGTCAGCAGTTTCTTTTATTAAGAATTAAACCTTTTTTGGGGTAGCAAAAGTATATTAAGTGACATCAAGTATCACTTGTACAAAATGATACTTCCGAAGGACCACTGAAGAACTGGTGTAGACTTTTTCTGAGGTTCCAGCAAGATTTCTTTTTGACATCCCCAGCATTTTGTCTAAAACCACCTGTCCCATCAAATTATCCTTTTAACCGGAGAAGGGACTGGAGAAGGAAAACGGATGTCTAATACATCCTCAACAAGAATTTAAGAAAGCATGACAAAAAAACATACGCCATGTATTTTTTTTATGGTCTTTTCTGTTATTACTACCATGCCAATGATGTGTCCTGGGATCTTTATACATTTTCAAACCATCACTAAATCATTTCGTAGAATAATGAATTCAGTACTGAGAATGAGCCACACAAATTTTACGACTTCTTTTAGTTTTTATGTCACATCTGGAAACCCACTGGACGTGGTGCTTTGGTGCACCTTTGGAGAGTGACTCTTGGCTTTGTCTGAGGACGCCCTCTCCTCCGCTCTCCGTGCCTGCGGTTAGGACCTCTGTTTCCACTGAGGAGTAGGAGCGGGACATGCTGACCATGTCTGGTGCTGTATTGTACAGCAGAGAAACCGCCTCGTGTTCTTGGAAGCGAGCCCTGTGTTACACAACTGCGGTTCAGAGGTTACAAAGGCAAAGGCTTTGCCAGCGGACTCGACACTTCAAAGCGGTGGCAACAATTGTTGGATCAAACAGAGAGGAAAGAAGTTGCCTGTGGGTCCCCAAAGAAAACTGGAGTCTCAGAAGCAAAAACAGGATCCAGAAGAATCTTACTGAGAAACAATGAGAAAAAAACTGCTCATTTATGTGGAACAAAAGCCTGAGTCCTCAAGAAACTCTCCAAGTTGCTTCCACATCCAATCAATATTTTCTCTAGCACATATGGAATGAGCCTCAGCCAACTTCCTCCCCCAGACATTCCTGTTTCTGACTAGAAAGAAGCAAGACAGCTAATTCAACAAATCTCATTCATGCTTACAGGAGTCACCAGGCTTGGAGGGACAGTCTCACCATCCGGTTTTCTGGACTCAACGAATTACTGCAGACAAGCTCAGCCACAGACACGTCCATACATAAGCTCTCGGCTCACAGCAGATGCAAGGTAATGTCACATAAGCTCAGTCCTCTAATGACAGACAGAAAATCTGAAGACTGAGATTTCTGACAAGTGCAAAGGAAAGAGAAAATTCAAGACTGGTCACGGACTGGGGATAGAGATGAAGCGTGGTCTACGAAAACCATGTAAGCAAGGTAGAATTCCCGTTCCGTACAAGCCTGACTGTTTTTTGCAGTTAGCACCAAAGTCACTTCAGCTTAGGAATGGACCGAATAACCTTGGCTGAGGCACGATGCCAGTAATTTGGATTTGCTTGAGTATGTCCAAAGAAAACACTCAGTTTGAGTATTTCTCCACAGACCATTTTCTGGTCTTCTCTCCTGCTGCAGCAAACCTCCCCAAAAGTTCTCTTTTAAGAAACTATTTGCTGCAAAATTAAAGCTAATGAGACTCCTTGAAGAGATTAACCCCCTTCTATTTCAACCTCAGCGTCTTGAGGCTCAGACAACTCTTTGAAACTCAGAATTTTCCATTCACGTGCTGCCAAAGATCTGCTGAGGATAACAGCCCGTCCCACCTGCCCAGTCAGCAACACGGATGGTGGGTGTTCACTTCTGCTGCTTCAACGAAGGGCACACCATTTTAGCTCACGTTATCATGGAAATGGGTTTACGCAGAGATGTTTGACTCTGAAGCGGAAGGGCTGGGGCACGCATTACTTCCCGCTGACTTGCCAGAGCTCATCTGTTGGTGCCTCTAGGCCCAGACATGCAAAGTCAGCTGGGCCCTAAAACCATCTGAAATATGGGGATAGATATTGCCTGAGCCCAAACTCATGCATAAGCCTCACTTGATTTTAACGGCATTTATGCCCTAGTTGATAGGACGTGCCGAGGGCCTTAGCCACTTACAGGCATTTAATTGAGAATTCTGACACAATTCTGTAGACAACTTCCTACATTTTGGTATAATTTGTTGGTTTGTTTTAGGAACAATCCTGCAGTTGTCACAATTCCACCTGGGAAAGGGCACGTGTGCTGTCTTTCTTTCCCAGGCCCTGGAAATACCAAGAAAGAGTGATTTTAAATATTTTAGAAACTCTTGTATCCACAGCAATGGACTCTTAAAACTTCAATGGCTGTTTATTATTTACGAGAGCATTTTAAAAGGTAAATTTCAGATCACAGTGACCTGTATGTTAATTGCTAAGGGTTCATTTGAAGATGTGGTTTGGAGTCCTCTTACAGGAATTTGGAAGAGAAGAGGATGTCCGAAAAAGCGAAGCCAAGTTTTTCCCAGTGTGTTGTCTAAGTACAACACCATCTTGCTAGGAGCTCATGGCAATAAAGGCAGTAAGGAAAAAGAAATACAAATGCCTTAAATTCTGAAAAGCAGTCAGGGTCAATCCCAACCACTGAATTTCTACATGCATTAAGCAGCAGCCCTTGTGGCAGCACATATTTTATACTCCTCTCTGTCCCAAACACCCACAATTTTCCATTTGTATGACACTTTACTGCCTCTTCATTATATACCCAGGAAGCAATGCTGATGGATTAGCATCACATCCAAACCAGAAACTGGCATCATCTCAGACTCACGCGATTTATAACAACTGCTAAGTAAATTGGGATACTTTTTTTAGTTCCCACTCTTCCCTTTTTAAAAATAAATCTTAAGAAAACACAATCCCAAAGGCCTAACAGGCATACATTTACAGATGGCAGCAGCGGGTCATAAATGACATCTTTTCCTGGTACTATTTATGAGAGCCAAATAAACTGAACATATTATGAGCCATTTATAATGTTCTTCAGTAGAACAGTCAGCCAAGAGACAGAGCTGAAAGCCTGTTGTAACAAAAGATATCAAAGTGAGGAGAACAGTATCTATAATTACTACTCCAGCGATAAAACAAGCATCCTACAGCAGATGGATTTAACACGAGATCACTATTAAATAAAACACTGGCTCGAATGCCAAGGAATGAATATTCAAGAGGGAGTGAATTGAGTGAAAGGGTATAAAGGCAGCCAATGTAGCTCAGCTAACCTAGAAGTTACTCGCAACTCTAACCCAAAAGATCAAAACCCACCTAATTGCCCACACTGGCTGATCAGTCCCTCTGCAGTCAAAAACTTTCAAGGTATTAATCGGCGCTTACACAAATGACGGGATTGAGCACAGTGGATCCTGACCACGTAACACTGATAAAAAAAAAAGATGTAAAACTCAAACCCCAAACAAACCCCAAAACTAACGATATCAATTTGCAGAGCTTTTTCACTTACCACTTCATAAACTTTTCAGTTCTTCATCAGAAACACACTCTAATTCATCTTTTTGGCAGCTTCATACTTGTAGGACATTGTTTGACAAAGCATGAGCCAAGTTGCAATCTAAAAAAAAGGGGTTCTTTTCATTTTTAGAAGTTTTGAAAAATATTTTATGGTCAGAAGTAAGGCTGGAATTAATTAAAGTGAATGAGGCTGCGCCATGGAACACGGAGCTGCAATGCTCATGCTTCAGAGCAGGGCTCCAACTCACAGCGGGTTTGGAAGCACTAGAAAGGATGCCATCACTAACATGGCACTTTGAATAACTTTTTTTTTGGTCAACTTGCAGTGCTTTTTAAATTAAATGTTTCTGTAAGATATACTTTTGGTATTAACTATGTAATACCTTAACTTGAAAGACACACTTCAAAAGCTTGAGACTCACCTCATCAGCTCTCTAAGATCATTTAAACTATGCCGTAACACGAACAAGGAGAGGACAAACAGCAGCAACAGCAGAAGATACAAATTCAGAACCAGTGTACACCATTACAATGTAAGTTCAGAGTAAAAAGACATTGAACATCATGAAAGATTCAAGCCTAAAATATCCAAACGCTTTCTCAGCGACCCAGCCCTACCCCTAAAGACTCAGGCTGCATCAGACAGTTCCCTCTGCAGACGCTGTGGTTGGAAATAGAAACCAGTCACCGGCGACTCTCCCAAGCCGCCTGGGCTCCCAGCAGGTTTAGCTGAATTATCAGGGCAACATGTGAGCGGGGCTGATAAACTATACAATATTTCGCAGTTATTTTAAAAATTTATGTAAACAGTTTTGCAATCTTAAGTTAATAGCCTTTACACATTTTAAGAACTAATATGTGGAAGACATATAGTCTCGGTGATATATATACACACATCTATGTATGTAAGTATATACATATATAAATACATATATATGTGGCAACAACAACCTCAACAATGGCAACAGAGCAGCTGCTGCCTTGTCTCGATTTTGCATGTATTACGAAGGACCAGTGATACGAACCCCAGATGTAGTAACAAACCCAGCTTCACCTACACCCTGAGCTTCTGATTATTTTGGGGAAGAAAACTTAATATTGGAAAACCGGGAACCTGTGCTTTAAGGCTTGTCCAATGATTAATATATATTCAATGGATGGCCCTTGGAGACTGTAAGCTACCGTTTACTAATTTAGACAGAGATGATTAAGTAACATTAAGGTGTGGCTCCTCCTTTATCTTATCACTACACTCATATGTACGCTTTGTATGGAAAACTTTATTTGATAATAAAAATAGCATTCACAGACTTTCTCCTTCTTTGTTGCTACATCATATACATAGTGTCTGTTCTGTTCCAAGGACAGAAGCTCGTACTGGGTAAGTCCACATCTACTCAGACTAGTGTTATGTATAAACCCAATCAGTCAAATAAAGCTATGAACAATGTAGTATTTATATATGCATAGTGTTTTATAAAAAAGATTGGCCCACGTACTGCTTTTCATCAACACAGAAAAGGGCATTATGTCTATAGCACGTTGCAAGAAATGATGATTGAGGAACATAGACCGCATACAAGTGCTTGATAATACATAAGCAGGCCCACCATGAAGAAAGAAATGATATCCAAACCAACAAAAGCTTTAGAATTTCTTATATAGTCTCCCATTTTAAAACAGCTTTACATACCTGATTCAGTTTACATTAAAATATATCCCCTGAATCAATTTCTTCCATTTTCAGAAATATAAACACTTAATCACATTCCTCACAGCTAAATTTTGTCATAAATCCTCTTTTATACAAGAAAAAAGGCAACAGTTTTGTGGTTTTTTTTCCAACAGGCTCTATTAATTACAATTTAAACTGTACACACAATGATCGGCCATCTTCTTTCTTGGTTTTGTTTTTACAGTACCATGGCAACAACAGTGATAGACTTGCAATGTTTTCGTGTTCGGATGGAAAATGTGGAACAGTATACATGTACACACCAATGCACTGTAAAAAGCAGCAGTTTACTTTAGTGGTCCAACAGTAACGGCAAACATTTTGGCTCAGCTAGGCAGTAATCCATTAAAATCTTATACCAATACTACAGCAGACTTACCACACAACTTGCAAATTTAAAAATACAACTTAGAAACTTGCAGGTTTTCCCTTTTGCTGCTGTTCTCAGGTTCAAATTTACAGCATATAACCAGTACGGATAGGCTTCTACAACCAGGTTGTCCCACTGATTGCCTCTTTTTGCCTGTGTTTTTCCTTTGATACATCTTTTTTTTTTCTTTTTCTTTTTTTTTTTTCCCCCAGCAAGTGCACTCCTTTTGTCTCAGCAAGGATGAACCAGTAAAATAAAAAAAAACTTTAAATAAAGAGCGAGGAGAGAGCTTTTGGAATTTGGCAAAATAAGAAAAGCCCACTGGTTTTTGCCTGAGCAGAAGGAATACACCTACTCCGAGAGAGAGGACTTTGCTCCCACCGTATTGTGCCTTGTCCCGGGATCCCGATCCCTTCCCTTGCTTCAAAGCAGACAAACCATACCATGCATGCTCGGGTTGCTGTCCATATACATCTAGGAGATGAGCAGGGCTGCAGCGGCTGCCTTAATGAAATATCGTTAAATGTTGCTGAGGCTAATGAGAGATCAACAGTCTACGTTAGTGTGTGACACAGGCATGGTGGTTACCAGTCTTTCTGCCTTTGCGCGTCCTGTAGAGGGGGCCTGAAAGTATAAACTGTTCACGGAACAAACTAGAAATTCCTTATCGTAAATCATCTTGTGCTGTGTGGGTTTGTATTTTTTTTTTTATTTTTATTATTTATTATTATTATAAATATCCTTCATTGAAACAGTAGTCTCTTCAAACAGTTCTTGCAATTTTAGGAACATTTGTCTCTTTCTTTTTTAATTCCTTCAGCAGGAGCGCTCCATTCCTACTGAGATGAACAATTTTCTTCCTTCCCCACCCCCAACCCTTAAAAAATTTTCTACATACAGTGTAGCAGTGAGTCACTAGAGAACAGTCTGGATCAAATTATTCAAACTTGGTGATAAAATCCTTTGCCTATATTATATTACTGGCTACCCCCATTTACTATATCGGGGAGGAAGGAAAGTAGCCCAATAAAGGAATTATTTTTAAGAAATCTACAAAGAATGTAGAAACAAAATTTTATAATCCTTTAGGACCAACATTTGGCAAGTAATTAAAAAAAAAAGAATACACTGAAAAATACTTTCTTTAATATTATACATCAGGCACAACACTTTTTTTTTTTTTTTAAGATTTCATCTGCATAAAAGGTTTGTAGGATCAGCAGGTGCCGGATGTCTCCTCGCCTGCGAAAGCCAGGTGGATTCAGCTCCCACACTCTCTCCTCCGCTCCCGCAGCGTGGGGAAGGCGACGGGGACCCCGGAGGAGCCCCTCAGATGCTGAGGTCGGTGCTGCACTCCTTGTACGGCCGCCTGCGCTGCTCGGGCGGGTGCCGGCGGCTCGGCTCCTGCTTCCAGCCGGGCTCTTCCCTCTCCCGGTGGCCAGCTCGCTCTTCCCGGAGCCGTCTGTCGGGCGACCTCTCCCTCCGCCGGTCAGACGACTTGGCCCGCCGGTCGAGGGAGTTCTCTCTTCTCCGATCGGGCGACCTCCTGGGCTCCGTGAGTCTCTCCAGCGACCGCCGGCGGCGGCTGGGCGACCGCTCTCTGCGCCTCTCGGGGGAGAGGTCTCTCCTCCTCTCGTGTCGCTCCCGCCTCTCCAACGTGTTGTCGGCGCTCCTCGTCCCTTCCCTCCGCTTTTCGGGAGACCTCCTCTTCTGCCCGTTCACCACCGCCCTCTCCGGCTGCCTCTCGCGCCTCCTCTCCGGCGACCTCTCCGTCCTCCTGCCTGGCACGTGGTCGTTGGTTTTAGAAGTCCCATTCCAAGTGTGGTGTTCATTGGGATGTCTGCTAAACTCTCTGCTGCCTTTTAGGTCTCTAACGTAAGTCCGCTTGTCCCCATGTTGTGATGATTTGTGAAGGTCTGGTGGATAACTGGACTCCGATGATGGGTGCTGCCGTCGGTCGGATGGCACGGGTTTCATTTCCGATACATTTTGTGAACCTGTGGCGGGACTGTTCCTGTCACTGCTGGGGTCTGAAAGAAAATAACAGCAAAGCGTTTGGTACAGATGCCTTCCGCCGCGCTGTGACACCACTTATCACTCTTCAGACTTCATTAGTGACAAAAACAAACAACTGTTAAAGCAGTCAGCGAAGGCTAACCGAAGCTTTTGTTAATTTAACTGCGAACAACGAGAGTTACAGGTTAGTACTGGTGCTGCTCTGTTCGTTAGCCGTGTTTTGGTCCGAGCCGATATCATCTTTATGCTCTTCTGGTCATGGGGCATTTTACATTTTCCCCAAGCCCAATTCAGAATGTTTCGGTTACACTACTTTCTTTCCAGTGGGAAAAAAAAAAAAAAAAAATTGCAGTTCGGGTTGTTGGCTGTTTTTTGAACAGTTTCCAATAAAAAGGGCCTTTAGGAAAGGATTTTTTTTTTAAGTCTTTTGAAAAGAATTGCCTTCCAGGGGTGGCAGGCCTTGTTTCAAATAGCAGACAATGTACAGAAAATAGAATTGATTATTAAGTTTTCACCTTGTAAAATAACATTTTGAAGGTGTGAGAATTAGACTGTAATCGTGCAATTTCCATTTCATTTAAGACATTACTTAATCTCATTTAGTTCTACCACGTTATGAAAAGGCCTAGGGTAGATTTTGGTTTTGCCACAATGATTCAAACAATGATGACAAAAGTTATGATTTTTTCATATCAAAGCAATGGAAAGATATTGTAATATGTAGGATGGCTTTGATTAAAACCTAATCTCCAGTTCATTATTTTTAATGTAGTATTTCAGGTAAAATACAGCTGAGCTACCTCTGCGAGACAACTGCAAAGCAGAAGGAAAAAAACCCAGCCCTGCACTGTAGCTAAGCTACAATTACGCACATCATTGGTAACGGATGTTTATGAATGATTCATTATAGACGTGGCAAACATTAAAGTAGCTGCGCTGACTTAATGCGAGCGTTGCTTTTATTTGCTTATTGTTTTCTTTTTTAAAGCAACTTCTGCACAGCAGCTCGGCTGGCCTTCGCTACGCTTCCTGCAGGCCACCTGCCGCTCGCACCGAGACGCCCACCCCGAGGTGGGCTATCCTGAGGGCAACGACTTGAAAACCCTCACAAACTCTTGTGGGGACACATTATTTTTTTCCCTGTTTTCTCCTTTTTGTCTTCCCTCCCCCAAGCCAAACACTCTACATGCTCATTCCTCCTGCCATCACGCAAAGCGTCTCCCGTTTGATGGCATTGCCATTCCTTAGAGCTTGGGAGGGTCGGTGTGTGCATGGGCCATGACTTTTGTGATTTCCAGGTGAAACCCGTGTTGCAACTCACGTGTGTGCATTTTTGCTTATTAGCGTTTTCAGGCAGCAGCTGGGGACCACGCCGCTTTTCCGTAGCTGTAAGCACGTGGCTTGCAGCAACCTGGCTACCGCACAAGGTACAAGCGAGGTTTAAACGTGTCCTGTGGTGTACTTACAATTCGGGGGACGCAGGGTGCTCGGAATGAATTGCTGTACATATAAAATATAGCGAAGCGGAAAGCAATGTGAGGGAATTAGGCCACAGCACAAAAACACCTAATATTGATTTTAGCTACAAACCGTAGTTTGATTATGGCCCATAAGGTAGAAGCAAGACTCCCCGAGCTTGTCATTTCTCATACATGCAGCGATATTAGGAGGTATCATCGCTGAGGAAGGAAGAGCCCAGCACCAAGAAAAGTAAGAGAAAGAGAAAGAGAAAAGTAGAAAATTTAGATTCCCTATAACAAAGATGAAAGAAAGAAAAATCTTCATATTTTATCTTAGAATAAAGAAAGTTTATTTTTCCAGTCAGATTGTCTAGGCTTCACCCAAATATAAGGCTGCAAAGACAGCAGTTGTTATTATCGTGACATAAAGAGACATCTAAGAGGTGATTCAATAACCCAGACAACGAGAGCATCCATTCTAAAAGACAGCTGGAACAGCGACACAGAATGTCATAGAAAAAACATTAACAATCAAACAACAACGAAAAATAAAGTCCACCAGAGACCACAACATTAAAAATAAGTACAAAACTCATTACAAAAATATACAGCCTCATAGAGAAGCACGTTCCAATCGAGTCAGAAAAATATTGGAACTTAACATTATTAGAGGAACCATTTGCGACTGCAGCCAACAGAACGAAGAGAGGAAGGAGTCCCAAATGTTACAAGGATATTCTTTACAGTAGTGCAACCCCTGTATATTAAATCCTTGCTTGGAGAATGAACGTTTAGTGGTTTAGCGGTAGCCAAAAGAAAATTGGTGGTGGATTTCCATCCTCAGTGCAACAGACATATGCTTTGAGAAGTGAAGCACTTAATTTACAGGGTATTTATGCAGTCTAGCGTATGATACAGTACTGTACATCCACAGGAGTATAGGAAAAGACAAAAGTAGAAAGAACATTACAGAATTTCAGTGCCATCATTGAACCTTCTGGTGTGCTATTTATGTTACAGAAGTGTAAACCCACAACTTCCCTTCCGTATCGTTCAACACTTCAATTGTTTGTTGGTTATACTCTGAATTGGTCATTTAAAGTTAAATAATGAGCAGAGTGAGCAGAAACTCCCAAATGTGGTACAGTAAAGGAAAAGAAAATCTGGTTCATAAATTGTGCAAAAGGGTTTTGTTTCCGGTTTTGGGACATGGAGTGAATGATAAACACAGAACTTACTGACACAGAAATAACCCAAATACGGGGAGAAAAGTATAAAGGACATCCCTTCAATCATCAGTTTCTATAGAAACCTCAAAGACCTTTGGTTGGGAGTAGCCCTCCATCGAGGGCACAATATTTGACAATTATCTCAAATAAATAAGACATAATTATAATATTAAATAGTGTGCTAAGTTAAGCCACCCAGCAATCCAACCTCCGGGGGAAGAAAAGGAAATCTAATGCAGTTCTTAGTAAGAAACGAGGACAGAATGTTTCCCCCAAGACAGACATGAGAGCACCTTTTCATAACCTCCTCACCTTTTCAGACCTTACAAATTAACAAGTTGAAACCAGCAGACAGTTTAAGGGGGGAGAAAAGGGCTCAGGAGGCCAAATCAATATATTTTTGCAGTAAAGCTTTTTTTTCCCTTCTTTTTCTTAAATAGCTTTATAAATATTTACATAAATATTAAGGGAAGGCAAAAATCTCATAAGCCATCTCGGCATTCATGTCTATGGATACAGACAGGAACTAAGAAAAACCTAACAAAAAAAAAATCACTGCTTCAGAATAATAACTCAGGATCCCAGTTTTTGCATTGATAGTAGAGACCTATTTGAAACAACAATTCAGCCGCTGAGAAACAGTTTGGCACAGTTCAATGACATTCCTTGTTTGGCTGGACAAGACAATAAGGTTTTTTTGTTTTGTTTTGTTTTCCTCTCTGATCACCAAAAATACTGCTATGATGATCTTGCCTTACACTGCGCCCCAAGTCCATGGAAGCAAGCAAAGGATGAAATGTGTAGAAAATTCAGCACAAGCGAGGCAATTAATCATATGTTGCAAAGGTTGGTAAGACACTGGTGAGAAAGGAAAATAAAAAAGAATTCCCGCTTCAGATCTTGAGACATATCATTCATGGAGTGATGCCAGGGAAGAAAGGAATGTTTTCATAGTTTGACCCACCATATTCTGGGACAGAGCCATCTCCACGTTTCAGAAACAGGCGGACCCTGCGGCCACCATTTTTAATCAGTTCGATGGCCCGAGCGTGCTTCATGTTCTTGGTAGTTTCGCCGTTGATCTCTAAGATTTCATCACCGATCTGCCAATGTAGTAAAAGAAAAGAATCTAAGATTAGAAACAACCCCCCCGAGGGTCACCACCAGCACACCACAAGACAATGGCCACAGCAAAGGTGGAAGAACAACTTTACACCATCTGAAGTTAAATATACCCAATTTCTTCCAGTGACAGACCACAAAAACCAGTCCGCAGGGGCCTGGGAGACATGAAGATGAGAGGGAAAGCTTGAGGTATCAAAATATTTCATTACTGTTCTGTAAAACCACATTGCCTTACTGTATTGCTCACTAGCTAGAGCTGTGTTACAACTGCTGTTATTTCATTCTATTTTGATTTTTTGTAAAGTCTTTGGTCAAAGAGGTTGGTTATTTTGCAGTCAGCTGTAACTGGGGATGTTCAAATAGCTTTTTCAAGTCCGTTTCTCACTTGGACATAGATACCTACTATGAACCAGCAAAGCTGCTTTTGTAAATATAATCATTTATCAGGACAGGAAAACAGGGCTTGCAAGAGCTTGTCAAAGCACTGACTTCCACAGGGCAGCACCGATTTATTTTCATCAGCAAAAATTTTGGACCTATAAATCTATCCCTAGCAAAAGAATTTTGAAAATGCCCTTTGCATGATATATCTGGAAAAGGAAAAGATATATGCAGGAAAGATATAATGCCTTTTCTATCAGCGGAACAAGGAGTACATAAAATGTAGCAATTTAATTTTTCTGTAGGCATTTTATAACATATGCCCTTGTTATAAAGCTGATAAGGTAGCTGATATCTGAAGTCAACAGTTAATACTAACCAAAAACTAAATTATAATTTCATAACCCACAGGTCAATATACGTGCTCTCTCCCCCCTCTGCCCGCCGGCACAGGAGAGATCAGGTGCGACACCCCGATTCTCTACTCACAGCTGCAGCTTTAAAAGAGCTGGCAAATATTGTGGCTCGTACATTTTCATTGCTACATGTACCTTTGTTAGGCTTTAAAAGCCAGATTATGTATTAGAATTTGGAAACCTGGGCTGGAACAAGGGGGTGAAGTCTTCCAGTGCACACACACTGCTAAGTCTGTATACAAAGGGCGACAGAAACCACTGACACAAGTAAATAGGAACCTCTGCTCCTTTCAGTTAACATTTAATTTTCCTTTTAGCCGGCACGGCAGAAGGTGTGCCTGTAAGGGAGAGGCAGGGAAGTCAGCTTATTGCAAAGAAAGGTGTTTGTTAAATCTGTTTGTGCATACCCTCATCTTCCCACATCTCTCAGCTGGACCGTCCTCAGCTAGCCGCAACACGTACAGATCCATATTATACTCCCGGCCACCTCGCAGGCTAAAGCCAAACCCTTTGGCTCCTCTTTCCAGCTCAACAGTGTAAAAATCTTGGTCCTGCTGGAGGGAAGACAACATACGTGTAATTGAACAGACAGTTAAATGCTGCTCTACTCTCATTTTGAAATGACCATTATTTTTGTTAGTCATAATTAAAAAAAGAAAATTAGTTGAGTTTTCACGCACAGACTAGGATTTCCTGCTTCCTCAGACTTCACGCTGCAATTTGGACTCCCGGCAGTGGTTTGCAAAGGGCTGTTTGAACGAGTGGGTTTGGCCACGTCCCACGCGTTTTTAGGCACCTCTGTTATACACCACCTCCTGTGCCCACGCAGAAAGGTGCATTTTGGGAGGGTGATTAGTGTTCTACCAACTGCAAAGGAAGGCTGGGGAAACCTCACCCCCAGTGCCAGGCTTTAGTTAAATGTCTAATGGTACCTGGGATGAGTCTATGCCATGGTGCTGGCTTTTCCTTTTTGTTACCACCTCCTCTATTCCTTTGCAAGAAGCTCAGAAGCACATACATCGTTTTTCACAAATGCTGTTAGCGTAGGGATGTTCTGAAGTCCCTAATGGAAGAGGTTACTTCTGGGATGGCCAGTGGCAAGGAAAGGTAACAACGAGATAGATAATCTCTTTAATAATAGCTGGAACACTATCAGGTTTTACTCTTTTTTGTCCTCTGAATTTATCATTTACACACAACAGTACTTTCTGGAGAGGTCCCAAAAAATATCCAACTCAATAAATAAACACACAAATTATTACTGTCGCAAAAACGTCAGCTTTTTTTTATTCTTTCTTTCTTTCTTTTTTTTTTCTCCCTAACAGTCTTGAGGAGAATGTGTTGGAAATGTTTCTCAGCTGAAAAAACAGCAACACATACTAAGAAACTCATCAGCAAATTCCTCTTTCTCAAGCAAACAGGCTGAGGGAGAACAACCTCCCAGTAGGAATTTTCAAGGGCAATATTTGAACGCAGGCTTCAGGCAGATTGGAAGCAACAGTCTGTGGTAAACAAAACAATTAGAAAGGTACTCCTTACCTGCGCGGCTTGGGGTGGTTTGAAATCAAACTGAGATTCCTGCTTTGGTTTGGCGTTGTTCCTGCTGTAACGAATAAAAGAAAGAGGGAGAGAGGAAAAATACAGCTCATGGGATGTGAAGACGATCAAGAGGTAACCGAAGAGAGAGCATGTCAACATGCTCTCCTCAAGGAAAACAGTCTGACCTGGTCTCCTGTGGTATTTGCTGAGGAGTATGTGTGGTTGTAATTGTAGCAATTTTTTCTGCATTGGTCAATAAAGTAGCATTGGAGGATTCTGCAAAATAAATTTTTTTTTTTTTCATTACGAGGGAAGACCATTGGCTATTCACTGCAAAAAAACCCATGTTTTGCAAAGGCATTTCACTGGAAAGCATCGTTATGTTGGTTTCAAAGAACTTGAGATTAGCTCAAATTTCTTAAATCCACAAATTAACAGGATAAAATCTAAGCTAAATCATAGTAATTGTGTATGTGAAGGTGTACAATTGTAAAAAGAAAAGAAAAAAAATAAAATTGGAAATCTGCATTAGAAACACCTATTAGGTGACTGTTAGGCACACTCAGAACAAAGACTGACTTGTAGAGGAAGGGTTGAAGACATGAATTCCAATCATTAAAGTCTCCAAATACAGTAGGTCGGCTGGATTGATTTTATAGTAGCAATAACTATTCCATGGATTATAAACTTAGCAGTGCTTCCTCCATCAGAAACTGCAATCTTCAGTAGGATTGAGATGTGGCTTTTACCTAATACCTCACAAGGTGATATTGAATGCGGCTAAAACCCAAACTTACTGAAATCCATCTCTGAAATACAACCCACTGCTGCCAGAGCACTCAAAGCTGCACGCAGGGACATGGAACCACCTGTACCAAATGCACCAACAGCTCTGGGTACCACTTACTAAAGGGCTCACCAAAGAGTGGGATTAACTTCAAACCTCTATTAATGCCATGGTAAAGGCATAAATTGCCCAACACCAGCCTGTGCAAATGCCATATTTCTCTACGCACAGGAAGAGATACTTCCAGGAGAGGTCCTCTCTCCTGCTTCACAAAACTGCGGAGTTACTGTAGGCACGACTGAAAAGGGACTATCTAGGCATCCCTCAGAGTATGGCACGGCAAAACAGGCTCCTTGCCATTTTGGAGCTTTATCATAGACTTCAATAAGACTGGACTTAACACAGAACTCATTTAAAATTCTGCCTAAAATTAAGGCCATGCACCTTTTTTCTTGACTGAATTTCTCTAGTTCCAATCCCCCTTTAAAAAAAAAAGCCACCATTAGACAACAGCAATGAAAACCGGGTGGAAACATCTGGCTCTCCAACATAAAACTACAAGCTCTCCTACCCTGCCCTTGTTGGCCTCTTAAGCTCCAGGCATCCGGTAATTCATTTTATTGACTATGGAGAAATCTGCCATTTTTAAACAGAGTCCAGCTGTAATACAATATTGCAGAAATGGGAGATTTTTTGCCTGAATTAAGGAGAGGTGGTGGTCATGGGCTTAACTGGTCCTGGGAACTTGTTTTATTTCATGCATTTATTTTAATTGTGGAGAAATCTAGATAAGGTGAAGGCTTTTCTTTTCTGTAGCTAGTGCATGTCAAGGGAAACTCAGAGAAGAAGAAGAACCGTTCAAACAGATGGGTGCAACGAGAGCACAGCTCCTTTGCCTGCAGCACTGTGCCCAAGTTAACATCCACAAACCCCCAGCATATGGAGCTGCAACATCTTCCAGACCAGAGCTGGCTTGTGTCCAGCGGCTCAGAGAGCAGGAGAGGCTCCTGGGTCTGCCCACACCTCTCTGGGTTGGCACAACCAGAACATGCCCTCGCGAGAACGTGCCGCTGACAGCTGGCTTGTGTGAGGAGACTTCCCGATGTGTGGTTACGCTGTTGGATTTCAAGAAATAATTCTGTGTATTTTGTAAAGATGCCTTGATGCTAAAATTGGTCTCCAACATAACAAGGCCCCAAAACGTGGTTAAGTGTTATGTATTCATCCAGAACAAAAGCCTCTGAAATCCTCCACAAATATTTGGAGATCAGATGAAGACGGGCTTCAAAGAGAATGCAAGATTCCTACCCTTTAGTAGGTCACACTAAGAATACCAAGTAGAGCAACCACACATCTTTGGTACAGCTGTATCTTCACGCCACTGTACTGCATCTATCTTTAGCCTACCCCATCCCTAGAGTCAAGGGTTGTGCATAATTTTGCTTTATTTTTTCAGCCACCGGTTCAGGACGCATGCCAGCCGCCATGCAAAACTGGAACAGAACACAAATACAAGAAAAATTCTCTCTAGTCGAATTACAATTGTACTTTCTAAATCCTACATATTTTATTGATTCCTTGCCCTGTTCTGCCCTAGAACACTCAGACACCAACCAAATGCTTAATCTAAACTTGTCATCTTTCAGCTCTCTGTATCCTTGCATCAGCTGGGAGCACGTTAAACTATTGTAGTTTTGTTGCGAATACACTCCTGCAACGGTCTATGCCAATGAGTTGGTGCAAGACTTATTACAGAGCAAAACCCCTTTGTGTTTTTAATAATGTTAGAAGAGATTAGCAATGTGAGTTTATTGTAAGTCTTGTGATGAGCCTTAGTTTCACGTTTACCTGAGAAGCAAGGCTTCTGACTTGTTCCACCCCCCCTGTACGTACACTGTCAGACCATTTATATTTACCAAAAAGGCAGCTCAAAAGCAACAAAAAAAACCCTACAAATCAACGAAAGCACCCAAAGACAACAGAAAGAAAACAACATTGACACCAATTTCTTAAACCTCCTGGGGTTTAGAGCAAACCTCTCCGCGATTTTGAGTGTCTGGCCTTACTGGCTTTTGGAAATTAAATGCGGGTAATGCTACGCAGAGCTGGCAATCTGACTTGGAATTTCAAAGGGACAGTAAATAAAAAGATTCAAAGTCTGCATTGCTACGAGAGAAAGGGGGTGACTCTTTTCCTAAATTACAGCTTTCCACCTTCCCTAGGAATACCCGATGTCAGTCACAGCTGCAAATTTCCCTTCTATTCTAAGCCATTTAACACGGTCTTTTGTACACATATTTGCATGAAGAAACTGGGTGAGGATTCACATCAGGAGGCTATATTCCTCTTAAAAAATCTTAAACCATTCAAGAGATACCTATTTCTTATGTATTTTTGCCCTTTAAAAAAACGAATTAATTTATTCAAAGATTCACCTTCCTTGATTTTGATCAGATACCAAAATACAGGTAATGAACAATTCTTCTTCCAGTTTACCTTCCAAAACCGGCAAGCACAGGCCAGCTTAGATGTTAGCCTGATTCACAGCCATTTTATTATTCGTGAATAGGCAATTTGCTGGAAGCAGCAAAGGATCATATACCATTTGACCTGGTAGCTACTAAACAGTAGGAAAACAAAGCCTTTAAGCAAAGCAGATCATCCTAAACAGAAATAATTTATAACCAGATCATTTCTCAACCTGGCCTGTTTTTACCCTATCACTAAACATAGCATAATCACGCTCTGTAGGGTAACCAAATCCATGTTTCATTAGAAAGTATGAGAGTTAGCAGCTACTAAATGCTTCTCGCTGGAAAACGCATCGTGTAACTTCTTCAATCTGCTCTACAAGTACCGGGTTCAATTCAGCCATACTTCCTCAACCTTTCCTTCAAACTTAATCACACTTTCTCTATACTGAACTGAATGCAAATAACGTCCTGTGCAACTCTAAGAAATGCTCATTAGCACTGTGTCTGAGCCATCAAATCTCACACCCACGAATTCAGCTTAAAAAGAGAGCAACGTAAAAGGATTTCTGCCTAATGAGTTCCCCCTACGAACTCATCCATGGCAGAGCAGGACAATGAACAAACAAAATACTTAGAATTTACAACGACACCAATTTTAAATCTGCTATAGATACTCTGCACATATTTCTGCTCTGTTCCTATTTGGCATCACAGCTAAGGATCAATTTAATGAAACTGATATATAACACAGATCCTTATTTTTAATGACCTGAAACTAGTACCAAGCATCAGCGTCTTATTAGGGATCCTGCACGTTCCCTCTGATCCGAAGCAGTGAGATCCTGTCTAGTCTAACACTTACAACGCTCGGCTGCAAGCACAGAGCGGTTCCGGAGCCATCACCATTTAACAAAGTCATTTCAAAATGTACTGAGCTCGCTCCCAAAGCAACTTACCCAGAATAAACCCAAATCTTCTTTCCAAACAGCTTAAAACATGACAAAGTGTTTATCCCTTTCTGTGATCTCTTTACTCTGCTTGTGTATATACAAAGCTTCAGGAATCCCACATATTAACAAGTGATTCCCAAATACTCTAAAGCTGCATTACTATCCTAAGAACCAAATCAAAGCGTACCGAAATATGCATCAAATTTACAGAAGATCATTTTAAGGACATAAGTGGAAGAACGTGATAGAATGGAATATTATTTTTTTCATGAAGAATCAGCACCTCCCTGTTTTAAAAAGGAACTCCCATTTCTATAGAAAGAAGCAAAAAATAAAGCTATGGAAGACTCACAACCTCCCTCACTGCTAATTCCCGAAGTGGGAGTGGAAATTGAGTCCTCCATGACCTTGCAGCTCCGACAGATGCAAAAAGCCCAGGAACAAAACCAACAAGAGGGTCAGATAAGACAGCAGGAAACATATACTTTACCATCTCCTGGAATGATGCGCAGAGTAACGGTGTTTCCCGCTTCCTTAATGAGGTTGACGATGTCTGAATGCGACTTGTTGGTGATGGAGCACCCGTTCACAGCCAAGATCCGATCGCCTACTTTCAGCTTGCCACAGCGGTCTGCGGGACTCCCTTCAATTATCCGACCTATTTTGTGAGGCATGGCCACACATGCATTTCCCGCTTTTGTATTGGTTTGGGGGTTGTTTTTTTTTTGTTTGGTTTTGGTTTTTAATTGTTTACACACGTGGGAATATGGTGAAGGGGAAAAGGAGAAAAAGGGTTGAAAAGGGAAAGAGAAGGTTAAGGGTTAATTAATTAATGCATCAAGCAAAAGTTATTATAGGATAGCTTTGCTGCCAGTGTTCAAAACATTGGCAATCAACTAGTATGAGTGCACAATACTTTACTTATTTTACAAAAAGGTGTTTTGTTAATCACTCAAAACTCCCCCCACCTTGATTTCTGTTAATAAATGGTAAGATTTTTATGGACTACAACTGTACTGAACAGCCCCATCATAACCCAAATCCCGATTTCATTTTTGAACAAAAAAAATTGAAACTGTTTGTAGAAAACACAACCATCCTCCTCCAAGATTACAACAGTGTCAGCCTCTCTAGTCTTTCTCCAAGTCAACTGCTGTTCAAGCTTCTGCCAATGTTTTGTTCTTTCTCAGTTCAGAAAGATAAAATTGTTCTAGGCCTAGGAGGGAGCGCAACTCCCTTTCTACCACGAAGACCCAATCTATCAGCGCTGCACGGGGAAGCAACATGAAACGGTTTTCTTCCATCGTGAATAAAGGTACTACCAGGGAAGGTAGAGGACCACTACAGATGGGCCAAGACTGACAAGGGTAACCCTTTGGTGCAGGCATCCACCTCAACCTCTGTTAACTCCTCCCCTTTTACGATCTTAGATGGCATCAGGATGGGAGCAGGGAAGCAATAAGGACCTCAGATACCTCTAAAACCACACACAAAACCATTGAGATGTCTGACACACAGAGCAAGAGCACTTTAGGATGAATGTGTTTTGGAGACAAAACTCTCCTCCTGTTACATGCAATTGTTTGTCCCAAAAACACATCCATAAACTACAGAATTGGGATACAGGGGATACACAACTTCTCTCAGATAGAAATCCATCAGGCTTTTGTACGGCTTCCTTACATGGGCGAGAGGCCCTCGTGCACACAGGACATGGTTAAAACGATGAGGTACACACAGTGGTCATCTCACACTCTGCATCCACAATACATTCACCCTCAAGATGCACTCTCCCATCTGTGCTGTAGTCTCTATTTGATTAGTACTTTTAGAGATACACATTCCTGCACACATGACAACTCTAGAGAGACCATAAAGAAGAAAAGGCTAAGAAAAGGAACGTGAGGTGAGAGAACAAGGTTGGAAAGATGCAATGAAAACTGGCAGAAAGTGTTAATATTAGTTGCAATATTGGGGAAGGTATGGGGGGGGGGGGCGGATTTTTTTCTTGGTTTTATTTTACTGTGATGTTAGTAAGTTTTTCTTTCTGGAAATACAAGGACCCATCCAGTTTAAAGGCTGTTTTGAGGGTATGAGAAATGAGTTCCTATTCTATCCAATCCACTGGACACAGATGACAGAGCCCACACCAAAGCGACCAAGGTGGGTTTTAGAATCAGTTTGGCCCATCTCTACTACCCATGAAAGAAAAAAAATCTACAAAGGAGGTCCAAAGCAAGCACCACGCAGCAGAGGGAACGGATCTCATGCAGAGTATTAGGAAAAAGCTGAATACACTTGAAAAAAATTAAAGGAAAAACAGTCACAGATCAACAGATCTCCATGAGAAGCCCCTGCACAGAAAACTTCCAGTTAGCGAGTATCTTGGGCTAAAGCAAACACAACTCTTTACAACCTCAGGTCAAGGCTTCTCTGCAGAAAAGAGTTAGAGCACAGTCTTCATACAGTAAAAGTTATTTTCACACACATTTGCAAACACTTTCAGAAGATAACAGGTTTAGCTTGAGTTCAGTTTAATTTATATTGCATCACGCCATTGTGTTCTGGCACCACCAAAATACCTATTCTGGAAGAGCAGTTTCCAGCAGCAAGGACGGTGTGAGGTAGCCTAGCATCTGAGAACTGACTGAACTCCATGCACCAGGTCTATTCTAGATATTTCCCCCTTGAAATCTCTGCTGCCCAGAACAGTGCTAGAAATGGTCCATTCTACACCAATACCAGCAAAGGAGATGATGCTCCCTTGATTTATTCGTAATGGCACTGCCAATGGGCAACGGTAGGAAATTTCAGAGAAAAAAGCCTAGGAAAAAAAAGGGGGAAAGGCCACTTCTTGCCACATGCACCTGCATGCCCCAGGAATGTTCGAGCTGTAGAGGGATACTGCAATGTATTTTGTCTGTCAACCACAACCACAACCCTGCTCTGAGAGGCAGCGTGAAGATGGCCAGGGCACTTGTTCTGTCTTTCCTTTCCTCCTCCATCCCTATTCACGTGCCACAGACCAACAGGGAGGGAACGCTTTCTTTTTCCCCTACAAAGTATAAGTGGATGCTGCCTCTGGCCATTTTGGATGAGACGGAAAGGGAAGAAAATAGCATCTCTGACTGGTTTCCCCCTTGCAATGACATTTCTGCTCTAGAGCAGCTGTTGGTGCATACTTGCAACACCAGCTTACGTACACCTCTTTTGCACCAACACCCGGAGGTGGGTGTCTACCTAGCAGAAAGGACTGTCTTAAGAAAGAAACCATCACTGCTTCCATTAGGGTAGGATATTAAGTGTGATATTGCATGAACTTCATTTCCCCCTACTCTGAAGAAATGGACTTGGGAAGAGGTGGAATGGATCAAAAAGCATATTCTGTTATTTTTTAACAGTATTCTCCATTTTATGTCTCACCAGCAAGCACTATTAATTAAAACTTTCCAGCTATCAGCATGCTCACTCCATAATGAGCATCGGAATAACCCTGATTGCCAAAGAGAAGTTAATCAGTTTAAGTATTACTGCTTTTAAATCAACTGGCTCAATTCCACCATCAGGAAAGATATTTCATTCCACATGCTCCATTTCTGCTTTAGCAATCACCATCACTGGGGGGATCCCCGGCTGCTCTTCTGAGAGCGAAACCCAGAAAGGCGCCCAGGGAGAGGGACGGAAGGAGCTTCAGGGAGCATCAGGAATTGCCATTGGTGGCATTTTTGCTCTTCAGGTTGGGCTTTCTCATTTTGCTCTTCTCGACTCAGTGCTGAACAAAACCCAGGAGGCAAACACCTACCAAATCTTGGCCTCCAATTAAGCTATTAATTACATTAATTAGGGCATGCTCACGACTTTTAATTAAACAGATCCCCACTCGCCTCCTTGCGCCGCAGCGCTCAAATCTGCGTCTCATTCGAGGCGCGTTGAAAAACACCCCAAGACTTACCGAATGTCGTCCCCGCCTCCGGCCTGCTCACCGACGAGACGATGACGAAGCCGAACCCCTCGTTTTCGCCGCGGCGGATTTCCACGTCGTAGGGCTGGACCACCGCGCTGACGACACCGCTGCCCCCGCCACCACCACTGCCGATGCCACTGGTGCTGCCGCTGCCCGAGCTGACGGTGTTGAGGGAGTTCTGGCTGCCCTGCGGCGTTCGCTTCTCCTCCGTCAGCGAGGCCGGCTGGTTGCTGCTGTGGTGGGAAGAGGCTGGGGATGGGACTTCATTCTCTGCCTTGGGAACTGGGGAGTTAAAAAAAGATTGCCTGAGCAAGTTGCATCTTGTAGTGCTTGAAAAGTGCCATCCACTGCAGGTGAAAAAACAAAGCAAATGACTTGCTTTAACCTATAAAGCATGGCCAGAGTGACCAAGGGCTCTGTCTCCTTTCAGATGTCATCACCAACAGCTCTGTTCGGTGACGGCACTGACCACACACGCTCGTCCTCTCCAGCGTATGGTCCTGCAGCCAAAGCCCTTCACTGCCGAACTACAGCAGCAGTACAGTTAAACGAGTGCAGTGCTGCGTGCTCGGATGCTCCATCACATTTTAAACCTGGATTACATTAGTTCAGAGGTGCCTCCTTTAAATGGCACATCCCCACTTCGGTTATATATGTGCAACTGTGAATACATGCACAACCCGCGAGGAGAGAGAGTAACACCAAATACCCATCACTCAACACCTGTGTATTTTTTAACTCAATGCTATCAGTTGCGCTGATTGCCTTTGATTAATGTGATCTTAAGTAATAATAACCACCCATAATAAAACAAAACAATTGTGAACAAAGCTTTTCTGGATGGAAGAACCAGCAACTATCATCTGTACAGTCTGGCACAGTCGGGGGGAAGCCATTAAACATCATTAACTTTAACATTAATACTAAACAAGTGTTTAACAGCAACTGAAGTTGGAAGCGGTATTAGTTTAACATCTAATCAGCTACCACAAGGCTTGAAGAAATCTCAAAAAAATGGCATAGTCCACACTCTGCTCGAGTCGGGGCCAACTATACCTACTGTCAGTCCTGACAGATGTTTGTCTAATCAGCTGTTAAATATCTCCCCAGGCAATCTATTGGTTGCAATATCTAACTTAAATCTTCCCTGCTGCAACATAAGGCTATTATTTCTAGTTCTATCCAGCAGGCATATGGAGAACATATTATTCCCTTCCTCTTTGCAGCAGCCTCTTATAGTCTTGGGGAGTTTAACACCTCCTCCCCCTTCTCTGCTTTAGGCTAAACAATCCTGATTTGTTCAATATTTCCTTGCAGACCATGTTTTCTAGAGCTCTCCTTATTCCCGCTGGTCCTCTGGACTCCCTCCAGTTGGGCTCTCTCCAACTCAAACATGTCTTTCTTGAAGTGCTGGACCATATTGCAGCTAAGCCATCGTCTGCTGGGAAATCAGGAGAGTTCCCCCCTGCCTACATCCCAGCACCGTGTTCTTCCTTCACCTGAGCCAACCTTAGGTTGAAGCTTGTGGCCCACAATAGCTTCCACTTCTTGTTACTCAGACAGTTCCCCACAGTCCGTTTGTGCAGCTGAGAGCAGCATATTGCACTGGTCTCTATCGAATGGCTGCCTCCACTTCTCCAATTTGGTGAATCAAAATTAGGCTGAAGACCTTAAAAGATCTGTCCTTGTTAGGTAATGGATGCCAAACAAAATCTAAACCTGAAAATTCTAAACCTGTCAACTCTACAAATTATGAAAACAGGAGTATCCACTTTCCTCTATGTGAATCTCAAGACATGTAGTACCCATTTAGGTGAACAATCTTTTTCTACTGGTTTATAGATGACAGGACGAATAAGGGACCAAAATTCAAGAAGAGGCTTCTCTACAAAGTTATGCCGGAATTTAAAAGCCTGCAAACATAAGGTGAAAGAAGGGATCCTGAATAATTTATCCTAGAGTAAGTGTCCACATTTGAAATGATTCAGAAATAGCTCGGTCTGGAGTAACAAGCCCCTGAACGAAATACCAAGAGATCTCTCATGCATCTAAATCTTTTATGGTAATTTCCAGCCTGGAGGCTGTAAAACTGGATAGAAAATCTACGCACAAAAACAATACCAAAATTCAGCTGCCCTTCACCTTCCTCCCAAAGCTCATCTCCCAAAGCTTCTCTCACATTGGCAGCCCTTTGTCAGGAATGAGAGAGGCTGTTAGAGGAGAGACGTAACCTGGCATTTAATCCACAATGGGAAGAAGGAAAGAAATGAGAAGTGAACATTTATTTAATATTATGCGGAAGGAGCTTGTCCCTGGATAAGAATACAGAGCTACTTTAGAGGTACTTTTCTAGTCCTAACTTCCACTGCGGGCCTAATTTTCAACCTGAATGTTATTTTGATGCTCTTTAAGATGAAGGTACATCACTGCCTATTTTTCTGCTGATGCCTAAACTTGAAACGCTATATAATATCCTTTCTTCTGAATAAGTGAGCTAAGCCAAATCCCACACTTGAGCTCCCCAGAGGGACTCACAGGAAGAGGCAGCACCCCAATGTTACTCTCCAATATTAAGCATAAGGTCACATGTCATGTAGAAAGCTCATGTTCGTGGTTTCGTTTTCTTTGCCATCATTTTTCTGTCACTGATCTGGAAACCATGCAGCGTCACTTCTCTCTGCATCTTTGCCTTTCTGCCAGCTGCCGTTTTGTCCATTTAGACCATACTCTTGTGCAGTGCGTGCACAATGCCTAGCATAACTCCTAATCCAGAAACTTCTCTATCACAACAAACATGCATGCCCTGCACTACCAGAACTAACGATGCTTACAGTTTTGCATCCTGCGGTTAGTTGACTACATGCTGCAACCTCAGTTGAAGCTTCTCCTGTGCCTGGGACATCAGCCACTACTCACCAATGCCCTCACTCACTCTCTGCCCCTGCCTCCCCTCCTGGGGACTCTTCAGCACCTTTTCCCTCATTCCCAGTTTCAGAATGGCTATCAGGCAGCACAGTTATTTTGGGAAGAAAACAGAAAACACAGGCAGTCAGGCACAGTGTCTGTTGCTGCATGAGTCAAATTAAAAATGCTATGTTGCAACTGAACAGTTCCCCATTTTATCAGAAACCTTCACAAAGACTGGGGAACCCAACTGAGATTGAGACAGTCTTGATGGGAAACAAAATATTTGAAACGTACTTAATCAAGAACAAAAAAGACTAAAAATAGGCAAAAGAGGAAGAATAACACCACATCCCCTGAGTTTTCCCAGTGCTACAAGGAGGAGCCTTTTTTTTCTTTAAACCGTTTGCTGAACAGATGGAGTCTGGCAAGAAAATCTACCCCTGCAGAGTGACACGGCAGCCTACCTGTGTAAACCACTTTGCGCCTGACGGTCAGATTGACATGACCTTGTTTGGCTGCCTGTTGCATAAGCTGGACGACAAGCTGGTGCGATTTCCCGACAACAGGCGTCCCATCCACGCAGATCAGTTCATCACCCGATCTCAGGCGGCCGTCAGCATCAGCAGCACCCAGCGGTACAATGTGACCGATGTAAATCTGATGAATTAGCACAAACGGGAGAAAGGAAAGAAAGGGAGGAAGGAAAGGGAGGAAGGAAGACAAATAAGGCAAGGAAGGCAAGAAAGGAAGGAAGAAAGGCAGGCAAGGAAGGAAAGCAAAGGAGGGGAGGGAGGAAGGGAGAAAGAATACATAGTAATAAATGAGAACGAACTCAACAGCCAGCTGCAAGCAAGGGGCACTGGGAGTTAGACCCAATTTAGTAGGGACAAGAAATTGTTGACAAACGTCTGCTGGTCAGGAAAGTTGCTCCTGTGAAAGCAGCTCCATGTGAATGTAGCCACATCATGAAATTGTAATAAACTGACGTCTTGTTTCTTTAGGCAGTCCATTCACTCTAATGACAGATAGCCTTGGGAATGAGTTCAACCGACAGTGACCAGAGAGGAAGACGGTTAAAGGCACCAACGGTCTTGCGAGGGAGGCTGAGATTGAGTTATCTTTTCAGTTACCCCTAGGGTTTACAAGCTCCATACCACTTGCCTGTCCACCAACTCAGTTTTGGTTTATCTTCAGTGAGTCCTGTGGAGTTACTCTAACATGAGAGGAATTCATGGCCTTTCTTTCCATAAATGAGCAAAATAATTTTGGCAGGGAAATACGTGGAAATTTATGCTGCCCTTATGTAGCTTTGACCTGTGGAGCACATGAAAGACCACGTGATTTTAGCCTGACACCTTCCACAGGCACTGGATTTACAGTAAATTAAGTAAATTCAAGGAGGGAATTGAGCAAATAGAAAACCTGACACTCTTAAGATCAAAATACGTGCAAACCTGACCAGCACATCCTTTCCACAGTGTCCAGGCAATTTCAGATCCATGTGTTTTCATTTGGGACATCACAAAAACAGGGAATAGCAGGGGAAGCCAAACGCATTTCAACTATGTGAGTTTTGGGTTGGTTTTTGGATGGAGGGTGGGGAGGAGTTGCGGGCTGTAAATTCATAGCCCACTGGTTATTTTAATAGAGATGCCATGGTGCAGTCCCGCACATCTGCACATGCTACTGCCGTGATTCTAGAAGGTGTCATGAGTTAAAACAAGACCACTTCTAGATATACTCACAGGTTCTCCAGGCTCATTTCCACCTAGAATCCTAAATCCAAAACCGGTTTCCTTTCTCCATAGAAAGATATCCTGCTCTTGGTAATCTGGAACTGAAGGGAAAGAAGGAAAACTATAATTTTTAATCAAAACCCCACACCTTTATACCCAAATCAGTACTACTCTGGTGTACATGTAGAGGGATCTGCTGCCCAATTTTACCCTTTAAATGAGGCAGTCTTGAATTTTTAGACATAATTAAGAACATTTATAGGTTTAAATACTCAAGGTTTATTATCTAAATCACTACTAAAAATTATGCAGTGGTTTCTACTTTTTGGGTGTCTAATTGTGACTTGCCATTTGTTTATCACTATAGTATTTCCTTCCATCAATATTAGCATCATTACCCAGCATAAGAGCCTCTTTCAAATCATCAATAAATAAATGTGTACAACAGAGAATCATTCTGCCAGAAACAATACAGCTGCCTCCCCTTTCATGGGAGACAAAAGAGCCACTTGTTATAACTTCTACTGTTTAATTAACTTTCACAAGCACAGTTTGCTATCTGTCTATTGACACTGCTTTAAATAACTATGGGACAGATCCCCAGCTGGTGTAAAACAGAAAGGCTCCACTGAAAGCGAAGCAGCTCTTCTGACTCTCACTCGGGTACGGGCTCTGTAAAACCACTGAACAGACAAAACCAGCTGGAAACATAAAAAAAGCTCAACCTTACCTACTCATTAGTATGGAACACCAGCAAGGTTTTTACAATGAATATTACATACAGTGAAGTACTAACCTTGAAGTGCGGTTGAACAGTAATGTTTTATATTAACGTGTTCATGCCTGCTTTCATCCCTTTTTTAAAAATGCAAAATTAATTGCTAACATTAAATCATATCAGAAGACAACTTCAGGTTCATTTAATATTTATTGGTTACTATCTGTAACATTGACTAATTTTATAATGATCCCCTCTCAAAATTTATAATTAATGATAAAAAAAGCTGTTCCTTTACAAGTCAGCTGCCTGAAATCAAAGTATATTGTTCAGGAACGTAATTTAAATAAGTGCATACTCGGACACAGGATGCAACCCATTTAATGAAACATCATCTAGTTTTCTGTATCTATGAGCAGATAAGCTGGTTGTTTTCCACTGACATCAGTGAGTGTCAGCCTGGGCCCTAATTGCATTTCACACTCTTGGTGCCTGTTGCGCAAAGGCTTGGGTCTAGTCATCTGGTGCTTTTCAGTGTTAGGACTTTGGGTTAGCTCTGATGCTCTCTCTTCAATGATTCAACAGGTTTAGAATATAATATGAATTTAAGACCTGGGAAAACTAAAAATTAAAACAGGTGAGTGCTAAGGCACTGACGCCTGCGTTGACATTTTCTTTCAATCTGGTTTTATATATAATATTTTCACATTTTAATTACTTGCAGTTATAAACTAAGCTTAAGACCTGTGCACGTTACCTTCACTGAACTAGAGGGTAAGTTTTGTCCGGATACAATTACAGAACAATCGGGTGATGAACACGCTGGAAGCCTGCGTGGTTCATCGGTTCAGTCGAGCTGGCTGAAGGCAGCTCGCCACCATACAGACGTGCGGCACAACAGCAGAACGGAGAGAATGAATTAATTGGTGTTTGTCGCTGCCTTCAGCGAGGGGGAGCGTGAAAAGCAGACGCATTCGGAAGCGTCTCTCCAGCACTTCGCAGGCTTTTTTGGCAAAGGCTGGCCCCAACCAATTAATAGTGCGTGTTGGAACTGTCAGAGGCAAAATGGCTTCTGCAGAGAGCTTCAGCGTGGGCCCGTTTCCTCAGCATCTCTCAACACCTTCCCATTTGTCAACTCTCCAGTCTCGCTGAACGATGCCTTATGTTCCTGGTTCGAGTACCAGCTAGCCAATTAACGGCCGCTGGGGCTAATGGCAAGCCGAGGTGTAACGGTGGTGTTAAACCAGAGCAACAAAAAAAGACAAGTCTATACCCAAAGAAGCAAGTTCATGTAACGCTCCTTCCGCTGGAAGGGTTACAGAGAGGTGAAACATAGATACAACAAACATACGGACAACATACATTTACACAGAGTGAGTACAAACGCAACAAAACTCCTTTTACCACTTTTTGCAGTTGGGTGATTCCCTGGCACAGCCTAGAAACCCCCATCCACCTCTGTGCTTCCCTACAGCCGAGGTGGGACCCCCTGCGGATCTCCGTACTGAGAATTACTTCAGGTTCTCCATTATTTGGTAGCGCTTTAGAGGAGCCACTTCCCTTACTTAAAGGGAAAATTTCATGGTGGTGCCAAAACTTTGTTGAAAACGAATGACAAATGGCCTCCAGGAGTCACTCATTTTGTCTTTGCACTTTGACCTGATCTCAAGCACGTCTGACTCTTTCTGAGAAAAACGTGTACATAGTCCAACTGGGTAAAACTTGCCAGTCTGCTCATCTTGAATTAGACCAGCCCATTTGGAGAGCATCGCAGAAGTGGTAAGAAGAGTTCTGCTGGGACCATGAAGAATGGAAGGAGAGGCGAGTGCCACAGCCCCGTCGAGGAGCCATGTGGGCGAACTCACAAACGAAATGGGAACATGATACCCCCCCCGAGCCCCCTACGAAATCCGCCGCTAGCCAGTACACAGTAAAGCAAGTACTTTGCACCTTGGTGGCTAACCTTGGCGTACGGCCCTGCCAGACTCCCTTGGAGATGAAGAGCCCCCCGCCACAGAGCAGCAATGACACCAGAACAAGACATCACAAGACACAGATACATTCTCGGCACAGTCTTACATTCTCCAAAACTCGTGGAATTGATTTCTCTCTCTCTCTCACCCTTGCTCAGTCCAGTTGCAGGCGAAGGTGACATAGCTGTAATATTAATTTTACAATTTTGCAAAGCTTAATGTATCTGCTTTCTTGTTAGTTCACTTAATTAATTTTGACTGTATGGGTCACGTTAGGCTTTCATGCACAAATTGCTAAGGTTAAAGCTACTATGGATTACGACATACTAACTTTCACATCTATTTGCACATGCCTGGGTACATGTGGATATATAACACACGCACACATGACTTTATACATCTATGCACGTGCATGCGGGTATATTTGAAGAACTCTTTTTTCTCCTCAGAGGAAGAATCTCTTTGATAACACCTTAAAAATACTTTTCTACAAAAAAATTTCCACTATCATGACACAAGTTAGTTTTCCAAATGGCAGTATCTTTTTCTAACGTTAAGAAACTTCTCTAAATACATGCTGATGAGCACTGAACACAGTGCTTAATTAGAGGTCATTTTAATCAAACTTTCCTATACAAACTTTAACAATTATCTTACACGTTATATAAAAAAAAAAAATCAATCTGCCCAGTGGGATATCAGTTTCAACAAAAGATGGATTCAAAACCAATCAGTATTTCAGAGTTTGCTTTAGTCACTAGCTCATTTGAGGCAGCAGCACTTTCAATGACTCATAGCTTGGCAAAGTAGAAAAGTTTCAAGGCCCAGATTCAGCAAAGTATATAAGGACAAGTCTGAAGTGAAGAGTGAATAGTCTCACTGAAGCTGATGGAGAGTTTCGGTGTTGAAAAGTCCTGTGATTTATCCATAAATCTCATGAGATTCCGTATTTGCAGGAAAGCCGTGTTTTCTAAACTATCCCACTGCAGGAGGATTCCACTTTTTCTGTCTTTTCCTTTTACTCAACCCTTCTGGTGGCATGGAAAGCTTTGAAAAGATGGCTTGACGAGATGACCAAGTTCTGCCACGGAGGTTTGGGGAAGGCGTGATGCCTTGCCCGAGCCATGGACCAGGCTGGTGCCAGACGAACACCAGCAAAGTCTGCCCAGGAGCCAGCTCCACGCACAGCTCTGCAGCCTCTGCTGCGCCCCCCCGCGCTGCGAGTCCCACCGGCTCTTTTAGCAAGACGTTCTCTAAGGGCATGGACACATCTGTGTGCCCAAGCGTATGACTGTAACTGTTTGTCTCCCTTTGATATAATAAAAGGACATAACCCTACCAAGGGGCTTTTACTAACTATCACCTTTAAAGTCAGTCTGATCACAAGGCGGCCGCAATTTCCTGAGAGCATTTTTCTTTTCTATTTTAGGGAGAAAGTATCTAATGTTTGGTATCATTGTGCAAATATTTTTAATTCTATTTAATTGCTGGTGAGTGAACGCTACACACTGGGGTCAAGACTTGTTTGTATTATTTTAATTAAATTCAGGGAGAGAAAATCCTACCAAATAAATTATGTGCCTGAAAATAAAATTCAAATATTAACGATAACTTAGAATATTTTAAAACCTTTAAAAATTATCTATCATGTTCTGCTTTACTTTTAATTAAATGCTTAAGCCCTTCAAAGGGATTCATTAACACATCTGCAATTCAGATTAATTCATTTTGTCACTGCTGTTTTGACAGATGGCCATATGTAGGATACGGTATTTTGCAAAGCAATCAGGCCACATGAGAAAAATTTGACAACAGATTGCGTTAATCTTTAAGGAAGTTTAATAATACACTGAAAAATAAAAAGCATATTATAAAAATAAATTTTCAATAAAACAGCGTGAGAATTCGGAATCGCAGTTCTCCAATAAACTACTCAGTTGCTGTTTCTCTCACTGAGTGCTCTTCACGTATGTCATTCCTGCATCTTGGAACCACTTCAGTGCTTAAACCTTACGGGTTTGAGCTTCTCTCTGATTCATGTACGCAACTCCCACGAGCAGCAATGAGTTACCCATAAAAAGGAGCTCAGGCAGCTAAAACTTAGCACCAGCAAAGAGTGCATTTGTTATCGCCACCAAATGATCTGTTTTCAGATTCATTTAACACAAAGCCGGCTATTCTCAAAAGTCTTAATCCAGCAAAGCATTGTAACTCTGGGCCAGATTGCAGCAGAGCATTTGAGCTCAGCTTGAGCCTTAAAGCATCCGAGTCCCTTTGGGTTTAGAGCTTGAAAATAAGCTTCCTTGGACCGGAGCCCAAGCACTCGGCACCTTGCAGGCCTGATCCCCTCACCCAGGGGAGCTGCGTGTGAAGGAACTTTAGCCTGTATTTGTTTAATAGAGTTGCAGTTCTCATCTGCTGCCACTCAACAGACACGGATATGGAGCCATTGCTTAGCTCTGCATTATTAATTCTAGCTTAATTTTTCTTCTTGGTTTTTTTTTTTTTTCCTTCCCCTAAACAGGCAACGTCTGTGGCTCTCCTCCGCAGAACCTGAGTACTTCCTGATATTAAGATGCACTGGGTAAATCAAAAAGTACGTGCTTTTACAAAATTATGGGTTATCTGCTGCTTTTGAACCCAATTCTGCTCTACCAATGGCTTCAGTGAGACAAGTCACAAGTCAAATATAGTCTTTTTTTTTATGAAATACTGATCCAAAGAATACTCAAAGAAAGGAAGAACACATTTTCCTAATTCTGAAAAATTACAATGTTGCCTGTGTGCTTTCCATGTCTACATTATTATTATTATTAACATTAATAACAGTGGGATGCACTCCCAGTGAAAAGGCAGTAGGTGGTCATTATAGATTCAGTACTTCTTAGAAACATCCTGGAGACGATGTATTCATATATTGAATGAAATCTCTTTATATTATTATTTTTAGATGAAAAAAAAAACGCTGTCTGGGCTGGGGCTAATGAATTAATCTTTTTGTGTCAACTGCACTTGAAAAATTGCACTGTGTTCCCTTTATACTCAACAATTTCACAAATGCGACGAAATAAAACACTGAAGATGATCTAATGCTCTAAAATTCTGTCTTTTTTAACTTCGTCATATACTTCAACACAAAGGGTTGTTGCTGTTTTTCAGTCCACATGTCGGGGATTCAAAACCCTGCCTCTCAAAAGAACATTTTATAATCCTTTTCAGGTTTGTTAAAATTTCAGGCCATGAATGAATAGAGAGCAAGCCCTGGTGTGGGCTGCAGGAAGAGGTGAGCTGGGGCTCCTCGGGCAGCGGGGGCTTCTAGGACCCACCAAAAGTCCCAGTTACAGGACGCATCAGCCAATCTCAGCACTGGCACTATGGTGGCATCCTCCTGCTGTGCATCAGGTATGCATTCAGTTCTGCTCACGTCTTCATCAGAAGGATGCAGAGAGAGTCATCACACCTCGCACCCAAAGCTACAGACATCACGGGAGAGGCGACACTAACCTCTGTCCCAAAGCCAAGGCGAATGGGTGCTCAAGCAAAGAAAAAAGCAATGTATCACCGCAAACCGAAGGAGGCACTGGAGTTTAACTGAACTGCAGCTGGGTAAAGACACGAAGAACAGCCAGACAGTAAAACTGGAGGCCCAGGGAATGGTTTTTCCCATCCTACAGTCTATGGAGCTCCGTGTCAGCAGAGCTGCCTAGGAGTGGTCCGAGAGCCACGCAGCTGGTGCTTGGGCAACACCGGGAAGCAAGTCTCAAAGAGATGATTCACGTTCATAACAGAGCAGCCACCAATTGCCCACTTTTCAAGCAGACCAAACACAGAGAAAGAAACATGGTGGCTCATCACTAGCTCCCAGGGCAGAAGAGGCACCGGGTTTCAGCTGTGATCTATGGTCTCCATTTATGAGACTGGTGAGAGGGACGAAAGGTGAGGAGAGCTTGGTGAGGGAAGGAGAAGCAGCTGACCATTGACCTCTAAATAAAACCACTAGTCACACTTCAGGATCAGATCGCCACAGGAGACAGCACATGTCCAACCACCTTTTTCACTTAAACTGTATCTTTTCTGGTTTTCTTCACCTTTCATTAGGTGCAGCAAAGCCATGTCACTAGGTACGAGTGCAGGTTAATCCCCAGGCAATGTGTTTCAGTCCAGCTTAGGGTGAGAAATTCATAGGCTGTTGGACACTTCTAGTGGCACGTGCTTACAAGGAGACATGACCATATCACCCTTCTGCCATTCTCCAAAACCCCTCTATGAAACCAAGTAGTCTCAGAAAACACCTTCCTGGGAAGGAAATGGAAATGGGACAGAAAGGTGGTAGAAAAGCACTGACATTCAAACAGTTAGGTTTCATCTGGTAGAAGAGGCAGAAGATAAGAATTGAAGCAATAGAATAGGATCGCCCCCACTACAGAAATGCTGGACCGCAGAAAGGTGAGACAGGGAAGCTGAAGGTGTGCAGCAGATCCCCATCTAGCAAAAGGCCCAAGCAGGGAGGATTGTGGCACAGGGAGAGATGGGATGTGGGAAACCAGCAGGTCAAGAGAGAGTGAAAAGGCCTCTGAATGGGCTCTAATCACAGATAAGGATAAAACCTCTACAAGATACCTGCAGCCAGCGAGGAAAGAGGGAGGATTTAGCACATGGTGTTGGAGCTGGACACAGAAGCACAACTGCTGCCTGTGCTCTTCAGTATTTTTCCAGCTCAGTCTCGGGTTTTATCAGGAAAGACAGGCAGGAGTTAAGGCTGCTAAGCTGATACTAATGACTAATTAGTATGAGTTAAACAGTTAATTAGAAATTAGCTAAGTAGCTGCAGGAGGTCTAAGGCAATGCCAGCACAGTGCCTACGGGAACCACGTGGGCTGAGCAGGGGTAATGCTGGTGCCATGGGACAGCCTCAGCCCTGTCCATCCGGGCAGGAGAAGGAGGAGCTCTGCCCGCAGCTCTGCAGGGCTGGAGAGTTACTGTCCCTCAGCTTTTGCCCTTTTTTCCTATTTCAATGAGATGCATGCACAAGCTCCGTCACTGCACTCCTCTGTGTGTCGGCATGGCCTGGCCCAAGAGCCCGCGGGGTGAGGACGCCTAATCCCTGGGAAGGGAAGGGAAGGGAAGCAGCGCGCAGAAGCTGAGACACCTACAAACTGCATTGCTGAAACATTCAATCCGAAGAGGTGCATCTTCAGCCAAGAAACTGTGACTCATGATTTAATTTTTCCAGGACATAAGATTTTGAAGTGATTCATTTGGTCAGGAAAAAACAGTCCTACCATTTTTCATTCTGGGGTAATGTTAATTTCATACTGGTTTTACCCATTTCCAGTTAGCACAATAAAATCAAGCTCCAGGTGAGACTCTTACAGCACCAAGACTTTGAAGGCTCCCTTTTCTATAACTAAAGTAACTATTGCTTTTGAAAAAGAACCTAATAGTTGTCTACTTTCTTTAAGAAGCTTTTACAGATTCGATCATCTTCAGCAGTGCAATTAAAGCAAAGCCAGCGTGTTTATATTATTTGCCGACAAGAAACTGATTGAAACCATATTTATAGTCTTGAAGCAGCGTCAAAGCCCTGCTGAACTATTAGCCAAGTGTGCAGATTATTAATTGCCATAAAAGCCACTTACAATATGCATTTGATATCTGTATCATTAAAGTGTCCACTCTGGTCAAAGTAAAATGGCTCAGCTGGATTTTTTCCTCCCCAGAGTGACACTGGAAAAGCCTCTGATATTGATTTCATCAAACTAAATACTCCCCCTCCTTACTGAAATTCCTATGCATATCAAACAACGAGTCTTAACTTCAAAAAAGAGTTTAGGATCTGGATAAGAAACTTAGAAATTTAAAGCCTAATTTAAAGGCAAAATAAAAAAATAAGGGAAAAAACAGTCTTTAATTTTAAAGAGATTTTTTTTGTATTAAGCTTTGGTCTTAGTGCCCTTTCCTAGAGACAATCTAAATTAATTCCTCATCAGAGAGGAAAGTGCACCTCTATCAAGTAGATATCATTGACAGACACAAAATTAACAAACTGAAGCCTTATATTTTCAACATAAATCTAAAAAAATTCAGTTCTTCGCAAAGAAAATATACAGAGAGCAGCTGCCAGAGCCGTAGCCTTAGCAACCACACCTGCTTCATACTCACGTCGGCTTTCATACATGCTCCTGGACTGGGCCCAGATTTTGAATGGATCTGGCTTTTTCTGCCCAGAAGTGTCCGGTTGATCCGCAGCCGGCGCCTCTGCGGCGGTGTAGTCGGGCAGCACCTGCGTGCTGTGAACGGGAGAAGCGGTGTGCCCGCTGCGGTGGCTGGAGACGCTGTGCTGAGAACTGTTTTGGCTGTCTTTCCTTTCAAGTGGTTGCTGTAAGGAAGAAAGCGAGTGGAAAGAGAGAGAACAGACGGTTATTGGTCTTTGAGTGGGTGTTTTCCATCAATTTTTCTCTCTTCTTTGATCAGGGCTTCTGCATGCACATAAGTAAATATATAAATCACAGTTTTGCTGCCACCAGTTAATGCTGGGTACCGTTAAATTCCCCGATGACGGATTTTGATAGGCAGACTGACAGAAAGAGATATGCAAAACAAAGTAATTTATCATAAAAAAATATGCACTTCTCCATCTTACACATAAAACAAATCTCATTATAGGTTACTAGTTTCAGTGCACTTATTTTTTCCTACATTAAGGCAGAAAAACTCAGCAACCTTCTACTCAGATAACATTAGGTTCTAACTGCAAGAAAAAGGGAAAAACTACCAAATTTCACTGTGAAAACTTAAACAGTCCCTCTGAAACACATGCAAGCACAGCCCTTACTATGAAAGATCCCTTTTCCTCTGCAGCTCTTGCATCCCCCACATCACAGCTGGGTGGACAACAGAGTGCCACTTTCATGCCTCTGCTTCCCAGAGCATCCACAGGATCACAGCAGACCTTCACAAATGCGAAAATGTCTATTTGCAGTTTGATTTCCTTGTTGTAATTGAGCGTATTAAAACAGGAAAAAATACGTCCGCCTAAATTCAAGGCTTATTCAAAAGCAGTGTGTCAAGAGCTCTGTCTGCTCAATGTTTAGCTAAGCAGGGTACATAATTCTTCACTCAAATTCACAACGGTGTGCTCAAACGAAGCACAAGTCACATTTGCATTGCCAGGATTTGTACTACTCAATATGCGGCAAAATCCTCCCTCAGCAAGAGCTCCCCAAACTGTACAGCAAATGCTTTTTAATGCTCTTTTGAGATGACCTTGGGTTGCCATCGAGGTTGAGTCCAATCTCCCACCTGCTCTGGCACAGGGAACTGGCATGTTCCCGAGGCTGCTGTGACGCAGAGGGCAGCCGGAATAATAGCATCGTAGGATTTTGTTGCTTTTACGACATCCACAATTTCCTGGCTAGAAGGGGTCAGCCACTCGCACCAAGAAACGTCAGACAAAAATTTAAAGCCTCCTGCTGGCAGGGAGTACCCAAAAACTTCGCAAAAGGAGTCTCTGGCTTTCAGGGACTTCTCCATAGAAAACCAAGCAGGGGGAGGAAGAAAAGCCAGCGGGAAACACAGAGCGGATCAGCACGGGGCGGGGGCCGGAATGTACACAGGTCTGGGGACCCCCTCCCTTATCCCTAACACGAAACCCCAGGCGGCCAATGCTCCATCATAGCAGGGCTGAATTAATTACAGAGGAGAAGGCGTTCTCTTTTTGAGTCTTAACAATAATATTTTCTGGGGTTTTTTTTGTTGCATGTATTTTTAGGTTTACACTGAAAAAACCCCCACCAGCTCCAACAGCCCAAACGACTTTGACCCCGCAGCCTTCCATTCAGGTTGTTGATCCACTACCAGTGTTTTTTTAAATGATATCTCGATCGACTAGAATGTGAAATCGCCTTTGTCCTTTAAAGCAATTTTGAACAAAGCATACCTGCTGTGATTACTCATCTGCAGACTTTCAAATACAAATATCGGAGCCAATTTCAAACATTTTTAGCTTTTTAAGTGGTAAAAGAACCTAATTCACAAGCAGCCCTTCAGTTTTTAAATGAAGCCGTTTTAAAACATCTATGCTGTGGATAATCACTCCTTTGTAACTCAAAAATATAAAAAAGAAAAAAACACTTTGCAATTCTCAGTCCAGCCATCTGGATTGTTTTGTTTGTTTGGCTAAACTACTAAAATAACTACAAGCATCCTGTGAAACTTCAGGGCAATCTCACTGGAAATAGCTGGTTTACAGAAGCTGGAGTACGGGGACCAAAATGTGGAGCTTTATTCAGCCCTCGGGGAAATGTCAAGAACTGTCTGAAAACTTTCTGATTTAAAAAGAAACAAAGTTTGAACTTTAAATAGCGCTCTCACTTTAAGATATGAAAGGTCTGAACACTGAACAAACGATGAACTCTGTTTCATATTTGGGTTGCAAATGGAAGTGTGTTTCTCAAGCAAAACCCCCTCTAGTTAAATTAGAGCTGCGACTGCAAATACACAGACATTTTGCGAGAAATAGGGGAAAAGTTCTTCAGAGGGACAGTTGCTTTTCCAAACAATAACTCCTTCAAAAAGCCTGAATCATCTCTATTTAGGAGTTGAAGAGGGGAACAGAGAAAGGGGAACACAACCGTGGAAATAATGAATATGTGAATTAAATTAATTCAAGACAGTATTAATCAACTTTCACATCACCAAATGAGGTTTGGGGCCAAGTTTCTTTTCATGTGCTGTAGCAGCTTCAGCACGTCACCATCACCAGGACCCCGCTCTCCTGCCGCGGGGACTGCCCAGATGAAGACATTTGTGCCTTGGGGCAAAGGTGGAAAAGCCTTGGGGCTTTCTCAAGAGAGATGAGCTGACCATAGGCCAATGAAAGGATGGCTTCTCCATCTCCTGCCTCGTTCCTAGCTTTGGGGGCGATCCTCCTGGGTTTGGATCTGGCTGTCCGGCTCGCTCAGCTCACACACGGGCAGGAAATCAGGGCCAGAGGAGCACAGGGCTGCTGGGGAGAGAGTGCTGCAGAGCGGGCGGTTCGGACCTCACCCAGAGATGCTGATCGTAGTTTTCAGTGCAAAGCGGAGCAGATCACCTGAATCACGTTGACTTCTGACAGCAGCTACAAAAGCGTGGGGCACTGAACCACCCAAGTCAGCAAGAGCACCCCTGCCCCCCAGAGTCGATGGTCTTCTCCAGAGCTGTTGATAAGCATAAATAGCTTGCCAGAAAGACTCTTGACCAAAAATGGCTAGAAATCAAGACTACGATGACTACCTTGAGTCCATTTAGGCAGACTGCACACTTAAACACAGGCGATGGGAAAAAACAATCACCTTGGTACTGTCTTACAGCCATGACAAAATAAACATGTGGAAGTTTGGAGCTTCTCATGCCCTACCCAAGCCTCAGGTCTGAGATGAATGGTCTGCGCCAGCTTCCCTACGCCTTTGCTGAAACTTTGTAGTGCTCATCCTGCAAATCATAAGATAAAGAAAATGTACCATTGGGAATAAAGTCTTTTCTAGCTGCCCTTTCCCCACTGGCTGAGGTTAACAGGAATGACAATGTGCCTGGGTTTCTGAGTGCATCTGTGGGGGCCATTGCTGCAGGACAGTGGGCAGCAGTGGTCAGGGTTTGGGCATACATCAGCCTTCCAGGATTTCTTCCCCCCACTGTGCAATCCCATTTCAGCCACGGGCACTCCATTTGCCGAACTGAAAGGCAGCTTCTCCCTGAGCAGAGAGGTTGAGTGAGCGCACACTGAGCGCTCCATCATCCTCTGATTACAGGGAGGGAAGAAAACAGCAAAGGTGACAGGAGCCGGGGAGCTTGAAGCTGTTGTGTTTCAAAAGGAGACAGAAGGAAAACTGCTTGCAGAAGTCTCTAAGTGCCTGGAAAATGCTACAGATACCCACCTAGCAGAGACCAGTTTGTCACTCGTGCTAAATGAAAGAGTAATTAGATGTTACTTTGTACAGTGACTGCTAAAACGACCGAGGCCCGTGACACAGCTGAGAGGTGGCTGCAGGCAGAGATGGGACACTAATTATTAGCAGCAGTTGTGTATGTCTGTGTCAGGGAGAGAGAAACCCGCAGCAGAAGAGGGGATGGTGGCAGGGAGCGTGTCCTGCGGCATGAACGGACACCAAAGCTTTTTGGCACGGGCTTCTCCAGGCATAAAACTGCAAGAGGGAAGGGTTGCTGTGGTTTCCTCCCACTGCATTTTAGATGGGGTGAAAAAAATGGTGTCTGAATGAAGAGGGATTTGTTGTACAAACCCTCGTGCTGTGGAACCAATCTCTCCTCCTGACAAATACAGGACATCAGCAGAGCCCCAAGTGCTGCCTATCCACCCGAAATACAGGGCAAGTCTCTTGTCAGGGACAGGCTGTGCATCGGAATTGCATTTTTGGCCACAATTCAGCTACGCTGACAATGTATGTATTTACACCCAAAAGAAAAATCAGATTTTTGGAAGAGCTTAGCACTTTCTTCCCCCGGCAGTGATCCTGTCTTCTGACGATCTAGCTGCAGATTTTGTGCTCTAGAGCGTTTTGGAGAAGCTGGTCCTGGCAGCGACAGCAAACCGAGCTGGAAATGGGAATCTTTGCCCCCTTGTGGAGTATGTTGATGCAAGCAACAAGGGAAAAAAAAAAAAAGAAAAAAAAAGTTTGTTTTCCTCCATGTTATACCAGGATAACTGCAGGAGAAATTGCTATACTAGAGAACTTTCACACTGAAAATGTATATCCCCAGATGTTCAATACAAAAATATTACCCATTTTCATCTAAAGAAGAATCAATGGGAAACGGAAAACAAATAAGCAGCACAGAGAGCTGCCGTGAGCATGTCCTTGGTGGGGGGAAGGGGGAAGAAAGGACTTGGAAGTGCCCAGTCCCACGTACAGCTGCAAACTGTTCTTTAAACTAATTTGGCTCTTTCACCATGATTGAAAAACTCTCCTTAAAAACTGAGATAAAGAGCAAACCCCATCAGAAGTTACACACTGGCTGAAAAATACAGCCCAGGAAAATGGAGTTCAATGCAGAAAAATATCCCCAGACCGTGCCGCAGCCCCAGCACTAACAAACCTCCCCACGGGGCTAAAACACCTCCTGCCAGCCGGGAGGTATCCAACAGCCTTTCGGGAATAGGGGATTGGGGCTGATAGCTAAAAATAGGGCACATTTGAGAAAGAGACAGCTGTTGGCAGCAAGTCAGGAGTGTGTCCAGGCTTTGGGAAAGGATGGGAAGTAACAGGAGAGGAGGGCTCGTCACTGCACTGAGCGACGCAGAAGAGGATGGAGACCTGAGCTCGTGTCTTCCCTGGTGCGGCAGAAGAAACAAAGAATGAGCGCAAGTTAAGAATGGGCCAACTGCTCCTGGCCTGGATGTACGCTGTCCTCTAACTGCAGCAAATTTATTAATAAGGGAATGCTGGAAAACGTTCCCCCAGTGTCAGGCAAAGGGAGCTGGGGAAACAGGCAGCACATTCAACCCAAGCCCCACAGCCAGCTGTGTGGCAATGGGGACAGCCGGCAGGGACACAGCTTAGCCGGCAGCACCCACCTTCACCCAAAAGCTGCAAGTGCAGCAAACGATCCCCGGGAAATGCCCGGGCAGGGTGCAGCGAGACGGCACCCCAGCCAGGGAACATGCCAGCAGGGCAGGCCTGGTTTCCCCCAGCCAGGACACGAGCAAGCGGGAATCTTCATGGCCAAGAGGGCCGGGCTCCCCTCGCCCGGCAGCAGCCCTGAAACTAAACCGAGGAAGGTGTTTAGCAATATCCCTGCTTTTATGTGTTTGACCATCGCCTTGGCTGCAGGAGCTCTGATGCTGGTGTAAATCCATCCCAGACAGCCCCAAGGACAGTTCTCTCCTCTGCACAGGGGTGCCCCAGGGCGCTTTGCTCCAGGTTTCCATGCTCCACTCGTGCATGTCACCAATGCCTAGGAAAAAAGAAGCGGCTGTGCCGGCTCCGACATGCTCTGCTTTGCCCCGCCGCGTAGCAGTCGGTTATTAAAGCTGCTGCACAATGCGGCAGTGTAAAACATCACTGCTAATTGCCGATGCAAATGATCCGGTGTGCAGGCAGGGGGAACAGAAGGCTCTGCTTTTTGTGAATCCTGCGCTTTAGAGGCAATAGCACCGCCTAGGGCCGTAGTAAAACTTACTGGAGAGACCCCTAAAGCAAGGCGAGGGGTTTGGGAGAGGCACACGAGGGAATGGCACTGCTTTCCCAGGGCTGACCGCCTCGTCAGAGAAAATAGTAGGGAGAAATCTGCCATTGCAGGGCTACACCTGTTTGCAAACAGCCTCTTTGTTCACCGAGGCAGGATGATCCCGACACGGACTGAGATGCTGCTCAGATTTTCACGGTGCATCGCTGCGGACCAGAGCGGTGTCTGACACGGCAGGGTCCTGCTTTACCTGATGCCGAACGTGCGCGTGGCAAAGCAGGAGCCTCCTGGCTTTGAAGAGACCGAGACTCATTCAGGACTAGTTTAACAACAAGAGCCAGAGTCCGGATCGAGTGCAGCCACTCCTGCTCCGACCGGGGAAAAAAGTGCAGGCAGAGAAAAGAAACGTGCCAGACGCGTATGTATTTTACACACTCGCTTCTGTTTTACCGAAGGCTGCAATAATCTCCGTGTATGACAGGAGGGAGCGTGCAGGGTCTGACATGCCTGTGATCTGCGAGGGAGCACACCCCGCACTTCTGCCTCTCAACGTTAATGCGAGCTGACAATGGTAGAGGCCTGGGCTCACGTGACTTTAATCAGCGCTGCCCTAAGCCATCAGAATCACATTAATTATTTCAGGGCTTCCTTTTCGGATGAACAGAGAGCTCATATTAAAAGCAGGAGCCTTCTGCTCAGTCCCTTCATAAACCTTTTGCCGGGGTTTGCAGCGAGGTGGGCTGTGCCCGGCTGCAGGTTTTGGCACCCATTGGGGACCGTCCGTGAAGTTTCGCACCAGCTCACAACACGGCAAGGACCTCACTCGTTTTGCTTCCCCAAAGCCACTGGGAGAGAATTCCCTTTTTTCCCTCCCCTCCCTCTGAACAGATAACTGGAAACTTTCAGGCTTCAAGTATTCCCTTTCCTTTAAAAATAAAACATTTCTTTTTGTTGCATACAAATAGCACGTTAATTTCTTCCGCAATATCATGCACAGAGCTTTAATGGTACTTTAGATCACGGCTTCCATGCTATTAGCTGCCATGTCATCCAGGTAACACTTTACATGGAAATAAGATCAGAAGGCACAAGAAACACTGTTCTGTTTGTGGTTTTTTTGTTTGGTTGGTTTGTTAGGGGTTTTTTTGGTTTTTTGTTTGTTTTTTTAAATATAAGGAATCTCACACCTGCAGCACAATCCTGCTCAGTATGAAAATGCCTCTGGAGCAAGCACTCGGACAGCTAACTGTATTCCCTGGGAACTGAAATCATGCTCCGTCCATGCTTTGTCTCTCTCGACAAGGTGCATGCTTTCCCGTTCTGTTAATAATTCAGCCGAGGGTACTCGAGAAAACTCAGGGACTTAATGGAAAAGGTTGGTGCCTATGAGCACCCGACAGGAATTGCTATCCGGCAAGAAGGTGGAGCCTCCCATCTTTCCAAAAGGAAACAATAGCTTTTTTTTTTTTGGTAAGTTAAACAACAGGGAAGCTCATCTGTCAGGGAAGAGGCTCTGTAAACCTAAGGCTTTATTTGCAAACAAGTCCCCCTTCCGTACTGCATTCCTCTTTCATCTCCCCATGCAGCAGGAGCCGTGCAAGGTAATCATGGTTGCAAAAGAAAGACAACTTAAAACAATCGAAACCCACAAAGAAAACAAAGCGAACTCATGCCTTTCTCCTTCAAACCAGACAAACACACAAAAATAGTAGCTGAAAAGTGCTTACCGACTTTGGGCTCTTCTTTGGGACCGGCAGTCCTGAAAAATGGCAACAAGGGAAAAATAAACATTAGCATCAACGTTACCTTCCCTTAAAGAAAAATCCCTAGGTGTATCATCCGAACGTAGCCATCTGCAGAGTTATGTCAGCTTTCCCTCTCGCATCGGAGTTACCAGTCTGTTCATATCGAATCAAAGCACGGGGAGAGGGAGCGAGAGACGGGAGCGGGGAAGCGGGAGCGGGGGGAGAGCTCTATCTGCATTAGCTCTGCTGACTTGTGCCGCAGCAGCCGGGAGGCTGGGAGAGAAAACCCACAGCCCTCAGCGGCCGCCGAAACCCAGCGCTTGGGCAGAATCACAAATGCCCCCCTGGATTACGGGAGACTTAGCTTACAATTAAGCCCAGGCTATTTCCTTTTGACGCGATCGGCTCGGCGATTTTATCGGACCAATCGCGGTGGCGCAGGGGAAACAGGTTGATTTTTTAAAAAAGTATTTCTCTAGAAATTGATTTTTGAAAGGAAATTCTGCATCGGCTTGAGCCGGGAGGCACGGGCTGGGCAAAGGAAAACAAAACAATGCAGAGGAGTAAGCTTTTATCCCTAAAAGCGTGAATGTTACTCAGAAAACACACATTGTCCTCCCTGTCCATCCTAATCTTTGAAGCCAGGGATTTTATCTGTTGGTTATAATTTCAGAGAGCTGAAGCTTGAAAACAGCACTGCAAATGTCCTGACCCTTGCGGGGGATGCTAGGGAGCTTGGAGAAGGGGGGCTTACACAGGTTGCAGTCGGTGCAAAGGAAGAACCAACTGGGAGGGCACCGGAGAAGGTTTTTTCAAGGACAATTTTGCATTTTGGAGCAGCCTCTTACTCGCTCTGTGATGAGCAAGAGAGCTCAGGTGGGATTTCTATCGACTACTTCTGCACATAGCCCAGTTCCCAGCAGGAAAGGAGACGCTCGTCTGGGGAATCTACCTACAACACAGGAAAAGCCCTTTCCTGGGCATTTTGCAAATCACCTTAATTTTCCTCCACTGTTGGAGGAGAGGGAAATCCCCACATCTTGCTCTGTGTGACACTCCAGAAAACAAACATAAGCCAAAACACAGATTACACTCCACATTAAATGCTCAGTAATTCAGATGTTTGAAATCTGCTTTTGTCTTTAGGATGTGATTTATGTGGCATTTATGCCGCATTATGTTTTCTACTTTATGCATTTTGTTTGTGCTAAAACCCATGCCCTTGTCTAACTTTTACAGAGAGAATAAAATAAGTGATGCAAGCGAATTACAAATCTGTCTAGGAAGAAGCTCATTTTAAGGTAATTTGGGAGATGTTAGCTCCGAATAGGGAAGGATCCACAATTAAAAATGATAAACAGAGCTCACTTTGCCGCCTGTTCACAGACTGGGATGCAAACTGTAATGAGTATTTTAAATGGAATATTTTCAGCTTTTGAGGAATATCTGTGCTCTGCATGTCAGCCTGATGCATTCCCAGTCAATAGCTGATACCCCTCCAGGCGCTGATTGATCGAGGGACAATGAAACATCAAAACTGTTTGAACTAAACAATCAAGACCGCAGCTTCATTTCTGCTGACGGTGACTGTGTTTGTGAAACACCCTTAAAGAGGAAAGCACTGATAACGTTCATGGCAAGTCACATTTTTAACAGGCATCATTTATCACAGAGATAAACACATAGATAAGAGATTCTCCCCCTCTCTCTCTCTCCCCTTCCACATGCATGCACACACGTTTACTTTCCCTTTCCAAGAGATGCTCTTTCCTATTAAATCAATAGGTAGAACAGATCCCCACGCACGCACGCACCCTTAACAGACCAACAGCAATTTAAATGTTCCCCGCAAAAAATAAAGCTAGGATGCAGCTGGGCTGTTGGTTCAAACTGCAGCAGAATCCAGTTCATTGCATTACAAGCATTAAACGTTAACATTCACTAAGTATGAACTACTGAACAAACCTTTCCTTCAGAGGTTGTCATTAATTTTGGCTGTTCCAATACAAAAGAGAGAGAAAACACATACAAGGCCATTGTTTGTTGGGTCCTTCAGAGGCTGATGAATCTTACAGTGTCACCGCTCTGTGCCAGCCTTTGCTGGAGAACAAGCAGTAATTGACTTTTTACCAAAATAAGTGATGCAGAACACGTTAACAAATGTTGGTAGTTTTTCATGGGATGAGCTTATTGTCAGGGGAATAACCCGCCTGTACATTTTCCTGTAAAAAAGTTATTTATTCATCTGACTAGGGTCTCATTTTAAAACCCCAGTTCTTGACACAGCAGGCCAAATGAGCAAACGATAGGTATAACACGTAGTTTTCATGCTCAGGTGATGGAAGGGATGGAGTATCTAACAGCGATGAACACGAAGTGCTTGAATAACCCTCAAATCCTGGGAGCATCACTAGCAAGAAAATGCTGAGCTTTATCGAAAAGTTTCTGGCATAAACAACTGCCCATGCCTATGAGTTTGGGATGGTGACAACTATAAATTTCCGCATTCGGATTTTGATTACATTAACTGTGTCCCACCACTGCCCAGGCCACTGCTCATGCCGTGTCTTGCTTGGTATGCTCATCCTCCCAGCTGCCCTCTTCTCTCCTGAAACCTCGCTGCAAGTTTTTCAGAGGTAAACGGGCCCAGCACGGGCTTAACAGCCAGTCTGCATCTCTTTGGTGTTGTCCCATTTTTCAGCGGTGGAAGTAACGCCACTCACATCCCTCGCTAAGAGAAGCCGAAAGGCTTCTTGAGGGCAGAACGCTGCTCTGCCCTCAAATCTGATAATGCAATAGTAATGGTTTATATTAACACTGTTTGCAACATAATTCCTCTGTGATTTAATGCCTACGGACACCTCTCACAAGTACTTGAAATGCATCTTCTAATTTTGGGGTTTTTTTGGAGGTGCAGATTGGGAACGGTGTCATGCGACTGAACAGGGCTGTTGTCATCACAGAGTTAACAGTGTTTTAAAACAAACGAGCACATCTGGTAAACAATGTCAATATGACCTAAAACCCCTTGAATGGGCTCACTGTAGCTACTTACTAAATGTGCCTGGAATTAAATTAATTAGAAAACACAAATTACTCCCCTCTAAATAACAATGTAATAAAGCAACTGCTTAATGAAAAATATCAGTGATCAGTGAGCAATCCACAAGCACAAAAAAAGGGATTGTAATCAAACTAAATTCACAGGCTCGTCAGCAAGGCAAGAAAGGCTTCATACAAGGTTAGTCAAAAATGAGTCAGATGCAGGCATCTAAATTAAACTAATTATCACAGAGATTATTACATTTATCTTAACAAAAACCTCTCTCTTTTCTCCCCAGTACTCCCTAAAGCTCTATGTACAGCTGGCTGCATCCATCTGCTCAACTACGTTTTGTAACATTGGGGAAAAAATACAAATCATTAAGCAAGTTTTGTACCATGACTTCGGCACTCTTAACGCCATTACCCATCAGGAGCAGCGTTTCTGTTGTGTGACACCGTATTACGTTGTGAGGGATGAGGTCCAGGAACCAAGGCCACAACCCAGGTTATTTCAAACCATTTGGCATGTGTTAATTTTGTATCTTGTTGTAGTTAAACTTTTGGAGCTGGGAAGCTGTAAGTTCCCTAACTCTACCTATGACAAGTTCATGGAATAACCCATGGGACAAAACCATGGCCCCAAGCGTTGCTGTTTCTAACATGCAGTGGTCCTCAATTTTTACAGGAACATTTCCTCAAATCTGTTGTCTTTATGCAACCAAAGTAACATGGGAACACCATGATGCACGGAAAAGTCTGCTTTGCTGAGCATATACAGAATGCAACCTGCGACTACAAATCCATAGCACAGCCTGGACCTGACTCTGGTGTGAGCTCTGAAGGCCACAAATCCTCAAAAATTACCTAGACGGACATCAGACACATCATGCCCTGTTCCACAGTCCTGTGCTTTAGAGACAGTGGATCAAAATGATCAGAAGTTGAGTGTTAAGGAAGACCCATCTCTAGGCACCACAGGAATCATCCAGTCAACTCATCTGAACAGCCGGGTTATGTGAAGGCCAGCTGGCGTGAACATTTCTCCCTCCACAAAAAAAAAAGAAAAAAAAGTATATATTTCAATGGGATTTCAGCTGAAGTGGGAACAATTCAATACCGGTTTGCACAATCCACCCCTACTACAAAGGCGTTTGAAATTTCTAAGAGCCAAACTAAAAGCCAGATGTATCACCTTATTTATTACTTAACAATGTCTGTGGCTACTGTGACATTTTTCAGTTTTGGGGTGCTTTTGCACATGAAAGGAAAGAACAACTGTGCCTAGATCTTCACTTCTCATGATTGCTTAACACTCCCAATCAGGACACCCTGTGGACCATCCCTATCCAACAGCAAAAAAAGCCACAGGTGAACCTGGGTGAAAAGGTCACCCATTTGGTTTTGCCATTATATGGTCTGCAACCCAGAATGCTCAAGCGCTGAAAATTAGCAGGAGATGAATAAAAACGCAAGAAAAGAACCATTTCAGAATGTGTCACAAGGTTAACGTTTACAGGGGAACATATTTCCTGCCTGGAAAAAAAAAAATTAACAAGCTTTCTAAATAGTGCTGCTTACACCACGCCAAATAAAAACCAAAGAAAACAGACACTTTGTAAGATGAGGGGTAAAGTACTGGAGTCAGGGGGTACACAACCATATACCTGGCACTGCACATTGATCACTGTTTCTGTGTGCAAAACAAGGAACTCTAAATAATTAACGCTAATGGCCATTAGTGCTGCCAGGAGACAGGGGAGGGGAGGTTGGTGGTGACAAAGCAATCCCCATGATTCTGTATAATCCATCGTGAAAGAATTTCTAATAAGCGACAAATACTATCTAAAAAAAATAGATGGAACTTGATCTTTTCCAGACTGGAGAAAGAACAAGAAAACATACCAGAATAATTTGCAGCACGAGAGGCGAGCCTCCACACAGGCAGAAGGGGCACCATCAAGAAGAAAACCCCTACCTTGTCCCTGGACCAACCTTTCTGCCCATCATTGCGGTTTGCATAACAAGAGTGTCACTGCACTAGCAAAAAAATTAGCTATGCGATACAAGTTTTAAGCGAGAGAATAATTTACACTGCAGGAATATAGCCCTGCCATAAATCAAGTTTGGTAACTAGCAAATACAGTGAAAAATGCCACGTTTCTAATGCTAATGTTAAGAAAGCGGTGTTGTCAAGAGACCATCTCAGGCATTATTAACCCACTGGCACTAGCAAAAAACATAATGAGCCATACTATATTATTGCCATTAACAAGAATTTCAGTTCTAGATGCTCTAAAGATGTTAAATTGTATTAGTCTCAATTAGTCATTCTTAGTCAGGATGCTAAACAATTCCTCGTAATTGAAGTCTCAGTCATGTTTTCAGCATCTCAAACCAGAATGGCTTTTAAAAGTGATAAAGAAGATATAGGCTAATAAAATATTATTTAATTACTACAAAAATATAAATTTAACTATGTACTAAGATACATATGGTAATGCCAAAACAGTAAGATAATAAAGAGATTGAGAATTAGTGTGACAGTTACCCACCTAACTGATGATTGAAAGTATGTCAGCAGTCCTTTTATTTATTTTGAAACTCATTAAATGAAGAGTTTTTCCTAAAGCTTGAGTTGTTGGAGTCTTATGCTTAGATGAAAATCTCTGTTAATATTTAAACAAATATAGAACCATAGAATAGTGTAGGTTGGAAAGGACCGTTAAGATCATTGAGTCCAACCATCAACCTAACGCTGCCAAAACCACCACTAACCCATGTCCCTCAGCACCATGTCTACTTTTAAATACCTCCAGGGATGGTGATTCTACCGCTTCCCTGGGCAGCCTGTTCCAATGCTTGATAACCCTTTCAGTGAAGAAATTTTTCCTAAGATGTAAATAGACATTAAATTTCTGAAACCTCATGAATTTGAGAAGGTAAACACCAGAACTGGAAAGTCATTAGAAACCCCCATGTTCTTTTTACAGAAATATGTGCGTGTGCGTACACATGTATTACTTATCTTTTTTTTTCATATACATAAGCACACACGTGTGGATATGCATGAAGGTACCTACCCTTTTCCACAAGCCGACAAAATCCATGACTTGCAAACTTTATTTCTAGAGCACATCTCACAAGTTTTTGGGCATGCTGCAATTTTGAAGATGTCCAATCCCAAAGCCCCCTCTCCTCGGCTGGCCGTCCTGTGGCACGGCCGTGTGGGTACCGAAGGGCAGGAGCATCTCAAGGCCAACCTCATGTGCCACTCCGAGCTCAGCACGGAGGACACTGGTAGAGGAGAAACCGTATTTTGCTATTGTCACATCTGTATGTATCCTGCTGAGGGAGAGGGTGTTTGTCTTCAGACTTATCACAGCACTGATGATACAAGGTGTAAATCCACATGCTCAAACCTGTGTGGCTTATGGCAGATTCTTGGATTTCATATGTGGAGAGCAGCCTGCACAAATGGGATGCCTACAAATAGGGCCCTCTTGGCATTCGTCTGATGTTGCTATTAATAAGTAACATCCCTTAATAATAAGCTAATATTTATAGAATGTTTAGCCAGATTCAGCCCTGGGGCACGCACATGCACACATGGCAGGCTAAGGCAGAAAATCTTTACTAGACGACAATGGATTTGCAGATGTTTTCACAAAACATGACTTTATTTGATTTAAAATACAGTTTTATATAAAAATAAATCAGTAACTCAATATACTTACAAGGTGTGCAACTGTACATCTCAGAAATTAACCCTTAATGATAAGGATGGAGTCAAACCTCCTGGAGACTGATATTCACCTGCCACATCCCTACTAACATTACACCTTCATGTGCCCCCAGCCACACGGCCCTGACCTACCCCAGCATCCTCAGCCAGATGTGTCATCTCCCCGAAGCTCATCCTCCTCTACCAAATCTCTCTGGTCTACAAGTCCTGCCAACTTCTCAAGTCCAACTCGTGGTACATTGCAAGTCTTCTGGCACAAAAGACACTGCTCCAGCAAAGTCTTAACGCTGGTATAGTCCTAATTACTATCACCATCACAAAAATAAGTCCACCTGACCAAGCAAAAAAAACCCAACCAAAACACAAAAATGAATTAACATAAAACCCCAGTGCAGAAGGGGAAAAAAATTAAATTCAGTATAGACTTAGAGACATGAGGATACATATTTAAAACCAATCTGCCTTGGAACAAAACCATTGACTAGTCCATTACAAAGCCATCCTTCTCCCTCAGTTTTACCCACCTGCTATTGCTGTTAACGACTCTCCAAATGTATTTAATTACAGCACTAAACAAAGACCTTTATTGGATTTCTGATACCTCATTAAATCTGTTATGACTGGTTATTATAATGCCAAATCAGGGCAGCAACAGCCACTGCACCTACCTGCAATGTGGCTGATAAAAACTCGTTATTTACAAGTACACACACAGCAAAATGCTCCACAGGCAGTATGTAAGGGTCGGAGGAAAAACTGGGTGGAATAACGTCCCCCTTGCCGCGCAGCTCCAAGTCTGCTCCATTTCCTGCCCTGCAAATCCCGATGAAGATGTGGGAGGCACATCCCTAGCTAAATCTGCCTTATCTAATGCGTAGTATTAGGTTCTGCTGTGCCACCTTGTGTTACAACACATCACATTTGATATAAAACAACACCGTGTGGGTTTGAGTTGCTCCACTTATACCACTTCAGCATTTAATACCAAAACTAAATCAAAACATAAGGGCGGAAAAAAAAGCCGACTTTCAAAACCTCAAGCTAGGGAGGAAAAAAAGCCTTTAGGAAGAATTTCAGCACTCTCATCTTTCATTTGCTAAGCAACCTCCTGTTTTGTTCTCATCTAAGAGCCTACTGCTTTCTGCAAGATAAGGTGGTTCGTGCAATAAAACATCCTGATGGGAAGATTTCAGACATTTTTTTCTTCCAGCATTCAGCAAATGCTTCGGTCTTCTTGCTGATTTTAAAGCAGATCTAGATTCCCTGCCACAGAAAGGCAGCCACGTGCGTAACGTGCACACCACCACTATTGTGCTGCCAGTGTGCAAGATTACGCAGAGGTGAAATTATTTTGTTATCCCAAATATGTTAATTGTTCACCTCCATAATAATTAAAGTACAGGTTTCCTCCTGGAGTTAAAGCACGCTTCGTGAAATAGCTTAAAACTTTAGGACGGTATCTCAGCCCTTAAAATTAATGCAAAATGTGTAATAAAATGCCAAGCAATGAATCAGCAACCCTTCGATTCTATTTCACCCTTCCAAGTGACTCTGGAGCTCAGATGACACGCGTATCTGGGGGACACAAGCTATAGCATAGATAGGCCATGCTGCCACAAAAATGCGGGGCAATTGATGTAAAACTAATGCTGACCCAAAAAGCAGATTTCACAGGCATCTCTTTATTTGCTTACTCATTTTTAGAAGAGAACCAGCGCAAATGCAGTTAATGAAGGGTAGCTGAGGGGAAAACACTTGTGCCTCAAATGACTAACAGATTAGCGTCAGCACTTTGCACGCATCGCACCAGCAAGAGCTGGAAATTCTGCAGGCAATTAAAATGTCCACATACCAGCGACGCCGACTCTCCTTTAATATCAGAACTGTAATACTACAAAGCTGTTGGTTTTGGAGTCAGGTGCTCGTATGACAATATTCTTTGTTTGGAGTTTCTTAGCCTCCCAGGGTTTAGAAAAGGCAATTGAATATGAATACTAGAGGCTTGAAATAAAAAGAACTCTGATGTGGTGTTTTTATATCTGAAATTTTGGGAGCTTAACGCAGGATTTTTAAGCACTTGGGCTTTTTGAGGTTGATATTTAAATTTGTTGCTTACTATTGCAACTGGATGCCTTGCATTGAGAAACTACAGCACGACCTGTAATGCTAATTAATTAGTTCCCGCAAATGCACTATTTGTATGAACATTAGTAACGCACATCAAACTATTTGGTGTCTGAACAAGCTACCGACAATTACTCTTTGTGGCTGCAGGCATTTGTAGGCATCCCAAACCTCGGTGAAACCCTGCTGCCTCCTGGAGTCTAATGGGAGCCTCGCCACGGACTTCGGCAGCATCAAAATTTCCCCCTTCATGTTTTTGGGAAGCACAGTTATCCCAAGCCTTGCAAATTCAGACCATCAAAACCAAACAGCTAATGTCACCAAGATTAACACCTGTAAAGCACTTTGAAGGAGAAAAACACTGTGTAATCCTGAAATATTACATTATTCATAAGACGACCTGATTTTAAATGTTAAGTTTGGCTTATTTTTATCACAAAGAGAAAACAAGTTCCTGCTAGCTTGCTTTACAAAACCAATTACCAGTGATCAGTGTAAGGTGCTGCATAACAATACACGGCGTTGCCCCAAAAAGGCATATCTAAGGCTCCGGAGCTGTTTTGAGGAAAATTAACTTGCACAGGGGATTGAAATACATGCACATAAGCAATTCTAATCAGGGGTATGAACTTCAAACTTCGTATTAAAAATATCAAAATGAGTAACATTTCCTTTATTTCATCTTTTCCTGCCTTCAACTGATTTTTCTGTCTGCTCCTTGATATACTAGTCCCTAATCAGAATAAAGCTGTAAAAGAATAGTAAATGTGACATCAAACTTGCTTTAAACTTGCTTTAAAGTCTCATCAACTTTTTTTGGCAGTGTTAGAATATAATTCCACTTAACAGAGAGAAGAGAATAACGAAGAGTGACTTGGCGGTTTGGAAAAAAAGGTGCAACTGCTCCCAACCAAAGGTTCCCCCAGACCTGCTCCTTCCCTGCACATAACTCATGGAAATGAGGCAGCTTGTGTTAAAATTGTATGGAAAAAGTGTTTCAGCAATGTATTTTTCTTAGGATTGCCTATTTTCAGAAAATGGAAAGGTAACTTTGCAAAACATTCAAAAAACTTTGATTTCATTTTTAATGCAGTTTGTAGACCAACTTAAAAACTTTACTAGTGTGATTCCTTTATTCCCAGGCAAGGCAAAACACTTGAAGACAGATTTTTAAATGCCCAATGAGATTCCCAATTTAATGAGGAAATCTGTAAATCTGGAATTACAAAGTAATAACCCTGGAATACAAACTAATGAATTTGAAAAAGAAATCTTGGCATTACACATGGACATGTATTTTTTTAAGCATATTATGATTCTAATTTTTTACAAAAAATGTATTAACTAATGAGGGGTGCCTATGAGCTATCAAAAATATCCCCCGTTATTTCTGCATGGTATTATTTGCACTACAATATCAAGTATTTTTCAGTGTACACCTCAAAATAATTTACACTGAGTGACAGATTGCTGAGATTCAACGAGCAGGTTTGATGGGAGATACCTGAGCAGCAGCTACTGGGAGCTTTGGTAGCTGGTGGTCACCGACAGAAGGTAAGAGGTGAATTGAAATTTGATTTCCAAAAACCGTAGAGGTCAGTTGAGCACACCGCACAGCAGAGAGGAATTAGATCTGCTCCTGCTTCGGGTCAGGGAAGAAGCTGCCACAATGTGGTGGGCTGGGGAGCAGGTAAGAAAACCAACCATAAAGGTGGCATGCAAGACGATACCAGCAGCTCTGTGCTCAGCAAGAGGGATTTCCACAGGAGTTCCTACGGATCCAAGCACGGGACAAAGACCCCAGTATAATGCTCTGCCCTCTGTACTAGGAACCGAAAACACTGCGGGAAATGGTGAACTTTTCTTCCCTTTCCAGAAGCTTTGGCACTGCCAAACAGGCTCTGTGGTAACGGTCAGATGATTCCCAGGTTGTGATTTTTGTCCTAAATGCAGTTTGGACTCACTTTTTCTCTAATTTAGCAGTGGCTGAGACAGTTTGAATTTTTCTGGCAACGAGATGCTTAAGTGGCATAACTTTCAACTCACTCTTCACTGCAAGCCTAAAGGGCAAACAGAAGTGAGTGGTTTGTTCAAAAGAGCTCAAGTCTGCACTGAATAGCTGATTGCAGCTCTAATTACCATGGCTTTACATCATTAGGGATAGCAACTGAAAAGGAGCTCTAATTCCAACACTCTGAGATACTGCTTTTTTTTTTTTTTCTTTTTGTTGGGCTCTTACCACTAAATGATCCATTTCCAACACTTCTGTTAAGGACAGGAAGGAAAAAATTCATTTCCATGCAGGGTGAGGATCACAATAAACAACTACAAAGACAGTATTTTAGCTTCTAAGATTCAGACTGACAGGTGTTTGTGGTGGGGCGGAAAGAATGGAGTAGTGAGGAGAAACCAGCAGCAGTAACGGATTTCACTCAGCTCAGATATTTAATACTCAGTGCCACTGCTCATTTATGCCTGAGCATTGTATTTTGACACTCCAGACCTTAACGAGCAATCTGATACCAACCATACTGTTATAATGTGCTTGCAATTATAAGTTGTTATGATATATTGTTTGTAAAGTTTTCCCACTGTGTCTAAAGGATCTTGTAACTCTCTCTCCCCTGGCTGGGGGGAGCCTGAAGCTGCAGCAAGAGGCGTAAAGAGAAAGACACCTATCTTTTATACTACTACGCAATATTTCAATGGCACAGACACAAGATAAATAGAGAGAAAAAAACATCCTTCCATTTTAGGCTACAGAAAGAGCCTCCAAGTCCAGAGCAGTTGACTCTAGCACGCATTTACAGCACAAGGAGTTAACTCCTCTCTGTGAGAAGAGGTGGAGGTTAATTACCCTCACATGCCAAGAGCATCACTGGAACAGCAAGGGGGGGGTCCATCTAGCTAAGCAGACTTAATAGGTTTATTGCTTTAGAGCTCTGCAATTTTGTTCCATTGCTGCAAATCTTTGTTGTAGTTATAGGTATCCCAACGATCTTCTTAAGACCACTGAATCAAGGACCAAACGAGCAGGACTATTTGCACTGGCATCTCTCCACTTCCACCCACCTCATCTCTCCCCACAAACACCTTCCATTCAACTGAACCATGAACAGGGGATTTGCTACGGACTTTGCTTTTACATGGAGGTAAGCATGGAGATAATGCCCACCGATGGGCATTTAGACAGGTAGATGGTTGCATAGGTTCTTCTTCCTATAAAATACATTTAGTTTTGAAACTCCAGCATATCTATCGTGTATTTCTCAAAAGACTGGTTTCCATTCCCCAGTTTAATGTGAATTCGGCACTAGGGAAAGCTATTAGAAACTCCACTGATTTGCACGTGGCATGTGAATGACACTTCACCTGCATGCTTTTACTTTGATCTGGAGCTGAGTGGGAACACATCTTCGAGGGGATTACGTAGATCAAGCTCAAGGTTTATGCTATTTTCGACCTTCCAGCGAATAAAGATGCTGGCGAGCACTAACTGTGAAAGCTTTGAAGGGAAACTGTCCATTCAAACCTGCCTGAAAACTGCCCAGCTTAATTCTTGTAACTGAACGCAAACCAATCGTAGTATTTTTGGATGACCTGCACTGAAGACTGACCTTAAAAAAAAAAGGGTGGGGAAAAAGGGAGAAAAATAATTCCCTCTAATCTGAGGTAATTCACAAAATACATCAATATGATGCCACGAAACACAATTATTCTCATTGAAGCAGATGTTGGATCTTAGTGACTCCCCCAAAAACACAGCACAGTACTTTTGCAGAATAACTTGTTCTGAAACAGCCCTCCACCTGTCCCAGCATAGACACAAACAAAAGTCACTTGGGAAGCAGGGAAATTATTCTGACAAAATGTTGCTTTTATTATGAATAGAATCTGTGCAGAATGGAGAGGTATTTGAGAATTGCTTATTTCAGTCGATTACTGTGCGTAGACAAGACTTCAATGACAAATGGATTTCAAGTGGCAAATATTATTACCTTCTTTCTGTGCTATTTTTATTTTTTGGGGGAGAGAAAAGTACTTTATGTACTTTGTAGGTACAAGGTTAAAAGAACCTTTTCAGCTACGAATATTCAAGATAAAGGTGTGCCTTTTGTAGCCTCATTAACAATAATTCTTTCAAATAACTGAAATGTGTAATCACATTGTGCAGTGCAGGGACAAAACCATATGCTTAATTCTGCATTTTGTAACCAGTAGTGCTGGTTTGCTTTCAGGTAGCTGGCCCTTGAATGGTCCCTGCTGAGTTACCGAGCATCTCCGCTGCTGTTGCAGGGACCGTGTCATATCCCCTTCAAACGTGCTGACTTCACCTTCAGGCAGCAAAGGCTTTACACCTCCTCCAGCTTGACTTACAGGCTCTAATGGCTTGGCGCACTCTTCTCATTTACAGTTTAAATTACCCACAACCAAACAACACCCAGTTGTTCTTCAGCCAAGATCTCTCTTAGGTTTAAGCATCTCCTGTCTCTCCTACCTAATAATTAGAGACAATAATTATGTCCTCTCTGTCCGTTCATTTTGCTAAGCAAAAGTAGCTTTTCCAATCTGGTCTCGCGTACAGCCCAATCAGCTCCTTCGCATCCTGCCTCTGCTCAGAGTTCATCCTTCCTGAACCTCTCAAGTGCTGAAGCCCAAACCATGAGACATGCTTGGTGAGTTTTATCCAGCACTATGTATAGGCAAAACAGGAAAACAACAGCAGTAATAGAATTAAGGCCTACAGAGGGGAGGAGGAAGGGGAAAATAAAAGATTAAATCAGAACATAGATAAGGCAAGTTTTCCATGGGGCCTCTGGAAAGCTTAACTTCGGTGACCTGATGTTGTCCCTCTCTTATGTATCTATCCCCCTGCCCCAATCTTGTATGAGTCCTGCAAATGATTTTCAGATGACACGTGAGCAGCCAAGCACACGGAAGGGGCACTTCAGCTTCATCCTTCCTGAAATCCCCCCTCTGCTCCCCACTCAAAGGCAAGGGCAGGACTCGCCCGCTCCCGTAAGCCAGTGCTTCAGCTCAATACACTTCACAGTAAATATTTTACAGGCGGCTCTCAGCGGCTGTGGGTTTGTATTTTAACAATTAAACCTGATTGCTGGGAGTGCACCGGTAGCTTGGAGCAGGCAGAGCTTTTCCCATATATTACACATCTCTTTCTGATATTTTTCTGCCTGGTTAGTAATCACTTCTGACAAATCCTTTTGACAGTTCTGAACACCAGCCTTAGTGTTGCAGGGATGCTTGATGCAAAGCCTGACTGAATGCAAATGTTAGGCTAATGCAAGCACGTCTGACAGCATCGGAGCGTTTTCCTCACTGGACACCAGAGGGAGGAGGAGGAAAGGACAACTGACAGTGAAGCTACAGAAGAACTGCTTCAAGAGCCCTCAAGGAGTTTATCAGACACCGGAGCCAAATGGATTTCTGTCATCGGACCAAAATAAATAGCAGCACCTTATCTGGGGATGATACTTCTGATAAAAGTTTTGGCAGGGGTAACACGAGGTAAAGTTACGGGAGAAAGGACCCATGTGCAGCAGCACTGAGCGCTGGGTGCATTTTAGCAAGCTCCATCTCACAAGCTTTAAACAAACCTGACTGGGGTTGATTCTGGGGCTACTATTGCTGCCCGTATTCTGCTTGGCTCCTGTGCCACAACCTGAGTGCCTTTCGGGCCAGTTTTCTTCTGGATGTGAAAAACCCCCATGTTTCAATGATTAACTGTGGATCCAGGGCCACCACAGTTCCTGACTCCCATACCATGAGAGCGTGAAATTTGGAACTGCAAGTTCTCTACGCTCAGATGGAAATGTCAGCACCTTGAAGGAGGGAGGGCGGCAGTTCAAGGAGATTGATACGGTATCTATCGAGGAATGTGATAGCAAATGCTCAACACGTGGTTAGTATCTTGATTAAATAAAAGAGAGAGATTCAGCAAGATTTCCAAGGGAACTATTTACTATCTTATTAAAACTATGCTTTTATTTCCTCATCAAATCTTTTCATTATGCCTTCAAGGCATAAGGAGGATTATTAAATGTCAGCCACAATTCAAATAATTAATGTATGGTGTTACCAGATATATATGCGCTCTCCAGGAGGATTAATAATAGCTGCTATTTTTCTTCCAACCATATTTTCTCTATAGTACATATATTAATCATGAGAATACAGGGCATTTTTTAAACCTCTCTAGTATTGAAAGTCTTTAAGGAACTCACACTTTGAAAAGTGGAGGATTCTTAATATATTCTGTTCTCTACTTTTTAATTTACTATCAAAATACAAAACCACAGTAAGCGCTTGGAAAGGAAGGAGTAGAAGAAAGGCGGTGCTTTCTTCAGAATTGCTATTAACTGCAGAATCAACGTCCTCAATTCCTTGAAATAGATCTTTAAAAACAACAAACCAGAGCTGCAGATTCAGAAAGCAGCTTGTCCCCCATTAAAATGGACTGGCTTTTGTTGCTACCTTACTACAATCAAAACACTTGAGAAAAGGTGTCAGAAAAGTACTTTTATACCAACCAGTCATCCCAGGGCTGGCTGGGCCTGTGTTCAGCACCTGTTTGTCAGCTTAACTCTGTCCCTGCAGCAGGCTTGTCCCTGCAAGGTGCTGGGCACCAGCACGTGCTGCCCGTAAAACCCACTGCGTGGGAAAGGAGACACCTCTCAGATCCGCAGTGCCGATGCCAGAGCAGAGAGAGGGAGAGCTGACCCCTCTGCTCTCCACTTCACACTCTACAGCCCACAGGGATTTTCCCTGTGAGCTTGACACGAACTCATCCAGTAATCTTACTGCACAGACTAGAAGTGTGAGGTGGGACGCGCTACCTCCGATTACTTTCCATTTACTCTGTGCAGGGAGAGAGTTCCTGTGGATGGACTGACCCCACTGACCGGCTCCCTGCCATCCATGCTCCCACGTGGGCTGCAGACATACTGCCTGGAGGGTGTTTTTTGTACCTGCTGGTGGCCTCTCAGCAACGCAACCAAAAATGATTTCCCGATTGCGCAGGAATTAAACATGTCCAGAAGTAACATTTCAATTGCTTACCACTTGGAGAAGTTTAAATTCTCTCCTCCACTCCCAACGGTATCCCAGGCATAACCCTTCCAAAGTGAAAAGTCACTGGATATCTGATTTTGAACACTGCACATTTCAGAATGTATTACCAGCCTCTCCCATCTCCCAAAACAGCTCAAGAAATGTCCGTGTTCTATTTAAAATTAAGTTTTATGAGCATGAGATCAGGGTTTGTTATGTAAGTAAAGCTGTAACCATACCACGCTTTAGTGCACTACCAGAAGAGGTGTGCCCTCAGTGCAGCGTCAAACAATAAATCATTTTAACCATCTGTGTGATCTGACAACTGCCAACCTGGGGTAGTTCCTACACATCAAGACATAAACCATGTCTACAAGAAGCTTAAGAGAGCAGATCTTTCATGACATACATTTTTTTAAAAATTTCCAGAAGAAATATTTTAAATCAGTTTTGAAGACTTACCTCCTCGCTGCACCAGCAACGTGACTTCGCTTCCCTTGGGACATTCAATCAGCATATCCACCACCTGGTTGTGAGTGAGGCTCTGCACATTCTTCTTGTTGACTTCGACTATAAGATCGCCCTCCTTCAGGCCGCGGCACCGCGGGCTGTCCACAATTTGTTTCACTCTTTGGCCGCCCCCACCGGGACTGTCTGCTATAGTAAACCCAAAGCCCATAGGCCCTTTCACTATATGCACAGTTATGAGTTCGGGTTGTGTTGCTATTGAAGACGCCAAAGAGACCGTGTCATTGGGGTAACCATGGGGTCCGTTGGAGGAGACCTCAGCCGGGCTGCTGGGTCTCGCTTCCTTTGTGCCATTTACTTTCCCTGTTTTACTACTGTGGCTCGCGGGGGAGTCGTAATTTTCCTGCCCGTTCACAATGATCGGTTCTTTGTCCAAAATTGCCACGGACGTAACCAGGCTCGTGTTGGGATCATCGGGATCGAAGGGCAGGGGGTAGCCTCGGCACAGCTCGAGGTCCACGCTGGCACCGATGGGGATGGACTGAAAGATCTTCACAACTTGAGCGTGAGTGTGCCCCAGCACACAGGTATCGTTCACGCTGACTATGACGTCCCCTGCAGAGACACAGACAGATATACCAAACACATACGTTTTGTGCACCCCGGGAAGGTGAGGACTAGAGCCTGCGAGCTGATCCGCAGCATCCACAGGTACCACTTACAGGTAAATAGTAGCATTTAAGTACCTTTGCAAGGAAAAGGAGTGGTGACACTTGGGCAAGCAAGAACTATTGTACACAATGGATTCTCTGCATAAAGCCCTTATGTACATATATGTTTTTGTAAGTGAAAATGGAATTGGCTTCTGCAAAAAATTAATAAATTCAAATCATGGTATACGGCCCATTTAACAGTTATTTTGAAGCCCTGCTCTCACTGTTATACACTGTGCTACATTGGCACACGATAGAAACAAAACTGAGAGCACATGAGAGCTATAACAGAAGGCTCTCAAATACCAACTGCTCAAATACGGTGCCACGTGTCATGTCTCAGACATACTTCGGCCTGAAATCTAGGTATTGATTAAATTACGATTCAGTTTTTGAAACTGAGGTTGCAACACAGGGACGTTGAATGTTCTGATGCTCCACCTGCAAGTGGGGTGTTATGACCTCAGGTGAATCCTAACAGGATTTCATCATGTTGGGCCTGCTCTCTGGAAAAATAAATTGGCTCTTGGTGCCTCCACGCAGGGAAAGGCAAACCAGACAACACCTTTGCCCATTCCCTGGGAGTAGCTCGGGAGACGAGGTGAGTGGCACAGCAGATACACAAACACACAGTGATGCAGCCCTAAAACACCACAGCCACTGCCACAGCAGGGAGCAGTAACGCGCAGCCTGATGGGGGACTCCGAAACTGCTGGCTCCTCTCCACAGGTCAGCATGAGGAAGAACTGGCAGAGCCCCAGCTGGATATTTTGACACCTGAGGTGAAATTCCAGCACATTTTTTATTCAAAAATAAGATTTTTGAACACGTTCCTCAATGTATCTCACTTCCCTGCTTGCTGATAGGGATGCTTTTCCCCAAAATGGGTATGAGGACTACAGTCCTTTATGAATTGCACATAAAAACAGCTGCAAAAACATAAACCAAAGTGCTGGTGGTGATTTTGATTTAAAGCATCGGTACCTGTTTCCATTTTGCCATCCAGCGCTGCGGGGCCATCAAGCACCAAACTTTTGATTTGAAGAAATTCATCCGGCTCATCCCCTCCGACGACAGTGAAGCCAAAACCCCTGCTGCTTTTCCTTAGCTTGGTGTGGATGAACTTCCCTTTCAACTCAGAAGGGTTTCGTGTAAAAAAAGGTTTTCCTGTGTAGGAAGTTTGGAAAATCTATAAACAGGCAGGCAAGAGCGTTTGATCAGTTTTTCCTCTGCCCCTCCCTGCTCTAACAAGTACACGGACAAACGCAGCGGTGTGCTGGGACAGGAGTGAACTTCACTCCAGCATCCTCTCACCTCATCGCACTCCACCCGTCTCCTTGGATCCAATCACACAGTAAAAAGAGTGAGCAAAACCCCTAGTACCTGCTGCTTTGTTAGCTGTGGTTGTGCACACCAAAGCCTCCAGGCTACAAAGGGGAGAACATGCTGGTTTAAGGAATGGAATATATTAAAGCCGGCAGTGCTGGCTTAGATGTACGTGTCTTATCGCTGTCCTGAGGTGGTTATATCCATCCCAGGAAGGATGGGACAGGGGTAGCACAAATGCCACCTACGGGAGGAGTCTGCAGCGAGAGTTTCTGCAGAAAGGAGTATCACTATGTTTTTCACCACTTGGCCTTCTCCCAACCCACCAAGCAAAAAGCAACTTCTGAGCTCTGGCAAAACACTGCATAACCCTTTAGCATAACCCCCCCGCCCCACCATCACCACCACCCTGTAACCTCCTCCGGTGAAAAAGCGGAGGGCACTGATGTTCTTCAGACCCTGTTTGAAGTCTTTTCTCTTTCCTTTCTGCTCCATGCCTGTTGTGGATGAAACACTGCCGTTGTGAAGTATGGATCAAAGAGCGGCCTGGGACCACAGCGGCTGTGCTGGAGGGCTGTTAATGCTCTCTGGAAGCACGATTATGAGGGAACAAGGTGCTCCAAAGACAAAAGCGCATCCTTGCAAAGCATGTTGCACAGGCTCGGAAAAGGAGTCACGGTTGCTGTACTTCACAGTGCCAACACTAAACACCTTTGCACTTTTAATTGTTTTTAATGCTTAGAGGGGAAAAGACCGTGCCACTAAGCCCTCTGGTGACAGCTCCAGGATCAGCAGTGTGTATCGCAGCCAGGAGAGCTGGCGTGCTTTCAAAAACTTCGGCAGCATTGCCGTGGGCCTGTTTAGAAAGGAGACCTTGAGGGAGGCTGAGGGGATTTGAGACTTGTACGCCTTTGACTGGGAAAAAAAAGAAGTACATTTGAAGATTATTCATGAGGGGGCAGTGTGAGGACTTGCAGTCTTCTGCCTTTGAAGGGCAGGACAGGAACATGGCAATCCTGTGGGCAGATGCTCTGCTCAGACCCCAAGCTGCAGAAATGCCCTGACTATCAAAGTGCAACCCAACATCTCAGGTAACAAACACGGCTGAGAGGCAGCGTGCGGCGGGGCTTGGTCCTGTGCTCATTTCTGGTTCAAAAGACAAGCAGAACAAGCACAGCGTGGTGGCGTCTGCCTACAAATACAGGGTGAACTTGCCCTGTAGTAATGGGGTAGCGGCACCACAGGCTATGTCCCACCTACAGCATTTGGGAGGGGATTGCATTTTAACTGAAAGTATCTACAAAATCCCAGCTGGGAGAGCAGTGCCAGGGTCCTTGTGCCCATGTCCCCACCAGCAGTGCCATCAGTGGGAGAGACAGAAACCCCTGGGCATAGGGCAGGGGGAAAGGAAAGCTGGAAAGAGCTGCTGCAAATGGGGAGTGGGAGAAGAGGGAGCAGCACTGAGAAAGGAAGAGAAAGGAATGAAAGAGAGAAGGAGCCATCAGTGGGTACTAGGACAAATCACTCAGAGTGGTGCTGAGACAGGCTAATGCTCTCCTGTAACGTTACTGCAAAATTTCGTGGCTGGCAGTCGGGAGCGGGTGGAGAGCTGAGTGAGGCTGTGAACATCATCCCCTGCGTGACAGGTCCTTCGCATTGCCATGCATGGATGCTTGGGCAGCCCTTGCTTCAGCCTGGCAGTGTAAAAGGCAGAGGTGGCATTCACAGATGTCTCGCCGAGGAAGACCAACTGTTTTGGGGCACACTGATGAGATGCCAAACCCCAGCTGCCTGGTGGTCAGGGTACCATCCCCAGAACTCCCATGTTTTTCCTTGCTGCAAGTCTGGATTACTCTAATGTACTCTCCAATACCCCTCAGGAATGTACTTTGGATACTGTTAAATTTCACGTATCTGTTTTGGAAGGGCTCTTCATGGCAGGAAAGGCAGCCAGGGACAGCAGCACCCTTGCCAGGCTCACCTTTGGAGACCATGGCTGACCTGCGGAGCATTGGAGTACTTCCCAGCTTCTGGGGCCAGCCTCCCCATGGCTGCTCCCAGCTCTGTCAGGATGACGTGGCTCCAGCAGATTCCCCCTCTCTCACCTTCCCCAGCCTCTGGTCCCTACAGGCCGGGCAATGCCGTGCTCTTGCTGTGCAATTTAGATGTTGCCGAAGATGAAGCCTGCTTACAACCACTTGTAACCAAAGAGCACTTGTACTGCAACAGGTAAAAGTGGAACTCTCTGTCCTTGCTGACAACCTGATCTGGCAATGTTTCAGCTCATGCTGCAAATTCAGGAACGATTCATGTCCTGTCTGGTTAGTTATTTAAGAGAAGCAACTGGTCTGTGAGCAGTTGGCTATACACAGACCATTGACACTGATAAATAAGGCTGTAATAGCTCAAAGTACTTGTACACATGTACAACTTCAAAGTAGGTCTGCATTATTTGGACCTATTATCATTGCCTCCTTGTGCAGAGCTTTCCAGAGAAGCTTCAACTCAGATTTTTCAGAAACGTGATGTAAATTTGCCCCTAACAGGTGGCCAAGGTGCTTGAGCCTCTTCGCCCTCAGTTACTACAGAAAGTCAGATTCAGAGGCCTGGTAGCTCTGCAAAGCTCTCCAAATGGCAGATGATTTCCCTCTTCTGGTGTTCCTCCCAGCTCCTACTCCTCCCCCTCAAATTTTCATTTGGACTCAAAGCACATAAAAAAGAAAATCCACAAAGTTGCAAACTAGACTTATCCGTGGGCAATACCAGAACCTGGCTGCTCAGATGTCACAAATGCAATGAAAACACCCAAGCTCTCCAAAACCAAGGTCCTGCCAAACAATGCTGACAACCTACAGCTCCCCGACAAGCTGCCAGTTTCCAGGGCTCTTACACTACTTTAACTTGAAACTCTACCTGCCCAGGAATGCAGACATGGGGTGCCATTGGCTTTGGACCCGAAACATGTTTTAATTACAGTGCAACATGGTGAGATCTCGTGCTGCTTTTTGGGAGGGAACATTGAACTATGAGAACAGAAAGAAATCTCTGCACTAGATCTTATGACAATAGCCACATACTAAACTCAGTAGAGTTTAGAAGGTGTAAAAGCCTAATCCTTGCATATCCATACAGCTCTGTATGGATAAAAGAAAAGGGTCTCCTCCTACTTGCACTTGCATCCACTGCAGTTGCTGCTAAATCCCACCGATGTTGTAACTCATGTTTTCACAATGCCTTTTTAAAGACTTGGAACGCTAGACAGAGAATAGCCACAATCCTTTTTTTATGCAGGCAATCTCATTTGCCTCTTGCATTTGTCAACAAATGTAGTCTCGAAACAACTAGTCTCAAAATCTATAAGAATTCAGATAAGCAGGCACGTGCTGTCATGGAGACACTCCCTGTGCTGGTGGCTGAGGGAATTTCATTCGCAGGAAAAAAACCTTGTTGCGCTTCTACAACTGGTTTAACAAGGTTGTTACCTTGCACTGGTGCTTCCCGAACTGCCTCTTGGTTGTTTGAAACATGGTTTGGAGCAGCGGGTGGTGGGAGAGATGGACACTCCTCTGTCCATTCTAGAGAGGGCAGAGAGGGAAATGTTACTCGTTTCACAACAGCACTATGAGCTCCTGCACGTACACACACTGGGAGCGTGGGGTTCAAGCAGAGGAGACGTGAGAAGCATGCCAAGAGAGGGAACAGAGTCACGGAGAAAGGGAATATAATGAATGGGATGTCCAAAAACCAGTCCTGGAGGACTCCCTACATCCAGGTCAACTGATCCGTCTGCTGGGACACCGTACCTCACACTCAAACTTTGGGACTTGATTTGCATCTAAATGGTCTCAACATTTATATGAAATCTATTCCCCATGGCATCTAAGTAAAAGAGCTGATGTTGAGGGAAATGGGGCTGCAAGAGAAATGTTGAAGCCTAAATTATTTTCCTCTTGGATAATAACCGTTGTGAAATAACTTGGTGTGAAAGCTACGAAGGTACCAAAGCAAACTGAAATGCCACAAGCCCCTCGCTGCAGCTGGGCTGCATTTACAGAAAAAAAAAAAAAGAAAAAAATGCTGGGAAAAAAGAAAAGAAAAAAAAGTGGTTTAAAATAATGAAATTAATTCAGATGTTAGAGCTTGACAACATCTAAAGGTCTTGGGTTAAGAAGTCTCTCAATGAAGAGGGGTTTCTCTAACGCACATGTAAATGCCCACTCCTCATCCCCCTCAATAACCTATGAGTCCCAGTGCAGACTGGAACAACACCAGCTACAATGAGTAACTTGATGGAGCAGATTAAAGAGGAAAAAGTGTGCTTTAATTGTTTCTGGAAAGCCTAGAAACTTTCCAGAAATAAAAGACATTAAAAAAAATAAATCTCCCCTTTAACAGGGATGAAAGCTCCTACGTTTAAGTGGTTATATGGTTTACATTTTCTCCTTTGCTACCTCTTATGTGAAGGGCATATGCAACCATTCCTAGGCGTGTCATTTTGCCTTTAAACGCTAAGGCCACAGAAGGAAGGACAAACACATTGGCATGGTGTTGCCATGGCGAGGGAGGGTAAGTTCCCTCAGGAAAACCCCAACCATCACACCCTTGCTGGTGCCAACCTTCTGGTGGCTGTTGCTGTTGCTCAAGCTGTTTCTTCCTCTTCGCTTCAAGAACTGGGTTTTCATATTGTGTCTTCCGGTTGATGTGGCTGGAGATAAAAAGAGAGCACTAAATTAGAAAACCCTTTATGTGATAAGCAGGAATGATGGCCAGGCATGAAACTCCTCTGAGGAAAGGGGTAAAATACCAAACAAACCCAACAGCAGTGTACTGTGGAGCAAGGCTCACCTAGTCGTGCCAAAAAGTATATTTAGGAAAACAAACTGATTCCAGTATTGATATGAAGTCTTGAGTAGGAGTGGCTAATTCCTTCAAATACATTAAAGTAGTGATCTATCTGTGAAAAATGAGATTAAAGCAGAAAAGGTGCTCTGTCTAATTGCATTTTAAAAGACAGGCCTAAGTCATCCCTGCTTTAATAAGATTCCCAGAGGTGCAGTCGCTCCCTGGCTCACTGAAGTTAAAAAACAAAACAAAACAAAACCCAACACTTGGTAACATCTGTCAGCTATCTGATCGATCCACACTATTACCAGCGTGTGTTTTTAAAATGCCTGCGGGGGTGCAGGCTATGAGCTGAAAAGCCAGGCCCCAAATGGATCAAAAATACATTCAGAATTAGCCCCGGCAAACACTCCCAGTGGAAACCAGCATTTGGTGAAACTTCGGCTGTCCTCTTTGGAGGCCTGTTAGGCAGCTTTTGACCCATAGGAGATGTTTAGAGCTAATATTTCTTACCAATCTCAGGAAAAAGAAAAAAAAAGGCAGGCCAGCCCCAAACATGGCAGACAAGCAATGCCCTCCACAGAAGATTAACCATTTTATGAAACCAAATGACAAACAGCAGCCACAGATGCCAGGACGGTGGGGACAGGTCTGGGGACCCTGCAGCTGATGGCTACAGCTGAGATGAGCTGCTCATCAACTGTTCAATAGGAATTTTTCAACAGTGATTTGGCTACAGCAGAGGAGCAGGAGATCTTAGAAAATTATATTGGCTTAAAGCCTATCTTTGTCTCCAAAGCAAAGTTTACCATTAAGAACTTGCTTGTGCAATGCGCCTCTATCAAAAAAACCCAAAACCCTGAAACAACAACCAACCAACCAATTCTTCAAGTAATTACAGTACAAGCACTCCAGATAGTTATGTTCAGAATTTTTCTGCTAAAGATCAATATTAAATCACTCGAAAAATATTTAACTAATCAAATAAAAGCAAGTTCATAAGTTCTGTAAAAGATTTCCAATTTCAAGATATCTTCAGAAAGTTAAGAAAAAATTATAACTACTTTAATATGATGTAAACTTTTTCATGATACAGTTGTTTCTCAATAAAAACTATTATGTGATAATAGAGTGCCTGAATTGGAGGGGACAGAGATGAATGCTCAAATTGTAATCTTATAGATATAGCTTATAGATAGTAAGTAAAATAAACTTATGCCTCGTTGCTGTTACTTTTCTATTTAATTTCATCACTAAGGAGTGCCACAAAACTAACAGGCATGTATATATAAAGTGACAGGAAAAAAATGCTGGAAAAACCTCTCGGCATGGCATTTAATAGCCGAAAAATATTCTTGATGTCTTTGGTAAATAAATGTCAAGCCTTAATTACACAGTTTGCTAACCTCGTTTCCCTAGGCACAGATGGTAGGGTCAGAAATGAGCCAAAGCAGACAGAAGCTGTATTCCATGTCTATTCTGAGGGCTATCATAAGCCATCCTACTAGACAGGAGCGTACACATAATTAAAAATTCATTTTATGGGGTCAGCGATGAAACAAAACTCAGATCTTCAGTTTCCCAAGGGAGCGATCTGACATCTAGATAAAGAGGAAGCTGTTCTAATTCCGGAGAGAGTCCCGGTAAACCTGTGAATTCTATTCACAACAACACAGCCCGATGCAAGAACCTCTGCGTGGCTGTTTGGTCACACAGGCTCGTCCTTTCCTCCTTTTGAGTGTCTTCTGACTTATAACTGAATTGGTGGTTTGCTTCGCACACTCGTATTTCAATCGCAGCACTCTATGAAGGGGACTGAGCTCAGTTAATTGCACGCTTATTGATGTTCTCTGGATAAAAGTATTTTGTGAGGTGCTGGGGCTCCTGCATGCCCTGACCCAGGGGTGCTCCTGTCTCCCCTGAGCTCACCCCAGGGTGCTGCTGCCAGAGCCCACCAGAGGATGGGGAATGGCAAGGCAGGGATCCCTCTTCCCAGCCCCTACGGCATGTCCCAGGGGCCACAGGGTCTCCTCCTTGGTATGAGATGCTACCAACAAAGCACACAGACTGCTGTGGAGGGAAGCCTTCCTCCACCCAACAGCAACACCAGAACCAGAGAGCAGCACTTACTCTACATAGTAGACACCATATACGGGATCCTCAATTTTCTCCCAACCAGCAGGCAACTCTGGAAATAGAAAAAGCATTACTGAAGCCTCCAGTGCAGTTCCTTCTGACAGTTTTGCTCAGTGTGCAAAACTCATCGGCAGCTCAGACTTTGCTTTGAACGCTTTTCAGAACAACCGCAGCCCCTTTAAGGGCTGGCACAGCATGGCACCAACATCATAGCCTGTCCTACCTGCGCTGGGTTAGCAAATCAGTGGGAAGACGCCCATGTCAGTCAACTTTACATTTGCTTTTTGCATTAAATGAACAAATGATCAATATGTTTCCTTTCTGGGAGTGCTTCAAGTACCCTCCTGGTTTCACCACCATGGGCGGAGTGGCCCTGGATGGAGCGCTGCAGTGGAAGTCCATGCAGGCAACAGCCCAGAGGCATTTTAACACCAGCATGTGAAAATGGGTGAGATTACGGCGAGCAATTGTAGCACACTAATGGAGACTCCTTTCTTTGGGATTTACACTGCGTTGCTCAGCCCTGAGCCCAACGCAAAAGCGCATGTTGAAAGAGGACAAAGTGAGTTTAACATAACTGCCCCGCATATGGAATCCACCCAAGTGGGGCCGGCACGCACAGATGTATTTCACTGCATAGCACTTAATGTAAAAACACATACTGCCATAATCCCATGTAACAGAGATTTCCTTTTTTAATTAGCGTAATTAACAAAAAACAGTTCTGAAAATGAAATGAACATTTGGAAATGTATCCACTTTTGTTCCCGTTGATTTTCTAGACTGCACATAGTACTTTAACGATAATTAGTGAATGTAATAAAATCACTTCAGCATCCAACTGAGGGTTATTAAAGCTGTATGTATTACTTAAGGGCCTGATCCTTGTCCCACTCATTTAAACGCAATGTTCCCGTTGGCTGTGGGTACTGAAATAATCATCCCATTAACAAAACAGAGTGGTGTGTTTGTGTAATACTGTGAATCAACTCAAAAGAAGGTTGCACCACGCTACGGACTGTGCAAGTGTGGTCCCACAGAGTCTGCACATTCATTTAAATAAAAATAATAATAATAATTAAAAAAAAAAAAACATTGTCAGATAACACAAGGTCAAATACTCCATGCAAAATAATACCTCAAAATTTATCACTAAATTGGCAGGATCGATAGCAAATAATCTACGTTTGTTTATTATCAAATGCAAAGATTTATTTTCATTAACGGCATCAATTGCTGAGCCAATACAATCAACAATGCCCCATTAATTAGAATAAATGTACCAAACTAGATCTGCATTTATAGGCTTCAGCTATGTTGCCATAAGGATAGCAATATCTCCAGACTGGAGATGTACAGAATCTATACAAACACACATGGACTAATTATTCAAAGTTTATGTTTGTGTTCAGAATTGGCTGGAGATCAGATGAGATCTATTTTCATGGTTTTTGCTCCACATGTCCTTTATTTGCAGATGCAAGGTACGGTTTCCATTCTTATCATTATTTTATCCTTATTGGGTTTAATATCTTTGGATTCCTTGAGACATAAGCGATTAAATGCAAGCCAGTGCTAACTTTTGGGCATGAAAATACTTGACAATTTTATCAGCAGATTGACCTGAAATGAACGCTTCAGAAACAGATATTCCTTTACACTGTGCAAGTGTATGTGAGAAAAAGGTAGAAAGCTAAAGGCCAATCTTGAAAGTCCTGTCGCAAAGGGAACTCTGAGGTTCACAAAGGAGTCCCATATGGTGAAAACACTGTGGGACTGGCTTAAAGAGTTTCAGTGCAATTAAATTAAGAGCTAGGATGCAATCAGGAAAATTACAAGTTGTGGCAGCCATTTAATTCTTTGCACTACGGTGAAAGCAGAATGGTAAAGAGACCAAGCTGGAGGTGGAAGAAAAATAAAAAGTGAATGAGGGAAGGGAGAAGTAATGAACAAATACCTTAAAATGACATTTCCACAATTTTTCCTGCTAAATATCTTTTGTCTATTTTAGACTATTATGTGTTTTTCATTTTTAAAGTTAAAATATTTTTTTTTTTACTTTTCTTCTGCTTACAAAAGGTTTTGGTATTAAATTTTGTTCTTTCTTTTCTTTTAAAAATTTTTCACAGGTCAGAAACCCAGCACTTCCCTAACCCCAAAAATGGTATTGTGCCAAAAGCTTTCCAGTTTTCTATCTCTGCAGCTTTCTATTTAAGGAACACATTTCTATGTTTTGGGAAGTAACAATACACAAAACTGTAAGCTTTCAACGTGTTACTTGTTGATTACGTAGATGCGCTTTCAGACTTCTGAAAGCCTCTGAAATTTCCCTAAAGGAAAAGGCAATATTCTCCATGGCCGTGTTGCACAGTCTAGCTTCTTAGTGGCTTTAAATTATCTCCCTTCTCTACCTCTCCTGCCAAACTGAAGATGACCCAGAGCATCAGATTTTATCACAAATATAAGATTTCCAAAAACAGTTTACATCATTAGGAGCCTGAGTGAGCCATATGGTTTTTATTTTGGTACATTCATCCAGCACTCTGCGGTCTCACGAGCATTTGTCAGCAGGTTAATTCAATGGACAAATATCCAATTTTACACTTTTAAGCCTGGGGTAAACACATGGATTCCTACTGAGATGCTCTTACTTAGTATCCACCCTACAGAGGGGAAAAGAGAACTTCTCCAGCCACCAGTTATTTTAGTCATGCCCGTGAATCACCATAAAGCAGCTGGAGACGACTTCAGTACGCTCAGCTCTTGCTGCTCCCTGTGAGGCCAGGAGGATCTGCCCAACTATGTCAAATTCTACTCCAAAGGTTAAATTTTTGTGTCTTTCGTATAACCTTCTGTTAAAAGAGAGCCGATCTATTACTCCATAGTCAATTCACCTCTTTGGAAAACAAGAAGCTGTGCGAATGCTTCAAGTTTTCATTTTTTTATATTTAGAAAAGAAACTGTTGACAAGCTAAGGAGCTAAATATCTGGCAACAACCCGTTTATACTAATCATGACTACGGTTAGTGAATAGGCCGTATGTTTTCATGCCCCCTCCCTAACGTCGCTGTAACCAACTGAGCCATTTGAAAATGTCTTTCTTTGCACTGCAACATTTGCAAATCTCAACAGTGTATCAATGGGCTGTATCTGCATTAAAACAAAGGTGACATCTCATGATGTTCCAGCAAAACACTTGTGTATGTAGGTGCCTGCAGATCTGGGGTCAGGCTTATCAATTAATGAGTTTCTCTACATCTGTTTTTTCAGCTTTTCTTCTCTTGCACTAGATCCTGATATCAGACGGAAAGAAGGGAACATTTCCATTTCATTATTGCCTCTGAATTTGCTCTGAATTTTTTAATCTCTCTCTTATTTTAAGTCACTGTTTGTGAAGACCTTCATGAGAAATCTCTGCAGCTTGTTGGTATGCATCCACCTACTTCTGATGTTTCTTGGTCTGCTGCTGATTTCGTGAGCTGTGCACAATGCTAATGTGCCGCTAAAGTGACTGCATTCTTCTTTAAATTGTTTAGTTTCTTTCATTTCTTTCAAATTCTTGCAGTAAAAGAAGTTAGGCATCCAACATTATTCCAAGCGTGTTATCCAGAAGAACAGTTCCTGGAGTAGTGCTAAAAGTCCACGGAATAGCTGCTGATGATGTATCAATCACACAGAAGCGAGAAGCAGAATACACTTACTTGCAAGTCATTACAGAAACCAGAGGTTAATCCTCTGGTAATACAATCCTCCAGCACACAGAACTATAAACTGTAAATACAGTCCTCTTTAAAAGCAATAATAGACCTAGTGGAAATAAAATCCTACGCAACCTCTTATGCCTTTAAGCTTTCCAAGTACACTAGAGCATAGCTGAACAGAAATAACGAGTACCTCCGCCATCAGTGTAAACAGAATGAGCACTGCTGAGATTAGATATCAAGACAAAAAGATGCAGCAAATAAAAGTGTACCACATCATCGAAAATCATCTGTTTATAAAATCACCTACTGAAGCAAAATTTTCAGCTGTTTCATTCACAAGGTCAGCAGAAGCACTGTATGTAATACTCAGACTTTCTAAATCACACTTTGCTTCTCTTGTCTGTGAAATGTATTCGGCCCCAATGAAAAAACATCATCAGCTACTTGATTTCAACTTTGGCACCTATAAGCTTTTTCCTGGAGCCAGTGATGCCAGTGGAAATCCCCTGACTTCTGCACGGTCCAGGAGGAAGCAACTTCAACAGACTTTTCAAGATCAAGGCCCTCCAGCTTTCATCAAACTCTGAATCAGTAAGAAAAACACCATAGATCTGAAGCTAAGGGAGGATTAATGCTTTATGTGCTAGGGAAGTTTTGCTGATAAATCAGGCTTGTTGAAATAAAAAAACAGAAAGATGCAAAATGATACAAAGGAGAAAGTAAGTAATTAAAGGCTTAAAACAGTGCAGTTGAAGTCAAACATCAAAACGAGAGATGGATGATTTACCTAGTTCACTGTCCAGTTCCTCCGTGTGTACCCCTTCTTCTCCAAGGGAAGAGCAGTAAATGAGACAGAAAAAATTAAAAGAAAATTTCAGATACCAGCACCAAGCAAGAAATTCCCTACAGCAAACAGCAGAGCCGGCACTAATTTTCTACAGACCGAGCCCAAGCTTTCCATTTATCACACTTTAGTGCTCAGAATATTGATGGATCTGATGTAGATAATGAAAGAACTGGTTCTTGCGTTCTCAAAATATCTGTATCAATTGACTACTTCCATGCCGCAGTTTGATATGGCACAGTAATACATCTGTGTGGCTCTCACTGTAGTGAAGCTTCTCCACCAGATCTGAACGGTCTGACCTTCGCAACCCATCCTGTGGACACAGGGATCTGTCAGCAGGCCAGACCTGAATACTAACGAAGAAATCTGAGAGGAAAACCTTGCATCTAAATGAGAACTAATGTAGCAAGGTTTTCAAGAAAGTACCTAAATTTATGTGCATACAAGGTCCAATTGACTTCACTGTAACTACTCAGATGATTTAAGACAAACATAGAGCGACGCGCCTGGTTTAACTGGAGGCACAGGCCCGCACCGAACTCCAGATGCCCTGGTGAGGCACACACAGGAACGCACCGCTTTTATCGGGGCACCTGGGACAAAGATCACTTGATTTTTCAAACACACAAAGCCATCAATATTCACTGTTACTCCATTTATCATTATCTGCTCCATATTCATAAGTTAACAGTGACACAGATGATTAAAGTATTGCTTAGCCTATAAATAATAATGCAGTCTGAAAATGAAAGATGATGACAAAACCAGACAAAAAGATGGTAAAAACAATCTTGGACCTAGTGCAGTGAAGTATAAGCCACATCAATGAATGACAGAAGCAAACAGAAGATGCAGTCACAGCATTGCTTTTGAAAATTTGGACACCTGAAAATACACTTCCGTGACCTGTTTGCTATTTATTCTACCAAAAACGGTTGTTTAGGACCATTAGCACGAAATATGGATTGCAATTTCCTTTGATAACCTAAACAACTGGAAACAACTAAAAACCTGTTAGGGACACGTATCCTGACGAAGAAAAAACACAAGGCAACTGCAACCAAACAAATCTGAAATGACATCTAACATTTATAAAAACCACAAAACAGGATGGGATCGAGCCTGAAAACTCACACACACGACACAAACAAAACAGAGGAGGAATCCCACTGACTTCAGTGGAAATACTCCCAACAGTGACCCTTGCCAAAAATGTCCAGCTTCTACAATGCAGTAAAAATAACCTTCTCCCTTCTTTGTGCTCACATTGTTTTCTGAAATATAATTATTCTTATGTGCAAACTAAGATCAGAGCAGCCAAGCAAAACAGCGCAGCACACTGCTATATTTATGGAGCAACTGGTTTAACTACTGAATGTTAAAAGTATTCATTAATGAGAAACTTAGTGAACGAAGTGAAGGGGTGTCGGGGAAGATGAAATTTGCTAATTTGCTAATTTTAAGGACCTGATACACAAAAATGCCACTATTCTGCAAAACCATGAACTTAATTAAATACAAAAATTTACCCAGCTGTATGTTTTTAATCCCAAGTAAATAAATTATCCCAATGCTTGTTTTATAATTACAAAGCAGACAAGAGGTTTGAAAGACCTTCCCTTCTGCAAGGAGACTTAAAACAGTTTAACAGAGGAGCTCAGCCACCCGCCGTGGACTTATGCTACCGGCTGCTCCTTGCCCCAGCTCAGAGCACGGCACGGAACATGGTGACCGACAGCGGCATTGCTGCTGGTTGCCATCACCAGGGCTATCGACGTAGTGGGCGTCTTGCTGGTAGAGAAAGCCAGGACAGAAATTGTGCTTCAGGGAAAACTACCCTCTGAAAGAGTAAAGCTTATGCCGAGACTTTGCAACCTCCTCTTTAAATTGTCAGCAATGCTTAACTGCAAGGAGGAGGGAACTTTGCCTGCATACGCTACCATTTAATTTTGTTTCAGTTCTGATTACCCACTGACATATCCTTTTTTAGGTGCAGAGCAAGGCCTTCATTAATCCAGCTCCCTCCGCTCGCTCCTTACAGACGATGCCAGTTGCTAAGGATCTGAAGCAGGCACATCAGGCAACATTGGGTTTCGCATATCTTGTGGTTTGGGGGTATGCTGGATTGTGGACTAGGAAGTTGGGGGCCTGCTCCATCACAGCAGCGAAGGCTGCACAGGAAAATTCTCACATCCTGCAAAATCTCACATGTGAAAGGAAGTAGAGGCTGAAAAACTGCATGTGCAAAAATAGTAACAGTAGTTCTGGAGGCCGGGTTTGAACCTACCAATAAAAAGGGATTGAGTTGATTCTTTTCTGAAATAAAATCGTAATTCTTATTAAGCTGACTCACACCAGTAGGAGGTTAATCATATTATGAAAACTAATTTTACAAGGACAGCACCAACACTGACAAAGTAAACCCTTTCAATTTTAAGATACGTCTACCATGATAGCATTGTGCTAGCCAAAACTACGCGTTAGAATACCATCACCTTTCCTGGTCAGTAGACCAAAATTTCCACACAGGTCTTCCCAAACATTTAAGTTATTTTCATCATGATTCCCTTTTTCTTCCAGCATCTCCTAAAGGACGCAAGGAAAGAACCTCCTTTAACAGTCCTGCATTTGGCTGCTCTAAATTGGACAGTGGCTTGCATTTCCAACATCTCAAGGAATACAAAATTACATCGGTGTAAATTTTCAGTGGCAAAAATCTACACTTCCAAATGGAATTTGTTTTCAGCAATCATAACACTAAGCAGACTGTCAGAATTTAACAGCAGAAGTGAAGCAATTGAGTTATTTCTGCTCAAACAAAGAACTAATAACACTTTCAATTCATGTAAAGCAGGTGGTTGAAGTGGAACACAATGGAGCACGCAGAGACTCAGTCGCTTTCCTCCTACACAGCGATCCAAGGAGCAAACATGTTAGAAAACTTTGAGTCTTGTTCAGCATCAGCGACTACTATTCAAACGCCTTTGCAAAAACAGAGGCCTCTCACTTCTAGCACTTCTTTGATTTTTATTAAATGATCTGCCATCTCAACAGCTATCTTACATACACAGACAGCGATCTCACAACAACATTATGGAGATTGTTTCTATGCACTTACTGATAAACCTCTTTTTTGTTTTTTTAAGTATTTCTGAACGCAGGTTATTGGAAAGAGGAAAAGGAAAAGAAGAAACCCACCTAGAAAGGACCAAACACGTTATTATTTCACTACTTTCAGTCTCTTACCATCATCTTCACATTCTTCTAGAGGCTTCTGCTGTTTGTTCAGGCACCGTGGATCTAGCCAAGATGTTGTTTTTGTGTTATGGCTGGAAACCAAAAATGGAAATATGACCTTTGTTAATAAAGCAGAGCTGAAGTATCAGTGGCATAAAAGTATATACCCTCTTTACTATTCAACAGACACAAAGGCATACTTTTGCTTCAGAAGAAATGGTGTTACGATTTGATGTCTTGCAAACTAGTCTGACAAATCACAAGAAACTTAGCATTGAAAACACAAAGGTGCAAAGTGAAAATATACAAATCAAGATTCCTGACTGGAAGGATGCATGTGAAAGCTGCAATATTATAATATTAATTTCCAAACTTTTGTCTTTGGTGGTTTATTTCTTAATTGCAGGAGCTGTCCCGGAGCCATTTGCCTCCTAATATAAAGACAGAAGTTTCCCTTCCTCCCTAAACCATGCAGAAGCCTTTGGTCGTGCAAAAGACCTTTGACATTTGTCTAGATTTGACCCAAGCCATTAGTCAAAAACAAAATTTCCAGTGAAAACTTTTTAATTACACAAATAAATATGTTCTGTCAAAGCCTTTGATGGAGGTTGAACAGCTTTACTTTCAACTCTTCCTTTCTGCGAGTCCCCTGACAGTATCGCGATGCCAGTCCCAGCAGTGGGGGCTGCATAGTAAACAGGCTTAAAATACATTTTCTAGAAATTATTTTCTCACATCTTTTCATTTGCATACGGAGACAATCTTGTAATGTAATGCCTCTTCTACAACCTGATGTCATCTTAGACATAACATGCAAAGATAGCCCTCCAGTCCCTGAGGTATCATTTATCTAGCTTAGCCTTTAACACTGCTTAACAGTTTTAAGTTTCAATACCATAGTAATGCTATTTACTTCCCCTTCAAGGTCTCAGAGAGGTTTACAAACTTAACCTTTGCCTCACAACAGCCTCATGATGCTGGAAATGCTGTAATGAGGGTTATGATCCCTGAGGAACTAACAACAGACCAGGAAACATATTTTATTGCAAGAAGAGGGGACTGCCCTGCAACTAGGATCCGACTGTATAAATAAAAAGTCCTTGTTTTACATATCCTACTACCCAGCCCTCCCAAGGCAGGATGAGCAAATGCATTTAATCCTTTTGTAGGCTTCAGAGCAATTAATCGCCAACTAGAAAACTGAATGGCAGAAATTCAGCAAGTAAGGCAAATGAACAGCAATAAAGCAGAGGGGTTCTGCCAACCTATAAATAAGAAAGTCTGTAGTCCAGCTGAGAAAGGGGGTGATGGGAGGAGTGCAATGAAATATTTGCATATTTCTTGCAACTTTGTCTTGCTCACCAAAGGCTCACAAAGCGTTGTTTGCTGAGGCACAGAAAATTTAGCTAAACACCTTTCAGATCATACACTCAGAGGGACAGAATTGTGTTAGATGTGTAACATGCATAGATCTACATGCTGGGTAATGAGGGACTGGGATACCATGGGTAATGAAAATCCCAATTAAAGTACCGGAGAAACATATCTCAAGAGCCAAATTGCTTCAGCTACAAGCCATCAGGATTGGTTACCCGACATGCAGCTCTGGCCCCACTGGACCTGTGCTGGTTCTTTGCAAGTGGCTCAGATGTTCCCATACTGTTCCCTTCAGCACCTTGCCTTGATAACCCAAAGTGCTGTAGATGACGGTACAGACATCTGAGCCAGCTTGGGTCCACACAGCTCATTAGCTTGCTCTCTTAATTTGATACAAATCAGACTAAATTGTTTCTAGGCTCAGAGTGTCCTTAGAATTAATAGAACTGCAGTCATTCAGTGCTGCATCCCCACTAACACGTTCTGGTACAAAATCACCCCCTATGTGTATGCATCCTCAAAATGGTCAATCTGCACTGCAGGGAAGGAAGCAGTTGGTGTGCTACCAGATTTTTGAGTCAGACAGACAGCAGTGTATGCAGGCTACATTTTCCCACCACATACATGATTCTCCTGCAAAAGGTCTAACAAATTACTTAAGGTGCTACGGTCCTGCACTGCTAAGAGAACACACGCGCGTAGAGAATGCTGCAACAACGGGGATGGTTTTTGGGGAAACTGGTGGCAGCAGCAGAACCTTTTGCTGAAGCACCTCTAAGGAATGACAGCAGGGGCCCATGTGGGGACGAAAGGGAGCAAGTGGCTGCTTGGGCGGCATTTAGTGCTCATCTGTCCTCCTCCAGGGAGGAAAATGGCAGGCTGTCTTATATATGTTAAAGCCAGAAAGCACGTCAAAGAATGAGGCACCCTGAGGACATAATGAGGGGCAGAATACTGTGTTCAGGATAATGAACACATTTCAGTTTCATCTGATACTCAACTAATGAGAATTTGCATTGTGCCTTCTAGACTGTGGCTTACACCAGGGGGTTGGTGGAGCCTCTTCAGGTAATTGAAAGTGCCCTGGAAAATGGCCTTTTTTGCAGCAGCCGTCTCCCAGCGGGTGAAGAGCTGCTGTGGTGCTCCCCGTCCTCCCAGCTCCTGAGACCTTCTGGCACTCTTCTGTGATGTGCTCCCCGCTGCCATTGCAGCCAAGGGAAAACCTGCTCTGACGAACCTTTCCTTGGCCGCGACCAAATGTTCCTTCTCCTGATGACGGAGCAGGCGGCTCCCCTTGCTTCCCTAATCCACCATAATTCTCCAGAGCACCAGAAGGGGCATTAGCAGAGGAGGTTCTTCTGTACTAACTGGCCACTGGCTTCTGGTACACAGACAGAGGATTTCAGTTTCCAAGACCACATTAAACAGACCATCAAATCCAAAATCAATTCCTCACCCCCTCCTCTACTTAGGGCTTGAGTTTCAAAAGCTAATTGAATTTTAATGTCTAGCTAACCTCTGTGCAAGAAATCTCTTCCACTAACAGGTCCCATTTTATAAGTTACTCCTATCTCAATAAATCTAGACAAGTATAATTAGAGACTATTATTTATGGCATGAAAAAATCAATATCATCATAAAACTGCTGACAGTACTCAGCTCTTAGGCAAAGACTGCAGAGCACGAGGTACTTCTTTTCCAAACTTACTGTGCCTTCTCTGCACTGAGCTATGCCTTCTGCAAACCTCTGGAGCATGTCAACACGTTTGGGCGATTTGCTCTGACGAGAGGACAACACACAAAGTCCATTCCCTGGCTCTGCTACCACCTCAGCACACGACTGGAGGAACTCTCTCTGCTGCGTTATGCACAGAGGCAGGCTCCAGAAATGAAGTCTCAGCCCTTTCAATTAGGAGCTTTCATTCCACCCGTGAAAACAACTGGCCCATATTTTATAAGTGTCTGTTGCTTTTGTAACCACCCTCATAAAACAAGCAATTCCCTCTGCCTTTGAACTCAGGAGTAATTTGGATGTTAATCCAATCAGGAAATGCAGAACCCCTTCAGAAACAGTAAGGAACTTACAGCTCTGCAACGTAACTGTATATACTAAATATTTAATACACACACACACACAAAATGCATCCATGGAGGTTTACTAATGCCCAGAGAGAGAGGGAGAGAGATGGAATTAGAACAACAAAAATGTGCTTTACTCTATAAAATAGACTTCTCCATTCTCGGTGTAGGCCATCTCCCAGTTTTCCGGCAGAGGACCTAGGTTATCCTCGGCAGAAGGAGGTAGGTATTGAGGGAGGTTCTGAGATGGTTCCGTGGTGGGAACGTTGGTGTGGCTATCAATCGCGGACGGTGGGGCTGTCTCTCTTACGATATGCGTATTATGCTCGTCTTGGTCACCAGACTCTGCTGTAGAAAAAACAAGCACAAATAAAATTGAAAATCAGTCGTCTTCTCCTCCCATTTGCTTCTCCAGGTTTATCCTTACGGTTTTCCTCTCCTTGCCTTTTAATTCGCAAGACACAGCAACAGACGAAGCGAGGGCAGAGACTCTGCAGTCTTTTTGCCAGCAGGGATGAGACTGCTTTGCCCACACACACTCTGGCAGCCAGCCCCTCGCCAGCGCAAATCAGAAGCTGTGATCAACTACTGTGTTCACGCTAATAGGCCCTGCCGAGGTACCAAAGCCTTCCAGGCTGAGGCCAGGGCTCACTGATGGAGATCAGTTCAACGGGCTTCTGAACAGGCTTACAGGTTCACTCCCGCAGTGCCAAATGTGGGACAGGGATTAGGAGCATAAAATTTCCTATTTGAAGAATGATCAAAAGGGGCGATTTTTACAAGTGCAGAAGGTAGCCAGAAACTCAAGCTAATGGTGAACGTCTTTAGTGCAGTGCATTTTTTTAAATTAAAAATTAAATTGAATGTCAGCACTATACCATGTGTCCACACTAGTGCCCGTTCTCGCTGTCTGAGGTGGTTTATTCCATGGCTCATCACCGTATCCTTCCAGTCAAAGTCACTCAGGAATGCTTCATTACGTATCTGTCCCTTCTCCCTCTAAGGAAACCTTTCTGATGCTTATATCCGTGAAGTTGTGAGCTGTATCCATAAAAAAGTGCTGCTCATTCCCTCCACTTCTAATCACAGAAAACGCTCTCCACAAAACAGGTCTGTGCCCCTAACTCCTTCACAGAGAGCTTTTGGCAACAACTACCAAATTCTAAAATTACCTCCATGTCTACCAAAGGGATTTTCTCTGTTTGGTTCTTGAAGGTGTTGAAAATGTATGGCAATACTTCCAAATCACCTGAGACCACCAATCTCCAGCACACGTGGCAGGCAACACACTGAGCAAAGCATAGAGAGACTGGTGTCACACTCTGCCGAGTCCCCAAGCAGCGGGACTGAAAGGGTTTCACAGCCAAGACCTCGCTTCCACTCTCCAAACTGGAGACAGTGGACCTCATCAAGTCACAGGCCACAGCCTTGGGTTTTGGGGGGGTCCGTTAACTGCAGCTCCTGCGCCATTTCTAATCTGTGTTCTGCCATTACAAAAAGACAAGATACTGAAAATAATAAGCTGGGAGAAGAGGGAAGAAAAAAATCTAGACTATACCAGTACCCTCAGCTGTCTGCTTTCTAGCCTTCCTGGCAGTCGGTATTTTTAGGTAGAAGATGACAAGATAAAAGGAGCATGAATGAATCATTGCCAGCTTAAGACTGTGAGTGTAAACATGCCAAAGTCTGGAAGACACAGGTCACCGAGAGGTCTCCTAAGGAAGCAGGAGCATTTTAACATGGCTAACACACTTACATGTGAAATAAGCATAAGGAATCACTTGGTATATGAGAAATAACTCTTTTCTTGATTCTGTGCCCATTTAATGGAGGCAAGGGGCCAGGGTGTGATAACGTTGTGACAAATGAGCTACATCTTTCAGTATTTCATCTTGTGGAGGAAAACAAGGAAGGGAAATGATGCTCGAGTTAGTTCAGGGGCACCAAACTGAGAGGAGCAGGAAGGAGGTCAAACAGCATCTCCCACCACCTTCCTCCTGGAATCAGAACCTGCGACAAGGCCTGAGGTTGCTGCCATGTCACAACATGTGAGAAACTACCCGCAGTGCAAAACTTTGTAAAGGAGAGACAGAAACTCCAGCCTGGGAGGGATTAGGCCAGCCAGGAGTGATTTGGGTTGGAAATACGTAACAGGAGGCAGCCAAACAGAGCACAACCCTCAAAGTCAAAGACAGTTTGACCCAGAGAGGTCCAAAACTAAATCTCAGCTTAAATCCTTTCCAAGCTCTACGCAGATGTTTAGAGCCAGGACTTTGGCAGGTAGGAACTGACATGACAGCTCCTATGACTCTGATCAGAGTTATGGTGGTAGGAAGTGACCAGAGGACAAATGACCTAGGGCCTGTGATGGCTCTGAGCACCAACAGCAAGCAGCTGTGAAAGGCTTGAAGATGTGGAGAATGTTGCTAGCTAAGCACCTACCTCAAAGGGAGCTAGGAAGATTAATTCAGTGCTTGAAACTGAGATGAGGAAGTAATCCTCTAAGCGCTAACGAGTACTAGGATTGCAGGCATCGGGAAGAGCTCTTGCTCCTCAGAGCTTCACAAACTTCCAGTGGATTTCTGTGGAAACTCAACTGATCTCCAATAGTGTTTTGCTCTGAATCTGCCTGACAGCACTTGACTTCAGATTGCAAAAGTTTCCCTTGATCTTTCAGCCAATGCTCGATGGTAGCCACGGCGGGACTGAGATCTGTGTTCAGCAGAAGACAAGGCCTTCACAAAATAAAGAGCTTGCATCCATACTTCAGACCTCATTCCTGGGGCAAGCAGCCCTCAATTTGTTGGAAAGTACCTTGGAGAAGAGGACCTAGTAATTGTATGCGATGGATATCTCTAGTTGCAAGGAAAGGGAAAGGATAGCAAAGTATTTAGGAAGGAGCAACAACTAATTTCAAATGTAATCCTGGCTGAGCCATTTCATACTGTTTAAAACTGTCAACTATAGCTCAAGTCTTCTTAAACCCTGTGCAACTAACAGATTTAAACTTTTCCCCATTTTTTTCTCATCCAGCTCAACCCCTCAAGGCCTTTTTAGAAGACACAGCTGTGCATATGAGTGCCTACACCTGGACATCTGCCACAGAGGTGTTGTTGGCCACTTCTGTCCAGGATTGACAGTTTTGGAGGAAACCTATTAAAAACAAAAACCCCCCAAAATCTTCCCCGTGTATCCTAACTCACAGACCGCAATATTTTTGTTTTACCTGTGAAGCTACTGCTCATTTCAGGTACATCATCCTCTTCCTCATTCTCTGTATGCACTATGCCAGCATTTTGCATATCATTGTAAGACTTGGTTCGCTTTGGAGTCGACTGCTTGGAGCCAGACTGCAGGTTTTGCAAAGCATCGGTGGAAGTCACTTTCCCACTGAGGGGCTGGCTGGGAGGCTTGGGCGTTCCATAATAGTTACCTAGGCAATAGAAACACATTTGCATCTTTAAAAGGGAACAGTTTATAGCAGCAAGATTTCTATTTTATTTTCTTTTCAGTTCCATTAAAAGCTCTGTCTCTCCCCACAAGTAAGTAAATACATAAACTAACACATGCCATTCCCGTTTTTGGGGGTGCATATTACATCTCTAGAGCAGACACGGAGATATTTCTTGCCTTTTAAGCTATTCCTGTTGAATCTAAAAGGAGAAGCAATGGTTGCATTGTTTTGGTGCACTGAGCGTACAAGGGCTAAAACAAAAGGCAGTCATGGTGAATAGCAAAACTTCATCTCGTTACATCTGAATTTCAATTAGTAGTCTTTTTACATGTGTGCACCCACACAATGCTGTGGCAGATCTGGAGTGAACCCTGCAGAAGATAAAAAATTCATGACTGCTATCACCCGGAGAAGTGATGAAAGGCTCGATGGCCTGCTTTAATACACAGGTTCTTTTAGGGTGGATGTTGCGTTTAAAAAGCAAGAACTATTCTCTCTCTAAAAGAAAACTTTGCCAAAGGAGAGAAAAGGAAAGGTACCACGTGGCACTGCTTTCTTCAGAGAGGAAACTCAGCAGTTGGGTCAACTTGGGTAGAAGTGAACAACCAGACCTTGAAGCAAAACTTGAAGGGACAAAGACGCACCCACAGTTACGCAAACGCACAGCTCTTGGCAGCTGTCACCAGATGTGATGCAAACAGTGCAAAGTGCTTGGGATGCTTCACTGTTATTTTAAGTGACCACGGAAGAAATACAGAATAAGTGCGGGTTCATTGATGCCAGAACCTCTTGAGGTATTTCACTGTTCCTGTTTCACTTCACCTCAAACACCATAATAGTGCTTGACTTGCCCTGAAATGCTCCACAGGAACCTCAGGTCTGGAACCGGTTCCCGCAGCACTGGGCGTTATCGGACTCAGGCCTATTGCAAGGCGTATCTTTTACTTTTTATACAATGATCTGTGATATACAACACTTTTACATAAAACTCCCCAAATTTTACTTTTCAAGAATTATTATTCATTTTCATTTGCCACCTTCATATTCCCAGGGTGAACTTAAAAATTCTCCCTATATTCTCTGGCATGACAAAATGTAACGGATGCTCTCCCATAAAGCTTTGTATAAACACACGTGAGGGTGCATGCAAACAGCTTTAACTGCGGCAGCAGCACAAAATTCTTCTTTAAAATATACATGTACATTTGATTACATTCTTTGTCTATCTCCATAGGCTAGGCATAATCTGAAAGCCTTATTTTTCAATTTTTCAGTACATAATTATATTATATATTTAATATCCATGCCCAGAAAGTTTACATGCCCCTTTATTGCCCCTGTTACACTAGAGGGGAACCACATGCCACAGGCAGATTATGCAGAGGCACTTTAAAACCTAAAGAAGATTTTTTTTTCCTTTATTTTTATACATAAGCATGTGTTTTTTTGTTGCAGAAGTCAACAACATCATTCATACACTGAGATATGACACTGAGTTTAAAGTTAGCCAAGCAGCTCTGCACTGACCTGCCCCACCGCTGCACACAGTAGTTCCAGCCCACCCAACGCTTTTCATACTGCTCAGTCATCACACACTTCACATTCCAAACGACATATCCTTATTTCAGTTTGGAAGCACTAGGTGTTTATCTCAACTCCTGCTTAGCTGACCAAAATGCCTTTCCCAGTAGGTCATCTAAGTCCCTTACAACCCTGAAGCTGTGGGGGTCGTCAGCTTTAGGGTAAGGCCACAGGGATCGTCCATATCGTAAGACTCACAGATCTCAACCTGCCACTCTGGAAGGTCTCCGGACACAACAGGAGCAAGGGAAACAAGGAATTGCCCTGGCTCAGGCTGGCAGAGTCCATTCGGGAAGATCACTTTGGAGACACGTTGCGATCTTTCCCGCTCACTGCCTTTCAAGAGGAGAAAAAGTCTTTCTTACAGAGCTGAGGCTGGAGAAGTCGGATGAGCTCCCATCTCCACGCTTTTACAGCTGGAGTACGAGGACAGCAACACGTGCAGGTTTGTCTTAACAAGGTGTGTTGGAGCCTGTATACAACGTCGTGGATTCAGCTCCATAGAAGCAGCAACACTCTGCAACGCTTTCATCTTCTGTTCATCATTTCAGAATCTTAAATGTACATTGATGCATAATTTATAGGGAGAAGGAAATTACTTCTTCTGGAAAGAGCCACTAATGGGGATGGAGGCTCCTCAAGCAGGTTGCAGTCTCTGCTAGAGAAATTATTCTTATGCTCTATATACTGCAGCACTATTTTATACAAAAAGAGGAGGAATGGGGGAGAGAGAGTGCAGAGGGAAAATACAAAGGTAGGTGGGCAGAAAAAGGATAATCTACCCTGCTGCCATCCTATCCTTTTTGGCATTTCTCCCAAAGAATGCTGCTACATTGAGGGATTGGGGGTTTTTGTTTGTTTTTCCAGACAAAATGTGTTTTCTAAAGATGTTAACTGCTAAGCAGAGAGATCCATGTGTGCGCCATATATGTGAGAACAGCTTTTATTTATAGCACTGCACATCACTATTTTGTGCTAAATTCATTTCAGGTCTATTGAAAACAGTTAAATCTTTTTGCGATGGATGCAACAAAGTGAATGAAGGGAATATATAGATGTTGCTAGTGGGGATTTTAATTTCTCCTGGACAAGAACACAGCACAGATGTTACCAGCCGTCCTCCAATTACAGAGAAATATATGATTATATCTTTAAGTTTTGTTCCTTTTAAGTTCATCTAGAAACAAGGAAAGCTGGAGCTCCTGACGGTTCACGGAGAGCTGCACCTCAGCAGAAAAACAGGCTTCTCCAAAATATTTCAGATTTGCTTACACTGAAATCATTAGTCACTTTTCAAACCAGCCACGGTTGGTGGCACTACTATTAGCGAATAATTATTTTCTGCCAACACGGTGTGCTGTCTTTAGAGGATCCCTACAAGTATATATGAACACACACAAAGAGAAAATATGAATTTGAAACTGAGCAGGGCTCTGCATGTGTGGGTTTTGTTTTGCAGAATATGGAAAATGCAGCCACTGGGGCTGAACTTTTCTTTTTCCTCCACAGGAGGCAGATTCAGCCTGAGTCAATATTCAGAAAAATCACAGCTCTTCCTTCAGATTCACACAAGGACACACAGGTTTGGGAAACAACCCAGCTCCTGATGAAAAACTGCAAACGAGAGCTCCAACCCAGGTTCCAGGTGACACGGACAATGAGAGAAAATGGCAATACTCTCTTTTCCTCATGTTGCTGGATGCAGAGCACTGGAACAGGCTGCCCAGAGAGGTGGTGGAGTCTCCAACTCTGGAGACATTCAAAACCCACCTGGACGTGTTCCTGTGTAACCTGCTCTAGGTGACCCTGCTCTGGCAGGGGGGTTGGACTAGATGATCTCCGGAGGTCCCTTCCAACCCTATGATTCTATGATTCTATGATTCTATTTCTCTTCTCTAAGCAGTTCTTTTTGAAGAAGTGGCACGTGGGGCTGGGCGTGGGGGCAGACACACCATTAGGAGGGACTGGCACTTAAAATTATCATTGAAACTCATGTTTAGTCCTAGAAATGAGAAAGAGAAAATATTTACCCTGTGACTCAGAAATCCAAACGTGCACCATAAACAACTGACAGCGAACAGCCCAGCAAGAGTTTTAAAACACTCAGACTCGACATTATTTGTTCAAATTAAATCTGTCAATGTTTATGAAAAAACATACATTTAAAAATATGCTTTAACAGTGTTTTGTGAGCCACTTGTAAGCCTAAAGAAGGGGCTAACTTCATAGCCAGTGTAATTTGTACTGAATATCCAATCAGCTCTAATTATTAACAGCATGTTACATGTGCATACACAAGCATCTGTCATCCCAGAGGATCCCAAAACATTTTCTAAAGTCAGCACAGTAGTTATGGCAGGACTCCCCGGGGCGCTGAGCTCCCCCAGCAGCTCAGGTGAGGCTCTCCAAAACTTCTGAGGACTGTGTCCCTAAACGTGGTATCTCAAAGCTAGAAAAGAGCAGCCTGTCTCTCAGGCAAAGGAGATTTCTTGATCGAGACAGCAGGAAAAAAATCTCCTTTTCTGTGGAAATGCCAGTTCTGAAGCAGCCAGAATGACAGAACCAGCACTTTCCCATGTCTGATTCCTATAGGATCCGGGCTTCTAAACTTTACCCTCTTCTCAATCACACTTGGATCCTGCCTACAGCAACTGAATTAATAGCTAATAACAATGCATTCACTCAGCAGATGCACATACCCTTAAGTGAACTCCTTGTCATCACCTCTCACTAACCCTTATTTTATTCAGTCCCTTGGTGCTTAAAACTTATTTAACCACAACCAAAGTTTGATGGCAGCTTTTGCAGCCAAAGCCAGGACTTAATCCATGCATTCTGAAACGCCACTCAGGAGAGTGCACAAAAATAACAAGAATAATGAAAAAACCCACAATAACTATTTGGAATGAATTGATTTCTTTTCATCTCCTTATCTCTAAGAGTCGGCAGCTTACACATTTTAGCATCATGCACAGTAATTAGACTTTGGTAACAGCTAATCACAACAATAAGATAAGTTCTCATCATCATAACACTTCTTCCTCTGCCAATTCAAGCAGTGATCCTAATCAATGAAAGCAATCTACAGCAGCTTCTACCCTGTCCTGCAGCTTATGAATTAAAGCAACGCTCTCAGCCAAGGGAACTTTCTTTTTAAGTTTTAGAAACCTAGTGGTAATGGAAACTTTGTCTGATATTTCAAAATAACAAAACATTCTTACTAAGTATTGCCCTGATTGGCAGTAAATTCACAGAGAACCTTAGGTTGTTTATGTGACCTGGAATTTGAAATGTAGTTCACAAAAATACACCAATTAGCTAGCCTTGTGTAAACAACTATGAATCTAATCCATAAAAACTTTTGTCAATGACCATTCAATTCAACTACAGTTGAAAGGACCCCATCCATCCAAAACGCTGTCTCTGGAATGGGTAGAAATGCAGAAGAACAGAGACTCTAAAAGAGTCTAAAGTGGAATGGGTATCAAAGTAGGCGTTTCACCTTGCAGAGAGGGAAGATGTGACCACAGAGGCTGTTGGGGTGGGGACAGGGTGGCAGAGTGACAGAAGGCGGGGGAGCTGTGTGCAAGCTCAAAGCACGAGCTTGGGCATTAATCCTAATGGTACAACATCAATTGAAAAACGTGGTCCCAAACTGTATATTTCAGTTACCTTAATCTGTAGGTGTTGGCTTTGCTGTAGCTATTCTCTTGTTCTGGGGAGGAGAATTTGTCTTTCTTTTCAGGTGTGAAGAGATTTAGGCCTGGGACTGGGAGTGCATTTGTCTCTCAGGAAAGGACAGAGCAGCGTTCTCGCAGTTCTGAATTTACTGGCGCCTACTGTGAGGCGTAATTTTGCAATTACAAAAAAACCCCAAGAAACTCAAAAGCCTCTGTGTAGCACAGAGGACCCCGCGTCCATGAGAAGTGCATCTGATCTTCAAAGCTACCACTCTGTGTTAACAAGGACTCCATTAACAGCTCATGTTTTAAAAAAGCAGTTCATAGTGTTGATGCAAATGGGTGTTTTGGGAAAGAGACTTGGAGATAAGCAGCAAAATTAAGCAGGGCCTTGACATGAAGACTTTAAATGTAATTATTAATGTAATTGTTTTCTTTTCTGAGATGCAGCTCTTCTTCTCTGCACTGTACAAGAACCAAAACAATTGACCCTTAATTTTAGCAGAAGAGCTTCTGCTCGTCTAATCCAGCAAGAGTGCTTGTGTCTGATTAGCACAGGATGAATTGGTTCCTGGGAGCCGAGCTCCTGCTATGGTGTTTTGTCTGTTCTCTTCCCAGATCACATTCTGCTACAGATTTCTACATTTAGATGACAGGTCTGGCTGCTGTCTGTGGGATTCACCTAGCTGCAACTGCACATTGATTAGCAATTGCCTTGAGGAAATTCAGAGTATCCAGGCAACCGGCAGGCAGCCGCAGACACAGCATCTGGATCGGAAGCAAAACATAGGCATGGGAAGAGATCTCAGAGACATTAACCTACAATATATGCAAATCCAATTTACTTTAAATAGTAGATTCTCCGTCAATTTTTGCAGTTGTTAATGGTGAGGTTAATTGAAAGATCAGTCTGGGTTTCTTGCTAAATTAGTCAAAATGTTACAATTTGCACATTTCAATTTATGTCTGAAATTTAACATATACTCCAATTAGTGCCCTTACAGGCAATGACAGCATAGCAGAAAGTCACCTATGATCAGATAATTTATTCTGATTTTTCCCACATTGAGATATCGCTAGGTATTGCCACATGCTATTGTTAACACTCCTGTACAGCTGTGTCCAAGCACATTTTATACATGGAAAATTTCTAACAAGCCAAAACAAACCAAAGATACTTAAAGTAACACATAAGCAGTAAGATTTCGGTAGTATAGGGTGTGAGCTGGCTATGGAAGCTCAACGTGTTTCCTAAACTCAGTTATATTAGAGCAACTATTACATCCACGTGCAAATAGATTTAAAAAAGAATAAAATCATAGGCAACATAAATAAGCACGTGCTTGTGCATGGTATCTACAGAGAGCACAGGAGAAGCAGCTGGAACACACCCTACCTAGCATAAGGCTGTAGGAATCAAGAACATGTGATGTTAAGCCATAGCAATATGCAATTCTTCTTGCAAACACTGAAATATTTATATATCTACTCCCAGCACGAGGATGCGTCCCATTAATACCTTGCCCCTCCGGAAGGCGCTGGCGTGTGTGTCGCAGCTCGCAGCGCAGGGTGAGCTCTGCAGCGGCAGGGAAATGCCAAGGTTTGCGGAGGCTGGGATGCCTCCTGGGGCAGAAGGGCTGCCCAGCTGCGAAGGAGCTGGGTATCACCAGCGATGATACCAATGTGTAGCCAATCCTAGAGACAGTCCCGAGAACATCCAGTACCAAGAAACGATGCTGAAATGTGCCAGGCTGCCATCTATCAACGGACTACTACGAACAGCCTTCAACACATCGGACTGCGGTTAGAAAGTAAATAAATCCTTAAAATAACCTGAAATCTAACTTAGGAAAAACCCAGCCAACTTGCCATTTTTTGGTCCGAGGTGTTTGGGAACAACCTCTTCCCTCAAGGTTTGTGTTTTAGGATGCATCAAGAAACAGCGAAAAGCAGGACTGCTAATGAACAATTTCAGACAGAGCTGACACTGGAAAACTTCTTATTGGAAGTGCACCAAGAGAAGCCAATCAGGAATCCCAAAGGAAATTCAAAGCCACTCTGAAACCCTATCAGATGTTTGAATATTGGCTTTTAGAGAAAGATTTACTCCGCTACCACTTTAGCTGTTTGTAGAATGAAGCATTATCATCAGATGACACTTCAGTATAGCAGCACTCACACTTAACACTCATAGTCATGCACCTACACAAGAACAACTTCTTTTTTTTGTGTTACTAGTGGTTTAAAAAATAATAATAATGAAAAAAGCAAAGTACAACAGCAAAAGATAGAAGAGAAATCTTTCTGCAATGCACAGATGTTAATAAGTGGCTATTCGACATGGATACATTGTAACGGTGGTAAAGGAGCCATTATGATTTATTGAGTCAATCTGTAGTATGGAGACATTAATAAGCGGATCTTATCTTATTAAGCGGAACATGTTGTTCTGCTGCATGGGCATCCCCCAGCACCTGCCACCCTTACTCGCCCAACCTTCCTGACATGTTTTGCATGCCACAGACACAGCTCTCACTTCAAGGTTATACCAAGTTGGCGAGACCCACAGGCTGCGAAGACACCAGAAAGAAAGAAGAAAAATCCAGCCATTTTGCTAAAGCAGCTGAGGGAGTGGGGCTGCTGCACAGAAACCCAAGGAGAGCCAGCACATCAGATAAATTAGGCTAAAGGCATCTTGATTTGAAGCATGTTGCTGAATACACCTCTCTACTTCAGCTGAAATTCTAACTGCGCTATTAAGGTAATTTATTACACTCATTAAGTACCACAATCAGAGACCCTGTCTACAGTAGCTAGTTTTATACACTTTAAAAATGTTAGCAAGTCACCCCATTACATCTTAGTCATGAGACTAATGCAGATTACTTATTACTTCTCTTGGCAATCACATAACACTTGTCCTGAGAATGAAAGATGATGCCTTGACAATAATACGCTATAATGTAATAACCCTTCACATGTTATAAAGTGCAGCACTTTTTCTTTTGAGGATCACTAAGTGCCGGGCAGGCATTCATTAATACAGCCGCGCCGGGCCCCGGCGACACAGCCATCCCCATGCAAAATTCAGCCACCATGTTAATGTGCACACGCGTGCTGGAGTGCATGGCGGATAACTTCTTAAACCAGGTAATAGACAGCCCCACTAGAGGGGATGCAACACTGGACCACCAGTATCATTGGACTCGTCACCAACGCAAGTGAGCTAATTGATGATGTCAACGTTGGAGGCAGCCTGGGCTGCAGTGATCATGCACTGGTGGAGTTTGCAATCCTGAGGGATACGGGTCAGGCAAAGAGTAAAATCAGGACATTGAATTTTAGGAAAGCAAACTTCCAGCTCTTCAAGGAATTAGTCAATAGGACCCCCTGGGAAACTGCCCTCAGGGGCAAAGGAGCAGAACGGAGCTGGCAGATCTTTAAGGACCCTTTCCATGGACCACAAGAGCTCTCGATCCCTACGTGTAAGAAATCAGGAAAGGAGGAAAAGAGACTGGAATGGCTCAGTCGAGACCTGCTGGTCAAACTAAAGGGCAAGAAAGAGATGCACAGGCAGTGGGAGCAGGCACAGGTATCCTGGAAAGATACAGGAACACTGCCCAGTTGTGTAGAGATGGCGTCAGGAAGGCCAAGGCACAGCTGGAGCTGAACTTGTCAACGGACACAATGAATAGTAAGAAGGGCTTCTACAGGTACATCAGCCAGAAAAGGAAGGTCAAAGAAAGCATACCCTCCCTGATGAGCAGGACTGACAAACTGCTAATAACAGATGAGGAGAAAGCCGAGGTACTCAACAACTTCTTTGCCTCAGTCTTCACTGGCAACCTCTCCTCCCACAGTTCTCGAGTGGAAGAAGCACAAGGCAGGGACTGGGGGAGAAAAGTCCGTCCCACTGTAAGAGAAGATGAGGTTTGTGACAGAACCTCATGTTCCTCATGACAGAGGAACAAACAGAAATCTATGGGACCTGATGAGATGCATCGCAGAGTCCTGAGGAACTGGCTGATGCAGTTGCCAAGCCACCCTCCATGATATTTGAAAAGTTACGGCAGTCAGGTGAAGTCTTCAGCCAACTGTACTTTGCATTGGGGGTATCACACCTGGCCTGAATATCTTTGCATTCTGCATACTCAATCTTTTGTTCCTGCTTGAATTTTCACCAGCTTTGCCCCTGTGCTCTGGGCACCTGGAGTCCCACTGAGATACCAGCCAGCAGGTTGAGGGAAGCAATTCTGCCCCTCTGCTCTGCTCTGGTGAGACCCCACCTGGAGTCCTGCATCCAGCTCTGGAGTCCCCAACATAAGAAGGGCAAAGACCTGTTGGAACAGGTCCAGAGGAGGGCCATGAACATGATCAGAGGGCTGGAGCACCTCTCCTATGAGGACAGGCTGAGAGAGTTGGGGTTGTTCAGCCTGGAGAAGAGAAGGCTCCAGGGAGAGCTTCTTGGGGCCTTTCAATTCTTAAAGGGGACCTACAAGAAAGACGGGGACAAACTGTTTAGCAGGGCCTGCTGTGATAGGACAAGGAGTAATGGCTTTAAATTAAAAGAGGGAAGATTTAGACTAGTTATAAAGAAGAAAGTTTTTAACTGAGGGTGGTGAAACACTGGTCCAGGTTGCCCAGAGAGGTGGGAGATGCCTCACCCCTGGAAACATTCAAGGTCAGGTTGGACGGGGCTCTGAGCAACCTGATCTAGTTGAAGATGTTTCTGCTCATGGCAGGGGAGGTTGGACTAGATGGCCTCTAAAGGTCCCTTCCAACCCAAACTATTCTATGATTCCATGATTCTAATGTCCCCGTGCGCCTCTGCACAGTGCCCATCTCCACTGCTGCATTCAGCACAGCCCTCTGAAATACCATTGCTTCCACTCTCTCCTTCCTACTTGCAATAGGAGATAACTGCAGGCACAGGATATCTGCTGAAATATTAATGAATAGAGAAGTAAGTGTTGTTTTAATATTCTCCAGGCCAATAACCTGAAGTATAAAGCAGTTACCTGGTTTGATTTCTATGATTTGCCCAGGGTCATTTAGCAGCTGGAGAAGAAATGAGAATAAAATCTAGAAGTTGTGGTTCTGCTCAAAACAGCCCTCCCTTGGGGTCCCTGTGAGAGCCCACAATTCAAATGCAGAAGTAATTGCTAAATAATTAGTAACCTACACAATTACTTCCATGCATCCATCAGTATTTTATGCCCTGAAGGATCAGTCAATAAATGCCTGAGATTATAATTATGATGGTTTCCTATCCACCAGAAGGACTAGCTAATGCGCAGACTAAAAAGATTTTTCCTTCCTAATGAGTATTGTCAATGGGAATTACTAACTGGCTTGAGCGTGTCGCGTGCAGCTTTACCAGCATGCACGTGTTGCAAAACCCACCAGTACTGGTGAAAACATCACAGCTTTGGGCAGGTCTTCAAGGACTTCAGCTCCGGATCCTGAATTCACGTGGCCAACATGTAGCTTTCATTAGGGGGAAAAAGAAGTTTCTAGGCTTTGTGGTTAAAAAGTAGCATGTTAAAACGGGAACCGAAAACCTCAGGAATTAAGGCTTTCAAACATCCCCTCCCACCCGATCACAATTTTTGGAGCATTTTGGGTGCAGAACACACCAGGGAGGTGACAGGTGACCAGAAAAGCAGCTGCCATGCCTGCTCTGCAGTCACTGGGATGTGAATCACAAACTGCCCGGAGGAACCTATTTGCAGCACACCAGAAGAAATAACAATGACATTATGCAGCCCAGTAGGTAGGCAACACCTTTTTTGTCCTATTCAGCTTGAGGTTTCTCTCTTTGCAATTAGAGCACTTTCAAAACCTGATACACTCTCCTGCTCTTTTATGGTTTCCAACTGTTCTCTTCTGCTTATTCTTTATTGTTTCCAAATCAATAGTATCCTTATCAGCAAAGTCCTCTGTATTATCCTTCTTCTGATGGCTCCCCGTTTTCTAATCTTTCTCCCCAGAAGTTCTCTTCAGTAACTGTTACCAAACAAATCCTTGTGTTACGTCTTCTCCCACAAGGTTTTTTCCCAACGATTGTGCCACTATCTGCGTGGCTTTATGCCTTCAAAAGGCAAACAAATGTCACCCAGTAATGCCAAAACTTTATCTTGATTGATCGGGTCAGACTTTCTCTCTAGCTGCTGAAATACAGCACAGAAACAAAGCGCACACATCCATCCCCCCCATCACCACATGCAGACTCTTAGAAATTTAGGGCCAGAAGGGACCTTGGGACCACCCTGACCCCAAACCACCATCCTGCTTGAGCCACATGAGCTTGTGGCTGCCAGGCCCATGAAAACTTCCCCATTCATCATCACTACTCTCCATTTCATAGCATTCCCCTTCGTTCATCTCTAAATCACCGAATTACATTGTAATCAAAAACAACCCTATCTTTGCAATTGTTTGATTCCGACTCAGTAAAATAGGTAGCATTATTAGTAATAAAAGCCATGCATTAAAGGTATTGTTTTATTGTTCTCCAGAGAGAAATAGAAGATTATTCCCTTTTGTTGGGAATTCCATCACTCTGTTTTGGATTAAGCCATCACTGGCAGGGTCAAAAATACAATCAACTTCATTATGGCGGTACATTTAAAAAAGAAAAAAAAGAGGCAGCAAAATGTAGCACAAAAAAATGATAATTAAAGTAATCTAAAACTATAAAGCTGAGCAGTAACAAAGACTTGGACATTAGAAGTCTAACTAACTGTGATCTATTTTTTTTTGGCAGTTTTTTTTTTTTTTTTTTACAAAATTGCTGGTGATTGCAGCATTGGGTCTGAATCACACCATCTTTCAAGATCTAATCAAGATCAACACTGTCTTGATCAATACAGTTGTAAAATAAGATTTCCCAAAAAAGTACAATAAAGCCATTAAAGAAATCTCGGAAGGCAGCAAAATCATTTCTTGACGCTGTAAGTGAAAAATGAACTTTATTTATTTCACATTACAATCAAATAGTAATGTGTCTTGAAGCATATGTGCACACATGCATCATCATTATTTGCTTTATTCTTATTGATTTTTCCTTCCATGGGCCAGCTCTCCAGAACCACTATACACCAGCATCACTGATGTCAACGTGGAAAGAGGCTTCTCAGCACTTCTGACAAATTATTCCTTTAAAGTTCAGACCCTTCTATCGCTCACAGAAATGAAATACGCATTAGATTTATGAGAAACCAACCTCATCTTCAGCAACTCAAAAGAGCAACCCACGAAATCTAAACAGTTTAGCTGCTGCTGCTGCATATAATCACATCAGCAATGAAACGACCAGGTTATAACTGTCCCAGATGTGTACAGCATTTCCTGAAAACTAATTCCCAGCAAGTCCCAGGAGCCAGCTTACAGACAGTTACCCATTTTGTCTTTCCAAGTGGAAAGGTCACCAGAACAAATACGATCAGGAAGTAATGGTGAGGCAGTTCAGCTGATCTATTTCGAGCACCATGACAAAGAAAACTAATTTAGTGTTATAATTAGAAACATGGAGAGGAAAAAGCTCATTTTGGAGAAGTGCTGCTGCTGGAACGTTAGGATTGGTGCTGATGGAGCTAATCAGCTCAGAGAGGTGGAAGAGTGAAACCAAATTATACAATTTAGCATCTTCATGCAAACCGGATTTGACACTGCAATTGTCTACAGTTGGGAATAAGTGCAAGGTTTAAAGGTGACCTTAACCAGAGAGTTTTTAAAGAAGTAGACTAAACAAATAGTGTTTCAGGACTTTTTTTTTAGACCTTGAAAACCAAAATCACGTGTCACAATCTCTTTTGTTCATATTCGATGACTACTTTTCAAAGACTATCAGCTATTTGTGTGTAGTTCACATTTTTAAACGTATTTCATGTTTCTTATTAACGGCTGCAAGAATAAGGCTTTTTCAACTTCTCATAATTATGACAAGACCCATTTAACTTCTTGCAAATGGAAATATGATATGAATGAGCTGAAGTGCAATAGAAGGACTTTCAAACCTGTAATGTATTTCATTTCATTGCCTTCTCAAGAGGTATGTTTGAATGTGCTCGAGGGCCAAGACCCCACCCCAAAAGGAGTTTTCAATTTAAAAGAGATAGAGATTGCAGGTTTAGTTACACAAATCCTACTGTGTACCTAAATATGACCAATTTGCCTTGCATTTTCTCGAAGTCAAAGCTATCTTTTTCCTGCTCTCACCCTAGTGACATTGCAGTGCCCTTTGGCAGTCTCAGTGCTGTTGTTTGTAAAGCCATGCTGTAAAAAGGATCAACACAATGACCCAAGTTAGAAATAATTATCCAAGAATAAAGAAGAAAAAAAAAGGCCAAAAGCAGTGCACCATGTAGCTGCATAGTGCGACACAATTGGGTGATGAAGGATGTGTATTTAGGGAAGATGAAGGGGAAGAGAGACAGCAGGAGGGAAGAAAAAGTGAAATGGGCTATAGCAGATCCACAGAAAAGATGCATTTTCATCCACTACTAAGTTGTCTTCCCTCAGTATTTCTTTACTGGATTTCATATCGGATTTTCCTGGCCTACTGATGTTAATCTTTTGAGGTGGTTAACTTGAGGAAAAAGACAAAAGCACACAGTATTGTAATTCCTTAAGGGAAGTCGAGCACCAGGATGGAAAGTGAGGTCCTAACTCAGGCTGGTTAACACGAGTGAGGGTGTTGAAAGTCTACTGTCCTACCACAGTTACTTGAAATGCTTTTTCACTGCCTGTGGCTCCATACCTTCGTAAGTTCCTACTTCCAGAAGAGTCCCACTTCTCTCCAACTCCAGAAACTCCTCCACAGTCAGAAAGTTATAGTCCACACCAGGCACTTCTCCTTCTCTTGGAGGGCGGGTTGTGCCTGAAAGGAAAAATTAGCATGTTAATATGTTTGTTTTCTTAGCAAGAGTTAAAAGGGACAATAAAAAACCATCACAAAGATCCAACAGTATCTGTAAAATACAATTCTGTGAGCTACACAGAGAGCAGTGTCAAGAGTTCAGACAGAAGTTAAGAGCCCACATAAAAACAAGCCAAGACACAGATCACGGGTTCAGCTGGCAGTACCAGTTGTTCCACCCAACGACAATGTTTCTGATATTCCCAGAAAGACTCTCTGGCAAAAACACCTCTCATACCACATGCAGAAACACAGCTGGAAGAGTTTGGCATCTGGGAATATGCCAGCAATCACCTTCCTGCCATTAGAACAGTCTCTCGTACTTCAGCTTCACTAAAATTGCAATCGGTATTCTCAGATAAGGCAACTTATTTCTAGCTTCCATTATTGCTGTATCACTTTATCTTGCAAAAAATTCTTTCACATCATAAAGATCTTTTCTTCCTTATTTCTTCTTCATATTTTATCTCTATTTATGCTATTTTCTTAATTCAACATTAAAAAGTACCATGAGACAGTTTTGATGCTCTGTTCACACATGCTCGCTAAAGAGACAACCTGCAAAAAGAGTTTCACCCAGAAGCTCATTCCAGTTCAAGAAATACTTTTTCTTTTGAGTAATAATTCACACTGAATCTCGCTCTAGCACTCGACAATTTAAACACTACCCATGGAGAACGGGGCTCTGATGACTGCTACTCTGCCAGCTCTGAAACTCTTCTGCCTTCCGACCAATTTACAGCCCTTTGAAGCATGGTGTAAGGTGAGTCATTTCATGACTTTTTGCTAAGATGGCTTGGGCCACTGCATTTAGGTCACTGAGCACCACCTAATTGATTAGGATTAATTTCTGTTCAATAACCTTTATTTTCCATGACTCCGGAGGCTACGAGGTGGCTGGATTCTGGACATCTGAGATTAAATATAAACGACAGATTTGCAGATAGTACAGAAAACTGAACTTTAGAAGAAAGAGCAGCATTAGAGAGTTGGAGGTGTCCGAGTGCTGTGGCCACAACCAATCTGCTGGCTTGGGAATAACTTTGAGCCGTGGAAACCATACCTGACATTTAATGAACCATGATTTCTCACCTCTGTGCGACTCTTGGGGCCCCTGGGCAGTGCCTTCCCAGTGCATACAAATTCTTCAACCCTCTATAAACGGACTGAAGAAAGTATAAAGAAGCAGGCTTCTGGAAACTAGTTGGGAAGATTCCAGCTCTCAGAAGTTGAAAGAGCATAAATTCACCATGCCTGCATCTGGCAAATGTTTTCCTCAAGTGCCAGGGAAGCGGAAAGTCTGCTTATGCCTATTCATCTGAGAGACTGTTCAAGAGGTCAGTCTTGACAGAGTGACACCCTTGAAAGACTATCACCAGGATTAATATCCTTGATAGACATCCACTTCCTCTCACATCCCCCGTTTCTTGTTTCAAAATAGAAACTCTCTCTCTTTTTGTATTATTTACCATCAGCCTTCAGATAGTCTATAAATTCCTGTGCTTTTTCTATCGTTCCTTCTCTTGGAGCTGTGTGAATGGGTGAAGGCAGGAGGAGGAAAAGCAAAAATAGGGATGGAAATGGTGATGGATATCTTCACCCTACTAGCAGAATTATTCTTTCCTATTTGTATTCTTTGTATTCTTAAATCCTTACAGTAAGACTACAATGATTTTTACCGAGTAGTTTGTAACAGGAGAGATGTCTTTCACAGATTTAGACCAGAGAAATCCTGGAACCGGACCATATGCCCCTTTCTGTCCGAGTCCCCGCATTTCCATCTAAAGGCAGGCAGGGAGGCTGAGCGGGCAATGCCCACACACGTCCCTCCCTGCTACGCAAGGAGCGTGCACACACCCAGCAGCTGGGATGAAGGGTCACAGCCCAGATGCAACATCTCCTCCCTCAGCACAGACACTGCTGTAGATGTTCAGGCTGTGAGGACCTGGAGTACTGTGTCCAGTTCTGGGCTCCCTGGTTCAAGAAGGACAGGGAACTCCTGGAGAGGGTGCAGCAAAGGGCTACGAAGATGATGAGGGGACTGGAACACCTCTCTCACGAAGAAAGGCTGAGGGATTTGGGTCTCTTCAGTCTGGAAAAAAGAAGATTGAGGGGGGATCTTATCAATGCTTGTAAATACTGAAAGGGTGGGTGTCAGGAGGATGGGGCCAGGCTCTTTTCAGTGGTGCCCAGCGACAGGACAAGAGGTAACGGGCACAAACTTGAGCACAGGAAGTTCCACCTAAACATGAGGAGGAACTTCTTTCCTTTGAGGGTGGCAGAGCCCTGGCACAGGCTGCCCAGAGAGGTGGTGGAGTCTCCAACTCTGGAGACATTCAAAACCCGCCTGGACGCGTTCCTGTGCCACCTGCTCTGGGTGACCCTGCTCTGGCAGGGGGTTGGACTAGGTGATCTCCAGAGGTCCCTTCCAACCCTACGATTCTGTGATTCTGTGACCTTCACCGGAGCATCGTAGCTGTTGATCACTGCCAGGCTGCCCTAAACCAGGTCAGTGAGAGGGAAGGAAGAACAATTAAAAGCCTCAGCAATAAGTACGACCAAGGCAGCGCTGTAGCTGTCCCATGCCTGGAGCACAATGAAAGTGAGAATTAGACTCTGTAGTGCTCCTCATCCAACGCATCAGTCAAATGTCACCCCGAGCCATGCGGCATGCAAGCCACATGACAAAGATCGGGACATACTTTTTCCCAGCAACTGACAACACACATTTGTGAGGCACAAAGATCGGGGAACTTCAGAATTCATTTTACTTTATCTTTTAAAGCCCCCTCTTCTTTTCTTTATCTGTATCTTCCCACAGAGAGTATTTATTAATCATTTTTTTTCCTTCTGAATTTTTATAGCGGTGAAATTGCAGTCAGCGGTTTACTGGTGCTGGCTGCCTATTTGACATGACAATTATATCTCTGCCATAATTCCTCTGAGCCATTTTAATGGATCTATTTGTTTCATCTCAGTGTTCTTAATTTCCTGAATATGTTCAAGTCGAAAAATCGCAGATGTGCTTGCTATCAGCGCGATTGCCTGCAACACACGCTGAATGCATTAGAAACGCCAAGTCGCCGTGTAAAAGAAACACATTACATCACAGAGATAACATTTGTCACCTCGCGTTGGTCTCCAGCAACAAACAGAGGGAAAATAAAAACTACACTGGTTAGGATATCTTATCTGGGCGAAGGCAAAAAACCCAACAACTTTCCATGTTGCTGTCTCAAGCAAAGATTGCTTGCAGATGCTCGGGCTGTTATCCCGCTTCACATCTGAGCAAGTGTTACTGACTGCAATTCAGAAAGGCAGGGGGAAGGGAAAACCCGCCTCCGTTTTTCTTGTAGCAGAATGACAGGCTGCCGGCTGGACACACGCCTGGCAGATGGCATTTCAAAGAGTTTTCATGAACCATCTGGGATGTGTACAATGATTACAAACCACACTTACAACAAAGCCAGAAGGGTTGCTTCACAAGGGGGATGGGGGGAGAGGGCGGGCGGAAAGAAAGGGTGAAAGAAAAGAAAACCAAGAGGCACGTAAGCAAACTCGATGGCTCTTCTCAGGAACAGGACGCTAAGAATAATCGGCACCTTCCCCCCCCAGCCCTTCCACAGGCTGAAGCAACTGCTCAACTACTGTGCTGCACGTGTGTGCACAGCCCAACACCGTCGCAGGATACAAGCTGCCTTTGGAGCCTTCTGCTGATAAACTCCAAATTGTAATTTGTCTACCACCATTAATGTGACTTAACTATGTACAAAGCACAGCGTGCGAGTCCTTCCCTCCCCCTTTAAACTGCATTTCAGCATCTTTACCGCAGGATGGTCATCACTGAAGGAGAGGGCTATGGAGACGACTGTACATTTTATCAGAGCTAACAGCAGATCAGACCGCTGATAGAATTAGTTGCGCCCAGTGAGCGATGTAGACGGCCCGAACAGGAGTTAAGATACTCCACTAGAAAAGGTGAGCCAATCATATTTAAATACGTTAACCTGCCTGCCATGTTTGCACTGAAATATTAAGTGGCATCAAATCTTATTGCCATTAGGTAGCAATTTAGCTAATTAATTTGAGCTATGTCCCACTGTGTGACGAGCTCAGAATTGCTAATGCTACAATGAGAAGGAGCTGGAGGAGCAACTGAATGGTTACTGACTCCTGCACATTTAATGGTTCATAAACTTTCACTCTTATTTGGCTAGAATGTCCCACAACATATAAAACTAGTTAGAGACATTAAATTCACAGGGGAATTGCTCAGATCTTCTGCAAGCACGGCAGACTTAAAAAATAAAAAATAAGGCTACTGGTTAGCATTGCAGCTTTTACCTTCTCTCTTGGTTTGGGGAGGTAAAACTGCATAAAAGGTGTACATTGAGGTGGTCGATGCCCCATCCCCGGAAACATTGAAAGTCAGGCTGGACGGGGCTCTGAGCAACCTGATCTAGTTGAAGGCGTTGCTGCTCATTGCAGGAGGGGCTGGACGAGATGACCTTTAAAGGTCCCTTCCAACCCGAACTAGCCTATAATTCTCTGATAACATGGGTGGCTCAGATGCCAGGTGAAATATTTGCCCAGCTGTTGGTTTACTTATCACACCCAAGCTAGCTGCGTCCTAGTTTATTCATGCACCACTAAATGCCACAGAAGAGGGATCTCATCATGGGCTGGAGACCCCACCTGAGAAATTGTTTATAGACACAGGCGAGTTTGCACACGCAGAGCCCAATGCTGTACTTAAGCTAACTAAATTAAAGCTCGTCATCCATGCCTAGAATAACTGGACTGTGGCTCAGACATACTGATGACTATCAAATATTATTCTGAATAATTTAAGTGTCCATTTAGAAGACAAATAGCAGCTACTGTTGTGTTGCCTATCATCCATGCTGACAACTACCCAACATGAGCCTCAATTATAGTATGACCAGATTGTTAATATGTGATTCAGGGCTGTTTAGCTCCGTATCAATCTTACCAGGGCCTCATGTTAAGCTGTTAATAGCCACTGATGCCCTGCTGCTAAATTAATCAGAATCTTTGCTTATTGTAATCTAAAAATAAGACTTCAAAGGGTCTGTAGTCACTTCAATTACTTTCTTGTTAAAACAAAAACAGTTCTTGAGCAGTAATTCTGTTACCATGTACCAAAACAGCCCCTAGCAAGTCATTTAGAAGTTTACTTCTGAAGTGCAGAACACCTATAATGCCCATTTGCAAAGCAATGATTTCTGCAAACTCCTTATCCGATTACACTGGCTGGCAATGACAATTTAGTGAGCCACCAAAATATCGCTGAACAAACCATAAATCATTTGCTTCTCATATCCACTGACCAGCTTCCTCTTAAAATGACAGATAATGTGGGAGTTGTACACTCAGAGCGATGATGTAGTTGCTACAACCATATTTTATACAAACTCAAGTCACTGATGGTTACCACAGGTGAATGGAACTGTAGTAAATAAGGTTTTAAAGTGAAGTGTAGAGGGATGCTACTGACTCCCGAAGCTGCAGCACCAAGCGCTGTTGTGGGGGTTTGCTGAGAGGCTGTTTGCAGGCAGGTTAGAAAGAAGGATGCTGTTCTTGCCGTTGCTCTTGAAGACTGATATTTTTCTTCGTTCAGCAAGAAGGGACGGCTCTCATCACCTACACTGAAAAAATCTTCAGGTGCTAAGGAAGAAACATATTAAGGAAAACAGCCCCTCTTCCCTCTGCACAGTGTTTAGAGGTCACCTTCCCCAACGTCACAGGATAATGTGGAGAGCCTGCCTCGGCGCTCCTGCAGCTGTCACCAATGGTGCCAGATAACTGGAAGGCGGGACAAACTCCACAGACAGCTAATGGCAAGCGGAGAAGGGAAAACACAGAGACAACCCGGACTGTCTCCTGAAGAGGCCACCTGATTACCAGCCATGCTTAAGGCAGAACTCATCTGCAGCACAGTATCAGAAATAGCCTTATCTACATTAACAAAAAATAAAACGTAACCTATCTGTAAGAAAACATTGTACACAGAAGTACTTCAGCTTATTGACTTCTGGCATTATCCAAACTAAGACTACTGATGGGTTTTCTTCAACAGCAGTAGAAGGAATTGTATTTGGACACTGTTATACTATCCATTATACACATGTGTGACCCCACTTACCTATGGTAAGGCGTAAGGGTAATTTATCGTATTGACTACATGAAAATACGAAAGTTTCAGAGACCTAGTCTGTTACAAACCAAACATGTTTGACTTATAAATACAATTTTTTCCTAAAAAACCTGGATCTCAGGAAGCTCATTCCGGGATTTTAAGTGTTGTCTGTCCCTTCACTAGCCAGTGACTTGATACGTATAACCCACAAGAACGTGACAAGCATTCAAAGTGTCTCGGTGGCGGAGCAGAAATTCAGTCCAAAGGAGAATGTGGTCTGTCGCTAGAAATTACTTCACAGCTCTGTTAATGATGCACGCGCAGGAACAGATGCTGATTGACTCTTCCTGGCCACACAGACAACTGCAGTACTCAAAGCAAAACTCCTGTCACTGTGGTGAGCAGGAATGACTGATTAAACCCAGAAAACAGCTGACCAAGACAAACCTGTCTTTCTACAGACACATTTCAGAGAGAAATGCATTTCGTCGCTGTGGTCTAAAGTAATTTTTCTTCTACAGGGGGAGATGGAAGGGATTGTATAAAGAGCTTGGTATCTCCTTCTGTTCCCACCAGCCTTTCCAGCAACACTTAGTGTCCAAAGCTGGATCCCACAGCAGCGGCTTGTGAGGTTCCCCTCTTGCTGTAAGGACTGTGCTGGCCACGCACACAAGCAATGGCAGGTTGATCCTCAGTGCACGTAAAAGCCGCTCTCCCTCCTTCTGGGGCACTGTGTTCAGTCGCATCCCTTGGGTGCCCTCTTTCAAAGCTGTACTGACTGCCCGGAGCCTCCCTGGAGGAACGATTCAGCCAAGCCGCACAGCAACAGCTCAGAGTTTGTATAGACCCTCCAGGCAGCAAGTTATTTTTGTCCCTTTTAAATCTATTTTTGGTATTTCTGTGGCCTTCACTGCCACCGAATAAGAACATTGATAATCTTCAACACATTTATCCTTATAGCGTTTTGAGGTAGAGAAAGTGGGTTTGTTTCTGTTTTATAGCACAAGATCAGCAATATCCAGACTCTCGAAGGACTCTAGGAGCCTAATTCTAGAGAAATCAATGGGATTTAGGAAACCCTACAGATCAGGATCAGGGCCTAACAGATTAAAAGGGACAAAAATAACTTGCTGCTGTGCTGGGGCTTTGCAAGCCCGTTTGTATGCGTTGTGAAACACCACACCATGGCTACACAAAGCCAATTCAGCATGAGGGGGTTCACTCTCGACTCTAATATCAATTTAAAAGAAACCGATAATTACCTGACGACTAGAAGCAAGGCTACAAAACCCGCCGCACTCCCCAAGAAAGCCACTTAAAAAAGCCCTGTTTAAGAATCTATGCCAAATTTTGAATATTTGGCATACAGCAGCACCTCTCTGACCTGGGAAAGCAGGTCAGAGATGGTACTACTGCAGTGTGGTAGCTGCCAGTGCAGTTACAACCTCTTTGTGTGTCCTGCAGAGAATTCACTTCCTTTCTCCTAAGGAAAAACAAGTATTCTGGCATTGAATAAAACATAAATAATACATTTCTTGGGTTTGCAATAGCAGCAGCTTGCCTTCTGGATCTCTCTGAGTGATTGCTGTTACCTCACCAGACACCTGCAGCCAAATCCCTCTCATTTCCCACGAGGTGGGACACCCACCAAGAAGATTAAACTTCATGAACTAATGAGTTTGCCATTAATCCTGTGTTCATGGAGTCCAACAGCATGACATCCACTAATTTAAACTGTGAACTACTGAAGAAAAAGCAAACTATGTACCCTCCTCGGCGAGAAGACCTGAGCCGTAACTATGCACAATTTTATTCTTTCTAATATATGGATTAGTGTAATAAAGTGTAATTTTAAAAATCAATAAAGCTGTAGTAATGAGATTGCACTGTAATGTTCTGCTTTTAAATATTGGCACAGAAATGAATGAAAATTGCCATTTGTGTAAATGTGTATGTGACTTATGGGAAGTGAAATTAGCTGAAAGTAAATTAACCGGGTGATTATATATTTGCGTTTATATTCAGGTTCTCTTGTATGTACATTTTCAGAAGTCTAGATAATGCTACAACCATGACACACACCTTTACTTCAAAAGGATCACGTTTCTTCTATGTAAAAATTGTCAAAGTTACTGTCAGTAGAAATTTTGTCTGTCTTGGAAAAGACTACATCTGAAGACGGTAAATTAAATACATACACTGGATAATTACCGAGCACCCTTATTAGCTGGTTATTTTTAAACCCGTAGATCATTCACTCCAGACTTTCTCAATTCAAGCCCAACCTGATCCCTTGCAGCGTTTGCTCAGAGCAGCTATGGAAATGCACAATGTGTATTAAAAGGACTCTTCCATACAAATGTACGCATCTGTATTAAATACAACAGGCCAAAGGTGTGGGGGAGTAAGTGCTTAAAATGTACTTTGAAATAAGTCACAGGAGACCCAGGATGTCGGGTCGCTCCCACGCAAACAGCACTTTTAAACAAATACCTCATTGTCTTATTTATACTTTCACAAGGAAGTAGTTCACCTGAAGGTACAACCTCTCTTGCATTTTTCAGCTTTTTCCATGGTTATTTCCAAAGCTATCCGATTTCTGCAAGTTGCCTAAGGGAAGGTGTACCCCAGTCTGAGAGTTTCCCGAGTCAAGGGCTAGCATCAAGCCAAGCTCTGAGCTGGTGAGCGGAGGCTCTGAGCTGCTGAGAAACACAACCCCCACCAGCTCCCTCTCACGTTTGGCTGAGTGGTTGAGCTTATGACAGTGCAGTATGAAAAACTGGTTTCCATTAACTATTGGATCTTCACAAGGCTTGGTACAAGTCTTGAGTAGGTCATATTTGAGTAGAATTATCGAACAGGTAAGAAAAAAACTACCCTTCAACTTTTTGCTTAATGTTACAGAGAAAAGACTGGGAGGAGAGAGCTTTGGGAAAGCTGGGGGACACCGCACTGGGACTGGGCGTACTGCAAACTCTTGCAAGATGAATCACCAAGTCACAAAGCAAAGAGAGACACAAAACCATGCAACTCAGATAAGCAGAGTTCACTGTCTTTCCAGGGATAATTAAGGGTTTTGTAAACACTGCACAATCCTTTTCACCCACCATGAAGTGCTGGAGGAATCTCTCAATTTAGTGGAAGATACGCAGTAGATTCTTGAAGGAGAAACAGTGAACAAGAACACAATGACCAGTTTTACTTTGGATTTTTAAATGGAAAAAAAAAAACAAAAACACAACAAAAAAACCCCCAAAACACAAAAACAACCCAAAATATGTTTGGACAATATATGTGACTACTGAAACCAAAGGAAAAATAAGAAAAACACATCAAAAACGACTGTTAGCCATAACTTTGTAAACCTGTCTCACAGTGAGATTAGCGGTAGACCTTCCAGGGGCAAGGCTGCCTGTTTGTTCCCCACAACAGCACTGCTACACAAGCTGCCACAATTATTGGAAGGAAAAAACTTATCTCTTTTCTTCAGAACTCAGATACGAAAAAATTTTAATCTCCCCGAAACAAGGTGTCCTATTTTCTATTCCACTTCAAGGCTTCAGAGGTGTCCTATGAACAGATATTGTAATTAAGCACATAATAAATGGAGTATCCAACCCAGACTGAACACCTGCAGTATTTCAATTCAGTTTCTATTCAAAAACAATGTTTGCTTTTGACACCTGCATACCTATGTGCTTAGAGATCCATGAAAAGATACTCTGCACTTTAAAGCCATAGTAATAAATAGGAGATTATTTGATATCCAACAGCTCAGCTGCTTCAACCAAGATCGCTTACCTCCCTTGCTGTATTTCTTCCAGGGCTGTTTGTACTGCCAAGATAAGTACAAAACAATGTGGGTCCTCCCTGGTTGGGTGTGATATAAAACTCTTTCCGATGACTTTAATTGCCCTTCTAGCAGACCTTTAATTTGCAGTTAAAAGTCTTAATAAAACACCTCACCTAACGGCGTGTGCCTAAAACTAGATCAGTTCATTAGTCTAATCTCTGTAAAATTCCACCATAGAAAGGAAGAGTCATATAAAATGTACACATTTCTCTCTGAGGCATTTCCTGAAATTTGTTTCAGTGACCACATCCAGCGCACTGAAAAGAGACATTCAAAGAGAGAGGTTTTCTCCTTTTTTTTTTTTTTTTATAAAACAGAACACTACACTTCTACAGGACATCAATAAAGTTATTTAAACCAGTCTTTTTCTCTGAACAATGTACACTGGAGATGGTATACTTTCTCCCCTAGCCCAGAGCCGCAAAAGGCTATAAAACTAATGGACTTCCAACTGCGATAACCTCATCACACTCTTAGAAAGCCATGAGTCTCCTGTGGCTCTGCAATTTTTGGCTCTGCCCACTCACCAGCCCTTGGTTCAGATGGCTCTTGTTCCCTGACAAATCCTCCTTGACCTTTGCTTAGTAGTTTTCCAGCTTCGTATTCAATACTGACCAATAAATGCAAATGTATCAGCTATAGCAAGAAGTATGCAGATTACAGAAACACGCACTTATGTAGCCATATGGATGCACTTGCTGTAAAACTCAAGGGAAGGACTAGAACAGACAGCAAATCTACCCAGCAATATGCGCGTTTAGGCACTATTCCCTACAGATCCTGTGCCTTAATTTTACCTGTTCTTAACTGCTACCAATTTCTGTCTTTTTTTTCAGTAGCTCTGTATGCACAGCATGCTTTAGTTCTTCATGATTGCTAACGCTTTAGCTGCTTGAAAACATTCTCATGGTTCACTTTCTGTAATGTTGAGATTAGGTAACTGCTCAGGATGCTGAAAAAACGCCAAACATTGAGAAGCTGATTGGTGTTTGAGTCTCAGATTCATCCCTATTAATAACTGGAAGCGTTAAAATGTAAAAGAAAACAAATACATTAATTTTAATTCTTTTCTTACCTCACTGAAATAAAAACTATTTGAATATTTTATTACTTACCGTTCCCTTGCGGTAAATTCCACACCCCCAGCTCTAACACAGAAAAAGCTTATTAATCCTTATAGCTTTGTAAGTGCAATAAAATACTAAAGAAAACACAAGTTACAATACATTTTCCTTACTTTTAATTAAAACACTGCCAGGTACAGTAAGCCTGCTGGTTAGGTAGTGCATAACTCTGCATCTTTGCAGTTGAAGCTAACTGTCATGCTATTGATAATGTATAACAGGCTTCTCCATTTATTTTATTGCTTTTTCAGTTGTACACAAATAATAAAAACCTTGCCTCACAATCCCGTCATCACCTATGAATTTCACAGGATATACACCCACAGGTTACTTTACTCTGCCTTTCTGAAGCCAAGCACCAGCCCTATAAAATACTCCAGTGCTTAAACTGGGGACAATGACATAGTGTTTGGCTTAAATGGTCTTTGCTTCATTTCATCTGATTACTCCTAGTTATACCTTCTCTCTGTTAAATGTCCCTGCGCAGGCGTTTATAGCTCTGCATTCACACAAAACAATCATTCCATCACATTACACACTCCGTCATTTTAGTAGCTTCTTGCAAATCATTTTCTGCAAGTGTCCCAATTTTAAATGCCATTTTAAACTCATCTGCTGGTTTACCAGTGCCCTTCTGGGCAACAGGCAGCACGAGATGCCACATGGAGCCACAGCGCCAGCAGCTCCCGCTTTCACTGTGGTGAGTAAAATTCCAGAGTATCTCCAGGTCCCCACCGTCACTGGTTTGAATGCAACATTAACAATCAGCACACAAAAATTATCCTCGTGCAACTGCCTGGCAGCCCAAACAAAATGAGCTGTTTCTTGTCTTGCCTCCAGTTCCCAACAAACAAAAACACCACCAGGTTTTAGCTTGTACCTGTCTCAGAATGACACCGAGGATAAAGCAGTAATCCCCAAAACCACAATTAGCTCCTCAGCTTAGACACAGTTGGCGGAGGACGTTGTGATCTGGGTGGTGAGAAGACAGTTTCCCCAGAAATCTGCCTTCTCATGCTACCAGATCAGTACATGCCTGGAAATCGAATGCTTGAAAACACACAATCAGATCCAGGCTTTAGAAAAACACCGAGACGAGATTCTCAAACGTACCTCAATGTTATTTGACTTAGAGGACAGTCAAGCGATTATCAGAAAGACAGAATGCTTTTCTTGAGGACAAGGATGTCACATAGCAGGTTAAGACCTTACCAAAAATATGAAGTTTAAACCTGAACTCCAGCACTTATTTACAAAGTGTGGAAGCGTTTATCCTTTGACAACTGCATTGAGTCCTTCAGACGACTGACGCAGGTGAAACCACCTTGCCAGACAGATGCTGGTACAGAACTGGTCACGGCACTTGTTGCCAATCACCTGCTTAGTTCAAAGCACACAAATACCCCAATTGCTTCAAGACCAATTTCCATGCTTCGTGTTAAACACACGGTCAAGTTTCTGCAGGACAGCAGCCTAGAGGCAATAAATGTTTTGTGGATCAAAAAAAAAAGAAACAAATTATTTTTTTGTTGTTGTTCTCAGCTGGGCTTTTGACTCAGGACAGGGGGTTGATTTAAGATGAAGCATGGCTCCCACTGGCCGTCGCGCTGGTGGAGTCGCGGCTGGCAGATGTTAGCGGGGCCTCACCGGACACCCATGCTGACACTGGGCTGTGAAGAACAACGCGTTTTCTTCACATCTGCTCTCACAAAGGTGACAACCAGTGGCAGAGCAACATGGCGGTCAGAAAAGCTAGTGACATCTTACCCAGGAGACACGGTGAAGCAGAGCCTCGATCACCTGACTAGCCATTCATTAATCTGTTAGGAGCCTAAATTCCCAGTACGATGACATATACTTAGATGAAGTCATAAATGAGATATAGCAATAAAGCTCAAACATTCAGAGCATGATTGGTGATGTATTATTTTGTGGCACTGGAATCATTTTTTTTAAAGAAACATTTCTCTCACCCTGCTGAGGAAGCATTGCAGAAAGGCAAAAGAGAACCGGAGGAATAGGAATCCCTGCTACCTCTGCAGCTGCAGGATGAGGGTGACCAGAGACCAATGGATGTGATATAATTTAATCACAGCCATTTAAAATATTTAAAATAACAATAAAACAGGATCACAGAATGACAGGGGTTGGAAAGGACCTCTCAAAATCATCTAGTCCAACCACCCTGCCAGAGTAGGTTCACCCAGAGCCGGTAACAACCAAAAAACCAAACACCCAATACTCCAACACCCATGAAAAAATCTGAGCAACTCCCACTTGTCAGTATATTCGCCTTCAAAATGCCTTCAGCAAGGTGAGAAGATGAAACTGTGTCCATTTTTCAGATGGGTTATGGAGGCACAGAGCAGCCAAGCTGGCAGCCCAAGCCCAGAGCCGATTAGGAAGCGAAAGAGCAGAAGGTCACTCATATCTCATGATTCTGTGGTTGGCAGACAACATTTTGGGGCTAATAGCATTAGGTGCTCTGTGATGCTGATCTGTTGAGATAAACGTGACAGTCCTCGGTGATGGCTTCATCAGGGGGAACCGCTGACTCAATATTTAAGCACAGTGGCAAGAGCCGTTTACGTGCATACATTGAAAAACAACAGATGACTTCTGGAGCAAAACACATGGGCAAAATTCTCTCTGAAGGCAATACAAAGGAGCCAAAGTAGCTAAAGCACTTTCCCACAGTGACTGTGCAGTGAAGTAAATTAGAACTCCTTGTGGCAATCATCCATTATCCCATTTATTTTTAGCAATTCCAAGATTACTAACTGGAAAGCACCAGTAAAACAGTATTACAAGGAAATGCTTTTGATGAACTGCCACTCATTCCTTTCAGGTCACTTCATACCTCAACAGAAAATGTAAAGTTTTAAAGTTTGAAACATTCATTATAGCATTTTTCCTACCACTACTGCCATTTGTTTAAGTTATGCTTTACACTTTCTAGATGAATCACATTAATTATTATTTTATTATTTTTTCCAAATTAGGCTATTTCTAGAGTTGAAGAGGAAAACGCAATTATTAGCCCTTCAAAACATCCGTTTGGCAAAAAAACATGGTGAAGGGAAAACATTGCCAAGAGCTGTGAGAAAGTATTTTTTCTATTACATAAATATCATCCTCTCTTCTCGTGGTAGCTCTCTTCCACCTACAAGAACTTTTGAGATATGTCAAGACTGTAAGCAAGCATATTTGAAAGTCACGGCTCTGAGACATTCTTCAAAATACAGGAAAAGTCATTAACACTTGTTTCCTTGGAGCCAACTCTACCAGGTTAGAATTGCAAGACCTGCAGCTCAGAGAGACTCATCTCTCCTCCAACTCTATCGGTTCTTCCCAGCTCTCCATTAGAGGCCACACAACTGTTATTCGGAGAGTTGAAGCTGATTTCCTGGATCATTTTACTCAATGGGTATCTCATTTATTATTGAAAATAACAGAAACTTGACCTTCCCTGGAGACTTTTACAGAAGTTCAGAGCGTAGGTGAATTTATCCAACCTGCACAATGCAAGTCAATTCCTCCCAGGGTAAAGCAGCATTCAAAGCGAACAAGGCTGGCAGAATTGAACCTTTTGTGCATAATTAATGAAACCATCGATCAGCAAGAGCTTGGGTTCAGAATTTTTCTACAAGATAAATGCACATGGATGAACTTACACACTTTTTAAAAAAGTCTAAGTTCGAGAAAGCTTCTTTGATTAATAAGAGTCTCTTGCTACCGCAAACCTAAGCAGACATTTTCCATGGAGGACACATGGGCATCATTCATCAGAAATGGTTCACAGCAAATGGTGCCAGTTGTGACTTGCTTGTCACAGATCTAGATACAGCCTCTCTCAAGGACAAGTACATGATTTCCTATTCTATTCCCCACCTGGTGTGTACAAGCAATTCCCATTAGCACCAGTGGGAGTTATTCATGTGGTCACGAGAAGACACCAACGAAAGCTCAAGTGCTGAAGATATATCTACAGGCACATCCGAGTACTATTTCATGATCTTTAGCTTACACTCATAATCTTTTTGGAAACCATGGTGACAAGTTACCACAACGTGTGAATTTAAAAATAATAATGAATTAATTCAGACTGGTATACATGCTAGTTGGGTAGCAATGGTCACCGTATCTATATAACTGGATTTATAAAGCAGCTCATTCTCAGCCATCCAGCACTTGCTGTCCCTCTTCCCAGGCCTAATGGCAGTGCAAAGAAAAATGAGTTGCTAGTAAGAAGTTTATTTCGTATGCTCTGGATTACAGACACAGGTCAGTCACTTCATGGACTGGCTGATGGGACACCTACTTGATGACATCCTATTTTCACATACACCGTTCCCATGCAAAAGACTTCAGATTCCTTGGGTGATATATGTAAATATTTAGGTAAAAACTAGATTTTCCAAAGCTTTACCCTCTCATGGGACACTTAAAGGTAGATTTTTAAGAGGGTTCAAGACCAAAAAATGCAAGCTTGGAGGAAGACTGGCTCTGCAGTACCAGACATATGGGATAGCCCTAACCTACCTATTTGCTTTGCTGATGCCAAAACAGTGTAAAAGTGGTTCATCTCTGGGGCTGGAGGACAGCAGAAGGTGAGATTACTCAGGAGAGAAAGTAGCCTCTTTAAAGGGCTGTCACAGGCCCATTGGTAGCATCAGTCCAAGCATCCAGCATAGCTTTCCTAACTACCTCATTCCTCCCCTTCCTAAAAGTCAAGACAGACTTAAAAAAAAAAAAAAAAAAAAAAGAAAAGAAAAAAAGACCATCTTAAAAAGAATTCTGTGATGTTCAAGATACACAGTTACTCTGATCTTACAACTTTCAGAGCCACACCTTCCCCACTGTCCACCATCGCAAAGGCAAGTTTTGAACTAAACGGGTGGTCCCCCAAAGGCACCTACCACCAGTGTTCAGGTACCGTCAGTGGAGAATCCCTACTGGCAGCTACAGTTGGTCCTAATGGTCAGTCTCTTTGCAACTACGAAGGACAGAAAAACAACTCTCCCTATCACATCTTTCAGCGATGATGCCTAGGCGTAGTCACTCTGGCCTTGAGGTAAAGGAATGGACTAAGTGACCTCCTTCAAGGTCTCCTCTTAAGACTGCAAATCACAAGAGCTGGCAACACCGTAATCATGTAGTAGAAATTTCAGGAGGGCAGAGTCATTCTAAATTATGTCAGAGTTGTAGTAAAGTGTGCTGGTAGAATAGGTTGTTTGGTTTTTTTTAAAGGTATCAAAGCCAACTCATTCATCTATTTAGAGAATGCCTCTTTTAAATGAGTTTTTACATCTACACTGCAGTCACTCGAGGACAGAGCTCAGCAGCCAAGTATTTATGGATTTGTTAGGGCAGGTGCTGCAGCTTGCCAAGGGCAAGAGATTGTGCAACTGGATTATGAACAATACTCAACTTCAAATCCAGCCAAGGACCTTTACACACCTGTGATCAACACTTAACAGCGTAGACAGAGCAACACACTCACCTCCTCATGCAGGCTTATGTAAATTCACGTTGCAGATTAAAGGTTTAAAAGTTTGTGAGATGTTGAGTTTCCATACAGATAAGCATGATGCCACATGCTCAGCCAGCTCCCACCCCCTCCTCACCTCCAAGCGCCCCTTGCCCTCCCGCTCCACTTCACCCCCTCCCACTGCTGGCTCATCCTCACAACATCCCTTCAGGCAGCACAGCGTGGCAGCCCTCAGTAGTTGTATTTGGATTTAAACAATACCAACTAATTTTAAATTATATTCTGTATAACCTTGGAAACAGCTGTGTATGGTAAGCGTGGTCCAGGCAGATAAATGCTGGTAACAGATGACTGAAAAAATATGTTTAGAGAGACAGAGAGAGAGATGGATGAACTAAAATGCCTGTACTCTTCAGCTCTCAGCTTTGTGCAGGGCTGCAGTTTTCTGGCTAAGCAGATCAGGAGGCTATACTAGAAAGGTTTATTATAATTATGTTTTTTCATACCAGTTCAAGGAATTCCCTCCTCCCTCACAAACACAGGGTTTCTGTCCCACTCTTGGACAGGACAGGTGAGATCAGAAGGAAAAAATTCCTGCTTTTTGTATAACTCCAGTTATGCTAGATTTGCTCCCAACACATACTAAAATTTTTGCAGCATGTTAGTTGTTCAACCTCTGCTAAACTAGATTTCTCCTCTCCTCATCCCCTTCTATCCCAGTGCAAAGGGCAGCGGACAACCTCCTTTCAGGAGGTTGAAACTGCATCTTGTTATAGGTGTTTCTGGGAGAAAAGTATCCTTCTCCCACATCTAACACATCCGTAAGCTAGTCTATCTTTCAAATGCATGACTTGAACCTTGGGATAAGGTCCCAGCCAATGAGGGATGAGAACTCCAGGTGGGGACACCCGTCCCACACAAGTTGCAGGAGCACTGGACTGTAATGCCACTTCTACCTACTTCTGCTAAAGTAGTAGCGGCTACAGAAGATGACAGTTCCTGCATCCTCATAGTCTGCTTCAAGACATGCCTCTTGACACCACCAAAGCAAATGGAAGACCAAATCTGTCACATGGACTGTACTGACTTATCTACACTAAGAAGCAGGTCTACTTAAACTTCTCAGGTCATCCAGACACGAAGGTGTTCTTAGAGATTAAATCCTGGAAGGTTTTTTTTTTCTCTCCTTAGAGAACCTAAAGGAAAAGCAAAAATGATGTTACGTCCCTTTCTGAGAGCTAGCTTGGTTCACATGCTAAGATCAAAGAGCAGAACGTGTCACGGTCTGCATAATGGGTTCACACCCCAGTTTGGAAAGCATAAGAGAACACCAGGGTTATGCTCATCACTCACCAAGAGCTTCCTGGGGCAAGTTTCTACCTCATCTTCGATGCCATCCCTCCCGTACTTTGCACACCTCTCCACATGCTCCGCATCCTGATTTTGTGAATGCTGAATTTGTGCAATATAAATAAGGCCATTTTACAGGGGTCGCTCACTTCCTACGGGCCAAGCTCAGAAGCAGCGAGTTTGTCATGGGACATCAGAACACTAAAGACCTGTCATCACTTTCTAGGCAATAAGTTTTTATGAAGGTCTCCTACAAACACAGCCTCTTCCCCTTGCCTCTCTCCTCATGCATTTCCAAAGGAAACACAAACGGTTAATACTCAATTACCTTGATAAAATGACACATCTCCTCCGCTCTGCATGTTTCACCTCTGAGCTCAATGAAAATAAGCAAGACATGATTGCTCGAGCCCAGGTCCCCACAAACATACAAATAAGGAACAGCGGTGCAGAACAGGAATGCATTTCCCCTTCAAAGCTCTGCTGACAGATGGGTCCAGGCTTCATTATCACCTCTGGAGTTTACACCACTATATGCTATAATTAGAAGTGTGTCAAAACTCAAGCCAGAGCACTGCAACCATCGCTGGTCACTTTGCTGGCATGAATATGATAACCAGCAGAGCAGGAGACAGAACTCTTATCTGAGTTCTTAAACAGAGACCAAGTATCACCCTCTTCTTCTGTTTGAAAAAGACCATATTGAATGTTTTAAAGACCATCAGGCTGGTTCATATTGCAGAGACCCCAGGGACCCAGGTTAATGCCTCCTGCCCTGAATTCATGTTGCAAATGGGGCTGGGGGTAACAGGAGGAAGAGGGCAGGCTTTGCAGTGAGAAAGAGTTAAAAATGCCACTAAAAATTTAAAGAAAAACAACTGTGAAAAGCTGACCTTTGTAAAACAGACTCACATGTCAAGTACCATTTTCATAACTGATTAAATATATATAAAAGTTTTTATACAACTGTATTATTAGATTGTTAAATGTGTATACTCAAATGTTTCAAATAGCTCTGCAGGAGCCATTCCTCACTCTCAGTAAATATTCACGACATTTTGGCGCACTTACTAGATTTTAAATGCCGGAACTCACATCTATTTTTTTTTTTTTCCATTTGTTGCACCAACCTGCAAATTCTCCTGCGTTTGTGCACTATGGATCTTTTCACAGCCATTCACTAACTTCAGATGCTTAATACTTTTGCAAAAATGTCATGGATCCCGGTTAGTAACAAGCTTTCTAAACAGGAGAGAAATGTTTATTGCTTTATGCCCCAAATCTGCAGACTGTTGCACACTCCCCAGCCTGACAGTGAGCAAAGCTCAGGTTAAACAACGCGTTTATACAACTGACATCCCAAAGAGGAATTTTTTGTTCTGAGTTTCTCTAACTGCTTTAAGGCTGATTGCACACACTTTATCTCTCACCACGGGAAAGACTATAAAGCTAAAGTGAGTTTTTATATCCACATTTCAGGATACTCAAAGTACAGGGCTGTAATAGAAATGCTGACATTATCCAGTTATAGTGGTGCAACCTCTCTATCGTAATTACGTACAGTTGGAGATAATAAGCACTGCTGATTCAGGAGGAATCTCTGATTGGGCTGGAAAATGGAGAAGTGTTGGATAATCTGCTTCCTAAGTGGCAACAGCAGGCCTAAAGAGCATAAACGGAGCAGCAGAGTTGGTAAGGAAACAACAACAAAGTCCAATCATGAATCCTTAGAGACACTTTTACTACTTTTGTCGTTCATGTGATTGCAAGAGACCTAAAGGACTCATTCAGGACTTGGGCTAAAAGGACATCGCAAGTCACCTGGAGGAGCATGCAGCACGGATGGCAGGGAAAGGTTTGATTATGCGACTGAGGCAGTGGGCACCCAGTCAAGAGAGCACACAGCACTGATTTTCAAAAGAACTGTGTTCCTTCCCGACCTCTTGAAAATCAAACTCCTTTAAAGTATCTCAAATTCAGCACCAAAAATGAAGGCACACAGAAAAAAAAAATCACAACATGCATGTGATACTATATTAAAACTGCCTGAATAACCTGCAAAAATTGCCTTGAAATCTCTGATACTATATGGAAAAAAGCCTAATAAAACTGTTTCAACAAGTAACTTTTTGTTTAAAGAGGGACAGACTCTTTCCCTCCTTCCTCCTCTTTTTACTTTGCTCTGGGGGAAGGAGGGGAAAGAAAGAGACAAAACTTTTGGCGAAGACTGTTCATTAGGCTCAGTGTTTTCCTGTACCCCTTTTCTTTCCAGATCTCATTTTTTAAAATATATACATAATAAACTTCCCATAAAATGATAGTTTTCTCAAAAAATGCTTGTTTGATTGATACAAAAAGTTCTAAATGCGACAGTGACTGGTTCTAATTACTACTAATAAATGCATAATGAATGTTGATAAGATTAACAAACCATTCCAAAAATTTGTTACTATATTCACTCTATAGCATAAACTGTAAATTAGCAGTAATGCCAGCAGGCTATTTATATTCCCAGATTAACAAAATGCAAGCAGATCATATAAGCATGAGCTCGAATTTTGCAAAACAGAACACCTGGGTAAATAGTAAGCATAAAAGAAAAAAATGCAAGTTAATATTTGTCTAGCACTGGGTATTATGGAAACAGATACAGGGGCTTTGCGACATTTACCCTGAAGGAGAGAATGTATTAAGATGGTGGAGCACAACACCCTTACCCACAAAACAGACCAGAGGAGGTAAGTGGCTCGGCGGTCCCTCGATGCCGATAGCCTGCTTTCTAGGAGCGCGGCTCCACGCCGAGCCCCATCCCGGATTGCCGCGGTTAGAGGAGAGACAGGTGAGGATCCACAGAGTGAGGGCCCTCCTGGAGTGACAGCCAGGCTCTGCCAGGTAGGGATAAAATCTCCAGGGAGCTGGGCAAAGCCGATTGTCACAGGACCTGCTGGAGCGTCACCCCTCGCTCAGCGGACAACCCGGTCCCTTGCTGCCGTGTCACTAACAGGGCGGGGAGAGGGATGCTCCCCTTGGCCCTTTTCCCAGTAAGATGCCAGAAATGGCAGCACCCCACGCAGCCCTTCCCCTCCCTGGCGGCACAGAGCCCGCGGCAGCCCCGGTCCCTGGGTACAGAGCGGTGCCCCGGTTCCTTCCCACCCTCCCTGCCAAAACCATCCCAACTCCCCCCAGCGTAACCTGCAACCCCGGCAGCTCCGTCTGCTCAGCTACCCAGCATCACCTACTGCACCGCAGGAGAGGCCAGGGAGGGAATGCACACTTTCTGGTTGGCTTCCCATTCGCCTGATGCCCTAGGGCACTTCCAATTTAATATGTATTTCTTTTTAAAGTTAGTGGAATTGAAATAAATCCATACTGTTTGCCAATTTCCAGCTTACGTAATCAAAGTCAACTGTGCATTCACAAATTCCCCCCTTCTCTGCAAGTTAATCTGACAGTAGCGGGAGGGATATGTAGCGGGGGAAAAATAATCTCCTGTGGCACTGGCTTGATTTCCCCCAGAAAATAAAATGCCTTCAGTTTATAATGGCCTGGAAATGAATTAAACATTTTGAAATCCATAAAGGAACCTCAATAATAAGATCTTTAAAAACTGCAGACACAGTCAAAGCAAAGGAAAAAAAAAAGAAGCAGAAATATGCTTGAAATTAAGTGGAGACAAATCACTAAGACACGGATACGGTGAAGCAAAGCAATAGGCGCACCAGGGAGGGGGGAGAGAATCCATTCACCAGTTCACATGTTCAGCATCCGCTTTCATCACATACGAAACAAAACAAAGTTACTGCAGCTACAGTGTTGTTCACTTATCAAAAAGACCTAATTGGAGTTTTAGTATACAGAAGTATCAGAGTTTTAGAACCTTTTGTTTGAAAGCTGATAGAGGCTCCCTGGCTAAATAAAAGCCCATCGCCCCTCTGTGCTGGGAGGTGCTGAGATCCAGGCATTTGCATGGCTTAAAATGGCTGCAGCGGTTCAAGGCTTCTGTAACTTATTGTACGCAACACCACGGAGCACAGGAGAGGGGTCTCTTTCCTGGCTATACACTATTTTAAATTTAACAAAGCCAACATAATTAGTCCCATGAGAACCCCTTCAGTAACAGCTTCAGCTCCCAGCACTAGCGAGCTGTATGCTGTGCAGTAATTATGCTACCAAGCTGTCAGAGCCTCCTTATCTGCATGCAAATTAGTTCATATGCTATACATCTGCTATAATGACAGTATTAAAACAAGAATTTTATAATGAAGCCATCCTCTTTATAGCAACATAGCACAATTACTTTATTAACATATTGCACGTCTATGTCTGTAACCGCTCCCAGTCAAATAGCCAAATTTTCCATTCCCCCATAGAGCAAGATCTTCTTTGCTTCTCTCCCCATATCTGTAAATAAATCCACAGAACAAGAACGGGAATTTCTAAACTACCTCCGTACAATACCACTCCTTCATTGTTCCTGGGGAAGTACTGCACCAAATGCCATTAAGTGTGACTAGGTGAATAAATATTCCCATAATGCTCCAAAAGGTTAGGAGATGAAACAGTAATAATCAAATCAGCAGCTGTTTGCTCCCAGCCGTGACATCAATCATCAGCTTCTGTCGACCAGCGACTGCCAGCACCGTGGCCAAACGGCAGCGGGAGGGGGAACACAGCCCCGCCGCAACCCCGCGTCCACCCCGAACGCACAGACGCCAAAAGAAATGTCAAGCAAAGAAGGAAGCGTAAGGCAAGAAAAACCTTCCCAAGTGAGGAGCGGGCAACGCAGACCTGGCACCTGAAAGGGCTTCCGCCTGGAAAAGGCATGCCGGCGGCAGCCTCCGCGCGGCGAGGGTTTCGGAGGGATGCGAAGGCGAGATGGCAAAGCGTGGCTGCCGCCCGCACCCCTGCCTCCGCCCCTCGCAGCGCCTGCAGCACGGCGGTGCTCCGTACCGCCCGAGAAGCATCCTCGCCTCTCCAAAACACGCAGCAGCGCTTCACAACACATCAGCATCAGCTCCCGGCCCCAGCCCTCTTTCAAACACTAGTGTCAGGAAAGTTTGGTGGCTTCTCAGTCCCAGAGCTTTTTTCCAGTTTGGCTTTTGGAATTGTTATGCAATTCTCTACAAAGCTTAATTTACAGTAACTAACCTGAAAGAAATAAATCAATAGAGGACTTGAATAATTTCCTTCCAATTTCAGAGTTCTTCTCTTCATTACATTGAGAGCAACTGCTTGGTTCTTTTACAGTTAAAAAGAAAGAGAGAAAACACACAGAAAGCTATGTGATCAGCCCTAAACCTTCAATAAATCTTTACACCTATTTCTCAAGCAAACACTTCATTTTTAGGTCTATTTTTAACCTTCCAGCTTGTATTACCACAAGCCACTGATGCTCTGGGGGAGCTGCCAGGGATTTGCACTCGAGCCTTCTTGCAAGGACATACCCTGAACCCAGCTAGCCATCTCTCCAGGGTAATGAGGAAAGGTGATTTCTATTAACAGGGAATATCAATTCCGGTATCTTATTTCACTTATTTAATCTGATGCAGTTTGTTTGTACTTCTCACCAACTGGTTACGTTTCGAACGTCTGCTTGGGAATACAGCGGTTGAGCTTTATAGGCATCGTCCACAAGCGGGAACAAAGGCACGTGGAAGTGGAGGGGGAAAAAGAAACAAACAACAAACCAACAAAAAACCTTTTCCCCTTTTCATGTTAGATTTCCCCAAGCGTCAGAAAGGTGTGGATAGGTCTCATCCAAAGTTTCTGCGCTACTTTGTTCTTCATGCAAATCATCTCTTTCATCAATTATCTTAAAGCCATTTATAAACATGACTGCCGTTTCAAAGCCAGGAGGAGATAGGTGAGAATTGCCATGGACAGCACAAAGATGTTCAAATACTAAATAAATCCAAATCTTCTCTTAAAACCCATATTTACAGCTTCAGTAAAGCCCTGAGCACTGACACCACAGTGCATAAAACAACAAACAAAAGAGCTAGGAAAAGGCATAGAGCAATGCTTCTTTCTTCCCTACAAAAGCTTGTTTTATTTTTGTCAGCATAACCTGTAGTTTGCTAGGTTTCTGTGAGATCAAATATTTGATCAGCTTATGAAAGGAATGATATTATGTGTTTGCCTGGGGGAACAGGGTCACCGGATTTTGTGACCCTGGAGTTTATTCCAGCACTTGGTTCCCATGAGAAAAGTACTAAATTACCCTTTTCCTTTGGGAGAAGAGAAAACAGAATCAGAATATATCAGAGTCCTCCCGCAGCTACTAACAAGATCTTCTGTAGCCTTTGACACCACCTCATGAAATAATGCAACAAAAGCCATCTTATTAGCACTCAGAGTGCACCTAACCAAATGGACTGTATTTTCAGAGCAGTCAGTCGTGCAAAGAGCAGCTCAGTCTTATCTGCTGGAAACCTCTCCTACTGCTGCTCTGCCATTCAGATCTCTTACGCGCTGCTGCTGTTGAGGGTGAACTCTATTGTCCCTTAACATCCACCAAAAAACCTTGTCATTATCTGCAGCAGGGTTTGGTTCATGTCCTGGAGGTGGCATCTATCTCACCTAGCTTTTGAGGCTGACAAGGGAGACATCTCAAATTGAGCTAGTGCTTCAGACTCCCTTTGCTCTGAATGGCAAGACACAAACACACTCATCCAGAGCACCACCCAGGCCAACAACCACTTACAATGAGCTGAGCTGCACTCCACGACCATCATTGGCCTTAAAGGGCTTCCAGAGCATTAGCTCAGATGTAGGCATCTGCAGTCAGGTTTGATGAATCCTACCTCAGGAGCATAATCAACCCAGCACCATCAACCCAGAGTCACCAATGCGGCCTCCTCAGGGACACTGAATTCTGGTGTCAGCCCCTCCTTGCTGCTCTTATCACTATAAGCCCCTCTGTACTTCATCTGGCACAGCCTCAGCTTCTTCATCCTGTCCCTGGGACTGTCCATCCACTCGCGTTTCCTTCTTCCATCTCCAGTGTCTTTGCGCACTCCTTCAAAACTGGACAGGTTTTTTCAGGTTTCCTGGTACATTCCCAGCACCTCCCTCCTCAGTGCTCCAGACAAGCCAGCTACTTGCCATGGGGCAGACTCTCCCCGGTTGCATTTTCATGATATACTACGGGTCAGTTCTCCACCTAAGACAGAAGCAACATCTTCTGCCGCCTCTTCTAATCTCAAGGTTTCTTCCATCAACTAAATTGACCATGAACCTTTGGCTGCGGTTTGGCAGTTGAGTTACCGTTGCCTGCTCACATTTTTGTTGCATTATTAAAGAAGAAATTCTGCCATCAGCACAGTTAATCTGATGGAAAATAAAATCACATGGAAATCACCTGCAAGGTGTGCTATTTTAGATGGGACTGCTAATGTAGGTCAAGTTTTATTTTAAAAAATCCTAGCGATATAATTTGGAATGGGAAAGTTCTCTGGATTGCATATGCGTTTATTAAGAAACATCTTATGAATTCTGAATTTTGAATCTATCCACCATTGCCTTTTAAAGGAAAATCACATAAGCATATACAATTTGCATTCCCTGATTTCAACAAGCCAACTCCATGCTTGCAGTTCATACATTTTGAGAGATATTCATAAAAATGGAAATTACTCTTTCATACTTAAAAAAAAGAAGTCAAATTTGACAGTGAAAAAACACCCAAAGCATTTGAGAATCGGCTCAGGATCACTTCTTGATCCTGTTACAATTCTGGCTGCCCAATTCATTGAGATAAGTATTGTGTAGGCTCCTCGTATAAGTAAATCTTCCCAAAGCCCATTCTACTCTAGCAGCAATCCTTGAGGAATTTAAGAGTTTTCCATACAGCTTTGGCATTTTCTCTCCCTCACGGCAGCAGTATGGGCACAGCTGGGAAATCGCAGTAGCACAACCAGACTGCAGAAATGCTGTAGAACCACCTTGAAATACTGAAATATTAAAGTGACCTTGTTTTTTAACATACTGTAATATACTTAGTGTGTACATGACCCACATTATAACTTCAGGGTTTGGGCTTTTTTTTTTTTGCTTAAACGATTGAGATTGCTATTGCTCCCGAGTAAAGTTTAATCATTATAATATTTTAATTTTGTAATTAAAAAGTATGGAAGCCAATCCCAAACTGGGAGTACCATGGCTGCACTTCACAAAGGAGAGATCTGATGAAAGATAGAGTAATTTATTCACTCCTCTTTCCTTCACCTAGAAATTAAACACTTCACAAAAGACCATCAGCAAGGTACTCAATTTGTAGACACTAACAACCTTGGCAGTGTCCTTTGCGGAGCAGCACAGCTGTTTAGTTGATGGGCACCTTGTCCCAGTAGGGAAAGTTAGAGCCTTCTCCGCTGCAAATGTTGGCGTTTTCTGCTTTTCAAGCACTCTTGCTTTGTGCCTTGCTTGCAAGAGAACCCTGTACAGAAATATTGCCACCATCGCAAAGACTGGGAACCTGAAAAATTGCTCTGTTCTAGCATTTGTTCCGTCTTAAGTGTATTTAAATTCCAGCAAGCGTTTACATTGCAAGCAACCTTTGTTGCTTTCAAAAATTAAAGGAAACAACAAAAGGTGAGCTTTTCTGAGATTTTTAAGTGTTCAGATCCAGCTCCCACCGTTTAGCACTGACCACAGCCCAGCTGTGCTGCAGCACCTCACTCCTTAGACCAACTACTCAATTAAAGTATGGTGAAATTAGTGAGGAAAACTCATTTCACCTTACCTTTGCCCTGGGCTAAATGCATTCAAACGCTCATTTTCTGCAGTTTATCTGACTGTTTGCTTCTAACTATAACATCTTCTTGACAAAGATTTTACGTGGGTCTCCCATCCCTCAGCAGAAAAAGAAGAAAGTGCAACCTCTTCCTCCGGCACACGCTGGGGAACTCACCAGCCTACAACCTTTACACGGCGTCTCTAAAAAATTTGTTCCTGCAGTGCTTTCCCAGACTGATGTTTAGTAGTGTCAACCTCAAAAGACAAAAAAACATGACTCTGAAAAACTGGTTTGGGTCTCTGATTTCCAAACTCCCTTTATCTGTTGCCATGTACATGCAACGCTTTGTACTGCTGGCAAAATAAGCAACATTGAGAAAAGGAATTTTGAAGGGCTTCTCATATCCCATCTCTAACCATCCCACATAGGTAATCCTAGCTTGGTTTTCCTTTTAATCTTGCTGGAGAAGAAAGGTAGCTTGTGCCTAGCAACATTTCACAAAAAGCCATATGGCTCATGATGCAAGCATAGCAAATTGGCTGTTCTTTTCCCTGAACCTAAATGAGATTTTACTAGGTACACGAGACACAAAGTTTCTCTGAAACCCTTCTTCCAAACAAGACCACATTTCAGGAATTACACTGCAAATGAGATTTATTTTTGGCATCTCAAATGGGGCAAGGTTAAGCAGAAGACGGTAGGAAAGACAAGGACTGAAATCCAGTTTCAGGATCCCACTTCTAAGGTCTTCAGGAAGTTGGACTATTTAGTAGAAACCTGAGAAGTAAAAGCAACAGTTCTCCTATTGTTTATTACCTTGTATGAAGTGATTAATACAGCAGTTTATTGCCTCGGTTGCACAAAAGAACTATGTGCCAACTCTTCCGGCTGAGGAAAAAGCACCACATTGCTTTGCAATTAAAAACAACATGGAAAAGTGCCAAGGGTGAAAGGTGGAGAAAATCCTAATCTCCCTCAAGCAGAAAGAATGAAAAAGCAGAGCAATGGCACAAAATCGCTTTCTACCTTTGCTTCTGCTGCTTCTGAGATTATAGACAGTTGTGGCCAGTTTATTGGGAGTTCAAGTGATGGTGAGAAAACCAAAGCGGAATCCGTTAACTTGTCTTTCCAAAACAGAGGGACCATTAAACACTAGTTAATACGAGACCTTACTAAGTCAATATAGCCTTTCTCTTTTACATATTGCTATTTCATCCACTGACAATTTACCCCATCCATTTGCCTTTAGCAGTGTTTTCTCCATCCTCCTACACACTATTCTTTCCTGCTCACAATAACGCCAATGGGCATTCATGGTGAGAAGCCATCAGTACTACGCATTCCTTTCCCAGTCTTCTTTCTCTAAAACGCCCTAAAATCAAAAGACCCTCCTGACAGCGACTGGCTTGTCAGGGTGCCAGAACCACCGACTACTGTCCAAACAAGTTGTTTCACAGAGTCCCTTCCTTTCTACACCAGTCTTCATCATATGTTGTTGATAAGCTTGCATATTTGATTCTGTGCCAAGTGTCTACAGCATCCAGCACAGTTCTGGGCCACGACTAGGGTTCCCTTCCCAGGCTACTCCAGACTATACCAAGAACGAACCTGCTGTCCAGTATGCGCAAGTTTAAGCCATACTAAAACCAACACGAATGGGACTCATTAGCTGTTACAAGCATAAATAATCCTTATTCACTAAAGCCCATCTGGAGATACAGTGGTCATTCCCAGCAGTGGTCTCTGAAGCCCTCTGCAGATTTTCCTTCTTCTACAGTGGTGCACAGAAAAAGTCTCTGGTTTAATAAAAATACATGCACTGTACTGGAACATATTTTTGCATTGATATAGAAACTCCGCAGGAAATAATAAAACACTAAAAAAAAAAAAAAAAAGAGAGAGCTTTTAAGCGTGACAGCTTTCAAGTCTGATTGCATAGCTCTTTCTCAAGTCATAGAGGTGGGCCTCTCACAGGGCAGGTAAAAATTTCCATGCTCCAGTAACATACAGCTCTTGTTTCTCAAGCTCTCTAGGAAACCTTTTTAAACACCCAGCATCTTTGCATCTAGAAAAGCTGTGCATGGTGCAGGGTAAATCCACTCCATCCTGCCCTCAGCTCTGGCACATTGAATTATGTAAGGAAGAAGGTGGATTTCCCAGCTATCTGTGTGACATTAAAAATATGTCATGTAAAAGATTAATTTGTCGGTAGACAGCTGGAAAGAAGAATTTGCTTTTGCCAGAGACAGATTTTTCTTCTTTTTAAGCAGATGTCAGAAGTTCAAAGTCCAGCTGAGATGGCGAATTCAAATATATATGATAAATGCATCTTAGTTATTACGACCACATACTTGCTACACAATTCACACACAAACACATATTTTACTCTACAAAAGCATATTTAATGCAGAAAGGCCAATCTTCCTCCGAAGCCTAAGACTAATTTACATAATGCACCTTTAAAGTCCCTTTTTTATGTTTTAATTCCCGTTAATAAAAAAAGAGATGTTGCAGGCATCAGCTTGGTACATGCTGCAGTGCTCCCCTAAAAAGACTGCAGCAGAACCCCCAATAAAATAACTATTTTGGAGCAGCATGGCTGTTCCTTTCTAATCTGGAGTCAATATGGAGAGATGGATCATGCATAATTCACTGTTCATGAAGACCAGGAGGAAAATAAAAAGATTTTATGACAAACCTGCAGCAAAGCCAGCTGTAGAGCAGGGCTTTGGAAGCCATCTCAAAGGATGCTCAAAGGATGCCCAAAGGTGCTCACTTCCCACTGTACCCAGCTGCTCCTGAAATTCAGTGACAGTCGGACACCACGGCAGAAACCTTGGCACTTTGTCCTCTGCTCTGACTTCTTCCACATATGTTCTCTTCAAAAGGCATTTTAAGACCAAAGGACGAGCCAAAAACCTGGGGGGACTTTTGATCATTCCCAGCATGGAAGGTCTTTCGTGGCATTCCAGTTTCTGCAATAGCAGCAAATACAGCAGTGGTGCTGCCACTGTATCTTTGGTATAACTAAAGAAATCTGTGGTCAGAATTCAAATGAGAGAATTTCCGCTATACATAGGCTGGGTTTTCTTTCATTTTTCGCTTCCTCCTGTCCTTTCTCCTCGAGGTTTAAAGGAATCCCTCCTTGAAGTGATCTTGTACAGGACACAACTCTATTCTGAACTCTATTATACCGCATAACTTGATACATTAAAGCGCCTAAAACTCTGGAAAAGTTTTAGAAGAAACTGATGCTGCTGATGATCAAAGTTATAATCTACAATCTACACTCACCAGATAATAATTTATGGACTACAAAAAACTATTCTGTCTTCCATGTTTCTCAATTATCCCCAACACACAGTCTGCACAACGAGACTAACATAAAAACCATGCGACATCAGAAAGCTATAAATTTTCACAATAAATCAGCCACTTCCCCTTCATTAGGCTTTGCACAGTTCATATTATTTCCTTTCTGGAGAAAATCATGACTAGTTACTGTCTGCCTTCAGAAACAAAACTATCATTAACATTTCCACAGGGATCATCTGAAATGGATTTCTAATAAAGTACAGGTTAAAAGGTTTTCTTGTCCTCCCCTTCTGCATCCAGCACTTAAACTTTATGGTCCCAATGACACTATGAAAGGCACATGCGCTTAATAACAGAACTTGTAAAGAAATATGTCTTAAAACATATAACTGCATGCTTAAATATAGAACAGCCATGAACTCGAGCAGTCACCTAACACAGAGGAACAGGTTCTATTTATTCCTCCAGCAGCCAGCCTTAGCATAGGAATAACTGACACGGCAGATAAAGGCTCTTATCCTTGGCTGGTTGTATATAGCACTTCAGCAGGACACTTAAAGGCACTTTACGAAAGCATGGATGTATTGTTATCCCTATTTTACAGAAAAGGAAAAGCTTCCCAAGGTTACAAAAGAAGGTCAGAAACCTGTATCTGCAACCACCACCTACGTACCTCAATTCCCGCCTCTGTCCATTAGCCACACTCTAAGAGCTTCACAGATTGAGTTTTTATGTAAACATTTAACTCATTTCTCAACAAACCTACGTGCACTCACAGTATTTTATCTTCTAAGTTGGATTGAATGAGGCCAGCCTCTACTGTGGCCAAGTACACAACACTAATGGCCCGTGTCTCTGTCTCTGGAAATTCAAAGAGTGGTAGCATTACTTTTGCTTAAATTTTGGAGGAAATACGGATGGCCCTGATGGATCTCACTTAAATAGGAAGACCATGAAATATTTCGAGTCTTGACAATACAAATTTAGGTAATGCTTAGTAAATCTCAAGGTGGAAGTCACAAGAGACAGATTCCTCAGTTAATACATTCAACACAAGTTCAAATCCACTCTTCTGGAGGAATAGCACAAAACACCATGATACAAGTTAGGGTGACACATACAGCAAACCAGGCCCCGCGGCTGAGACTTCCTATTGTTCCCTGTGACGGAGATGACACCCAGAAGATGTCATCCTGTCTGGACCATAACTCCCCCCAGACCTCCACGCGCCACAAAATATGGTTTGCAAGTCATGTTGCCCACCGTCACATTAATTTTGGCCAGACCAGCTGCAGATGGCAGCCCCTTCTGACCTCCAAAGGCAAAGGGAAACCTCAGAGCATGTCTGATTATAAAAGTCCAGGTGAAATGTTCTTTTCAGTGACTGTTCTGTTTGGTTTCTGCTGGCAGGCAGCGGCACGCTTATCTTTGCTGCCTTCCCTGCTTCTTTAGCAGGGCAGCATCCTGGCAGAACAAGCTCAGCCCAGGCACATGAAGGCTCCAGAGTTTGGCAGCTGCCTGTCTGCTTGGCTATCCCTCCTCTGCTTCAGTTTGCTGTCTTGTTTTATACAGCAAAGACTAAAGAGCTCATTTTTATAAAGTGCTTGAACAGGCTATTTGATATAAGCCTCATTTTTCAGAGGTGTCAAATACCTTGGCTCCTGCCGAGAGCAAATGCATCCTCCCGGGGAAGCGGGACTCTGCACAGTCACGAAGTGGGAAGGGAGCCGGGCTGTCCCATGGCACGGGGCTGCTGTCAGGCAACACACACTGCTTGTCCTGGGAAGTCTCACTGCATTTCTGGGAGGTAGGTTAAAACGAGCAATATGGGTTCTTAGATGAGGCAATTCTGACTGGTATAATCAGTGCCTTGCTAGAAGCGACAGACTGAGCGAAAATGCGGAAACATTTATAGAAGACTATAGTCCAAGGATAACTGCAGCCTTTATTTACAACCCTCTGTTTCACAGCTCCGTCACTGAGGTTAGCCTCGACACTTAACACAATTATCACTTGGAGGTCTGTATTTTCTACGGCTTTTCTTCTGAAATACGGCAGAGAAACAAACGAAATGAATAAGCAACAGCTTTCGTGGAGAAAGTAACTGAGAATCAACTGCGCTAGACATTTCTGCCCAGGCTGCCGTGCCTGTTTTGGTTGTGACAATGTAGAAACAAACTATAACTGCATTCCGCACAAACTCACATCTTCGCATGCTAAACCTCAAGCTGACACCGCTGCGGCACTCAGAGGAAGTGGCTGAAATGTTAGCATTCACCAGGAATAATTCCAGAAATAATGGAGCTACTGTTCCCATACCCAATCAAGAGAAGTGCATGGCCCACAAGCACCTACGCCCAAAGGGGCTGCGCTAACAAAGGCCGGTCCAGCACAGAAAGATTTTTAAGAGAGCTGCGCTGGGAAGTAGTGGGGAAATAGGACACTCTGGACTCTCCAGAGATCGGTTGCTATTTTCATGGCTATTTTTTACAAGCCAAGGGACTACAGAAAAGTATTTAAGCTACGACACCCGAGCAGTAACTAAGGTTTACGCAGTTACCGAGGTCAGAGAGCACTGTCTCACAAATTTTTACCTGTGAGCAACTCTACAATTTTTAAAATACCTGAGTAACTGTCAAGGCAGACAACCAAACACTAATACTGTTTCCTATACAAAATCATTTCTGACATACTCCACTTTGCCTAAGAGCTACAAAACTTCTTTCAAAAGCAAAATCGCTACATCTTGACAAAACAGAATGAAAGCAAACACCTTGTGCAGTCGCCCTGAGAGGATGGGGAGAGGTGGAACAACCCCTCCCCACCACGCACAAGGAATTCCAAGTTGAAAAACCACCCTTTGGAGAAGGCTGGGAAAGAGCAGAAGGTCAGAACCAGCCTGCAATGAAAATCAGTTTGCCATCTTGATTACAAAGTTGCTGTTAAGATAACATAATAGGGTTTTTAAGCAGCTCATTACCAATTTATTAAAACATTAGGGCTTCTTTGAGACTGTTGGAGATTATTGCTTAAACCGCTATTTAAAAGTGTATTGGCTCACAGCATGGATAATTCATTCTTATACCAATACAGAGACACACAGAGTACGTGTGTATAGCTACATCACAGTTCATTTTTAAAAAGTGATTTTGCATGCAAGCTAAGTGTGTTTTTTCACATCTGGGCCGTGAGCTAGATAATTCATTTCCAAATAACAAACCATAACTTATTGGAGCACTAAATGTTACTTTTAAATAAACATAAATATTATTTTGACACTTGGATACCTTACACAGCAATAAATAAAGTCATTAATAAAGACAAGAAGGCATGTCTCCGTGCTCCAGGAGACACAAGACCGTCACCTTTTTGAAAGGGTCAGGCGGCTTTAGAGAGAGGTAACAACCTCATTAAAGCCTTTAGTCTGTCTGGAGATTTTCTTATTTGTTCAGGCTGAGAGACGGCTCGTGCTTTTTTTTTTTTTCCCCAAAGGATTAACAAACAGAAGAGGAGCAGTGCTTCCTTGTCCAAGTTATTATTTTTAATAAGAAAAATAAATACTAATTAGAATACAAACCAAGAGCAGTCCTGATGAAGTGGAAAAGTTTTTCTCCCCCACCAATCAACAACTGGACCACAAAGACTGGATAAATGTACAGCACAAGGTCTCATTTAATTGACTGATAAACCAGAAACCTTGGACAGAGAGTGGTCAGTTTGAACTCTGGGCTCAGTAATGAGCTCTCAAGTTCCCTCTCTGGCAGAATGGACCACGGCCGTGCTGCATGACTTCATGTAGCTTCGTTTTATAATTACGAGCCTGTTCTTTACTATTTTTCCCCAGCTTAAATACCACTTTTTCAAAGCGATGCTAGGGGAGAAAAAAAAAAAAAAAGAAATGAAACCAATTTTAATGAACTCATGCAAATATAAGCCTGGTGAAATGAAATCACAGACCTAAGCAGAATACTGCATTGAACACATTTGTATGTTTTATGCAAAGCTCATCTAAATTTGAGTAATTGGACCTAATTTGGCAATCTGCACAATCAGTTTGCAAACTTCAACCACTGAATTTTAAGTATGAGCCTGGAAAATCATTAACATTTGTATTTATCATGGTGGCCCCAATCCAGCACAGTATTAAAATCTGTGCTGAAGTGTTTTGAACGAGGTCTTAGTGTATGCACACCAACCAAGAGAGTATCAGGAGCTCTAATTACAGAGAAAAGTCATTGATATGTTCAGATTGCACAATTTTAATCTCAAATCAATCTCAAATCTCTGAAGCTTAAGGCTGGGAGCCTTCCTCCAAAAAGCCCGGCGTCTTTATCCCTCTGCCACACCATACTATCTGGAAAATGTTCCCCAGATGATAACCATTGCTCTATTGCTTTTCATCTCCACCCTCTCCTCTTCTCCAAGAGTCTCCCTTGCCTGCTGTTTGCCTCCTTTTGCAGATGTTAACCCAGTCCTTTTCCATTCCGTATGTACCCGTTCTCCACTAAGCAGTGCAGGAACTGGATGTGCTTTCCACGCTCCAGGAGTGCGGCGAGAGCACCAAACCGGTTTATTAAAGGGCAGTTCTCCCCTGCTCTCCCCAGCATGTGTTTTAGCTGCAATGAGGGTTATTTTTCATTTGTGTCTCATCTTTGTTCAACAAAAAATGCAATGGGTCTTGAACTTATAAAAATGTTCTTGCTCCAGATTGTAGGAAAGAAAAAAAGAAAACTGCTTCCCATTCAACTCTACTTATTGCTTTTTTTTTTTTTTTATTTTCTGAAGGCATCTCCTTAAAGAGAAGGCAAAGCACATTCTTCAAGGTGAAAACTGCCAGTCTGAACTTCAATAAAGTCTGAATCCATTTCAATGGGAAGCTTCACAGCATCCCAGCAACTTACTCGAATACAGGATGGTAAGCAGGCTGCACTGGCATCATGACCCCGCTCCACATAACCAGAACAGCACCAGAGTTTAAATACGGTTGTGTGTCAGTAAAACAATTTTAAATCATAGGCATAGCCAAGATCTATTAAGGCAGAACTACGCTGGATCACATGCAAGTTCAGTTTCTCTCCATGTGTCCTTGGGAAATGTGTTAATTGCTCACAGCTCTAACGCAGATTTTCAATACATCTGCAAGACATGACACCACACGCTAGCTGGGGAGAAGGGGAAGATCTGATTCTTTCCAGTGTAGCATCTAGGGATATTTGGCACATTTCAGCATCATGGCTTTACTCCTTCTCAAGCCTCCTTCTACTATGCACCTTTTTTTTCCCATTGGCTGGTACAGCACTGCATCCTGGGTACCCACCCCCAACACCGATGTGGTGGGATGCAGCTCGCTCACACACTCGGCCACAAAGCTCCACCGCCCTCTGGACTCGTCATGGGGATTTCTGCACCAGGACAGGGTGGTGGAGAACAGGCGTAACTGCGCGTAGCGATGAGCAAACACTGCAACCCAGCACCTCGAATCCCAACAAGTCCTGCCTCCTCTTTCTATATCTCCAATCAGTTCCTTATACACTGGATCACAAATTGCCGTCACAAATTAGATTTCATATTTTTGTAGGTCATCTTAAGAACTGCAACTTGATGCGATGTGATTTGGGCAAGAATTCAGAGGAGCATCTCCCCAGATCAGGACTGCTTTGCACAGGATTCCTGTTGCTCCTGGGGCTTTCGCGGTGTAGCCTGTTACAGATACCTGCTTTCTCTTTCACCACTATCATGATATTGCTGTAGTCTAAAATCAGACCTTTTATTGTGCATCAGGAGAAAATTTCAAACTTATTCAGCTCCAAAACATTTTATGAAAATTGCTGCTTGGGTGGAGAGAAGTCTCTGGTGGATAAAAGCGCAGGCCAGCTCCAGCTGTAAGCATGCAGGCCACGCACAGCAGACCTAAGTATCTTTATATGGAATAAACTAACCAGTCGAATCACACTGCGTGTTCAGGACATGCTGCTCTTTCCACCAGGAACTAGCAGGCCCCCGCTAGATCGGTGAGAAATTACCGGCTGCTCTGACAACACCAAATCTGAGAAAAAGCATATCTTCTAAAAGAAGACTTTCCCTGCGACTGCATGGCAAGCAAAGTTCTTACATCTCGACGACTCATTCATCCCAGCCTGTCAGCCTGCAGAGAAAGAGCTGTGGTGGTATTAAATTGGTTTGAAATGGGAGATGTCACCAGAACTGAAGTTTCAAAAGGCACCTGAGCAACATTGCTCTTTTCACTGCTGAAAGAGAGAAATGAGAAGGAGTAACAGGGTTTAAAGGAAAAAGGAATTGCTAAAAGATAACTGGGCAAAACCACTCTTCAAGTCACGGTGCAACACAGTCACATCCAAGGGAACTGAATTTCACCAGTTGGCATAAGCTTAAACCGAGTATGTTGTACTCCCTCCAATACTCGGGGTAGACTTCTCCTTATCAAGCTCCAAAGTTTGATCGTTAATCCTGATTCAAAACACTGAGAGACTACTCCTGTCAACAAGGGCTCAGTCAGGTGTCTTTATTAATCACTAGTAACAAATATTTTAATTCTGGGACCTTCGGGAGGAAGGGGCAGAGTGGGACTATGTGCCTTGTTTCATATGAGGAGACGACAACTCAGATCTGCAGTGCCTGATTAATATTTTATCATTGCGATCCACTGGGTATGCGGTGTAATTCTGGTGGCTTATTTTGCTCTACGTTCACTGCATCTCCAATGTTATTTGCAACAGCTTCGTGGAACAACAATGAAAAGAGATTTCATTCCCGCAGGACAGCATTGGCTGACCTCTCTCACTGCTTCACGTAATTCAGAGGGAGCAACCATTAAACAGGAACTGAAAGTGCTTTTCAACTTTTAAAGGGAAAAAAATGGCACTACAGATTTACATATAGATAGCATTTCAGCGAAGAATGATGCTGATTTCTCCTGCCTTGCATTTATTTACCAAGTCGTCCTAATAGAGCGGTGGGAAGACAAGCCTGCAACAGGGCACTGCTGAATACACATCTCTGTGTCATCACCAACGGTTCAGTGCGCTAGCATTAAAATGACGTTAAAACACAGCATGATCAATGAAAAGAGACAATGAAAGCAAAATGCATAACTTTAAGCACAACTCTACAACCGAGGTCCCTCCTGGGACTTTGCAGAGGTCCCTGATCTAACTTAAGCGAAAAGAGGACAGTTAACTTAAAAGTTGACAGCCGCTGAGGATGGGCATGGTGGGGTCTGTCCCATGTCCAGGCATTCACTGCATCCCAGAGGCACCAGAGCAGATACCATGCCGACAGTGGCACACAGCAGACCTACTGCCTTCAGGGAATGCAATAGTAAAGACGGCTGTTCTGAATCAACAACATCTTAACACATCTCCAAAAGCTTTCTGGTTTCTTTGCAATGTATGGCTGGGGTGATTTTTTTTTTTCCCCTGCTATTCAAAGACCTTTAATAGTATATTACTCAAAAACTCCCATTCTCTCCTAGAAATACGAGTGATGCTTGTAATGAACTCTGCCTTAAGAAGGTATGTGTCACTGAAAGACTGGGATATTTCTAGATCTCCCGTCTCTTTATGCAGCTTAATGCTAATGAAAGGAAACCATTTTTTGCACACAGTGAAAGGGAACAGATGGTGTCACAGTTCTGCTGTGGAATTTAAGCAGAGTGACAACCTATACAGCAGATCATCATCATGGGTGAAACTCGTTTTAGGCAGTAACATGGATTTATTTGTTTTTTATTTACTTATTACTATCCAATATTTTGAAAAGCTTTTTCTTTCCTTTTAGAATGAAATCTAAGAAAATGGTAGGATAATCTCATCGTCCTACAAAACCTCAGAAGACACATGAAGACCATTATTTTAAATACACTGTGCAAGGACGGCTGAAAAACAGCACCTCATATTGCAAACCGTGCTTTTCCAATCATGTATCTATCCAGACACCAGTCGCTGGCAAGCAAACCAACGAGGGCTTAAAAGGGACACTGTCAAGTTGAAAATCACTCCTCTGTCTGAAATCTGGTCCCTAGTTCTAATTATGCCTGCAAGGCAGATGACAGGGGGGAAAAAAAGCTCTTTTTTCATTTTTAATAATTTTCTATTTTACACTTTTGATTGGCAATATTTTATGTGCAGTTCATCTCATTGCTTCCTTTCTAGGCTCACCTGCTTTCATCCCAGAGAAAAGCAAAGGTAAAAAAAAAAAGCAGATAAAAATCAAAGGTGGAAATTTACCCAGAAATAAGGAATTTAAAAGGGATTTCCTATCCCATAGATATGTTGCTGCTGCTGTTTACTAATTTGTTAGTTAAATTTTCCTGACCCTACTGACAGCTGAGTCAGACATATGCTTCATGTGCTGATCCTACTAGCGGCATCTGAATCCCCACAAAGCATCCCCCTCTGGTGAGACAGTCCATATGCAACTTGAAGTTTCACAATATTTATTGTTTTCATTCCTTCATATTTATCTTCTTGCAGCTTATTTGAACTGCCTGTACGAGTATTTCATAGTGCAGACCACTAAAAGCAACAGATGATATGCTCATTCACTCCGTAATTCACATCAACAATAGCCAATCTCTGCTCAGCCCACATCCCACAAGAAAAGGGATTAATCAGGCAGCGACATCCTGGGAGAACAACAAAGCCCAGGCTGCTGGGTTAGGGTTGGGACCCCTCCAGGAAATGTCTGGACCCACTCCACTCTCTGTGAAACTTTGGAAAGCGTTTGCTTGATGACAGCCCCATTTTTGCACAGGGATGGATGATATGTGTCCAAAGATACCCAGTTGCAAGCCTTATTACAGTCTTTACAGAGAGACAGGGAAAATCAGGTCTTAGACACATCTATAAACTCAAACAGTCCATGGGCACATTGCTATCTACAACATGCTCAATTCTGACCGTGCAGGACAACAGCAATTAGCCTGTAAGATGCTGTGAAGCCGAATGTATATATTCAGGTATGAGTTTGCATAGATGAGGGGCTTGAGATCCAGGGGAAGCAGGGTAATACAAGCACCATTGTACTAAGCGCTCCAGTCTCCAGCATGAGTGTGCTCACGGTACTGTGCTCCCCCAGGTCTGTAAAACAGCAAACTCTAAAATGAAGGTCTACTATTAAAGAGAAGCTCCACTCTACAATGCAAAGACCAGCTTTAAATCCCTCCCATTTAGCCAGGATATCTATCTATATGTATATGTGGGGATAAATTAACACTTTCTCATTGAGGCATTTCTTTGCAAAAGGGGATGCCAGGGCTTTTCAGAGACTTAGCACCTCCAGTAACAAAGACCACAGGAACCAGTACACCCACAACAGCAAACCATCGTTGACCCCCAAAGTGGCAATACGTACAGGAACCATTGCGCAAAGATACATTTGGGATGGGAGCACTTCAAGCATGGAAAAGTGGCAAAATATTCAGAGGGAGTGAATTCTAAACTCACAAGCAGGAGTTCACAAGATGTAACCTGCTGATTAACACGTCTTGCAGGGAGGGATGACACGACGCCTTCCAACACTTCCTTTGAGAAGTGAAACACTCAGGTTTTAAGGCATTTACAGGGCATTTCTTAAACGCGTCAGGTAAAATCACTACTCTGCTCCAAAGCACCCAGGCTCTGGCTGCAGAAACTCAACAGCTATTACACAGCAAGTGTGAAGTGAAGAAGCAGAAAGAGAAGAGATTGTCAGTAAATAGGGTTAATCCCTGCAGGTAATACCCTTTCCGTTAAATTGTGCAGCATTTTCCAGTCTGCAGATTCTCAATCCCATTTAACATCTTTCTCACACTGCAAGCAGACACATCTGAGCTCCCACTCTCCCCCCGCCCCAAATTCTGCAAGGCTGTTTTTGCAGGCAGCAACCAGTTAAACTAAAGGCTGCTGGTACTACCCCGGGAAGCTGTAGGGGGGTGGGTGAGCCGCACAAAAGATCTCAACACAAAAGGCCACCCTTTTCATCCTTTTTTCTTCTTCATTTTCTCCAGCTGAGCTATAGCTTTATTCAATCAACACTTAAAAAACAGATGAAAAGGTGGGAGGGGGTAGGGACTGGGGGGGGGGGGGAGGATAATACGTGGCAACACCTATTTTAATACAAACAATCAAATTTGGTGGGTGAGGGGATGTGGGGAGCCTTCAGCTCTCATCTTCTTGTTTCCAAATGAGCCCTTTAGTCTGCTCTCCCAGTGCTCACAAAAAATCCATGCAGCATGGTACAGCTATTTTCCGATTATTTTTTTTTTTCCAGGAGAAGATGTAAAGAGCCTGACATCGAAAGGACAGCGAACATCTTTGCATTCCCAGCAAGACCCGCACAGTGTACATAATCACATGAAAAACATGGCTGGCTGGTGCATCGACAGATGCAAACGAGAAATACCAGACTTAGGCTTATTTAGATCACAGCAAAATTAAATGGGGAGGAGAGGGGGAGGAAGGGAAATAATTGTGGCTGTGTAACATGGCTGCACAATTTTCAAAGCCTCACGACTGCCAGCTTGCAGGGAGCAGTGAAAATGTGTGTCTGCTGTAAAGGGAGCTGTTCCTGCCACCCCTGCAGCAGAGCCCCGTTCATTCCGCTATCCATCCAGCGGGCAGGCACGCCGGCTGGCAAGCACGAAAGGCAGGGAAGAACTAAAATAGTTTACCTGATCAATGTAACTTCACAGGAGCCGGAGGTAGGGATTCCAGAAGAAATGCAGCAAGGAAGAAAAAAAATCTGCTTGGATCCTTCTGGCAGTCCACAGTCTCATCTACATGCATCTGAGCAAGCCCTTACCAGCAGCTGCTTCTTTTATCAAGCCCACAGGCACAGCAAATTAGTCCGGTTAGACAGTTCAGTCAATGTGGGCTATTCACAGCGTGGCTGCTGTGCGAGCCCGGCTTCTCCTGTCCCCCTGTCCCTGGGTAGGCACCCGCCCACCTCCACATGGCCCTGGATAAACACGGCTCTCACAGCACCCACGGCGCAAACCACATGATCCTGACAATCAACAGCGCGGGCAAACGCTGACTGGACCTCTCACTTCTCCCAAGCCAGGCGCCGAGATCCGGGTAAAAAGGCAAAGCCTAAGAATGGGTTTACTTTAAAAGGAAAAGCCTTCTTCCCCCCCACCCCGCCTTCCTTTTTTATCCCCCCCCCCCCCCGCCCCCAAGAGGGAAAAAAAATTAATAAACCAAATGCAAAGATCTGAAGATGGGTAATATCTTCCAATTCAACTGAGTTCTGAAAATGAAGTGTCACTCTGAAATGAAGTGTCATTCAGACTTCTAATAAGCACAAAGCATCAGACAGAGACGCTGGATGAAGCCTGATACAGTCCTGAAAGAGAGATGCTGACCACAGCCAGTGCCTCCTTAATCTGTACAAAGCCACGGATTCTCAATTTTGTTGTTTTAAAAAAGCAAATTAGCCAAGCCCTTTTTTTCCCCCCTCCTTTCCCCACCATGAACCATCTTAAAATATGCACATAGAAATAAACACACACTGAAATAAAGCTCTAATGAGGTGGCAGACGGCACGCACTGCCTGCCATCTTTGGGAGTGGGGAGCAAGCCTGGTGGGCACAGCACGCAAACGCCTCTTAAATACACTCATGAGTGGGATCCACAGGGCCAAACACGAAGAAGAAACATTTATAAAAGCCATTCTATTTTTTTATCATTGCACAAAGGAGAGAAGGAGTAAGCCCTTCTCTTTCTAGCCAGCTCCCCAACGTTTCTTTAGGGCTAACAGTGCCCTTTTTCCTCCACTCCAACATATGAAGCAAATACGTATATGGAAGGGTGCTATAAATACACACACACACACATATATATATATATCTCCTACAAACACAGTTCCTCTTGGTTATCTAAACTCTCCCTTCACAAAGTAGCACAGTTAATTGGAAGAGTTCTCCAAACAATCTGGCTGATCGGTGATGGCTGACTACTTCACGTCAGCATTTGCATTTAATTGGGAGTTAGAGTAAGCCATCCACATAAACCACAGGTAAACACTGATAAGGTATTTGATGCTCAAAAATATAACAGGTTAATCCAAAAATGGATTAACAGAAGCACATCGTGGCATAACATCCGGTTGTGTAGTTGGCTGAAAATCCTGGCTCCTAGAGCCATCACACACAAGCACAAAACTCCATAAAACCTTCTTCCTTTTCTAAAAAGGGAAAGGAACTCAGTGTTTTTATGGCTCTGAAAGAAAAGTTTGAACTTACTCCTGAAATTCCTCAAAGGCTTAAGAAAAGAGAAAAAAGAATTAAAAGGCGGGGGAGAATAATAAAGAAAAGAAACAAACCGCATGCTTCCCATGCCAGTCCCAGCTTCATTATGTTGTAAGGCTGGCGATACCCAAAAGCAAATGAAGCTTTAATCAGTACCACTGTCCAAATGTGACTGCAGTCAGTAAAAACATCTCAACAAAGGTATGACTGAAGCGTGAAAAGCTCTTGGAATTGGCTAGAAATTAATTTCAAACTTGGGGAAAGAAGCTAAGCACAAAATATGAACTGGAGGGGCAGGGAGGGAGCAGGGCCTTCGACAATCCTGAAGGGTAAAGCTGTTCCTGCGCCTGCCAGCAATTTCCAGTGGCAGCAATAAACCGTTATCTTTAATTTGCTCCTGTCTGAGTGGGGAGGTTTGGTACTACCCCTTCGCTCATCTTTGCTCACTCATTACCTCTCTTGCCTGAAAGGTGAGAAGCAGCAGGAGACAGGATTGAGGTCACTTCGGGATTGCATTACAGAGTATTCAATAAGCTTGGCACATCGCTGTCCCTCATCCCATATGGAAGTATGATCCACAATCCAGCGTAAGGGCAGCCTATACTGCCATCAAACCTGCAGCTGCTGCACACGTAGATAAGCAAGCAGCCGGGGCAGCAAGCTGTGGGCAGTACACGGCCTGGGTAGGGTCAAGCCAGCCATCTGAGAGCCGTGGGGGATGGCTTTAGTCCTGAGGAGAACGTGAAGCACTTCCCTTCTGTTTTGCTTGGCAAATGCGAGCACAACCAACACGACTGTGGGAGAGGTGAAGGATGCTGCACCCCCAGTCCCTCTCCTGGTGGCCAGCTGGCATCTTGCAGGAATGAGCATCCTCATCTTCGCCCACCTTTTCAGCAAGACCCACTGCTCAGTATAGAATCACAGAATAGATCTTCTAGTGCAAACTCCCCTGCAATGAGCAGGGACGTCTTCAACTAGATCAGGTTGCTCAGAGCTCCCTCCAACCTGACCTTGAACGTTTCCAAGGACAGGGCATCTACCCCCTCTCTGGGAAACCTCTCTGGGAAACCTGGAAGTGTTTCATAACCCTCATCATAAAAAAATTCTTCCTTGTATCTAATCTAAATCTACCCTCTTTTAGTTTAAAGCGATTACCTCCCGTCCTATCGCAACAGGCCCTGCTAAAAAGTTCATCCTCATCTTTCTTGTAGGCCCCCTTTAGGTACTGGAAGGCTGCTCTAAGGTCTCCCCAGAGCCTTCTCTTCTCCAGGATGAACAACACCAACTCTCTCAGCCTGTCCTCATAGGAGAGATGCTCCAGCCCTCTGATCATCTTTGTGGCCTCCTCTGGACCTGCTCCAACAGGTCCATGTCCTTCTTACGTTGGGAGCCCCAGAGCTGGGCGCAGGACTCCAGGTGGGGTCTCACCAGAGCAGAGCAGAGGGGCAGAATCACCTCCCTCGACCTGCTGGCCAGTATCTCAGTGGGACTCCAGGTGCCCAGAGCACAGGGGCAAAGCTGGTGAAAATTCAAGCAGGAACAAAAGACTGAATATGCAGAATGCAAAGATATTCAGGCCAGGTGTGATACCCCCAATGTAAAGTACAAACCCCTATTTTTTCAGCTTAATTAGAATTTACCTTGATAAAAGGCCAAACCATTCTCCCATTTTAGTCAATAGGAGTTTGTCATTGTCCTTGATGGCAGCAGGATGTGGGACATTAGGAAAAAAATGGGTCCAATTCATCACCTTAAATAGGTGAAAATGAAGGTCCATTCTTTAATGTCCCATTTGATTCCTAAAAGACAGCTTAGTACGTTGCTAGGATTTAACTTAATATTTCTTAAAAATAATTTGAAGCAAGATAAAGTGAATTATAAGTCATTTCCCCCCCTGCATATTTGATCATTTGTTAAGGGAATGCAATCTAGTTCTCAAAAAATCCCTTGAGATCTTTCTCTCCGGGGATCTCAGAAGCCCTGATGCTCAGCATCCCTGAAGCATCCCCTCAAACCAGCGCCTGCAGTGCCACCCTGGTACAGATAACACACGTGCCTCTGCATTCACAGTCTCCTGCTGAAACACTAATGCTCACCATGTAGGCCTGGAGTTGGCCAAGATTCTGTAGAAAGGAACGAAGGGAGGAGAACACAGACGGAGCCTTAAAGCAGCCTGAAAATTTAACTTCAGAGAAAAACAGTTGGAGCCCATATCCACAAGAGTCTGTGTTGCAGAAGGAGGAAAAAAACAACCCCACCCTTTGAAGCTGGCTGGCCGCACAACTGGTTGGTTCCCAACTTCTCTCAGATTCTAATCTGACACTTACTTCACTATATTTAGTTCTTTCAGGCAGGACAGGAGAGGAAGGAAGTAGGTAAAAGCCTGATCAATGTAGTACAGACAAACATCTTGAAGAAGGGAAGTCCTCAGTTCATTGCTTCATCCGTAAACTGGTCCTTCACATCCCTACTCTTGCTAAACAAGGAATACATGTGTGCGTCCTCGGAGAGCAGATCTTGCTTTTTTCAGGATACTACACCAAAGGTACATGAATGAGGCACAGTTCTGAAAAGCAATATTCATTGTCATCTGGAAACTGTAATCAACTATGTGCACTGTTCCGCACTGCTTTTTTGCTTCATATTCATTGATTCTAGGGACGGATTATTTAATCTGCGCTGTATAAACCAGGCCTAAAGTTTCAATGAGTTCTGCTGGTATCGAGCCCAGGCAGATAAAATTACAGAGCTATTATCAGCTTAAAAAAACACAAAACAAAACAACACACAACTCCAACTCACAATGTTTTGGTATTCCTTCTTGCTTTTACATAGAATGTCTGGAAGCATGTATTCTAGAGACTTTCTCTGCACAGCAGTATTTTTACTGATAAATAGAAGTATACTGAACCTTGAAAATGTCTAGTTTTGAAAAAGTCCAATATAACACTTTTACTTGAACATCTGGTACCTTTGTACATTTCAACGTGATTTTTTTGTTTGTTTTGCAAGAGCAGAAGCATAATAATTCTTTAAGTGTTACAAAATTGAAACTTCTCGTTTTTAAACTTCTCCATCGATTTGTATAATAAAAATAATCTTTAAAAGATATCCCCCGTACCATAAAGTATCACAGTTAAGCAGATTCTAGTTGATAGATAGTAAGCGACACTTCGCAAATCACAAAACAGCAAGAAGACAGCCTTCCTACCAATTAAAACTTTCTATTAAAGGAAACAATGCTTGCTGTACTGAATTCACTCAAGTGGTCTATGACTAACATTCTACCACTATACAACCCACGAGCACATTAAGATATGCCATATTTACCTATACCTGAAAAATCCCTGTCTCACCCTTCCAAGGCACACAGCCCCCTGAAGAGCAGGAGCGTTCCCCCAGAGCACCACACAGACAGCATTTAGTTTTGATGTTTATAGATGTAAGTAGAATCAATGATGGATGCAAAAGGATCTTTTGCAGTTTCATCACGGTGTTTATTGCTGTATCCCAGCCCTGCTCAGACTGCAGAGATGCTCTGCAAAGTATCATTTCAGGCTTGTTTCCCTGCCACGGAGTGTCTCTCTTTCTCACATTAGGAATGAGCGAAAAAAAGGACTCATCAGTTTTCCAGTGCTTAATAGATTGTGGCACAACCTGGCCTCTGCTATAAACAAATAGCCTCGGCACATGAAACCCCCAAAGACTGATTAAAAGTAAGCCTGATTTCATCTGCACTGGTTGCGTGCAGCCATTAATATTGTTAACACAAAACCTTTTGTTCTGCGTAGCTGGAGGGCAGCTCACATTGCCTTCAGTTGAGGCACCTCTGAAGGTATGTTCGCTGCCAGTGACATGTGTGATTATGTTAATGGTGCTTAACGTTTCTTTAACATAAGGAAAACTGACACCAGTGATATAGAAATTGATACCTGGACGTAAAGTGATGCCATTAAGTTTGGGGGTGGAAGCGGCCTTGCTGTCAATGCAACCACGCAGAGTTATACAAGTGCAAGGGAAGAAAACACCTGGGCTGAGGTGGCCACAGGTGATGGACGATAAGTAGCCGGGTTTCCCTTCAAAAGAGCTGAGTCTAAGCAGGTCAATGATGGGCTTGGACAGAAGATGGAAACACTGGGAATGTTAAGGAGAGCATGACAGCAAGGGGAACTGAGCCAGTAGACCATTCCCTGGAGTCCTTGTGACCCCAGGGGGACTCTACAAATGCCTGTGCTGGGAGGGAGGTTTGTACTTTCCTGTGCCTTATGTCATTTTTCTAGCATTGATTCAGTGTTCTAGGATTGGAAAATTATGTCTAGCTTTATAGTCTGGCAGGACATGGGTACGTGCGCACCATCCACACTAACAACCTAGCGCCTGGCGGCTCCCCGCCAAGGGAGCTGTACACATTTACCGCAGCTGTAATTCTGGCCCTTGCTATCTCTTTACTGGCCTAAGAAATGGATAATTTAAAAACAAAATTAGGTGATGCAAACTCTAGGGGAAACCCTGCAGACAAAATGATCAGGATACAATTTTTCCCACAATATCGAAACATTAAAATTTAAGCCTGACATTTTTAGAAAGAAATGAGCTGACAAACATAGGAGGAATACAAAGCTGTCCTCACTCCTCCCCCATCCTCGTGTCTTCTTGAAAAATAAACAAACAGAAGAATAAAACAAGCATTTTAGAAAGCTGCAGCCACAACTCACTTCATTACACACTACAAGCTCCTCCATCCACAGACCCATGGGAATGCCGCCTTCCTCAGGTCTGCTCCTCCTGACGCGAGCTGTTAACGTGAGCCAGGCTCAGACACGCGGCCGACTGACATCAAAGGATCCACTTGGTGCAATTCATTCCATTTCCAACTATTTCATTTTAATGACCACTGCGAAGTTGTGCTGTGGGAGGCTAGACTTAAACCTAAGCCAGTGCAATTCAGATCACAGCTTCCAGTCTGCCAAGACGAGCTGTCCATTCAGACCAGCTCTAAAATCTCATTAATTTTAGATAGACCGATGCTTCTTATAAGAAAAGGACACCTGGCAGCAATCTACTCATCTGTACAGGGCTCAATCAACAACAAAAAATAAAAAAATAAAAAAGCTTGCAACCCTGGTGATCCAGCTGCAGCATACTCTGCCCTTCTGGACCTATGCGATGGCAAACCCTGGGAGCTTAGCTCACTCCTGCAAGGTGGCAGCCAGCTCTTTCCACCAACACTGCGGCCTCACAATCTGTGCTGCTGAAAGCCACATGAGTTTCCCCAGCCAGGGAGAACGTCTCCTTCTCAGTGGGATTTTGAGATCCTTCATACATGAGTGAGGACGCTTCCCTGAGCCCAGATGAATTGGGGAGCTAGTTTGCTTTCCCAGCTCCCTCCTCAGCTCCTTGTTTCCAACCTTGAACTTCTCACCTGGCTCACAAGGGCCACATAAAAGCCATCGTTTCTAATGCAGATTTATGCGTTGCCTTGGTAAAATGCAACCAGACCTTTTATATGCCGCTGCCAATGATGAAGCTTTGCAAACCTGGGAAGTATGAACCGCATGACATGTGCCACAGGACCCATCCCACCAGCAGTTCAGTGGCCTGATGTGTCCTACTGCTCCTTTGTGCCACAGAGCCAGCCTGAACCTGACCGTGGGCCCTGGCAGAGCTGCCACGCTCAGCATGCAGCCCCCCCTGCTCACTCCCCTCTCCTTGCTGGGGATTTGGATTACTCCCAGCATCCACGACCGCCCAGCCCAACTGCAATTCAGGATGCTTGAACTGCTCAGGAGCTGCAAACAGCTCAGAGAGCACAGGCTGACCACCCACCCCTGTTACCCAGACTGAGTGATGACCCACCTGCAACCGGTTGTTTTAATTCTGTCTTAAAATAATATTCTGTAATAGAAACTATTCTTATTAATTGAAACATGGGAGAGATCAGGCTGAGGATTAGAAACCACATCTCTAATTTTTATTAGTTATGAACACGCAATGCACATTTATTCTTTCTTTTATTGTTTCAACCTAAAGGTAGTTTTCCTCAATCCTGCTGCCAAACATCAAACACTAAAAAGCACATTCTTTTTGTTTACACTTTGGTGAAATAACAAGTAATAGCAAGCCTTTAAATAGAGCATTGACTCTTTGGAATTCAATACACCTTATACAAGAACCAAACAGCAGCATTCCTACTTATTAAAAAAAGACAAGCACAAAGGGACCCAGAGGAAGGGAGGTTATTTTCCTAAAATCAAGCAGCCAAACAAGGGCAGTGCTGAGATTTGGACCCACGGCCCCTGAATGCTCAACGTGCTGCCAGCCGGGATCGTGTCTCCGCTGGGAAGCCTCGGCTGCGCTCTCCGGGCTGGTGACCCCAGGGGCCAAGGAGAATGCAGAAGCGAGCTGCGGACGGAGGCACGCACGCACGCACGGCCCACTGCTTGTGATGCCAGTTGAATCAGCCTGAAGTCTCCCCCTGCACCTAGAAGTTCTCTGCCTGAATACAAATGCATGCCAGCTTCACTGCAGAAAACGGCAACGATTAATGTCACAGACCAGCCCGTTACAAGCCTCCCATTACCATACCCAAAGACAGAAATGGATTGATTTTGAAGTTTATTTAAAAGTTAACCAAATAGCTGTGTACTTTTCAAGAAAATCATCTCCCTATCAAACAGTAAACCCCACCCCGCACCAAAGAAACAACAAACCCCAATACTTTGTATCAGCAGCTATGCCCAAGACAGTTATTAGAAGCGAGAAAAAGAGAAGAGAAAGCTGGTGGCAGCTACGTGTGTCCAGCCAGATTAGATCACCAGCAAGTGTCCCAAGAAAGGCAGGGGACAATACCGTCAGCCATTTGTAAAGTGGAACACGTGATCGGTTCAAATAAATGTGAAGTTTCAAGAGATGCAAAAGAGGACGATTTCTGGCACCAAAGCCAGACTCTTCCCATCGTCTCATTTTCAAACCGAAAGCCTGTCTGTGCCTTTGTGTCTCCTCTGGTGCAGTTACAGCTCTACAGCCAGTTGCGTATGACAGCGGAGGAAGGGAGTACAGAGCAGTAAGAGCCCGCAGTAGGATTTGTTTTATAGCCAAACTACAGACCAGGTCTCCTTTCTGGAAGACGCTGTACTAACAAAGAAAAACGAGACTGATTCCTGCTCCAAGGCACCTACAGGTAAGTAATAACGATCCTTCGCCCATGACCCGTTCTGATACACTGTTGTCAGTCATTCGAGTCAGGGAAACGCGTGTTTGATGCATGCGGTAACTCACCCAACTGTCGTGAATTACCAGGCAAGGTTTGTCTCACTGAGAGTGGAGCAGCAGAGTGCCAAGGGCTTCTCAGCAGAGAGAAAAGAGCTCACACTTCTGCAGTGGGGGCAAAATAAAGCTCCTGCCACTGTTCCAAGGTGACTAAATTAGGCCAGATCTGTGCCCATTATATAGAATTTTGTGTCATATTTATAAATAGTTACCTAGCATTTACATTTAAAAACAAAACCCTAACAAGCCTTAACTAACAGTCTGAATACCAGAGATCCAGCAATGAACGCAGAGAAGTCCACACAATGTTTTAAATCCAAATGCTGTGGTCTTTTTAATGCACGCTATCTGGGAGCTAAACTAGTAAGCCTTGTATCTGGACTGAGAAAAAGCAACACAGCAACGTAAATTACACTCACAAATCCCGCCCAAACAGAGAAAAAATAGTATTTAGAATTTTAACTGTTATCAGTGCAAATAGAGGTAAATTATTTATCACTGCATGATTTTTAAGCTGACTCAACATCCTTCTGTAACTGTGTGCCTGCTTAAAATTGAAATGTCTTCATACTTGAGAGGCAAAATAGATGAAACACAGCGTGAGCACGTCCATGTGTGATGACTGTGGTGTGGCAGCTCCGTCCCCGGCCTGCTGGGGATTTGGGGGACTGCATCACTTTTCTGTGACTCAGTTTCCTTTTCAGACAACACCCACCTTATGGACTTCGTTTGGTATGGAGCATAGTTGGAAAACCACAATCTACTGGTGGAAAGCACCGATACAGTTTATTATTCATTTGTTTTACTTCTTCCTCCAGGTATCTCATTGCTGATTACAAGGCAGAGAAAGCTGTTTTCATACCTGTAAAAGCAGCTATCTCAGACCTCTTGTCTTACCAGAGCAAAGATGAAACCACACACAACAAACCCACAGAGGAGAACCTGCAAGGAGCATGGGTGGGAAAACAGTTGGCCCCTTCCCATCCCTGTGGCCACCCCAAGGGACGGGCAGCCCAACCTGCCCTCACTCCACAGCCAATCCTACCATTTTGAAGACCTCGGGGGTGTTGGTACCCAGCTATTAGTACGTGAACCCTCATTCCCATAGACTTTAATGACAATCTCAGACTTAGTTAACTGCATCTTTTTGAAATATGGAAATGTGTGGGAAGAGGCAGTGAGAACTTTTAAAAATTGCAGTACTTTGATCCTAATTAAGAGAGTTGACTGAAAGCAAAATATGTAAAGCTAATTTTCACAATATTTTTCCACCATCCCTAGACAGAGCCTTTTTCCTGGCACTGTTTAAAATTAATGAAGTAAATATGTTTGCATATTTATCTTTTCATTACATGGAAACAACAACAAGGAAAACAGATTGAACTGATAGCAGCGTTCTTCCACTCCAAAGCAGTCTGGATGTGGTTTTTGTTTCAGTTCATACAATGCAACCCAAATCAAACAAGCGATGCAAGTTCACTGGCCATGTAAGTTACCCGTTTTATCCAACAGACCTACTATGAAATAACTGCTGTAGGAATTGACCCCTTCATTTTATTTTTTGTATCTACAGAGAGATACTGAAATGGTTTTCAAGGAAGACGACGTCCTTCTTAAAGTCTAGAAAACAAACTACTTCCCTGCTGCCCCACACCAGTAAAAATATATGGCAAATCAAATGCTACCATATGGCTAATAGACATAGGCAATGGTAAAATGAGAAAGAACATACAGATACAGGTTCATTAGGACTCTTCTATTAATTCCCAAAGAGATCTTTTCATTTTTTGGAGCCTGTAGCCCAGAATCTGTGAAAAGAACTGCCTGAGAGGTCAGTAGCCAGTTTGCACAAGTCTTGCTCAAAGCTGCAGGCAGGTCCCAGGCACAGGCAGGTCCCAGAGTCGGGGGAGTGGGATGTATGTGCCAGATAAAGCAAGAGCCGGAGCTTGTCCTTGCAAGGATGATAAGCAGAGACAGAAGGTAAGGGGCCTTGAGTCTGAAAACTGACAGCTTGCCCTCGAGTCTGACCGGGCTCAACATCCCCCTGGCCAGGAAGATCCTACTCATTCCCATGGAATAGCACATGGAGAAGGGGAAACCCCACCAAGTCCCTTCAATTTAAATGTTCCCCATGAAATACCCATTACATTGCTGGCTAGGCATCCTCTGTGCTGCAAGAGAAGATTGCAACTGGCATCAGAAGTCATCCCTTCTTATCCACTTTTACCTTAATTATCATGGATACAATAATTCAGTAAAAACCAGATTTTTTTCCCCCGAGGGTCACAAAGGCTAAGTAAATGTGATGGATTTTGCTCTACTCAATGATTCCTAGTTATGCCTTGATTATTGTATCGATTACCATTACAAATGCTCAGTACCCATGATTGAAGCGATAATTAAAAAGGCAAGTCGTACTCGGCAGTTGTTCTTCTATTATTACAGAGCTGTAGGTCTCAGACTAGGCTGCTTCCAGCATCAATTACACGTGCACATACACAAAACCCTATGGAAACTCAGATTTAAGAAACTACAGAAGAAAAAATAAAAAGAAAAGAACTATTATCTCCTCCCCATCACCACAGATTAGAGAATTAACCAGCACACAGAGTTACTAGCTTTTGGTCTACCTGGAAGAAAAGAACAGAGGACACTTTCAACCCCAGTGATGGCAGTTCAACCATGAAATTTTGCTCTGCTTTTAAGTCTGTGATGCTCTAGAAGAGGATCTTGCTTTTGTGAAACTTCATCTGCTGTAGAGCTTTCATTACAGCTTTGGCACTCGGAGATGAAACTACAGATAAACCATTTCTTACTTCCCTCCTCAATGGTGCCATGCAGATGTCAGCTACGCCATCCTGCACAGAAGGAAAAAACCCAACACCTTCCGTGCTTCTCAGTTTGTTTCTGGTCCATCAGTTCAGAACTTTCAGCTGTTTCAGCAATGTAGTTTTCTTTTCTTTTTCAGAATATGAATGAGCAAGATCATTTAAGTGACACTGTGGTAAATGGCACGGTAACTACAAAATCCTTTGTTAATTTTTTGCCACAAAAGTTTAGGAAATAGCTATGGATATCAAAACTAAATGTTGTCTATGTGCATAAAAGGGTTTGCTCTTTGAACTTCACTGAGGTGACACAGTCATTACTACGTGAAAGTGGGAGCATTTTCTTGTATTTTGCAACAATTGTCAAGCAATTGAAAGCTTTATTTGAATTTCATTCACATGTGAAGACAAGATTTAGTACTCCAGTGGAATAGACAGTGTCAAAAGGGTTTTAAATTGTAATGCTATCACTTTAACATCTTTAAGGCACTTTTTAGAAGATAAACTCATCTGCCTATAATGACTAAATAACACACTAATGGAGAAGAGCTAAAGATTTTCTTCTGGTAATAAAAGGGAATACTTCACCTGGAGAAAGAAAAGCAGAGAGCTACGCACTTCCTCGAAATGCTTTCAAGAACCTTTCAAAATACTGGAAAAATAAATACATATATTTATACATACACACACTAAGGCTGAACCAGGACTGATGTAGGTCTAGATTTCTGGCAGTAACTACCACTTCAGAGAGGCAAGATGAAAAAAAAAATTAAAGCATTCAGTACAGTCCTTGATGTAGGAACACAATTCCAGGAAGGAATTGGCAGGTGATGGTCCAAGGATTGTCGAGAGCTCGTGGCCAATGCTAGCACTCCATCAACTTCCAAAACCACTTAAGTAATATCGCATAAGGATCACATATTTCTATTGCATAGAAAAAAGCTGTCTCAGCTGAAAGCCTTCAAAAAGTAACATGGAAAAAACCCACCATTGTTTTCACTAATCCTCTATGAAGCACCCCTGGCTCTATACAATCTATTTGTCCTACATATTTTATTCTCTCCTATATATCCATAAAGAGAAAGCATTGAACAAAGCTGCTCCACACTTTTGCAAACACGAATAGCATAACTCCAAACAAAAGCTTTTGTGGGTGCATAACCACAGTGATCTGCGGGTTTCCCTGGCTGCTGAATTTGTGAAACTATTGTCATTAGAAAAATTGCTCATCACAGTCCTATGTGGTACACCAAACACAGAATAAAATGTACTTCAAGGCATGATTTGCAACTGAAAGCCAATCAAAAAGCAATGAACACACTCCAACAAAGCTAAATGAAATAGCATGGCTGTGTCAGCCAGCACGCAAACCAAAAGATTATACTTGACATCTGGCGGTAGGTAAAAACGCGCTCGGTGAACTACAACTCCCAAAGTACTGTGCAGAATATTGATACCAAATAAGTCAGAAAGTAGACTGCTGGACCAAAGGCAGCTGGACCACAAGGAGAACATGAAAGAAAAAGAAAACGTGTCCTTTTAGGTGAGACAGGATAGCAATCTCAATATAGAGTATATAACATTTTCTTTGTCCTTTAATTAGATTGCTCATTTGTTTGCATTGTTCTGTTCAAATGCATTGCAGGAGCTGATCACTTAGGCAATACTTTCCAAAAGCAGAACTCTGTTTTGCATATGCACTGATGCCAAACAAATTTCTCCATTATAAAATAAGAGTTGCAATCTTTTCTTCCCAACTGGGTGCTAGAACATAAATATGCCCATTTAATGAGAATGCAGGACCATGAATGTTTATTAAAAGCACACAAGACATCAAACCAACAGCAGAAGCCAAAATATACATTATGATTTTCGTCTTGTTGTCATTACTTGCATGCGCAAATAAGTAGAATTCATACTTTCCATTATTACTACTTAAAAATTGTCACAATCCTGTTTTTTCAGTTTGAAAATAATCATAGATCTTTTTCACAAAAGATTCAGTTATATTTTATATTACGTACAGGGTGATTCCTTTGATATTGTCATATGAAGTCACATGCATGAAAGCAACACTTCCAGACACAAAAGCACCATCTTAAACCAAACAAAAACTCAGGGGAAAAAAAACCCTATCTGTACATCTTGCAAAACACCTGCAGCTTTGCGGGACCAGAAGACACGCTCTTACATTCCTGACTGTTGTAGGAGGCCGGTCGTTACAACTGTTCCCTTGCGCTGAGAACAGGCTTTTCATTCCTAGGTGTGAGGCAGTATCTTATAGTTTGGAGATAAGAAATCCCTGTCGGTGTCTGAGTTTTCTGGGGGAGAGGGAGGAAGAGAATAGCGGTGCTTTTTTTCTGGATTTCTTAAAAATGATCTGGTACTGTCAAATGTTACTGGTACCTCAACATTTGTGGGCAGACACATTTGATAAAACAAAGCAGATGTATTGAATAAATGATGGGAATGGACAAGATGAATTTATCCCGGTACGACAGCTGATAAAACCTGCAAACATTAGGTTTTGGTAATGGAAAACCTGTGCTGAAAAAAGACTTCAAGGACAGGCATCAGGCTTCTCCCTGAATTCACTGCAAATTGGGATTTTTCAGCCCCAGTGGATGTTGGCCTTTCTGTTCACCCTGACACTAATAGTAAAACTCCTCTTTCTATTGACTGAAGGAGAATTAGCCCAAGGAATAGAGCTCAAAATTGTAAGTCTTGGTTTAAAGTTAAATAATAAACTGATGTTCCGTACTAAAAACTAAATTAACTGCCACTGCAAGGGCATAAATTGCAGCAAGTGCAGCTGCAATACAGAAAGTTCTCAAATTTGACCATTCAGGAGGCCACGGAAAATGCCATTTCCACATTTTTCTTCAAGAAGCACAAGGTCAAAATCGACAGTTGAGATACAGTGAAGAGCATGGCTCAGTTTATGCCACCTCTCCCTCTTGTGCTTGCATGGTCCCCAAACCTGATTCTGAAAAGACCTTATTCCATGCAAATACAATCCATTATATCAGCGCAATTAAACTTAACGGTATCATAAAGTCAGCGAGCATCTGGAAGTATTGATAAGGTTTCAGTTTATGGACGCTTTGGTGGAGGAATTGCTGTTTTCTTTTACATAATGATGCAGCTATTATGGATTTAAGGAGGTTGGGCTTGGGGGCTTTTTTCCCCGTTTTCAGTTTAACAGTTTGCTCTACCTTCATTCAAACATATATGTGAGATCAGTGGCACTGAATTTCTTCCAGTTTTAATCTTGAAATATGGTATATATATATATACACATAAAGAAGCTTTCTCATCGGTTCAACAGCTTGTCTTATCCTGATGCATTGGAATAAAGAGACAGCTCACTTTGGCCATATGTTTCAGTTGTTCCTCTCACTCCCCCGCTGTCTTTCCACACGTACCATGACCGCGGACAACCTCTCCTTAAGTGGGCAAACAAATGGTTTAACTCAGATTTGCGCAGTGTCTGCTGACTTGTGTGGGCTCCAGGATCCAACTCAGCTTTATCATTTCAGGCAAACATATTTCTGACAGGCACCGTGGTAATTAGGGCAGCTCAATTTTATTAGATTGACGACAGATTAAAGGCCAGGATCTCAACTAGCAGAAATCGGTCTTGCCACCCTGAAATCCATGGTGCTATGCTGATCTATGCCAGCTGCAAGCGTGGCCCAAGTCTTTTACATTGTTTTGTGTCCCCTTATGCAACGAGATTTTTAAAATTAAATGTTTTCAAGCCTGAGTGTGTGGTCCGTAATCTACTTGCCCAGTATAGGGCTCAATGACATTCTTGCATTCAGCTTCCACTTCAAATTGTCTGCCCCACCAAATAGTTTGAACTCATGAGGAACAACATAACCGAATTTCAACTTAAGAGAACACTTTTTATCCCTAAACAATTAAAAGGAAAAAAAAAAAAGTAACATCTCATCTTTAGGACGTCTGTAGGTGCCAATGGCTCTGGACAGTCTGTCCCTCATATTCATCTGAAACCATTCAGAATGTGTCTCCTTCATGTCTTGCATCCCCACCACGTGAGCTACCTACAGTTTGATTTGATGCCAATTTCTATTAAGCAAAAAGCCATTAGCACAAGCCTTGTTTAAGAAGCATCCCGATACAGGCACCAAATTCTCAAGGACCTAAAGCCCAGACATGAGGATCCTCAAAACAACATGATCTCAGCAGACAAATGGCATGCCTAATGCTGTGAAAAAATCCTTAATTATAAGGGGAGCCTCATCTAAAAAGCTGTTCTAAAATAGGCCTTATGGCCCCTTGCTTACTCTTTATTAGATGCTTTTCAACATCTAATGGTTACCCACGTAACAAACCGTGCTTTTTATATAGTTGAGAGTAAGACTCCCACTATGTGTCAGAGTGTCCAGAGACTGTCCCAGACTGTCCCCACACGAGCAGGTGACCTGGATGTGCAGGGATGAGTGCAAAGGAGGCCTTTTACGTCAGGTGGGTCCGTGCCTGTTATTATAACCACAGGCATTAGCAAATCTCATCAAGCGCCCGTCTGGCCTCATACCAGAGGTGAGCTGCATTTGTTTCGATCAGGGAAAGAAAAGAGGATAAAAAACCATTAAAATGAACCAACTACAAGAGGCAATTGAGACTATCTCATTTATTTGAAGTAGACATTATATCACAAAACATTTCAAGAGCTTTCTGATGTTTGGTCTATTTTTAAAGACTTCCAGTTAGTCATAGATGAACCTCAAAACATTCAGTGGCTTGATATGAATAAATATGCTTATCCAAGCCTGTGACCTGACATAAAAAAAAGCTACAGTGATTTATGCCAGCTGAGGAGGTTAAACTAGGAGACGGGCCTCTCTTGTGATGCATGAGGATTTTTTGCTGTTACGAGGCAAGTTTAGAACAATCAAAAGAAAATCGTTTCCACAAGAAAACACCACTGTTATAATCTAGTCTGGTCTCCCAGGACAAGCAAAGAATGTTTCACCTTGTAATTCCTCCATCATAGCTATAACTTCAACAACGCAGTACCTTTAAAGATGGTATTTAAAGCATTTGGATGTCTCCGAGCCTGGAAGAATCCAACTCACCGCTTCAGAAGTCAGTCAGGACCTCTTCCGTATATAGTAAAGCAACAAAACAAAGCCAAGATACCTAATCAGTTCAAGAGACAGGCAAGAGGACTCTTGTGCTTTTAATTCTTTAGCTAGTGTCACGCAGATTCCTTATTTATGAGGCTGAGGTACTTCCAGAGTAAGAAGTGCTGTCCTGAGAGGCCAGTGCTGTCAGCTACCAGGACCACAGCAGCAGTTCTTTATATGAATAACCACATGCATACATTAAAGAAATCTTTCCCATCAAATTAGTAACACAACAAATAAACAAACTAAAGCCCAACTGATGAGCATGCATTATAAATGAACTGATTGATTATCCCCCAAGTCAGAGGATGCTCATCTCCTGTAACAACTCACAAAATTTGGTAGCAAGTGGCTTGAACCAAACTGTAACTCTGGGGAGTGGCCACCGTACAGCAGCGCTAGAGCTGAAGACCCTCCTCCTCCTCCCTCCAAAACCCTCATCTATAGCCCCACAAACGTAACAAATCCCTGATCCAATGCTCACCTGACATCAGTGGGACCAGGTCAAGCACAAGTGCCCTGACTCTATCACACCCACAGAATGCAACTGTTCTGTCTGAAACTCCAAAAGCAGGTATGAGAAGGGAATTAAAACAGTTTATAGTTGGAAAACTCGTGCCTGGAATGTATCATGGCTGTAAAGGCAACATTTTCCCCTCAGCTCTCCACACAAAGTCATTTGTAAGCACACCAAAAAAATACTGAGTACTAAAATTGCAGTTTTATTCATTCCAAAACAAGTTTCCACAAGCTCTCCACAGCTATTCCATTTTCCAATATCTCTTGGCCAATAAAAGACAGATTTTTAAACACGAAAAAGACACCTGTCTGCATTAAAAATTAACTACCTGTAAAATTACATTTTTTTTAAATTAAGTATTTTTTTGGCAGAAGCATAGGACTTTTCTTTTGGCCACAGTTCTGTAACTTGCAAATGTTTTAACTGATTGGGGTCATATTTAGTTGAGCATTTTCATCTGGGCTTACAAATAAATAACACAGATTTCACAGGAACTTCTAAACAGCTCCGTAGCAAAAGAATTCTGAAAAGTTTGGCAACTAGTAAGCTTGCAAAGTAACTTTTTTTTTTTTTATTCTGTATTATAAAAAGAACAGCTTTATGATCATTTAAATCATTATCATGTGGGCTGACCATATGAATACTAGCTGAGCTGTATGTTGCAGTGCTTTATTTTTTTCCAGCTGGGTGATGGACAGAGTTGTTTGCTGTTTGATGTAGCCACATCTGATATCACAAAGAAAAAAAAATAAACGGTAAGCATGAACAACTTGGCCCAGTGCATGGGAAAGCAAACTTTTCCCCCAAAATGTTTTGCTTTTATTGATTTTGAGACTGAAAGAATTGACTTCCACAGCTTTTTCTTTCCATGATTTGGATGATCCCATTGTGGTGACAGTGTCACGAGTTTATCCTCATTTTCGAAAAATCTGCACGCAGGTAGGCTGTCACTGGAAATTAAGGTCTGAGTATTGACAACACCCTGTGGTGTTTTGAGCAAGAATTTCACCTTGCAGATTGGATGTTGCTACAAAAAATTACATATGTTAGTTTTCATTATGGTTTTTGAGATTTTTTTCAATTAATTAGTCAAATTCTTCAAACCTTCCAGCATTCTGGTGATCAACAAATCCATGTGCTCAGCAAGGCTGAGTGCACATGGGCAGACAAATGTGGCGTTATTTTTGGTCTTCTTTTTAACTTCAATCTTACAGTCTTAGAATCATAGAATTGTTAGGGTTGGAAGGGACCTTAAAGATCATCTAAGTTCCAACCCCCCTGCCATGGGCAGGGACACCTCCCACTAGGATCAGGTTGCTCAGAGCCCTGTCCAGCCTGGCCTTAAAAACTTCCAGCAATGGGGCTTCCACCACCTCTCTGGGCAACCTGTTCCAGTGTCTCACCACCCTCGTGGTGAAGAACTTCTTCCTAACGTCCAGTCTGAATCAACCCATCTCTAGTTTTGATCCATTCCCTCTAGTCCTACCATTACCCAACATCCTAAAAAGTCCCTCCCCAGCTTTCTTGTAGGCCCCCTTAAGATACTGGTAGGCCACTATGAGGTCTCCTTGGAGCTTTCTTTTCTCCACACTGAAAACCCCAACCCTCTCAGTCTGTCCTCATAGGAGAGGTGCTCCAGCCCTCTGATCATCCTCGTGGCCCTTCTCTGGACACATTCCAGCATATCCATATCTTTCTTGCAGTAGGGGCTCCAGAATTGGACGCAGTACTCCAGGTGGGGTCTCACGAGAGTGGAGTAGAGGGGGAGAATCACCTCCCTCGGCCTGCTGGCCACGCTTCTCCTGACGCAGCCCAGGCTACGATTGGCTTTCTGGGCTGCTAGTGCACACTGACGGCTCACGTTGAGCCTCTCGTCCACCAGCACCCCCAAATCCTTTTCTTCAGGGCTGCTCTCAAGCCAGTCACTGCCCAGCCTATATCGGTGCTTGGGATTGCCCCGACCCAGATGGAGGACCTTGCACTTGGTCTTGTTGAACTTCATGAGGTTGGCATGGGCCCACCTCTCCAGCCTGTCAAGGTCCCTCTGGATGACATCCCTTCCCTCCGGCGTGTCAGCTGCCCCACACAGCTTGGTGTCGTCGGCAAACTTGCTGAGGGTGCACTCTGTGCCATTGTCCATGTCACTGACGAAGATGTTAAACAAGACCGGTCCCAGTTCTGACCCTTGAGGGACTCCACTTGTCACTGGTCTCCACTTGAACGTGGACCCATTGACAGCCCCTCTTTGGGTGCGGCCGTCAAGCCAGTTCTCTATCCACTGAATTGTCAGTCCAGTCTTGACCCAATGCAGTATTGTTTTTGCTTCCCGTTTTCCAAATAAACCATTAGACTACCTAACATGGCATGTTATTTAGGAAAGCCAATTTAGGTGATGATTTGCTACTGAAACTATTGTAAAAACACAAAAAGCACATAGGCATGATTTAAATGTGAAGTCCCATTTTGGTATTAAACCACACAGCTTCCATTTGACAGTACAATATTCAGAGACACAAATTAGCCTTTATCTATAATTATATGCATGCATTTACAACAAAATAAATATTTTGAAAGATATTTTTTAGGAAAACAATCTTGAGACAAAACAATGAGGCATTCATATCAGCCTCTGCCTTGTTCAGAGTAGGTAAAAATGGTATTTTTGAGGTATAGTTCCCAGGCAAATTGCACGCGGCACAGCTGCTTCAGGATTTGCAGGCTTCTTTTTTTGAGAGAGCTCTCACTTCTTTCATCTCAGGAAACAGACAAGCATTTGAACTTAATGGCCATGAAAATGATGTGGCCAGAAGCATATACACCACCAGGAACACAATGTTACATTGCCTAAGCATCTCTGAGTCCCAAAGACAGACAAGTGGCACTCGCAGTCATCACTGGCTTTACTTCATTTTATTTTTGACCAGTCCTTCAGCCCTTCTTTTGTTTCAGTTTGCTGCCCTTTTTTTTTTTTTTTTTTTTTAAATACATTCCCATTGGCACAGAAAGCTTCTATGCAGTCCCAGCACAGGCCTGGTTTTGGTATGGGAATATACAGCAGAACTGTCCTTTTTAATTTTAGCTTTAACAATGAAAGTCAGATTTCCAAAGCTCCATCAAAACACAATGTTTTGCCAAGTGAATATATTTTTTCCCTTCCTTCTAAAGGCAGCACCATAAAAGCTGCACTTTAATAATTACATAGTGCTTTTCATCCACCGATCCCAAAGGGCTTTTAAAAAGGAGCATATCATTAGCCTCAACTTACAATGGGAGAAAACAAGGCAGAGAGGGATGAATTGTCACCATTATTTGTATTTTGGAGGGGAGGCATGCGGAACTCTAATGCAACTAGGACCCTACAGTACCATGTCTTCTACATAATGCCAAATACCAGAGGTGTTTGTCCCAACGAGCAGTCAGTAAGGGTGCAGCTACACAGCAGCGCAAGCAAATCCAAGCCCCAGGCCCTCTCCCACCTCCTCGTTGTTCACTCTTGCTCTCTTTTCTTGCGGCCACTGAGCCATTCTGGCAAAAAAGCTAACAAAAAAGCAGGGAGCTGGTGCTGCAGCCAGTTTAGCAGCAGCTGCGAGTGCCCTGTACCGGACAGGGGTAAGAGCACAGCCCCCAGCACCCAGCGCACCCACTGCAGGTGCTCTCAGGGCATCTCCACCACAGTCAGACATGGGTTTTGTGGGCTGGCCTGCCACCCTGCACCCTTCCCATTGCCCAGGGGACACAGCTGCCTTGCTGGTCGTGACAGCCTGATGCACTGGTAACTCAAAAAGTCTACTAGAAAATGGACTGATGGGAGCTGGGCAAAAACCAGTTAAATGTAGCGCTGCCTTTCTGCTCCTTCGCTCCTCCTGTCTTTTGAGGAAGATAACAGATCAGCAATTAAAGGAACCAAGCAGTGCCTGTGCAGTAGGCACCGTCTATACATAACTTGCCATGGCATTGTTACCGTGGGTCAGCTGCAGAATGCTGAAAAAGTTAGAATGATAAATTTAATATCAGGTGACATTTAAGCTGCTGACAGCTATTAAGCCCACTGCGCTGTAGGATGCTGGTACTTAATTACTGAGATGATATCGGACCCCACAGTCAGCATAGGGTGGTACGTATTGGCTTGTAAGCAGATCCCAACGAACCTTTTTTAATAAAATTTTAAGCTACAGAAGCTTTGAATACAGGAGCTGTTTTAGTTCTACTGCTGCAGAGAGTCTGGGCAGGCTGCAGGCTGTGTCAAACAGCAGCAGAGACTAAAGGAGCAGCCACACCAGCTCCTACAGCATTTTTCCAGAAAGCAGGATTATTCCTTGCTGTTGCTTCATGTAATATTTTGAAATTATTTCCCCACCACCACCACCCTTTTTCTTGAAACACAGCTGACACCTAACAAAATAGCTCTTCAGGGGGCAAAAATAATTCTCAGGATTGAGATAAACTGTGGAAGGATATGTAAAAGATCAGTCACTGCACCCAGTCATAACGCTCTCCTATTAACAGAGCTTATGGTATCTTAGGCCATGTCATTTTCTCAATCCTCCTTATTTTTGGAGATAGATAAACCTGCAGCATGCAGACATGAAGGCGGTCAGTGGCAAAGACAGGAAGCTTCCAGAAAATACACAGCTAGGAGATATCCATCAGCCTACACCAAAACCTGTTGGCCAACTGCAAAGCTGTGGTCCAGACCACCAGCTCCCACCGCATGCAGCCAGCTCTCACTGCCACAAGTCTCAACAGGTAAAGACGGGATCTGGCAAACTTGACCGGTACAAATCACAGAACCAGAACTGGCAGTCTCTGAGAACCTCTGTTTCTTATTGACTAGATGCATCAGAATAAAACTAAACATAGTCAAACAGGGAGAAGACATATGAGTCAAGGGAGAAAAACCAGAAGGTTTTGAAGCAATCACATACTTTCTATTTCAGTGAGAAGGACAGACCACAGGATCTTGAGGTACACTGAAGACTCTCTGTAGGAAGAGTACCAAGGGGATGGTCAGCAATATAAAATAACTAGACTACAAAAATTATTAGTGTCAGGCTCATTTGAATGTGTATTTGTAAAATTCATTCGAAATAAGGAACTGCTGAGGGAAAGCTATCAAAAAATAATGTAATCAGATATGAGGTCAGGAAAGACATCAAAGGAGTTTAAGATTTCTTCCACTCCACCCAAGAATATCCAAGGAATGTAGTTTCAAAGCCCAAGGCACAAGTGCAATTGTTTGTTCAGGTGGTGGTCACATCCCCATTATTTCTGTTGCTGTAACAGTATTGCAAACCTCAAGCAGCACCAGCAAGAGCAGCTGCCTACCACCATATGCCAGATAGAAATATTTATTTGCTTTTCAAACACTCTTCTTACGTTATAGAATGATGACAAAAAGAAACCAAGTTATCACTGGCCATGCAACAGCATCAGAGCACCCTAGTACTCAAGCAGAGTATAAGCTTTTAAATAGCCAAAGTTTAAGATTTTAAACTAACTCATTTCATTTCGCATTTTCTCAGAGCAAGGAGTGCATAGATGGCTAGCTACAGCAGCTCAGCTGATGAGCAGAAGCTCATTAAGCCATGCCAGCCCAAGCAATTGTGTTGTGCAAAGATACTCTTATTTTATGCCACCGTTTGTTCTGGTAAATTCATTCTGTATCAAAAGTGTTGTTGTTTGGAACCGAGGAGAAGTTAGAAGATCAAATTTGTTAAGCTCAATGAATATGGAGAGAAACTGAGTAAATTTGATACACTGGTAAAAGGAGAAAAGGGATCAGAGAACAGTTACCATAAAACCTCATTATGAAAGCACCCATGAGAGCCATCGGTTTGCACTATTACTATATAAAGACTTTTTGTTATAATGGGGATATCTGAAATAGTGCTTAGTGCAGTGGGACACACTTTAACTTCACAAAGAATGTTACAACAGGCAACTATTTAATAAGGCTGCTAGAGGAGCAGGTCAGCAGGTAATTCACCAGGAGTGAGCCACTTTTAAATATTTTACTAAAAGAACACACTGAGATAATAACACCTCATTTACCAGCTTGCCCTTCAAGATGATTTAACCCTAGTATCTCCTTTACAGTGAAGCAGACCTTTTATCAGAGAAAGGTCCTTCAATTTAAAGATCTCCCCACGGTGACAGTGTGCCATTTTGCAGCTAGAGAGGCAAAGAATCCTACGCATAAAAGCAACATTTGGGGTGGCATTAAAATCTCCCCTTGCTTAAAAATTTAAGATTTGTGTGTCAGATATAGCCAGCAGCAACACCCAAAATCCCCGTTTCACACACTCTGTTATAAGCTTCTGCTTTCAGTCACTCCCATTTCAAAGCTTCCCAAACTTTGAACTGTGATGAAATAGTTGTTCTCTGCCTCTCCTTTACAGCTCGCTCTCAGTTGAAGGTAGGACTTTGAAATTTTGGGGTGTTCCTTTGCTCCCCCTTTGCCTTTTTAAAAAGCCTACAACATTACATAGAAAAAAATGCTTGCTAAAATACAGTCTCCCAAATGAAGTACTTCTGAGATACCAAAGCCCAGGTTGCTTGAACAGCTTTTGTTTCTCTTTGTGCATGCAGGTATTTCTCAAGAATTCTTCCATCCTGATGTTGGACACTCTTATTTCACTTATAAACCCACATCCCACTCCACTTAGCGTGCAGCAGAGAATAACAAACGACACAGAGGGTTACTAGAAGGAGAAAGCAAGAGCAAAGCTCTTATGCTACACGTCTGTTTGACAAGACTTGCCCAGATAACAGCAGAACATAATGTGTAAAATGCTCAAATTATGGCAGCCTCAATTCTGAGATTTCCTAACCTTGGAACCCCAAATTCTCCTCAGACTCATGTCTATTCAGCTCTGACCAAGAGGCAGAGTCCGAGTGAGGGACTCATAGATGGTGTCTGTCATGGTTTTGGCTGGGACAGAGTTAACTTTCTTAGTAGCAGCTGGTATGGTGCTGTGATTTGGATTTGGGATGAAAGTGATGTTGATAACACACTAATATTTTAGTTGTTTGTATACAGTCAAGGACTTTACATCTTCTCATACTGACCTGCCAACAAGAAGGCACCAGGAGCACCAGGAAGCTGGGAGGGGACACAGCCAGGACAGTTGACCCCAACTGGCCAAAGGGATATTCCATACCATAAAAAATCATGTTCAGCGTATAAAGCTAGGGGAAGAAGGAGGAAGGGAAACCTTCAAAGTTATGGCATTTGTCTTCCCAAGTACCTGTTACGTGTGATGGAGCCCTGCTTTCCTGGAGATGGCTGAGCACCTGCCTGCTGATGGGAAGCAGTGAATGAATTCCTTGTTTTGCTTTGCTTTGCTTTCATGCGCATCTTTTGCTTTACTTAAACTGTCTTTATCTCAACCATGAGTTTTCTCACTTTTACTTTTCTGATTCTCTCCACCATCACACCGGGGGACTGAGCGAGAAGCTGTGTGGTCCTGGTTGCTGGTTAGGGTTAAATCATGACAGTGCCCAAGAAGAAATGCCCCAAAATGCAGGTCTATCAACACAAGGCTGAATTTTCCAAAAAGTCTTCTATTGGTATAACAAGCTCCCTAATGAAGCTGATGATAACTCTTCCATTTCCTCTTATATAATTTGGAAATTCAAGTCAATCGAGCTTAGCTTGTTAGTCTTTCTTAGGACTCTCCTGAATCCAACAATATACTTTTAATTGTGTCACGGTACATTTCTCTATTTTAGCGAGGCTGGCCAAGCTGCACAGGCTAGTTTCTCTCCACCTCTTTTGCAGGGATCCTATTTACCCCAAACACTGAAGCAGAAACTCAGCAATGTGATGTACTGAACAGATACCTTCATCTGCAGAGAAGAAATGGGGTTTGATTCACCATGCGATGAACTCGCTGATACTGTAGCACAGTGCAGCTCAAAATCAGACTGCATGTCTTCGAGAAGCACCAGGAAGATGAATAGAGGTCACTAATATCTAGTCACCAAGACCTTTATAAAAGTCAGAATACTTAGACTGCAATGACCCAAAAAGGCCACTGAACTAATAAAACAATAGAATACATGAAATATGAGAAAGAAAATGGAAAAAAATTGAAAATGATCCATCCAATCAAGCGATGACTAAAGGAGCTGATAAGGGGAATTAAATGCTTTGTGTTGTACCCTAATAACTCAAAGAAAATCTGAAACTTCAAATAATGAGAACAGCAGGGCTCAACCTTCATGTCCCCCAAATCACATATGACTAAAGCTGAGTTGTCTCTAAGGGTTAAGCAGCTGCTTAACAGAGTGATGACAAAACTAAATCAAGTACTCAAATTCCAGCCTCTCTGTGGCTTTCTAGACCCTTTCCAGTTTCCCAGTGGTTTGGCACTGTGAGAATACTTCCTGGAGCATTCATCTCTTTCACAGAAACATCATCTCATCAGCAGGTAATGTGTGACATCCTTGCTGGCAGTCCCAGGAGCGACGGGAAGGATTTAATGAGCACAGACTCTGAATCACTTCCTGATTAGGACTCAAAATGAGTTGACTTCATCTTCACCAGGAAAAAAAAAAAAAGAATTAAAGTCTGTGTAGTAAAGGCAAAAGACACTTTTAGCTCATGCATTTGAATGTGGTAAACACTTGATTTCCCTTAAGAGTTTAGGATGACAGATTATCACATGCTAAAATATTGCCTTGTCAACACCAGGACACCAGCACTTCTCAACTGAACTACATTCGAAACACACCTTTAACCAGGCATCTCTGTAGCACTGTGCAAGTAACTTGCACTGCTATAGCCCACTCCCAGCCTCTGCTAAAGAAAAGGGTTTGGGTTCCTCAGACAGCCCATGCCTTGGGGGATGTCTCAAGCCTCAGGCTCTTTTTGTGGTCCATGTAATGAAGAGGAAGAGGAGCCTTTCTGTTCCCCAGCCACTTGCCCACCTTTATCAAGGGCTTGCATTCCAGTGCTGAATTGCTAGCGCGCCATCAAAGAAATGACACACTATTAATCACCCCCACAGTGCTGACAAAGCGTGCGTTTCCAATAGCACCTTCTACATAACTATTATTCAGCCTGCTCCTCATTCATTTTAATTAATGTAAAATATCGACACCAGAGTGTTTTCAATGCTAGTAATAAACCTACTCAAGGCTTCTGCTAAAACCTGTATCCAGAGAGGGTGCCAACATGGGAAAAGAGAGGAGCAATATTACTTTATTTCCAATATATCATGATTTCAGTAACAGCAGTTTTTCAGAGCTTTTATTTTTTTTTGTGTGTGCCTGATTTTGTGTGCCTGATTCTCATCTTACCTTCAAATGCACTAAAAGGCAGTGTTGTATCCCAATGAAAACAAAGCACACACACACAAAACCCCAAAACAAATTAAAATTTCCAATCTACAATGGATCAAGAGTTTCCTCAGGCAAATGAAAAAAGTGATAACACTGCTGATTCCAGGTGGGACCCTACGTCTATTTGGGTAGGGAAATCAACAAGCTGCCTTTCAATACAGTAGGTAACACCCACAGCCATATTCCAATAGCTGACAGGACTACATTATTCATCTAGCGATTTTTTTCCCCATTTCAATACTGAAAATTTTCAGAAAATATATAATGAAGTCATTCAGGTAGAGCTCACTTAAGGCTGACTTTACACATGATTTTGTTGGGAATTTTGCCTCATTGCCCTCAAACTGCTGGGTCGCTATTTTTCTTCTTGGATTTCATTTTCTTAATGAATCCTTTGAAAGCCTACTTAAAAGAAAAAAAACTATTTCAAACTCTTCCAAGGATAGATGTGGGCAATTATGACATTTTACATCAACTAAAATAAATATTATGGAATTTTTAAGAAAGGGTTTTATTTAAGTTACTGTGGACTCCCCAGTTCATGACATTTTTATGTTAGCAGTTAAATACAAGTGTGAGCATTTATATTACACACACGCCAAATATATACATCCTATGTAAACATGTCAATACAGGGCACATTAATATATTTTATGCAAGTACACTAATCTTACTATCAAGAGATACAATGCCTGTCCCATGGGTGAAATCAGTGGCGGGGGGCAGGGGGGCGTGGGGTGGGGTAGAATCAACCCAAGATTAAATTATCTCCCTTCCTTACATATGCTTTTCTGCTAAATCTGAAACATGGTCAAGTAGTGATTTTGAGGTGAATTTTGAACTGTCCCAAAGGAAAAGATTTTTCCACCAGAAGTGGATGGATTTTGTCAAAGCACAACTCCCACAGGTAGGTCCAGTTTAAAAATAAATGAATAAATAAAATCACTGTTCCTCCCTGCATTTCACTGTGTGAGGAAAAACTAGGAAAATCCAATAGCTTTATTTTAGGGGAACAATATTAACTATAGCCATCACTTATCAGCTTCATCTTTAATTAAGTTGTGATAGAAATTCTGACAAATTTATGTGAATTTGGAAATTTGCTTTAAACATGTCTTTCCTTCCAGATTTGCCTACAGCTGAGATTCCTGAAGACATCCTGCACAGAGTCAGAGCCAGTGCACGCCTTCAGATAGAGCACAACAGACCAAGGATATTTTCCCTACTTCTCCAGGCTTTGTTTTTCGGGTAGAAGAAACTCAACTCTCATACTTAAGGAGGAGAAAAAGGTAGAGCAGCACATTTGATCTGTTATCTTCTAGTAGTCCGCTGGAATTCTGCTGGGTATCAAGGGGAGGGGGGAAAGAATCTTACTCATGTATGCAGAGCAGCAACAACAGCTCAGGATTAGCTGCAGACAGAGAGACCATATAGGATTAACACAGTGAACCAGTCATCATGCTTACCAGAATATTCAAGAGCAAAATATTCAGAGGATTTCAGGGCAGGATTTATCAGAATTCGACTGAAAACAGCACCATATTTCGAATAAGCTTTATTGAATACCAACAGCACCCAGCATCTCTTGACCAAAATGACTTAATGTGCATTAATTTCAGAAATATTTCTTGCGTAATGATTTAAAGAAACAGTGTACTGGAAGGGATGGAAAGCTGTCAGAAAGGCGTCTATACACAAGCTTCAAAGTGCAGGCAAGAGCCTTACCTGCAGCACAGGAACTTTTAAATGACTGAAACGCAGGGTAAGTATTATTACTGTCAGATGCAAAGTCAAGAACCCAGCACCATTTAATCAGCTTCTGCTGCTGAATTAATGGCTTTCATTGCTGCTTTTTTCTTTCCGCAACACTTTAACGGCTATGACAGCCTTACTTGTGCTAGGGGTTGTCAATAACGGCAAAAAGGACACTCTAAGCTTCAAATTGCAGGTTGGATTACCTGCATTAGAAAGAGTACATGAAAAAGAAAGAAATTCAACTGGAAAAGGCTTATTACTGTTACGGCAAAACCTGGCTCTGCAGCACTTCAACAGCAAGGAGCTGAAGTGCTCCTGGAGCAGCTGCAGGTGCTCTTTCTCACCAGCTCTGTAACAGTTTCTCAGAAGGAAGTGAAGCATCACTCTTGGATCTACACGGATACATCATTGCCTCCATCTGACAGGAGCTAGCAGTAGGCAATGATGAGTGGAAACAAGCTGGCAAGGGGGAAAACACTCCCTGCTCTTCTGCACCACTGAGCGAATCCTCGCTCTCTCCAGAGCAAAGTTGCTCCTCGATATAATTTCCCACGTTGCAGGAGGAGCTACACATCAACAAGCAACAGGTTCACAATCTGGCCCTTTACTGAGCCAGACCCCCTAACAGAAAAGCCACTCACAGCAGACCGCAGCCTCCTGGGACTGAGCTAGACTTTGCATTTTGCCCATTTTTCCTTGTGCACCGCAGAGTAGAAAACAAGCATAATTAACAATGTAAAGCTCAAGCTGCTGAGCCTGGTAGTTCAATTTAAAAGCAAGCTCCATACATTCATGTGATGTGTGTTAGAAGAAGTCTTATTAATCATCTGTACAAGCATTGCCTTAAATTTGGATCCTTTTTGGCTACCAATTCCAGCCGCTACGCTTGTAAACCATTCCCATTTACATGCACACAGACTGACGCCCAAGTAGCTAGAGCATGAAAAGGACAGTAAGTAGATAGCAGTGATAACGCCGGCGATGTTAGGCGACACTGTAACCTAACCCAGCACACACTCGGCAGTGGTGGCTGGAAAGCGCTCTACAAGTGCTACCGCCATCCCCAAATAGTCACTCTCATATCTGGCCATTCAGTAACTGCCGTTATTAACCTGCGGTCTTGGCCAACCTTTGAATAGGCACACAAGCTTATCCATTTTAGACTCTTGGTTTATTTTTCTAAACTCTTGTTGGCAGCTTATACAGAAGTAAGTGATGGAAGGTGCGCAAGGACTAAATCCTAGTTCGTGGTTGACTTGGCCATTCATCCACAGACCAGGGATACACGGAAAGGCAGCCGCAATATGCGAAGCTGCTGCAACCACTGGCCACACTTTTTACCTGTCCTGTGGACAAGTGAAGCTGATCACTCTTCATCACTATTAACTCACTGATACGTGATAAAATAATACAAGCCTTGCCTGTAAATTCCTCTGAAACTCCTGGGAAAAAAAAGAAACCCTTAGCAGTGTAACAGCAGGCACAGATGACCAGCTAAGTTAGCTCTAAAGGCAAATATTCCATTTTCACTGAGAGACGCAGTGGGCTATAATACAAATAAGGAACAAAGACCCTTTTCATTCTGCTGACAAATACAGCGTAGTATGTCACAAACCACAAGAGGAGCAGACAACACAATGGCAGCAATTAAATGGGTGTCTTTTTATTAAGAAATACATATAATAATGACAGACTATGTACACTCCTCCCCCCCAAGCCTTCAAGAATTACACTGGCTAACATGGCTGTATTTAGGGATGTTACTTCTGTTAGATAGAAAACTATCTTAAGGAGGGATACATCCAGCCAGTGCAGCAGGATATGCACAAATGCAGAAACAGGTATCTTGTTTGGTTTTATACATGTTGTACACCCTCTTTATTGCAATCCACACACAGCTTCTGCAACTCATTCACAATTGATGTATTTTTGGAGAAGCTAAAAAAAATAATATATATGCCCTTTTTAACTCTCTCACTGCTGAATTTCACTGAGACACTATCTCTGCCTCCTCCCTCCTTGCCCTCTGCCCTGGTGACCCAGCCTGCTCTCGGGAGATTCGCTTCCCACCCTCACACCTGCTTAGTTTAGGGGATGTTTTGCACAAAAAAAAAAAAAAAAGGATGCTCCTGGCCCTGCTATACCTTTAAGATGTGACCAGCCTCTCTGAGCCTGTCCCCCCTTGCTTGCCAGAGCCAGCACAGGGGACCGCTGCCCAGCTCAGCTCGAAGTGGCCAGCACCTTGCCCCCAGCTACGACCCCAGGAGCAGAACCGTGCGCCGATTCTCGCCTCCTGCTTTACTCTCGGCATGCACGGCCGTCTGGGGAGCAGCTACATTTCTACCCCTGATGAGTGCATCCATTGCGAGGTCTCCTTCCTGCCCCCTCCTCGGCTGAGCCGGCGGAGAACAATGCGGGGACAGACATTCAGCAACACCTGCTGTATCGCATTAATATGCACAGGGATGTATTGATGGTTTTTCCCATCCAACACTAAGACTGCATTGTTCGGAGCGATCCATCAGTGGATCGCCCCCCCTTCACACGCCGGCCCCACAAGCCCCCTTCTGACATGTCCCCTTGTCTCTCAGCCCGGGCTGACGACCACGTTTAGGAATGCACTTCATTAAATCGGAGCTGCCCCATTCCAACCTGCAATGCGGAGGCAGTACAAAGCAAGCGCCACGCTTCCTCCTGCATTTCTTTCAAAAGCCCCATTGTTCAGCAGGCATCTGGTCCTGATCTCAGCCTATTCGTGCCCATTGACCCCGCTTTTCGCAGCGCACCCGCTCGCCAACGGGCCTCACGTAAAGCCTGCTTGATGAATTAAAAAGCAGCACTAGCCATCTGTCCTCCCAGGCTGGGCTAAGGCTGTGCAGCTCCGCTCCGCAGCTCCCTCCCCATCCCCACAGCCTCCCGTTATCACCCGCTCCCTCCTTCCACGCACAACCTGCAGCCGAGGAACCACTGGGTTCGCTCCGTAAACACAGACCGAGCTTATCGCATTTACTGCTTTTCATTTCTTACGGTAGCATCTAGGAAAGGAAAAAAAGAGAATACAACAGAACATTCTCACTTGCCTGAGTCCTTCGAAATTCAAGCACAAATACAAGATTAATCCTTCCTTTGTGAGGTCTTGTCTTTAAGTCGTGGTATGTAATGATCCTCAGCACTGCAGCAGAGGGGAATAAAAAATGCAGGGATCATAAGCAGGGGGAGGACAGGGCTTACTTACATCAGGGTTTCTGCCACATGACAATAGGTTTGAGAGGGAAGAATAAGCTGGCAGCAGCAGCTGACAGTGCAAAAGGGAGAATGCAGAAGCCTGCCTTTTATATTATTGGTGACATTTCTAACACATGACAACAATTTCCATCTGTATTTAAGCTGGGAGCGTGAGGAAAAGAGCATTACATCACGACTCCTCTATTCCTAGGGGCTGTGGAATATGTAGGCCAGAGGGATTAAAAAGCACCTGTGTATGCTGGAAATCTGAAATAGCACGAGGCAGATTTTTTGCTCCCTCTCTTCTTTCTCCCTCACCCTTTTTATTTCTCTATCACCTTCACTGAGCTGCTGTTTGAGAATATGCCCAGGGAAGCGCAAAATGGTATTGTCCTAGTTTGCAAGGCACGGGCATGGGGGAACTGTGAATATGTGTTTCTAGCTCTGTCTCTCTCTCCGTAGGAGATGCAACACTCATTTTTGCAAGCAATCAGACAGAATACAGAGCATCTTTCTGTTTTCTGCTGTGCTTGTCCCAAGGGCTTCGAGTTTCCCTTAAAGTACCAACTTTCATCTTCCTTTTAAATCTGCAGGGAATTTCAGTGACAGTAGCTATAACTTATTTATTTATTTTCTCCCCTTTCTTTTACAGCCAACACATGCCTGTATCTTTTTAAAAGTAAACATCAAGCACAGGGGCCAAAGATATTTTGGAAAAAGCACTTGACTGCTTCAGAGCCAGCAGGTGTCTGTCTTGGATGCTTTCCACATATCTCACAGGACAGGATTGCTTAGACGCAGTACTGAAATCCCAGGGGACTCCAGCCTCAGAAGGAAGCCTGCTCCCCCGCAGCTCAACGGCCGCTCCTCCGGGGCTTGCAGGGCTCTACCGAAGCAGGCAGGAATGCGTGGATCCCAAGGACCATGCGGAAGGTGCTGATGGGGTGGGCCCAAGGGTACTGCGGGGCCACCCCGTGTCCCTTGTTCTCACGGACCAGGGCTCAGGCACAGCAGGGAGAGCACCCACCACTGCTGCTCTAACAAGCAGAAGTTTTGAACCACAGCCATCGCTTGCAAAGCAGCTCGGTACAGGTGCGGACACGGGCGACGACTCACAAGTTTACAGCACGTGTGCATGAGGGCCAGTCAACGTAAGGAAAAAACATCATCTCTTTGTTCCACCACCAAACCCAACTGCACAAATACAGCGACTGCTCTTGCTGAAGTACCCGATCCCCAAAAATGCCACCGAGAGATAGCAAGCCTTATACTACCTTTGCAAGAGAAATAGCCACACACAAGCAGGAGAATGGCCTGATTATAAATACATAAAACAGTCTTAATTTTACAGGACAAATATTTTCATGAAAACACCATCTGGCCCAAGGTGCTAGCCTGTTATGTGCCTCTTCTTTAAAAAGAAATGATGAAAATTCTTTGCTCAAGATTCACCTTCCTGATCTTTCAACAACAGCCTCATTGAATCTTAGGCTGGTTTTTGGCTATGGGTCCGGTCAACTCACAGTGCCCATGGGAAGTCCAACGCCTGTGATAATGATGGGTTCAGAATACCGGATACAATGAATTTGAAAAGTGCAATATTAAAATAAATAACTTTAATTCCTAAGCCCACCTCTTCACATCCACAAAATACAAAAATCTGCACCAGCCAGACTGAAACTCTCTCACCAGATGATACTTCAGTGAGGCAGCACCTAAATGGGACATTCCAGAAAAAAAGCCTCTTTATTAAAAAAAGAAATGGTGCATTTTACTTTACATTTATTCAGAGATGCAGCTCCCCAATCGTTTATGAAACTTCTTTCATAAGATTTAGAAGGGGGGAAAAGGAAACAATGAAATGACTTATTTTTAATCTGGGGTTTAAAGGCTTTTTCTCTTTCCAAAAAAAAGTCCCACACACAAAGAAAGAAATTCAATGCAAACCTCTGTTTCTGTATCATGAAAGCCCCTTCAAGCACCAGAGTAATCAATTTCTCAGAGCTTGTGTGGTCTATAGCAAAAGCCAAAGAAGGTATTTAAGTTTATACAGCCTTCAGCATTTTGATGGATTGCTTTTGAAATACATGTTTAAATTTTATATCTTTTTTTACAGTTAGTTATGTCTTAAGAAAATGGTTACTGTCAGTAGAAAAAAACAGAAACAAAGGAGAATAAATGAAATTCAACCTGGTTTTGAGCTGCTTTCCCATTCTAAAATTCAAAGTTGCACCATGAAAACTGTTACAATCGTACTTACAGCACCCTACATTATATTATACCCAGTCTTATTTTAGCATCAAACACTTTGGCTCATTCTAACAAAAAAATACTAAATCAGAGCGGTGTTCCAATGCCAAGCACCACCTGATAAGCATCCACACAAATTTACAGGAACAGTAAAGCAAATACTTTGTCAGATGTGAGAGAACTCTCCACCTTTTCTTGAGCAGAAAGTCAAAGGCAAACCATAAATCACAATGCGAAAGGAGTCTTTGTCCTTACGGTAACCCCAATTTCCCACCATGAAAGACGACCATCTTGAGACAAGATTTTACAGCTGGGATTTAACTCACAGGGTGGAAGAAGTGTGAGATAGAGCACTCTTGTAGGTAGGAACAAACTTCTCCAACAGACTTCTCAATCTTTCATCAGTACATTTTGGATCCAATTCACTTACCATGTGGGAACAGCAAATGGGGAACAAACTGTGAATTCAAATAACTGTAAACTCAGCAAGATGTGGAAATAAAACACAGATGGTGCACTTCAGATTAAGGGTCAGCGTTTCAGCGTCGCTTTCCACTTTTACATTGTGATAGGTGATGTATAACAACCACCTCCTCCTCGAGACAGTGCTCTAATTAAACCATGACTCACTTAGGAAAACAAGGAGCCAAGTGATACCTCCACAGAAGCCTCCCTGCCAGTCGAGAGGAGCTAAGGTTACTTTATTAAGCTGCGGCTCATAGTTTTGCTGCTTGAGGATTAACATTTGGGAGTGGAAGTTGTCTCTGCTGGACAGACACAGCTGAAAAAAGTTTCTTCAGCTTTTCCAGCTCCCAGGCGCGCAGTGGCAGGGCTGCTCTGCCTGGCAGGGCTGTGCCCAACACCCGTCATAGCCCCTGCCACAGCACCCGCTTGGTCCCCTCTTCACCATCTACATCTGCAGCAAGATTTTGCAGAGGCTGCTCTGATTCCTGTTTGCAAAAGCCAAGAACACAACCACTGCTACCAGCATTACCCTGTACCAACCCTTACAAAGCGCCCAGTACTAAAACACCTTTGGAGGGCTGCATTGTGCTTGCCTGAACGTCCGGTTCATTTTATTCTCTAAAACCAATTTTGTCCTAAATCTCAGGAATGGAATTTAGGATGACTTGATTCTCACTGTGAAGTGTTAATTGCATGCCCAGGGCCTTCTAGGAAAGGGTCTGCTTGTAAGCACAAGTTCAAAGAAAAAATGAAGGAGTAAGTACAGATCAGATGACAGAAGAACTATAAATCTATAGGAGCTTGAAATGCGAGACAGAGAGGAGCAGTAGTGATTGTAAGGTGACTATTACCTTCAAAATATGCCAGAGGTTGTTTATCAGATCAGAGTTAATGAGGGAGAAATCTAATAGTACTATAATATTAAATTTACCATTTTAATGGTATCATCAATGTTCTATAATGTAGGCAATTTACAGAATGTCTGTCAATGTGATTCTCCGGTGAGGTTAGTTACACAGGAACAGAACTATCGCATCTCATCAGCTGTTCCCTTCTAGAAAACACTGGGTGTTTTGCAGAGGACTGCAGAAGGCTAAGTGAGATAGCAAAATATACGTTTAAAATTATGGGAATGCAAAAATGGGAAAGCTATTTATGAACATTATAGGATGTTTACATTCCTGAAAGAACTGGGTCCAGCTCTGCCCCACTGTCGAGTCCAGCCTTCCTACTTCGGCACTGCCATTTAGTGTCCTGCTGGGTTTTCCTCAACTCTCTTGCACATCTTGCAACACTTGTTCCTTTTCCCAAGATCTTACATACCTGGATTTAGAAAGAGCTGAAAATAACCTCACTATTCAAGTACATTTTCAGCTCTCATGTATTAGCCTCCTCTGAACAAAACAAAACACAAAAAAACCCCTCACCCCAGAAAAACATAAAAGATGGCAGCAGTAACGTCTTAGAAACCATCAGGCAAATGAGAGTCAAAAAATCCAGTTTCAAGTTTTTGATTACTAATTCAAGACCCGTGAACACTAGGAGATGGTAATGCTGCATTTATAAATATCCATCTCCTCATGTATTCAAGGAAGAGTTTGCTAAACGCAGGAGCTTCTTAATTTGGAGTTCCTCTTTCCTCCATCACCTGCCCCAGCCCCTCAGTTCCGAGGTACGCCAGTTCAAATTCCTAATACGGCAAAGATTGCCTGCACATTTTTAGCATATGACAGTCTCCCATTAAGTAGATTTAAATTTGGCAGAAAAATCCATACTGTAGTGGCAGTACTTGAGTTGCCATGATGGTCTGAGATAAAAATGAAGTATCATCAATTTATCTAATAAGCAATATTGCTTCTTCCTACAGACCTCCTTTTATCAACATTGTTAACCGTTCTTTCCCCAGGTAAATGAAGTGTTAAACCTGAAGTTTAAAGAAGAAGCACAGGTAGTGAATGAATGATGAAGTCTATAATATAATTCAATGGCAGATGATACTTCCAAGGGCCTTTGGTGCTTTTGTCCATCTTCAGCAGCCACAAGACCCTGCAAGTAAAACTGCTAGATCGCTATCCACCTGATTACTCTGTGATACACGTCTCATTTTGAAGATACATTAGTCTTTCAAAGAGCCATTTATTAAACATTTCCATTTAAATAATAATTTTCACAATGCTCAGAGAAACAGATGTATTCCCTCTTAAAACGCTAATTAAGAGTGGCCTGGGACATTACAAAGCCCTTTAAAAGGAATTCAGGGAACTAGTATCCCCCTTAAACAAATCTGTTCTGGCAATGACCCAGGTAATCTTGACTTCATAACTCAAAGCTCTAATTATTCAAGAGGACATTATAAAAAAAGGATACATTGAGACCTTTATGACTAATAGGAAAGATTTATTGCTCCTTCAATAGAGGCAGAACCAGGAATATTTGTTCTATTTTTTTCTGCCACCTTATTCACTGCGGGTGGGGGGGAAGGAAATCAATGAGGATTAATTTACAGAGTTATTCCTAGTAAAGGTACTGGGTATGACTCTCCCCAAAGAAAACCAGCTAGCAGCATCTAAACAGCTTTATAAATGATTACACGGCTAATCTCTGCTGAAATAAAGAGAGAAAGGATTTAGAGGACAAATACAGCACGCTTTATGTGAAGAAGCATGGTAACATTAAAAAAAAAGATAATTGTTTGAAGATGAAACATAGCAAGTCTGCAACCCCATCAAACCATCAGGAGCTTGCATCTGCCATTGCCCTCCTGGGCTCAGAGACTGTCATGGTAATAATATCTGTAACTGGGAATCACGCAGGCATTTCCTCCTCTGTAATGCCACTGGTTTCATCCACACTACAGTGCGAGTACCACACTGGACCAGAATAACATCATATAAATAGGATTTTCAGGTGTTCTCTGTTAAATACTGAGATCTTTGATGAAAGAAGCATGGGACTTCTGCAACTGTGAAATCACCAGGCAAATCAACACATCCAAGCACAAACATACCTATACAGAGCGATCGGTGCTTACTAGAGAGTTAATCATGAAATATCAAATGTGAATCCCAAACACAGATACGAGTGGAAGAACAGGTTAAAAAATGGCTACACTTTTGATTTTTCCTCATTTTAAACTGTTCCTTTTGCCTGGAACACTCATTCTGTTGGCTTGTAGCATAATCAATACACTGTAAACCTTGAACAGATACACGGCGGCGGTTGAAAAGAAATCAAATTGCCTCGATGAAATCAAAAACTGGGACACTGCAGCCTTCACAAAAGATCTAATCAGGACCCTAGGACACCGTATGAAAAATTTGGATGTAAGGACACCTATCACCTTTAACAACACGCTCTTCAGCAGATTTTCATTCTATTACTTTGGGGGATACTGTCGTTTGCCTCTTCTATAGATTAAATTGTGATGGTGAATAAAACTATGGCAGGATAGAGCCAGTTCTGAAGTAAACCATGTGGGGTAATTCATCCCCACCCCTTCAACCTCCAAACAGCAGTATCTGCGCTCAGCTCTCTTTTACTCTCTGCTTTCCAAGAGACCCACAACCTTAGAAACCTTTACGTTTTAAAACACATGCACAGACTTTGTTTGTACTACCTAAATACCCACTCACAGATGCTTTGGGGTAGTACAAAGCAACCGCAATGAAAAAACGCAAAATTAAGTACACTGGGGACTAACAAAGAAAACAAAGAAAACTAGCCATGTAATCTCTTCCCACACTTCTTACCCAAATCTCCTTTGGCAAGTGGCATGGGAGAGCCTATAAGGCTGAGCTCTTCTGCTTTGTACTGTTCTCTGGTGCCTCGTGCAATTTCAACTGGGTGTACAGTGAAATACAAAAAAGCTATTCCTCACAAATGGGTAAGCAGATGGAGCAATATTTGCTATCATAAGTGCTTTTATTTCCAAATGTAAAAAAAACCCACACCAAAAAAACCAACCACACCAATAGTTCCACTGGCACAAAATGCACTATTGATCTGAAAGGACAGACCAGACGGAAAAAAGGTCTGAAGTCTCCTGGATTAAACAGAAATGACTGTGTACAGAAAGGAACTGAACTACAGCGATGTTGGTCCTGTTGCTAAAAACAGGGTGTTTTCTCTCTCAAAAGTGAAAACACATCTGGTTCACTAATATGTGAAATAATTATATCCCTGAAAACTGCAGGGGACTCTGCTACAATTCGGCACTCCCTGGAACACAGCTACAAGGCTTTTCTAAAGCTACTGGTGGTACTCAGGATACAATCCCTGCTGAAAATACCCGAAAAAGTAAACGTGTGTACATTAGCTGGCATGGAAAATATGCCTCATATTCTTCAGTTAGATTAACTAACAAGAAAACGTTCTTGAGAAAAATTATCTTTACATACTGCTGGTACCTGCATACTGCACCCTAGTGATAAGGACACTATTTTAGAAATATTTAAAACTTTTTCCTAACATAAATCTTGTAAAACAATAATTATTTTTCATGTGTTAGAAAAAAAGATCAGTTTGCTGTTCATCACCTTATCAGTGGGGGCCTTCAAACGAATATTTCAGGGACGCTGCAACTTTTTCTCGTTACAAAAGCAGAATTACACCTTTAGGAAGGGAACTGCAACAAAAGGTACTTGGATAATAAATACGGTTGCAGGTCTGGAAAGCTTTTGAGAATTCAAAGAACATTTGTGTACATAAACTGATGATTTATTGCCTGTGAAGAAAAATAATGTGCACTGTCAGTGATTCTGTTTATCCTTAATAAAAATTAGCAACTAAAAATAACTTCGAAATTGTGACCCAAAGATCCCCACATGTAAAACCACATGCATTTTGTAACATAAAGGTCTTTCTGCTTCACTTCAACAATTTTTCCCAGTATTCTGATACACTATTATAGTCAATAGTCTAAAAAAGATATATCCCTTCTATCAATTCATTTTGAAGTTCAGAATTGCTAAAGGGGAACCCATTACTACAGGACTTTAAAAGCTATCCTGGGAAATCACCTAAGTCTGTGTGTTTGACAGCAGTTTCATCACATCCCAGCCCATTTAGGCTCTCTAGTCTCCAGTAGCTGCAGATGATGGTGGTTACACATATAGCAGCTTATCCAACTCCTGGAGCAACCGAACTACCCTTTGATAGTTCAATTATCCATGAAAACATTTAATCCAGATAATAAGGTTCAATGTACTCTTCTACATCTACTTGCTGAAGTTTGTCCTATAAATACTGTGTGAAGTTTCCTTATTTGATATTGTTCGTTTTCCTTAGAAAGGAGACTTTTCCTTTACACCAGCAAATTGTTTGGAATAAAGAAACTTATTCTCAGATTTCCCAGTGAAATGTGAGAGCGCTCAGGCCAGCCAGGTGCCTGGGTGTCACTGTCTTTTTCTAAGCCTCCTTACAGATCACTCGACACTTATGTTATTGATTTTTATCCATTTCTTTCCATTTTGCTCCACTCTCCCCTATAAGACTAACCACAACAGTTGGAGCTACTGTTCTGTAATTGAAGACAGAGGAACAGATCAAGCTCTGGGAAGGTGAGAGAACAGACAGCAGAAATGAAAGTGGTAAATCTCTAACGTTAAAATCTCCAGCCAATTAATCCCAGGGCATGTACTTGTTTTGAGAAAGTGAATCAGCTGTTGAATGATGACCTCCTGAGGTTTTAAAAGCCAATTTTAGGAAGAAGAGGTTAAAAAAAAAAAAAAAAAAAAAAAAAAGAGAGAGAGATTGCCAACATAGCGTCTAGGCTGACATCCAAGACTTAACTCTAGGCTAGCCATCACATTGTCCCTGTTTCATCTACCATGAAAATGACCTTGCACTTTCCGGAATTTTCCTTCTGAAGACCACAGCCTGGCAAAGAATGGAACTGCACAGTACTGAAATAAGATAAATGCAGAAAATACATGAATGGGTGGGGCGGAGGGGGGGGGGGTGGCGGACCACTGATCTGTTATTTCAGTCATGCCTGCAACAGCTATATTGTTTTGTCAAGTAAAGGTATAGATGCCAGACCCACCATCACTGCCTCTGCACGTCACATGGGACTGAAACAAATGGAGAATCAAGTACATGTGCTCAGAAGGAAAAAAAAAAACATGCTGAGATAAGCTTTTATGGAAATAATATCATCTCCTTGACTCTTCTCAATACACTTTGAAAAGAAAACTGGTGTCAGGTTGTTGAGAATAAGCACCTAGGACAAATGGCCAGTACTGCTTGTTTATTTTAAACAGATGCCCTCTACCATCATTTCAAAATGAGGAAGATAATCCTGTCTGTTCAGCCTACCGTGAACAGTGGTTTAAACACGCTGCTGCACTATAATGTTGAAGTAAGTTGCTATCACATATCTTTCTCAATTAACACCATTGTACAGATATCCCAAGGCAAGGCTACTTGGAAACACCTATTTAATGGATATATTCTTACACATACTTCCAACTAATCACATTTTCCACTAAGTAAATCTTCACATACACCAATCCTATTTGGGGGAGTTCTGCTCCTAGAAACACTCAGCCAGGATGTCAACACACTCTGCATCATGGACGCTCAGCCTCCCACCCCCAAATCAGGTGTATATGCACATCACACCAACTTCTGTTAGCACAGGTAGACTCAGGGATGCCACAAGGTGCCCCAGCAAGATGCCTCACACAGTTGGTAAACCCGCCCTTTTTGCTCTTAAGCGTTTAGGCTGCCAGAATTGAGCCGGAAAAAGTGAAATCCACACTAGAAATAAACTGTGGGCAAAGTCTCTGCATCAAAGCACTTCTGGTAGAATCATGGCCAATCAGTAATGACGAAATTGTTGCCAATTCGCAGTCTACTCCAAGCTCAATGGAGCCATTAACTAGCCCACAAACAGAGCATTATTTCTGGTGATCTTCATTAGGCACATCAGAAAACAGGAAAAATACGGTGCTTCAAAACAAAACGAGGCAAAGGGGATAGCTTGAGACTGGACCAACATCTTGCTAATCTGGATGATGTATTTGAGGTTTCTTTCCAGTTTTGACAATAGATTCTACATGCTAGGAATGAGAATAGTTCTTTATCTGAACACATAAACTTCAGCAAAGTTATTCTCCTTAAGTTGCTGATTTTTCTTAAGCAGGAGACAAAAATACTCAAAAAAAAAAAAGACTGACCCAGCCTGTGAAGTTAACAGTGAAATGAGAACATCAGGAAAAAAGTAAAGGAAATAACACACAGTTGGTTTAGCTGAAATAAAAGCCAGTTCACTGGCTGAACTGCCCTAACTCTTTCAAAGATTTGTACGTTATAAATGCATGGCTTCATTAGCACTTATGCACCATCCAAATACATAAATAAGGTGTCCTGCCTCTCTTCCTTACTCTGTCTCGGTCTAGATTAGGATGCTGAAGTTGTAAATTCCAGAGGAGAATGTTTTGGGTCTGTAAATAAACCCGTGGGTTTGGTGTGATAGTAACAGCAGAGCACTCACGACAGCACGAAAACCAAACTTGGAGGCCACCTGGAAGCTTGTCACAGTTGTTGTTTACTACAGATCTTTGCAGAGAAAATCAGCTCAGTGGGGAGCAGGGAGCTGAGGGTACAACGACTCAGAGGAGGCTTGCTGGAGGGGCAGAGGGCACTGAGGAGCGGGGGAAGAACTTCAGCTTGCAAAACTAACCGTGTTGTTCATCCACTTATTTCAATAATCCTTCACTTTTAGGTCCGTTTTAAGGTCTCTTTTCTTTATGACAGCTCCCACGTTTAGGGATGAAGTCCTCTGGTCTCTCAGAAAACTGTCCCTGTGTGACCCATTTAGGCAATGTCACATCCGCTTCCGGAGCTGGTATCATCCCACTCTCTTACCCTTGATTGTTTACCAGAAAATAAAGCAAATTCTTAACCAACTCTCCTAAAGTAAAAATCTAAATGATGCTTAAGCAGCGTGTCATTGTCACATGTAACAATGAGGTCAAGTCAAACTTTATACATCTTTCCTCCCCTCTGCTTGACCTCTGTCTTCTACAAAACTGTAGCTGTAACTGCACTCGGTTCCCGAGTCACCCAAGCACACAACAGAAGCCCTCTGGGTTTTCTCACCGCCTGTACCAAACTAGACAGAGCTGAACCACAAGGGATTCTTACTAGAATTTCCGGGAAAGAACTGGTTAACTTCACCTTTCCCCATTTTGCATTTACTAGTTATCACTTCATTCAGCCCTTATATTAGTGCAACAAAAAGCAGCTGTCAGGCCAAGCATGCTCAGTCCAAGTGACCTTGTGTTCTTGTTTGTGTTTACCACATAATCAGCAGGGAATTCCATTTTCAAAATACAAGACTTCATAATCCATTAGCACTAGAGATTGGTCCAGGGCTCTGGATTTACTGGTCACGTGTACCAAGGAATAAAAATATAAGTATACAGCTGGATTAATCTCCAGACCTGTAAAGCATCCCAACTCACCGTGTACGCAGCAGTCTCATTCAAATTCACAGATGAATATTAGCATCGTTCTTAAAAGCTACCGCTAATACCATCCCCACAGTACATGAAGAAAAAATTAAATGCTACCTGCTTTACAACTCAGAAGTACGGAGACACACAATAACTAACTCCACTTCTCAGATTTTCCATTTGTTTCATAAATGGAACATAAGAACTGATGTTCTTATTAATATACCAACAATCCATATCTCCCCCAGCTATTTCTAAAAGGCAGGAATCACTTTCACTGCTCTTAATTTTAAATCAAAAGTCTTTAGCGAGTCCAAGCAGTTTAGCTCACCATCAAGTTCAATAAATCAGAGAAAAGAATCGATGGAAAGCGTTTCAAAATGTAACCTTGGTAACGCGCAAAATACTTCCACAGAAGTTACACCCATTTGCTTTATTTGCCGCTTTAGAAATTGGAATATAACACACAGGCAGAAGGGACATTAGCATCACAACATTGCATCTCCCGAACCTAACATTGCATGTGCTCTCCTAGAAGGCACTGTCCGCAGTATGCTTTAAAAACCTGCAGCCTGGCAAGTTCGATGATTGAAAACTAATCATATTTCATGTTGACAAAATGGAAAATGGAAGTGTTCGACAGAAAATAATAATCCATATTTATTCTTTATGTCCATGCACAGCACTTTAAACGTAGTTTGGTCCATGCTTTCCACTGATAAAATGAGAATAAACTCAATGGTGATATACAGCATCTGCCATTTGAAGAATCAACATTTGTCAGTGTTACCACACAATTTTAACTGTGGTCCTACACAGTCCTCCTGCATCCAACACTTAGATTGAAAATGACTATTACTCTACATACCATTATGTGATATTTTGGGCAAATACCGATCTTGAGTGGCAACATCATTATTCATTATTTATATAAGTCTACCAGGATAAAGATCCTCTGATTCATGTTGAGGTGGAAAACTTCACAATATTTTGCTGCTCATCTCAGTGTGCTGTATCTAACATGTTTACTAGTTCTTATCCCAGCCTGATCTGAAAGGCATACCACTATCCCCACAGCCCAAGTTCAAGCAGAAAAACCTTTGCTTTATAATAGCCTCTCCTGGCAACTGGAGAATGCCAAACAGAGCAATGAAACTGGATCATTCTCCACTCTGTACATCTTCCCAAAATGCCACGGATAGTCTGATTTTGAGTAAAGATTCTGAACTTCTAAAGATTACACTCTAAAATTCTCAGGTTTTTTTCTCCTGGTTGTTTTCTGATTGAAAAAGAGCATTTCTTTCTCAGCTTAACTACCTCTCGCTGCTTATCTCCTACTTGAATCGAGGATGACCTTCCAAAAGTGGCAGTTGCCTGCTACAACGGCACCCAGCCATAAAATGCTGTTCAATTTCACAAGTTAAATAAGCATCAGACATAAAGCTCTGCTAAGGAAATAAAAGTAAAAGCAGTTTTTTTATTCATAGGTTTCAAACCAATAAAGGAATGTTCACCATAATGACGCTAATGAAGATTATTTCTAAGGCAAATACTCATTTAATGGCTGCTTTTTAGTTTGTTTTTTTTCTTCACAGTAAGCATCACAGGCCTGCATCAAACCATCAAATGTTCCAAAAAGCTGAGTTCAAGGATGAACTGGTTTCCTTTTGAACCCTACCTGAACCCTATCTACTGTCACACATGGAAGTCTGCCCAAGCTGAAAACTGAGTCTCCCCTGGAGCCGTGCACACCACCATATGAAGGCTCTCTCCAATAAGAAAGAAAAAAAAAAAGAAAAAAAAAAAAAGAAATTCTACTACATGTAATCCACCAGGTCAATGTTTTGTTACTTACAAGGCACAGCATGGCGATAAAGGTTATCTCTAATAGTCTGCTGCAGATCGTGATCCGGTGATCCTTTCTGAAACCTCTGGTTGAGATAATGTCTCAAGTCTTTGTTCAGTCTGCTTCCTGCAAAGAAAAAACAGCCATTTATTTATTTCTAAACGCACACAATTAACATTTCCAATTCAGGCAAATGTTAGACTTCCATTCAGAGTCCCCTAAATTATGGCATGCTGACTTTACGAGCGGAGGCTCATCTTCCTCTACAAATGGCTAATTACCAAAAATAACTCGCTGTAAACAAGAGGTCTCTCTTGTCTCATAATGCATCTTTCTTCCTGTGGTGTTAAACAGATCATCATTCCCTTTTATCACTTATTTGTCAGAGCAAATGGAGAAAGACAGATGATGTGAAAAAGAAGAAAAATAATAAAGGTAGAGTATTGCTTTTGCAACTCACTGGAGGGTGAGCTGGGCAGACAGACAGAAGGCAAAGGCTGCTCCCATTAGAGGTACTAGTATAGCTGAACATGGCACAAAATCAAACAAGTGCTATACTTTGCACTGGTATCTACCCTAGCACACAGCAGGAGTTAGAAAAGAATTGATTGAAGGAATTAAGAGCATCCAAAGTCCTTAAAAACAACACAATAATATCCGACGCTTTTCACTTAAATCTATTTATTTCCCCATTCAGTTTTGAACACCTTCAGAAGCGTGCGAGAACAAAGATAAATTAGTTGAAAACAAAACAAAGTTAAAAAAAAGAAAAACCACCACAAAAACAAAGAAAAAGAAACATAGTTGTTAATGAACATTGCTAGCTGCTGAACACCAAAGACTTTCTTGTAGCAGAACACATGAACTGGAGCAACTTAATGAAGTCTTTTCTGAGAAATTAAAAGTTTCCAAGTTTGGAATAACATTGACATTAATTTGACTAAAGAGCAAAAACAACCCCAAGAGAACATAGAGAGAACAGGGATAGAAACTCTTCTGTTCTAAAAAAAAAAAAAGAAAAAGAAAAAACAAACAAACCAAAACAAAACACTGGAGAAGCTTCAGAGAAACACAACAAGGATGATCAAAATCTGGAGCAGTTGCCATACAAGGACCAAGAAAGTAGGCTGGGATGGTGCAGCCTGTTGTGGACATCGGTCTCCAACATGCCCAGAGGGCGGGTGGGGACTGGCTGCTCCCTGTCTCTCCCAACACAAGGACTAGGAGACAACAACCAAAACTAACGGGAGCTTGGTTCAAAACCACACAAGAGTGGCAGTAGTTCACACAGGCTGCAGCAGACCTCCTTGCTGGAGAGCACGAGAAGCTTCTTGAGGAGCTTCGAGAGGAGACTGGAAAAGCACTTGAAGACGGACCTATTGGGGGTTGCAAAAGAGGGTACAGGAAATCCCTTGAGCTGAAAATGAATTGCTAGTGGCTGGGAGATCTGGGAACAGAAGTGAGGGTATATTAATATCTTGCTCTTTTCCTTTTTTTTGCTAGGCATCTTGTTTATGGCCACAGCTGGAGCCAGAATGCTGGGCTACATGGACCTTGGGCTGAACCACTGCAGATGTTTCTACAGTCTTTCATAATTTGCATTATGATTTTTTTCGATTGTGAATATGTAATGCAGAGGTCATCTCAATACTTGTTAATACTGAACATAGCATCACAGTTGCAGATTCCTGGCTGGAGCCTTTCGGAATCCCTGCAGAACAAATCAAGAATAATAATACTGCAGCGGAGTGCAGTTGGACAGTGAGTCTGGGAGGCAGCAGCGGTACCAGACAAATGAGAAAAAGTGTGGACTATTAAATAACCATGGGCAGGAACAGCCTGTCTGCTTAACACAGTCCTGCAACATTTTAACATAAATGTTAGTTTAAAAACAAAACTAAACACAAAAGACCGTAGTCTGAAATACTAAGTCAAATTCTTAAAAATAAACAGGTGTTTTCTATTCAGGTTCTCCAGGCAGGTTTTGTTTTGTTTTGTTTTGTTTTTTTGTTTTGTTTTTTTTGTTTTTTTTACAGATTAAATATCGTATTGAAGAAAGGAAGGCTTAGGCAGCAGACTCAGCTATTGAAAGAAGGAAAAAATTTTGAAGACCAAGATGCTCATTACAGAACAGCTCAAACAACAAAACTGAAATTAAGGCAGATAAAACTGGCTCATCAGACTTTCCTGAGTTACCGCAGTGACACCCCTCACACCAAGAGTAGATTATCAACCCATTTTCTAACAAACGGTCTCCAGTTATTGCACTATAAAAATGGTTTCCCACATAGGAGGCACTTGCAGGGCTTGGTAGATCCGTGGGCTACAGTTTTCCAATATCAGAGCTGACCTCCCAAACTCCAGATGTTTTATTTCATACCACAATGTTTTACTCCAGAGGGAGACGGGGCACAGAAAGAGCATCTGCTGAAATAGTAAAGCATTTCTTTATATTTTTAACTAAACAGTCAGTATTTTTCTTTGCACGAGGCAGTAAGACAAGGTGGTTTCTCATAGCAAAAGGAACAAATATGACAAACAGTTTGGACATAATGCAAGGGCTTGTTCCAGTGAAGAAATTAATGCACTGAACTGCATGCATCATATAACGTAGGCTTTCTCCTGAAATACTGCGTGATTCATGATTCAATGATTAATGTCACAATAATGTCTAGAGGTGAAAAAGCTCTGCTGAGCTAGGGGTTGTTTAACCACAGAAAATATGCAATTTACTGATGATATCTGCTTTTAGCTTCCCTCTGTGCCCATTCCATCTAGCATCTCAGTCTATTACGGCCCCCGCTGGAAAGTTTGGTTATTTGGTTTGTGCAGTAGCTGGGATTTCCCAGCTGAGTCACTGATGCACTAGCCAAGATGGCAGTTGCAAAAATAGGGGCTATAGCAATACTTACACTCACATGATTGTCCCCTCAGGGAGCTCACAGTGATGCTTATTTCTATTACATGTATTTTAAATGGGGAGAAGAAAAGAAAGAGAAAAAAAAAACCCAACCCAAAACGATTGCTAAGCCACATTTTTGTTGCTAAAATCCAGAAAATTCTTGATGGAAATAAAGGCTTCTTGCAGCCTTGATGATCTCAGCTCAGCAGCTGCTGAGACCACGGCTGTGGACAAAAGCAGGCTCACCCCATGCAACTCACTTCAGAGCACGGAAGAAGAAAATGAGCTAACACAGGAACTAACACCATGTTGAAAGCTGCCAAAAGGATCCACCCTGGAACACGTTGGATTCTTTACCATTTCAAATGTTTCAATCCACTCTGATTATCTTTTCCAAAAATCTCCTCAGACTTGAGAGGGCACATGCTTGATACTGGCATTATTTAGTATATTCTAGTGCTAAACACAAGTTTACGAACACTGATAAATTCTTTTTGAGCCTGAACTCTATGCACCCACAATTCTTGAGAATCTGAATGATATGCCAGTGACATTTCAGCAACCTCATGTGTACAAATTGTAGCAGTAAAATTCATCCTTACCCTCAGAGGCAGCCCTTGCTTGTGCACGGTCCCTCTGAAAATAGTCTCACCCTCTGATGGCTTCTGTCCATACACCAACCACCACCAGGCTGGGTTGAAGGGCTGGTGCCGAAAACCACCTGTTTTTATGCAAAAGTCCTTCCTTTGTAAAGTCTAATTCCATGCATAAGTTGTGCTCAAGAAAATACCTGGCTGCAGTTTCCTTAGTGATAAGCTGTGTTAACCAGAAGTATACTATTGCCCTTCAAAATGTTCTCAAGGAGATTGCATCTTATGTTTACTCTTTGGTGATTCTTTCTTTTCTCCTCTGGTAAAAGCATGGAAAGAGGTCTTACAGTGATAACGGGGGAGGAACAAAAGATGCAAGCCACAAACATCGGTTTCCAAGCAGGAGGATACAAGTCTTATGTGTTAGCGGTCAGCTCTTCCTGCTGGCCAGGACAGGTTGGAAATGCATTTATTTGCACACAGAAAACTCATCTTGTTATTTCTGTAATCAAAATTAGGTTGATCCAGCTAGCTTTAGAAAATCAGACATAAAAAAAATGCAAAAAGAAATTATTGCCTACAAAACTAACCAAAATTCATATTTTTAAGCTTTAGAAGTAAAAGATGTTCAAAGATTGGTTTTTGTTGTTGCAACAGTTTCCTTCCTTTGTTCCCCCATGGTGAACGAAACCAGTGTCTGTCTTTATGTGAAGATACAGGCAGAGAACCAACCTCCCACTGCATTGCTCCCCATTGTACTACTGCAAATCTGAGATGTTTCCATCTTATTATCTGAATCCTTCTTTACCTTTGAATAAAACAAAGGGCAACTCGCTGAATGGCTGGTTTTCTCAATGATTCTTAATTATTATACTGCATTTTAGAATACATCAATCGTCATCCCAAACCATTACATCATAAAAATACCTTAATAGCAAGCACAATCCCCAAGGGGAAATAAAACCGTCTCTCATAGAAAAAAAAAATAATATTACTGAGGTACAGTTTTCTGAGAAGAAATATACTGTGCTTGTCAATTTTGTGGAGATAAATATGTAACATTGATGGTTTTGTGATTAATGAAAAGTATTGACTGTTTCTAAATACACTTCTTTCAAACCCTCAGTTCTCTGTCACACATTTCTCCTCCAACAGTTACCTAATATTAGAATCACTAGAGAAACTATGCTTTGCATTATGCTCTGATGGTTATTGCTACAATTTCCAGTTTCTGCAGGGGAGAAAGCTGTGTACCAGATCATGGAACGCTGTTGTTGCTGCATAAGAACATCCATCTCTTCAAAAAGCACTACCACCAGCGAGCAGCAGTGCAGACCTGGGGGGCTAAAAGCCTCTTGCCTTATTGACATACAGGCTTCCAATAAGGAAAGCAGACTGCATAAATGACCAAGCAAAAACTGATTTTTTTCAAGAAAATCCGAGCATGAACATCACAGGGCTAGCTGAGAGCACCTTCCTGCCAGCTGGCAGATAGTCTATGCCAGAACTGAGCAATATGTACATTCTGAAGATATATTTTGAACTCATGTTTTATGCATTTGGAAACTATCATTTTATAGTTTATGTTTATATTAATTACTGAAGCTGTTTTATCCCATTTATATTTTGAGATGGTCATAGATAATCCTGATAAACAGCTACACTCTGACAGAGCCTGTAAATGCTTGTGCAAAGATGGGTCAGGGTCAGGCCCAGGACACGGTGGTCTCTGACCTATATTACACTTTTATAAGCAGGTTTAAACGAGTATATATTTTTCCTTTACTCTTCTTTGGGAAGACTACCAATTGCTGCATTCACAGTCACTGATAGCATCTGAACTGGAAAAATCCATTTTCTATCCTTGAATTGCAGCAGAATCCCCTTTCTCTTGTCGGGATCTCCATTTAAAGGCGTCTTTAGCAGAGGGATTCTCTGTGGGCAGACAAAGACCATTTCAAAACAACAGGGCCATGAAGCAATGAGAGGTTAAAGGCCTTGCTAAAGGGATAAAAGTGCAATAGAGTCATCTGGATTAAGACTCTCTCTCGCTGCCCTGATGTCTACATCATGAGGGAAGGATTCAATTTTTTAAAGACACAAAGATTGCACGTGTTGGATTTGCAATATAAACCCCTGATTATAACATACTGTCTTTCATCTGGAGATCTCTATCTGAAGGTATTTAACGAACATTAATAAGTTATCATGGTTGGCAGGGTTTTATTTCTGTGCTACAAGACACAGAACTGCAGATAAGGGTGGAAAAAAAATCCAAAACAAACAAAACAAAAACCAAACCCCTCACTCATTTAGAGGCACGAGCAGAGAACCTGCAGCTCACATTTTCTAAAGCAGTGAGAGGACTTGCAACCTCAGTTGACTGGCCTTACAGACTGTGTGACTTCAGTTGTCCTCCTTTCTCCAAGGCTGCTGCTCTACCCAGATGACAGGACTCAACACAAACTCATCTATAATTAGAGGCAAAATAGCTGCCCTCAGTGGTAAAGTATTTTAAACCCATCATCTCCCTTACCAAAATCACATAGTTTTTTTAGAGAAATGTTAAAATATTAGTAAAGTAACTAAAGACAACTTCTACGTCTGTTGTTGAATTCTTACTAAAAAGAAGGGTGTAGACAGGGCTCCTGGGAAGCAGAAGCCACTTCTTGACACTTTTCTGTACAGCACTTGGCACACCAGTAGTGCCAAGGCATTGCCACTGTGTCTTACTAATGCTCACAATGGATCTTCCTCAAGTCCTCACATAAAGGTGGCCTTGATACTCACATATATATTTTATTAATCTCTGGAGAGACTCATATTCTATTTCTGGATCAATTAATATAATAATATTCATGGCAAAGTCCAGTAGGCAGCAGCCCATCTTCAAAGACAAAATGAAGGCTGAGTGGATTTTTATCATTTAGCAAGACCACAATGGTAACCACATCATCATCAAATATTCCTAATCCCAGCAGTTGTTACACAAATGACAATAGTTTGTGCTATATCATTTCATTCTGTCCCATCCTTGTCTTCCAGCTGCTGTCCAAAAGTGATTATAAATAATGGGGCTATAAAAGCCATTCAATAATTAGAAGATTCATTGGCCATATGCCAGCAGTGACAAAAGAGAGTGATTTATGTAAGATGAGTCTGTCACATCTGCCAAATCACAGTTTCATTACGCCTGTGGCTTTAAGGTCACAGTTTAACACTGTTCGAATAGCCATTTGTCAAGGGGGTGCTGGGGAGAAGAGGTGAAATACGTCATGGTTTTGTTTGCTTTCTTGTTTTAACTACTAAAATAAATAAGTAAATAAAGTCCAGTACCTACGCTTGTTATTTCACGTCTCCTGCGAGGTCAAAGACACAAGGATATAGAGTACGACACAAAGCACTCATCATGGTTGGACAGAGTTCAAATAAGATCACAAAGCAAAGACATACAGTTTAAAAGCCTTAAGTATTCATGCGGCTTCTTAAATTCAATATAATCTAAGCATGTTCTATCTTCCAGTCACCCATGAAATGAAGGCACCTTGTAAACCCACAACATGTTGGTAAATTAATTGCTACTACATTTTCCTAACACAAGTAAACTTAAAAACCCTTTATGGCTCAGTGTGCTAAAAAGATATTTAAACATTGCCATGGGAGTTCAGCTTAACAATTAACATGGCTCAGCAGACACCTGATTTGATTCCAGCTCTATTTTCTTCTCTTTTTTCCTGTATTAAAAACAAACAAACAAAATCCTCCAATGAACTTTTATTGATGAGTACAAACCAGTCCCATAAAGTCCAGATGTTTGGATGTCCACATAAAAGCTTCAATAGCCTCGTCTATCATTGTCAACGATTGCTTTCATACCAATTATGAGAGTCTCTATTGACAAAAACTACTGGTCTGAGGGTAGAAACTGCATCTTTGTTGGAAATGCTACATCCAGTCCCAATCAGTATATTACTTGAATTCATACCAGCCTGCTACAGCCAGACTCCAGATAGATGAACTGCTCAGGTACGAGCCTAGACATTTCTGTTATTCTAACAGATCCATACCACCACCAAAGCAAAATGACTGCCCATCCTTTACCTACCTTCCTGAAGTAAAACATAAAACACTTTCCAATTTTTATGCTTTAAAACCCTCTCAGAACAACAAAGCCACATCCACTGCAAAATTCTTCCAGTGGAAGGAAATTATGATAAGCTGGAGGGTTGTGCTATAAAGAATTGCACAAAGTTACAGGATGAACTACCTACACGGCAATAAAACTCAACTTTGATGGAGCATGGTTAAGACTTCTGCAGCAGCCTTGCTGCTGAATCAGCAGAAAGCACTTCAGTGCAGCTAGTAATTCCTGTCTGGAGAATGAATAACACTTGTTACTTTATTACTAACAGAACTTCTTAAAATATTATTTTAGGTGTAAGCTGTGAATCTGAAGGAGATGTATTCACTCAAAACTTTCAGGTCGTGTTCAGAATCAGGAGCAGGCAAGAGCTTTCTTGGCACAGTACCTTTTGGTATCGCTCTCAATCTGCATGGGTGAATGAACCAGCACTGAGGTGGTAATTCAGCATTTGCTGCTACAGTAATGCACTTAACAGATCATAAATCCACGGTGAAACTATTCTGCGAGCACCTAACCTAATCTACTGTATTCGTAGGGTGCTCCACCTTATTTTCTGTGCATTAATAGTGATTCATATTTCTAGTATAAATTTAAACAAATAGTCTTTCAGCTGAGAAGTGCCAAAAAAACCCATAGAGCTCAAGCTTGCAGGTTGAGAAGCAAAAACATTATCATTCATACACCAGGCCTGAAAATTTTGAACACTTGTGACAAATACACTTCCATCGCTCTTAGCTGAATTCAGATCAGCAACGCCAGCAAATGCAGCAGAATGACCAGCCTTTTTCCCCCTTTAGCCTTTTCAAGCTCCTGGTGCCCTCAGGTTTCAACCTTGAATTTCTTGAAGTTCCTGGAGAAGAAACCTTCCTTCACCCTCTGACATCCTTGCAGCCCAGGACAACCCTGACCTGGGAGAGAGGGAGGCCACACAGCCACAACTGTGGCTCCAGGAAGGGAAGCGTGGTTTGTAATGGACGGTGCCTGCAGGAAAGCTATTGATTACTAACATGTTCGACAGCAGGATGTTCTACAGCTCTGGATAACATTGACAATGCTCTCAAAGAACAAGAAAAAAATGGATAAAGTATGAGTCTCACAGCATCACTGCAGGCAAATACATCCTGAAGCTTTAAGCCACTACAATATTAGAACACTTGCCAATTCAAGTTCTTTTTTTGTCAGAATTCAAAGGAGAGCCTGGACAGGCATAGCTCAGTCATCCGAGAGATACTGCATGAACTATGGTAGAAATCCAATCTTTCTACCTCAAGAAGAAACTATTTTATTATTTTTTTAAGAGTGTTGTTTAACTACATCTACAGTCCTGGATCCCTTCTGTGTCTGAGCAGGTCAAGTTGTCCACAGTGTTGGTGGGTGACACAAACTGCTGAGGGTTGCTAAAGCTGCATCCACATGATGGAAAAACCTGATCCTGTTGATCTTTGTCACAGCTTTGCTGCAGGCTGCAGCAGATTTCTATGCAGAGGGGTCCTACCTTAAAGTAAAGGCATGAGGAAGAATATGAGGATATTTTCTGCTCCTCTCTTCTTAAAGCTTTTGTTATCTTTTGTGTCCATAGGGAGCCTATAGCACCATGACACTGAGTAAGAGATGACATTTCTCCAGAGAAAGTGGCAACTGTACCTGCCCCAGGAAAGTCCAGAAGGAGGGAAAATCTAATACACATTAGGCAAAAATATGTGTAACAAAGCATGGAGCTCAAGCAACAAGAACGTGTGATAAATAGAAGAGGGGAAAGAAAGTTCAGCAGTATTAATGACTGTTGGCCAGGCATACCGCTAAACGTATTTGAACTGGTCAGGCACAGAGCTTCAGACACATGGCTTTACTACATCCATATGATGCTGGCAGATGTAGAGCCAGCCAGGGTGCTTCTTGCCTGCAGCATAGTTAATCATGAACCCAACTAACTAAAAGCTGGAGATTAACCACTACTACTTTGCTGTTGACTCATAGGATTCACCAAGGGTAAATTGTGCTTGACAAACCTGATCATCTTCTACAACAAAACAACCTGCTCAGTTGACATGGGGCGAGCGGTGGACATTGTCTACCTGGATGGCTCCCAGAATTTTGACACGGATCCCCACAGCCTCCTCCTAGAGAAACTGATGCATTACGGTCTAGGCAACTGGTCTGTGTGGTGGGTGGCGAACTGGATGACAGGCCACACACAGAGGGTGGAGATAAATAGCTCTTTTTCAAACTGGCAACCTGTCACAAGTAGGATCCCACAGGGATTGATCTTGGGCCCAACGCCGTTTAGTATCTTTATAAGTGATCTGGATGATGGGGTCAAGTGTCCCCTGATGAAGTTTGCTGATGACACCAAACTGAGTGGGGAAGTGGACACTTTGGAAAGGAGAGCTACCCTGCAGGAAGACCTGGATAGGCTGGAAGAGTGGGCTAACAAGAACCTTATGAAGTTCAACAAGGACAAGTGTAAGGTCCTGCGCCTGAGAAAACATAACCCAGGAGTGCAGCAGAGACTGGGATCTACCTGGCTAGGGAGCAGCTCTGTGGAAAGGGATCTGGTGGACAACATGCTCAATATGAGTGAACAGTATGCTGCTGAGACAAAGAAAGCTAAGAGGATGCTGGGTTGCATCAACAAGTGCATCACCAGAAGAGATAGAGATGTCATTATCCCACTCTACTCCGCACTTGTCAGGCCACACCAAGAATACTGTGTTCAGTTTTGGTCCCCACTATACAGAAAAGTATATTGGAATAATCTGCCTCAGGAAGTGCTGGATTCCCCAACGTTGGATACTTATAATATTCGGCTGGACAGGGTGCTGGGCCATCTTGTCTAGACTATGCTTTTGCCAAGAAAAATTGGACCAGATGATCCTAGAGGTCCCTTCCAACCTGGTATTCTATGGATTCTATGAGTCTTCTTTTCTTTCCTCAAACTATTTTCAAGAAATGCTGCAAGCTTTTGCCTTAGCTTTTTGTTTTCCTTTTTCACTTTGAAGAATCCACAAACACAAGACAAGCGCAGACTCTCAGATGGTCCCTGGGAATGACAGCAGAGAGCAAGGTGAGAGAAGGGACCTGCTAGGATCAGAGATGCAGAATATTTTCCTACTAAAATAAAAAAATCTCCAAGATAAACCATAATACTAATTAACAGCCACACACGCTATAAGGTTTTCACAGGAAAGCTTGGGGAAGTAGGTGTGCAAAGAACAAAAGTAATACAACATCCTCTAGACTTGTTTTCAGTAAAATCTGGATAAGCATCACACTAAATACTTCAGACAGTTCTGTGGCCAGATCAGTGTTGAACTAGAGGCTTAAGTTAACTGGCTGACAATCAAGCTGTGACATTAAAGTCATGTCCATAAATGCTTCCTCTTAGTGGTGACCTTAAACCAAGCGCCCAGAGCAAAGCCTCAGCTCTGCAAAACTTTACAGAAAGCCAGACCCAGAGGTGAACTTAGGGAAGCAGAGACATTCCTTCAAGGAAGGCATTTTGTCTTGCACACAAAGACACTGCTGTATTAGGGCTTTTTGCACTGTGTGTTCCAGCAAGGAAAAGCTATGAGGAGTACGAAGCGGTCATCAGTGGCAAGAATCGTTGATGTTGCCACGTAGGCTTTTTAAAAAAAAAAAGAAAGTAAGGAAGAAAAGAAAAAACCTCCTACACATCCGAAGTGAATGCAGAATGAAATCATTGTAAGAGAGTGGCATGGGATGCAGCCTCTTTCCATGAGCAGCTCTGAAAGATTCAGCCTGAGTGGCTCGTGCCCTGTCGCCACTAAGCCTTTCCATCAATGAACACAGACTGGGCTACGTGATCACTGCAATCTTCCGGTAATACTTCATCAGGAAAGTACAGCCTGCATGGGAGCCACGTAACAGCATTTGTCACTGACACATACTCTGTATAACTGTGTAGCATGAAGCAACCTGGATAAGGGAGCGTTGTTTCTTTTCCTTTGCTCAGACTCAAAGCTGCCAGTGAGTATTTTTCTGGGATGCAGGGAGGGCTTACAGGAGGCAGCAGAAGCAGAGTAGGGGGTGAAGAAGGAAGTGCAGATAGATTAGTAAGAACAGGAAAATCAAGATGAAAAGCACTTGCAGTTTTTCACTCAAAGGCAACGACCCGTTTCTGGAAATTACATGCATATCTCTCTGTGTCTCCTGAAAGGAGTTACCATATGTTCTAAAAGTAGGATATAATATTTGAGCTGTAAAAGCCAAATCAGCTTGAGAAACAGACGGCATTACAATGCTTTAGCAGAACAAGCCCCACATAACAATATGCCAACAAACTCATTTTCTAGAATGGCACTAGCAAAATATTTGCAAAATCTGAAACCCATTCCCTAAATACAGCCTTTGATTCTTCCAGAAAAATGGGAAAAAATGACATATATGCCTGTATTCGGTAATTTTGAGTAGCTACTCATATTCTTTGGGGCTTTTTTCCTTGCTCTTCTCTAATTTAAGCATAGGTAGTAGGTTTTGGTGCTTATTTTTTTTAAACGTGACCTCAGACTCCTTCATCAGTCAAGCTAAGTCCCTTTTCATCCTTGTTCTTCCTTGATTGCTAGAGGGACAAACTCCCGTTGCCCAGCCAGGTCACCTCTGAATACTAATCACAGCTTTATAGTTTTCACTCAGCCCTCACTGGCTCCCGGGCATATGTCAATATTAACGGCCTGATTTCCAGAGGTCCCGAATACATAAAATCTAATGCTGAGAACCTGTGATGGTCAGGCCGTAAATGCACACCAAATGCAGACATTACCACAACACTAGAATTTTGATGCTGCTTTTTTTATTATTTTTTTCCTCACAAGTATCTCTATCAGACAGAAAATGGTGGCCTTTTTGGAAGAAACCAGCTACAAATCATAATGTGTCTGTTTGAAGCTCTGTTCAAAGCACGTGCTGACCAACAGCCCATTCTCCGGCATGGCTGGATGATAGACACTCAGGTGCACTAGGTGTTTCACCAAAGAAAAATAAATATTTTTTTCTCTCTCCAAATATATTCATTTACACAGAAACAAGATCTGCTGAGAAACAAATCCAGAAAAAAGAATTACTGTGGTCTCGCAGTAGGAAGTAAAGGTCCTGTTCTTACAACGTTATTTTCAAGAAGAGTACAACTAAGCTTACCGTGTGATAGACCTGCTTTTTTTTTGTTAGTTTTTGTTTGTTTGGGTTTTTTAAGTATATAATTACACATTTGTGGACATATAGAAGAGACACCAAACCACTAACCTACAGTACATAAAGGAAGCACACAGGCAACAACACTTTGTGATTTAGAAAGTCAGGCCGTCAAAGCTGAAAATAATTATGAGCTAAATCTGTTGGGGAAAAAAACATTCAAACAGAAAAACGTGTATAACAGTTGGGAGCTGTTGAAGCACACTTTACAAGACGCACAAGAAGCCACAAAAATCAAGTAAGAAGGTCACACTGGTTAAAAAACCAACCTGGCTTGTAAGGAAAGTGACTGCAGCTTTTTTTAACTTCGTATTGTAGACAATAGAAAAACAAGATCTAAGAAACTGGACTAGCTCTGGTTAATTATTCTGACAAATATTTTTTTGTTTTATTTTTAGTCTACAATTGGAAGAGTTTTCTGATTGTTGGAGGATATCCTTCATCCCTGGAAAATGTTACATCAAGACTGAATGTTTTTCTCGAAAAAATATGTTCAAGTTTAAAGTGGAATTGATTCAAACTAGTCCTTATAATGTCCTGAGCTATTACTTGGAAATCTAATTTAGAAAGACAGTGCTGAACGGGTAGGTAAAGGATGTGGAAGAATGGGAGATCCAACAGCAATTTAGAAAGAGTTCAGGGTAAAATGATGCAATAAGCTAAATCTTTTCAATTGCTCAGTTGACCAAGAATCTACGCAAGTTCAAAAATCCCAGTGGTAAAAGGAAGGCATTAACGTGCCAATTCTGTAGTAAAAGCAATTCAATACGCAGCATTATGGGCCTTCCTTTTGTGCAGGAAATGGAAATGAAATTCTAAAATAAGATTTTAAAGCATTGACAGAATAAGTGAGTTGGCTGGAGCAAGCAAAAGGTATGGCAGGCCAGTTTGTTATGAGTTTTAATAAAGTACTACCATATCTTATTGGCAAAACTCAAATTGTCAGCTAAAGTGAACAAGGGCAATGTTGCTGTTTGCGATTCCACACACAGTCATGCAAAACAAAAAAGACCTTGATTCTCAGGATGGTCTCTTCCATGTAGAGCACCCTTCTCTTCTGTAACCGCCATGTTAAAGGCTGGTCAATGACAGCAGATAAAATATCAAAAAACTCACATTCAAAAACAAAAACCAAACGACCTTGAATAGCTTTTGTCTCTAACATAAATCTAATACCTCATATAAAGCAAGTTTGGCAATAAAAAAAAAAAAAAGTACATGAAAAAGCTTACTAGGCTCTGGAACAAACATCTTTGCCTTGGTCACAAGGTCTTGTTTCCTTAATGTGTTTAGGAGCGCCTGTATCATGTTTCTGTCACCCTTACTTTTCCCCCCTAAGAAACAAATATGAATATTACAGATGGTAAAACCCACATTTTCTCAAACAGGAAATAAATGTTTATATGTGGCATATAGCAAAATATATATTTCCAGAGACAATAGCTGCAAGAGTTAGATTTATTAGTGCAGGGCAGGAATTTTTAATGGAAAACACATTTTTGGGGATAAGAATTTTAATTACAAAGAAACAGCACACAAATGGCTCCTTTAGATTTAAAGCAGAGCAGTTCTACAACAAAATCAAAAGGACATGGTCTCTTTTGGTGAAAAATAGAATATTGGAATAAAGAGAGAAAAGCTCGACTCGAGGATACGGCGGGTTAGACATTTTCCATGGAATGCTTTTGATCACAAAATGGCATTTGTCAAAATGAAGACATTCTGCAGGAACGTGACATTTCTACAGAAATCAGACATAGCTCTGATGGGGCCTTTTCAGATCACGCCGCAGCTTGCCAGGCTACCCTCACCCTGGCCACAGGTTCCCAAGTTTCCAAGCTCAGTCCAGTTAAGCCCTTCTGCCCACATGCCGCATATCTCTCCCCTCTTATAATCCTTAGAAAATTCATGCTGCCAGAATAAGAATTAGCACACTGATCTGAAAGCAGTGGCTTATGAAAGCCAACCGATACCCAGGTTAGATCTTCACATCTGCAAACAAAAAGGGAGCCAAAGCACCAGTTCAGTTCTGAAAACACCAAAAATTGGCACCTCCAGAATAAAGTTTCAGAGATTCTGGTTTGGTAGGGAAGGAAATATAGGCTTTTTTGGGAAGCGAGGCCTCCCTGGTGTGAGCACATCTATTTAGCTGCAGGCATCTCACACTAAAAACAATTAACTGGAAAATACAAGACCAGAAGTGGTCAAAATAACAGTTTCCCAGAATTCAAAATGGAAAGAAACACTCGTTTCATTCCCTTTACATTACTGCTTCCAGCAGCAGTCTTGGTACCTTTCTTGTATGTCCGCAATGAATGGCTTTTTTGAAAGATTAACAGGAGAAGCAGAGATGAAATGTTTAATCAGGCTTTGCTGCTGGCTTTGGCTTCAGGGGCTTCTTCCCGTTTTGCAGGATACAAGGAGACCTGACCATGGTTTATTCCCATTTTTCCCTGGTGTTGGCTCTCCAGACTCACATGGTTCTAACCAATTTGCAATTCTGCCAGGAAAGGAAATCTGCATAGTCAAGCATTAGCTTTACTATAATTGCCATTAAAACCACTAGCTACTTTATTTTTTAAATTATTTTGATAAGCGTTCTGATGACCCAGCTGCAGACAACAAGAGATGTAATGGAAAGCAATAAAAATCAGCATTAAGTGTCTAAACATTAATTCTTCCTCCTTAACTTTTTATTCTTACCATTCTTATTATCTTGGAGAGCTCTCCTTGTACTTTCTCAGTTGGTTTGCTATGAAACCTTTTTCAGCCCCACTTAATCAAATGCATTTGGATGGAGGTCTCTCACACTGATTCCGAAATGGAAAGCTCTAATCAGCTTAGCCTCAAATTCATTTTACGCTTCTCTCACTTTTGGGAGCGCACAGTCAAAGCTCTAGAAGTCCTCCAAAGCTGAAAGACTTTTTAAGCAACACCGGTACAGTGGAGCACCTTGTACTCCATCTACTAACTAGAGGGGACAATATTTTGGAGAGATCTAAAATGATCTAGGAAGAGATGCAAGGAAGCACAGTACTGGCCTTGAATTTCTGCTGAGTGAATGTCACTGGGGTTTCTGCTCTTATGTTACTTTGGGACTTTGGAAAGCTCTACCTCCACTCATTAAGTCATTGAGAATTTTTCTGCTGACTTAAAAGGACTTTGGGTCAGGACCTCCCAGCTTGGCAAGAAAAGGTGTCAGACAAATAGCATGCAAAAGAAATAGCTATTTATCAAAGGAGCAATCCAGAATAATGCACTGTTCTTACTTGAACACAGTCCCACTTTTAGAGTCTGAATCAGGGTAGATGAACAAAGGAGGAACTTCGGAAGACAGGGTTTTTTTGGAATAAAATCAATTTTAAGTGTAATGCAGAAGAGGCATCCAGGAACCACAGATGAACAGTTCACACAGGGAACCCAGAATCCCCAGTCTCCTCCAGACAGGAGCTGCACTTCTGCCCACAGCTTTGTGCCAGTCACACTCGCCTGCCAACAGACCCCATGGTGAGGTCCTCAGTTTCCTAGAAATAAAAACTCTGCTGCTGTTTCTGAGCAAGTCCAGCCAGGCTGGCCAGGTAAACCTACCGTCCTTGACATGTTGTGTTTTTGCACACTTCTATCCTGAGAGTTTTAAAATTATGTGCCTAAATATAAATTCATCGGTCTAATTTTACATTTCTTTGGTTTTGGTCTTTCCTTTAAGACACAGCCTGTTAAGCTCTTAAAAGAAGCTCAGGAGACTGGCCCTTTTATGATTCGATATTCCCCTGTTGCTGCCTTTCCACCTCTGCCCAGACCCAGAAGTTTCATTCAAACAAGGTACATCCGAAGTCGCCGTATAAGCAGCATGTACGCACAAGCCTTACACTGCCAGCACACAAATGGCAGATGCGTCTACACAGGCTGACAATTGATTTACTCGTAATTTGCAACCCCTTCCAAAGGAACTAGACTTCCTAGCAATCAATGAGAAACTAACCTTGTTAGCAAATAAGCCAAGGTTCTTCTAAATTAATCAGTTCTTTTTCATCCAAACAGTACAGATAATGAAAGAGAAGATGACATTTTACATGACCTATAAAGAGTAGAATTTCTATTTTAGGCTCTCCTTCGTAATGGTGCCAGGATGATTGCGTTTTGTTTACTGGACAGAATAATCTCTTATTTGTTAAGGCTTGAATGCAATTTTATACAGTACAAAATTTTATCTTCTATTGTCTTAATTATCATCTGGAGGGTTGAAACATGAGATGATGGCACAGAACGAAATGAATATTAATGTGTTCTATCTGCAATTTAAAGAGAAAGGGCTTGGAGCTTTCTTTTGCTCATGTGCTTAACACGCCGCATCAGACTAGTGAATTATATCCCATTTAGCTGTTATTGTTTCTCCAAGTAGCATGAAGACAACAGACATCAACCTTTTGCAGACTCCCTGCATTTCCAGTGTTCAAATATGCAACCTTTTCCTCTAATTTCCTCTTACGTCATTTGGTAAAAAGTTTTAAAACGTCTTCTGGTTAGAATGGTGCACAAGGCTACACCACTGTTTTTAAAGCTCTTTCTAAGACGCCTTTATCACCTGTAGCATGTTCTCATGCCAATGTGAAGGCGCAGGCAGTGGGAGCCTGCCTTTTCTCTCTGCCTTTTCTCTCATTTAACTTCTCTGCATCCTAATAGTTAGCTAATTCAGTCCCCCAAGGAAAAAAGGTGCATGTATCCTGAGAGGAGGTGGGGAAAAAGAAAGCCTCAGATGGTGAATAGTGCACAGTGACATTAGGGGGTTTTCCACCTTCCTAGGGAAAAATCAAAGGGAGCTTAGTGTGCCGATTTTTAATTAAAACAAACATAATGCATGGTCTGACCAGTTCAGAGTGATTTTGAAAGTATCAATAGGGATTGAACAAGACAGTGCTTCTGTGTAATGCTCCACGGTTTAATTCTTTTGCAGTTTTATCCTGTTCTATCAATGCTGACCTTTCTGGGTCCGAAAAAAGGAAGAACTGAAAGCTTTATTCTCCCTTTTTGTGAAGAAGAGAAACTGGGTTGGGTTTTGTTTCAGGGGCTTTTTCAGCTCTATATACAGTGTTAGAAATTTAAAATAATTAACAAAAGTCAAGAGAGAAATATCAGCTAGCAGAAGGCCAATTTTTAATTTTGAACTGATATAACAGCCAAGCTATACTGACACACACACACAAAATAATCTGTATTTCAGGGAGAGAAATTTAAGTTGCCTGAAAACATAGAGACAAAGAGTTTGCATGACTTATCAAGATAATTCCTTTTTAATTTAGTTTTAAAGTAAAAGGAAAAATAGCTGCATTAAGGCCCCTGTGTCTCTATGGCATCCTGCACCCATTAAGAAAGTGAAACAAAAGTTTCAGGTTTGACTTGGCTCTCGTGGACTCCAGGGGTAAGTACAAACACAGCAATGACAATATATAAAAGATCCTTTTCCTCTTATGCTGTTCCAGGCTGTGACTATTTTAAGGCCAAGCATTTGTGCATCTAAAAAACAACTGCATCATACATTTTTCTCTTTGGGGTTCTTTTTCCTTGTTTGTTTTTACTACTCTGCAAAATCCCCAAAATGCATAATTCTGCTTTAGCAGCTCCAAATTCGATCAAGTGGATTAACTTTATGCCCACCTAAGCAGTGCTCAGAATATGAAAACATTCATCATCAAGGCGTTTCTGCTGCAAGCCTAGATTTGCTGCAGGACAAGATAAAATGAAGACAGAACTGCACAGGCATTGTGTCACCATCAGGATAATCCACCTGGGGCAGGAACACTCACTGTCTGAAAGATAGCACATCCCCTAAAGCCAAGGCGCCACAACCTCATCTGACCGATTGACTACTCTCCAACATATTGCCCATGCAGAATTGCAGAGATTTAGAGGTTTTAGAGGTACTAAAATTTTGAGGAACCACCCCAATAAACCGCAGAAGAGTGTGAATTAGGAGCTAATAATCACCACCATTTCACTCAAACTCAACAGGAGGCAAGTGGATGGGATCTGAGTTTCCTCAGAGCTCCCATTTTTGGGTGTGAAGGGATGGAGGTTGCTTAGGGTTTGCAACGGTCTGTCCCAGAACCAGCCACCTACCACGACACCAGCACTCCACTCGGGGGAAGCAGAGCCCGGAGCCTTTCCTTGCATGGCCAGAGCTCCTCTGGCAAACTCTACGCTGCCCTTCTGCCCATCTCACAGAAGCTTAAAACTCCAGGTCACTGTCACCTGCGCAAAAGCTCATACACAAAAGTCCTCCTGCTATATTTCCAAGTTGTTTAAACACACAATGGCATATCTGGTGCTTATTGGATGATATAGGACATTCATACCTGAACACCTACAAATAACAATCAATACCTGCGTACGTGCAATGCCACTTGCTATAATCAAAGAATAATGCCACCCAAAAACATCCATCTAAAATAAAAAAAAAAAAAGAAAATAATGGAATTAACAAAAAAAATACAATTGAGAATGCAATTTAAGCTGAGGTAAACAGACAGTAAAACATATCTGATAAATGATCAAATCATACTGTCTAGCAGATTATTGTCTACTGAACAGAAGGGCTGAAGAACACAAACACTCCAGTGTGATAGCTATAAATCAGAGTTTAATGAAATTATAAGATATTTATGCAAAGCATTCATGGCTATGACAATTCATTTGCACAAAGTGAAAATAGAGTAGAAATTTGTCAAAATGCAAATAGAACAGTGACCTATTGACACACAGTCAAAATGTGAAGGGGAGAATCAAGTTCAGGACACAAGGGCTACAATTACTGCAGTGTGCTTATAAGAACATTTCTCTCTTTACATTGTGATTTTCCATCAAAAGGCAGATCTAAGGAACTCATTAACACGAAGAGAAACGAATCAGACATTATTGAAAAGGAAGAAAGAAATATGCATCTTATAATGTGAATTAAGATTTCCTGCTAGAGAATGCCTTTATCTTTCCAGGCAAAGTAGCAAAGCAATTTTGCAGGAGAATTTAATTGAGAAATATGGCACACAAAAGGGCTGCTTATATGCAGACCTCAGTGGAAGATACAGAGCAGAAAATAAGTCCTCTGGACAAAAATGAGTATTGCACATCAAACAATGTTGCCAAGTGTCATTGCTTATCTAGGAAATATCATGTTTAAATCTGTTTCTGAGGAAAGTCATATTGCTTCCCCAATAAAAAAGCAGTTACTTTAAGTTACCACAGTTATGATACACTAAACATAAATATATCCATGCCAAAGAAAAAGGAAGCACTTGTATTACCTTTTGAAAGCCACTGATCTGGTTAAGACAGTGGTATTTCGACAACCAGGTTTAATTTTGAAAGGATTTGAGCAGCTTTACTGTCCAGCAGCCATGAACAATTCTATGCTTGAATTTATAGAAGTACATGAAGCAGAGCACCACTGCAACCCGCAAAGCACAGGCCATTACTCTCACTAGCTTAATTACATGTGCAAATTAATGCAAGCTAAACAAACTGTACACTTCTCAATGCACCTAACTGGCTTTTTTTTGCTATATATGTATATACACGCACATAATTTTTTTCTGAAACATTTCAGTTTCCATAAGCAACACAACAAATTGTTTTGATCATCTTATGAGCAGAAGACAAATGGATTAGGTATTCTCTCTGTGCCCAAGAGCATACATGCAACAGAAGCTTTTGAACACTTCTGCATCCCTTCAACAACGTGTTTCAATAAGAATTCACATTTTACTTCAGCCTGATTGCCTCAAGAAAAACCTGTTCAATACTGCAAGCAATACAGTTCATACAACAGAAAGAACTGCTAATATCAGAAGAAGGTTGACTTGACTTGGACGATAACAAAGAACTAACCTGGGACTGCTAAATGCACACATGCAAACAATACACAGAACTATTAACTCATTTACTGAGGAGCATGTTTTGTTCCCTCATTAAAGAACATAAAATGGGTGAGAGGACTACAGGTGTTCAAGGGGAAGCCAGAAAAAGATACCTGGCAGGTTTCAGTTCAGTTCTTCTATCAGCTATTCCAGGAACTTATTAATGTCAAAGGAGTTATGTCTGCATAAGCTAGAGGAGATTCAGAGCAGAAGTGTAAGCTGCCTGCATTAAAGACAGCAGCCTGCTGTGGTTGTCAGCACAAGAAAATCATACGTCTCTGGATGGTGTCTTCTACAACTTTTTTCCTCGTAATTCCTCACAATGGATCTTCTCCTTTTTTGCGTTTTACAGCTTAAAATTCTATAAAGCTTGCCAACTCCACCTTGGTTTTTCCTTCATGGTAAATCATTAGAAATGACTGAAATAGTTCTGTGCAAATGAACTCCCCGCCATCCCTTCAGCTCCCATTAAATGCCATTCTGAGTATTATGTGCCCTGAAAACAAAAATTGTACCTAATGCTTTCCTCTTCCAAGTCCTTTACCTAACGAAAGCAGCAGGCTTGAAATTAAGCAAATTCCTAATTTCACAATGGATTCTCAATTAAATGTCACAGGAAACATTTTTGCAGTTGTACTTCAAATATGGTATGTGTGACAGTGTTGTGGGGAATTGAAAAGAGAAAAGATGAAAACAGCGTGGCTTGTCATCACTTCCATAATTTCATTGAGAAAATATTTCTGAAATAGAAAACTGAATGGATGGGGTTTTAGGAAGACAAGAGTTGTTTTTTTATTCAGTATCTACAGTTTAGACAGAGCAGAGTGGCAAGAAATGCTAATGGATAAACTCCTTAACTACTTTAGATCCTTCAGTGGTTCAAGTTTGCTCTTTAGCCTGATGCTTTTTAGAAAGCTCCAGACTACACAGTGAGTGAGTGCTATTCTTATGGACCTTTCTGGGACCACAAAGTCTCCTTTTACTGGTATGCTTCAAATGTTATGGTCTTCTTGCTAAGGCATGATAAAATGGTCCACAACTCAGAAAAAATAGTTCTTGCTGTTTAAGTACCCAGTGAGCAGAGAAGTAAATGACAGAAGGTGTGAGAGAGATACAAGTACATGATGATGAGGACAGACAATCTTTAAATGGAAATGAACACTTTTTTTTACCACCCCACCCCTTTCTTCATTTTTTTGTCTAAAAGACACTGGATATTTTTCAAATGCCTCAACTTAAGTTATCCCACTTTTCAATTTATTGTGCCTTTCTTTTCTTTACCAAACCCTCCTGCCTGCTCAGATGAGAAGTTCAATGAACTACCAGCCATCTCCCAACATCATTCATACAGTACCACACGACCTGAAACTCATGTGATATGAGTAGCAACATCCACAATACAAATATACAGATACATGCATGTGACATGCACGTGACATGCACACAGTTGCACCCTTTGCTTCTACTTGACGATACAAACTTATTTTGGGGCCAGACTTGTATTTGTTCTAACTTCTCCAAAACATAACCAGACATTTCAGGAATAACAAGGATATTGAGAAACCCAAATAACCACTGCCATGCATCTTCATGTGACTGAGAAGAAACCATTTAATTGTTCCATTACAGGCCAGTACCAAACCAAATAGCCTGTTTGCTTTGCTGTACAGAACCTAAAATAACCACAAAGAGGAGCAAATATCAAGAATTACTGTTATTACCATATATAAGGTGCAGAAAAAAATTACTTCCCATCAGTTCTGCTATGAACGATAGTTTTTGTGCTGAATAGCATCACTGAAATTAAAAGCACTTCAAAGTAGAACCATCTAGTAAAACAATGAAGAGAAAGCAAAAAAGTCTGCTGTAGCAACACAAAACAGCAGAACATACAAACCAGCTGAGGAGAATGTGTTCTAGCCTTAATGTTAAATAAAGTGGTTACAATGGCTGAAAAGCTCATATCCTCTTCTTCGTAACTTATTTGAGATGTGAGAACATCTTGAGTTCCTTATTAGCTGCAGTAAAAATGCTGCTAATATAAGGACACAGAAAATTACTAACACGAGTTTGAAACTTCTTTCACATTTTAGGATTCAAGTCACATCTGTTATTTCATTGATCAAAAAAACCCCCATAACACCGCTATGTTAAGCTCCCATTTTTTTTACTATGTATGCTTGTATATCTTAACATATACCATGGTTTTAACTTTTTATGCAGTCATATCTGTAATTGTAGACATTAACGCAACATATTCTTATATGCAGGGCAGGGAAGCACTCATCATTTTATATATGAAAAATTTTGATTCCGAAGGACATGCGGAACACATGCAGACAGAAGACGAGGGGAAGACAGCCCGCTTGAGGCCACTGGATTGCCTGACCCAAGTGCTCTTACCACTTACAGCCTTGGAAGAGACATTGCAGAGAGCAGCAGGGCTACCAGTGGTCATAGAGGGCACTCAGGTTGGAACTGTTGGGGACACGGATCAGTTCTAAAACATTTTGTGAACACATTCTTCCATTCGGATTTCATCCTCTTCCTTTTATCACACATCACTGTAACGATTCATTATGCTATAAATTATTTCAAGACCAAAGACTAGGACTGTGCATTGAAATGCACAGGGCAACCATGAAAATCTAAAAATCTGTCAACAAATGAAGCTCATTTAGAAGAAATTGAATACAAAGGGCAGCTATGAAACCACACGGTGTAGAGCAGCAGGGAATTGGTGCTATGGCATGAACTTGAAAGTAACTGTCAATTTAGCATTTCTCATGATTGAAAGCCACACAAACCCAGGGGTCTCGAGGCCAAACAGAACTGTCTGCCTGGGACAAGAATCCAACCCGACCACATTGTTACCAGGTTGAGTAACTGGGAAATGTTCAGAGACGCACCAGCACACTATGTCTGCTAAGGGAAGGGAATGAATTAAGGTACAGATTATGTCATCTCTTTCGCACAACCCCAGGTTTTGCTCAGCTAGATAGCCAACTAATAAAAGAAACCAGTGGCAAAGTCGAAAACTAGAAAATTAATCTTTCTAAGTGGAGCATACTAAAATACTCCCAAAACAGGCATCAAAATTGTCGTTTTTCCCCCTCTACATCTGCCTCTACGATTAAGAGGGGATGACGACACCATTCAGAAAATACAGCCAGAGACATTCATCGCTATTGTAAAGTCAGTATTTCTGCCCATTTATCTTTCTTAGCACACAGATAGGAAGTTCTAGGTGGTCTGGCTGCCTGTTTTGGTCACCTAAAAAACCTTATAAAAGTTATCAAGAAGTCGTATTGCTAGCATTGCTATACTGCTGTTAACCGAAGTGATTGTGTAACTCAACATTATTGGAAGATTAACTAGCAGGAATGTATGGCGTTTTTCAAGCAAAGCCATCAGTCCCCTCTCCTTCGCTAGAACAAATTCGTTTGCTTCTCAAAGTAACAACAGGCCAAGACAGATCCAAACTCTGAAGGTATTGATTCATAGCCTACTGCCTCGAGGACTTTTTTCCTTGTAACAACCTTCAATAAAACTTGCACCAATTTTTTTTCTGTAATGCAAACTGTCAAGTTCTGGATTGCAAACGCTCAGTTTCCCACATTTCATTCACTTTATTGTAGGCAAGGGGCTTTGTCCTACTGAAGCACGGCTGGGAATGCTTTGGTTGTCATTCTAATTCACTACTAGTTGCCAGAGGAGAACCACTGTTTTTCCAAAACAAAAGGTAAAAAAATACTTTATAGTTTCTGGGTAAGCAGGTTGAAGTTATACTATAAAAGTTTTACTGCAATGGCATCCATTTACACTAACAAAAGTATCACAGATTTGAATCTAGGCCACCATTACACATGCACTGGTATTCTATTTAATATTCTTTTCATGGCATTTCTAAGTACATTTGATCTCTTTGATAGCTTCTTGGCAATACTTTTTCATTAGTGTCCTTATCTAAAACTCTTTTGATTTTTGTTGTAATACACATAAACTGATTGTGAAGTCAACTTAAATATTGCTAAAGCCACTTGGAATAAGGAACTCAAATGTACTAATCTCCACAAATTCTACCTTCTGAATACAACTTTTTGAATTGCAGATTGGGTGAAATAAAGATGACTAGGAGCACGTAGGTATTCTTGGTCAGTAATGGAAAGTTACTTTTCGCTTTACCTAGTAAAGATTTCACCTTAAAAAAGCCAACAGGGATCTGCAGCCTGCATTTAATAATTAGGTTTTTTTAGATGTTCATTTTACAAAAGTATCACAGGCTGTGAATGAATAAGCTTCCAAGATGAGTTTATTGGCAGTGTTTTGTTCAACAGTGACTTTTCTGGATCTCAAATCCAGAATTTTCATCACATACCCATCATGTGATGAAATTCTGTAAAAGAAGCAAATCATAGTACGCCCCAGAAAATGCAAAGGCTTTAATGTGACAGATGCATTATCCAGAAGATCTACTTCTAAAAGATTTGTTCTTCTGCAACGAGGAAAAAGGCAAAGAAACCAAGTTCCTGGAAAAACAAGATTAGAGTCACATCCAAGTCACTGGACTATGATATGGCTCATTTTAAATTGCTTCCACTTAGCTTTACCCTTGGGTTTTGCTATGAGACACAACACTTTTTGATATTTGGTACCGATTGTCAATTCAAATTAGACTAAACCGTAACAACAAAGTCTGGGAGACCATGTCTAGGAAGACTTAGAAAAAAATATTACTTGATGTACTTGAAAAATAAATAATATTCTGCTGCTTTGGAGAAACCCAGGATGGGAAGAGCAGAGCTGTCATCTGCTAGAACAGAGATAAATTAACACGGCTCTGTCAGAGAGCCCAATATAGGACATTGTATTATGTACGGTCTCAGGATGTCTTAACAGCTTCTTGCTTTCCTAGAAGCTTATAGCTCAGCCCAAATTCCACACACACAATTCTTCATCCTTCATAACGAGGTGATTGTTGCATCATTGACAAATGCAGAATAAAAAATTCAGGCTTTAGTTATGAAATATGCTAACCAAGAATCAAAAATGATTAAACCCAAGCAATACGAGAGAACTGATTTACTTTGCATTCATGAAACGTTAAGTCATTTACATAGCAAGTGCAGAAACATCTCTCACAACTATGCTAACATCTTGCATTGAAAATCCCCAAACCTGCCCTTGGTCTCCCTACCCAGATGCTCTCATGTGAAAAGAATCAAGGCTGGAGTCTAAGTACTCGTAGAGAGAAAAAGTGAAGAATGTGAAGGAGAAAATAAGACCAGACATCACACAACATCAGTAGTTTAACTGACAAAGAACATCGTCATTGCATAGTGACCTATGGGTAATATCTGTCTACTAAACAAACTCAAGACTTAAAAAAATATCTCTTTGTTGATTTAATGATTTTCACTGTTGTGAAGAACTAGAGCTTAATGTCAGAGGATACTTGGATCTGACTATGCTGCTCGTAGGTTTTAAAGTTCCATAGAATTAAAATAACACCAGTATTCTTCAGAGTGTGACACGAAATCTTCCTTTCAGCAAAAGCAGCAATGTCATTCTGGGACACTCTCTGCAACAAAGCAACCCTATTTATACACTGCCTTAAAAGCACTGGAAAGTTAATTGAACAGCTGTACCTGTGACTCCAGCTGTGCCCAAACTTACAGCACAGCAGTGCCCAGGGATGCTCCTGTGCCCTGGGCCATGACTGTCTATAATATTAAGCTGTTAGAAGGGTCCCTGGCACAATTTTGGCTTGTGCCAACTATCATTTTCCCATGCAATCCCAGGCACAGTTTGAGAGCTGGCACCATTTCCAGTCCTATGGGAATGTTTTGTAGGTTAAGAGACTTTTAATGGTATGGATGTGGGTCATCGTGTACCAGCTGGCCTTAGTACCCAAAACATTCACAGGCACGTTTACTAGCACAGAGGTTACCTCTAATACAATATTAATTGCAAAGTAAACATTGTTTGTTGTGGGTTGGGTTTTTTTTCCCCATAAGTTCTTGAGACACTTCAGAACACTGAAAACTAATAATTTTTTAAAAATAAATTCTGAGTTTGTTCAATGACAGCCGTTTCCAGTATTTATCTCTTGGAATGTCCTAGAAATTCAAGCTAAATAAACAAAAGCTTGTATCATTCAAAGTGCTCTGATAAATAGCTGCTGAAAACTTCAATGCTTCTGATTCGGAGAGCTTACAGAAGCAAAGGCATTTATATTCTGAAGCTACATTTGTAAATTGTTCGAGCATCATACCATGACAACAATCTTATAGGATAAAATAATCTTTAATAGTAGGGAGAGTAAGTCTATATTCATGCTTCTTGCTTCTAACAAGCATCAAAGCTGACTGTCCATGTGACTCAATAACAGTCTCTAAGTACTAGATTTAGAGCCGTAATGCTGCAAACCCTTACATATGTGAGCACCTTGGTGCAGACAAGCTGCCTCACATAACTACTTCTTACTAGTTTCCTGTATCCCAGTCCTTCATGATACTCTTTATGGATGTATCTTACATCTTAATAGACCCTATTATTGTCAGCAGTGCTCCCTGCACAAACCTGCCCAGGAGCAATTTGCAGGATCACAGCATATTCAGCCACATTAAATTGAGTAAAATGATTCTAGACGGAAAAAATTTCCAAATCCTGAGTTCTCTGGATGGACTGTACTACAGCTCAAGAGAATAATGAAGGAATACCTCTGAGCATGCATGAGCAACACAGACAACAGGTATGTGGACAAACACCACAAGAATGGTAAAAGTTATGAGGTTCGCTTTAGGCTGGTAAGCAGTCACAGAGGAGTGACGTGATGGCTTTGGCAGAAACTGAATCCCTAGGGAGTATCCTGTCCTGGGCCATGCTGCTCCCCAGGGCACTGTGTCTCCCTCCTTAGCACCCTTCTTCGGGACGCATCATCTCCTCTTGACTAAAGCCCAGATGTAAACTGAGTTCAACCTTGTCTGAAATGGGACCTGAATTTCCCCTCAGCTAAATTTCAGAATCTGGGAACTGGGCTACTGCAGGGCTTTCAGTAGCACTGTTGTTCCTGGAGAACAGAAACATCTCTTTACAATAGAGGCAGCTACAGAAAAATCAAATGGCTTTTTTGCAGCCTACCCATGAAAAGAATCAAACCACAGCAACAAAGAGAAGAACTTATTACCATGGTTATTGCTGCTATTTCTAGACAACGTGAATGGGCTTTTTAGGCTTTCATGAGAGAATTTACAGACTCTGGGGCAAGCACACTGTTAGTAATTGCAGTTGCATTCTGCCACTTGAGTATTTTTGGCAATTGAACTGTCAGAAACCATTTGATAGAAAAATGTCTCCACATCATTAGTGCCAGCAAGGAGGATGTTATGTGCCAAAGTATGAAGTGAAAAGTACTTCTGCTTTTACAAGTTAATCTCTGCAGCTCACCAATTTCAAACCCCCAACCTTCTTTCTGCCCCTTTGCAGGACTAAACTTTGAGGTTGTCACATGTGCTACAAGGTCCTTCAAGGGGCTTTTTCATTTTACACAGCAAAGTATCAGTGTTCTTTATTCAAATCAAATTGCTGTCTTATTTGTCCCCCACCAAGAAAGTACAATATTTCTTATATACCACAGCCTTTCTCGCCCAGATCACTGTAGTCTCTGGTCTCTCCTGTTTAGATCTCTTCCTATCTCTAACAAAATATTCCAGTTTTCTAAACTGTGGCTCTCAGCAAAGCCAATAGGAGCTGCAGGATGTTCAACACATTTGAAAATTGAATTACTAAAAAAAGAGGCTCTGGAAACGCTCTGGAAAATTCTGGTCTGCAAAATTAGAAGCTAAGTAAAATCAGATGAATTTTATAGTCCTCAAGGATTCTTTGCAGATTTCAGTGTTTGTCCTTTTTCTTATGATCTTTATTAAGACAAATTATTTACTATTTCTTTTTTAACTTAAACCGCAGTAATTCCAACTGTCTGAAGTTTCTTCAGCTTGAACATTCAAGATGTTCCTCAGCAGCTCAGTACCAGCTCTTTTCAATTTAGAAGCTTCTAATTACACTGGAACCATAAGCACATTTGTCAGGATTTATGAATCAACAGATCTCCACTCTGAGTAACTGGTTCTAATTGCAAAGAAACTGCCCATCTTCATTTTACGTGTTGTTTGTTCAGTCCTTTCACCTCAGTCTTGCTTAGTTTCTCATCTGCTGTGTAGCTTGTGGACTAACAACAATTTTCTTTTAATGAGTGTGTGCATTCAGCAGTGCATTGTAGGAGTTGTAATCAACAAGAAACGCATCCATTTCCATGTTTAGTCTTGTAACATTGCAGATGGGGAAAATAGGTGTTTCAGTGGATTGCTTATGCTACCAACTACTCCTATTTTGTCTAATGAAAATCATGCAAGAGAAAAATAGCAATTTTGCCCACTAAAAGTGCATATATTATTAAATCAATTATACATTAAATAAAGTACCACTAAACCTTTGAATAATATAGACAAAACAATGTCTGATTTCGCACCTGCACACCCTAGGAATTCGGGAAAGCAAGTGATACTAATATAAAATGAAAAGATACGCAAGATTTAAATGCTTCCAAGAAAGGAGATCTAGCCACTGGTGATTACACCTGCCACTGAATTGCAAGTTACAACTTCCATCCATTTTCTGCTGACAGAGACTGAACACAAGGTCTGTGGCAGTAACTTTCTAAGCCAAGGAACTTTAGGGGTTCATTTAAGTATATTTTAAACCAGAAAGGTTTTATACTGTCTTTATTGATCACTGAGGATAACACGCAGTTTTTCCAAGGGAAAGACGTTGTCTTACTGCCAGTGGGATGAACAACTCTACTGTTTTGCCTTATCAGAGGATAATTTTTGCTAGAAGAACAGGATAAATTAAGCAGGACACCTAGATTTGATAGTCAGTTCTGCCTCAGACTTCTCATATGCCATTAATCTTCAGCTTTAGTAAAATGGAGATAATGCTATTTCCTCCAGATTCTGCCTGTCTGAGCTGGTGAGCTTTCGGAGGCAGACCCGTTCGCTACTGATGCACCGTGCGTTGGGCACAGTTGTGCTCCAGCCCTGCTGGGCAGAGAAGCTCAGCCCGGGCAGTCTGTGGTGCCTCCTCCACCACTAACAGCCAATTACCCGCAGCCTCATTCCTGCCTAAAATGAAGGTATATTTGCCCGAGAGCTCTGCTCCACCATCTCCTACAGATGCTTTCAACAAACGAAAAACCTCATCCACCAACTCCAGGGTAAGGAACGCTGCTGACTTTGCCTGGTCATCATTGAAGCATATGCCTGCATTCGTTAGCTTGTGTGGTTGGAGGGGCGTGCGGCACCTCACTGAAAGTTTAAAACAGCAGAGACTTAAGTGAAATCAAATACACAAATAAGCTACAAAGATGATTAAACATTTAAGGTTGTATACAAAAACATACAACACTGAGACATACAATCCATGTGTCCATGGATACAATCACGTTTGGGTACTGGAAGACTAAAACAATAAAGTTAAAATGCACAGTGCTAACTGCAAACTCTACCAAGATTATATTTTAAGCAGCAGTGAATTGAATCAAAAAACATAATTCACAGTTTCCTCCTAATCCATTTCAAAGTGAAATATTAATCAGCAGAAATATTTCATTCCACCATTTATTTCTATTTCTGAGGAAAAAATACACTTTATACCTCTCTCCTTCATTGCTTTGCAGAGCTGTAGGGCTCAAAAGCGCTCATTGCAAGCTTACAGACTTTGCTTAGGCCTATGCTAAGCACCTTTAAAACCATACTGTAAATCACACTGAGTTTGAAACTAGAATAGAAATGAATTTGCCTATAAAAGCAGGGTATCTTCTGTACATTTCAGACCTTAAACAGCAACTTCAGATGTTGCACTGGTATTTTTCAAACTCAGATGAGATTATGTCTTTGTTACGAAATTTGATTTTTTCCCAACTTCAATTTGTTAACTCAAAGGCCAACCTATGCAAATTAGTTCAGGCTAAGTTTTAGGCTTCTTCCTCATCCTTACAAACCTCTCAATTCATTTGTAAACAGCAGAGCGCAGCATCATCCTTAGCGTTTTATTTTGAGTTAGTTACCTTGGGAAATACACAGCCAAGGAGTGCTGAACATACAGAGGGCAGTACGTGACTTAAAATCAGGATTACCATGCCAGGAATTCCCACTGAAATTCTCTTCTTTAAGGACTATGTTTCTTACCTGACCATTTATAAACATTTTTTAAAGCATTCCCAACTTCCTAAGATCTTTGCAGAAATTCTTTATAAACCATCAAATGACAATTAAGCTCCTTTAAAATCCCCCCCAACTCTCTTTCATTGTACGCTCACCATAAGATGCATAGCGATCATCAAATTACATTTCACATAGTCCCGAGAGAAGAAAAAATTGCCAGATCTCTTCAATTATTTTATTGAGTTCTCCAGACTAATACACAGTCAAATTCTTTCCTTTGTCAAAATAATATATGCTGTTTGCTGTTACCAACCTCCAGACAATGATGGGCAAGACAGAATTGCTACTGTTCTACCCTTGCAGATCGCATGCGGGCTAATGTTGTGCAACCCTAGGCATGCTTGAAAGATAAACTGCAATTTTTAATGTACTGCTGTCAGATTTTCACTGAATACCCTCCTCAGACTCCAGAAATAAATGACTCTTTGTTTGGGAGCCTTGTGACCAATTGGGATGGTTGTTCTATGGCTATTTCAACTCCGCTGGCTGTGTGCTTTGCTGAGTACATGGCTTTGAAGAAAAGACATCTGTAACTAAGGAGAAATAGCTGATTAAGTGCCCTCTCCCAAACTAGCATGCCATTATTTATCTTGATAAACAGCCTCTCCAAGGAGGGAGAGAAAAGCCAGCCGTGCTTCCAGCGCACAGCTCCCACAGGCTGGGCTCAGCGCTGCGCCTGCACCTCTGCACCCCACTCCTGGCTGCCATCTCATATTGCTCCTCACCCACAACCGATGACAACAAAGCCAAGAGTTGACACAGCCCATCATGTCAGACCACTGCTGTGCATCCTGTCACCATAGCTAGGTGTGAGAAGAGGACAAACTGCCCAAACTACATCAGCTTGTTTACAGGCTAAACACAATTAAGACAAAGTCCAAAATTGACGAAGAATGCATACAGCTTATGTGAAAATGTAATTTCTGCATCTCAGAGCTGTTTTCCTGGCCAGACACCTGGAAACTCTTCTCTAAGGGTTATGCAGCTGCCACCAGTGGGGCTGGCTAATGTTTCTGGCAGCGCTGGTGGGAGAGAAAACGAAACACAGGCAATGGTCCAAGAAACCTCTGCCAGCACTACCCTCCCTCACCAGTCTCGTGCTGGTTCTTTCGCCAACCTTGGGGCAAGACACAACCAAGCACACGTAAAGGGGTGCAGACCAGCACCACTGCCTCAGGCTCACGGCATCTCTATCGCTCCACTATCAGAAATGCTGTTAAAACAGAAGAGACCCCACTCAAAAGAAGATTGCTCAAGAGATATTGGATCTGCCTTTCTTACGCTTTTCAGGTCTCAGTTTCTGCCTCTTTCTGGCTCAGGTATCTTTGGAGAAACCATTTGTGCCCTGCTGCCCACAGGCGTTACAGAGGGTCACGGCAATGCAGAGGGATGATCTGCACAAGCCAGGTCAGGATATGACCCTGGCATGAAGGACAGCAGTCACCAGGAAGGTGTCTTCCATACCATGACATGTCTAAACCACACTAATTAAGCAAAGGTGCAGCCTGCAGGGAGCACACCCCTAGGTATCCACTATGTGGGGCATAAACAGTATCTTTTGCCATTTTCAGCCACCAGTGAGGATGCACTACAGCCTGTGCTCTGCTTAGGGACCACTGTGTCCAGCACAGCAGAAGACTGCAAACAATACTTATTTAATGACATCTTCTTCTTCCTCTGAGTTATTTATCTTGTCAGACTTAAGGCCAATTACTAACAAAATCTTTGATGTGACAAATGTGCCATAGACTCTGTCAATCCTTCAAGTAGAGCTAAAAGTAGCAAACTAGCATGGGAGGACAGGGCATTCGGCAGGAAAAAGCAGCCCCTGCTCTTGGCTCTGTGCTGTCAAGAGCAGCAGCCAAACAGAGCAGGCTCGCTCGGTAAAAATCACGTTACAGCAGTCGGTTTCCAGGCAGCTCACTAAAGCTAACTCAAGTTAATAGAGAAACTAACTCTTAATGACTAATTAACTTCTAAGCTGAACTGATGAGCAAAGAGTCCTGATTTGGTGTGTGTGAAACCACCAGAAAAAAACAGTAAGTCCCAATATATTCCAGTCCCTCAACTATAAACTGTGATGTCATGCCTTCAAGTCACAGAACAAGGTGTAAAAAGACAACTGTTAACAGAAGCAACTGGATTTAACACCCCACCTTGTCCACTGCAAGCAACAGTAAATGAAATTACCAAAAGCTGCATATCCAGAGAGCTACCGCAGCTCAGTTGCTGAGCCACGGTCACAAATTTAAGACTAGTATCAAGTCAGCCAGATGACACCCGCCATTAAATGCTTAGCTCCTGGCATAGGATGAAGCAAGCTATAGCACGTTTTGAAAATTGAGACTAATATTATTCCCAACAGAAGGCATACGGGGACAGAGGTGAGTGCTTTAGAGAAATCCCACACTTTATTTCTGGAAAACTATTTGCAAAACAATTTAAGTTTTTCCCTGCTTGCCTTCAGCATGAGCAAAGATGCCAGGGCACGGCTTCACACAACAGTCATGTTGAACTGGCAGTGAGAGGTTCAGGTCTTGCTTTTCCTCCCTCCCTGTTGTGTGGAAACGCAGCATTACATCCAAGTTTTCAGTCCATATTCCATGTAGCCCCAAGGTACGGAAGAAAACCAGCTCACTGCTAGCTACTGAGCTCGTCTGCTGTGCAGGATTTATATTTCCACTCAAAAACTTTTAGGCACCCATAAATCAAGACAGATTGGAAGAAAAAAAATGCCTGAATTAGACCAATCTTCTAGTGTTTGTTAATTTAACTTCCCATTTCTCAGCCACTAGCCTAATTCAGAGACTGCCATCAAAAACACCATTTCATTTATCTGTGTCTTGCTTCAGATTTTCTTAATGTACTTAACTACAATCTCTCACACACAGAGTGTGGTTTGGATAAATCCTGTAATCTAATCAATCAGCTAATTCCATTGCAAACCAAAAGGGGGGGAGGGGTGAGGGAAAGAAAATCCTAAAAGTTTTCATTACATATTTCTCTCAAAAATAAATCACCACCTAATGGATTGCTAAATTCATGCACAAGTAAATTACCAGCAGATAATTAAGAATTAATAGCCTTCTGCGATCAGAGGCTGCTATTCATAATGAGCTGACTGAGAGATTATGAAAGAAGGCTTTTTCTATAAAATAAATTGAAATACAAATGCTTCTACACCACGCTGCGTATGAAAAACTAATAAAGAATATCAGAAATGAAATCGCATTTACTCATTCTCTCCATGGTATATGAGAATTTTAAGTAAACCGTAGCCTTATTTCCATATTTGTTTGCACTGCAACATTACAACCTTCTTGTTGTTTGCCTCAGCCACAAACACTGAATGAATCTCTAATGCCAAAGAACGGCTTCACTGGTTTCTCATTATAAATCTCTCTTATCTCAGATATCCAAGATGAGTTTGTACAGGAAAAGAAGTGTAAAGCCTACCCATACACACCATGCAAAATCCCATCTAATAGGTTTAATGATAAACACGTAGATACACACAAAACATACAGCATAGCTAGTGCTATTTCACGTGAAAAGGATTACAAAGAAGCTCGCTAATGCACCTTTAAAGTTAGTTGTGTCAGGGGACCTCAGCAGGCCAGGATCATATGTCCAAGACCTTCCCACAGTAACGCTGGTTAAGGCCTCTGGTACCCAGGCAGCTGTTCTGCATCAGCAAATGCTGATAACGCTGCCAACACCTCTATGAACTGCTTTTGCTCATACAGGTCAAAGTATGTTCAGCAAGGTACTGCATCTCAAGAAGTTACAGGCTCTTGGAAAATGCAAAATAAATGAGCTTAGCTTAAACAATGTGACCTTTCCAACAGTTTGGTACTGTCCCACACAGCCAGTAACAGGGTCTGACCCGGAGATCAGTAACTCTTTTAAGAAGCACCAATTTTATCCTCTGTGAACACAGCCTAAGGGTAGAAATGTCAGCCTAAGCTGGTCTGGACAGCATGGCTGCCAAAAGCATCAGTCCCTTTCCTTGCCCCTTACAGCCTCCTGCGATCCTTCCTTGCCCCAGCACTTGCAACTGTGCGGGGTTGGCAGAGCAGTGGTGCGAGACGCAACAGCAATAAACTAAAGAGATTAATTCTCAGTCAGATCAGGAAACTGAATCCATTTTCTCTGTGGCCAGAAGAGAGGCAGGACTACCCCTTTGAGAACCACACTCAAACATAGCAGCACAGTCATGCTTTCTGGTGCCAACCTTCTCCAATACAAGACTGATCTAAAACAGCCTTGAAGAAACTTTCAGACACTATACTATTGTATCGATTTACAATATACAGCAATGTTCTCAGAAACAGGCTCATTCTTTTCTCCATGAGGCTACAAGTCAGAAAACATTAACTTGCATTTACAAAAGACAGGGCATAGATCTTTAATGCTGTGTTCTATGCTACTAAAGCTTCAGACTTGTGACCTTTCAGACCAAGATCAGGGAACAAGAAGAGAAGTTAAAAATATGAGCTTTAAGAAATAGGATTTTTTTTTTCCTCCTGATTTTACTGGAAGACCATCAATATTGGATGAACTCCTTTAGATCTACTGTGCCCAGAGCCACTGAATACCAAATGCTACAGTAGCTGTGCTTCAAAGAGAATATTCTGTCATAAGCTGAGTTTTAGCAAGGCCAGCTCCCGATCAGACTGCTGCCAAGAGTCTTGCCAAAAAAACATGTCAACGAAGGCCGTGCTTCATTATTTTGTGACAAATACTGCTACTTCACAAGCCAGTGTTCATAAGGCAAAAGTACATGATAGTATTAAATGCCACAAGACATGGCAAAAACAAAAGCAGTAACAATCAGAGAAAGAAAACTTAACTTGTGTTGCCAGTAGTAAGGCGTGGTTTTTACCCATAATTTGGCATTCCTCTTAGAAGATGCTTGCATGTGGCTGTGGACAGCCTAGCAGCGTAGTATACAAAGAAAAATAAATATATAATATTCATTCAGCTCTGTGTTGATATCCACTGGAGCATAAGCTTGTGGAGAAGTAGGAGACTGCATGCAGCACACACAACAATGCTCTCTCAATTTGGTAATTAGATTCAGAACCAAAATTAGAAAGGCAATCCTTATTAACAGACCAGTACAAAACTTCCTACCCTACAAAATTTTGGGGGGCAGCAGCAGAAGGAATTTCAAGAATTTCCCCTTTTCTGTGTAACCTGAGATTTCTGGTTTCTACCCTTGTAAAATAAGCTTGCTTATGTGTGCATCAATGCACTGTTGCTTTGGTAAATCAGCCTTAAAGGAAACTGTCTCCAAACAAAGAGCAGCAAAGAGAAAACACTACCCAGTCTCAGTAAGCACAAAGCCTGCTCAGTCTGCCCAGGCCCACCAAAATGTTAAGGACATTGAGAAAAAGATGTGTACTGCCCTAGACCTTTTTGCTCACCTCTACCTATTTACCTGAAACAGATTACTTTATTGATCCACTTTAGGACTGGTTCTTTAAATCACTATTTAAACTACAGAAATTAAGATTTGCTTTGTCTCTGCAATTTATCTCCAGTCCAGAGAACAGCTGCATTATTGCAGCCCACCACACCGACTGCCCAGACCAGCACGCTGTGGTGTGGCAAATCTTGCAGCTTGCCCTGGAAGTTTTCTCATTTCTTCAATAGCAAATGGCCAGAGACGTTCTTCCCCATGAAAATTCTGGGATTATTTTTTAAGAAACTCGGTTGGTTCAAACAGCTTCACTATTCTTCCTGTATATTCATGTCTTCTGCTCTTCCCTAGCTAGATGAAGCAATCGATTGTTTGCATCCTCCTTCCCATCCATCTCCCACTACAATACAACAAAGCTGTCAAAGAAGATTTATTGCCATAAAATTGTAAGAGCAATTATAACCAATGCTTACTATGGAAATGTTAAAAGAACAATTCCACTTTTCCCTTTTCTTTTGCTTGGTGGTCCGGTGAGCAGCATGTAAGAGTGGACCTCTGCAGAGCAGGCTTTGCTCCAAGCTCTGCCCTGGACACCTGGGTCACCCCCAGGAAGTTACTGTGTTTCTACATCCTTCAATGTCCTTGTCTGAAATAATGATACTCTCTCCTGAGCGCACTGAGATTTACTGATTATGCCCCGTGTTTATTTCCCTTTTCATTTAGTTATTTTAGAGGTGTCCATGATGAACCAAACACAAGGCATGCAGAATGAGTCAGAGAAACCTCTCTTCTTCCTCACCTCCTTCATGCCTCTGAATCCCTAAAACAAATGCCACCAAAGTTTCTGGGTTTTGTTTTTTTTTTTGTTTGGTGGTTGGTTTTTTTTGGTAGGGGGGTCGTGCAAACAGAATCTTGACACACCTGCACAAAAATTTTCAAATCAACTCATGAACTAGCATTTTAGTGGTGTTACAAGCTTTCTTCAGTTGCTTCAACTGACCTTGCTGCTATGCAACTGAATTACCTAGAAGACAGTTATGAATTAATTGCATATTAGACATCCTGTGGTATCTGCCTGTGCATATACTTCTAACAGCTTCCTAACACGCCATAAATCTAAACTCCAGTTTTCTAGCAGTATTTTTAAGTATCTACTGGTACATAAAGATACTCTTAAATACTTTTGAAAAAGGATTAAAAACTAACAACAACATACTAACATAAGTTTAATGTATTAGTATACTAAGGACTTCCACAAAGCTTTCCTAAGAACATATCTCATGCTGGTATCATGCCCTCCATCCCAGTGCCTTAAACACATAATCCCCTCGCTGGGAGGAGACGCATCCTACTGGTGAGATGGAAGATGGCCCATGAGCACGCAGCTGAACACACAAGCAGAAGTGGAGAAATTTCAGGGATAAAACCACAGTATCAATGAAGGCTGTCTTGAGACCTTTATTAAAAAAACCCTGTCATGTCCATTTAACTTCTTGAATTTTCCAGAGTCTAAAGTAAACGATCAGTTGTATTTTCAAGGCATGCCGTTATGTTTCCCATGAGGTCACCACATGAGATAACCAGTAAGGGTAAAACACTTTCATGTCCTGGAGTTCCTCATAAGCTGTTTCTACAAATCCACCTCCAGAACAAAAAGTCAATATGCAGCTGGTTTTCTGCCCACTGCACCCCTCACTACTCGTTTGATATTTACTTTATTTTTAATTAAAAAGACATATAGTCCCTTCAAGGGCACTAAAACAGAGAAACTGTTTAGAAAAAATCAATATAGGCAGGGTTGTGGCTCTCTATAGAAAGCTAAATTGTTGACAGCAGATCTGCAGCAAAACAGACAAGAGCATGAAGGGATCCCCAGTGCTTCAGCACGACCCACTCCAGGCACCCCAGCAATAACTGCATCAAGTTTCACCGTTTCCAACGGCCTTTGCCCCAGCCCTGTAATCTCTCCCATTGAAGAGCCCAGACCGAAGAAGTTATGAGAATTTGGTGGTCACTGTACAGTAATAAGAGGCTGAAACACCACTGTAAGAAGCTGGAAATGTGGAGAACCGCACCGATTATAAACCTGGCTGGCCAGAACCCCCAGTTGGAGATGGAAAGAGTAAGGAGGAGGGAAGCGATACCCTTACTAACATCACTGTTAGCTGACACTTCCCAGCCCTTTTATGTGAGCTCCTCTGAAGAGTGCCTTCTTGCTAGGAATGAAAATTTGGCCAGTTCAGGGGAAAAGGAGTGGCTAATAAAGTCCCTGTTATTCATGATACAGATGTGAGACACTTATTTTGCTGGAATGGCTAGGTCAATCCATTTGGCTCAACATAAAGCTTTCGCTCCAAAATGAAGATGACTCCAGGGTTGTTTTTTGGTACCTGACATAAAGGAAAACATGTAGCTAAGCCTCAAAATTCAGTGCAAGGGTATTCACTTTTTGGTGATTCATGTTTAGACTCAGAGCAAGTCCTCTAATGTATGGTGTGGCTCAACAGCTGGTCTGGGTGGAAGGAGCAGTGCAATTGCAACATACCTGGTGGGACACACAGTCCCCAATTCTCACTCCTTTGGGTGGCTCTCATTAATTTGCAGTGATTAACTATTATGGCGGACGTGATCACAGTACTCCTGCAGTACCCTCCCTACCTCCCTCCAAAATCAAGACACCATGGTTTTGAACTTGTAGAACAAACTAACAGACTAATCAGATCCCTGATTGCCAGGGATTTGATAATCCAGTATTTCTCTTCTAGGACCCCTATCTTTATTTTTGCAAAATTATTTTAAGGAGTTCCTGGGATTAACAGGGGTAAAAGCACATCCAGAAAGTAGATCTTGGAACACACTTGAAAATAAGCTGCACTACAATAAAATACATCCGACTCCATCAGAATTTGTTCTCACGGCTGTGATAAGTTACAAGACCCTGATTTTGTGTAGCTACTCACATTGAAAAAATTAACACTATATTTATTTTGGCGTTTTCCTCATTCACCTACATATTGAAAAAAGTAAGTCTCACATAACTGCAATGCAAGTATAACACTGAATTTTAAATTCAGACATTGGCATTGTCCTAAGAAATGAGAGAGACTTGGAGAAAAAACATTTAATTTGAACCCAAATGTATCCCTGCTGGAATCAAAAGTGATTCTAACTATATTTCCCTGGCTTATTCATTAGACAGTTAACTATACACGTACAAGTCTTGTCCCACATACTTTGTATGTCTGAGCGTATCTTCAAACATCTGAATACAAATTAAAGTTTTCTTTATTTTAATTAATTTTAAAGGTTGGAAGGGGTGTTCTGATTTCACGTGCCTGCAGTGGATGGAAGTATGGTATTTATGCCTTGAAAAATTACTAGTTAGAAAGGAAATAAATGGTGCATGCCATGAATATGGTAGATACATCCTTCCAAATACTGTCAACAGTTAAGCTCACCAGCACTAAAGATGAGTCTCTGAGATTATGCACATATCCAAAAGCACAAAAATACATGCAACAGGGTTGCATCATAATAGGTATTCTGACTCTACTGAACTATTTTAAATGACATAGCAAAATTAAATTTCATTGCAACTCACTTGATCAATCAAGCAGAAACAGCAATACTTTTAATGTTTGCAAAAGCCATCAGCAGACTGAAAGCAAAATGTCTTAGCATTTGCTTCGCCTACGTAAAGATTTTTTTTTTAAACTGCAAATATAGGAAGTCTTTATATGAAATATCCAAAATGTTTATTTCCTAAGACAGTATAAACCTTGTTTCTAGCAATTGCTGACCCCAATAGAAAGGCCTTCTAAGAATGCTAACAACTCGGATGGTCCACTGAAATACTGAAGAAAGCAAGTAATTTTTTCCAGACACGTAAAATGAAATAAACTGCCTCACTGAGAAATGTTTGCTTAGGAAACAATGAGATACAGCAGCAAATCCTGCTGCAATCATAATTATATGGGCCACAAGAGAAAGAGGATGACCGTCAGCACACAGCAAGTGCAGTAGCCTTGGAAGGACTACAAGCAATGGCGAAGTTAAGTCCTTACAGCTCAACTCAACTTTCTTACCTAGATGAGACACAAAACCACTGTGTTGGCCCATACAACAGACCACGAAAGCCACCACAACCGCTGGTACGTGCTCTACGCAGCTGCCATCCCCAGTCCAGCCCTTCTGCACACAGCGTAAGACATTATGGAGAGGTGTCAGTGTTGGCTGGATAATTGCATTGACTAAGTATTCGGGAGAGTAAAGTTGTGATTTTGCCCTGTTAAATCCCGCACCCTGTATGGTGAGCATAGAGCCATCCATGCTGGGTCCCACCATAAGCCCAGCAGGCCAAGGTGAGGAAAGCCACAAGGACATCACTCCTCTGGTACCTCTGGTTGGATGTGTGAGAGAAATTAAGGCTCGAGGAACTAAGTCACACTTGTACAGCGCCATGTCCATATGCCTTATATATTAATACATGATTAAAGTAATAAAAATAAGGTATAATTAAAACAGGGGAGAGTCCAGTAAAAGTTTTTAAAGCACAACAAACTTGCACTGTTTCTTGCCAAACCAAACTCTTGAGCTTCATCTATTTTTTTCCCCCTTCAAGCTGCCCTTCCTTTCACCTTGCCTTTTATGAGGCCCCATTTAGAAAGGTGATCCCTGAACTCACAGGCTTAGTCTTTCACAAAGCCCAGAGACAGAGCAGTTCACTCGAGTACAGGCCATCAATTCTGGAAAGAGACCTCTACGCCTGGATTTGAAAGGGAAGTTGCTAAACATCTTTCCAAAAACAACACACTTTAAAATGTGTGTTTAATATGTGGATTAAAGAGAGCTGGCCTGTGCTGCCAGCTCAAGGGGAAAATAAGAGCTCTGACTTAGCAGTTTAGAGCACATTAATGTAAAAGCCATGAGGAAATCTTTCGCTCGCATGCGTAGCCAGGACATGAACATAGGCATGGTTTGTGCTTTTTCACTTGCGGTTAGCAGGCTTCTGGGGCTAAAATAACCGGCTAAGATTTTGCTTTACATAGCTGGTCTTCAGTACTGTCGCTGATCCATTGTTTGGGTGGCTTCAGGCTGATGCCACACAGAAAAAATATACGACTGATGCTTAGTAAATAATTTAAACATGCAGCCATCGAAGTGGCAGCATACCTCCCTGGAGGGAAACTTTTACTCAGACTAGAAGGAGAGAAAATCCTTACTAACCAAGAGTTATTTGAATTTTTTCTTGCAGTCTTTAAACTGGTCAGAAAACTGGGAAACCTGCTCTGATGCGCATTTCATTTACATTTGCACATGCTTTTATTGCAGAAAATCAAGTAGATTCAATGTTGACATTTAGAGCTAACACAGATTTGCCCTTTTGAATTTTCTAAAAGTCATGGATAGGTCATTTTGGCTAAGTAGTCTGTGCCTAGGAGTTCTGCTTGAATTGCAAGTGACTGGAAAGGGTTGTATCCAAAACATGGAAGAATCTTGAAGTGACATTCAGAGATCTGAATCTGAGACTATGCAAATTAGCTGAACCCCATAAACTGGCATGTCCTGCAATACTGGACCACATTCTCCTATCATTTACATTCCTTATGAACCCCTGACTTGAGTGCCACTACACCTAACTAAGTCACATTTGAGTGAGAGGTGAACCATAAGCAGTTTTATAAGCCATTCTTAACTTGACTTTCAAGTTTCAGCCATTCACTCCTAGGATATGGTATGGTCATTATTTTCTTAAAGTCTTTCTATTATAATCACTACCTTGGCACAGCTCACAAAATAGCCCTAACCACAAGTCACAAAGACAGAAGATACTCCAAATGCATTTCATTTATTTTGAATATGTGATTTCAGACTGCAGACACAGAATATAACCAGGCAATTACAGAATTGATAGAAAATAACACTTGTGATCCCAGACCATCAGACCGCAAATCAAGATGGTCGCATGTCCATGTCATCCCTTGAGGAACATCATGCTCAAGGCCATCATCTAAATCAAATCCAGTCTCCTGAAATTGCAGGTAACCATAAAATAAGGCATTTTGCCTGCAAAAGCCCACAAAATATATCTCCCCTCCACTATTACTCACCACAGCAAAACTTCTAACAAATGTCACGCATTTAGTGGCACAGTGCTAGCCACAAACTGTTCAATGTGCCAGATGAAGAACGTGGAAAGGCCAAAGGCAGCATCGGAATTGGGCTCCTACAATTTCAGGAAAGCTAAGTTAGTTAAATACCAGAATTTATTTTAAAGTTCCTAGAAAAGGCAAGCTCTCACCACCTGCTATAAAAACATGCATAGGGCAGTCTCAATTCAGGAAAAAAAATAATCAAGAAATGAGACAAGTTCTTAAATCTTAAAATATGCAAACTTAAGCTTATTCGTAATTCACTGCAGCCTTTTGAAAATCAAATATTTTCTATCATTTAATGCATATTCTTTTTCATGTGTTTGACTTACCAAAAATCTTACAGAAATCTTTCTTAACGCTTCCCCTTGCACAGCATGTACGTGTTATGCAAAGCCCTGGTTTAGCTACAGGCAGCCAAACTCTACCACAGAGTGCCAAAAGCTGCACCGAACACCAATTGCTGGGCTATATTTTATTGCACAAATATACAACAAACAAGATAGGCCAAACAACCATAATATGAATTTCTTGTCCCCAGTTTGGAAACCTGATCATAAACCTGGACATCTGAGCTCTCCTTTATTACCAAATGCTTGAACTTGTTGGACTCTCTTGGTATTTTTAATTTTAAGTTTTTATTGACTTAAGTGTTCCTTGCCAAGACTGAAAGAGAAGACTTCTTGTTGAAGCTGAGCATTTGAGATTGGTATGCGTTTCTTAGGTTTATTTGACAGTCTTCAGCCTTCTGGGAAACATGGACCTCAGGAAGGGACAAACGCTGCAAAACTGAAAGACTTTATTCAACTATTAATACTGCATCTTGAAAGCCAAGAGAGTAAGCATCATTAACTTGGCAGAACTCTAAATGCATTGTAGTAACCTGGAAATGGGATCATAGCACTAATAAAATGGTGAGAATTATTTTGATCTGCAAACACACACAAGGCAACAAAAAAGAAAGCTATGTTTAAGTTTCTAAGTGATGATCCCTTTAAAGGAAAAGTCAGTCGTTTAAAATTAAGGCTCAAATATAGTTCAGTAACCACAGTGTCAGGATTTTGATTCTGCAGGGACAACATTGATGATGTTTTAATTAAGTCCTCTGCTAATCTTCAAGTCTCGAGTCTCAGTCTGTCTAATTCCTTTGGAGAAGGGTGATGTATTTCAACAAGGAAAGTCATGTACCAATTTTAGATACCGGTAGGGTTACATAGATTTAATTTTTGTTGAAAGCAGGTTATATTTTTGCTGACTTATATTTAGTTATTTTAGTAAGGATTGTTACCACATCCTGATAAACACAGAAAAACAGGTTTTGCCAAGTTAACAGTATTTTTCTTCACTTTGTTGCTGAAAAAGCAATGAAATTACAAAGTTGCTATTAGAAGTTTGGCAGCTATGATCCTTGTCAGCTTTCCTTGGCTGCAATATATTTAGCATCCCCCAAACAGCCTGCGAGAACCTGTATAAGTCCAGAAAAAAAAAAAAAAAAAAACAAACAAAAAAACCCCACCTCTGAGCGAGCTAATTTTCCACAATGACAATGAAGGCTTCATGCTCGTGAAGTCAATTTGATCAAGTCACCTCCCTGAAATGTAACTTAACTCTACAGAGGAAAAGCATCCTAAAATATGCTGTATTAAACACAGAGGGAAATGATATTTAATCTTGTCTGGCCACCCTTTGATATAAAGATCACTTGTTTAAGAGTCATAGTCAGCAATGCCCAAACATCCCCCATACAGAAGAGCTGCTTTGAGGACAGGGAGGTATACAACTAACGCAGCTGATCGTCTTTCATTAAAGAAGCATGCGCATTGAGAATTAGAGAGATAGGCATATCCAGGGACAGAGCAGCCACAGAAAAGAAAAAGAAGATGCAGCAATCCCTTTGGTTAGTTTTTTTTTCATCTCTTGCTCAAACCTGCCATTTACTGAGATTCTAGCATACCTCCTGTGCATGCACCCTGAGCTGCAGAAAGGCTGATTTTCCTCCTGTTTGATCCTTCAGAAAACCACACTGAACACCGAGAAACACTAACACACAGAGCAATTGCTGCGAAAAAGGTTTGTCATCCATGTTGCCCCTCTAGCAGTCAAAAAGGCAACTGTCTCTCTTTCCAACAACAGTTTTGCAACTCCTACTACATGTATCTAAACCTCAAAACCCAATAATCAACACCAGACATGAGGCTTTAAATCCAACCACCACAGAAGTGAGGTATGCTCAAGCCTCCCCGCTGTACCACCTGAGGTTGCATATTGAGCGTGATTTGGAGGAAACGCAGACATGTTGCAGATCTGCTGTGGAAGGCAGGAGTCTGAAGCCGAGCTTGGCAATATCAGAAAAGAATCGCTTCAGGGGCTGGTGAGATCTCGGTGAGACAGGACCAAATTGGATGCAGGTAGACTTCTGCTAGTGTCTGGGAGTTGGTCAAGGAGCAGAGGAGGTGTGAGGGCAAGGGTGATGAGAAAGGATGGAGAGAGACAGAAAAACTGGGAAAGCATAAGACATCACCAATGATGGATTAGGGATGCAGTTTCAGTAAAAGCCTAGGGAAGCTTGGAGAAAGACCACCATGATCCATATGCACACTCCCACAAGCAGCACTGTAAAGCATCCCTCCCCATTCTTTTTCCTTCTTAAAAAAAAAATTAAACCAAAACTCTGACACACAGTTAAATTTCAAGCAAATAGCATGATTTCAGAGCTCCAGATGGTGCAGTGCGTGTTAGGACTTTAACTTCTCCCCCCTTGCAAGAACTGACAGACCCCTCTCCATCTGATAGACTCTGCTCAAGCTAAGTGGGACAAGCCGATCAAACTGAAGCAGCAAGGAAGAGGCAGGTCTTAGAAACAGACCTGTAGGCCTCCTTGATCAGCAGCTTTTACACAAAATAGACCTGGATCAGTCTACACTGATAAGCTGTAGATTGTAGGCATTAAATTCAGCCACATCTCATAGCAGTCACAAACGTTTGCGGTGCAAAATCAACGGTATTGACAATTACTGCAGTGCATGAAGACCTCTGCTGTGTGATTTGGAGGTTACTGCTGCAGAGGAGGTGCAATGTCTGCAAAAGAGAATTTTAGATATAGTTTTAACAAATCCAAGTTTCAAGTCTGAACACTGTTTTTTTTACCAGAAAATAAAATTGATTGAATACAAAACTTGAATGAGTTCTTAAAAAACAATTCTTCTCTGACCTGGCATTTAAATCCACAATGTTATTTAAATGTATCACTTTAAACTACTGGCAGGAGAATCCATGTTCAATTTTACTGTTTATTGTTATTATTTTTATCACAACTTTACCCATACAATGCAAGAATCTAAAAACTCCAGCAGCGAGTCTAGTTCAACTAACGTAAATACATGACAAGTTTGCCTTGTTTTTCCCCCCCCTAAATTCTTCAGGTTTATTGCTGCCTTTAGACCACTTATCATAACATCATAACAGCTTGATGGAAGCTGCTCTTCGGGCATCCATGATTTCTCTATCTGCTACTTTCTTACTGGCAGAACTTGCTGTTTGCTGCAACCACCACGACTTCCATGGGTTACTCAACTCCTAGTTTTATGCAATATCGCCCTCTTATTTCTCTTTCCCTCTCCACTTTTGCACAGGCATCAAAGCTGCAGTCATCACCATGGAAACTAGCTGGAGAATTAAAAAAAAAAAAAAAAAAAACCCCAACAACACAAAAAAAGCCCGAACATGCCTCATCCAAAGCTAGTACACTGCCACCCACTGGGTACTTGCATTAGAGAGCCTTGAAGTACAAAGCAGCCCTGCTCAATGTAAGCAAATAACCACCCATTGCAGCAGCCTGCATTCAGATCCAAATATATGCATTTTTTTGTGTCAATTATTCTCTCATCACATGGCAGTATTTGCTCTAGTGCCAAGATCACCCTGGTGAAATTGAAGCTTAATACACCCAGCCTCTCCTTGCTACTGGTACAACATAAGAATCTCTTGGTTTTGCACAAGTTTAATAAGGAATGTACTCATGCAGAATATATTGCTTCATCCTCTGCAATGGCTTACTTATTCCCAGAGTGCAGACGTGGGCATCCTGTGAAAACAAACCCATGCAATTCCAGAGGGAGCTGCAGGGTTGGGTTTTATCAGGGATCAGGCCACGAACTCGCACCCTCTTTCTATGTGTATGAAACACCCAAGAGGATTTGGCATTTCAGGGAGCTGGCTTTTGTTGATCCATAATTCTTCATTATTGGCCAATAGTAACTAATATCACGTTTTACTTTAGGAAGATCTCCATGGTGATCTGAGCTTGCTGACATCAGCTGGTTTTTTGGTGTGGGTGTAAGAACAAAAAAGATAGCCTAATTAAAGGGGAAAAGACCTCAAAAAATTGGACAAAGGATGAAGAACTCGTATACATGCTGTAGTTCAGTTCAGTTCAATCCTCCAGATACAAGCAAAACACTCTGAAGAAACCTCTCTGATGTATTTTATGTCATTAAAATCATTAAGAAAAATCTTGACTTTATGGCATGCTCTATCATTTATTGAAAAACTAAAGGAAGTTAGCTGATGAAGAAAAAAAAAAGCAAAAAACAAAATGTAAGAGAAAAGAAAAAAATCCATAAATCCCTAAATCCAGAAGAATCACAGTAATTTTTACAGTGGTTTAAGAGAGATTTTTCAGACCTGCGGCAGTATTAGGCATCAGCTCTCCAGCACAAATCTTTAAAATGAGAAAGGAGAAAAAAGGGAAAGGTATTCAGACTGATTTGTTGTCTTTGCTATATGTTCCAACAATTTACAGTTCAAAACACCTTTTTAATCAAGTAAACTGCTGAGATTTTCACAAATTTGGAAGGGCATTTTTTAATTTCATCTCATGTTCCTAAAAATGACTAGATACTTGCTTCCTGCATGACTTTACTTTTTCCCCTCTCTTTCTTTTAAGAGGTTTTACAAATACATCCACACACTTATTTCAAACTGACACTCCAGAAATGAATTAGATTTTGTATTTTTATCAGGCATGAGGCAAGCAAGAAAATAATTTAAAGCAGCAGGTAATTACACCAATGAAATATTTATGGAAACTGATTACACCAAAACACTCATTTTTATCTCAGCTTATTTGTCTTTTATGTAACTATGCAAAAAAGCAAGTTCAGGAGTTATACAAAGTTATAGTTCACGAAGTTTACAAATGAGAACACGGGCAATGTTTTACAGAAGGCTGACCAAGCGCAAGCCACTGCAGTCATACTTATACTGGGGAGGTATAGCTGTGAAAGAGCCATCTTCATCAGTCTTGAGAAAGCCCTGGAGAAATAACAATATTGAAAGTCACCCCCTTCTCCAGTGTCAGCACAGAGTCCGTGCTGTGACAGATGATGCACCGACAGAGGCTGGGCTGGTGCTGAGGCATTGCTGGACGATGTGATGGCTCACTTTTCCCTACCAGCTGAAGCATGGTCTTGGATTTGTTGGCCCTCTTACTCTGAGACTAAACTGCGTGGGGGACACATGGCCTTTTCATTGCTGGCTTCTACTGCACAGGGTACTGGACTCAAGAGAGCTCCCAGGCACTTCTACACTGCAAAAATTAACACTGAGAGCCCAGTGTGCTTCAGCTCCCACGTAACCGCAAACCCCTGGCCAGCTTGTGAGCTCCTTCCTGAAGGGGGGGACAGGAGAGAAGGGCTGGCACAGATCTCCCAGGAACAGCACTGGAAAGCCTCTCCCTGACACAAGTTTTACTCTAAATGCTACCAGATTAAATTACGCAATAATTTTGTCTGTGCACATTAACTTCAGAGTGAGCAATACAGACAAATGCTTCTCTATTGACACTTCCATAATGGCTGGCATCTGCCTTCCCGTTACTTCTAATCATGAGGCAGTTATCTAGATTGCTAGGTTATTCTGAACCTCCCCAAAGTGTTCAAAAGTATATTGGAAGATTAAAAAATTGGCCGGTAAGAGAATGAGTGCACTTTGTGTCAGAAGGCAGGTTTTCAGGATGCTGAATGTTGGGTTTTTTGTGGTGTTGTACTCCCCCTCCTTCTGTAAACGCGTCAGAAAACCTTGTGGGAAGAAGTTTCAGATCCTTATAAAGGCTACATATTTATATATAGCGTGGATTTTTATATAGATGCTAAAAACGGAAAGCAATTCCCATATGGATCAACAAATAGTTCTCTATAAACACAATATTCAGGGGCTGGAGTGGAGTCATATTTAATCCATTCTAGACCTAAACCACCATTTATGTGACAAGCTGCAGTGTGGAAAAGCAATTTTCACGCCAAATACAGTCTCTGTGTTGGTGCCAAGGCCAAAAGAGCAAGAGCAAATGGAGAACTCGCAATTCTTCCCTTGGGGCCCTTTCACAACAGCCTGCAGACAGCAGACGGGAAAACACCACTGCGTCCAGGCACAGCTCATGTGCCCTCCTGCAACCCTAACAAACACTCAGGTGCTGCTGGTTGTACTACCAGGCTAATCCCACCCTTCCCGAACACATCTGGGGGATGAAGCGTGGCTGGCTTTGTCCCCTGTTGTCCTTCTGCTCTGGTCCCCAGCTAAGGTCACCTTGGACTACAGAGAAATTTGCCCAGCCATTGCCTCAGGATTCCTGAACCGTCTAAAGGGCCACATATTTGCAGTAACTACAGGGTTCCCTTCTGAAAGTAAGAGGTATAATAAGTTATTGGAGTGGACATGCACAGAATACATATTTGGAGAGTAGGACAGATTATTAACAAGAAGTGGGAGAGCTTTAAAAATACCAAATGGCCTTGCATGGAATCAGCAAAATGAAAGCTGTGTGATTTCTGCCACCTTGATTTAGAGAAAAGAAATTGTCTTTTAAAGATCCCTGGAGAGAAAACTTCAGGCAGAAGGAAAGATGATTAGTTCACATATTTGCCAGCTTTCCACCAAACAACAGTTGATGACAAGCATTAGAGATAGGAAGAAGCAAGAAATTAAGGGATAAGAAGCAGAGCAAAAGTCACAGGATAAACTCTACATGGAAGAAGACAGAAAACTTGAAGTCAAATTATATAAAGCTGTTTATCTTAGAGGCAGAGGCAAGAATACCAGCTCATATTGTGATGGCTAGCTCTCCAAAGAAACATTGCATATGTGTGTGTGGTTTTCTGAATATTTCCTTAGCCAATATGGGGAACAAAGGTAAGCACTCTTCTGAGCATCCTCTTCACTGCTGAGAGTCATTGCAGTTTCCCTCTAAGTATTGTGCAGATGTATCAGGATGAAAATAAATGTAAAATATATAGTCATTCTACAAAAGTACATGCAGTGAAAATTACACACAGGAATTAGAGCAGTCCCTCAATTCTATAGACTGCAGTGGTTATGGTAGTATTTCCCAGAAATATTGCTGAAACTAGTAAGATATCCAAAAGCTGAAATGAACTTTACATACTATTGCCATATAGAAGGTGTGTTTCTAATTCAAATCAAATGAAAAATGAGTTTCAAACTAGGGCGAAATGAATAATGAAGGTATGGAAATCAAAGGATCTGAAACAGAATTTTTACGTTATAAGTTTCGAGGAAGGACAGATGCCAGTATACACATTAAACACGGTGACACTTCCCTAGAGAATTACAATAATACTTCACCCTTAAATAACACCCTCAAAGCACTTCACAGACATTAACTAATTAATCTTCAATCCTCGTGTGGCTGTAAAAATTATACAGTAGGGAAATAAGGTCAGATCTTCAGAGGAGATCAAGCTGAGATTAAACGGTCTGCCCCAAGGCTACATGCTGACTTGACAGCAAAGACAGGGTTACAGCTCCCATATCCAACAGCCACCCTACCAGCAGAAAGCCTTTGGACAGAGACTGACAGGCCCAAATGTCTGCAACAGCTGCCCAAACAGAGCAAAAGGCTTAGGCAGGGTCTCCCCATGCTCAAAAACAACCCACAAACACATGTCTCAAGGGACGAGGTGTTAACTGTGCACCCATGGATCTTCCCACCCCACTGCAGCTCTGCAAACCAGCAGGTACTGTGGGTCAGTGGGAGAGGCGGTGTCCGTAGCAGTATGCGCCTCTGTGCTGGCACCTCCCCAGGACTTCTTCCTCCCAGATCCAGATTTGCTGCATGCCAAGTAGCCATCATTAGCTTACAGGAAGCTTCAAATACATGAGATACATTTTACAAATATTATACAGAACATGGTGCAAATTACACCTGGTCAAGTCCTATCTACCGGTGCCTTCACAGCCCTGAAGTATTTAAGATGAATGGAGAAAAAGTGACTTCCAGGAGTGCTGCAGGCACCTGGGCAGATCGCAGCAGACGATGCACTGGCACACTCAATATCCTATGAATCAAACAATTCCCAGCACACAAAGAACATGCCTCCAAGTGCAGGAGGATATCAACCCATGCATCCTGCAGCAAAATACTCTCTATGCACAGGAAGACTGAGTGGTAACAGCTCCATGCTGTTGCCTACTGTGAACCAAAATGGGCTGTGATGCTCGCAGCAATGAAGTCAAACATCACCTATCTGAAGTGCTGCATAAGCCATCGGCCAGACTGAAATTAAGCTTTACCCTAATGAAGGCCATACTTAGAAGGGGCAGGATAATAGTGACATTCCCCCCTGTAAAATACCCCAAAGGAGGCACCAGGGCCAATCCCAAGCAATTGCCCTTTTCGGAGAGGCGCTGTGATAAACACCCAAGGAGAGTGTGCTGGTGACCTGGCCAGAGGACCCTTCTTCCAAAAAAACCCCAACTTTTGCCATGTGTTGTGGCATTTGAACAGCTGCTGACAGACTAAGAGCTGCCAGTTTTGCCTACAGCCACGATGCCAAGCAGTATCGACTCTCAGCTTTTTTAGAAAGGGCTTTAGAGTACTTTGAAAGCAGTAAGGCACTATTTAAAAGGTTCAGTTCTCATTGCAGCACTGTCAGAAGATTAATCAATTAAAAGCTTGGCTGCTGCAAGCAGCAGTATGTCTGCCAGTCCTGGGCTGCCTTTGTGTGAAGATCTGGGGTTCAGTTTTGTGAAGTAAACCTGTGTCTAAACTTCTAGTTATGTTAAGAAAAGGTAAGTACTAGAAAACAGCTGGACGTCATAGCTCTAGCAGAAAGTTATTTAAAAAGCCAAGGGTCTAAATGACACTTTTTTTTTTCCTCCTTTGGATACTGCTTTAGGAGGGGAGGGGTAATAGGATGCATTAGACTACACCAGTTTCAGCCCTTCTGCTGAGATGCCATACAAATGATCCGTTAAAAGTTTACTTAGGAACTGAAAACAATGGCAATAATTCTATGTTGCCTCAGCAAAAAGGAAAAGGCTTAAAGAACTAAGGCTAGGGAAAAAGACATTGGGTAGCTGCCATATCACACGTGACAGGATGGCCAACAGAACATGTTTCCACGCACTGAATAATCTCAAGAAAAGTGTTCAACACCACGCAGACCAGAGAGAAAGTGCCACAGTGCCATACAGCCAAATATCAACCACAGCAAAATAAAATACCAATTTAAAAAAGAAAGCAAAGAACGGGGATGAGAGAAAAGCATTATTTTGACCCCAAAACCCCTGTATTTTAAATATATTACTTGGAAATTGTACATTTGGACAATGAAGTTCAGCAGAACTATATGAATATGGCTTTTATTGTCCTTACGCTGTGGGTCAGTCAGGTTTGGGACTTTCCGACAGTTGCATCTTGCATGCACCAGGCGGCAGCTGGTCAGTGTGGAACTGCAAGATTCTTCCTTTCTTCTCTCATTCCCTACAGCAACTGTGCTCCAGCCTGAGCACCTGCGAGCCAGACGCAGGAACCTTTCTCAGTCAGACACGGAAACGCTGCTCTGTGGGACCCACTTGGGACTTCCCTGCAACCACTGCTCCAGTTGCACAGAGCCGGGCAATTCCTCACATGTCCGCAGCTGGGGATAGGACAGCAGAGAGGTCAGCCTGAGGATTAAAGCACCAGCTCTAACACGCAACAAAAACCAACCGGAACACTGAGCTAAAACGGAGAGGAGGACACATGATGGAAAGGGTGAGGGAAGCACAGAGATGAGAATGAAACCATGCCCAAACAGGACAGAGAGGTGGTGCCTGGGCTTCGAGGTCTGGCTTGGCAAGAAAGGCTATGCAGGTGGGAACGGGAGAGGACAGAGGGAAGGGTCCCACCAACATGAGCAGTGGAAACTTGGTATTAACTGGGAAAGGTGACTTGAGAAAGTAACTTGCCAGCCAAAGATCGCAAGGAGCAGTGAGGAAGGGCATAGAAGCAGTGGGTTCTGCAAAGAAGAAAAAAGCACGCACACAAACATGTAAACAAGATTTTAGCTTGAAGGAACTGGCAGTTCCTCTCTGTCACTGGCATTTACATTGCATTTCCTCCAGCCTTTATAAAACCTGGCTCCTCTAATTCATTCTCTAATGCTTCCACACGGCTCTTTCAGTGCGTGTGCAAGCAGTCTAGAAAGCAGTAGTTGGACAGCTTTTGACTGAAAGGAAATGTTTCAGGCACAGCTCAAAGCCTGTGGGAGTCAAGAGAAAGGGTTGAATTTGGCCTTTTAAGAATGAGGATGCCAGGAGAGTCACATTAATGGCTAAAACAACTTCTCTGCTTAAACAGAAGATGCAAACACCCAAGTTCAGTCTTAGCCACTAGCTGGAGCAGGCTGTTTTTAATTAATAGCAGGTGGTGGTTCACTTTTTTGACAAGAGAGCAGACGTGAGTCAAAGTTTTAAGATATTAATGCAGTATTTGCCTTTCTTACTAAAAACACAGCATTCTGCAAAGCGTTGTCCAGAACGACACCTGTAAAAACGCTGCACAGGAACCTGGGATCTGGGTGGACAGTCGGCAATGCGTGAACCATAGCAGCAGTAACGGCTACCAGGAGCCAGGGCTGTAGTGACAAGGGCATAAGCCAGTAGAATCATGGGAAGCAATTAATCCCCTTTACTCAGCACTCGGTAGGCCACAGCTGGAATGCTGCCTCCAATTTTGGGGCCCCCTGATACAAGAAAGATGTTGATCAGCTTCAGCAGGTCCAGCCGAGACCACCAAGATGGTCAGGGCCTGGAGCATACAAGCTGTGGGAGAGGCTGAGCTAGTTTAACCTAGAAAGGAGAAGGCTCACAGGCACCTAGAGAAGCCAACAAGTACCTAGGCAGGGCTTACAGAAAATACAGTCATGCTCTTCATTGAGGTACACGGTGGAAGAATGAGATACAACAGCCTGGACTGGATATACGGATATAGTCACCCTGAGCATAATTAAAGACCGCAACAGGAGCCCAGAGAAGTTGAAGAATCTCTGTCCTTAGAGGTTTTCAAGGCCTGGCTAGACAAAGCCCTGAGCAATCTGGTCTGAATTCAGTGCTGTCCCAGCTTGGAGCAAAGGGTTGGACTACACAATCTCCCAGGAATCTTTCCAACCCAAACGATTTGATGATAGTCATCAAAAGCACAAGTAGTACACAGGGCATATGTTTATAAAGGCAATATGTTCCTAAAACACTGAATTACAATGCAATTGTTAAAAAAAAAAAAACAACAACCCCCCCAAAAAAACCCACAAAAAACCCCCAAAAAACAACAGCAAAACACCAAAACCCAAAACAACCCAACACAGTAACCCACAACAGTACAGACCAGAGCTACAAAAGCTCAAATCTTTTTCTCACAAACCTTTGCAAAACAGTAGTCACCATGGCAAGGACAACAGGCAAGAACTGTGTAAACCAGTGCCATCTATTGAGTTTATGAGACTTTATGGCCAGCAGAGTACTCATCCAATAGATTTGCAGCTGGACAAAAGTGCAACAAATGAACAAATTCAGGTACCTTGTGCAAGCCACCTCAGATGCCATGACTTGCTCCACAGAACACAAAACAATGAAAGAAAAGCCACTTTAAAATAAGACTGATGTGAAAACAAGTGAGATTAAGTTATTGATTGCAAAGTGTCCTACATTTTAAATAGAGATTACAGACTCTGCAGTAGTCTTCCACTTGATTTAGATTTCCACTTCCATCTGATTTAGGTTTTATCACTGCAAGAATACTATCACTCTGCCTTTCACATTAAGGTGGGGGTTTGTTCGGGGTTTTTTTTGTTTGGTTGGTTGGTTTTTTTGGTTTTTTCTGTTTGTTTGTTTGTTTACAATGTTTCTCAACTAGACATCCTACAGTTTAATTAAATTAAAATTGAAATAGCATTGTAAGAATGTAGACCATTTAGTACCTGAGACACTAAACATTCATTCTACTTCATAAAGAAATTAATTATGTGAGAGTCATTAACAACAACTGTAATTCCTTACGGATTTAAATTATGTTTCGAATTGGAAGAATAAAGTTCCCAGCTGATTTAAATTCTTCAAGATGGTAAAAATGAATTAATGATGCTAATATTCCATATGTCTGAAAACTGATGCAGGAATTAAATTGTGTGAAATCTAAAGGCAGCAGTATGAACAGTAGAAAGCAGACTAACCTATTTCTATCCTACTTATTTTGTCATGCTGAAGCCTGGAGTATTTTTGGATGAGCTACAGTCCAAGAGTTCAAAGTGAGTGCTGGTAAAATCAATGGCGACCTTGGAACTGGCTTCAAGAAGGGCAGGATGAAGCTGTGGCTTCTCCAGATTACATAACTTCCACCTTTTCTGCAAGAAAACCTGAGGTCTGTCTGGGCCAAATTTTTTCCAGCCTGACAAAAAGGGAAAATGATAAAAAAAGAATTATAAAGAATGATAAATACAGCATTTCAAAACTGGGCACCCTGCTGTTAATTATCATCATTGCCTCCACAGTTTATGCATATTAAAATTATGCTGGCACTTCTCCTTCTGGGGAAATAGTTTGAAAGCAGATAGGCAAGAGGAATCTCTTCCGCACAGCACGCAGTTTGAAAATTCACATACTGCATCAACTGGGTAGGACAGCCAATTTCCCGGATATATAAATCTAGGTTTAACTTCTGCAAGAAAAACACCCACATCCATCCCCTTTATCATAGTAAAGGCACATCTCTGTGGGCTGACAGCATCACACAGGGTATCAAAATGAAGGTGCAGCACAAATTCCAAACCAGCATAACGCCCATATAACCTTCTTCAGTCAGGTCCAGGGCTGTATTTTGGAACTAAATGGTAAAATGTGAGCTCTGCTGAGGACATCGTTTTGCATTGTCAAAGCCAATGGAGTGCACAGAGTTCATTTTGTTTCCAGGAAAAAGATGCTGATTAATTAAAATGCAAAGGCATCTTCCTGCCAAATATTTTCCAGCCTTATGTTCAGCTAAGAATAATTAATGCTTGCCCATATCATCCAGAAGACTGGTAGCCATTCTCAACACACCATCATCTATCACCCAACAAAAGTCCATGTTTGCAGAGGAACAGATTGCAACCAAGTAGATGGGCAGCACATTAGTCAAGAGTTTTACTTGTGTCTAACTCTCACAGCTTTTCCAGTATAAAAAAGGCCAATAGCTGCTCTCTTTACTACAGCCATGCCTGGTTAGCCTATAAACACTACCACGGAGAGGGAAGGGGTGATTTTCAGTACAGTGGGATGGAGACCCGAATGCTGCCCAAGGGGCTCCCCGCTGAGCCGTGGGAGCTTCTATCACACCAGCCCTAAATCCCATTTGACTTCCATGAGACCAGCCGTGCTTTATTTAAGCATGTGCTCAAAGTGCTTTGCTGATGAAAATAACCATAACCATAGGATTAAAAAGCTGTATTAAAATAGGGGCAGGAGGAGGCTATGCAAGAGAGCAGAAACTCCCTTATAGGAGCGCACTGCAGCACCAGGGGCCCGCACTGCAATTTTAAGGCAAGTTTCTGCATATACTTCCAGAATTAAAATGGTGACCCCCTTCAAACAACCCTTTTGGCACTAAAAGGCCAGGAAATGTAGTCATATTAGGATTAATGACTTGAATTAGCTCCCGTGCACCTGTGCCTCACTATATCCATGGCAAAGACAGACAGTGGCTTTGCCTTTATAAAATAATGCTTATGGGGTTCTTTGGTTTGTCTAAGCAAAATCTTTTCTCTCCTTGTCTTACCAAATAAACTACTTAAGGAAGCAAAAATTCTCCCACTGTAAAAGTCTCTTGATATAAAAAATGCAAATCTCAAGCAGCTGTAATGAAGAAAATCAATTTTAGACTCCTGGTGGCTACCTTCCTGCAAAGCTTTATTATTTTTCATCAAGTATCTACAAGAACCAGATCACGTTTCTAGCTTCCCGTTCCTCTCCTGTGTGATGAGGGAGAATCACGTATATTGCTTTCATTTAATTTACCCTAGAAATTCAGAGTTATTGATTGTAGTTCATAGGCTTCCTAGTTGTAAGAGACTGGAAGCAATATTTTTATGCCTTTTGTATTGCTTAGCACGGAGATGGACAAAAAAAAAAATAAGGAGAAGGGAGTAGCACGCAAAATGAAGCTTTGAGGCAGAGGGAGAACATACCACTGTGAAGATGAAATACGGGGTGGCAATATTTAAATATATAAACAAATAGAACTGTAGACTGCCTTTTGTGACATTTATTCAAAGAAATATCCATGCAACTGCTTATCCGACAGATATCAGAAAGGTCTAGAGTAATCAGGCAAAATCTGTATACAAAATTCACTGAAAAACATGCAGGTCTATGGAAGGACCAGAAACTATTCTTTAATTTGGATAGTATTTAGTAAAGAGTTTTGCAAAGGGAAGGAAGGAAAGAAAAGAATTTGGAGAAAATGTTGTGTTTGGATATTTTAAAAGCAATAATTTAATGCAGAAAGCTGGCAAAATATCAATCAGGATTAAAAAGGAAAAACAGAATGATTCATTATGACAAAATTATTCTTTTTGATTTTCATTATGCTGAGAAAACTGGGGTCACAATTAATAGTGACCAGGAACTATTTATCTTCTTCACTATTTTTCACTTGGGCCACTGAATGGGAAAAAAAATATTAGCATAGCACTAATCTGAGAGTATTTTTAGACAGCCATATTCCAAATGAAGAAATCTGTAATCAGTTCAACACTGTGCCCTGTGTTTCCCCTCAGTAACTGACAAATTCTGGAATTTGATAAATTTGAGGTCTGGAGTCATTCTGGCATTGAGAAGTCAATCCTTGTAAACATGCCAGCCAACCTGCCATTTCACTGATGTTTGTGATGGTGTAAGAAAACAACTGATAATTCAAGACTGTTATTCAGAAGTTTTTCCTTTCTTCAGCAGTCCTAATGACAACCCCAAGCAATCAAAATGCATGCAACTAGCTCCAAAAAAAAATAAAGGAAACAGATCTAAAGTACAGGATTCAGGAAAGGGAAATTTAAGCTGCCTGATGATTTCAGAAGCTGCCTCCTTCTAAAGGAAACTAAGGATGCTTATATAGCTGTACAATTTCAGAATCCAAACTGTTACATAAATACGCTAAAGGGAAAGAACCAGAAAGACTCACAGTTTGCCTCTGATTCCTAAAGGTAAGTTTAAAACTATTAGAAGATTTGTATTAGTCTTTTTTTAAAAAGTTTCAAGTTTTTACATGAAACCTTCTCTGTTAGTCCTGTTTCTCTGCTTTTAAAGTGTGATAGGATGAACATGACAGAGAAACCGGTATTAATCACCAATGAAACACTGATACAATGACACACAGACAGAGAGAAACAACTGGCATCTTCATGGTTATTTTTCAAGGGAAATTTTAGAATATTTTCAAGGCTGGTATAGGATTCTTTGTTTTCAAAAATGCTACAAGAAGAAATACATTGTTTATTCACTTCTTGCTGTTTGTCGTCTATCAGAACAGGAATTTAATAAAAAGACACAAAGCGCTGTAAATGCTTCTGTGATCACAAAGTTTTTTGCTGGAAGTCGTAGAACTATGTATTGCGTTGGCTTTTAACGGTAAATTTATAACCAAATACTTACTTTGCACTAGAAGAATTAAAGACTCGCTGTTCCTTTTGCTTCCAAAACCCATTCACATTATACCAGTGTAGTACCAACAGGGAAGCCAAGCTCTTATCCCTAAGCAGAGTAATAGCACTTGCAATAAAGGGAACAAACCTAGTCAAGCTGTCCTGGCTCATGTACATTTTCACTAAAATGCTTCTATTCAGGCTCTCTCTCCCTTTTCCTTTCTTTGAACCACACTGCTATATTTCCACAAGTAAACTTAGAGAAAATTAGAAAAAAATAGAACGGTTTCATGTAACATCGCCCCATCCACTCTGAACTCAGTTCATTAGGGACTGGAATTTCACGTTGACTGTTTAAAAGCAGTGGCTTCCACTTATGAAAAAAAGATATTGTTTTTTTGTGGTAAATATATGCAAGAATGGCATTCATTAACTTAGGAATTAAAATGCAAGTACTGGTCATTTATACCTGGATCATCACTTTCCAAATCTGTAACTGATCACAGATTAAGCCAAAACAAGCAAATCAGACTATGGTCTTACCCGCCTCTGGTTTATTTTACATAAAGACTGGGGGTTTTGATGTGTATTCTTTGACAGGCGTCTTGGCCCAACAGCAATGCCTTCACAAATCAGTTCAGCATTTTTTCTGCTTCTGCAGCTTGTTCAAACTGGAAATTTAAAATGCCCAGTCTGGAACAGCAGGCATGAAACACACTTCTCCAGCTGCAGTAGTGGTTCTCTGAGTGTTTTGAGAAATGCCAGCATAGCATATGGTCTCTCACCACCGCACTGGGACTTCTAGCTGTTCAGATACGGCAGGTCTTAAAAAGTTTGGCAAGATATGTTGCCAAATTAATCTTAACTCTCAGCTCCTCTTGAGAAGACACCTGATTGCCTATGCAATTCACATAGCATGCTAAGACACATTCACTGAGATCTCCCTCCTCACCTCTGCGGTCTTTTAAAAATTCTTCACCATGTTAAGAAGGGATAAAATACCTTACTTACAATCAGAGCTCCTAATTTCGCAGACTAGAATACTTTGCATGATTTGGTAGCTTACAAATGAATGCACAGAGCCAGCATCTGTCAACTCCCTTAGGCAGCCTTGCTTAACGGAATGCAATTTCTTACCTGAAAAACATAAATAAGAAACATACATTTACATTTTATTCTGCATAACTTAATATCTTATTTAGTACCCTAAATCACATGTGAAACCAGTTCTTCTTATTAAGCATGCAAAGACGCTGCATCACTTGTGTAGAATGTTTTTAAAATCAACAGTAGTTTCCAATTAAAACAGTTCAGATGTAAATATTTATACCAAATACAGAGACGTGATTAACATTCTTACCAGATACAAGCTCACTGGAGTACAACGCTTTCCATAATTACCCCCCACTTACGGACTGAAGTCATTTGATCCCCCCTGGCATCATGAGAAAGGAAGGCTGCTCTGAGCAGCCCAGGGGCTTCCATCCGAACCACAACAGCCACACACCTCCTAAGGATCTTCCTTCCCACAAGGAGAGCCCTCTGGGAAATGAACCACAGCATGGCACACGTTCCTGGGAGCACCCTCCCCTGCTTTGGGGTTTCATGCACTGATCACAGCTGCCAGACACAGCCCTGGCAGGAGGGGACAGGTAGGAGACATGGACAGGCAAGTCTCAAGCAGCACACGAAGCTTGGCATTGGTCCGAATCACAGACCAGCATTCAGGGGAAACTTCAGATAGCATTTTAATTTTCCCTCACGTCTTGCTCATATCCAATCTACAACTCCCTATATACCCGGATCAATTGGAATTGAATATGAACTGCACCCCTGAAGCTCTGCTCAGGTTTTATATGTTTTTGGTGCAAGTCTCAGCAGTAAATAGGAACAAACTTAGAAGCCTAGAATGATCTGAAATCCACAGGGGTCTAGACAGAATCCATACAGTTGCCACGAAGCCCTTGGCTGCAGTCATAGATTGATTATACTAATTGTAAAAAAAGTATTAATGTATAAAGCTTCCACAAGGGACAAAACCTGCAACCCTAAAAAGAAAGCATCAATAAAACACTAGAGCTTTTCACTGACATCTTCAAGATGCAATGTAAGGCCAAAGTCAAACAGTCATAGTGCAAAAGCCTGGGAAACTACGAGAACAAGGAGCAGACGTGGTGCCTCATCTCATGTGGGTACATAAAACTCTATCCCCCTTTCTCCCCTCTTCCTCCTCAAAATACCTTCTAATTATGCTATTGGAGGCAATGGAAGAAAACTTCAGTGAGTCTGGAGTCAGGCTTTTGGTGTACATAACAAGAAATCCTCAAAAAAAACAGGAAAAGATATCCGATTTTGTAGTAGTCGCAAACGAGCTATCCCAGCTCCCAGGGTTCCTCAGGTGGAACTGTGGGAAATATTTCTAACCCTCCCTCAACCCACATCAACACTATGCGGTTTCTTCTCCAGAAAGTTTTTAATTGCATTTTAATTATGCAAACGTGCCATGGGCTTCCAGGGTGAAGCATTGGCTTAAGTTGAAAGGAGTATGTATCCATCAGTCTAACCAAAGTATCCGTAGAGCACTCGTTTCTGCAGTATTTATGCTCCTCTTTCTGTGAGGAAATCATCCCGTATTTATTAATTAAACTGACAAAAGCTTAACTTTACTACACAGGAAACTTGGACGAGCTCCCCGCACCCCATAACTTTAAATGTGAATTTCTGGAAGTACCTAAATCTGTATCTGCAAATGAGGTACTTCAAACACAAATTTCCCTGCTGTGTTTAAGAACGTAGCAAGAAGAGACCCAGGCCACGATATTTCAACAGATTTACTGACAAAGGTGTATTTGCAGGGCTCTCCAAAGTTTTTCCAAGTTCAAGGGACATTCTTGAGTATTGTTAGGTCAGAGTTGATGCATTTTATTTTACCCACAGGTTGGCAGCATAAGACAATATCCAAGTATACCTCAAGTATTGGTATAGGTAAGGATGGGGACAGGGGGGATTTTTACATGCAGGCAGAGATTTGAAGCATGAACCAGAGGGGCCTGACCACAAGGACCTGCTCGCTGTCACTCAGAGCTACGTACCATAATGGCAGCACATTCAGGACGGAGACCAACTGCATTAGGGTTTCCTGAATGTACATGGCTTCTTCCCTCACCCATTAATCTCATAATTCCCAATTACTGTATTTGATATACAGAAATGATGAGTGCTCCCCAGGAACTATCATAGGCCACTGTAGAAGAGCGGGCCTATGCCAGGCAGTCTTTGCGAGTAATTGCATCAAGAGCTGTTGATGTTCTTAATGCTGCAAAACGGAAAACGCAGACGGGCTCCCAAGTGTTTGCTGGCTGCCCCCAAATGCCTGCACGCCAGCCACTCTCTCCCAATTAGCAGGACATCATGCAGCCCCAATGCAAGGAGCAAAGAGATTATCAGATATAGATCCAGCACTGCCACAGAGCGTGAGAAGCAGAATTTCTCCAGTGCATTTAAATATAATGACAGATCTTGCCACTCGCCTGGCTTGGTTAGGCTAAAATGCTGGTTTCCGTTACAGATGTTTTATGCAGGAGGGCTCAAAACTGACAGGTTTTAACAATATTTGATGGAAATTTGACAGAGACATTGCTGGCTCGGCTCAACATTACATGGAAAGAAAAGCAAAATTTATTTCGACTTTACAGGCTCCAATACTGAGTTAAGAAATGTCCTGAGCCTAGTTGTTAATTCTCAGCATCACCTCTTGGTTCCCCTGCAGAGGGGAGATTTTGCCTCAGGTCTCCCCCCTTAAATATAGGGCATCGTTCCTTCCTGCAGAGCATTGCTAACCGACATGCTGAGCCGCTGCGTCTGAGGTCGACACATAGTGAGAGGTGTCATTAACACATGACAGTGACACGTGGCTCTGTTTGCACAGCACCACTTCAATGTCACAGGAAACCTGATATAGTTTGGGAACTTCTATCTAAAGTGTGACATTCCCATTTAAAATGCATACATTTGGGACATGGAACAGAGGGACTTATCTTCTTGATGTCAGGCTGGCAGAATTGCTTATAGCCATAGAGTAATTATCTAAACGGTTTTCCAGAGAAAGCTACAAATAAACCTTGCACCAGCACTTCCTTCATATTTGCCACTAATTCTGCAAAGAGTCTCTCAGAGAGATTTTTAAAGGTTGTATTTCTCCCTGACCTTGCTACGGGCACAGAAGCATGAAGAGACCTCCAGGGCCCATCCCCAAGAAGTCCCCAGGAGCTTGATGCAGACACAGAATCAGAGAATCATTTTGGTTGGAAGAGACCTTTAAAATCACCATGTCCGTGTCAGTCCTGGTAACACCAGCCCCACAAACTGCACTTTCCCAGACACCACGCTGCACCTGATGTACAACACTCTCACCCTCAGTACATCTGCAGAAAGGGAAATTGGTGAAAGCTCCCAACTTTGCCACCGAGCTGCCAGGTAGTCCTGGGCAACTCGCTTCACACCTCTGCTCTCCCTCTGTACCACCCTCAGTCTGCCCAGAGAGATCTGTCTGCGAGGTGGGGACTTGCAGTGCACAGCAGCAGACTCCCTATCCCACCTGAGGCACCTCCGGCATATAAAGTAGTGATAATAAAGCTGGCTTTGACTGCTAAATGGTGGGTCTTTAAAAAGATTTCCCTCTCCTGCTCATTTGAGAGTAAAACAAACGTTTAGACATTGAACACATGCACTCTGGCCTTGGTTATACTGCAAAATGTAAACTGTAAAGTAATTGAAAGGGACAGGTCTGAATATTTATAGCTGATCTTTCCCAGACACTTTTAATTTCTTTTGTGAGTTAATGCATGAGAACATCCTGGTGATGAATGCACCGTTTATACCAGAAATCTAGAAATAAAAACAGTGTTCTTAAAACAAAAATGAAATTATTCTGATATGCCTTTATGATTATTACACAGGGACTTGGGGAAACAAACATCAGCAATTGAAATGGGATAGAAAACTAAAATATCAAACAATTAGGGCTTGCTTGCATGGAACTGTTTGGAGGACTACAGCTGCTGCAGGTTCTACACTGCAGCTATGTTATCATAACAACCAGCTAGAAGGTTGTGGCCATAGCCAAACAGGTTCATAGGTCTCTCTGATTTCATGGTATGCAAGCAATAAAGGATGAAAAAGAATCTTTTCATTATTTCAAAACTTTAAAAGAACACCATATTGTGTATAACAGTATGAAGAACTTGTTTAAAAATTCAGTGATATTTTAGCAGCAATAGCTTTCACTAGCAGCTTTCTGAACACAGCTGTGCAGGGAGGAAATTATTTTCCTAACATTTACTTCTTCCAAAGGCTAAAAAATGTCATGGATAAAAAAAGTCATGACTGCAACCTTAGGTACAGGCTAACACTCATCTAAATACTAAGTCATAGCTAAGGGTGCCAAAACCTTAGGCAAGTTAGGGGTTTAGTGGTAGCAAATAAAGAAATGCCAAAGGGAAACGGCAAAAGTTAACATAACTGCAGTCAAATTAATATTCTAGCAGCCTGGAGAGCAAGTAGTTTCTCAGCTGTTTAAGTAAATATTGACAGCAAATGAGGCCAGTTAACCTGAATTTCCTATGTAATCTGGAAATGTTTGGCATTGAAACATTCTCATATTAAACAGTGCCAAACATTTTGTGAAACCATGACTTCCCCCCCTCCCCCGCCTCAGCTGGTTGCAAAATTCCTGCCCTGGAGGAAGGGTCTTCAACCCTGCACATTGCGGAGGACTGGGCAAACAGACAGTGAAAGAGCACAGCTATGCACAGCAGGTAGCACTAATACAACAACAGATACTGTTCTTCAGCATTCAAGGTAAGGTAGTGAGATGAATCAGATTTGGACCAAAGATTCGGCTCTGTGTTGCTACACTGAAGCTCAAGAGAGGACACAGAGAAATGTACTTAGGGAATTAATTATTACTCAGCTCACTGCAGTGCAGGCAGCGCAGACTCTTCCATTACTCATAGGTTGCTGCTAACAGAGCAATCGCTCTGCTGCGAAGGGCCCCCTGCTCCTGGCCTTACTACAACCAAATGAGACCTCAGACAAAGGTCATTTAACCTGAATAACTTACAATAAACCTACACATCCCCGGTAGGGAAAGTGACTAACTTGCCATATATCTTTCTACACAGGAGAGGAAGGAGATGGGAAACACTGCTCTGGTTAAGCCATGCGGGGCTGCCATCTCCCTTTTGTGGGGAAAGTGCAGCCACACTAAGGTGGCAGGATAGGGTGACTCCCACACCTGCCAAAGTCTAATCTACGTTTTGGCAGGGAAAACATGACCAACCAGTAAGAAACCTAAGGCACCAACAATTGCAGCCCTAAGGCTTCAGGATGACTGGTCTCCAGCACAGCTCCGAGACCTCCAGCTGCTGAATTACTAACTGGCGCCACTTGCAGCAACAAATTCTCAGGTATGGGCAAGAGACACCACGCCATTTTATTAATGAAACCTTCAGTCCCTTCTGAACTGATCTGAATTTTCACTACCAACTACAAACGTTTATGTTACCATCATCCTAAACCCCCAGAATTGCCATCCCTACATTCCAATGCTGTCAATAAATTACCCAAAGTTCAAGGCAATAAAATGAAATACAGACAAGCCGATGCCCAGAGATGCATTGCTAAGGAAATAAATTTTCCTTCACTGCAAAAAATCCTAGGAACGTGCTGTTAAAGTGATCAAAAGCTCAGTATTGGTGCCACTAAATCTCTAAGGGTTGCCATTTTGGGTGCCTATTAAGGGTTTATATTTATGTTATAAATCATTTTATTGCATTCCACGGAAAGTGATTTTAACACTAGGATCATACCCCTTAACTAGTTTTTATAGGAAATTTAAAGGCTGAAGAACAGTAATGGTACTATTAAAGACACCTACTTTTTGCTTCCTGAAAATAATAGCATGCTACATAGCCATGAAAAGAGAAAATGATAGCAGTGCTAACCTGTAATAATTACACTAATAAAGAGAAAATAGCACTGAAGAAATTACGGGGGGGAAAGACACTAAAATTTCTGTGTCTAGCTAAAGCACCAGCATAACCTTTCAGAGAATATATTTGCAAAGTATATAAAAAGTTCCGGTTATTTCAAAGGTTACGATTATCACCTTCTCTTATTTAAATTGACACCAGTTATTACTATACTTTCTTGGTCCAGAGTCTAAAAAATACAAGGAACATAAATTGTATATATAAAATTACAGTGTTATTTGTTATTACACTGTTATTAAAGTGATATTTACCAAGTTCGGGCTGCTTTTTCCCTTCCCTAGTGTAAGATTCAGCAAGGAACAAGAAGAGCCTGACTTTATGACGGAATAAGCTAATGGATTTTAAACTGCCCACAATTTCAGTGAGATGGAGCAAACAGAACTACTCCACAAGCACAGGCACCCAGACACCAAACTTTGGTGCCAAGACTATGACATCGGTCTTCCAGCCACCCCAGGAAAGCTGTGGGTCCTCCTGCCCCAGCAGCTCCTCAACATCTCCGCTTCCAGCTATGACCACCTCCCCGGCAGACCCTGGGCTTCTCCTCTGGACACGAGCTTCTCCCTGCACTGTGTATCTGCGTGGAGGTTTTAGATGGAGACAGACTGCATTAAATTTGCTCTGAGCCAGTAGCTCCTCCTGGGTACACATGAAGGGTTGAAAAGGCATCTCCGAGACTGCGAAAGGAAAGAGCTGCAGGCAGCAAAGAACAAGTTCTGAGTCTTCTTGCCAGACATCTCTCTAACACATGCATGACCATTAGGATATTCCATGGCAGCAACAGAGAGGAAGATCAGCCACATACTCTTCTTTTTACCCAATCTTAGATAGCAGTGGGTACAGAAAAGGGGTGCTGGGGCAGATTTCCCAGCTTACTACCACACATACACAGTGCCCACAGGGCATTTCAACACCAGGGATATTTTTGTGTTTGTAACCACGGGTAACATGCATGAAATTATGCCAATGCTATTACTCCTAATCACTGTGTCTTGTAATGTAATACCAGAATTTTTTTCTTTTTATATTGTCAAAAATAACTAAAATTGTTGATGGCTCACAGTTGTAATCCACTATTTCATGTCAATAACAACATAAGTTTCTACAAAACATCTATCATTTGGATGATTTGTTAAAATTTCAAAATAAAGGAGGAACAACATTATGGCATTTGTTCATAAATAAACAGCAAAAAAAAAAATTGTGACTCATTCTATTAATTGTAAAGATATGCAATGCTTGCATCTTCACTTCCTACTGACATCATCTTTACCAAGAGCTGTCAGCAAAATGCAAAAAAATAGAGGGGGAATAACAGACAATTTGATGAGCGCAACCAAATTTAAAGAGTTTACACTGTTGCCTTCAGCTATATATCACACATCATTATTCACCCTGAGAGGCATCAGTGGACGCATTAGCAGAAATCAGTTCCCCAAGACACAGCTGAACACGTGACAGATGAAAGAGCAAAGTTTTCCTGCACTTGCTTCAACTTATTTTTTAAAAGTTAAGAAGAATTTGAGCATAGCCTAACAATCCGTATGACTTACTCCCCCCTCAAGCAACAGCAAGCATGATTCACAAGAAACCCAGCACAAAAACATGTAATTAAATGCAAAAGAAAGGACCCATGGGTAAATGCAATGTTAGTTCAAACCAAAAATCTGAACAATACATAAAACAGGCACAATAAGGAGGGTATACAGTGTGCATCCTTAATTACATGGAAGAGCCAGCCCTCCTGTTAATATATCTAAAGAAAAGCAGCTTGGAGAGGTCAGTGCAGAGGTGTCTGAAACACCTTATGGGGCTACCTGTTCCCTCTTACTAATATGACAGAAAATCTTTTCATTTTTAAAAGGTCTAGCCCATTGAAAGTGTCAGTAAAATTAATCTTAAGCACCAGAGGAAAACCTGCAATCGCTAAGCTGCCAGCCATCACACCTCCTGGAAGACAGTGCCCATCGCCTATCTCTGCAACTGAATCTCTGTTGTCAAGAGCAACTGGTAGCGTTTGAGGGAAGAGATGAAAAACAAGAGGCAGATACTTCTTTGCAGCACTGGAAGGACCCACAAGATCCACAGCAGAGAAGATGCTGCTTCAAGAGGACTTATGCGACTCTGATGTCTCCAAAACTTACCTCACGTAACCACAAAGGGCTCCTGACTCACTGTGAGAAACTGTCTTTGCTGAGACACTAATTTCTCATGATCTCTCGGGTGCAAACTGCAGTTCCACCATATTAAGCAAAAGAAATGTTCCTTCAACAAGGCAAAAAAAAAAATAATCACCTCATCAGGCAGGAGTCCTCCTTGGTAGGTCATTCTCCAGGGACTGAAATTACTACAGAGCTACATTTTCTTCTGACTGTAATATTCACAATTAAGCAAACTAATTTTCAACCTCATGCTGCAAGTTAAGTTTAGCTAAAAGGAAGTACTGTAGGCTGGGTGAGGTTATTGAGCATTCCCAGATAGCAAAGGTCTTGTGCCACGCAGTCTTCTCAAAAAAAAAAAAAAAAAAAAAAAAGGTAAAAGTGTTCCTCCGCACTAGCTAGCTGGGAATAAACAAAAATTACTCAAGGCACTGGCAACAGCTAAATCTACAAAACCTACAATTTCTTTTTACTTTTCTACTTATTTGGGGACGGGATGATCTTAATTATGCTCAGAAAGATAACAGTCCAGAACAGAGCAGGCACAAGCACCAACCCCTTGGTTGAACCAGACTAACAGCATATGGGCAGATCCATCTCAGGGATCAGATAGCTGTTCTGTTCCTGCAGCCTCTCTAAATTTTTTTTTTTTTCCTTTTTTCTCTCTCTTTTTTTTTTTTTATTAAATCCTTCCCCTTTAGATTTGAAATTCAAAATAGCTACTAAAGTCAAAACTATTCATCCACTTACAAATGACCCCTGTAACACTTATTTCATTCCCTGCTAACTAACTTCACTCATAAATCTCATTAGGGCTCCGATAAGTGGAAGGTCTGCACAAAAGACAGGTGAAAATGAGAATAAGGTAGATAAAAGTGCTGAAAGCCAGGGAAGAAACTGTCATTAAAAAAATATATACAAAAGCATTTTAATATCTAAACATAGGGTAAAAATTAAACTATTTCAAACACAACAAAACCTGAAACATTCCAGCTTATTTTGTTTGCTTTTAATGCCATGGAGTGATAGTTAATAAAGGGTGCATTGGCCCAGTGGTCACAAGTCCAACAGCAAATATAGCAGATAGCCTCCTCCAAAATGAGAAGCCACTTGACCTAAATGGAGACATCTATTAGGTACAGGTTGCACAGCAAGTCTGACACCAAAAGGAAGTTCATTGCAATGAACCCAGTCTAGAGCAGTTCCTGACGGACTGCAGCCCGTGGGATGGACCCAGCCGGAGCAAGGGAAAAGCGTGTGGAGGAGGAGGGAGCAGAGAGAGGAGCTGTGATGGACTGACCACAGCCTGTGGCCACTGTGGGATCAGGGCTTAGAGGAGTTGGGAACAATGGAGTGAGAGGTGTTTAAATTTGTCTTTGTTTCTCACGATCCAAGCCTGGTTTATTTGGCTGTAAATTAAAATTAATTTTCACCACTTTTTTGCCTGTTTTGCCTGTGATAGTAATTGGTAAGCCATCTCCCTGCCTTTATCTCAACCCGCAAGTTTTTCCATCTTATTTTCTCCGCTTGTCCTATTGAGGAGGGGGAATGAGAGAGCAGCTGGACAAGGTCAACCCACCACAGAGGCCGCAGTGTGGACAGCTGCTCCAACATGGTCTCCTCACACCTCCTCCTCATCTGCCCTGGGTGCTCACAGGGCTGTTTCTCACCCTTTTCTCCTCACTGACATGCAGCATTTTGCCCTCTCCTACACACACTTCCGCAGAGGTGCTGCCAGCAGCGCTGAGGAGCCCAGTTGGGCCCTGTGAACCCCCATCCACGTCTGGCAAGGGACGGCCCCGGCTTCTCCTCACAGAGGCTGTCTCTGCCGCCCACACCTTGCCTCTAAAACCCAATACATAAATATACCATCAGGAATAAGAGCAACATCCCTGTCTCCCCCCGGAGCCACAGCGCTATCTTTCTGCAAACCCCGAATTTCCCTCACAGGACTGTGGCATTCCAACAGGCCGTAAACTGTCAAACTCCTGCTACAGCCACCGCTGCAGCAAGGACGGACTCCGTTACCCTCGTGTGACTTCCTGTCACACAAGGCAGAAGTGAGAGCCGAGGTGACCTCCTCCTTGTAAAGAGAAACCTTTAAAACAAAGAACAAACTGTGGTCCCAGATGGCTGGGACCATCCTCCCGCTGCCATGCCCGCCACAGATTTTCCTTGTGTGGAGACAGAACAACCGCCACTGATCACCTGCACCTGCCTGAACAATCTCTGGAAACAACAACTCACACCTGGAGTTTTGAACAATGAAAGCCAGAAAGGGCTTTATTTTTCCCCCCCATAAAACATTACTGAGAGGTATGGCTCCCAATTCAGTGAGGAACAGGCCTAATTTTACATTTGTGAGCAATGCCGCAGAAGGCAATCACCTGCAGCATGTTCATGGCCGCTCCTGATTTAGAACTGAGAATGAAACAGAAATCCTCATTTTTTGGCGCTTCTTTTTTTTTTTTTTTTCCAGGTTTTCCAGTTCTACTGCTGAAATTCAAGGAAAGTGTTCCTCTTCCTTCTCTGGGCACTGCAACCATGGTGTGATTTGCTGAGTGCATTTATAAAAGACAAACTCTCAAAGAAAAGAAAAAAAAATCATAGGCCAAAAAGTAAACAGCCGCTCACACATGTTAGTATGTTCTTAGCCCTGTCTATTTGTGGGAGTTTGATGGATTTTCTATTTCCACTGAGCATTGGCAAAGAGATGAGACCTCCCATTCACGCATACAGGGCTACAGAATCAGCGAATACTACCAGCAAAATAAATAAACAAACATCAGTTCCCACTATTTTAAAGCTTTTCACTGGGACTTGTGACACTGCCATTATGGCCACTCCACTCACTGGGAGAAAGCTAAAATACTGCAATACTCTCTGTAGCCTGGAGGGAGCAGATGTAAATGAATGGCATCTTCATGGCTTGCACCATTTTGTTGCCGAGTGAAGTGTCCGGAGAGGCATAGTGCATTATACACCACTTGTAAGCTCTTGTGCAGGCACTTGAGTTTTCCTTCTCTTTATGACCACTACAGCTTGCAACACATTAACCTGTTTTGACTCTTTCCCTCCTCACCAACTCAGCTCCTTTCAAGTATGTTGTTGCTAACAGAAACACAACTATGCCAAATATGATCCTTTGAGCCTCATCTTCTCGAGGTTTTCCCACTCCACATGACACACAACTTACACAAAGCAAAACCACACGTGTGCGAAGGTAAAGTCGAGCACCGGTTCTCACTCCTGTGGGGAGGCACGTGCCCACTTAACCGAGTGTGCTACTGAAATATCTTAACAGAAGAGGCAAGATTAAAGGGGGGCACCGCAGGCATAGATAATGGCTACGTCCTTACTCTCACCATCGTGAAGAGGAAGAAAGCACGCTCCTCTGCAAAGGCAGCCTTGCTCCTTGCCCAGGTAAAAGATCCTGCCCTTATTTTAACTCCAATGGGTGTAGAGGGAACAGGGTAGTGAGCAGATTTAATCATAGCCCAAAGGATGACAAACAGGCATCACACAGAAAATGATTACGAGCATGCCATCCTGTTTTGACAGCAGCAGTGTTGCCATCTTGAGTTTTTCTTCTTTGCTGTGAAAGCAATGGTTTTCACCCAGTTGGTCCTGTGGGGTTTCTCAACCTTCACAGCTTAAAAAGCAACAGCGGGATAAAGTTCATGCACAGAGCTAAAAAACCACAACACAGCTGTCCACTGAAGGGTTAAATCACAGCAGGCAAGGAAAAAAAAAATCCAAAACATAGATTCAGATTTCCCACAGCTGCTTTCAAGTTCTAGTCTCCTCCCCTATTTAAGAGTCTATTACACTATTTTTTAATCAGAACAAAAGATCAAACACAACACTGTCTTAGTTTTAAGAATTACTTTGATTTAAAGGCTTCCGTAAACCAGTGCATAATTATACCAGAGGGAGGCATAATTTTTAATTTTATCTTTTTAAAAATCAATACAATTACACTAGTTATAACCCCCTAAGGTAAACAGGGGGGAAAGTGGTAGGAAGGTGCCTTATACTGCTAATAGCCTATTCCTCTTCTCACATGAGAGCCGGGCCGCTGTAAAGGCAGCATTACCACACTACAGCTACCCTGGTATTAGGGCCTTGCACGGCTATATTTATAACAACTGTACCATTAACTCAGACGGAGCCGAAGCCAGGCAACCCTCTAGTTTGCTTTTTACTCCTCATCAAGGCAGCAAACCCACTGCCAGCCCGACATTAGGAAAACCTCTGGTGTGACCGCAGCTCCGGGCTGGGGTCCAGGGCAGCAGGGTGGTGCCAGCCGAAGCCCTTTGCCCGGCCACAGCGGTGCTGGCCCAGCTCCACTCCTCTTATGGGCTTGTATTTCACCAGGGCCAAGGCACAAGGGATGAAAGGCCAGAGAAAACCCGTGCTGATAAACAGCTGGTTTGGCAGCACCAGGAATGCTCTAAGAGCAGAGTACACAGCACGGGCCTGTTGGCAAGGGGCTGCTTTTACACACCTGGCTTCTCACATCATGATGGATGCCCAAAATGGAAAACACAGATGGGCCTCGCAGCCTCCGTCCAGCAGCCCTTCCCTGTTCAGCAGGGCATTTCGCCATGTGGTTAACTTTAAGCTTGTACTTAAATCCCACCGATTTAGATAGGACTTAATTACATGCTTGAATGTTTTTCTCAGCTGGGAGAAGTGTAAATACATGGTTTGATGAACTGGCACACAAGACAAATAAGACCTATTTTGGTGAGCTAATACTGGGACTCCACCACATCAAGAAACACACCTCAGGGAAAGATTTCTACCATCACATGTAAAGGTTTTTTTCTTCAGCTGATATCTGCCTATTTCAAGTTTAACATGCAAATTTGTCCACTTTGTACTTTGTGTTGCGCTTGAGTAGAAAACTGCAAAAACCTGAAAAACATGTTTCCAGGTGTCCCACAAGAGATGAGGGAAGATATGCATAAGACTGACTGTACAGCCAGGAAAGCTCTGCACATTGCACTGAGCAGTGCCTGCAACACTGTGATCATCACTGGCCTTCAGCTGCACCCCCAGGACACAAGAACCAACCAAAGATTTTAGCATCTGATCTGGCTGAGTACTCCATAGGATTCTGTTGTCCATTAAAATCAGGTGCTCCCTTCATTTGATTCTAAACAGTACTGCCAAAGCAAGAAGTCTGAGAACAAAAATACAGAACAAGCTATTACAGATGAAATTAGATCACTAGGACTAGGAAAGGAAATCAAAATATTATTTCGGTTTGTCATTTTATTCATGGGAGATCCAAATGAAAAGATAAAAAAATCCCAATACCATATGACAGAAATACACATTATTGCATTGCTCATATGATAATAATAAATGTAATAAAGACCATAAAGCTGAGAAATCTGCAGAATAGCTTTAAATATAACTGAGATTACCCATTTTATTGGCCAACATCATCTTCATTTAGAACTAATAAATATACCACACAAGAAACTGCAAATACAGCAGTTCTACAGAACTCAAATTTATCTTTTTTTTTTTTTAAGGAAAATAAGAAGGTATAAAATGAAGCTGTTTTAAAAAAATTAACCAGTAAATAAACCCCACATCTGCTGCAATTGTACCAGTTTGCAAGGAGATTTAGTTTTGTGGGGAGGGACATAAGAACTTTGGGCATGCATACCACTAAAATAATGAAATCCAGCTTCACCCACCAGACTTAAAAAAGAAAAAAAAAAAAGAGAAAAAAAAAAGATGATAACAATGAAAGCTGGTGCCCCTCAGTGGAACCACAGATTTAATAGAAACCATGTTTCTATGTTGCCTACAGACAGGAGCAGATGAAAGACACTTGTGCGATTAGTTAACAAGTGGTCATTTAATCTCCCCTGACAAACCCTCCTTTTCAATTCCAGGTTCTCCTGTTACCACTCGATGTTTGAATGCCTTGTTCAAATGTGGACCCAGCTCTGCACAGATCACACAAGTCTGCATTCCTAGGAAGAATGCAGATCTCTTTACTTTTGCCAGTAAAACTAGCAAGTACTTTACTGACTCTGAATGGTATTTTCTTCTGTTCTTCAGGAATTTCATACAAGGATGATCTTAGATTCATGCTTTGCAAAAATGTCCTTATTACTGTATACACAAAGCTTCCAGTACATGGGAGGTACACAATCCACCTCACTCAAATCTATTACCTGAGTGGCTCCAGGATACAGATGCTGGAAAGTGTTGTTATAAGATAAAAATTCACCACAAATCTGCTACTCCGTGTGACTTGCTCCATGCCCTTACTACACAGTAAATGTCAGGCAGCTCATCTTTTTTTCAAAGACCAAGAAGTTATTTTGATTTATCATCTATTTACCTGAAAGTAAGACCTTAAACATGGGCAGCTTCTCAAGAGAGCATGGCACACAGAATGTAAGTACATGCTTAAAATACATATAGGCTAAGAGAGGCAAAACCGGGTTCATCAAGTTGTACGTACGCTATGCAATATTCTCTTCGGTGCTTAAGGCTAGCATTAACCCAGGGTTTGCAATACAGGTTTTGACTTGCAAAGCATCCTTTATGATTACAGCCTCATCAGAATTAAAACTGGTAGTGTGTGATCTCTAACTTGAGCCTCCAAATAGATCTGGCTCATAGTTCTCACTGTATTTTTAACTTCCGAGCAGAGTCCTCACATTATAGCAATGTATTATTTGCAATACTAGCTTTTAAACTACATTCTCTTAAAAGGGATCTTCTGGCTGTATTAAGCCTTGCAAGTACAATTCATTAGATAAAGGCGAGGGGGGGGGGGGGGGGGAAATCACCTCTTCCTGCCACCCCCCCATCTAATCACTTCATGAAAAATTACTCAAAGACGCCTTTAAGGCCAAGGAACACACTCTCAGTCATTTGGTTTCCAGCCATTGACTTTTAAATGGATTGCTGGAAGCAGTGTAAATTTCTTAAATTCCACAACAGTAGCTAGTTACTGAGCCTCCCTTTCATCTCAACTGCTCAATTTATGCTCCAGCACACATTACTGCAGATACGACCTCTTCCATCACCAACCAGTGACGTTGCCAGTATTAACGCAAACAGCCTTGCTCTATAGCTACGTGTGAACAAATTGATTCAACTCATCTTGAATTGACATTAGAGGGTCCCAATTAGCCTCTAGAAAGGTTTAGAGGAAGTATTTTTAGCTGCCCTAGACTGAAATAATCAACATTTCCCCCGCCTAGCATTTGTTTCAAGTTTGATAGCTCAAATACTGATTATTCACCGTTCAGCACTGTTCTGACAATCAGAAATAGTCATATTCCAGATTAATATCTTCTCTGATTAGTCAATCAAGTTATAGATACAGGTTTTGCGCACAAGTTAATAAGACACTGGAGCAGACGTTTGAGTAGTTCAAGCCTCCTTTAGCATAGCTCTTAAGAACATGTCTGCACTGCATAGGCTCCTCATGTGTTTTGCTTAACAAGAGCTCTTAAGAACAAGAATTACTTTATAATTCAGGACATTTTTATTTTTCTTTAATTTGAGTATTACTCAAAAATCACAAATTAAAGTCACACTGTTGCTCCTTTGCCCCAAGAATTCTATTTGGTATTCATAATTCTAACTGAATGAGTGTCACTCAGGCGAAGTAATAAAGACTTATGAAGATGCAACTTGTCTTTCATAATGAAAAATGCCCACATTTCCTAAAAGCTGGTCTCCAAGCCATTATGGAGCACTACCGGTCACAGGTTCAGAGGCAGTTGGGTCCCACACCCTGCAGCACATAAAATCTCACACTACATGTTGCTCTCTTTTCTTTTCAATGTAAATTAGCGCTTCTTTGCCATCCCATTAATAGATGTGCAAATTCAATTTTCACCCCTGACTGTACCTGATGTGAACAATCAGAACAAGCCAAAGATACAGTCTTTGCAGTATTTACATTTAAATACAGTATATCCCACGAGACCAAGGAGAATGACCAAAGGCCACAACTGTCAAAGCTGCTGGCATCTTTCACCTCAACATCCCAAATCCCTGAGGGTTTCCCACCATCCCTTAGGGACTAAGGGGCACATCTTCCAGCCTAAGCAAAACCATCACTGTAATGAGACAAGAGGCAAAGAGGAATATTTATTTGTATGAACATAAGATATTTAGCTACTGTACAGGACTAAGAGACATCCATGACATCTGCAGTCTGTTAAGAGGATTTTCACAAATAAATTAATAAATAAGGTCAGTGTGCAGAAACTGCCGCTCACCACGAGAGGGCACTTTTAAAAAACCTAAAGCAGAAAACGCCTACTTAAGAGCAGATGCTATTCCAGGGAGGAAAGAAAGGGTTTGGGGATGGAGGAGATAAGTGCTCAGGAAAGAGCCAGCATAAAGATTAAAAAACCCCTGAAATGTCAATAAGCGCACTCAAGCTTGAGACAGGACAAACATTCATGTGACAGACTGATCATTTCTTCACAGGCACCGGTGCTGTGTGGACACTAAAGGCACCTCACATGTCTGCTGTCGTCTAGAAATGTCAGCTGCAATTTCAAAATGCTCACGAAGTCAGGTCTTCTTAGTAAGCAAACGATTTATGCAGTTAAACTGCACTGAAAAGTACCAATATTAAAATATCCTAGGAAAAGAACCATTCACCTTTCCTTTAAACTCCAGAATAACATACGCCGCCCTGCCAGCTTTACTTCTGAGCTGCATTTGTCAAGAACACGCTGGAAACCTGCTGCAGACAGGGCCAAAGCGCATTTCTGTTCCAAATGCTGCACATTAGCCAAGAAAGCAGATCTGCAGAAAGGTCGTTATTTCATATTAAATGTCTATAAAAATATCTTGCATAGATTCAGACCTCTTTCGCTACAATTCTTTTAAACATAACCTGCTTTAATAAATACTGGATTATAATGCACAGTCATTGAAAGCTATAAGGATATATTTTTTCCTTTATTCAGAATAATGTCACGAATATAAATATTAGCATTTCCTCAAAACTGTCTGAAAAACATTGCAAATAAAAGGTATTCCTTTACAACCCAATATAAAATTACATGTTATTTTAACAATTTGCTGGGGAATACATCAAATATATTAAACCTAAAAGGAAAAAGAGTATTTTATTTCAACCATTTTAAAAGCACACATGATTCAAACACAGGTCTAGTTGTTATCCCATTTTGATTAGAGGGAAAACAGTGATTTATTTTTTCTTTCCCCTGGCAAACACATTTGTTCAAAAAGTGAGCAGCCAATACTGTCTAACCTTCCTCCTTACTCCATGTCATCCCATTCAGGGTTTTCCACATCAATTTGCCTGCTAATAAACCTTTTGAAAACATTTCAAAGGAAACTTGCTTTCCTCAGTCGCTCTCAGATTTCTACAAGCCTGACATCAGGACTGTGTATAATGAAACTATTAACAGTGACTCTTCTCTACTCCTTGCCACCACAAAGCCTGTTGATAATAAAAACCCTGTTGATAATAAAAACTCAGCATTTGTGTCAGACTTTCTTTATCTTGAAATATTGCTGTGTACGACACTAAAGAAACCAGCCACTATAATTCAGCTCATAAGGAAACCTGATGAATTCAGCGGGACTTCCCACACCAGAGCAGTCATTCAAACACATAGTGGCAGAACAATGAATGTAACCCAAACTATATAACAGTCCTATTAACGCTAAAATTATCTAGCTAGCAAAGATAGGGGGCTGATGCTCAGTTCTTCCTTAAATTGAGGCTGCCAGAGGATACTGTTTTTCACACCAGACCCAGAGGCACGACAAAAAACTGTCACAAGTGAGCCCAGGGAACTCAATTGCTGTGTGCCACAACCTGCGCTTCTCTGTGGGTCACTCCTACCCCAACAGACACCTACGGAAAGCACTTTGCAGCTACAGAAAGCTCTTCAGGAAATGGTATGCATCAAAATTAGCGGATCCTATGACCACAAAAAGAAGGATGAGTGTCTTCCTTAGTCTTATGAGGTCAGAAAGTATGTGAATAGAAACATTAAAGAGTTTTGTCTCCTAAGTGTCAAAATAATTTCAAAACAAAACAATTAAGCATCATGATTACAGAGCTTATTCACCATCTCCAGAAGATGGTATCATAGTTTAGAGGTTACTGCCTGCTGTGTCTTTCTTCTGGAGCTCACCATCTTCCTAGCAGACAACAGCACGCAGGTGACATCCAAGGTGACACTTCAGAGACCAGCTCATTAGAAAGAAACCAATGGTTGAATACAGAACTGTCCATAGCAGACCCAGTGCACCTTTGCCCTATCTGTTCCAGGAACCTCTTGGGCAGTCAAACATCCACTGGGACAACCACAACTCCTCCCAGTATGGTCTACAACATAAAACTATACAGGTCTACACAGAGCTCAGGACCTAGCTAAGACCCAGCAAGCCTAGATATGAGTCTTAACATACACACTCCAAACAGGTTTCCAAACATCCCCCAGCCACCAATGTTCTCCCTAATCGCTTGCCAGCTTTTCCCCCTTCCTTTCGGGCTTAACTGACTACAAACTAGTTCACCATTAAGCCTACAGACTTCAGGTCTGCAGCAGACCTGGCAGAAGCACCGCTTCACTGCGTCTATAAAAATCAGAGCTTTCAAACCAGACTTGTTTCAGCCCTAGATTGGCAGTGGCTGATGTCAGGAAAAGAGCTGACAAGCAATACAAGGGAGCCCTAGGCCTGTCAGCTAGCTCCAGCCTGACACATTTGGCATCATTTGCAGCAGGAGCAGCCGTGCAGCAAGCCCAGCTCCACTAGACTTCCATCAGGCCCACCATACTCAGCAGAAACGCCAGTCATCTCCTTTGGTGGCCGTCCTCTAAGCCAGCTTTTGCTCAAAGGTTGAGCTCATGTGGCCACGCATGTTTAAGCTGCCCAAGGCAGGACTGTCACCTACTCACGTGTCTGTAAAATGACTTTGGTGTTCTGAGCCCAGTTAAAGTCCCTACAGTACAGCAACACTGAATTCAAGTTGTACAGCCCCATATAATTGCTCACCCTTCTTTTCTGCAAGCGATGCAAGGATTTCTTTGCAAACAGTTGCTACTTTATCTAAATAATGAATAAAAAACCCAACAGCGCAAATGGTATTCACCATTTGGGACCATCGCAACAACATCTCACTTCAACAGACCTCAGGCCACGTGCACAGTAACAGCAGCACTGCTCTCATTGTGTACTGGCTGCTGTACTAGTCTAACCTGACAAGCGGTGCTTCCACAGCCAGGCAAATTCGGTGGAATTTATCCATAGAATTATTGCACTAGATACTGTTTAAAAGATACGATGTTACATGAATCTCTATAGAAACCTCTGTGTTGGAAGGCGATCGATAAATATAGGTGTGAAAAAAAAATAATTACAGAGCATCAAGCCCACATCCCTGTTTGTGCCACTTTTGTTTGAACTTTTGAGCTAATTACTATCTTCTCAGTAAGACGGGGCAGGCAACAGGCATCCTTGATGCTAAAACAAAAAACTGCTTGAGTGGAAACATTTACCTGAAAACCGCGACAGATTCAGCAAGAGACGGGCCCTGGAGTCACAATGGTCCTGGCTCCAGAGGGAGCCACTGTCTCGCTTTTGCAGTGCCAGCAAGAGGCCAGCGCACAGAAAACATCAACAGCTTAACCACCAAAACTGCTTTCCAATGAAAAAGCAGAGAGCGTACAAGGGGAGTCTCTTCTGCATTAAGTGTTGAATAGTATAATGACGGCTACTTTCCCAACAACAAGTGACAGCAATCGTGTGTTGTACTATTGTGATCAAAACAAAATATCTTGCTTGATAAACACAAATAGTTGAGCATTGCCAGAGAAGAGGAAGTGTGGGTGTGTGCCCGCATGTGTGTGTAGCACGAGTAGACGAGCAATTTACGTTCAAAACACATGCTATGGGTTTGAAAGCCCGCTTGTTGAAAGAGCCTGCAGAAGAACAAACCAAACGCACCCTACAAAAAGATAACTGAGAAGAAAAGCAGTACATTAGAAAGAGCTGCAAATAAAGACGTATGAGCTGCTTCTACTTGATTCCTCCCAAACACCTGTAAAGTTTTTTCCTTGTTAAACAATAGAACCAGGCCTCCTTTTGTAATTGCTTGAACTGTGCTGAACTTGGACCATGCTCAGCTGGACAGCTTCTGATCATTCCGGTCATACAAAGCAGATGAGAAACGAGCAGATTGGGAGGGCCAGAAAGGTGAGTCTGCACACCTTGACACAGACCGAACGAACAGCCAAGAGCAAAGACACAAGTCCATTATTTCCCAGGGGAACGAGTCCTGGAGGTGCAAATGTGTCCTTACTGCAGTGAGGAATGCGATCAATTCTTTGGAGATATATCTACGGTAGCTGTAAAACAGCTTCCTCAAGGGGCCACCAAGCTCCCTGGGGGGCGCTAATGCCTGCTGCACTAAGCTGTATAGCTAGGTGTTAATCAGCACCCAACCTAGCTAAAGTTTAAAGACCACCAATTTCATCTCCATAAGTGACAGTAACAACTTGGCTGCATTGGAGACACATTCAGAGTCACACGCCATCCCAAAGTTTCCCTGCCCTTTCTTTGCAGAGGGGAATGGCCCGTCTCAAAGCTATATCAACTCTAATCCAGAGCAGAGCATTTGCCTTGATCTCTTCTCAGAAGTCGAAGTGTGGAGGGGTGGGTGAGTTATAGGCAGACAGAGTCCAAATACATTTTCTCTTTTACAGTGGTCCAAGTACGACTGCCAACTAAAATCAAAGTTTTGTGGTTTTCTGTCTGCATAGCAGCGGTCAGCCTTTCTGAGTGGAAACTAAATCCCAGAGACGCACAAGAGCCAGGCTGGCAAATGCTCTGGCTTCCAGCAAAGCAAGAGAGCGTGTTTTGCAGATAATAAAGCAACGTGACGCAAGTTAGAGAGGCTGGTTTAACTCTACCTGCTGCTTACCATTAAAAAAAACCATAAGATGTGCATCCCTGCTACAGCTCATTCATTGGAAGCCTAATGGACACACGTTTACATATTGCTAACCAGGACTCAGCAGACAAGCACACTGATTTCCTCAGAGAAGACTGGCAAAGGAGTGCTGCCGTTTTGTGCTACAAAATACACCAAGGCTAGGCGGAGCAGCAGGAGAGAAGCACCCAGGTGCTCACTTCCAGCAAACATGGCGCGTGCCAAAACTCATCCTCCTCCACTTCTGTTTACATCAGCCCCTAAACCACCACCTGGGAGCAGGACATCCATCAGGAGGTGGTTATCACCTGTGCCCATTCAGGCGGGACTGGCCAAGCAAAGCAGGAATGTAATAAACCACACAGACATCGTAAGGCAGGGGATGGTTGCTGCCAGCTCTGCTCTGCCCCCTGAGTGAGTTCAGAGCTTTGCTCTCTACCAGCTACTTTATACCCCGAAGCAGAACGCAACAGGAGCACATGCTTAGCATGAGGAGGCTCACCCCTTCCCATGGAAACTCTTGTAGGGCAAACAAAGCTCACTGGCAGCTTCACAACTTCTTCTTTGATGTCTGTCTCCCACTACTGGCTTAGGCAGGCAAATTGCAAGTGGAGCAAAACTGGACCACTTGTGTCCTGACACGCAGCCAACCACCACCTGAAAAAGGCTTTGCCTTCTCTTCTTCACCAGCTCTCTTCCCACCACATCAATAGCCCTTCTCATGCAGGAGGGAGCAGAAACATCTCACCAGCAGACCTGCTCTGTAAAGGGAGCATGGCTGACCTCCGGCACCCCTCAAGTGCAGCAGCCCCATTTTGTGTTGTGCAATGAAAATGCTTGCTAGGTACCTAATAGCTCTTTCAGTATTGCTAATTGCTTGCCCACAGGTGAAGATCTACTCTTAAAGGAGAGAGCAGCAAAAAGCCCCCTGTGAGCTATGGCTCCTTTCACTGCAGCCTTCCTAGATCCCCTCTGCAAGATAATGAGGTGGGGGATTACAGTCCCAAACATATTCTTTTGCTCTGCAACAGATCAATAGCTTTATTTTTCCTCACATCAGAATGCTGTTGCGATGTAACACTGCTTTCACGGGGAATCTACTAACACTCATTACACCACAATGAGCATTTTGGGCAGAAATTCCATAGAAGAAGAATTATGTTACTGGCTGGATGCATTTACTATATAAAGCAGAATAAAATCAAAGAAATGCAAGTACGTGTGTTTAAATGAAAAGCTGCCTTTGCTCAAGCAAAGAAGATAAAGACCGTAAAGTATATGAACAGGAAAAACTAATTATAAAAATCAAAATCTTTTTGAGCAGTCTGGATGGTCATTTGGAAATAAATCTCTATTCTTAACGCCCCAAAACGCCTGCTATGTCAAGCTTATTGCCAGAAGAAAGGCTGCTTACAAAGATAATTTTCTTTCATTAATGTACAGAGACGTATTTATATGAAGAAGTACCAGATAGAGAGTAAGACTTTTTTCCTCCCTTTGCCACCAACATGCTGTTGAATCAACCTTCCTTAAAAGACATGATCTGCTGAATTAAGGAAAATTGAGTAGCTCACAGAAAAAAAAAAAAATAAGGAGGACAAATTAAAAGCTTGGCTTGACATGTTAATCTCTGTTGCTTTAATTATTGCGTTTAATGTCAATTGGAGAGAAAAAGAAATAAAAGACTACAACAAAGCTGTGTGTCCTGGATGCAGCGTGCTCAGCAGGACTTCTGCCAAAAGCACAATGTTTTTATCAAAACAGCTTCTGATTAAGCTTTCTCTCTCCCTCTGACAGTCCTGTGCGTTTCGTTTCTTGATTTAGAGCCAAATTAGCCACCCGTTCCAAGGGTTAATGCTCTTGGAAGTCTTATTATGGTAGCTATCTGCTCAGAGCTGCTACATGTAAACTCAAACATAGAACGAGCCCCAGTTCATTTTGCCAATACTACATAAAAGAGATAAGATAGTATTTCTTTGACTGCGCAATATCATTGGTAGTGCGAAGAACTGTGGCAGACTTCAGACTTGCTTGTACTCTGGTGAGCTGAGCTTGGAGGTACACAGGTTAAAGTCCTCCACTGCCAGAATAGAATCTGAAGTCTGGCTCCTGGCACTGCAAAATGACAGGCTGCTACAGGGAACGTGTCTTCCAGTTGAACCTCCCCATCAGTAATCTGAGAGAGAAATGCTGGCTACAGTTGAATGCTATTTTTCGTTGATTGACAATCTTAGGTTTTAAAAAAAAAAAAAGGGGGGGGGAGGGGCAGAGAAAAAAAAAATCACCTCTCCCTTTTGTACTATTTGATCCAGTTTCTTGTAAATGATCCCATTACAGCAGCAGGTATCCAAGCAGTACTTCATGCCAGAGGGAATTACATTCATCGCTGCCTCATCTGTGTGCATCTTAGAGACACTAAGAGTCACAGCAGCCCTGGAGATTAAACATTTTAGTAAATAACAAACCTGATACCACCATTTTCCCTTAAACAAAGGGGAAACCAGTAAGCATAAAAGGGAGGGTCAAATCAACTGGACTGCTCTTAACCAAAAGGACTGCAAGCTTTGGCACTGGGTCCGACACTGCACCAGGACAGAGGGGTCTCCAAGGCTTTCCATCCTCTCCTTTACCCATAACTACCACATGCAGGAGGGCTGCCCGCAGTTTGCTCACTGCACACTCGCATCACCCCTCTCTAAGGAAAAGCCCTGAATCGCAACCCACTAATCTCCACCTTGTCCTGATCTTCAGGCGGGCCAGGGGCTCCTAACCAGCATTGCTGTTGCTCATGAGGTTTCCATACACTTCAATCAAACTTTGAAAAACAAGAAAGCAGGACAGGACTGTGTGTTTGCAGCACAAAATGAGGCAACTTTATGAAAGTCATTGAGAGAAGTGGTAGAATGAGCAGTCCTTACCTCTTCCCCAACTACCACTACATTTTAAGGGAAAATGCCTGCAATTTGCATAGCGATACTTCTATCCCACCTCTCGAAGAAAGTCAACAAAGCATTTCATGAAGGGGAGTGCAAAGCACTCTTTGCAGTACCCTTCTTATTTGCTAACAGGCATTGTCCTAATTTGGTATTACAGTCAAAGAAATGAGGCAGAGAGGCCACATCTCACTTGCATGAGGTCAGGCTCTTCATGGACTGGCAGACCCAAACCTCTTCCACGCCCCACAGCCTGTTGCCATCAGCTTACGCTACCTTTCAGTTGAGCTGTACAGATTCATTAGTGCTGTAATAACTTTCTTTATCTAGCTGTTTTTTCTGTAGCACATCTCTGAGGCATAAACCAAGCCTGGAAAAAAACTAATTAGCGTAGACAGCACTGCAATGCAATTCACAGTGTTAACAGCCTCTAAGTTTTCAGGAGGGAGTGCAGAAAGTGATAAATGCTGGTACACTGAGAACTAATGAAACCTCTGAAAATGCTTGTGGTAGGAAGACCCTATTGTATAAGGATTTAGATTTGAAAGACCATAAGGAAAAGCTTTTTAATTACAATAATATATGTAAAGACAACTGTTACTTCGGTACTGTGCTTGTTTAAGGCTTTACTGTTAATTAGTTTACACTGAGAAGCAGAAGAGAGTTGAGAAAAAATATGAAAGGTTATTTGCTCTAAATATTAACATTTGTCTGTTAATTTTGATAGAAGCTCATTCATTGACTGTACCACAGTTCAAAACTGAGGATAAAAAAAACTTTTCTCTTTGTCTTGCTCACTGTGGAATTTGCAAAATGCAGATTATGCCATGTAGAGCAGACACAACTATTGCAACTATTTCCTTAATATTTCCTTAAATGTTTCTCATTAAAGCATTGGCATAGGATGGAAAAGCAGCAATACATCACTGAGCTTCAGCCAGAGCTCAGCTGAAGGTCAACCAATCCCATATAACAGCAATGCATTTCCCACTCTGTTATGCCAGCTCAGCTTCCCAGGAGCTGGGAGGTACCCAGGATCCCAATATCCTCTCATGATCTTCCAACCCAGCCTCTCTAACACAAAGATGCTTGGCTCCATCCTTTGGGAACAGGGAGAGTTGTTTCTAAGAGGGTTCATGGGCCAATCTGCGTTTGTTCTTGGGCACTGACTGTATTTGAAAAAATATGACCTGTGTTCTTCACAGTGAAGACGTTCTCTGCATTTGTAAGTATACCAAAGAGGCTCAGAAGGCAGAGCCACCAGCATTTCAGTACCTGATTTGCAGGGGGTAAGAAATTCACCCTAATGAGAAGGCTTCACAATAGCAAATGAAAGGATAAGCTAAATCCTATTTTACTGTCTTCTCATTACAGCTTTCTCCCCAAAAAGAGCTGCAAATGTCAGCACAGTCTGAGGAATTCAAGAAACAACGTGAAGACCTGTAGTCCAAATAGGCAGATATAGCAACTAATCTTACACTAATCAGCACCTGTTTTCCTATTGACTGCTTCTATCCATCAGTAGGTAAAATACTGCAAAGAGGAAAGAAAACCATATCCATTTGGTAATGCCATATAATAAACCAGCCCGTCCTTTCCCTTTTTTTACAGGCTGGTCTAGCTAGTAGGAGGCGGGGGGGGGGGGAGGGGGGGAAGAAAAAAAAGCCCCACTTATTAGCTTGACATCTTTCACAGGTACATATACCCCCTTGCTCATATACAAGACTTCCATGAACTCCAACACAGTTGTAGAAAACAAGGTCAAATGTATTCACAAGCTATTTTCCATTTGTACTGTCGTAAGCATAAAAGGTGACAGCAGGTACCACCACTGGCAGCTCCCAGCTCAGTGCCAAGGTATACATCACCCTGAAACAAACCGTGATCTTGTAGCAGCTTGAGTACAAAAACATGGAAATCTAGCCCAATGGAAAAGCATGTCAGGAGAGCTGGGACAGGTCTGCTAATGATCAGCTGTGCAGCTATGGGCATCTCACTCCCCATCACCATGTCATTGCTGCCTCCTAATTTCCCTGAATCTCTTCTCTTTTTATTTAAATTCTGCAAGAGCATAAGCTTCTGTTGTCCTGTGTTCCTCAGAGTGCATCAACCTCTCCTTGCTAAAAGTACCTAAAAGAACAAGGGAAAACAATTTACATACAGTTTAAAAGCAGCTACTAAACATAGTTCTCATTCTTGAATTGTCTTACAAACTGAAATAGAAAAAGGTACTTAGTTTTTTTCAAGATATTGAGCTTCTACTGAAGCATAGCAAGAGACTGTTGTCTATGCCTAGCAGCTTAGTCTGTCTGCCATGAATTGAGACAGGGTAAAAGCCTCAGAAATGGCATAAGCCAAGTACCGCAGAGTAGGTTTTGCTTTAATACCAGAAAGCTCTGTAAGATAAAATAATATTAACACAGAAGATTCTCACAAATGCTGCATCTCTCTTCTTTTTAAGAGTCAGTAATGAAAACTGTAAAGCTGAGGCCCCATTTGAAAAAAAGATGCTGAGAACAAGTTGAACAGACCTTCCAGCTATACCTATGGCAGGGATAAGCCCCTTTACAACTGTCCTCTCTTCCTGAGACAGTTTTTGAGGAAAGAGTAGGCACAATTCCCATGAAGTTCAGGAAGATTACTACAATGATGTTTGCAGCTAGTCCTGGAAGATATTTTATTATATAGGAAAAATACCATCTTAATGCCCTATTAAAGATTTTTTCAGTCATTGAGAAGACTTTTATGATGCCCAGTGGTCTAATGAAAGAGTTTGAAGCTTTTTTTGTTTGTTTGTTTTAATGTTCATTAAAACCCTACAACAATGGCCCTGAAATAACGGTTTAGTACCACACCAGCCTCACTCAGGATAAGCTTCTAATTGGAGCTGTAACAGTAGAATAGCAGGAAAAAGAAAAAAGGCACAGAGGGCTAAAATCGGTATTTTTTGATGCACCTCTAGTGTCATCTCAACAAATAAAGCCATGTCCTAGACATCTGACAAACACGCATACAATGGACTACATACAAGCTGAACCTCATTAGATAAATCCATTAGTCAACTATCAAGACAATAAGTCTGTCCCCCTGAAGGCGCTTTCTTCATTTGAAGAACAACTTTTCTTTCTCCCAGCACATCAGAATTCAGGCTGCTGCTCCACCCAATATCACCTCCTTTACCTTCACACAATGAATGATTTAATTGAGCCAACTACAGAGTTGGGAGTAACTCAAGAAGAAAGAGACAAGGACAGTTTTGCTTTGCAGTGAAAGTCTAGAGAGCAGATACTCGTGGTACACGGTGCCTTCAGACAGGATATAGGACTACACAATGGGCCAAGGATCTCACCAGCTCTGAGCTTTCTGTAAGAGAGTTTAAGAAGTTAGGGGGCACCTTGGGAGAGTGTTTAAAATGAGAATAAAACAAGTCTGGGCACCAACAGATACATTTGCGTATTTCCTTTTAACTATTCCCAACTGATACTACAAATTTGTCATTGATGCTCGATCCGACTCTCATGCAACACCACATTGCCTCTCCCAGGAGCCTCAGGTCTGGCTCCAGCACAAGGCAGAATAGCCTTCAGAAAGGAAAACACACTGCAGGCAAAGGCAGCAACATCGCTGAGGAGGACATCAGGTATTTCTTCATTGCTTTGACCATTTCATTTGACTACTAAAGAAGCCAAAGAGCATCTCCTTTCAAAAACTGCTCACCATCAGTCAGCTGAAGAACATACATGGTAGGAAATTCACATTTGTGTTTGCCTGCTTAGCCTGTAAAAACTAAGTCCTATGACTTGGAGATATAAGATTGCTGGCTCTTATTCATCATAAAATATATATGTTTTCACTTCGAAGTTAGAAACAGGGTTTGCATCCACTAGAAGTCAACATCAAATCCAAACAGTTGCCTTGACAGCTCTCCAATGGCATTTGAGTTCTTTGACCTGTATTACTGATGCACAAATCAAACATAACAGGATTTATTATTAATTTGTAATAACCTTCATTAGCTATTACTTTAGTTTTAAATGGTGTCTAAGGACCAGTATCATCAATCCCTTCACAGCAATAAGTTGCCTGAATAAAATATAAACATAAATTGCTTATGTAAGATATACGTTTGCCTTATTAACACAGGTCAATCTATAAGCTGAGTACATCATGTAATTTATTGCTGCTAAAGAAACCAATAGCTTACCTACACCTTACTCTTTCCCATCAAAAATATTTTGGGGGAATAAGCTAAAGCTCTTTATTATATTTGCTTTCTTGTTAAATGTCTGTTTAAACAGTCTCTGAACTTAGCATACATCATCTCCTACATAGACATATTTGTTAACTGTGTCCCATTTTTTCCTTTCTTTGCACAGCTGAAAGCCCAAAGATATGTAAAACCACATTTATACTTCTTGAACAGCATGCCCAAGAGATGTCTGAAACCTGGATTTTGGGTTTAACTGTTCAGGCAACAAAGTAGAAAGAAGAACCTGTTTCAGATAAATACTTTGATATCATACATTTCTAGTGAATAAACACTACGTAAGTAAAGAAACAGCAAGATACTCCAACCTCTGGCCATTCGTTTTGTACTTCTAAACTGCCCTGTTGTGACAGTGCCACTTATGAATGACTACAAGATATTCCTGAAGCTGGTGGAGGGAGACACTCAGCTCCTAAACATTGTGGGGTGGAGGAAGTGTTGGAAGAAAGCATGACTTCTGCTCCCTGTAGAAAAGCCCTTTGCATGGAGGTCCATAAGAAAGGAGATGGGGAAGAACCCAAAATCCTCACACCAAAAAAATTACCCATTCCCCCTTCCCAAATGCTTGCTAGGGAGCAAAGGAGAAGCCCTGAGCAGAAGCCCACATAAGCCTGTTTCCACCATTAAAAATATAACATAAGAGGATAAAGAATAAACAAACGACCAGCGTGGCTTATCCCAGGATGAGCTCCGGTTTGCTAAATATTTGTTCCAACACAGAGGCAGAACAAGGAGACTCAGAAACACTTACAGAACTCCTCCCCCATACACTTGGAGTTACTAATCTAACAATTAAGAGTACAAGCATGAACAAAGCTAACATGCCTGTTTCACCCTCTCTAAAGAGGTAAAAGGTCTTCATACTGTAAATCACGCCTTTTGCCTAGGTTTTATGAAACATCTTGAAGTTTAATTCTGCTCAATTCCTGTCTTAGCAGCAGAGAAGCTTCTTTATTAATTGTTATTTTTCTCTGATAAAAATCAGCTCAAGGTCATACCAAGCACCACCACACAACCTCCTACCTCTGCATTTCACCCTCCTGCTGTCATGTGTGACACCTCTTCACTTTTCTCACTGTCACTGCTGTCAAACCTTCTGCAGAGCTGAGAGATAAAGACCTGACAGGGATTCCTTTGGACACAAGATAGAAATGAGATTTGGCTGAGCACCTCATACACAGGTGGAGATAAGTACCTTCACGTGAAAGAAGAAATGCCTTTTCATCCCTCTTCCTCCCAATCTCTTTTCTCCTCAAGAAAAATCACCAGAAAAATATTGTGTAAGAAACAGAGACGGAGGAGGCAGGGAGCTAAAACAAAACCAAACAGGTTATTATTTGGCATAAATCTACTCTGGTTCCTAAAGGGATGAGTAAAGTAAAATGAGAAGACATTCAATATACCTAACTTTCTCCTTTCATAATATTGGGCTGGTGCCCAGAATCGAAGGAGTGATGTGAGTTTGCTCATGTGAGCCAAAAGAAATGGTTTTCACTTGATAATAGTATCCTTTACAAGATAACAATTACAGCATTTGCCACGATCATGTCTAATTCTTGCAAAATCTCACACTGGAAAGAGTTTTTGTTTATTTGTTTTGAATAAGCTCAACTTCACTTTTACTCATTTTCCTTGAATGCTTCTTTTCTACCTGGCATTAAATCTCTCTCTGGACATTTACTCAATTAATTTACCTTAATTAAATTGAGATTACTCCAGTTAGGAAGTGAAGTGAACTGAAATCAAATTAAAGCAACTTTAATTTTGAAAAGTGTGCAAACACAGAGGTTTAATGATGTTTAAATAATCCTTTTTAAATTCACACCTTTTGTTAATTTAATTCAACTTTCCTGAGGATCCCTGTATCGACATGTTCTATGTCAAGACGTATTTGAGAAAAGCAGCGAAGGGAAGAACAACACCCATAGAGAAAATAAGATAAAGGCAATTCTGGCTACAGATCTTCTCTGCAACAGGATGAGATCACTCATTTTTCTGCTTTTAAGTACCCTGCTAGCAACAAAGGCACAGGAGAGGAGGGAGTGCATCTGTACATGTCCTCAGCACATCTTTTTCACCACTTACACAAGAGGGCAGAGCAATGAAAACACAGACCTGAGATTCCCTTTGCCAAACGAAGAGGTGAAAAATTATAGGGAAAACAACACCAACAGCAACAAAGAAACAGAGGAAGATAAATTAAACTTTATCCTAAGGCGAGACAAACTGTGACCACGCAGATTTATAGAGACTACTAAAAGAAAATGTCCAGGACCCACATAAAGGAGCAACATTGTGCAACACTGCTGAGATGATTGTGCCGTTGGGTATAGCCTCATCAGGGTCATAGAATCATAGGATAGTTTGGGTTGGAAGGGACTTTAAAAGGCCATCTAGTCCAACTCCCTTGCAAAGAGCAGGGACATCTTTGACTAGATCAGGTTGCTCAGAGCCCTGTCCACCTGACCTTGAATGTTTCCAAGGATGGGGCATCTACCACCTCTCTGGACAACCACTGGGAACCCCTTTGCCCTCCTCTGAGTGAGCAACATGAGTTGTCACTGCCTGCAGGGTGAAAACAAGGAGCAAGCTGGATGTTTCATTTGACCCCCCCAAACTACAATGCAAGGCTGGCTAAGTAAGACAAGACAAACATGGTGCGATAACAGCAGGCCTTTGGTTTTGACCTCCAGTGCAGTAACAAACCATCTGTTATTAATAGTTGGTTGTGGCTGCAAATCTTTGGTTGACTGACTTGAATATTGCTCCAAACCCTTACCCATGGTCTGTCTTTCTACTTGTCTTGAGCAGCCTCTTGGCATTAGAAGCTGCTCTCAGTTCTTGAGGGCATGTTCTTTGAAAGCTTTCCTGGCTGATTTCTAAAGTCCTCTGGCTATCATTTCTTCTTCTCCTGTGCACTCTCCATCTGCCTTCAGACCATAGATTTTGTTTTCCTCTCTCCAGCGCTATCTGCTCTTTCCTCCATGTGCAAACTGTGGATGCTTGTGAGCACATGCTCGCAGGCTGGTGCGTGTCCGTGCCTGATTTCCCCACCAGTGTGTCTGTCTGCGATTCATCCCGCCCGGGAAGCACAACTGAGAGCCTCCAACAACCCACTACATGTCTGCAGAGTGACACACGCAGGGCTTGCCAGTTCAGACAGCACTTGCCAACAGCTAACAGACACCAGGATCTAACGTTGCTATTTTCCCACACCTCTGCACTGGAAAAAAAAATTAAATAAATAAATTAAACATTTGGAAAAAAAAAAAGTAAGGAGACCCAGGCACTGTAAAAGGTTCTGCACAGCCTGCAGAAGTCAGTGAGACTGCTTACGCACATGCTTATGTGCTGCTCTGAGTCAAGGCTTAAAAGCAAATGCATGCCTGAGAATGAAATAAATCTATTTATGGCACTGGAAGCTGTGCAAACTACACACATTTGCTACCTCTTCACTAACTCAAACTGCCATTATGCACAGATTAGACACTGACAGCAAAATAAAACTCTAGAGTTTTCATATAATGACTGTCACAGACTAATTCAAAGACAATTTCAAATTAGGCAAATAAATCCCTGTCCAAACTTTCCTTCAAGTATAATGAATTGCTGGTTTGTTCAGGCATTCACATTTTCAGCTCAAAACGTCAGAGGATTTTTTTCTTCCCCCTCCCTCCCCAAATGTAACAAGCCACTGAATCACACGGTTTATCGAGTCACCTGTACCTGCATAATCCTGTTCATCACTAATATAAACTGTAATTTAAGTTCTAGAAAACATAAAGACTGGAGGGGTGGAGGGGAATAAAACAGCATTCAGGACAATACAAAAATGCTCAGCCCTTAAATAATCCCAGAGCACCACTTGGATTCACAGACGCAGGCAGGAAGAGATGTCGAGCATGCCCAGGGCACTGGGAATGAATTTCCCCTCTCCTCCCCCAACACAAAAGGCAGAGGCACAATCAATTTGTACCAACAACAGACCTTACACTGGGAAACCACAGGGAGTAGGTTAATTGTGAGATTGTGAAGAAAAATAACACTTGCTACAAAGCAATTAAAAGCCACTCCCATGAGCGTGCAGAGTCCTTTGCAATTTACTCAAAACAAACACGTTTCCCTAAAAAGAAAAGAAAAGGAAAAAAAAAAATCGAAACCCCTCAATCTTCAACACAAGCTCATTACTCCCTCCAGGTTATTCTAAAACAAGCACTTGCAGTGTATTTTGCAGCTCACTAAAACTTGTGCTTTTACATTCATGAGAAGATCTCTCCCTTACAATGAAACCAAAATATTTTGCTGTAATTTCCATACAGGATCTCAAACACTTGGCAAGCGTTCAGGATGGCAGGGAAGGGTCAACCTTGTGCTCACGCAGAGGTAGGCACATGGAGATGCTCCAAGTCATCACTACCTCCCAGGGAACAAACAGCAGGGTGGAAAAGCATCACGCCTGATTTCACAGGCAGGAAAATAAAGCCAGATTTGCTCAGACTTTTAGAAAAGGCTGACGAGCTAGAAAGGGCACAGAGCTCTCTGCACAGACCAACACTGCCTCTTCCCAGAACTCATCCAAGATGCTTTTCTGAACAGCGTGGCACGTTGGCAGCAAAACCACCCTTCATGCCGGCACCGGTGGCTGGCTGCATTTCACTTGAGCCCCGCACCATAGCAGAGCCTGACAAATCCCACCGCAGCCACCTCCTTCCCCAACACACAGCAGAGATGCCGCAGCAAAGCCCCCTTCACCAGGAAGCCTGCGTGTTTTGGTGTGAAATGCATCACGGCGGGGAAAGCAGCCAGGCCCCCCGCCCAGCCGAGAGCCGGCGGGGCTTTCTGCCAGCGCCAGCCAGCACCAGCTTGCAGCAAGGCAAAGCCGGGCCTTTCAAGATGGGAAAGGGCTCGCAGACAGACAGGGGTGGTTTGGTCACAAAAGAAAGCAACACTCAGCGCATTCTCCTGGCTAACACGTTGGTGCCCTGGCATGCTCCATTTCACAAGAAGAAAAACCTCCTGCAGAAGGGAGCTGAAGGGATAGGGCTGTATCAGACCACGCTGGGCTAAAGACCGCCTGAGCAAGGGCCTTGTCACTGGAAACCAACTCTTTCCACGAGGAAATGAAAGGTGGCAAGCCAAGGGAGGGGAAGAATAAAAAATAATTTTAAAAAATTAAAAAAAATAAATCAATAAGTAGTAAATCCCTGGAGGTGTTCAAGGCCAGGCCGGATGGGGCTTTGAGCAACCTGGTCTAGTGGGAGGTGTCCCTGCCCAGGGCAGGCAGGTTGGAACAAGATGATTTTTAAGGTCCCTTCCAACTCTAACCATTCTATGATTTTATAAATAAAAATCATTAGCTTCTGCAAACTGTGGAGAGGAAGCTGTTAGCAGTGCAGGGGCTGTTCTTTGACCAGCCCCTTTGGCATCTTCCAGCTAAAACCTCTTTGCTTTCAGACAGCCCCAAGCAGCTCTCAGCCACCCAGCAGTGACTTTGTCGGTGGAAAAACCATGCAAGGGTCTTGTGAATTAGGAGGAGGCTTTTGTAAAGGATATTAAAGCTCATGCTTTGGGGATTAAGCCAGTCTTTATCTGTTAGAGATCAGGATGTGGCTAACAGTAGGGGACAGATTATCTGCATCTGCCGACTGAGGAGGATTTACACCTTGTGAAGCATCTGTGCCGGCTATTATCAAAACCAGCCTTCAGCCTAAGCCAACATGCTCCTATGGGCAAGAAAAGAAAACCTTTCTAGGTTGCACATAAAGGCCTCTGAGTGGCAGCCCTTTTTCAAAAGACTTTCAGTAATTTGGAAGAACAGGAATGAAATATTGATTTGTACTGGGCCTCACAGAAGTTAATTTTTCGACAGCAAAAACGTGGTCTGGCCCTGTCTTGTGAAACCTGCCCAAGGAAACACACATCTCAGAGTCTGTTATTTAATATCAGCCAGGAGATCTACATGGTTAAGAGCCCCCGAAAACATCCTGGATTTCTACGGGTTGCCTTTAGGGAGAAAACGGTGCATACGAGGTCTCAGCTCATGAATAAGGAAGAATTCAGGTCTTCACTCAACCCATCCCTGGGTCAGGGCCACACTGTAGCCATACCTGAGGTGCTCATGTGTGCAGCAGACGAAAGCGCACACTCTGCACAAAGTTACAGCAATTGTGCAATAGATTTACAAACTCTTTTGTTCTTTAACTGTAACCTTAACTTTAACTTACAAACCCAAGTTCTTTAACTGTGTCCCCCCCAACAGAATGACTTGTACCCATTTATAGTTACAGCACCAAAAACAAACAGCATATTAAATCTCCAGAAAGCTATTTCAGAGAAATAAATCAGTCCAAAAATTCCCAAAATTCATCTTCCAGAAAAGCTGATAATCACATGCTCATAAAAAACAAATGTTGAACTGGAGTCAGTTTTGTAATATATTAATTAACATAATTTTCATCTGCGGTGACAACAGGCCATCTGCTACTCTGGCATCACAAGAGACTCCGAGTTTCAAGGCACTTTAAGCTGTTTCTCGTTGTGCATGGCTGATTTTCATCTGAAAACTAAACAAGAGTTTCTTACCTCTTTTTTGGATAAGCACTCCCGACAAGCAGAAGACAAACTTTTTTACTGGTAACCCAAACCCCCATATCAGCTGCTCTCGGCTCACAGGAACGTGGTATCCGGCAGACGGTACAAGGCACATTACTGCAATATCCATGCCAGGATCCTGGCTCAAAGTCAGAGAGTATCAAAAATAGGAAAAACCATCTAGACAAACAGTCAGCAGGACTTCCTCTGTAATAAATTAAGTGCAGGCTTCAATGGCAGAAGCTATTATCTGGATTATCAATAAAATTGGCCTAGGGGCATAGGAATTATGACTAGACACCTCTACAGACACAATTATCTCCAACACAAACTTGCTGAGCTATGGCCAACTGGCAACCTTGTATGTTTTATTTTAGAGGGAGTGAAAATGCCAACAGAAAGCCATCGCTATTTGTCCTGACTGTCTCTACCTTCCTGCCTCCCAATAAATATGTAAGAATACAAAAGTGGGTGAGGTTTTCCCAACTACTATTGTCACTTGCAGGCTCCCATAACTCAATGTGATCATTTACACGGCTCCCAAACAGCACCTGAATCTGCAGAACCCCAGGGGGAAACAACCATCATTTTGGCAAAGGCAAGGGTTCAGGAAAATCACCCACATACTGGGCAATGAGCCCCCTGAACTTCAATATGAAATAACAACCTCATAGTTAAAAAAATCAGGTTCATTTACTCTGCTATTTATAGCTTAGTTATGTAGATGAGCAAGCTAGTTCCAAGTCAGACCTGATAATGCAATGTTTTTATAAAAAAACATTTTATAGAAAATTTTATAGAAAATTTTTTTTATAAAAAATCCCTTTGAAGGCAAAGATCAGTCCCCAGCTTTGAATCCAAGCTGAGAAATGATGACCAGCATCCAGCTCTGCAGGTCAGAATGGTTTCTTAACTATCTGCACCACACTGAACATTGACATTCCTGGAAGTCCTCATCCTGTAGCTTTGAGCTCTGCCGACCCCCCATCACCTCAGCATTTGCCACCAAGTCCCAGCTGGTCCCCAAGTCATCCCAGACCCTAAATTTTTGAGGGAAAGGATGCCCCATGCTTCATGGGGCTGTGAGACACCAAGCAAATTGATGGTGATGGCTATTAACAAATGTCACCAGACCACCAGTGAACATTTCCAGGCTCTGACACAAAACATTTTCCAAATAAAATCTTACAACGCTGATAAAGGTCATTTACCAGGAATCAATATTTGGAAACAGACTCCTGAGTGCAGCAGATTAACACTCGTGATGATGGTATTTACTTTCATTAAAAGTAATATTTGCAATAATAGAGCATTATTTTATGCTATGCGTTAACACACGCAAAGAAACCTAAACTATTTAAATGTAAATGAGAATGTTCATAGTTGAGACCAAGACTTTGCCATTCGTTATTTGCCAGATGTATTAAAGGATTTCTATTTACCAATTTTAGCATGCAGGGAACCATGTGTGTTTTTCACCAGGCATTCAAGCAAGCCCTGCACTAGCTCTCGCCTGACCCTTTCCAGTCTCCTGTCCCTATCCCATAGATTACATTAATCCTCTTGTTTGTTCTTTCTTTAATTAAATGATACAATCTTTCAGGCAGCCTGAGCACAGATATCAGCAGATAAAATTTACAAAAAACTGAGCGTACTCATAGGAATAATCTTTACCATGTTAATTAGCCCCCAAAACAACAACGAACCCAAACCCAAGATTATTAAGGGAGAAGCACGCGAAGAGAAATTTTAAGTATAACAAAGCCAAATTTCCCAGTTCCTGATTCTGGCTGTTGCCTCTCATCACCAATAAGCACGGAAATAAATGACTTGACAGAGCCGAGAGAATGTCTATTTTAGAAGTTTTTTTAATGGGCACATTAAATAAGTATCTGCTTAGACAGGTTGAAGTAAAGTTGATCCTCTCTGGTAACAAAAAACTTGCAGAATTCCCAAGATCCCTTCAGAAAAATGCATTATAATACTTTATTGTGACATTTAACATAAGGACTAATTCCCTGTCTCAGGCAGGAGAGCAATTCATCTGGAAAGAGACTTAGACTCATAGCCTGGAAAAGAGTTGATGAGCACCTAGAAGGCCTTGTGGATTTTGATGGATGACGCAAAGAAGTCAAATAACTAACTCTGATTTCTGTTTCTCTCCCTCTTCAATAACATGATTAATTACGCAATAATCTGAGAAACTGGTCACTGCAACAACTCAACCACCAGCTTTTAGTTGTTATCCCAAGGAAATGATAAAGCTTTTTTGATCTTACAAACTAGCCTCTCTTCTCCTGCCTCCACTAATGATATTTCAAGGGAGAACAGTTTTGTCTTTTAAGGGAAAAAAAAAAGTTACAGAAATTTTTCAAAGTGCTGCTTCTCTAGCAATTAAAAAGTGACAGCCTGTTACAGAACAGGAGGATACGTGCTATTTTTGTATACTGCTAAATAGGTAATGCCATGGCAAAACAACTCAGAACTGTGGCCTGACCAGCACATATCCACAAGAAACGCGTGAGTACACATGTGCCCCGAGACTACTGCCAGCAGGCGAGGCAAAGTCCCATCGGGTCCCACACCAATCCTGCCCAATGCAGGGAGGCAAAGGATTGGGCCGGGGTTAGTTAAAAACACGTATGCTGGAAAGCCATCTTAATAAAAGGAGAAGATGTAAAGTATGACATAACTTCTGTCATTTTCCCTGAGCACTCACTATAATGCCACTCTCGGTGAACGCTCAAGTGAGAGGGAAACAGACCAGCTCACATCGTTTTTGGATACAGCCGTACCTCCATGCCGGTGCTGGCACAGGGACCTGCATAGATTAAGGTTTCTTCTGAAAGCTTTTAACCACCAAGGCAGTGAGGTTTGGAGTGTTTGAGGGAAGAAATAGGAAATGATTTAATTAAATTCTGTGACACTATTATATAGGACATGACCCCTCCTGGCTTGTAAGGATCTGAACTAGTGACCATAAGGTCTCTTCCAGTTTTGCATCTCAGACATGTGAAGGAGGAAGCTTTCACATAGCAGCTAATGAAGCACCAACAAGATCTATCTTTATCCTTCACCAAGGGCAACAGCTTAGTAGCCCAAGCAGATAACATTTATTCTGCAGTCCAGAGAGCTTTTAAATGAATAAAAGATTTGAAAATATGATGTTATTGATTGACAAAATTATGAACTTCAAATGCTTTGTATAAAAGAACGACAGTTTGCATTTAGTTATCTAATGCTGATGGTGTGATACATTTAGCCTTCTTTATAATTCAAGGCACTACATGTTTTTGCTGTTAAGGACATTGTTAATTTGAAATCTAATCATTTGGAGAGAAGTCATAAGTACTTTCAAGTGTTTTCACAGTCACATTTCCATAGTCTTACAAAATATTCAGAAGCCTCTCCTACAGAAGATCCACACAAACAACAAGAGAATATTAAGAATAGATCAGATCTGAACGTACTACACCACGGTGGCACTTCTCCTATACATAAATGAAGCTGGTAAGAGATATATAATTATTTGCTACCTGTAACAATGCCACATATCATTCTTAGTAAGTGATCTGAATACTTGAGTGCACTGCATGACCCTAACCGCAGTCACAGAACACCAAGGTCTCTAACAAAGACGTGCAGAGGATTACAGCATCCTTATGCCCTGCTCCTCTCCCCGCAGCCAAACAGGTCTAATAGACACTTACTGATTACTCGCCCAGGGTAGCCATCAGCATGGATCCCCCACCCTAAACACTCAAGCTCACAGCTAGATCCACGGCAGCACACTTTTGCCACTCTATCACTGTGCCACACAGCTAAGTGGCTGCAAAAGAAGCAAAAGCTTCATGCTGTGTGATATTTCTGCTGATGACAAGCCTTTAAAAATTTAAAGCACGTGAATAAAAGCTTTTGTGGTCAGATAAATGGCCCATATGCTATCAATTAAATTATATACGGGCAATATGGTTGATTGTCAGCTACCAGAATACAAATGGAGTCTTTCTGACTTTCAGAAACTTAGATGGAGCTCCACACGCTCAGCAGCCACAGCACCCCAACAGGTCCCTGAGAAGGGGGATTCCCTTCGATGGGCCACCACGGGAACGCAGGGCTTTAAGTGTGCTTCTCTCAGATGGGAAAGCTCAATTGTGCAATGCCTCCTGCGGCACAGCCCCGAGCTGCGTCTTGGGGCTTTCCCATCCTGCACACTCTTCTTGAATAAGTCTTTGGTCTAGAGTTTCAAAGCACACCGTCCCAGCCCAGAGCGTGGTTTTTCCTCTTGTCCAGCTGGCTCCATGCTCTGCTCCCTAGTGTAGGGAGTCAAGACACGAGCCAAATGCAAACACAAACCAAATCCCTTCCAACCTCCTACTTGCTTTAATCTCTTGCTTATTGCAGCAACCCTGAATTTACAGATGTCACTTGCACAGAAAAAGGAGATGGGAATTTTTTTTTTGTTTACATATATTTCAAATAGCCAAACCTCTGTGTTTTCTACACATAATTAACTGTTACTTCTGTCCCCCATTCAGACCACACTGCTTCACTAAAGCACATCATTAACAAAAGTGTCAGTTGACTAAATTGACATGCTCCAAATGCCACTTAATCCTCAGAAAACAAATCTGTTAGTGAAACTGCATCTACTAACAGGTCAGTAAGACTAAGATAAATTCATGGGCAAGCTTTACCCTGAATACACAGACATACTGGTGTCACCCAGATGTTGCTATGTTTGTGGCACTTGTTAAGACAATAGTGACATCTAAAATACATGTACTGAATCTGCGCATTCGTAAAGACAAACATAAAACTCCCAGGCACTGACTCAGCCCACATTTTGATTCCCAGCATATAGCTTGTATCCATTTTAACTTAACTTTGTGTTTCACATTGCAGTTGATAAGACATGGCACAGCACAACTGAAAGATTAATTCCACCCCCTACAGCCCACAGTATTTCCCTATGATTAAGACAGGTCCCATACAAAGTCACAGAAGAACTTCAGAGTCATGGCCAAAGGGGTCTAACAGGGAAAGGCACTATTTTCCACACAAGAGCCTTGAGCCAGAAACACCAAATCCCACCAGAAAGCTTTCCCATTACATCACAAAGTTGCCATTTGAAATACTGTACAGAAAAGTGAAATCATTTCCTTTTCATTTCCTTAAGAAAGAAAAAAAAAAGTCTCTACAAAGGAAGGAAGTATTCCTCTTATAATTACTGTTTGGATTCATCTGAGTTTTGCAGAAATGTACAGCCCTTGGTTTGCAGATATGTCATTAGCCGTGAGTACTTGGAAGATCCTGTGAAACTGAAAAACGAGATGGTCAAACTCCTGGGTACAGAAATAATTGCTTTTATGTTGGATTGCTTTGCTTACTTTCAGGGAAAGGAAGACTCTGACAAACTGTACTCCTTTTCATATTTCAAAGTGTGTGATGTTACAGTTCATTTAAGGTCCCCTTCCTTACCCTCATTACCACTCAAACTTAAAAACTCATTTCACTTCCCTTCTTCTACCAAATAGTCATCGCTATTGTTGCTGCTGTAGAGAAACCTGAGTCTGTATGGAAGCAAAATATACAAAAATGTATGAAACCCTGACTCCATAACCTGAATTCCCTCAACCCCACTGCACATTTTTGGACTTGAACACTTCCCCAGCAGAACTCCACATGCATGTAAGTCAGTTATGCTGCTCGCCTCTAAAGTTAAATTGTTCTTCCCCCACAGAGCAGCCATACTATCCCAGCAATAAATAGAAGGCATTTTGCTACCAACCATACAGGCAAATAAGTCTGGCAAAAGTTTCATTATTTCAAAGAACAGAGTAATCACTGAAAATTTCCTGGGGTAGCGAGGAGACAGAGCAATTAGGGACAGCCCAGATGGTTGACCAACACACTTCAGAGTTCCCAATGATTTGCAACATCTTTCTGACCAAACTTTGGTGGTTTTTATTTTTCCCTAGAAATCAGAGTAATCTGTCTCCTGAAAACACAAAATGAACACAACACCAAAACAAATAATAAGAGGATGAGAGAGAGATGAAATTGCTGATGGATGTTGCTGGTAAAACTTCTGTGCAAGCCTACCTTCTGTTCTCTTCAAATGGTCTTTACCACACTGGGACCATTTGTTAGACCGTGGCCGCTGACAAACTGCAAGACGATACCCCTGACAGTAACACAACTCATTACACGCTGATTTATGGAATGAGAGCTCAGAGGGGCCCAACACACAATCTGGGAAAAAAATCCCACCAAATCCATCCACAGAGGTGACATCTAATAGGTTTATGCATTTTATAGTAGCCTTAAGTGTGCTCCTTTAAGAGGCAGGGAGAATGTGCTTATTCAGAAGGAAAATTCACGACTTGTGTCTCCCAGTCCACTTTATTGCACAACAGCTCACAGCAAGTGCTCTGTTTAAAGACTGGTAGCACTCTCCAAGAGAGCAACATCTGGGCGCAGATGCTCCCAGGGAGAGATACTAGCACGTTTCGAGAACACCTTGCAGATCGAGCCAAAACACTTCGTTTTAAACTGTGAAGATTTTACACTTGGCAAATATTCAGGTCAGCAGAAAACACTCCTTTTAGCCTCTCCCTTTCTTCCCCACAGGCTCCCAGACCTGGACACCAACCCTTCCTTCACAGAAGGAGCTGTTCCTCATGCAAGCTCACCTCACCTTTGGGTGCAAATGCTGGGGACAGTTAGGGACATGCAGGAGGCCAACAAGAGGTAGGGTTCAGTGTGCAGGGAACTGTCACAGTTTGGGCCGGGTTGGCCAATGAGAAGACAACAGATGCTCTACCCCACCTCTTGCTCCAAGGAGAAACAGAAGAGAAATAGAGTTATGAGTTTAGCAAAAAAACTAAACTACTTTAGTGAAATTATAATAATAAAAAGGAAATAATGAAATAGATACAATGTATAAAAATATATACAAAACCGGATCAGGTTCCCAGGAAGATATCCCTAGCAGGCACTGGGGAAGTTCCAGACTGGACTCAGTAACAAATGGGAACTGGGACACACTGACTGGGATCAAAAGGCAGATGAGCTGACAGGGTCGTCCTCAGACATCAGTCATTGAAGAAAGAGAGCCACTGAAGAAGAGCCATTAGAGAATAACCCAACAAAGAAGAGCCAACCCAACCCCTTTGGTCCCTCAGCTTTCATACTGAACATGGCGGACGGGATGGAGCACCCAATTGGTCAGTTTGGGTCACCTGACCCCTCCCCGCCTCCCCACAGGTGCGACCCTCCATGGGGTAACAGCCCTGGCTCCCTGAAGAGAGAGTTGGCCCTGCTGCACCCCAGACCAGGACAGGAATGAAAGGTGCTTCCTGGCCTTTCTTTTTCTCCCGCTGCCTTTCTCCTTGCCTCAGGTTGTGGTCTGCCAAGGTGTTTTACCCTACAATCCTTGCAGAAGCTTGGCTTCTTCTAATCCCCTGGGACTTGTAAGTCCCAGACAGGCACATGGAACACACACAGCGGCTGAGCTCTGCCGGCATCTCCTCGTGCCACATCTCTGCATGTCACGGCGCCAGTGGCCCTCGGACTCCATCTCCCACGTGAAGAGCTCTGCTATCTTGGCTACCGCTCAAATATTCCCCAAGCAACTGCCACAAGAAATAGCACAGGACTTTTGACATCCTCAGCGTTGCCCACAGACAAGCGACCCGTTTACTCTTCCGGGAAAGCCCCAGGGAGCCGAGATGAGAGGGGCCAAATGCCTGCAGAGATGCGAACAGCAGACGCCCAAGTGCTCCTCGCTGCTGAGACAGACAGTTAGTCCTTTCCCTGTTAAGTTTCCAAAGACAAACTCTAACTGTACATAAACATTTTGGTACCTTTGAGCCCACCTCTCACACAAACTCCCTCCTGGGGCTTCCAGGAGCCCCGTGGTAAAGGAAATTTTACAGCACTTTAAAAAAGCGAGTTGGTATAGATCAGACAAGAATTCTAAATGAGGTAACACCCAACACACCAATCCATCCTTTAAAAGCAAACACCCACATGAGTAGTTCCAGGTATTAGTTACTAATATAAAATACTATTTTTTATCTAATACTTTGCCCAGGAGTTTAAATTGAACTGCAATCCGTAAAAATTATGAACCTGGAGGTGGTGGTGGGGAAACAAACAAAGCAAGATGACAACTTCGTGTTTTAAAAAACATGCTATCAACTTGGGAGGAGAAAATACGCGCTTAATTTTATCCAAACTGAGGGAGTAAGTAGCAGAAAACGCAATTTATTTTCAGTATGTCACACACCAGAGTGCATACAACTCTGCCTAAGATCCTTTTGCATCCCCTGCTCCAACTGGTTAGGAACCTCCTACCAAAGAAGTTAAAATGAGAATTAAATCTTTAAACAGCTTGTGTTTGCAGGAAAGAATGGTGTTGATGAAAACAAGTCCAATTTGTCAATCATACCGAACTGATAATAAAAAACAACATATGAAAGCTCTATTTTAATGTTATTCAAAGTGACAATATTTAAACATTTTATTATAAAACAAATAAAATCCTGTCATATTATTACATATTATTACAACAGTGACAATCAATGAATTAATACACACTCACTACAACACTTAACTACAGCACTTGATTAGGAAGGAGGGAAAAAAAAATAATGACCACATCCCAGAAAGAAGAAATGGGAAGGATTTACAGCTCTCTAACAGCAGTATTACGAACAGCACATCACATCTCAGATGTTTCCTTATGCAAAGAAAGAGCTCAGTGACAAGACCTCTAAGATTTTTTTTTTATTTTTTTTTTTTAACACCATAGAGCTGTACTGTAGCAGCTCACAACATCAGGCAGGCAGCCAGGCATGGACAAAACCAGACACACACACTCCTTTCTCCTAAGCGATGCCACAGTAATCAGCATTTGGTTCAAAGTGGTGCATTTAAAAAAAAGTTCAGACTTTTGAACTACAAAAAGTTTATTTGTTTTTATTTGCACATAATAAAAGATGATCAGCCAAGCAGTTTCCTGCAAGAAGATCTTTTTTATCTTTCCACATGGTAACCATGGTCAAAAATTATTAAAAGCCTGCGATTTGGAAGCTGACCTTTATACTAGCTCCAAACCTAGTATCAGAAATAGGCTGAGGGTAGACAGGGAAAAGGACGTAGGGAAAACATGATGTGCAAAGCCTCTACAATAGCTGGAATGTACTGTCACTGCAGCAAGAGTCTGGGGGGTATTAAAATGCTTCAGCTAACCTACTGCAGTTTGCAAATTGCATTTAGCACTGAAATGCATTTTGTCTTCTCTCCAGGTTACCTATTACTGCATTGCCTACGATAACACAACACTTGAGAAACGCTGACAGACGCCTTTAATTAAAAGGGATTGAAAATGTACTTAAGGCAGCACAGTTGGCCACAGGAAAAAAAAAAGGAAAAAAAAAATCAGTGCTTTCCTCCGTAAATTTGGAACACTTCTATGTAAAGGATACGGATAGTCTCTTCCCTCACTTTAATTTAACTGAAGCTAGTTCACTTTTGGTTTGCCAGGTGCTGCTCAGAGGTCAGTCCTACCACTCTACAACCCTTCCCACACCAGCTCCTCAGCCAGAAGCTATGAAAAAAAATAAATCAACTTTCTTCTCTTTAGACATTGCCAACGGTCATCTCTTTTGACACACTTCTGCCTTTTTTGGCATAACGCTTGGAAGTTGCATCATCTTTTCAGCTTCACATTTAAAAGGCATCACCACACTTGGCGCTGATGCTTTGGAAACCTGACCTCATCACTGCTGAGAAATAAATACTGCTTTGGACTGCCTTTCCCTCCCTTCCCCAAGCTGATGATGAAGAAATCTTGTGCCTGCCACTTCATGAGATTCACTGCAAAGTTGAAGCTCAAACTTATGACAGATGGTATCACAATTTCCACTTTACGTAAAGGTTGCATCAGTGTGCTTGAGCTGATGAACTCCGATGTGTAAAATCTAATTTCAAGTGGAAATTCTGCTGTCTGACATTGCTTTTTTTAATAGCAAAACCTGTTCTTCCACTCCCTGTGTGCGAGTCCTACAAGATCACCCAGAGAGGTCGATCAGCACAACACGGCAGTCCAGAACATGTCCCCCCCCCTCCTCGTCCCACCGATCTTTTACATGAGCAGTGATGCAAGGCTTTGCCTAACTAACTACTCCTACGATTTTCTGGAGCAGATTCAGAAAACTCAAAGCTTTGCAGCCAGACCTCAAAGAAAAGAGGAAAAAAAAGAACAGAAAAAAAGCTCTTAGGAGAGGGGAAAAAAAAAAAAAAAAAGCTGTGAAGTTCAGCTGGGTGAGGATGAGGAGGAGCCACATTCCCAGTGCACTGCTCAGACTCAGGGGGTCAATGCTGAAGCCTGAACACCAGGAACTCCTGGGTGGGATCCAAGGGCTTGGGTTACACAGGTCAGGTTTGATGATCTAACAGTCCCCCTGGCCTGAAGTCAATAAACCACATTAACTAAGCGAGATTTTATAAATTAAACATATGCATAGAGCAGTAACAAAGGATCTTCTGAACCTTGACTTGAAAGTTCTCTCCTAAAGGGAGCAGTAAATGTTTTTAGAACTACATTTGCAAAAGACAGATGCTGCCCAGAATTGTATTATTAAGCCTTAAGACTTCAAGTGCCTCACTGTAGGAGGGGTGAGGGTAAAGAAGAGAAGGAAAAGAGACATTTCCGACACAGAAGGCGTAATTGTACCTCTGACCACCTTTGCATTAAGGTCTCAAGGTTACTCAGGATGAGTTTTGGCTGGCAGATTACAGGTGTGGCATATAAATAAAGTAACCATGATTTCTAGTACCCGCGTAGGTATAATCTCACTATCTAGTATTTACTGTATCTAATATATCTTAAATATGTATACACCATACATAGATGGATATACTAGATATATACAACAGTATACATAATTTATACATAATACAATTATATAGTATTTACTTCTAGGCAGTGGCTACAGAGAAAGTATACTATTTCAGTAATGCTTTGAGTACAAGTGGAATACTCACCCTAGGGAAAACGCAATGAAAAATAAATGCTTTTGGACCATTTGAAAAATCATCCCTTTATCTTGCTGACACAGTGATAGGTGATGCTGTCATTTATAAAGTTGAACAGTCTGGTTTGGAGAAGGTGTCATGCTTCACTTCTGCAGCATGAGCCATTTGTTAGGGAGATAATGCATCAACTGTTCTTCAGAAAAAAAGAAAGCTACATTAAGCTAATTTTAAATCCAACAGCCTTGTTACTTCACTGGAATCCTTAATCACACTGTCTTTCAAACAAATGGTCTTGGCTCTTCATTTGTCCTTTCTCATGGTATTTTGATAATGCAACTTTTAATAAAATGTTCTCGGCACTGGTGGGATGGTACGGCAGCCCTGGCTGTCCCACCCTGGTGGTGTTCAGTAAGAGCATCCCTCCACAGACACCGCGCATGCACTTGCTTGGTGTTCACTGCAAAGGTAGAGAGCTTCCACCTCCCAGGAGCAGACACGGATTTCTTATGGCATTGTAGGTCTCTGCTGTTTTCCATTACTACAGTTTCCCATCTATAGGTCTCATTTTCCCCCCATTAGTATAATTAGCAGGCCCTGTGCCCCTTATGCATGAAGCAAGGTACATGATCTTCAAGCACATGCAGTGGGTCCCCGCTGCTCGCGGGGTGCTCACAGCTGCCTCGAATGGGGCTGCTGAGAGGAAACAGCAAAAGACAGTCCAAACTGCAGGCCCAAGCCCAGGGAAGCGAAGTAGCAACAAACAAGTGCTGCTCAGGATGGAACCCTCCTATGTAACCCGCCTCGCTTCCACCACCACAGGCTTTTTTCCTAAAAAACACAGGTTCATGTATCTAAAAGTTGCTCTTCTTTTCTTGCCCTGAGGCTTTCCCACAAACCATGTGTTTCTGCAGGTGGGCCGTGGGCCCTCGGGTGTTGGGCACATGTGGAAGCTCTGAACCTGCGCAGGGGTGCCTAAGAGGGGCACCTCTGAACTCAAACAGTTCCATTCCTGCCACACTTTAAAAAACCAAGTACAGTGACTGACTTGCCAAGCTTTCAACGTAAGGAGAAACTGAGGCAATACTGAAATGAGCGTTGCTTCTATGTCATTTTTATCCATCACATACTATTAGAGGGAAAAGAAAAAAAACCACCCAAAACCAAAAAAAGCCCACACAAAATGATCATAGATGGTAAAACCTGCTTTCCCTCTCTGGGGGAAGGAGGGATATTTGTGCAAGGAAAGACAAACCCTCTCACACACACTCAGACTGCACAAGAGCCCTGGAAGTAAATGACAGCCAGTTCTCACGTGAGGGTTCATGCACAGGGAAAATAAAATATAAAAAAAAAAAGCTGGTACAACACCCATATATCAAATCCTCACTGCCTGAAGTGGGATGGAGATATGTATTTTTAACAAATACCACAATCTCAATTTTCATAATCCAGACTACACCCTCTGGTTCTCCAACAGCTGACAGCAATTTTGGAAGCTGGGTTTCCCCAGGTCCCAGACAGGGACATCCTTCTCGCTCCCTCCCTCCCTCCCTCCCCCATGCTTTCAGGCCTTTTTTTCTTTGGCATACCACCATCTGGCAAGCTGAGCACATATCAAAACTGCCCTTTTGAAATAAAGGAAGCAGAAACCAAAAGTCAAGCCGTGCATTTCCAGCCTGAGGGAGAGAACAGCCTTTGCAGCTCCATCCTCCCTTCCAAATCCATTACTAAACACCCACCCCCTTGCCGGAGACCGGCCCATGCATCCCTGCCCTAGAGCAGTTGGGAGGCGAAATTCCCGGCTCAGCAGCTCCCCAGGACAATGCTTCTCCCAGGTGCCTAACATAAACCAGGCTGACTCCGGGTCACACTGCCCTTCCCTGCCTGGCCAGCTGCTGCCCGCCACCTTCTGCGCTCCAGGTGCCTCCACGGAAAGTTGGCAACTTGTTTTATTTAGCGACTGGTTGCTTGCCTTTTTTTAATTATTATTTACTTAAATATAAGACATTGGCCAAAAACTGGAGGTGCCCAACCCACCTCCCTTTTGCTTGCTCCAGGACACACCAGGGATCAGGCGACAAGGCAACCCTCCACAGCCCATGCCAGCTTGCTCTACCCCATTTACAACCATTTTGTAAAAAGAAGTGATCTTGCCACTTTTACAGCTTGTGCTGTTCATTCTTCATTAAATACACCTCTCCTTGGAAAAACCATTTACTCTAGCAGGAACACCACACATTTATTACTGGCACAGACAGCAGCCCATAATGTTGACAAATGCTATAATGATTGGTAAAACACTTACTGGTATAGCAGGCTTTAGGCTTAATTTCTAACATGCTGACAGCACACGGTGATAAATATTATATTTATTTGCACTTGAGCAGTAATAGCGGAGGCAAGTGGCCTCTGCGTGCCCAGGTAATGTCAGCTGTAGCTCGAGGATACTCCAGATCACACACCACCTTCCAATTTCTTACATCTTTTGTCTGGACCAAGCTTCAAAGGAGAGGGTGGAAATTCCCAGCATTGCTTTCCCACACACTATGTGCGGCGAACCCCAGGAGCGCAGACAGTGGGGAATTCAAGCAAGTTGCAACATATTTTTTTTCTATGAACACAATGATTCACCCAAACCAGAACTGCTCAGGGGACCACGCTGCTTTGAGGAGGAGAGTTCCTAATTTTAAGGGAAGAACTTCTGGCAAATGGCAGGATAGAGGACATGAGGGGAAAGGATCCAACTGTGCAGCTCCGTCTGAAATTGGGACCTGGAGCCTGGTGTCAGAGCTGTGCAGGTGAACACCCTCAGCAAGGGTCACCAGCCGCTCCAGAATGAGCTGCTGTTGTGCCCTTTCCCCTCTTCATCCAAATATTTCTGACTCGGCATAATCTTGACATATAACAGGGGCTTTCCTGAGGTCTGAAAAAGACTCCTCTAGATTAAACAACAACAAAATAAGTAATTTCTTATTTTACTGTTGCCTGTAATCTAATAACTGCAGCGCTACATTCAAACTCATCCTTCTGGGTTTATCAAGGCCACAGCCTATGTGTGCTTGGTGAAATTATCCCTTTTCAGAAGGAAATACACACTCTCCCCCCGAGCTGGGCTTGGGAAGGGGAGGAGAGCCATGCCATAGGAGATCCATCCCTGTGGCCACCTTGGCTACTTGTTCTTCTGACGGGACAGGAGAGTTACTGCTCAGCAGGGCAGGGGGAAAACCCACCTAGATTCACATGTTACGAATGCCCACATAGGTAGTTAGACAAAAAGCTATTTCAGATGAAGGTCCGCAACTGGGTAAACCCATAACATTGCTGTACAATAAAGAAAAACAGATTTCCTCACGCAACGCTGGCTCACAGCGGAGAGCTATCTTTGCATGGGTAATTCGTAACAGGTCCGCATTTCAACAGCGAGCAGCAAACAAATGATTCTGCCATTTTTTCCCACAACATTTTAGTAGTATGATAAATAAGTTCAAAGTCTTTTCTAGGCTTTCTCAAGCTGCTTTCCACTATCTCTGAGTGCACACCCCAGGAAGCTAGCATACACAGATAGTTAGCACTTGTGAATGTCTGCCTTCATATTTACAGCTAACTCAGACCGAAGAGCATCCATTGCAAGCCATGGCAAGACAGAGATCCCAGTCCCTGGGAGCCTGGGAATTTGGCCACAGCCTTGAGCATTTCTGCCAAAAAGGACCAGGATACTGTTATGGATGACAGGAAAAATGGGTTACACAGGGAAGGGGGTTGCAGGCAGCCACTTCATCTCCTCTCTACTTTTTCCTGGGTCAGTCTTGGAGTTCAGAAAAGCAGAAAATAACAGCCCTAACCAAGCGCTATGAAAAGCCAGAGCCCAAGAGAAGCAGAGCTATGTTTCCCTGAAATGAGTGGATATTAGTTTTCTGACAGTTTAAATATTGTATTCTGCTTACTGACTGTCAGTAAATTTACAAACAGTTGGCAGCTTGGCTTATGACCAGGACCCAAAGGAATGTCGACTGTAGCAATTTAATGGCCTGTTCCTATCAGCAACAGCAGCAACGTTTAAAATACTTCTCATTGCTAGTGAATTTATCTTAGAAAAACTCCAACAACAGAAGAGATGCTAGTTTTACATTTTTCACCCTGCTGAGGCCTCATATTAGATCATTATTCATTCCACACACCCCCAGCCACTTCTCCAAAGCTTTGAATTTTGCTTCATTCCAACTGCTGGGATTGCAAACTCAGTGACGAAAATAGACAACTTCTGGCTTTTTAACAACAGAAAAAAAATCCCTCACTCCCTAACAAAGGCTTTATCCAGTATTTAAGCGATGATGAGTCAGCGATGCTGCTACACCAGAGACACTTAGACTGGACATTCTTCTTGAAGTCTCCAAATTTCTTGGTGCCAGACAGAAAATACACAGACCTATAAAAGCCTTAAGAGAGCTGTGGTTTGTACCCTTACAGGGCTTGCAATACTCCAGACTCTCACTTACCAGCCTTGTATTGCCAAGCATGTTTTTCTTGCAAAAAATACTGCAGCTCCCATCCAAGAGGTGGTGGCTTTGTGCCTCGCGCATTCACACCATCCCCCTTTCCCAGCCCCTCACACGTGGAGGAGCACAAGGACAAGCCCAAGCTCACAGAACTGTGCAGAAACCTCTCCGCTGCCCACAGCCAGAGAGATGTGCTGGCACAGTTGGGCTGCTCGGGGCTATGTTTTTACATCAGTGGCCATGCAGGCGAGATGTGAGCTCAGGCTCTCTTCCTGGATGAGCTCCATCCTGAAAATTTTCACCAATAACACTGATGAAGTGGATAATTTCTAAATGACTTTTCCATCCTGTCCAAGCGTGGTCAGTTAGCCAACACCAAAGAGCTTTTAGAACACTTACTTTGCTCCAGCACCGCGATGCACCTCCAACTAGCAAAGCTCTCCAAGCACCAGTTGCACCTACACAAGGAGCGTGTCCCAGTGAAACTGGACACTCCAGCAGGACCTGGTGAATCATTTCCTTTACTGTAGTTTCCTCCATCTCAACCTGCTTCCCATGAATTTCTGAAACTTAGCCCTAAAGACTGCTAAGACATGCATTTCACTGCAAAGAAATAAATCTCCAGAAAGGGCCACAGTCAGTTAAACTAATCAAGAGATTATACAAGAGTGCGAAATGCATCAAAAAGGAAATGGTATCAAAATAAATTCAGGATGCCCGTCTAGGAATGTGAACTGTTGCTTTCCATGCAATTATATAGCAGACAAATCATAGCTCTGGCTAAAAATGTAAACATCTCTATAAGCAATAGGGGAGGAAAAGCAGAGTATCCAAACTAAAAGGCTCTCACGCCATTAAATGTAATCACTAAGCAACTATTAGCCAGTCTGAAAAGAAGATGAAAGGATAATGGAGGGAGACATGGGCTGACAATTACAGTGGAAGTGAAGTAAATGAAATAGTCCATATTTATTTTTATTAAACTTCCACAGATATTAATAGCCAGATTGTACTGAGGGGGAGGAAGGGAGGGGAAAGAAAAAAAATAACCAAAGAGCTGGAATTAGTCTCGGGTTCCCAAGAGGGTCCTTCCTCACAGTCCCAGAGACAAGGACAGACTCACGGCCACCCTGGCTCCGGACCATGGGATGGGCACATCAGGGCAGGCAAATAGTCTAACTGAGTGGGAGACTTTTGCTTATGCTAATGTGGTCCTTTTGGACCAGCTTGTAAAAAAAAGCATTAGCATCAGAAGAATTTTATAGTAACAACAATGATGACAACAAAACTTGCTTTTCATAGGTCTAGATTAGCCATCATAGCCATCTCCCTCAGCAAAGCTCAAAGTCAGCAGCTACTATCGTTGTCATCATTTCATAGACAGGGGAGCTGGAGCACGGAGAAGTGGAACAACTCACTGAGACCATCCTGGAGGCCAACGCCTGGAGCACCCCTCTCCCACCAGACCACCTGGGTTCCTCCAGCTCCTCCCCACAACTGAAAGATTCTTCAGGATTTTATACAGCTGCTTCCCAGCCTCAAACACTTACAAATGTGATATCAGCAGTCCACAGACTTCAAGAAAAATATGCAAGATACTTTATCTACCTTGCTGCCTCCAAGAAAACTGACGTGATGCTTGTTTTTAAAGAATGACCTCACTGTGTTTCAGAATTAGCATTACGCAGCTGCATCCACAGAGGGATTTGCAGGAGAGTTCCATGCTACAAAGCACTATTAGACAACTACTCACAGCAGAAAGTGGAGCATCCGTTGACGCTACAGTACGCCTTTTAAATAAGTCTTCTAGAAAACCCAGCAGTATATCTGAATCAACACCAATACTCTTCCCAACAACATCTTCAGAATCCATGGATAATTTGCCAGTTGATGCTATTCTAGCTGTAAAATTGTTTTTAAAATGTTATAAGAGAACCTGCTCAGGAAGCAAGGTGACCATGTGAGAAATATGCATTTCAGAACATCTACCTTTGCTCACAAAAATAACCTATATTACATTTCAAAAAAAACCTCCCTGCTTGAAACATTTGGGGAAGGACCCAGAAGAATGTTTCCAGGAGCACTTCCTTAAGAGGAAGTTGGAGGATTGCTTTGACCGATGCAGTTTCTGTCAGCAGCTCTGAACCAGTTGGAGGTGTCTCAGCAGAGGTTCTCCTCTGTCCCTGCCACACTAGAAATCCCAGTACAAAGTGGGATTAGTACTAGGATAAAAATACATATCAAAACACCAAGATGGAGCTCTCCAGGACAACGCTTGTCATCTTTGTTGCATGCTGGTTACTGCCTAGGATGACAAAACCAGAAATCCTCAGCTGCCCTCACAAAATCATCCCACTGTTCTACATTTCCCCTTCCAAATAGCAATATGGAGGAACCATCAAATAAATAAACAAACAAACAAAAAAATACACTGGTGCTATTTGTAACTGTTTTCTGACATTTCCTATTATGAGCTGAATAGCAAGTGACAGCTAAAACAAAACAAAAAAGCATTATTTGGATAAGCAAACGTATACTAGATAAAATGCTAGGAAGACAGATATGAAGGTTACACTGTCAGCATGGCATACGCTCTGATGGCACGCAGTCAGCGCAGGGCTCAGGACTCATATGCATCATTTCTGCAGCAGTATTAGGACAAGCATACAGTCATTCAACCATATTACCCTGTAAAGGATATTGCTTTCCCACGAAAGTCTCTGTTGCTTGTCCAGGACGCAACGAGAAAACACAGATAATGAAGACATCTGCAGATGATGTTTGAAAGACACAGCTAAAACTTAGGGGAAGAGTAAAATTGGATTTTTATCACTTAGCGATCTCAACTCTATTACAGACCTTTTATTAATGGCACAGAAATGGATTTTATTTGTATGCTTCATATTCTTAGACAGAATACATTAAAGCTTTAAGCAGAAACAAAACGACCGGGCAATATCAGGACTGCGTTGCTTCCTAAAGCAATGATAACCGGGCAATCCGGCAGCCGAGCTGTTTCATGCCACAGCAACCCAGCACCCACCATGTACCCACACCCAGACACACATCGCTTTGGACACAGCAAACTTAGATCCTGAGATTTCTTCTCTTTCTCTGCCTTCCCAGCATCAGTCTCCTTCATTAATGCCTCGTGCCCCTGTTTAGGAGGCCTGACCGGTACCTACAAAAGGTATTTTCATTTTCCTGCTGGAGTACATATCATCCAAGCTGGAAAAAGATATTTGTCAGGTTAAAGATGAAAGAAAAAAAAAGAAAAAAAGGCAGATCCCCAGTGAAGCACTTCAAAAACTGAACCTAGTTATTCTGTTACATTTGGCAATTGTTTGAATTCACAACAGCACATAGGGTAATAAACACATTTACTTTGAAACCAGCCAGAAATAGGTTTAAGTAGTAAATCCTGACTCAGAATTCACAAGTCATTTGCAAGCAAAAGGACCAGACCTTAAGTCTTGTACACTGCAACCTTCAGATTCCACTGAAAGTTACAATTCTAGAAGTAATCTCAGAAGTAAGGGAACTTGCTACCGTTTCGGCCAGGCAGGAAACAGAGTAGGAGCTTAACTGCTAAATAAATGATTCTTTGCAACAATTAGAAGTGAAATGAAGTCTTTCTGGAATCCCACTGCAGCCCTGGCAACACACCCCAGGCTCCGCTGCCAGCTGAACTGCACACAGCAAGCCAGATTTACCAGAATAAAACCTAAAAGCTCCAAATAACCGAGAGCTTTTTTCACCCTTCATATGAACATTACAGTCACGTGCATTTTGCAGCCATCAGTTTTGGCACGACTAATTCCATTTTCTTTTAATGATTTATGGGGGGGGGGGGTGTTCTTGGAGCAGCCGTCAGGAGAAATAAAGAATGACCTCCTTTCACAAGATCAGAGATGTATTTGCACATAAACAGCTGAAGAGAACTGGACTCAACAGTCTGCAGATGCCCATGATATAATAAGAACAAATAAAAAGCTTATGACACTGTAACTCTGCACCAGCAAAAACATAAATCCTGATGGAAGCACTGGAGTCAGATGGCCTTTGAAATCGCTCACAGGTTCTAAATTTCCTGGCAGTGAACTGCAGGGTGGGTATTAAAACACAAAAACCTTCTGCCAAACAAACACCCAGGCAATAAATAGCGATAGTAAAGCAGCGACAGACCTTTGAATCCATTGGTCAAGAAAATTGGTTTCTCGAAGACAGGGCGCAGATCTGTTTACTGGACCTGATCAAGCGACTGCAGCAGATGCCGAACGCTGGAGACACCCTGCGGAACCCATCTCCCCCCATCCCGCTTCCTCCGACAGGCAGCATCGCTCCATCTGGGAACAGGGAGCGGGAGGAGGCAGAAACCGCGGGAAGAGGGCTCTGATTCAGTGCACAGCGACACCATCATTAAAAAAAGCCAAAAAACTGGGGGAACGTTTAATGACCGGCAACAGTCAAGTTACGGAGGACTCTGCAGACCTGGGTTTATGAGAAGGGAGCCAGGCTCCCCGGGGCTTTGGCATCATTTGCTTCATCCCTCCCTGTGCTGAGTGCAGGTGAGCACCCACCGAGAGTGCCCCAGGGCGCGAAGGGGACAGGCAAGGACAGGCAGGCACCAGCCCCACCAGCAGCCCCAGCACAAGCAAACACCTTGCTGAAGACCCCGTATCACAGCCTCCATGTTCAGTGGAGAAGATTGAGACATGCCAAGTCCTACCAACACCGAGCTGGAGGGAGAAAGGCAAAAAAACAACCAACCAAAGAAAAAAAAAAAACACACACAAAAAAAATCAAGTTATGTCTGTAAAAACAAAACACTAAGTAAATCACCATGTAAACAACCAACTCCGGGCATTTTTTTTTGATTTTTTTTTTTATTTTTTTTAATTTGTTGCTATGTCTAAGCACCTCACCTCTAAAAATCATGACTAAATTCTTACTCCCTCTTCCAACTATATGCACCCTCTCAACACTTTTAATAGCACAGCGATATAGATTGGATCAAGCACAGCGCTTCCGTTAAGCCATAATGTAGCAAATATCACTTCACAAGCCTTTAGTATTCATGGGCAGGCACTTCCCGCGTGAACCACAGCTACACCATTGTTTACCTGGCAATTACTTTCAATACAAGCTGCAGCACAAATAAATCTGTGATTATATAAATGCTAATACAAAGAAAAGATAACCTTTAGTACGAATCCAATGACTAACACAGAATCACAACTAGAAAAATATTTCCTTAAACATTCTCAGTAGTCCTACAAAACGTATGTAGCATCCCAGCCATTGAAGGATGAATCAGGCCGCAGGTTTGCAACGCTTCCCGATGTTGCTCAGCTGTAAAATACGGGATTCATTTTACAATCAGAACTGGATGGAGTTCAAAGTGAGGGGTTATTAAAACCTGAAAGCCTCTAAGATTTTCTCCACTTAAGGAAAGTGGGCAAGTACGTGCTTTCTTTTTTTTGATGCATTTAATAAAAAATCCATTTAAGCTTTTTTTTAAAAAAAATAAATATAAATATACATAATATTCCTCACCACTGACACTTTTCCTTAGGAAAAAAGCATAAAATACACTCCTTCATTCTTTCAGTTTGGGGATTTTTTTTCCACAGGTAGAGGAGGGGCAGTTACTGTGAAATCTTTTCTGCAGAGACATCGAGGTCTCTGAGCATCGGATGTTCTCCCCTCTCACCAGCTCAGCCACATTTGCTTTGGTGAACAACCCAGAAGCGTTCATTAAATCACCCCGTTAATCCACAAGGTGACACCAAGCTGGGACCAGAACAATGGCTCAATATAGCACTGCAGTCACTCAGAGAAATTAAAGACATTTTACACATCCAGGCCTAATCCTCTATCAGTATTTATAGGTAACGGATTCATATGGATTTATAGCCTCGAGGGATCCAGAGATGATCTATTCCCATCTCCCCATGTAACAGAGGCCACATCGTATCAATCAATTCCTCCCTGGCTTCTGCTTTAACTAGAGCATTTCCCTATACATCAATCCTTGATTCAACACCTTCCACGACAGGGAATCCACTGGGTAACACTTGATAAATTGCTTCAGTGGTTAATTATCCACCCTCTTTAAAGAAGTGTATTCTATTTCCTGACAATGTATTACTTGTAAAATTACAACAGAGCTCTAATAAAAAGACCTTTTTTAATCTGTAACTATTGAAGAATGGACTAATAAGAACATAATCTCCCATTTTTATACACTTGAACAAAAAGGACATAAAAGAAGGTACTACTGTATAGAAAAATGGGGAAGATATGTTTTAAAAGACCTCCCAGAAAAAGAGATAGGGACACAGTGCAGGTCACTCGCCCAGATGTACCGGTCAGCTGGCTGAGAAAGAAGGCTATTTTACTAACCTGTATTAAAGTCACATTAGTTCAGCAAACAGTTAACAAAGATGCTAAATCCATGGACAACACTACCCTGGACATGAGAATTAAGACCCCTACAATGCTCTTGGCCTTTAAAAAGAGCCTCCCAGTTGGGACAATAACACACAAGCAACTAACATGCTCCTCTTTATAAGGAACGGGTCCTTCTTGCCAGGGCAACAAGACCGCCCTGGATGCAGATCTTCATCTGCTCGGAGAACTTTCACATCCATCTTCATGTCTAAGCAAACCCCTGGAGAAGTGGGTTATTTGCGCGTTCTGCCCCGTGTACTTCTCTGCGCTGCTCAACATAAGCAGGTCCATGGTGCAACCTGAGGGGCACCAGAGAGTGGTTAAAACTCTCTGATAACGGCAGGATAATTGCCTCCAGGTTCCTTCACTGAAAAACTCATTTAGCAGGAGACACACATTCACAAAAACTATATATTGCAACTGTGCAGGTGGGAAAGTTGTCCTTAAAGAATATGATGTTATATATTTTAAAAAAAACCCACCAAACCAACTCCTGTGTGGAAGGCCTGATTCAAAGATGACTCAAACCACTGAAAAAGCTCTGCTTTATCATAAAAGCCCAGTCAGGCTGCCCAGGTGAAGTGGGGATGAGTTTTGCCAAGCTTATGGTCTAACGATTCATATCAAATCAAGTTGAACTAATGAGGCAATATTTACTGTGACAAAAGCAAGGGAAGAACCTCTCAGGTTTGTCTTCTCATACAAAGCATATCAGTGAGCAGAGTTGCAAGTACATTTTTCTGCATATGACAAATATTTGAAGACATAAAACAAGCCATGCATGTATAAGCTTCTTCTGATGCATATAAAACACACATCATACTTAACCTCGGCAAATAAAAATCATTGGGCCTGAGCCAGCATTTTTAAGACTTTCAGAATCAACCTCTAGTGCACTGCCTAGGTCATTTATAACAATAAAAAAAAAAAGAGGAGGAGGAGGAGAGAAAAAAGAAGAAAAAAAAATGCCCCTACTATTTTAAAAAATTCTCTACTCATCAATAAAGGTAACGCATGCTCCAATCTAGGCTTATTTTTAAAAAGGGTGAGGTCTCAGACACCACATCTGTCACCAGCCTCAGCCAATTTCCTCAGGAGGTTGAGACGAGCTGGCAGGAGGTGAGATGTCCGACCTCCAGAGGTGACCATGCACCACCTCGCAGCACTACAGTGCTGGTTTGCATCTGCAGTTCACCCACTCCCTGCCATGGGCCACAAGACAACACAGGTCCTGGCCAAGAAGCACCAATGTCCAAGACACACAGCAGCACCACAGTGCTCCCACACCACGGGGTTCACAGCAAGCAACGCACCAACCTAGGACTTGGAGACCACACCAGAAACGGACCCTTTCATGATTCCCGAGGCACAGTTTGGGAGCTAACAGCATTGATTTGGACCATACATTTGAGAGCCCTCAGCTGGCTGGAGGTGACCTGGAAACTTGGGTTATTCGAAACCAAAAACCACACTTTTTGCAAATGAGAGAAAAGACTTAAGCCATGCAGACACCGAAGCAGCCCATTGGTGCAAGCTGACAGACAGGATTAACAAATAAATAAAAGAAGGTAAGGAGGAGAGAATAAATGTTTCAGGGCTGGTGAGCCTAAACCACAGCAGTAGTTGAAATTAAGCAAAGAATCCCCTTTGACGCCCAAAGACTGGCTTTGTGAGACGGTTCCTGTCTTGCAGAGTCTGCTCCACCTGGCTGCCCGACACCCCGGCTTTTGGCACTGCTCCCCGCTGACGCCACGCTCCTAATTACAAAATATTTGGGCAAAGACAGACTGTGTGCCCCAAAACGAACATGCAGACTTCTCCCCTGTCACTTGAGACATCAGCCAGAAGAAGCACTGGTGAAAGCAGAGAGTTCCATTCACGGCCACCTTTCCTACCCAGCTTCACAGCATTTGACAAAAAGGACAATAATCTTTCCTGGGGAGGACAGAAAATAAAAATTTATCTATTTTTTTTAGGAATGATTTATACATAGCAAAAATCCTAATGGAGCAACAGGAGCTGCAGTTCAGAGGTGGCTCAGAGCTTCCCTACAGTTTTAAAGATATGAGTAACCTGTTAGTTACTAAAAGTCCTTCTGAGAAGCAAGCTGGCCTCTCTAAAAACCTTTGTCTCCAAAACTTGGTATTATTTTTAAACCCTAACAAAGGATCCAGGCACAACGAATGCTCTCTCAACCCAGACTCCCTCTGATTATTATCAAAGGAATTGCTTAATACAAAGTCATTGCAATTGTAAAATATCAAGTGTGCAGTTAATATGCTGATACCAAAAACTGAGTAATATAGCTGGTGAGCATCCCAAACCTTCTGCCAACGTACTCATGGTGTGAATATGAAAAAAAAAAAAAAAAAAAAAAAAAGGGAAAAAAGTTTGCTACACAGCTTTAAGCTGTCAACAGATTTTATCCTAAATAGTTTTTAAATGAAACCAAACGCACGGCCAGCTGCGCTCGCCTCCAGGTTTACTGGCAGACAATTAATGTTTTACTAATTCCAGAAAGAGCGAGCTCCTTCCTGATTGCTGTTAGGTTACAAGATTGTAAAACACTCCGCACCGCTTTAAAGCGGGCGTCCCTCCCTGGACCCCAGGCAGGCATGCTGCAGCCAGCGAGGAGGAGGACGCAGGGGAGAGACACTTCCACCAGCGCTGCCGAGCATCCATGGGAAAGGTCAAGACTATTGATGGTGCGCACAAGGGTGCGGAGGAGACAAGAAATGCTGAGCTTGCTCCTGTGCCTGTTGGAAATTAGTCCGCAGAAAGCAAGCGGGGTAAAAGGTTAATGAAACACAAGCTGAGGAAATAAAACAAGGACACAGATGACTGTGCCACAAGGCCCCAGGGCCGGCTATGCTGGCTGGAGCCCTTTCCCCAGATAAAGGGCTGCAGAGATGTTACTGGAGTTAGGAAAGCAGAGCGACATAAAGCTGTTTCTGCCTCCCATGGTAGGGGTTAGCGTGCCCTCGCAGGCACCACCACCTAATTCCCACTGTTCCAGACCCCCACTGTGCTCCCTTCTGTCCTCCAGCTGGGAAGGAGCTGTAGCATTTGCAAGGAAGGAAATAGGTACAGAAAATGGGCAACGAAATCTACGTGACATGAGGACATGCAGCGAGTGCTGATTTGGGGGTTCCTTGAAAGAAGCAGCGAAGCCACTGGTGTGGCGAGAGCAGAGGTCTCAGAGAGGGGGAGTCCCGAGCACTATGGTCCCCCCGAGCTGGGCTGCACCTGCCCACAAGCCTGAAACTCAGTCCTGGAAACCTTGATCTCAGCTTCAAAACAGACTTTAACTTTTAAACTTATGTTTTTCACTTCAAAACAAACTTTAACTGATAGGATACTCCAAGTTAGCACCTTTGTTTGGTACCCCACGTATGGGCATCTTTACTGTCTGATCCACTACCATGCTTTATTTTATGGCAGACAATACACTCTTCGGGCTTGAAATCAAAATTAATAGTGTGACGTTTTGCAGATGGTGTGGTTGGTTGTTTTTTCTTTTCTTAAAAGGACAACCAATTTTTTTTTGTGCACAAACTTTCCTGTGCTGCGTTTATGCCACCACTATGGATTTCTGCAAAGTAACAGTATTTACAATAAAGGGATTGACACCCTCTGGGTTTCAGATATAACGATTAGAACTGCATAATAAGTTTTTCTAATCTAAGGGTTTGCATAAACTTCTAGCTTGATTTCATTGAATACAGATTCCAGATCTAAAACCAACTATTTCTAGCGTTACCTAAGCAGGGTATCCTAAAATAACACAAAGAAATAGAAGGGGGAGGGGGGGGGAAGCACCAAACAAAACAAAAAACCCAAACAAAACCCCATACATTGGAGAATTTCACTATTTCACTAATTTACTCACAAAGTGCCAAAAATACATAAGCAATCCAGGATGTTCCCATTGTATTGTGAGAACCATTTAAGGACACAAACTCGAGAACATCTATGCACTATATAAGCTGCCGTTTGACCAGTCACTTGGTGGGTAGACAAACAATCTGATGCTTGGGATCACTTTTACAACTGGCGCGCTAAAGCGGCAGGCTTAGGAAAATATGAATGCAATGCAAGACTAAACCAAACAAAAAGCCTCAAACCAAACCAAACCAAACACCAAACAAACAGTAATTCACAGGAATCACTCCGCCAGCACTTCACCAGGTGAATGAAATTAGCAACCTGACAATTAGCAAAAGGAATAAATCCCCATTAAAAAAAAAAAAAACATGCAGGAAGGAATTTTCAAGTGCGTGAATGCAATTACTTGGCTTCATACTTGCTGTTGTTACCAATGCAATATGTTTAGCCATTTCTCTATGCCATATGAATCTCAACTCGGTATGAAAACAAATCACTGAAAGTCTTGGCAGATTAGTAAACGTCAGATCAAATAAGACCTTCTCCTAGACTATGCAGGGGCTGTACAAATTTATCAGAGTCTTACAGATTCTTTGCTCTCTTGACATGAATAGGTCAGAACAGCCCAGAGACAAAGGGCACAGCGAGATCAGATAACTAAAACTGCACAATTTTGGAAGGCCATTTACAGCTGGGCTTTGTTTTACAATTAACCTCATTCACAGAGAAATAGTTCTGGAGGTGGATAATGCCACAGGAGATATAGCAAGCAGCAGGAGAAAGCAGCTTTCTCTTCTCAAAGGCTCTCCCTAGTAGACAGCACAGGGTTGACTCTTACAAGGAGCTAGGCAGCCCGCATCCCGAGCCTGAAAACCTCTGCTGAGCTGCGCAAACATAGCGGGGAGGTTTCAGATTGCTTGCAGAAACTCGAGAGATTACCAAGAGTTATACAATTGGGATGCATCCCTGGAGCTTTGCTGTCAGAAGATCCTACACAGAGAAGGTAAAGCCTCTGGGCTCTGGTAGGGTTGAGTAGAACAGAGTAGAACAGAGTAGAACAGAGTAGAACAGAGTAGAACAGAGTAGAACAGAGTAGAACAGAGTAGAACAGAGTAGAACAGAGTAGAACAGAGTAGAACAGAGTAGAACAGAGTAGAACAGAGTAGAACAGAGTAACTTCAAGGGAGGAAGAAAGAAAGGAAGGAGAGGATCTGTGTTACAAAGGACATAACCAGGATGGATGAACAAGACAACCCAAAGTTTCCCCTGAGCTGTGCTTGTTCTCTCCCACCATCAGTCAAGCACAGAGAAAAATTCAGGAGAGCCACATCGACCCTGCAGCAGTAGAGGAACAGCCAAGCACCCCGACCCCAGCCTGGGGATCCTCTCAGGGAAACCAGTCTGTGCCCAGCTCAGGTGCTTTTGCCCCCCAGGGACTATCACACAGATGGTGCTGGGAGAGCAGGCAGGGCACAGGCAGCAAACGACACCAGTCAGTATTTCTAGGATGGGGCAATGCCTCTGAAACTCAGCAGCACACCTGGCAGTAACGTTTGGACATGAGAATACATCAGCCCCTTCTGTCTGATGGAGAAAACCAACTCTCCTGCTGCGTTCCTGCCTGAGGCGAGGGGCAGGCAGGGCGGCAGCAGCACTAACACCATCTCAGCATCCATCGCTCACCCCTCTCCCCAGCACCCCACGCCGCTGCAGCTCAAATGCCTATGGCAGACTTTGCAGCATCTGCAACTGTTTCCGAAGGATTTACAGCTCTGGCTGTCTTGCTCACCTCGTGGCACCCGCTAGGCATGTCCTCTCCTCTCCCTGAAGCAGGGTGCTTTCACTCACATTGCCCCAACAAGCTGGTCTTGCAAACATTTCCTATGCATTTAGGAGCACTCTCCCATGGCTCTGGTCAGAGCTCTAAGCGCTGACCTTCTCCTTTCCCATCAGTCACCAGGGAATCGTTTGCATTTCCTGACAAGATGATTGGGGGTGGGGGGACTCTGACATTTATCACCTGCCCTTCAAAGCAAAGAACAAAATCTACCCAACCACCCCCACACAGCCTCTGGGCCACCTCCAGCACATGCAGGTGTAGGCAATAAGGGAGAACAAGTTAAGGCTGAGTTCAATAAGATATTTAAGCCTATGCTTAGCTCTAGGAACCACAGGTCCTCCCAATTTCACGAGCCCTGCCCAGTGCTGGGTTGGTACATACCTCTGCTCCTGCACCAAGCCACAAGCAAAAGGAGACTGGGAGTTTGGGAATTCACTGAATGCGCATCCAGAGCGATCTTTACTGGGATCCTTGTGCCATGAGAGCCCTTCAAATATGGACTTCCGCCATTTACATCACATTTGTATCAGAAGTTAATGACTCAATTACATAAAGTGCTTTTTTAAAATCATGGTACAATTAGTTCCAAAAAACACGGAAGTATCCAACAACTTGAATACTCATTAAGAAGATACAATTATAAACATGAATCTAGTTATTTGCAACAGATACCAGAGCACACACTGTTTATGAAAAACAATTGTTAGGTTTCTGTGAAACAGGATCATCTCGTGCTTTTTATTTAAGGAACACAATGGTAAAGAGCACGGAACCATTACAGCACGGAAAGGAACCCTGCTTGGAGGGTTACGTTGCCTTTTCAAAGGGAAATCGGGAGCACAATAATGTTTTATTGTTATTCTTTCAAAATACACAAGTGAACAATATATTGCTTAAAAACATTTTCTTGTAAACAACTTTAATAGTAAAAGCAAACAATACCTTAAGAAATAAAAGGAATTTATATCCTTAAAGACCAAGTTATTATTTTGGCTTGTTGATGTGAAATAGAATGAACTATTTATTAGAGCTCAAATCATTTAGGAACTATAACCACAATGATCTCTAAGTAGAGATTATGGCAAGGAAACAGGACCGTAACATAAATATTCAGGATTTCAATGCAGCAAAGAACACACACAACTTCTTAGCTACATGGGGAGAGGGCGATAGCACCGCCCTTCCTGGCAGCCACCTAACAACAACCAGGTAAGAATTGTACTGTTTGCAGACAAGCAAGAAATTGAAGAGGATTTTAAAAAAAAAAAAAGAAAAAAAAAGAAAAGAGAGAGAGAGAGAAAAAAAGAAAAATATTACTTTTCTTGGTAAAACTTGCAGCTTTTAAACCTAATTTCCAAAAATACAAGCTGGAGCCAAAGCTGACACTGGCACCGAGCACACAGACATGCACCGCAAGCCGGGCTGACTGATGGGCAACCCTGCCCTGACAGCCAGCGGACCAGGAACTTAATTAGAAAGAAACCAAATGAACCCGAGCTCTCAAGATGGCTCCGAAGGATGGGCTCGGGAGAGGGAGCAAACAAAGAGCCGCCACAGCAAGCAGCCGCCTGAGGGGTGCTCCTTGAGAAACTCCTCTCAGGCTCATTCAACTCTTACTCAAGCCTCTTCCTTGCGTCTTAAGGGGGGGAAAAAAAAAAACCTGCCCCAGGATTCACTTACGCTGTGGAAGCCCGTGCTCAGCCCTCCTTACCTCCTTCTCTCACTCACTCCAGTTTGGGATCCCCGGCCAGGGAGAAGCCGCTGGCAGAGGGTGTGATCGCAGGAGCTCCTCTGCTTCATACCTGGGCGCGGGACACTGAGCATGCTCCCGTCCCTCCCCGGCCAGGTTTCAGGGGGAGAGGGAAAAAAAAAAAAAAAAAAAGCTTTCCTGAAAGCAGATTAGAGATGTCCCAGCAGTGGATGAGCTTTATCTGGATCCGTTTCAAAGCATTTCAACTCAAAAGGGGATAAAGCAGCGAGCAAATTGCACCCAGCCATAGCCTGTTTTAGCAACCGACTCTAAGTCAACCCACGCAAACAAAAAGTCCTTTGGAGGAAAACACAGGAGACGTGGGTCCCACTTCAGGTGCTGTCAAAACACACCTGCATGTTTACATGTGCCTCAGTTTCCCATCTATAAAGGAGCAGCTGTGAAGGCCTGGCTTATTCCTTCTTTTGTTCGCCTTGCCTGTAGCACATTTGGGTAATGTACAGCCTTTTACAAGGCATTTTTACAATACCTAAGACAACAGGGCTTTGACCTCTATTATAGCTGCTAAATAGTATCACGTTGTTTGCATCACTGTAAACCCAGAATTCAAGCAAATAAGGAACAGCTCCCACATGACTGTCAAAAAAAGTCTCCTCCGGTATCCAAACAGTGCCGGCAATATAATCAGACCTGCTGGAGCTGAGAAATGAAAGCTTATAGATCGGAAAGGGAAATGGGCAGAAGGATGGAAACGGCAGGCTGCTTTCCCGCAGCTGTAAGCGCGCATTTGGTCCAGGGACTACTGCTTCCCCAGAGTCAAAGGTTGCCAGAAATCTTGCACGAGAATCTGCTCCAATTTCCATATAGCTTCCTTATGTTGCCTGTGCTCCAGCATGAAAACCCACGCTTGGCTGGGTGGCCACCGCTCTCCCAGTCGGAGGGCTTGCTCTGCCCATTTCACAGCACGATCCTCACGACGTGTCCATGTCACACCTCAGGTGAAAATCCTAAATCAGATGACTTCTTACAAACATACTATTTATGCCAGACACCGGTGCCAGTCTGGCTAGACGGCTGGAACAGGGACCAAGGCTCCGGTGGGTGCCCATGTGGCGGCTGGCATCCCCACCGGCCGGCTGGGGCAGAGCTGGCACACTGACTTGCAAGTCCCGCTACAGTAATATCCGCTTTTAGCATATCTGCCTTGTAAATAATGCCATTTCCCCAGGTCTGCCCGATCTGCTAATATGCTCTTTTAATTGAGTTGGGACTCAGGGGGTATAGAAACAGCCCAGTCACGCTGAAGGTAGACAACTGAAGACCAGTGTTACCAGTAGCCCGACCTCAGGAGCCCAGGCAGAAGCCCTCAGCACAAGCACAGGTAACACAGGTGTGATCCTGCCCTCTCCTTTCTTCAGGTTTCCCCTGGTGCTCACAAGGGCTGTGACATCGGGCTGGTTCATTTTACTTTGAAATATAGCACAGGTTAAACTACCTAAAGAGGCAACAGCAGGTTGGCCTGTAGGCTGATGGAGCTGAGCAGTGGAGGTGAGGGTTAGCCCTGAGCAGGAGCCACACACCTCTCCCAGGGGCCAGGGTCACTGTCACCATGGGGCACTGCTGGGCAGAGATGTTGGGGATGGAGGATCTGGTGGGACCAGGCAGCAGAGAGGCGTCGATGGCCAGCTCTCAAAAAACATGAAATTCAAAGACATTTCAAATTGAAATCGAGTCATCCTTACAAAGGTCCAACAAAGTAGTGCGAGAGGACATGCCAGTCTCTACCAGAATGGCTTTGGACTCCTGCTGGTCCATACTGGATGGAAAGGATAACACGGATTGTTCACGTTCTAAATTTTCAAACCAGACAGATACAATATATTCCAAGCAGTGAAAGGAAGAACATACACAATAAATAAAGTGTCCAATGTTGGGGAAGGGCCCTTCCGACTCTGCAATCTGTAAAAGAAGCTTTATCAGAGTATAGCAATTCCCATATGGGATGGAGACAGGTTACATTGAGAGAAAACTTTGGCCATGTCAAGGTTTTGGGGATCTTTTTGTTTTTCTTCTGCTTGCTTGGTTTTTTTGTCATCAGCAGTTTGGTTCTTTTGCTAAAATTTATAATCCCAAGAGACCACCAACCTTCTCAAAGTAAATCAAACCTTATCAGTCCCATTATGCCTGCCCCTAAGTACCCCCAGTCTACCCCATCCCCTATGTTTCTTACTGAACAAAGGCATAAATCGTTACCAACATGCCCCCGCCATCCTGGATCTGGCCACATCTGCATCATGTGTCACCACCCCATCTGTTACTTTACCTCCTGACCTGGTGCTGCCCCAAGGCAGCCCCACAAAGTTGGGACTGCAGCACAGCTCAGCGCCACCCAACAGGACAGTCCAAGCTGCGATGACATGAGGCCACCCAGAGCTAGGCACATGTCACCTGAGACAGGGAAATGGGGAACCTCCAGGTACCCCAAAAGGTGCACAGTGCATCTCTAGCTACCTGCCTTTACAGCGTTGACATCAACAGCCTGGCAAAGACCAACATCCATGTTTCCCCAAAGAAGCTAATATAAGTTCTCCAGGATCTTGCCTTTAAAAAGTCCATCCTTGCAGTGAATAAAGTTTTGTCAAGTGTGGCAGAAAATAAACTTCAAAATATAATCGTATGCACTTGTACTAGGAGCTTTAAAAAAGCCGTGCTGCTCAGCACGCCAGACTGCAGCAACCTACCCAGTCCTGATACGCTCAGTTCTGAGCAAATACAGCACTGAACTTCTCCTTAACGACTTCAATGCTGCCAAGACTGATGGTTTTCACACATATCTGATGGTTTTCTAAAAAAACTCAGCTCCTGGAGTCATGCGATAAAGTAGAAATATCCACTTTTATTAAGTGAAAGGCTTTTAGATCATCATTTTTGCCCAGGGAACAAAAAAAAGCGAACCTTTACATTACAAAACTGGAAAAATTCTAGAGCTAAAAGATCCTTCCACAGCTAACATTTCTTTAAATCTTGGGGAGGGGGGGGAAGGAAGGGCACTAAATAAGCTAAAGGTGGGGTTTTTTTGAGCTCATCTCACAACTTACATGAACATCTAGAGTTGCTGGTGGGCTTGTGGGTTTTTTTTTCCCCAGAAATTTATGCTGTGAGTAATCCTGAGCAGTGAATAAATTCAAGGAAATGATGAGCTCTCTGCCATTACTGCAACAATATGAAACAAGGTGACAAGCACAGAATAAATACCCAATTATTCCTTCAGTTCTTCCTGTCGCTACACAGTGCTGTGTCTTTAAAATAACAAAATAAAAAATTAAACACAATCTGGAGAGCTGTAAATGCCCAGGCGGAAGGGCCCATTTTACAGGGCCCGCTGTAAGTTCTTCTCCCTCAAGCCCCAATATTTCCATTGGGCTTCCAGGCCCGATCCCTCAATTTTCGAGGTGAAACTCTCACTGAAAGCCAACGCAGCGTTGCCTGCTGGTGCCTGCCAACTCTGAGCCACCTCAGGAACTGAAATACTTGTAAAAATTAAGAAATAATAATAAAAAATGAACCCCTGCGCCATTTAGCCATGACACCCCCAGCGGGCCCCTCCAGCTCAGCTCACGTCGGGGCAGCGCAGCCCTGACCCATCAGCCTTGATGCTGAGGAGGTGGCGAACGACAGCCCCAGGCCAGCTCACACCACCGGCTGCTGCTGAGCCTCTGTGTTTGCTGTTCTCCCACACCCACTTCTAGGGCTGTCCCGCGGGAGGACACAGCTCAGGCTGAACTTGCCACCCTCCTGCCCGGCTTGACCTGGGACCCCCCCCTCAGCCCCGGGGAAATGAGGCCAACGGGTGCTCTTTTCTCCTCTGCATCCCGTTCACTTTGTGGCTGCGAGCAGGAAAGGAACAAAGCTCCTCCATCATCTCCTGATCCACATTCAAGCCACCTCCAACGCTGCAGGAGAGTCTCGGAGAGGAGGTTTGGAAACCACCGCTGCCTCTTCCTCATGGACACAGGACTGCCGAGCTGCCCGAGTTTGCCGCTTCTCCAGTGACAGTCGGATTCTTCCCACAGCAGAAGGTGGCTCCAAGCGTTCCGTGTCCTCGCGTCAACTCTTCACCCTGTCTCATTAAGACGTTCCTCCACGCTGCCCCCTCCTTGCTCTTAACCTCCACGAGCACTAATGGGCTCCTTTGCAAATCCAGTGCACATTCAGTAGAGCTCAGCAGGCTTGAAACGCTAATATTCTCATGCATATACAGAAAAGCAAGTTTTATTCCAAATAGAAGTGGCAGCTTCTAATTTAAGACTATATAATTTGCCTGCCAGCCACAACAAAAACTACCTATTTCTCATGTAGGCAAACAGTCTCTTATAATGCCGTCTCAATGTGCAATTTCAAATAAAGGAGACCGACTTCTGCGTTATACAGAGAGTGCATGGGTTCCCTTTGCTGCTAACCCCTTCTGCTGGGGCTCACTCCCCGGCAGCCCAGTTGTATTTTTTATGGATGAAATTCCACTCCCTCCACTAACGCCATCAACCAGTGGCCAAGAGCAAGAATTGCATTAAATTATTTCACCCACAGTCAGGGTGCCCACCGGGGCAGGGAAGAGGGAGCGGGTGGAGGGGCAGCAGCCAGGGACCAGAATCCCACAGGATCCTGAACACACACAGGACTTCTCATCTGCTCAGTCTTCTTTACTCTTTACTGTGAGGGTGGCAAGACACTGGAAGACGCTGCCCAGAGCAGCTGTGGCTGCCCCGGCCCTGGAGGTGTTCAAGGCCAGGTTGGATGGGCTTTGAGCAACCTGGGCTGGTGGGAGGTGTCCCTGCCCGGGGCAGGGGGTGGGACTGGATGATCTTTAAGGTCCCTTCCAACTCAAACCATTCTGTGATTCTTTATACATATATCCATGAATTTACATATGCATATACATATGCACAAACATACATACACTCCTATAAAATGCAATTTAAATCACGCACACTGTTACTGCAGTGACTTGTGTACCTGTCACCAAGACACCCAGCAGAGCTCCAACAGTCCCACACACTTGGTTCCAGCCAGTGGGCTCCTGCAAAGACCCCAGGGCACGGCTGCTCTGCTCCTGAGGCAGGATCGGGACCTGCTGCACCCCGCATCACACCTTTTCCTTGCTCAAACATAGGAAATCCAAGCTTTCCACTTCCAGGCACTGGTCCCCAGTCCGAACTGGGCATGAGCTCACTCCAGCAGGAACATCCCCACCTCACGGATCCAGAGCACGATGCACACAGCTTTATCCACTTTATTTTTCAACCTGCTGTATTGCTAGAATATGTTTAGCTGTTATACATGGGCCTCAGATCCATAATCCCACCCTCAGCAGCTGTTACAGTCTCTGCGATATTTACAGCAGATGTTACGGCTCCGTAATAAGGTAAAAGAATTGAGACTTCCAAAACCGGGGCTGCAGGGAGGCGAAGCAGAGCACAACCCCTGCGCCAGGCTCAGACACTCGGCTGCAGATGCAGCATCACCCCACGCCGTGAAGAGCCACATCGGAGCGTACAGCAACTCAAGGAAGTTTCAAGTGTTACCATAGTGGCATTAAAAAGCTGCCAGCTTCCTGCGAGTCAAGCAGCAGAGGCTGAAATTCAGTGTTTAAAGGATGATTAAATATAAGTGACTTAAATTATACATTCCAGTTGTTGGAACTGACACCATTTAAAACACGCCATTTATTCCCCGTTTCCTCTGACACTGATTACTATCCACTAAAAGATGAGCATTTTCTTACAGGCACTCAAGTACCAAACTAGGGATTTATAAATTGGAGATAATTAAAAGGTTTTGCATTACAAATAGAATAAAAAAAATTTACACTCCATGGGCCACTCCAGAACTCTTAAAGAGTCAAAATGGACATTTTATACCTGAAAGCCTGCCTGCTCTCTATCAAGGCTGCTAATTCAGGCATGAGAAGCTCGGAGCTGTTTTACAGTGGATTCACAATCAAACATTTGCCGAAATGGTGGAGGACCCGAGACAGACTCGGGACCCATCGTTAATTCTCCCACACGGAGCTCTGTAAGCTGAAGCTCTATTAAGCTGACACAAATAAATTGCCTGTTTCTCCTTGATAAATACACGGAGCGACTTGCAAGATGTTACTTTTCAGATTTCGAAGTCAAGGAGCTGTATGATTTTCTTGGGTAATAATGACGGCGCTTTGCCAGGAGCAAGGAAGGGAGGCACAAGGGATCGCCCAAGGCCACGAGAACTGGGAGAGCCCCTTCCCCATCCACCCAGAGCACCCACAGCCCCTGCCAAAGGCCAATTTGGTCAGCCCCGATTCCCGATAGACCAGCAGCTCCTTGCAACTGGGGCCATGCTGCAGCCTTGTGGTCAGACACCCCAACCCAGAGCATCTGGGTATTTGCCTTTGCCTGGGATCAAAATTGCGCTGGTCGTGTGAGCAGTAGAGACCAAGCTTGTAAGCTTCAAAGCAAACCTTCTGAGACCATTTAGCCTCCTAAAATGGCTTGGGAGGAAGAACTGTGTTCTTAATTTAGCCTCTTAATTTAGAGAACCAGGAGAAATCCCTGTTCCATCTGAGAACAAGCTCTTACCCAGCATTTCTAACCCACAGAGCTCAGAGTCCTCTGTAAGAATCACCAACCCCTTTCCTTCGGCAGGGAAACTGAGGCACAAGTCAGTCTCTCTTGGGCAGCCCTGGGGAAAGCTGGTTGTGATGGCCACCCTTTGCACTGGGCTGCTGGCCACCAAGGTCATGGTCCTTACACCTTGCCGTGTGCCATTTGGCAGAGATGTGTCGCATTTGAACAACATGACTGATACAAAAAGGCATTGGTTGCTTGACCAATCTCGCCATGCAAAGCTTTGATGCATCGCAAAACATTATCCTGGAACAAAAATAAACCTAGCAAGTGATGGTGGAAGCGCTTCAACACCCAGGGGCAGTGGCTGGAGCCGTGGCGGGGGGAGCTGGGCCTGGATGTTACGACTTTATCCCCATTCTACATACCAGGAAAAACTGAGGCATGGCAAAGAAAAGCAACTTGCTGCTGTGCTGAAATGGTGAGAGCAAAGCCTCTCAAAATCCTTCCCGCATCATGGTCTCATGCAGGATGCCCGACTCTTCACCCCAGTGACAATGCACACGAAGGGATTTACACCTGCCAGTGTGACAGCAGATGATGGAATTGTCCATGGGCATCTCAGTAACTTCAAACACGGTCCTTTTAACATGCCTTGCCTCCCTTCCCTGAAATTCACAAGCCAGAAAAAGCAGTATTGATCTCGCTGCCTGTCAGGAATAAGATAGAGACTAATTAAGCACCAAGATCTCAGGGAAGGAGTCTCCAAAGAATCTTTCCATTCAAACAAGGACCCTTACAAAATACCAGGAGAAGGAGGAGAAAAAAGAAAAAGGAAAAAAAAAAAAAAAAAAAAAAGAAAAAAGCCTAATTCTGGATGTTCACTGCCAGCTCGCTTTTCCCTGCACTCACAGGAGCGCAGAGCATCGCAGACTCAGAACAGGAGGAGCGGCTCCGAGACACGCGGAGGAGAGCTGTGGCTGCGAGGGAGACAGAGGGAGAGGAGAGGCAATGCAAACAGCAGCAAATACAAACAGTGACTCATGACACACAGCAAATAAACAGAGCTGTAACAGTTTTTCCAATTATAATTCAAACCAAAATAAACAAGAATGACAGTCCAGCACAACGAAAGGGAGGATGACAGTGACGGGAGAGGGGTGTGGGGACTCCATCACATTCACATCTGTTGCTCTCATAACATCCCAAATGAGCAGCTCCAGGAATAAGCGGAGAAGGAAGGAAAAATTAGGACAGCAGCAATTTCTTGTGATCTACATCAGTGCTTGAAGTTTTCATGACTGCACTGAGAGCAGAATTTATATCCCAAAGCCATATAACAGCCTACAACACTGCTACTGGTTTTGACCCCCGGACCCTGAAAGCACCTCTAACAACAGAAACAAGAAGTCCAACTCGGCGGATTAATGAGTAAAATAGAGCCTGCGTGGTGGGTGGGTGGACAGAAGGCAACAGAGTGGGGGGAGAAATCACACATCAGCAAGAGGCACCAGTTTAACTGCTCTGCAAATCCTCCAGTGAAGCAGATTCACAATTTCTTTTGCTATTGCTTCATTACCCTCCTAGTGAGAAACTCTCCCCTAATATGCACCTTGAATATTTTTTTCAGGCAAATCAAGGCATTTCTCCCCAGTGGGTGCTAAAAGCCGATCATCATCCTTTTTACAGAAACCTTTTACGCGTCAGAAAATGTATTGCCTGCACTCAGGCTTCTATTTCCAAATACAATTCCTTCAGCTTTCCCTCTCTGGCCCCATTTGCCAAGCCTCCCATCTGTGCGGTTCATCTCCAGACTTGCAAGCGTGACCGGTTCCCTCCTGCCTCGCACCACCCCGCACCCGTCACTGCAGCGGGAAGCAATTATCAGCCTTGTTTCAACGCACATTGCTTCTGTAATGAGAGATTTGACTCCTTTCCCCAAACCTCAGGACGCTGTTGACTTGTTTGTTGCCATCCGCAACAGCCACCACCACCACGGACCACCTGCACCGCGGCTGCTCCTTCTCCTCAGTCACCTCCTGCTCCCTCCAGAGCCACCACCGCACCCTCCTCTTCCCTGTACCTCGTCATGTTGGTGCTGCTGTTTTTGCTGTTCACCAAGATGATCTGAAATTCTGCTCCTAAGCCTTAGTCACACCAGCAGCCTCTCTCATGCACTAACGGGTTATCCCATTAAAGAGGGAAGTTGGACGGATTTGCCTATTTTTTTTTTCTTTTTAAGTTAGCTCTTCTTTTAGACCCCATCCTCCTCCTCCTCTCTGCTCTGGGACTTTTTTGAGGAATCAGGGTCAGATTCCCTGATCCTTCATTTTCTGTGTCTTCCCTTCACCTCCCATTGAAGGTCCAGAGTGGGCTTTGCTCTGCTCCCCTTCCCTCCCCACCACATCCCCGGGGAACATCGACAGCAATCACCAATGGTTCTTGCCGAGACCAGGTTTTCCCCAAGTCATCTAGAATAATTTCACCAAACCCAGCTGATGTGAGCAGTGGATAATCTCTTCTTTCTCTATTCACGTTCCCTTACCTCCCCTTTTGAAAAAGCTACACGTCTGTGTATGTAATTAGCACTACACTTTTGAGAGCACCGAAGCAGAGGAAGCACGGAGCACGTCCGCCTCTTGCAACCCCTCATCTCCCCGGCCTTGCTCTGCTCCTCTGTGGCCTTTCTCACACATTCCACTTTCTTTGCAAGAAGTTCCCCCAATTTGGAAGCCTTTAAATAAATAGTTTTTCCACTAGAGGGCACAAAGACAATTTCTCCTAAATGGAAACTGATGTTAGAAGGGTTAATAAAATAATTACTAGCATCTTACCAAAGGTATTTCAAACTCCAAGAAATGAACACTGAATAAGTTGAGATGTAGCTCCAACTCACCACCACCAAATGCCTCTAACATGTAGAGATTGCAAACCCAGAAATCCAAAAGTGACACTACTCTAACAAGATCTCCTATACAACACTAAGCACTTTATCCAGTGATTTCTACACTGCCCACAACTCCTCATTAGGCAGGCCACAGTATTAACACAGCACTGGAGACAGAAAATTCATCCTAGTATTTCCTAAATTGAATTTATCCAAATTCAGCTTCAAGTCGCTGACCTTTTTTACGTGTTTATTTGCTAGATCAAAACAAGTTCTCCACCAGCAAAGATCTTCTGTTTGTGGATACTTTTAGATCACGATAAGTCACCTCCTGACCCGTCTTGGGTAAACTAAAGAGATTTTAGCCGTTAAGGCTCTTCTCTACAAGCCAGCTTTTCCAGATTTAAAGCTTGTCTTGTAAACTTCTTACAGGTTGAATCTATAACCATGACGCCTTAACCAGTTCCTTACCAGGGAACGGTGCTGGTCCACAAAGCATGTACAAAGTCAGCAGGAAAGCAACTGAGTCAAGCATCTGCTTACGCAAACGCAATGAGCAGGACAAGAGCACTAAGTTCAGAGCATTATGTACCTTGAGAGCACCGCAGCCCTCAGGGTTCATCAGCTTCCCCAGCCCCACCAACAGCTTCAGGTACAGCAAGCCTTGCGTGAACCTACCTTGCCGACTTCCGTAATCCTGACAACCCGCTTTTCCGTGGCCCAAGCCGAGGAGGTGCGCAAGCCCTTGGTAGCCCACTCGTGTGCGGGTGCCTACACGCACACCCAGGCTCCCCTCCATGACCAGCTGTCCTTCAACGCGCACCCACTCCCCCAGCCCGAAAGCAGCGAGCTTTGCTCTCTGCCCACTGCTGCCTGAGGATTTCCACTTACTGGAAGGTTTGGCTTGAGCAGGGCCAGCCCAGAGAGTTTTGCTAATGGAAGAGGAGAGACAATAGCGATACGCAGGTGCTTCCTCCCATTTAAAGTGTTTACTTGTGCAGCTTAACACAGTGACGCTATTGTGAATTAGACCTGCATGCTGGTTTACAGAGTTCAAAAGGTAGCACGTAACAAAAGGAACCCCAAAATACTGCTTATTAAATGAAATGCTGCAGATAAAGCGTTGGAGTTTTTTTTCTTTCCTTTTAAACTCTGCTTCCTTTGCCAATGCCAAGTAAGAGGGTTTTTCCAACGATACAATAAAAGCAGTTTCAAATGGGAAATGATACATACTGTATCAAAACAAAACAAAACAAAAAACCCAACACAAAAGCAACGATTTATCAGTATATCTCCACTGCCTATGCAGCAGCTCTTTGTGGCATGGAAAGAACAACTCTCACAGCTACTCGTGAAGGCGGAACCCAAGACCGTTATAACTGCACGCGCTCTCAGAGAAATCAAAAAGATCACGAGAGAAGGTAGAGTATAGCTAAGCCACAACACAGAGTTAAGGAAAACTTCAGTCCAAAAGAGGAACAAAGGCGTATTTGTTTTATGAGATAAAGCAAGCAATTCAGCTGTATTCCACAGTAAACCATTTGGCTTAGGACTGAAACAGGGAAGGAAAACAAAACACAAAAAAAAAAAGAGCATCTGATTCTAATTTTGTTGTCCTAAGCTTACATTACGTGAATCAAGATGTTTACTAGAGGTGCCAGGCACTCAAATACATGGTTGGATCTTGTACATAGGCAGTATCAAATGTACTGAACATCTTGCAGTTCTCTCTACAGCCAGTGAAGTCTCAAAGATACTCATCACTTAGCGGTAGAATAATAATAACAACAACATTATAACAACAAATGTCAAGACTCTAACTCAGAAATCCAACTTTACAGTCACCATTTTGTTTAAATCTCAGTCCTTCCACAGCACCACCCTTTTACTGTTCGAGAAGTTTCAAATAAATTATCTTCATATTCAAGGTCCTGCAACCTAAGACTGCACCTCACTTTCACATAAAACTACACCACAAAATGCCAGCTGTGTTGAACCCAACAGCGCACACATTCCCATTCAACCCCATTCACTTAACGTCAAAACAAATAGAATTGAGTCCTTTGATCCAAGTGCTGTATTATTTTGCCCGCTCTCCCCGGTCACCGTTATTTTAGATGTGCTTCCATTGATTTTCCTTCTTGGTGGGAACTGACTGAATGGGATTCGGCACTTTGCTCTCTGCTATCACTTTCTGTGAGATCTGGTGGGATGATTGCTCTGAGAATGTCAGATCCAGACTCCCTCCATTCTCTATCATCAGTGAAACTAGAAATGGCAATTAAAATCCCTTCTCTCCATTGCTCTTGTCAGAAACACATGCTAGGAAGTAAGTGGCAAGCGCTGCTTTCATTGATCCAAGTGACAGAGTAACGCAATGGCTTAAAATTAGCAGGTTAATAATTTTAGAGTCGCTTTTATTGCAATCCTGTGTCCAGCTTACTGGACTTCTCCTTGAAGTAAGGTAAGAATGTGTGCTAAAAACAGCTGCAGCAACTCATGAACTCAACTGCTGACTAACAGTTTGGACCAGACCTGTTTTACCTGTGCTGAGGCAGTCTGTCAGCACCCACCCACACGCACACACACTCTCCTCATTTGAAACAGCACTAGCAAACAGCAGATGGGCTTCATAACCTCTTAAACCACCATGTCTCTTCTGCAAACAAATCTTTGGCATGCAAAGGCTATATGAGCATAGAATCATTGTAGATCACCTTGAAGATCATCTAGTTGCCACCCCCTGCCGTGGGAGGAACACCTCCCACTACACCAGGTTGCTCAAAGCCCCATCCAGCCTGGCCTTGAACACCTCCAGGGATGGGACATCCAGAGCTTCTCCAGGCAACCTGGGCCAGTGTCTCACCACCCTCAGCCAATTCCTTATCCACCAAGCGGCCCATCCATCAAGTTCATGCCTCTCCAATTTAAAGACAAAGATGCCGTTCAAGCATCTACAGTCTTCAAGTTACCCACAAAAAAGAAGACAAGGCATCACGTGCATCGTGTTCTCAGGTGCACACCGGGTGGAGTAACTGCTAGGCAGTCTCTGCTCCAAATCACTCAGCATCACCACAAGCACCCCATCCTGAATTGCTCCGCCATCCCTTCCAGCAGCCCTGCAGAGAGGGACCAGGGACCTTGCAAGGGGGCAGACAGGAAGACAGCACTCCTGTGTCTCTTTTATTGTAGGTTTTAGTCTTTAGTCTTGCTGGACACAAGCAACCTGTGTGTTTTATTTTTATGGCTTTCATTGTACTGCTGCATGCAGCTCCTGAAGGGACATAAGATGCTATCACTTTAGAGAAGATCCAACTGAAAAACAATTTAATGCACATTCACTGAAAGAGAGCATTAGAGAGTAAACAGGTAAAAGTAACTTCATTTCCCAGCGGTGGCTTATGGATGCTTAGAGACATTGAGATTTATTACATACTCTCTTGGGCAGGTGGGAGGACAGCCAGAGGAGAGAGGAATTTCTGGCTGTAAAACGTCTCAAATGCCAAAACCCAAGTGCCTCTTTACAGGATCTGTTACTTGTACTCGCTCCGAGGATGCAAGAAGGGGGCGGCCAGGGGCCCAAGCCATCGCTGAGGACATCCAACGTGCCCTGGACCAGTGATGCAAGTCCAGGGCTTGGTCCCACCGGGGCAGGAGGACTGCAGGAAAGCTGCCCCCTCCCTGTGCTGCTGCTGGGCACCATGTGCCGGTGCACCAAGCGCTGCACAGTTCAGTGGGACCATGGGATGGGGTGGGAAAAATTGGGAAGAACATTAGGAAACGCTTTTCCAAAGCTCCTAGTATGGCAGAAGAGGATAAGTCCTGCTTTACAAATAACAACTATAAGAAAACACCTCTGTGGGGAAACACACTTCTACAAAATCCTGAGCTCTTTTTTTGTTTGATATGAGTGAGAATAGAAGAACTCCCAAAGGACTGCAGCCTGAAAGACCCGAGTCCTGCAAGCAGCAATGCACAGAAGCTGGAATTGAACACAACTGGAGTTGGCAAGAAGAACAAATCAGAGGTTTTCATTGTGGCAAAGGAGGCTTTCAAACGGACCAGCAGTAATACAATGTTCAAAACTTTGTTGCATTACTTTTATGATTCCTCCCAGCAGCATGCAACAAAACGTATCTGAGCTGTAATCAATTTCTTACAGCCTTATATAAACATTATAGGAATTTTGTCCTCTGTAATACTTTTTGCTCTCAAGGCTGCAATAAATAAGTCAGTTACAACCCCGCTGCCTCTTCGTCTGCTATCTTGCTGTCTCGACTCACTGCTTTTATTTCTTTTAAGCAACCAGTGTAACCACTTTCAGCTTCAACAAACACTTTAAACATAACCTGTAGCTAAACTCTAGGCAGAATGAAGGATTTCACATTCACAGAGGAGGAGTGGAAAGGAAGAGCTATTTTCCACTGTTAATACCACCTTCCTTTCATCTCCAATCTCTCTCCAGTATCAAGGAAGGGAATTCTGCTAGCAAATCCCTTAACCGAAAACTCAGAGAATTGGGCCTGGAAAGTCCAAGAGACAGTAGTCACTATAGTCGCATTTTCAAAAGCTGCATAACAGGCACCCTAGCATCAACCCTCATCAGCCGATGAGGATGCTGGCACTGGCCCTTTCATGTCATCAGCAAGCCATTTTCTCCAGTGTCACCTCGCTGCTCAAAGACAGTGATGTGGTCATAACTTAGGGAGACAGGAGAGGACCAGGGTGCTCAGCTCCAGGAGGGGCACATGCCATTGAATTGAATATCTATCATTTGATAGCTATTCAAGAGACCTTCTGGGAAATGAATCTCTCCCCTCCAGGGCCACGCTTCAGCCTGTCCTCAGACCCTGCCCAAAACACCTCCAGGTGCAGATCCAGGCATAACTATCATGCTTGGTCCCAAGTTGTAGGGACATCTGAGAGGGGAATTGCCGAGGCAACTCAAGGCGAAACCTGAACCGGGCCCAGAGAGCTCTGACAGAGCTGTGTGTCACTCAGGCACTGAACTGTCTTGCCTCAAGGCACTGGCTTTGTTTTGTCTATGAAGAAAGGCCATAGTTTGTCAGACTAGAGGTCCACCTACTCCATAGTCCTGTCTTGAAGAGCAGCAGCAGCGACTGCTTTGGGAGAAGTGCTAGAAGAGGACAAGTGTGCAGTGGTGCTTCCCCAGAAGAGTACCCCACCTGGCAGAGGCTGTGGCTCAAGGACTACCTAAGCCAGAAGAATTGTCTTGAAATAGCCCTGGTAGGGTTTCTCCCTGTCATTCTCCCTCTGTTTCATCCAGAGAACGGCAAATTCACCGCACCACTACAATAAAGCAGCAGGGAGGGCAGGGAGCAGGGGGGGAGAAGAGACACGTGAGCCAACTTCTAAGAATTTGCATGCTTTGAACACTTCACTCATGCATAATTGAATGGGACCGTTTGGACTACAACAAAGTGGAATTTTTTTAATATCTTTCCACCACCACCACCCCCCCCACTACCAGACCTATAACGTGAAGGATGCTGTCATACAATGGCCTTGGGGGAGGTTTGCAAACTTGGAGAATTTACAGAGAAGCAAAGTAAACCACTACTGACAGCAAGTGGACCAGAGCCCAGATCCCCGAGAGGTTCTGACATTGGGAGGACCCAGAAAAAATAAGCCAGCCTTGACCCGGCATCGGGGGAGGCTGAGAGGAGCACACATGTGTATTTTATTTCACTTCATGCTAACCTCCATTTGACCGGTTACACAAATAAATCTCTGCTTGTCCCAAGCACCCGTCTAGAGACTGAGGGAGAATTTGGAAGACTTCACAATATAGCCAGACCTTGCCAGTCACTGCGTTGCCACTGAACTCACGGGTTTCAAGAAACAAAGCATTAAGCAGGCAAGTATGGCACATACAGCCCATAAAACAAGTGAAACTGCAGCCAAAAAAAAAAAAAAAAAAAATCAATCAAGCTTAGACGAGAAAAAAGAAAAGAAGTACATAAGGATTTGATAGGTGATCATGATCACTTCAGTTCCTCCTGGGCAGAAAAGCAGTATCTGGTCCCCAGAGAATACATCCCAGGGCATCGAGAGACACAGGAGCAAGGCAGCACTGCAGCCCCAGCACCGACCCAACAGGGACAGCCATACCTGCCGCTGCGGGGACCTGCAGCCTGTATGGCAAGGGAATGCACTGTGCACACACTCTGCACGATCGGGGGGCTTTTGCCTGATTAAAAGAACAAACCGAGATGTATTTACGATGCGCGGACTGCCCTCAGTGCAGGAGGGATCCGGCACATCTCGTTTTCCATCAGCACACGTGCCGCAGCGCTGGCAGCTCCGCGTGTTGCTGTACTTCTGCTCTCCTTAGAGCAGAGGCTCCCCAGGGGCAGGGACCTCACCTTCGCTAACGGATTTGCACCATCTCCCGCACTCGGTTCTCCTGAGGCTCCATTACCGAGGCTATTCAGAAACTGCCACTATGAAGGTGGTACACTTAAACCTCACCTCAGCTTCCCCTTGCTTAAATCAGTGGAGCTTAGACATTCACTTACCACTAAACCCTGCAGCGCCAGGTCAGCTTATGTGTGCCAATATCAAGGTGAGCTTGGTGTAAACCCTATCATTTTCTAATTGACTTAGTTAAAACAGCTGCTTTCTTCCAATACAGGCAACGCATCAGAACGACAGCATGAAGACTCCCTAGGTGAATACAGTAACTGCAATATGGGCTGGTGAAGGGGTGTAATTCAGCCAAGGGCAGGAAGGAAAGTCAAAGCCCTAAACCCTTACACACACCAAGTTAAACAATCCAGCTTCTGCAGCCGAGAACAGCCACTGTCCCACATCCTCTGCAACACCAGGGCAGAGCAACGCTTCGTACAGCTGACCCTGAGCAGCGGAGATGATCCAGCCAAAGACACACTCTCCGGGGCAGGTCAGAAGAAACACAGCACAGGTCAAGTGAAAAATAAAGAAAACTTTCAGACTGCTTAAGACATTCCCCCCCTCATCCTCACCCGGCCCTACCACCTCTCCTGCACCTCCTGCCCATGGCAGAAGATGCTGCCCACCGAGATGGCCAAGGCTTGACTTGAGCTTCCCATTGGGAAGGTTCGGCTCAGGCCTCTGCAGCATGGGAAGCTGCAAGCAAGCGAGGCAGAGGAGATGGAGTCACTGCTTCAGTGCACTGATCCACACAGACAGCAAGAGGCAGGGGAAGAGGAAAAAAATGCACTAAAAATTCTTTTGACAGGGTGAAAAATGAAAGCAAAGTGAAACACAGCTCAATCTGTCAAAACAAAATCACAGCAAGCCCACTGAAAAGAAAAAAACCACACAGCTCAACTCGCATTTTCTAGTAGGCAATAACGGGTACGTTTGTTTTCTTGAAGATAAGCGGGTGGGTTAAGTTTGCCAGACAACACTGAGCAGATCTGAAAGGTAATCACATCAGAAGCGCAAGTGATCAAATTTTGCAGTGGCTCGAAACACAACCGGGGACATTAAGGACTCGCTTGCTTCCACCTTGCAATTCAAAAGACTCTCAAAGAAGTTTTTACAGTTGCGCTGTTGGGCTGATGGATGGAATCCAAAGTGCCTGATCAAGACAAGCTTTGCCCTTTCCCTCTGCGCTCACCATTCAAAGAAGAGGAAAGATGATGTTCTTAATAGCAAACGAGTCACAAATTGGCACGGCAAAAGGTCCCGTACAGTGCATTTTTGGTCAGGATGGTAAAGGTCAACCTAATATTCAGAGTACAGAGAACCCATTAAACTGGTAAGAGAGTCCTAACAATATTACCCAGAGGGTATTTTGAATGGTGAGACAGCTTGTAATTAGCTTAGGTGGGCCAACCTAATTATTCATGGCCTGAGGAAGCATCTCCCAAGGCAAGAGGGGTACAAGATATGTATTTATAGTTCTTTCCTGATAAGCTCATTATAAGCTTTCAGAGATGAATGACCACAGCATTTGACTGTTTTCTTGCAACCTGGAGACGCAGGCAGTAATGAGCGAGTGAGCCAGAAGCACAAAGACAGGGGCTGTGTAGGACTCTAAGTGAAGAAGGAGGAAAAAAAAAAAAAAAAAAAAAAATCACACAAAAACCCCCACCCAAACATAGACTTCTGTTACACTACAACACGAAATTGCAGTTTGCTAGCTTCATTTTGAAATGGACAATTATATGCACGCCTATTTTATATAAACGTGTGAATAAGCATTTCCATAAAATCCATTTTAACAAGGCCTCAAGCATTAAAAATAGGAAATAGTACGGTGGAAACAGTTAATACAGATGCGTAACACCCCATATATATGCAGAATTGCATTCGCACATTAAAATCTTAAAACCATTCTTCCCAAAAAAATCAGCATTAAAAAAAAAATCCTAACTTCCCAGTGTTTCCATTCCAGCAGACCTTTGCTTGCTCAGACCTTTATTAGCCATAACAGGGTTGCAGATCTGCACAGGAATCAATCTACATCAAACTGGGACCTGGCACAAGATAGATGGGAGGAGGAAAAAGATTTTTTTAAAGTCTCTTTTTTTTCCCCTCTTCCTCATTTATTTTTTTCAGGGCATCTTCTAAGAGGTCTAAGTCTCCCCAGTACACACGGCTTTTCCAATTGGCATCTGCAATGTTTTAACCTCTCCTCTTTATTACATCTATTGGTTGCCTGTTTTTGCAAGGGCTGAAATTCTACCACTTCTGTGTTACAAATTCTCTCTCTCCTGCCTCGAGGTTTCCCCTTTCATTAGAAATTAACTTTTCCATGTTATAGATCACCCTTCTCAAAGCCAAGTGCTTGGTGTCGGGTACCCTTATTCCCACGATAGCCGTGCACAAAGCCGAGAAGAGCAAGCCATCCTTGGCATCAGCAAGTTCAGGCCACTTCATTTAGGCAATTATTTACATACGTGTATGCCATATTTCACAATCAACTGTTTATAAGCACGGGGTAAATCTTGAGGAACTCTTTATTACATTGACTTTGGTCTCATCACTGATTTTAAGAGCTCTGTCGCCCTGCTTCTCAGCTGTAGCACACCAGAGAAGATTCTGTAGCATCTGAAATAATCCCTCAGTAAGAGATGGGGAGAAAATGAAGTTTAACCCATGGCTACAATCCCTACCCGCTGGCTCAAACTCTAAGTCTCATTCAAGTGCTAGTTCAGTATTTTCATCTACTAAAATATATGAATTCATTAGGATCTAGTGGAGGAGGAAAGGAACACGTATGCAGATCTCCAGCAGTACAATTCAAACTTTATTAATTTTTACAAAGCCTAATAAAGTAGCGGCCAGAAGTACCAAGCAGCTCTAATGAGCGTCCTACTGCTGACCTTCAGCGGCTGGCATACCCGTAGATGATAAACCTGTCTCCTCCTTGGCCAGGACTGTGGATGTTCAGCGGCAGTTGTGGATCCCAGACCCAGGTTTGGGAGCAGACAGCAGCATCGCTGCCAGGCACGGGCAGGGCCGGGGCTGCCAACAGACAGCTCGGCCGGCCAAGGGGAACCCATCCCGCCAGACGGGCTGCATGAGCGCGCCCTTGTCTACACTTGGACATCTCTGACATAACTTGGCTGCTACAGAACAGAATCAAGAGGGAATTTATAGAGACTCCCGTTACCCATCGCCTTCTCGATTTTGGTATATGAAAAGTAGCTTGAAGGTGTAAAATTACGAGCAAAAAATAGTATTTACTGTTTTCCATTAGGGTCAGAAAGTGTCTAATGACTTTTTTGGTATTTTTTTTTTTTTTTTTTAAAGGATCCTAATTACGCAGCTCCATTGTGTTCATGTAAACGTGCTCTGCCCGGTGTCCCAATTAGTGTGATTTATCCACAAGCACTTAAATCACACTTGGGAACTTGCAGCTCCGAGCAGAGCAGACACTTACACCCCACACATAAGGGCATTTAGGCAGGTCTCCAGTTTAACTGTATTTTTCACTGTTAAACCAAAAGAAAAAGTCCTCGTAGGCTAGCTTTGGCAGAAATGGCTGCTAGAGCCTGCACTGATGTATCGTACACCAGCTCAGGAGCTATGATTGCAGACGTGTGTCTGCCATAGGTGAACACTCATGCTGACTCAAAGATGAGCCCCAGACCTTCTCAGAGACGATCTCTTCCTATCTCTTTCTCTGGGGCACGCTGGGGTGAGTACCACCAGCCCTGCAAGATGCTCCGCACGTCAGTCCTTCTCCCCGACTCCCTCCCCAACCCCGCAACAGGCTCCCGATCCCCCTGCGAGGGCTCTCCCTACCAGGGATCCCTGCTGCGACGATCCCAAATGGAGTGCTCACACCTCGGGGACGGCTGCCCATGAGGACCACACACCAAAATATCACCACCATGGCGTCCTGGCAAGCCGTGGTGTCTCACCATGCAGACGTCTGAGGACACATTGGCCACAGCACCACCATGGTGGGACAAAGCTGATGCCCACACATGCTCCAGACAGGCACTTCTCAACTACCAAATAAAGTCAAGAAAGAGAAGCAGCAAATGCTGTCATAGCGCTGTCACCTGTTGGAACATGATTTCCAAAGAAACACTTTCCTAGAGAAATGATCCAGTCCTCTCCATCTCCCAGTTTCTCTGAAGATAAAGCGGGAATAACACCAACCAACACAACAGTTCATGCCATACCACCATGAGTGGAAGTCCATGGGCTGTGGTATTCAAAGCACAGCTCTAGTTTTCATTCAAACCCGACCCCACATCACAATCTTGGCGCCATGTTATTTGTACTTTTTACAAATCTTTTTGTGCTTTTTAATCTATCAAAAACCCAACACATTCTTCCACGCAAACTTAGTCTTGCAAAGTGGTTCTCAAAACAGAGAAAGACTGGAAAATAAAACTCCTTCATAAATACACAGAATTTTCCTCATGCTTCTGTAAAACATAACTGGAAATGACGTGCACTTTCACAGGGTAAAATCTGGGAACTGCCACCCCAGCGGTAAATGCCGTGCGAGCTCTGCTTCCTTCCTTATCTCTGGCCAATAAAAGACGAAACACTCCTGAAATTAGTCACCTCCAATTTCCACTATCAGCATGACCCTTAACAAAGAGCATATTTTCAATGATACTGATTGAAATCCCTCCCAAAATGCATTTACAGAAACATACTTTAAACCAGAACAACTCACACCCTGGGGGCTCATTGGCCAGTGCAGGAGGAGAACAGCTATTGCTCAAACCTCTCTCCTCCTCAAACCAAGGAAGACCATTCCCACACCTGCCTGGCTGCCTGCTCTTTGGGGTTTACAGCCCAGTGCAGAGTCAGACCCCTGCCCCAGGAGACCCACACGCCTCTCCTCGGTCCCCTCCGAGCCCTCTAGCCCCGTACGTCGCTCCTCAGGAGGAACACCAGGAACTCTGTGTCTTCTACCAAATGCACAGCCATGCTGTGGCAAACGAGCTCTCCATTTCATGCCCTGGCTTCAAAAGCTTTTGTTTCCTCTACTGATCACCTTCCTCCTGCCAATGTTCTTATTTCTGGACTTGGCTCTATTTCTCCATAACTTCCTGAGTTTAACATATTCAGGTGTCCCATGTGTCCTGTTCACTGCCGCATCTGCATCCAGGAGCGCAGGCAGCCCCAATTTTACCCCTCCAGCACTGCCCTCCTGCTTTAACAGAACCAGCTGTTACATAGGGTTGGGGAACAAAAATGTAATTATAAGAAAATGTATTTAGGAAGAGTAGATTACCGAAACAAATGGGAAGAGTGGGAGAGATGAAAGCGGGTTTGTGCTGGCAAAGAGTGTGCAGCGACAGCCAAGTGTCCACATGCCAAGTTGCAGAGGGCACCCTCGCCTGACCAAGGGCTGTCTGGTTTTTGTTGGATGGTTGAAATCATCCCTCGTAAACTGTAGGTCTCCCCTGCACGCGGCCGGCCAGCGGCACACCCAGCTCCGCCACGACTTCAAAGCAGTCGAGGCAGTTCTCACTGTAATCCAGCTGAACCCACAAAGACCACCTCCAGCATCCAAAGTGGCATTTTCCAGTCCCTTTTATGGCCCGAGCGAGTGCCCATCTCTGCTCTCGGGAGGCTGGCATCGTCGCTGCCGGGAGGCAGGGCTGGGCAGAGAGCTGCTCATCCGACACTGATCCAACCTGACAAAAATCACAGCTCCGCTCCCTCTCTCCCTGGGAGCATCACTGCCTCCATCACCTACAACCACCCAGTGGGACACATTGTGGGACCATCCCTCAGCAGATACTAAATTGGCAGCCTCATTAGCAGTTTCTGAGATACCAGAAAGTGCGTTGTCCCAAATGTTCAGCAGAAGGCTTTGGGCCACCCCAGCTGAGCAGCCAGGACGAAGCGTGAGTATAATGTACATTAGTGGAGACTAAAACCGGAGCATTTCAACTTCCAAGGCAGCAGCTTTATCATTTGACATGGAATTAAAGTGCTTACTAACATTGATGGATAGAAAATTGCAACAAGAATAATGGAAGGGCAAGAAAAAAAAAATGGCAAATTAACAAAATAAAGCCAATTCTGATGGCATGAAATTCTTGTCACTCCTGGATTAGCCTGTACTCCATTTATCAACCACTCCGGATTTTAGTTTTGTTTCCCCTAATTCTAGGGAGGTGCTTTGAGAAATGTGGCATTTCTTCCCTCATCTGCACTGCATATTTTTAAGATTAACGATCCAAGGTCAACCTCTTGAAAGGAGCTGTAGTAGTGAAATATTTTTCCAAACCACATTTCAGTGAAGGAAGAATTCCATCTTGAATTGGGATACTTGTTTCGCAATTCAATTCCCAAAGGTTCTGGGGCTTTTTTTGGGTCCTTAAAGAACGTCAGCCAATTAGGACTCCAAGCCTGATTAAATCAACACCCTTCAGGTCAACCCTGGTTACCAAAGTGACAAAGGTCAAGCACTACAGAAAAAATAATGATTTCACGCGGGACAGAAAAGGTATATAAATATTGTCTTATTCTTGTTCTGACAAAAAAGAAAAGAGAAAGCCAAAGCCGGCACCACCTCACAACAATATACAGTGGCTGAGCAAAGTCACTGAGAGAGAACTGTACTAGTGAAAGGGACCTCTGCTCGCCCAAAATACCCCTTCATTTGGGCAGAAATCGGTACAGGACCCTCATGGAGCTCCTTATCATGGGAGGCCATTAAAGATGGATGGAACAGCCTCTTCTGGCTCCAGAAGAGGACATTTACACACAACCAGGGACGGTTTGGTGTTAAGTGAATCTGAGGATCAAACGAGCGCTCACCCCGAGGGCAGTGCCTGCTCCTCCAGCCCCCGAGGTGTCCGTGGGTGCTCCCGCGCCCAGCGTGAACATCAGCCCAGGTGACACGGACTGGAGAGTACGGCAAATCTGCATCAGCTTCCTTTGCTGTGAGGAAGGCAGGGTCTAGCAAAGGTGGGCACACAGGGAAAGGAAAAATAGAGAAAAAAAACAAATAAGAAAAACCAGTGTCCTTCAACTAGCAAAAAATCCCTGGGTGATGCAGAGAAACCTGTTTCCTAATGCCAGCAAGTAGGTCAGGACCAGGCCCTCGAGACTCAAAATACAGAAATCCATCTCCAACCTGTGGCTTGTATTTACATATTGCAAAAGAAACCCGGCAGGACAAATTCCTCCAGAAACTGCTGATCTCCACGGGCTCCAAGGACATGTACAGAAACTTTTACGTCCTGAGTTTTAAAGCATAAGAGGAACAGAAGAGGGCTGTTTGTTTTTAAAACCTGTTCCCAGGCTGAAAACCTCAATTCCAAGAGTGCGACTAACGTACACAGAAGTGTTTACAAGCCTCTCCAACGAGCATTTTATAAACGGAAGAGCCGACACAAGCTGAATTGTAGCCTTGAGAGTTATGAGCGCAATACCACACTCTTCCTGTCTCCAGAGGTGACCCATCTCTTACATGTCGGAGCACACAAGCGTTAATTTGGGAATGATGACTCACGATTCCTGTTTTCCAGAACATTCAAACCAATATTGCAAGGAAACCTGTTGTGTTTTTTTTTCCTCCCCCTACAGCTGAGTGGCTGGGTAAGAACAGGAAAGGCAGGAAGAAGTAAAAAATTGAGCAAAAATGGATAAACAGCTCTGTTAGCCTTTCCTGAGCCTTCCCGGGTGATGTGCTACAGAAGGTCCACCCCTGCACAGGTCACAGGGCGCGCAGAGGCTTTGCATCAAAAGGCCAAGTGCTTGTTGGAAATGTTAATGATGCCCAGTTGATCTGGAGCAAATTAAGGACAAACAGACCCAAACACTCAAACATCCCAGATGCACAATGCATTGCTCAGCCCCTTCGAGATGCACCGCGCTGCCTGGCTGCCGTGGGCTCAGGGGAGGAGTACATTAAGTTTTTATTGGTTCCAAAAAACAAGTACATAAGACCGCCTGGTTCCACAAACACTGAAACTTTACATACGGGGGGGGAAAAAAAAAAAAAAAAAAAAAAAAGGTAGCTGATGACTTAAATCATCTGGGGGAACGCGCCAGTGTGGCTACCTCCAGCAGAAGAAAAGGCGTCCCTAGCAAGCCCCAGCCTCCAGCACAGTCCCAAGGAGCACGTTGCTGCAGCAGAAGCAAGGACCTGCTGCAGTTATCAAAACTGCCTGACGGCTCCCAAAGCTGACGTTGCAGGAGGCCGGTCTTTGGCATCGGTGCTGTTTGCGCACCGTTGCCAAGGCTGAAAGCTTTTTAAACGTCCTCCTATTTAAACGGTGCCGAAGCAAGAGGGCTCCGCAGGTGGAAACCCGTCCAACAGGTCCATGTGGGTGCCATGGGATGGAGCCCGCCGGGTCCATTGCCGCCCGGACCAGCATTCTCTTAAAGAATCAGATAAAAATGCAGATTGTGCAAGATTTCTAGTGGACACAGGCTGAAAGCTCCCAGGTAAAGTGGGACCACATCACACCACAGTTTGGATGGACACCAAAGGGCCACCTTCCCCACGCTCTGGGGATCTCACAGCCCTGTGTCCTGCTCCCGCAGGTGTAACCTTGATAAATTAATCCCAGGGGATGTCTTTGCCATCTACCGGTAAACAAACAAAGGGATTAAGTGATAAAATTATCTACTACCAGCTCAAAACTATAGCCAGCCTGCACTGCTGGTGCGGAAGAAAGCACGCAAACGTTCAAGGCACCTTCAAGACCTCCCATCAGCTGCTTTTCCTTTTGGAGCAGCGTCACCTTTTCTGAAGACATTGCAGAGCCTATAATAATTCCTAGCAAAAGTGACATTAGTTCATTTCCTCTGGAAAACAACAGCTTTACCAGCCCCTCCTTCCCTGTCTTGCTCTCTCATGAGCAATGCGCTCAGATCCCCAGGAAGGGGGTAAGGTCAGGAGCAAATGCCTGGATTGCTCCCAGATTAGCAGCCTGGAGGGAGCAATTCCAACAGAAGGCATTTACAATATTCTTGGTATTAAATGCTTTGGCCAAGATGAAATTTGTTAAAGTTTGCGCTTTGTTTTGTTTTTTTTCCAAAGCTCTGAAGTCATTTCTTTCCCCAAAGCTGCCTCCACAGGCTGAATTTGTGGGAAAAGGGAGATTTCGCACACAGAAACCAGCACAGCTAAATAATAAACGGAGGCAATTGCTCAGATGCTGCAGCCTGATCAATTATTCTCCACAGAAGCAAAGTACCCACATTAGAAAGGCAAATTGTTGTACCTAAACTGATGGTTGTGTCAGACTAATTTCCTGAGATTAATCCTGTTTCAGTCAAGCCCTTATCTAAATACAAATAAGAGAACTAAACGTACAATCAAGCAAACGTCTAGAAAAACCTTGACTACAATTTGGCTGGACAGGAGCTTTATGAGGAGCAGCTGGTTTGTCCCCAAGATTTCTCAATTATTTTATTAAGATCCAAGAGGTCTTAGAGGAGGCTGACAAGACCCTATTAAATCACCAAAATTTATTTAACAGTCCCATTTATTACATTTTGCCCTTCCCCCTCTTCCCAACACAAATCAATTTTTTCTTATTTTTGTTCTTTCTCTTCTTTTTTTGGTTTGTTTTTTCTTTTTCTTCCCCAACTTCACCGATTCTGCACACAACGAATTTCTATCACAATATTGGATGGGGAGTTCCTCATCTATTAAAATGCCATCAGTATCAGCTCGGTAGGTGATGACTTCAGAGAGGAAATAACATTGCTCTCCTCCCCCCACCCCCCCCCCCACCCCCGCCTTTACAGCTTCACTTTTTCACATTTTCTCGCAAGGAAAAGGGCACTGTGCTCTCAGACTGGAACTGATAAAAACCACTATGAAGCAAAGAAAAGCCTAAAGGCTGAATGAACCAGTATTAACTCCTGCAGGAAAATATTTTTTCTAAGACCAAAAAAACAGTACTGGGAGAAGATACTGTATGAAGGAAAAGAAAAAAAAAAAATCCACAGTTCTGGGTTGGTTTTTTTTTTGGTGCCAGCTGGAATCCAACCCACTTTCTTCCACCAAGTTTTTATAACCTAATGAATCAAAAAACTCCAGAAAAAACACAGTGAAAAAAGCATGTTTAAACCTCAGCAAAGCCTGACTTGACAACGCTTCCGAACAAGCTGGAGCAAACTTGCAGTGCGTGAACACACCTCCCATTCGGACGCGGTGTGTCTGCCCTGAGAGCAAAGGTCCTGCCCCGCACTCCCAGGCACCAGCCCTGCATCGCTGGCCCAGCATAAAGGCAGCAACTCCTGTCAACTCAGACAAAAGGCTAAATTCAAGCTTGCAGATTGGCACACGCCTTATTTGAGAGATTTTAAAACAAAGTAAGAGCCATGAGGTCTGGGATAACTGCTGAGAGGGAAGTGTGGGAGAATGCCGGACATCCATGCGTGACATTGGGCTGCCTGATAGTCCTTGGCTGAAAACACTCAGAAATATTCCCACTGCTGTGATTTCACGCAGAAGCACAGCCATGTGATGACTGATGGCCACATAAAACCCATACAGACAAAGATATTTTAAATATTTCCGATTATTATTCTTTAAACAGTTCAGCAGAGTTTCCCATCCATCAGTCACTGGGATGGATATCCTCCCCAGCACTACAACGCTCCTGATGGCCCTAATTGTGTCTTGCTCTTTAGGTGGAAACCATGGATCCGGGACAAGCGAACACAGATGGGTAACAAACGACCAACCCTCAGCCTTGGGATTTAACCAGCATCCAGGAAGGAGATGCAAACAGCTCCAGTAAAAGTGGAGAAAGGCAGGAGGAATCCCTTCTCATTCATCCGCCCTCGATGCTGTGACGCTCGGTGCTAAACGTCACTGCTGGTGGGCGAGAGCATCCCGGCTGGACCAGAAGAGGCACAGGACACTGGGTGGAGTAGTGACAGCAATGCCTCCTGATGTGCTCCAGAGAAACCTTCTTCCCAACTCCAGACTTAATATTGATTTATATCCTGAAGCATGAAGCCATTATCCCATCCAATATTCTTCATTTCAAAGGGTTGGGTTTTGTTTTGGGTGGCTTTTTGCCTCAGTCTCGGTTGCCAGTAATTAAATATACACGAACTGTTGGAGCATCGTCTCAGACGTTGTTGAATTTTGGCCCTCGGCAATACCCCGTGGCAAGGAGCTCTGCAAATTAACAAGGGGGAAACCATTCCCGGTTTCCTTTGGAGTGCAGCGTTAAGGCTGCATAGTTAAATTCCCAGAGGCCAGGAAATGAAAACATTAAATATTCTAATAACATCACTAAAGAAGTCATGTTTTACATATACGTCATTCCAATCAAATATTTTTCCCATTTAATCATTTAGCTTTAATGCAACTCGTGCTGGTGTTAAAGGTTCATGCACAAAAAAGAGAAAGGAAGGATCTCGCACAGGAATCCCACACAGGATATAACATAACCAGGCAACCACTACTGCAGACACTCGAATTTCACATCTTCTAATCTTGTTGATTCTAACTAGACAAGCTTAATGGCACAGTAATTATATAAATTACCTGGAATACATAACACTGCATTTATACATAATAAATGAACTGCTGCAGAGGAAACACCAATGAAATATCATAACTAAGTTTTTATTCAGTTTCACTCTTTAAAATAAAAAAATCAAAGGCCATGCAACTGCAGCAAAAAGATGAGAAAAACCAGCTTCTGTAAGAAGCTTCTTCCCACAGACCTTCGCTTAAATCTGGGCAATTAAGAAATTTCCAGGAGGCTGGGGACTGCAAACCAACAGGCACAGCTCTCCCAGAACTGTCACAGAAAAAAAATCAGCTTCCCCATTCTGAAATCTAGCAAAGCCCTAAACAGCCTTAGCTGAAGTCACCAGACTGGCAGGACCGTAACCATGAAACATAAAAAAAAAAAAAAAAAGGAAATTTCCCATTTAAGAGTTGTCACGGAAACTGAAACGCCACCAACACATACCCTTTATTTTTCCCCTTCATTCGAAAGGAGCTCTCGCGACACCAGCCCAGCACGGGTGCAGCAGGGCTGATTGTCCGGCAGGAGCAACCAGTTAGTCCATAGCTGTGAGAGTTTACACACACACTTTAAACCAAGAATAAGATTTCACAAACATGACACAGACGCATGGGCAGTATTCAAGCAGATGCTGGTGTGACAGACTTGCATTTCTGTGTCTTTTTAAGAGAGGGATGGGATAAAGGTCAACAAACGTGAAAGGGAATTGCAACGTCTTGGAAAAAGGTGCGAGAGCAAGACTCCCACCTCCCCAGCATTTCTGCCCTGGACCACCGGACACACAGAGACATCCCATCCTCCTCTGCACCATCTTGCTGCAGACACCTCACAATTCAATTTTTATTTATTTTCATATCTATATGTATATGTTTGGGGTTTTTTAAACTTTTTTTCCTCCCCCACTCCACACTTTTGCATTAGTCCTATAGAAAAACTCTATACTTTGCAGGCTGTTCCCGAGGCAATCCGCAGCAGAGCCCTGCCTCAGCAGAAGGACTCGGTCTGTTTGATCACGGGTTTCTTGCCCGGGTCATGCATCCTCCAAAAAAGCAAGGTTTGGAGTGACTGGCATTATTCTGGGGCCCCCTTGCACAAAAGCTGCTTGTAGTTTACATTCATTTGACAGTAAAATACCCAATATCGCTGAGTTTCTGCCAGACGACTGGAAGAGAACACTTTGCTGGAGCAAAAGCTACCCTGAACACGCAACAGGGATGAAGTCCCCATGTCACTTAACACCACAGATCTCCCTCAATCCATTCCCCTTTTGAGACTTCGAAAGCAACTGAAGTTGAACAGACGCTTCCAACTCATTTTCTTGAAAACAGAAAAAAACCAAAACACTAAAAGGCCAGCAAACCACTTAAGGGAGAGCACAGACTTGAAATACATACATATATTCAAGAAAAATCAAACCATAGGCTTTGATTGCAGCCAGAAGAACAAAGTATCTGACCTCAGTCTTCAAAGACAAGGAAATTCAGAAATAACACTGCCTCTCGTGTTACTCATCCCTACTGCGCTGGGTTGTTACAATCCACACAGGCCACCCAAAGTTAAAGAGACCTCCAGAAAAATGTTCAACTCAAAGGGATATGTTAAAAACAAGCCCAAGGCAGGTTATGTGGTTGAAGCAAAATGCATAGCATCCATCAAGAGTGTTGTATATGCCATTCCTGAACTGCAACAGTCACACTCATCTGGTTATAATTTACAAATTAGCACTAGGTAAAATAAGAATTTCCTCACACCTTGAAATCTGAAATACCAGCGATTTCCCCCAGTGTTAACTTCACCCTCCCTTACCTTTCAACAGTCGATACATTTTTTCATGGTGATAGCGTGCCTTTGGCAAATATTTAAGCTCTCAGCTCTGTTCCCCTTCCTTTAGGTGGTAGTTTGATGTGCATCAAAACCAATGTTGTCATAGGGGAAAAAAAAGCATCAGTCCCAGTTTTGTCTCACCCATTGCTATCATTGTTTGTGATATGTCAAGTGTTTGTGTAACCACACACAAAATAAGGGTACGGAGCTGGCAGGGAAAATAGTTCAGCAAAAAGGGTTATTTTACACCAGATCTGTCCAGGGCAGCAAACACTGATACTGGGAGAGCACAAAGGACGGCATGTGAAAAGCCCATGCTGCTGAAGGAAAGCACACAAACCCCTCCTTCTCAAACAGTAGCACTTTGGACCTGTTTTGACAGATGTGTCACCCCTTTGCATGATGAGCATCAGCTAAATCAGCTGAGACCTGACAAACTCATTGCCTGATGGCGACGCCCTGCCATGGAGCTCGGGTGCAGCAGGGCTGAGCGAGGCAGGTACCGAGGGACCGGTGGACAAGCAGGGCACAGGGCATAAGCAATCCAGGAGGTTCCTGGAATACGTCGATGATGACTTCCTTCTCCAAGTGACAGAGGAGCTGAGGAGAGGTCCTCTGCTGCAGACTGATGCCGATACTGAGGGACCAGTGGTCCGCGAGGGGGGACATACACCCCCATAGCAGCATGGCTGCCTGCCAGAGGTGGACCAGGCGGCAGCTCAGGCTCTGGCTCCCCTTCGCTGCTCCAGTGAGGTAACATGGGATGACTCAGGACCGCTCTGAGAGCGCCATTAATTACACCTCTCACAAACGTGTGGTCATGCCCGCACGGGCCTCTTCCAAGGCTTCCCTCGGTTACAACCGCGTGAGAGAAATGTTAATGTGGATGGAGCAGGAAGGAGCTTTCAGCCACATAATCTGGGAAATGCCAAAAACAAACTAAGCCCTTTGATTGAAGCTTTCCTCCATCACAGCCAGGTCAGGAACCGCGTCTCCGCAGAGATGCATGATCAAATACCCGCTTACGCTTGATGCGGTGCAGGTTAAAGCTAGGCTGGGCACAAAACCAGACCAAAACAGCTTCCCACAGGACTGAAAATTATATAAACCCCACCAGCTCTCTGGGACAGCAGTAGGACAAAATGTCCCCCAAACTCACCTGCCCTCATACCTTCATTGTAGACTGGCCTGACCCATTGATGTGGGCAAACTGCACCAGGACACCCTCCACCTGGCTTACTGGGGACCTGGTGGCCCAGGAGAGGACACCCCCAGCCACCACAGACCTGTGCCCTAGCGTACGTAGATCCAGTCCCCAGAAGATGGCCTTTCACATTGTATAATCTCATGTGTGCCAGGAGGCCCTACAGCTTGATCACCTTCATTTACCTTCCACCACACAAGGTCCTCATCTACGTGGTAACAATTTCTTATTTAAGCACTTTTGTAGCTCCGTTCCCAGTGCTTTCTGCACATCACCTAGGTCACTGCTGACAGTTGCAAGCAAAATCGCTAAGTGCTGCCGGAACTTGCACCGATTTGTAACAAAATGGCTTGGAACCAACATTTTCATCAAAGGTGTTTCTGCCTCACCCTTTTGCTAAACACAAAGTGGTTTCCGTCTTGGGAAAGAGAATGAATACTAGAAATAAGAACAGTTTTGAGTACAAGCTCCCAACGAAGCAGAAAACCTGGAAATCGCCTGAGGAAATCAACTTTTACCCCCTATAAACAATCATTATCCAACGAATCAATGCTATTTGTTCCCATCTCTTTTATCTTCTCACCCATCACAAGGATGGCCACGCTCTGCTCGGCTACTTCGCGCCCAGCGCTGAGCTAAGCATCGCCCCGAGGAGCTACTGGTGATCCCTCAGCAGCTCCTGGCATGAGATGCCTCTCAGCTTGGCAGAGTTGGAGACGCGACATACAGATATAATCATACATACACACACACTTTACAACATCAGCAGTCCTTCCCGCACACAACAGTGCCCCGCAGCACAAACGACACTGTTTCGCAACACTACAAGAACAAGACTTTCCCCTGGGAAGGAGGCAAAGCCACACGTGCAAACGTTAAAAAAATTAAAATATTTCACACAAAAACTACGCCGAGCTTGCCAGCTACTACAAATGATTTTTCGGAGAAGCAGGGTTTACAAGGCTAGCCAACAGCTTCAGAGTAAGCCCTGTAAGTCAATTAAATAGCACTCTGCGGCGCGGGCGACACAATGCCATGGATCATCCAGTGCTCAAAGAGTGGAACTGTTGATTTTAGTCAAAGGCTGCAATCTGGTAGTAAATACAACATTGTGTCCTGGCCGACAACTGACTGGTGTCGTTAGAAAGTATGTGTTCCGCCAATTACAAAATTAATTATAAAGTCATGTCAGGTCACTCAGTTGGAAAACAATTATTTCACTTCACGACAGTATATGGGAGACAGTGCCCCACCTCCATCAGTATGCAAATTGCAATGGATTGCTCGGGACTAACCCAGCTATCTCAGACGCTGGCAGGTACCCAAAACCTAACCCAATATAATCCTCAGCGGTGAGACGGATGAATATCACCCTGTAACGATCCAGTCTGGCAACAAGGAAAACGGGGTGGGTGAAGACAGACGGCAAAGGAAAAAAAAAAACAAACAAGAACAACACAGCCCCAGTGAACAAGTTCCACGGTAAACTTTCTAATTTGCCTGCAGTCAAGTAAATATAACAAACACAATGCTGTGGAAGTCCCCGTGCCCGAGCTGGGAAGGGACCAACGATCTCAACCCTCACCCCGAGACAGTACGATGTGTGCGGATGGATACCTGTCCAACTAACCTTGGGAGACCGCTGCACGTCTCGAGCTCTGCTGGAAGACCATCACTTAGGTATTTGGGAATAGGCTGCATGACTGCTTTTCTTTTAAGGAGTTTTGGTAAAAGCACTACAAAACCTTTGGTAAAGTATTGGTGGTGTCATGATGTTATGACTTGAGAAAACCTGCACTACGTATTTCTGGGGTACAATTCCCACATGTCCCTGTACAGACAGGATCTTGCACCTTCTCTGATCACCCAAGAGCTGGGATAGCAGACTGCCCTCAGCTCAACAAGCCGTTTGTACAAGGTTCAGCTGTACTTGCACACACGCAGAACTAGAGGTTTCAGTGGGTGAGGTTACACATGTCCCATCCTACTTCCCAAACAGTAATTAGCCTTCTCCAAACCTGAGCATGCTGCCATTTACGACTATGTAACCCTGCTTCTCCCCCAGATTTACCAGGAGCGCAGCTCTCATGAGATGCTCACTCCCATTTGCTTACCTAGTTTTGCCCAGGTGAGGGGTGCCCTCCTCAGGGCAGCCCTCCAGACTATTTAAATCGCCTCTGCAACATGAAAGGACAAACCCAGCTTCTGAAGGAGACACTTTCATCCTCCTTCTACAGCACGTACTTACAAAAAAACATTGCAGATTGACAAGCACACGCGTTAGTTTTAAAGAGTGCAATGAAAAACCTGGATGAAAAAAGAACCAGAACAACCCCCAGATACTCATCTCCCCACTTTCCCCATGAAACACCTGCAGCCCTGAGACATGGTTTATTACATCCAGGGCAGCCCTGCGCATTGAACCTCCTTTTATTGCTTTGGGGACTGGCATCACCGTTACCTTCAGTTTGACAAACATTTTCTCACACAGCACAACAAGAACTGGCTCCCAAGGAACAGAAGAGAGATTTCATATATATATGTATGAATAAAATATTCATATTTTTTATGTATAAAAATAAGTAATATACACATATTTGCATATGGTACATGCTGCCATTTCCTTATCAATGCAAATAGCCTTGCCCTGACGCTTCCTGAGGCTATGCGACGATAGGAACAGCGTGAGATGTAGATGTGAGGAGTCTCACACCCAGACCCTCTTGTCACACAGGTACGTACACTGCGCTATGGCAAATGCCATGTTAATTCTTGAGCGTCTGCCTTTGGACTTGACCCAGCTCTGGTATGCAGGGACCACTGACAAACGCTCCTCCACAATCTGCTGCGGATGTGCCCATCAGGCCCATTTCAGAGAAGACCCATCTTGTTCCAGATGCAGAGGGATCAGTTTGCACCTCAAAGCCCAGCAGGTTTAAATCTTCTGCCTCACAAACAACAAAAATAAAAGCTATGCAAATCCCTCAATTTAAAAGCTACATGACACGATTAAAACTTTGCTTGTTTTGCAATGGTTAATAGCCCGCCCCGTCCCCTCAACACCATGCACGCTCACATAATTATAGTAGTTAATCAGAGTTGCTCCCCCAAGCCATAACAAAGCCCAGAAGTCTGCGGACCCCAAGCAGCCTTAGAGGCAGCGTTATCATTTTTGCACTGTTGCAGGGAGCTCTATTTATATAAACACCCTCATTGTTCCTGCTGCAAGTGCACGGATCGGAGTTATCTCTGTTATCTGGCTCCGTCCTTGAGACACGGCTCCCCTGCCCGCTCCACTCCACACCATCACACAGCTCTCCTACTCCAGGCAACACCAGGGATGGCTGAACTTCACCAGAAGCCCCTGGAAATGGCATTTTACAGCCTCGGTCAGTTTTTTCCTTGGTGCGTGCTTTTGAATTGCCGATGCCACAGGGAAAAGGCAGAAATCAAACTGTCCCTTCTTGCAGCACAGCTGGACGTGCTCCAGGAGGGCTGATCTGCGCTTTGGGCACCTCTGCACCTACTGGGACCACACTAAAGAGCCAAGGAGGGACCAGAGCCAGTGGGTGGGACTGGCCAGTACAGGAAACAATGCTACAACAGCCTAAATTGGCATACTGGTAACTTTTCAGTCAAACAATACATTTGTTTTTTTTGTAGTCTTGAACCTCCATCCCAACCATCCTCTAGCAAATTATGCTACATGGGAGTCAGGGACCCAGGGATGAAGGCTGTTCTCAAATCCTCCCAAAGCCCCTACTACAAGAAAGATATGCACGTGCTGGAACGTGTTCAGAGAAGGGCCATGAGGATGATCAGAGGGCTGGAGCACCTCTCCTATGAGGACAGACTGACAGAGTTGGGGTTGTTCAGTCTGGAGAAAAGAAGGGTCGGAGGACACCTTATAGTGGCCTACCAGTATCTTAAGGGGGCCTACAAGAAAGCTGGGGAGGGACTTTTTAGGATGTCGGGTAATGGTAGGACTAAAGTGAATGGATTAAAACTAGAGATGGGTCGATTCAGGCTGCAGCAGCAGCCTAATGTTCAAAATCTCAAGTGAACATGAGCCACTGCACCAGCAGTCACAAGCCACCTTGTATCTTCTAAAAGCAACCTGCATTTTTTTTTTCATTTTTAACAGGATTAAGGGGTTTTGTTTATTTATTTGGTTTTAAGGAAGTAACTTTGTATCTATTTAGTAAGTTTATTTACTATCCACCTGAGGAACCTGAACATACAGAAATCTACAGGACTTGACGAGATGCATCCCAAAGTCCCGAGAAGCTGAAAGGGTTGGGGTCGTTCAGCCTGCAGAAGAAAAGGCTCGGGAGAAACCTTAGAGCAGCCTTCTCAGATCTAAAGGGGGCCTACAGGAAAGATGGGGGTGAACTTTTTAGCAGGGCCTGTTGCAACGGGACAAGGGGTAATGGTTTTAAACTAAAAAGGGAAGTTTTAGACTAGATATAAGGAAGAAATGTTTTACACTGGGGGTGGTGAAACACTGGCAGAGGTTGCCCAGAGGGGTGGGAGATGCCCCATCCCTGGAAACACTCAAGGCCAGGCTGGATGGGGCTCTGAGCAACCCAATCTAGTTGAAGATGTCCCTGCTCATTGCAGGCGGTTGGACTAGGTGACCTTTAAAGGTCCCTTCCAACCCAAACTATTCTATGATTCTTTTTTCCATTTTGATTTGGCTTTCACAGGTCTGTCTTCGCTTATGAGAATGACATTTTATTTGTCCTTTTTATGAGGTTTTAAATTTAAAGCTCTTTCACATTTTTAATCAACTGTCCATATTCATTTCCTCTGCAATTTAGACAAAGTTTACTTGTATCAGTTTCTCGAGCTATATTCCCCTTTGCTGAATAATGCTCAAACATACTCATTTCCTCATGATGGATTATTTTAATTAGATTCTGCTCCTTTTGAAGTATATGTCTTCTCTGGATGCTTTCCATCTCTTTTGGAGTTTCACCTTTTGCTTTGCCTTGCCAGGGCTCAGCGCTGCTTTCTCTCCAACCCAGCTCTCTGCAAGAGCACGCAGGAGCACTTGGAGTATCTTCCTATCAACGAATTTTCAGTTTAGCACAACATACTGGTCTATCTGGTTTTGCTGCTGAATCTTTAGCTGCAATCTAAACTGGTTTAGATGGTTAGTAAAACATTAAAGACCAAAGGGAAGAAAATATTTAAATCCAGAGTGATGCAAAGACATTCTTTATTTTTAAGAGTGCCTAATACAAACTGTGTGCTTTCCAAATCTGATGAAAGCCTGCCTAAAAAGAAGCCTTAACCATAAGCAGTAAGGAGCCCCAGTGCTCAGCAGCCTCATGGTGCAGTTTTCATGCCCAACAGTTTGCAGTCATTGAAACATCCACCAAGCAATGTCCACGGAAACTTCCATGAGGTGCTCGGCAGTTTTTGAAAAAGATCAAGACACTCATTTCAGTCCCTCGTTTGTTATTAATTTCCAAAGGCATTTTGAAACATGCACAACTTTATCCAAACAACTTTCCGGCAAAGATGTAATATTAGTAAGCACTTTACTAGCACGTCCAAGAGTTTGCTCATAAACTTCCTGGGAAGAAAGAAGCAAACCACAGCCACCACTCCAAGGAACTGCCTTTGTGAGAAGAGATGGAAATAAAAGTGTGGGGAGGGGGAAGATCCTTGCATTGTCTGACATTTCATGGTCATGGTGTAACCAGGCAGACAATTCCCACGAGAAAAGTCTACAAAGAAATACCAACTGGCTAAACCTATATTTAAAAATTTCCTATTATACAGTTGCCACATTTAGCCTAGACGGTACATGAGCACAACTGGGATTTGTAGGATTAAAACCGACTGTACTACCCCAGTTTGATGCATCTTAAATCATCGTGCTTCCAGCGGGTAGATAGTCAAGTGCTTTTTGGAAACCCTTGTCTTTTCTTTGCATTAACAACCACAAATCCAAGATCCCCAATTCTTCCATCATTTTTTAAATTCCTAACTGTCTGCACTTCCTAAACCCCTAAGCAAACGTTGCCTTTTGATGAGCCCATCTGCATGAAACAGTAACATCTTTTGTTGACAAGCGACGTACTTTGTCAATATAAGGGCAGGGAAAGAATGGACCAGACCCATTTCTGGGCCTTCAGCTAAGTTGCAGAAGTAATTCCAGCTGACAAGCACTAATATGCTAAACTAGGCTATCTCCTGTTTAATTAAGTTTATGAAAACCGTCATCATTTTGCACATCTTGAAGAACTGGGTACATTTCTGGGGTACTGAAGGGCCAAGGTACCAGAAATCAAAAAAATGCCTAAATGAAATGAAATCTGTGGATATGAACTCTGTTTCCATGGCTTTTCCATGCTGCATTTTCCCCACTTCATCTCAGTTTGATTTTTAGCCATTATCTTATTGCTATAATGAAAATATTAACATTCCCATTAACCACAAGTAAATACATTTTAGCAGTTCAAAACAATGAATCTGAGACACAAATCACTCCAGCCCTGCCAGCCTCGTAGAGTCATTCAGTCTCAGCAACAAAAGGTTTCAATCAGATAGCCTAAACTTTTGTCCATCAGATTTAAATTTGTCCTGAAATGCAAGACAGACTTTCCTCCTTCCCCTCCTTACAGAGCCAAAAAGCACAGAAACCGAGAAAATTAAAACCTGCTGCATTATTCTGCAACATGCTACAAAATGTAATAAAAAGCCAAATGTCTCTTTGCCCTCCTCTCCTCATCAAGATGAATTATTTTTTTTAAACAGTCATGTAGTTGCAACTCTGCCTACATCTCCAAAAGCTAAACAATTATGCCACAATAGGGGTATTTTGTTCACTCAGAAAAAAAATCATCTAATGAAAAACTATGTTGGTGGTTGAATCCATTTCCTTTAGGAGGAGTTGGCTGTAATCTCAGTGGGACTTGTGGTTTCAGCTATTCATACTGCTCATAGCAGTTTCTGTTTTTTCTCAAAGCAATGTAACCCAGCAACACAGAAAAAGCTGTGATTAACTTCTTCTGAGATACAAGATGTCACGGCAATGCAAGTCGCCTCGTTGCTGAAGAGAATCATAAATCTTTATCGCTCTGTCTTTACTTGCACAGCCGTCTTACATCCCAGGTGGAGTCTAAAGAGCAGTTGGGAGTCTCTGAAATTTTCTCTTTTACCCCAGAACAAGTTGCCTGTGGACTCATAACTCTCAGACCAGAGAGCATCCTTCAGAGTGGCAACAAACTGCATCTCTTGGACACTAATCGATAGCTCTGGTTCCTTGCCAACCACAAGAGAGCTTTAAAATTAACAAGCATTATATTAGCTGACTTTACCTAATAAATAGCTATCAACTGTCTACACACAGAGAAAACATTTCCTTTTATTTCTATGCAAATGTCCGTATGTGGTGGAATGAAACTGGAAGGGAACATCTGTGCCTCAAAATCTTAAATAAATTATATACTTTTTAAAAAATGCACTAAAGATCTGATGTCAATCCCAAGAAATTAAAAAAAAAAAAAACAACCACAAACTTTAAACAAACAAACAAAAACCAACTAAGGGGAATAATAAGAATAGTATTAAGGGAAAAGAAAACCAAAACTCTTTCCCCATATAACTCATATGAGGCACCCCAACCTCACCCTGACCTCTGAAATACAACAGCTATACAGTATTTAGGCTCTGTTATCTGAGACACAGAATAATTCATAATTAATAGCTTAAAAAAAAAATAAGACCCAGCTGGCTGCCCCACCAACACACGGATCTTGGGACAAATTCTCGGTTCGCGCTGCCGAGCCCGCCTCTGCTGTCCAAACCAGTTTGGGATCTGGTCTGTCACGCAGCCAGGCTGTGGAGAGCTCACCAAAGAGCTGAAGGGCAGCCAGCATCTCGGCAATCCAGCAGATTTTAGACCCAACCGAGCCACCGGCCAGACTCCTGCCCCGGCACGGCTGCTCCATCGCTGTTCTCCAGCCCTGGCAGCCACGGTCTGGATGGTGTTCTGGGACCAGCACCAGCCTTCCTCTATCCAAGCACTTAACTGATGAATACACTGATGCAGCCACTTCTTTATGCTGTAGGAGATATTATTTTATTTTAATGACAGGTTCTATTATTTCCTGTGTATATTAAAATTGGCCTTTCAGCTCTTCCATTAATTCCCCAAGTCAGAGATGAACTCTGAGTGACACTAAGAAGCCCTACTTTGAGATCAGGGCATCTCTCTGACAAGGCATTTGACGTGGCCTCTTTTCATGTCTCTGGGCAATTTTTTCCCCCCTTGCTGCAGTCCTTGAACTCAGAGTTTCCAAACTGCTCCCCAGCAGCAGTTATTTATTATTGTTCTGTCCTACAATGTCATCTCCCAAGCACCCAGGTGCTGCTGAAGAAAGAAAAAGGCCATTCCCTCCTATCAAGAGCTACAAGATATCTTGAGAAACACCAGTGAAGGATAAGCAGATGGGCACAAGATGAAAGCAAAGCAATCCTAGGGATGAAAAGCATGACTTTTATGTTTTGCAAAGTTGACCAGGTGGGGTTTTTTGTCATTTGTTGTTTGTTTGGTTTTTTTTAATTAAAAATAAATAAAAATCAAATCAGAAGACAAGAATAAACTTATCCCAACCAAAGTAGCATTGAAGAAGAATCATCACCATCAAGAGTAAAACGCACTGGTTGCCTGCTGCTTGCCCAGACGCACGCAGTGGGTCTGGATTTCTGACCAGGAATCACAATATTTGTGCCCGCATCTCCCCAGATTTCCCCCTTCCCTGCACAGCCACAGAACCTGCCCCTGCTGAAATGACGCCAGCCGAGCAGAAAAGAGAAAACAAACTCAAACTGGGCACCTCCAAAGACATACGGGAACGGGGTGTCTTTATTCCCCCACGCTCTTCTGTTTGGGAAGCAATCCTTCAGGAACCGGCTATCAGCTCTTAATGACTAGTTTTGTTACTCACAGGCCCCACAATGAAACAGGGGGTGGCTGAGGTTACCACGCTGTGGTAATAATCAAATTTAAGGGGATTATAATCATTATAGGCTAATCAGGGTAGAATTATATATTTTTAATTAGCAGCTGCTGTGTGGTTAAGGCACTAGAATCCCCCAGCTGTTTGCTGGTAAGTGCAACCAACAGTATCCTATTTGAAGTGCAAACTACATACTTTTACATGGAAAATATATTAAGGAAATTTAAAAATTGCCTTTAAAAATACTATATACTGTAAAGCCTCATTACAGATCATTCTTTTTGCTTTCAGCATTGGAAAGATTTTTATTTTTTTTGTAAACCCATAAATTCTTGCATTTAATCTTATACTGAACGTAAGCCAAATATAAAAAGGGAATCATTTACAATACATTGTGTATATTGTTACTTCAAACCACATAGTAGTTACCCGTAAATCCTCCAGCATTTGGTATAAACACACAGTGTTTGTCTACTCATTGTAAGTCTAGAAAAGGACATATTTCTGCAGAGCCTTAAGAGGTATTCACTGCATGAATAATAGAGACCGAATAAAACTTGTCATTTGGATTTTCTTGTAACAACACACTTTAATCCAAGATTCCCAAGTAGAGAAACAGATCTCCACGGTTTCTGTAACCACCCCTGCTCACACTGTTGTATTTTTAAATTATTCTTCAGCTGCATTTTAACTGAGAACCTTTCTACGTTATCGCAGAGAGACTCCAACAGGCACCGGCCCCCAGAGATCTTGCTTTGTTTAAAAATAAAGCAAACCCAACAGCCAGTTCATCTGGAAAAAAGCTGGTTGTGTTGAAGAGTGTTCAATTATAAGGAGGCTGATCAGAACCTGCAGATGCTTGCCAAGAAGAATTGCTCTCTAAGCACCCAAATTTGGCAGAAGTCTACAAAAAAAAAAAAACCCACCAAAAATAAACAAACAAAAAACCCAAAAAAACCCCAACCAAACAAAAAACCAACAGCAAAGCAGTTGGTCTAGTCTTCGAAAATGTTCTTCAAGTTCCTGGTGCTATACCAGCCACCTCCTCCACAGCCCAATGGCACTGTGACATTTTGGTCTAACACAGGGTAGTAGAACTGCATCTGAGCACAGCCAGGCCCCTGGTTCCCATCGTATCCCAACTCTGTTAACCGGTCCCTTCCACGAATGAAAACACCAAATAGCACATGCTGGTTGGGAACCTCCCGCAAACCCTTCCCACTCACCCTAAAGTCACGTTATCAGAAGTTAAATCAACTGAGAAGATGAGAAGACTCACAAGGATCATTAACAATTACCAAGACGTAGGTTAGCATGATACTGCTGAGCGCCCACAAGTTTTTTTTGCCCTCTGCGTCACCTTATTTTGACCAGACCACGTCCACCATGCAAGCGTGGGCTGTCTCCTGGACATGCTCCCTGGGACAGAGAGACTTTCTCCAAGGTCACAACAGCTCCCCTGCCCATGTCCAAGGAAAACTTGTCGTAGATAGGTTAAAATGCAGAATTCGTCTCTTCAGTTACTATTTGAGGGTATGCCTTTAGGTATGTCTACAAGGTGCAGGAAAGGGCTAAGCAGCTACCTTCAAATTCACAGCCCTCACAGAGGGGAGGGCTTCGGCCAGGGCAGCCGATGACCAGGTTGGCGAGGCGATGAGCACTTCTCCGAGAGGAGGTGGCCCCGCTCCGGATGGCCTGTTTCTGGGTCTACTGCTTCCCCACCCTGTGGTGGTCGGACCCTGCCAGGGATGCTCTGCCTGGCGCAGGCTCTCTGAGCCTTGTCCTGCACAAAAAGGGTGACACCTCCCCGCCTCCGCATCCAGTGAGCATTTGTACCTCCTCCGACGTGTCTCTCGCTGCCGACCAGGTACAGATTTTATTACTGCATAAGACAAATGTCCTTAGATTCAGCTATTTCTGATAAAACCATTTCCTCTGAAATAGCCGCAATACAATCTAGACTGCATAGCAGCTGTTAACAGAAACTGCTATTTCTAAGAGTTTTCGCGCACTAAGCAGTCCTGAATAACGTCCTCTGCCATCCCTGGGGACTTTGACTAACAGTCAGCAGAAGACAACTCAGAAAACCCAACAGCAATTATTTGACTTAAAGATCAAATACCCTTCTGTTGACTCAGACTAACAGAGCTAGCCCCAGGAAAAAAAAAAAAAAAAAAAAAAAAGAAATGGGCCTCCCTGAAAAGCTGAGTGTTCTTGGATAAATCATCTGGTCTTGCAAATGGGTGCTGCTGCCAAGGGTCTCCTCACCAACACCACCCAAAACTGTGTGAGTGTTCTTGATAGCTTCAGACAAGGGTTACCAGTGATGGGAGCTGTACAGGACAAACTCTTCTCTTTCCACTCCAAACCACAACATACCCTCAAAACAAGTGCAAAATATATTCAGGGGACGAAGGGTCTTAAAAAGACAGCTGTTACACCCGAAATATTAGCATCACAAACATGTCTCTTTCAAGTCACAAGGACAAGAGCCATCACTGAAGACATCAACTCTGACAAGAAGAGATGTGCACGGAAATAAAAGGCTTCCGCAGAGACGAGGCACTGAGCTGCTCCCAGGCAGGCAAATAATGGACTAAATTAATTGCCTGTAGCATGACATAGCTGCAAAATCCTAGAGGTTTTGACTGCTTTGCAGCATCTTCCTTTCAACTCTACCCCATGCTGGGACTTTAGTCTGCAGGGCTGTAATGGTACTATCAGCAATGTTAGAGGCGAGATTAAAAATAAACACGGGACAAGAAAAATGCAAAGCTCCTCCTCCCTGCGAGGTCTGGAGGGAATTTCCTGAGTCAGTCAGACAGCTCGATCACTTGTTTACTTGTTACTAAGTATGAATTTTCACAGCAGCGTGTGTGGTTTTCACTGAAGTTTCCAAGTTAAAATCAACAGGGCTGTAATGTCGTAACAAAAGTAAACATCACTAACCCTCTCTTTAGAGATGGGATCCTTGCTGCATCCCTGCCCGTGCTGCACACTGCATTTCCAGGGCAAATAGTGCACTTCCAAGACAAACATGAAAGTACTGGGGGCAAAGACGGTCCCTCGAGTCACGGGATGAAGGACACGAGGTCGCATAGTAACCTGCAATGAGTCCAGCATCTTACTTGATGCAGTAAATCTATTTAGCCCCGGATAAAGAAGCTGTCACACGATGTTCAGAAGAGCTGGAAGGTTTGTCCCTCTTCAAAGCACCTCTCCAAAGGTCCTCCCAAGCGCTAAGAGGCATTTTGGGGGAAGGAGAGGTTGGCTCTTCTCCCTGTGGCACCCATGGAGGATACAGCTGCAGAGCAGCAGCCACAACAACTGACTTCAGAGCTATATAAAAAGCTGGCACAAAGGTTTGTTTATGAAGAGCTAAAAATTAAGTTTGACATTAAAATAGTGCAGTCACCAGTAACGTCTCAGAGGGTCACATTCTTCTTCCATCTCTGCCTCCTCCCCTTCTGGGACCTCCTCTTTGCCCAGCAGCTTTCCCAAAACAGTCTGCAAACGCGGCAGAAATTCCCCCCGAGGGAGGCAGGCAGAAATCCATGCCTGAGGAGTTGAAGGAATATGCTCAGGAAGGGATGCTCAGCACTTCCTACAGCACGAGACATTTTTTTCAAGAAGGAGACTGCAGCAGAGACCATTCCATTTGCAGCAATTTGGTACATCTGATCAGTATTTCATGAAAATTTTAGGAGGTGACTGCAGGTTCACGGTGCTGTCAAAGAGAAGCACTCACCTTCCCATTTCATGGTACGCAACCCTCCACGTAGCTCTCCTTGCTCACCTCCCCTACCCCTTGAGCACACACCAGGGGAAAAATATAAGATTTCAAGCTTTGCAAACCTCCAGCCTAAACCAACATCCTGTAAAACTATGAGTTAAAGGCAGGAACACTTCACTTCCAAACCGCAAAGGCTGTAATGAGTGTGGGTTTAATTGGCTGGTACAAGAGCTGCACAGCCAGAATCAGCAGCTGGCAATGGAATCAGCCCTTCTGCGCTGCACATTGCTAAACTTTTGCCCTTGTCTGCAATGTGGTCTCTCACAGAAGTAATACAGCACCCATAAAAAGAATTACAAAAGTATCTAAGAAAAATAAAGTGTTAGCCCAAAACTGGCAATACGCTAAGTTTCTTCCCCAAAAGTTTATAGCTGGTCTATCCCTGAACCTATAGTGATGAATTTCTACTATGCGCATATATATAAAAAATATCCTCCATAAGAAACCTGTATATTTCAGGTATCACTTAATCTGGCCCTTCAGAGCTACCCATTTCAACAGCCTCGGTACATACTTAAAAATCTCATTATCTAGAATTAGAAATGAAGTTCTTTGAAAAATCAGTCCCAAATGACAGAAGTCTCTGCCGAGCAACTACAGCACATCTTCTTGCTTCTTTTATTTAACAGTTATTCACACGCACGCCCAACTTCTCTTTTACAGGTTTACGAAGCACACAGCAAATTCTGTGATAGTTTGTATCTAACTTCAGAATATTTGAAGAAAAGCCAGATTAGTACGGAGCAGGATTTTACAGCAAAGCCTTCCTTTCATCTGGTGCAAAAAGCTTTGAGTCTCATAAAGCCGATGTAGTAAACTTTCAAGCCAAGGTGTTTCACAGAGCTAGCAGGGGGGCGTTGCTATCACTGGATAGACTTAATGAAAGCTTTACAGTTTACATGCTACTTAAAACCACCTTGTTCCTGAATGAAGAAATGTACACCGGGCAGGGTAATAATACATAAATAACAGTACAACCCAAAACCACACCAACAAGAACTTAAGGCGATATGTGTATGCATCCTTCATTTCAAAAAGCCAGGCTGACCTAAATAAAGGTAGTACACATGAGAAAAAGCAAGGCAATAACGTGCTGCAAGCAGTCGGGGAATTGCTGCTATTCGGCCTCTTCCCACCGCGAAGCGCCGGCCGCCGTGCTCAGCCCGCACCAGGCGGCTTCTGTCTTGGCCACGGCAAAGCTCAAGCCAGAAACTCACATTGCCACGAGGAGTGCGGCGCTCGAGACGAAATGCAGAGCGGAATTTAAACTCCTCAGTTAGTTTAGTTGAAGACCGCAGGCGCACAGCCCATGCCTTTCTGTTTTTACCTGCATAACTTTATTTTAAATTGCGTCTTGTCCTCAGGGCTCCGTATTCAAGAAGTTGCTCATACAACGAATCTAGAGTCAGGAGGTTTGGACGTGTCAAGACAAATCCCACCAAATGTAAATGGGTATAATATACAGATTTACGCTTGCTTACATGGCACTAGGAACGGAGAGGCCGTAACTCAGACTGCCGTGCAGGCTCCCGACAATAGTGATGATAAGCATTGCTTTTTTAAGGCTGAAAGGAGTTTCTGGGGAAGGAAGATAAATCAAAACGTGGCATCTTTGAAAGGGAAGCAATGCAGGAGCTAAGCCCCAGCGGCTCCACAAAGACCCATTTCTCCCCAGGAAAACAGGCTTTGGTGTTCTTCAGTACTTAAGTTTTGTAACAGTTTTTATTCCAGTTAAAATTGCATGAGTGTTCATTAATTTTAATGTTGTGTGCTTTGCCATACCCATACCTAGGAATGCACTGAACCCTACGAGCAGAGGGACTCATCCCTGCTCGCACAACCCCGCACCCTCCATCCATCTCCTGCCCAGAAATGGGCCGTAGCAGGACGCTGCCTCCGCTGCCATTAGACCTGACCTTGCAAACACCCACCAGCAGCCCCCAGCATCACTCGCCCCGCCAAAGCCACTGCTGCCACAGCCCCAGCAGGGACAGCAAGCGAAGCGGGACGGGGCCCCTTCCAAATACCGAGGCAGAGACAGACCAAGCGTCCGCCCTCTCCGCTTGCACAGCCTCACACAGAATTTGGGTCTGTATTCTTTAAAAAGAAGACATTTCCCCCCCTCAAAAAAAAAAAAAAAAAAGAAAAACGCAAACAATATCTTGCTGGTATGTCAATTATTAAATATGCTGCTGCTCAGGTACCCACACCCATGTGCTCGATTTGCATTTTAAAGGCATTTACTCCTACATTTCGGTGCATTCTCTTGACCTGAGATATTAAATAAACCAAAAGCATTGAGGTCACTTCCCTCCATCCAAGTAACGAGGGGTTTTATTAGCTCACCTCCGGTGGAATATTAACTAACGCCAATGTTTTGCTGGGAAGAGACTGCACTTAACCTGGATTGCTATTGGAGAGCAGGAAAGAAAAAAGGTCTTCAGAGCAAACATGGCATCATTATTAAAGGAATGGGTTAATTATCAACCAGAGGCATGAAACTGTGGGAATACAACAGCAACCCAGTCCTGCTTGTGAGGATGCTGGCTGTTGGACAAGCAGAAAATGATCTAAATATGTTGCAAGAGGAAAGGGACTAAAACCCTCCCTTTCTTACAAAAAGAAAGAAGTTGGTTTTGCAGTAAGTGTCTGCGGGCTATTTGCGGTGCGCTGATTTTTCTCTGCCAGAGATGCAACAGCCAGCAAGGCAGGTTTAACATCCATTAAAAAAATATTTTCTGCCTGATATCAGGGAGCTCTGCAGGGTTCAGAAATGGATCAGACATTTCTTCACATAACGAGAATAGCCAAAGGCAGCTTTTGATATCCCACAAAAGGCAACAAAGACCACAAACAAGGTATATAAAGCCTCCATGCTTCCAGGCATAAACTGCCTTCTGCCTACAAGAGATGAGGACACTCTCCCAGGGACGGGTTATTCTTACCAGCAGGTGCCAGTTTCTAGCGCTACCTTCTAAAACAAATTGTATTAACCAGTATCTGCAACAGGAGGAAAGCAGCTGAGAGGAAAAGCTCACCTGGATCTGCTGCAACACATCCTACACCAAAGAAAATGATTTCTATGAAAACAGCATCATTCTGGCACCGAGTTAATTTCCGAAACCACTCATGAGAATAAAAACAAAGCCAGATCCCAGAAAATTTGTAACTGTTACTTTTTTTAAGTACCATTTTAGAGGGAAAAAAAACACAATACTGCAACAAAATGCTAAAAGGCAGCAAAGGAATAGCTACAGAAGAAGTTAAAATACCACATCAGCCCCAGCCTGCCAAAAATGAAGGGATCGTAGCAGATAAAAGAAAAACAGTGTTACAAGAAAAGTGGGTAAAAATAGAAGTGCCAGGATGTGACATGCCTTCAAGTTATAGAAAAGCATCTGGATTGTCCTCAAATCCCCTCCTGACTGCTGTCTAACTCGGTAATCATCCCTCTTGAGCAACAGGGTTGTCTCAAGCCGAGCAATGGGGCAATGCCGACTTCTTTTCAGCTGATGCCATTTGGGGCAAAGCACCTTCCAGTCAGAGAGGGAACAATTTGTGTCCTCAGTTTCGCAGGCTTGGGTGCAGCCCAAATCCTGCCTTTCGGCCAAGTTCAGAGGGCACTGGCAGACACACACACGACCTTCTGCTCATGGCCACGGGGAAGGACCCATCTTTGGCCAGGGGAGCTTCAGCAGGGCCACCTAAAGCAGCTCTGCAAACTAATGCGCTGATGCGACTCATTTCAGGTGGAAGGAAGAGCACAGAAAGCCTCATCTCAGCCTGTTAAGGTTCCAGAAATATAATTTCCACCTTATTTTTGGAGCCTGCCACTTACTGAGCATTGCTAAGGAGACCCACTTCTCTTCTGCACCCTCTTCTTTCACAAGCCCAAGTGCAAGGCTTGGCAATACTCCCTCACAGGATACATACCAAACAGCGTCCTGCTCCCTGTACGGTCATTTGAGCACAATGATAACTTGAAATCTTTTTTTTTTTTTTTTTTAAAGAGAAAAAAGCCTCTTCAATGGAGCAATTTTTACTCTTACAGCAGTTATAGCCAACTGCAGGGCTCTGCATCTGGTGCCTGCCCGTGTATCTCCTTCCGCTAAGGTGACAGCTACAGAGGAGTAGTTGAAAACGTTTAAGCAAAAGATGGTTTGTCATTTTGTGAAGCGTTAACACTGCTCAACGTTTTTCAAGGACGTTACAACAACTCGGCCGTGGATGCAGACTTTCCAGCTTAAATTATGGATTTCATAATGCTCTGAACATTACTTCTGAAAAAGCAAACACCTCGGAGCGTTCCTCCTCTGCTCTCACTGTGGTGCCCAAAGCCTGAACTAGGGAGATATTTGACTTTTCATGTCTAAGCTAAGGCAGTGGTGGGGAAATCCCCATTCAATAGAAAGTTGAGGAAAACCAACCCGAGCAGCTGAGTGTGAAAATTGCATGAAGTCCAAAGCCATCGAGTGTGAGCCTTAGGACAGAGAAACAGTCAGGCAAGTGCATAAATGCCTTCCACGTGTTCTGGATGGAAAGAAACTGAATTTTTTAAAGACTAACATGGAAACTGCTTTAAGCAATTTGTCATTTTCAATAGAGGTTCTGCAGTGAAAGAGAGATTTCGACAAGTTAAACAACTTCCTACCGGAGTGGCTGCATGCAATGTTTAAACTACCTCTTGCAGTCTTCTTAGAAAAGGAATATTTCTAATTTTGCCATTCAGGAAGACTTTGAAATGTCACTGACATTTGATTTGACCAGTCAAGAGGAAACGCGGAGTTGAGAGAAGGGGAAAACAATGCAAATACCACTCTGTATTTTTTAACTTGGTTTCAGGCAGCTGCAATGTGCACATTGCTTATCTACCTCCAAGAGGGGGGAACTTCAGACATATTTTCTGCAAACATTACAACTTAAAGCTCACCTGGATATTACAAGGCATCAATGTGAAATATCGTCTGAAAGAGCTGAGCCTGAGAGCATCGTTTGCTAAACTTGAGCTAGAAACAATGTTTTCTAGCTCAAGTCCTCTGAACATGATCCACTGCAATGCATAATAATGCCGAGGTCTTTTCTACATCAGGGACTTTGAGGAAAAATAAATACGCAATAAATATTCCCCACTGCTTCTGCCACCGGTTCAGACAGCTATCAGCATTCAGCAGTGCTGCTGCTGTGTCCGAGTACGTGAAAGCTCTGTCCTTCAGAGGCCTTGATGAAGTTTTGTTCATCAGTTGGTGATGCTAACGGGAAGGCTTTGCCCATCTGGGAGCTCAGGGAGGCGCGGGCTCTGCCTGACCCGGCCCACAGGTTGCTGGGAAGATGCTCGAGGTTTATAAAAGCAGAGCAACAGGAGCAGGACAGCAGCAAAAAAAATCAGCTGCGTGAATATTGTTTGTAAATCTGCAATCAATACCGGAAAAGAGGAACACCAGTTTTAATTAAAGTCTGTAAAAGTACTAAAATAAATAAAATCATATTAGGAAAAAATTTTTTACACTGGAAGGGTTATCAAGCATTGGAACAGGCTGCCCAGGGAAGTGGTTGAGGCACCATCCCTGGAGGTATTTAAAGGATGGGTAGACATAGCGCTTAAAGGTACGGTTTAAATTAGTGATGGTTTTTGTCAGTCAGGCTGATGGTTGGACTAGATGATCTGAAAGGTCCCTTCCAACCTAGGCAATTCTATGAGTCTAAAGAAGTCCCTAAATTTTTAAAGAAAAATTTTCAATCTTCCTGGTGAGCACAGAGCCCTGAACCTGCCAGGCGGGAGGTGCTGCAGGCAGCAGAAACGCTCTTTGTCAGAAATCAACCAACAAATTGTATCCAGCACCTCCCGAAACGGGCTCCAGCCGGGCAGCTGATGTAACCTTCCCTGCCAACTCAATTGCACCATGGAAAAACACATGTAGTCCCAGCCAGGGGCAAGATCCCATCCGGGCAGCTACTGCTTCCGCAGACGCTGTACAGAATGAGAGAATACCAAAAATAAAAATTAACTGCGACGAGCCCGTTTGGCAGCCAGGGGTTTCCTTGTTTTCCCCAGCATCCTCAGGGGAGAGCAGGCAGCACCGTTACAGTAAGATGCAACGAGAACTCACCCACTCGGGCTCAGGACTCACACCGACGCAGAGCACGGCAGCCTCAGAGCAGGGCACAGATAACCGGGCCGAGTTACGCGCCAGCGATGCTAAATCAATTTTAAATAGATTTTGGTTAATCCACTGCAACCTTTTAACAGCGATGAGCTCTTCAGGATTGTGACAACTTGCCCAGCTTTTAGGCAAACAGCAATTTCCACACTGGTTTAGGCAAGCCTCAGCACTGATTATAGCATCTTCTACATACAGACAGAAAAAGCCCTCTGCAACGTGTTACGTTAGCACATGCTTAAATTTAAGCGCTCTCATTTTTACTGGGGCTTTTCTCATGTCTAACAGCTTCAGCAGATCCAAATTTATACACTAAATGCTTACCAGTCTGTGATGTGACCAAGATATCCTATCCCGGATCAGAACTACTTAAAAAAAAAAAAAAAAGAAAAAGCTGTATTTAGCTCCTGGAAAAACTGATATGTGTGTATTTCCAGCATCAACTAATACAACTGGAAAATTGGCAACAGAAAACAAAAATAAATGGAAAAGCCACCTTGGATAGTGTTTAGGCCATCTCTTCTACAGATAAAAATTTCAGCCTTTGACACGTTTTACAAGCACACAGTAAAAAACCTATAGGGTATTTTAAATGGAAACACTGTCATGGCAAACCTCCACCGGAGCAGGACAGCCTGGCAATGCTGAAGGGAGCTCCTCCACCTGAAGCAATTTATCCATTTCCACCGTTTTAATGTGGATCTGGGAAGCAGCAGAGCCCCAGAGCACAGCAATGGGGAGCGGAGAGTTGTGGGTCCATGACCTCGCCACAAGCATCCCGACCGAGTCACAGCCTTTGTGCTTGGCTTCCCCACTCCAGACATCACTTGGGGTCTTTTTAGCCTTCACTCTCCTTCTCCTGCAACGCATCCAGGCAGGGACAGCTCTCTGTGCACTGCCTGGCACGAGAGGGACCCAAACTTCATCAGGCTTGGAAGATTACCATCGTGCATCCAAGTATTTACTACTTCTCCCACCCTCATAAAGGAATGACCTTCTGTTAAAGGGTAACTCTGTAATGAGGGACCTAAATGCCACTTTATTGCCTTTAAAATGCCAGAAACCCGTGTGCATGGCGAAACTGGGCACCTTTCCGAGATAATGTTTATAGTTGTGGTCTAGCTTTCCCTCCTGCACTCTTGAAATGACTCACAGGGACCAAAGGTCTAGAGACAGCAGCGTTTGTCAGGAACAGAGAATCTGGATCTTCAGCAGCCACATCACATAACCCACTTAGAAAGCGAGGGAGGTCTCATGAACAAGCCGTCTTTCAAAACCAACATGTTCCTGCAGATGATTTACAGGACAAGTATCGCCGAAACGCTTTCACCACGGGAACACCACAGAAACGAATTTAAATGTTTTTACAGGATGAGAGGCTGCCCATGCATCTCGTGATGAGGTAATGGGCATGAGAATGCTTCTTGGCCATAACGGTGGTGGTTTCATACTCTTCCTTTTCAGCTTTCAAAAAGCTGTGCCAACAACAAATTTTGCCACTTGCGATGGAATCTATGGCACTGGCTGTTTAACAGCTTGAGCTGCTGAGTCATGGGACTAGTTTCCATTAAAAAAGGGGGGGGGGGGGAAAAAAGAGAGAGAGAGAGACAAGAAGAAAAGATTCTGGAACTCTTCACCGAAGCAGCATTTGAAAATATGAATACTAAGTGCAAAAATTAAATATATATATTCATACATACACACCAGTCACATGTTCTAACAGCCTCACTCAAGCCTTCAAACAATTTTGATAGGTGACAGACAATATTTTCACAAGCTCCTCCTCTAAGGCTGGGTGCGGGCTGTGTATAGATATAAAACTTTCCCCTGTACGTAACCTCCCCCAGGAGCCAACCCTTGGACCAGCACAGCCCTGGTGTCCTCAACGCCCCATCTGGATTTTGCCCGCAGCCGTTGTGCACCTCCCTAGAAAGCCAGAGACAGACGGTTATTGGGGTTTAATTGCCTCGCTCCGCGTGCGGCAAACAAAGCTTCCTGCCACATGAAGGATTTATATAGACTATGGTTAAATTCAGATAAAAATACCTCCATGTGAAATTAGGTCAACCATTTCAGCCTGTCCATACATCTTCATCTAAAACAAACAAAAACAAAAAACAAATCCAAAAAAAACACACCAGAAAGAAAAAGAAAATGGGGCAATACACCTATGGTAAATGTAGAGAAGTATTTGTCAGCTCAGATCTCCATTTGGAAACAGTCTGATTAATAACAGCAGATAGTAGGTGACAGGGAGGACTCCATAGCACATACAAACTATAAAAAAGTTGACAAAACACTATATACCATTGCTAAGCAAGTTTGGTATTTGCACGTAAAATAAACACACAAAGTTTGCTGGGGTACGGGCAAAAAGCAATCTAAAAACAACCAAAAAAGCCATCCCTCCCAATAAACAAACACCTTACTGATTTTCTTCAAACCCAACTGAACGGGTGACCCTCGGAGTGCCCCGCTGTGAACCCGGCGGAGCCCCCGGCCCTGCTCACGCAGACAGGCTGCTGCTGCTCCTCCCCGCCACAACCCGCGCACATTAAGAAGATATTCTATATTAGTCACTTCATTGTTTAAGGAAAAAATGCATACCAGGGAAAGCAGAAGGACATGATTCTTTGTTTTGCATCAGACTAATCCCTCTTTCGCCCTTAGGGCAGGGAGAGAACAAAGCCTGGGCTGTACCGGGGGCTGCCAAAGCCCCATCAGGGTCCTGTCCCGCAGCGCTTTCCCCAAGTCCCAGCCCTGCAAAGGGGAGACTCAGCTTGGGAGATGACAACGTCCCCAAATTCAGTCCAAATCCAGCCAAACCACAGACTTCTCCCCAGGATCACTGAGGATCAGCTACTACATCCCCATGCTGTGCCGGGGAGCCGTGTGTCTGTTCTCCATCGACAGCCTGGAGGAGCACAAGTTATTTTAGGCACCACATCCTAACAGGATATTCAACAGCAAAGTTGCACCCTATATTATACATTGATGTAGGCATTTAGGGTTCCCAGAACAAGAAGATGTTGGTATAGACCGCTCTGTCATCAGCTGGAAAGACAGCCGCACTCCTGGCTGGTCCTGGAGAAAGCACTCAACTACCTCTGCTTTTAGAGATGGTCTCAGCACCAGTAACAAATCCAGCAAAATCCTTCCTCAACCTGGTGCTTTTCATATCTTTCACGTATCTCCCGCTGCCCATCTCTCTCCACCTCTCCTCCAGCCATCCTTGGCTTCCCGCAAGGCTCCAGTGAATTGTTTTCCAGAGCAAACTCCTGCATCCCTGCCGCTTAGATTGCTAAGTGGGAGTTCTTCACGCACCTTTGGGAAAGGAGGAGGACAGCTTGTTCCTTGCTATTTTTAAGAAAAGTCTTTTCACAGTTATCCTGCAGCCCAGGTCCTCACCTGCCCAGTTCAGCCAGTTTGGGAGGCAACTTCCCCGCTCTCGTGCATCCAAAAAAAAAAAAAAAAAATAATCTGAGACATCTGCGTCTGTCATCAGTTTGGACTAACACCCACTTAGCACAGGATCTGCGCCACTGGAATAAGAGGAGTTGAACATCAAAGTTGGCTTTTTTTTTTTTTTTTGAAAGTACACAATATCTGCACAGCTTTGTTTGTGTGGAGGGAGTGGCTGGATTTTAGGCAGCTTCTTTTTCAAAGGCTTTTTGTTAATAACTAAATGAAAACCCCAGAGTTGAGGTTTTCCCCTTAAAAAATAAGCCACTGTGATTAAGGACATGAAGAAAGAAAAGTCGGCCTCTTCCCAACCTAATTGTACTGAGGCACTGACTTCAGGGCTCCAAAATTACAGATGTATAATCCAAGACAATGAAGTCTTTAGTCAAGGATTAGCAAACCATGCAAAACTGATTCCTTATTCAAATGCCTTGCAATTGTAAGGGCATCTGTTCCACTTTGCAAGCCATCCCAAAGGCTTTGTTTGTTTTTTTTTCCTGTTCCATTATGAAGACAGGGCACTTTGCATTATTTTCACACCGTGTAATAAGTGCTATTGTTTAGTCTAATAGGGGACAGTCAATGAAAACCAATAAATATTTTTACCTTATTTTTCTTTTAACTTAGGATACAAGCCCTCTCAAATATAAAAACAGGAACTGTTCTCAGTCAAAAGCCAAGTCTGTAAAAATGTAACACAAAACGTCAGGATCTGAAGAAAAAAAAAAATACTTTGTTTCTTCAAGGTCTACTAGGGGCTGTTAAAAAAAAAAAGAAAAAAGAAAAAAAAGAAATTTATGTAGATTTAAATAATATTACTAACACAAAACAGTTCAGTACAGATGATGCCAAAGTCAGGCCTGGGGACTAGCAGAGAGTGTGGTGCCATCATTCCAGCCCGTAGCAGCGGAATAGCTCTGGAAACCATTTAAAGTGTCACAGGAGGGAGGATGGATGGAGTGTCCGACCTTTGGAAACCGAAGAGTAGATCTCAACAAAAATATCCCAGCTACCCCGAGCCACGCTGCTCCTGCTGGCGCACCTATTTGCTCTAGAAGGAAAAGCAAAAAAGAAAAATAAAGGGGAAAAAAAAAAAAAAAAGAATAATCCAAATCTGCCAACATACCAGCCCAATGTAAAAGCTGCCAAACTGCTCTGGAAACAGGCAGCCACAGCCTTCTATCAGATCAGTAGAAAACAAACTCTGGCTGATAGCCCAGGCTCGGGTTTGTTTCCCAACACCAGATTCTTGTGGAGAATCCCCCCCAAACTTAAGCCATCAAATGCGCTGAATTCGTGGACCTCTATGGGACCGCTGGCTCTGGCGGGACTCGGAGCCTCACCTGTCAAACTACCACAACAGCTCCGGCAAAGCAAGTTGTGCAAGACTGAAATACAAAGTGAGAAAACAAAATATCAAGTGCCAAGAGAGACAGAGAAAATGATGATAGCGGTGAAAATTATGTTTCTGCACGAGCTGGTCTTGCACGCTCAGCAGCGCTGTCACTCAGCGCCGAAAAGCTGCTGTTTTCTCTGTCCTGCAAGTGGTGCCGCCGGTGACAGGGTAAGGGGAGCGGACAAGATCCTCATAGATCACAGGGGGGATGACCCATCCCTGTGCCCTTGGTGAAAAAAGGTCACTTGATACTCAGTTTCTAAAAGGCAAAACCAACATTTTTTCCACAGCTGAGCTACAGAAAAAACTCTGCAGAGACACAGAGCGGGAGGATCATGAATTTTGCTGGTCCGGGAGTTGGGATGCGGAGCTGGAAGAAGGTCAGATGGGATGGAGGGGTCTGAGTGCCAGCCCTCCGAGTACCACCGACTGCTCACGGTAAGGATCCCTGCCTTCAGCTAATGTTTTCTCTCAAATTCTTCATAGTCCTCCTATAGATCCATGGCGCTTGCTCATACAGAACCAGTACTCCAGGCTTTTCACCAAGAAATTTAAGTCATTTGCAGAACACTAAGATCAAAACCCGTACGCCTTGATTTATGCGTTCCACTCAAAGTCAGGGGAAGCGTAAAAAAAAAAAACAAACCACACACCTGAAATAACTAGCAAGCATAGCTTGTGTCTGGATGAAAGGAAAGCAATGCAAATAGCAAACCTGGACAATTATTTTTAAAAACCTCAATAGAGGTCCCAAGGATCCCACCTTTGCCCACAGCTCAGACCTTGCTAATGCGAGAGAAAAAGCCCTTGACGCAGCAGCATCTTCTCCGTTTCCACACTACCTTCAAACTGAGCAACGCTGAAGTCTAACAAGTGAGGGACGTTGTTGCCCAAATCATCAGTTCATCAGTTCTGCACACCCACAAAACTGCTACTCAGAAGATCTTTACACCTTAATGTAGCCGCCCTCGGGCAAGCGTTTTCCCTGTGCATGTATATGCTGCCAAAGGAGTAGGGGTATTTCTCAGACGTCAGATAGAGAGAGAGAGAGAGATACAGAAACAGCAGAGAAAGATCCATGACCGATTACAGCCTGAACCAGAGGAAAACGACAATCCCAAACATGGGAACACAATGAGCTATTGATGGTTTGGCTTTCAAACCTGTCAAAAAGAGTTGTTAAATGTCTAACAAGATACACGCAAGATGAATCTTCCATCTCACAATAACAGGTCAATAATTCACTCATGCAAAAGTTGTAAGTCAGTTTTAAAAAACGAACCAAAACAAAACACAGGATGGTTTTAACATCTTATTTTGCAATGATGCTGAATGACTGCTCCTAATTAGACTGTAATTGTGACTTAATTGCGCTGTGATCAGACTGGCCATAAAGAGGGAGCCTGGAGTCCCATCAAAATGGGTGGAAAGATTAACCTTATTGTGGACAACATAATCCCATTTCATGCCATTGAAAGGATCATATTAATTCCTCAAAATTTTTATAACAGCAAGGATGTGGCACTCGGACTGTAACGCCCATCTCTGGGGTGCTGCCTCATGGCTCTGGAGAGGATGGATGACTGGTTTGCCACAGGCGGGATTCACTTCTAAATCCTGCCAAGTACCACACTGTAAATTCAGGCATAGTAAAGCTAAGGTCTTCCTCACAGCAGTATTTTAATACACAGACATACACATTTCACGACTACTAAATGCTGCTTTAAAGAAAGACTACAGATTTGTAGCAAAATATATTAGAAGCGATGCGAAAGAGAGATCCTGCCTTTTTTTATTTTACGTTTCAGTAGTGACCAGCCCTGCACAACGCTCAGGGTCGGCGTTGAAAACGGGCCTTTAGAAATCTAGAACGCATGAACGTCTCTCAGGTTTTTGCATGGTGAATCTTTCACTCCACTTCAAATCCACTTGGGTCCCAAAAGAATTTAGGCCAAATGGAAAAACGACTTAAGAGAATTCACTGCGCAAGTGACCGGCACTACGTGAAGACCAAAGGAAAATGCTTTTTGGAGCTCGTGCATGAAGCTGTGGAAGTAAACTCCTAGGAAAAGCAAGAGCTCGGTCTCTAAGCAGCTTTTCCCTTCTCTGGCCCAATGGAGGCAGCTGCCCGCAGGTTAAAGCTCTGCTACATCTCAGGGAGGGATTCGTGCAGCCACGCTCCCTTTGCCCCTCTGCAATGCCAGCCACCAGCATCCCTCAGCGTGGGATGTTCGGCGTAACCCACTAACAAAGCCACACTCTGCTTCCTGGTGTTTGCTAAACTACTGAACACACAGAAATTTACAGATGAAACAATGTCTTTTTTTTTTTTTTTTTTTTTTTTTTAAATGGTCTACAAAAAAAAAAAATATCCAAGACAGCAATTCCCTCACACGCTCTCTCAAGAAAGTAAAAGGAAAAGGTCCAAATACCAGCCCGGGCAAACTTTTGGAAAGAAGCTGGTTTGGTTCAGACTAGTACACGTAACCGATTTCAACATGTCATGATCTCCTCCTACAGCAAATGCCAGCCTGACATTGAAGCATTGAGCCCCTGCACCGTGTTTCAGAATTTATCTTCGGGTCAAGTTAATGTTTGAAAAGAAACAACTGCAGCTGATAGCGCTGGATAAACAGTGACTGTTTCTGTTTGGGATCACGCCTGCTCCCATTAACACTGTGTAGGGATTAAAAAAAAAAAAAACAAAAACAACAAACAAAAACCCACCTCACAGCTCACCACTCCTCCCTGCCATGAGACCATCCCAGCTGCAAAGTACTATGAAAATTATTAATTAATTATTAATTGCATAAACTGACCTCAACACCTCCTGGTTTCAAAGTGATTGGTCATTCAGAGCTTGGGATCCTGAGACTTTTTAGGGAAGTAAAGCATTGAACAGAAAACTAAAAAACAATTTAAAAATAAGCGTACAAACATAATAGCTTCGACACTTTCCCATACCAAGCATCTGGCTTGGTACAATTTGGCACAGGTCATCTAACCAAGGAAAAAAAAAATAAATAAATAAATGGCCACAATCTGAAATCTCTCTGAATGTGTCCATCTCTCACTGAGGGGGAAAGAAAACCCACACCCCTTGCCTTAAATACTTTGTTATAGGTACAGCCTTAATTCTTCCCCTGTGAAGAACAGCACGACAAACTTTTGTTCGGGATACAGAAGAAGAGTGTGCCGATTTTATTATTGATTTATCCAAGTGAGCTATTTTGGAAAACATAAAGTGTATTCAAGGAAGCCACAATATTCACAACACAGCCGAGAAATCATTGTGTTAAGGCAACGCAAGCTTTACACAAGCATACGTGACCATTGCTCCTATAATCCAATCTATTAATTCTATACTTACAGACCAAGTAATAATAAAACTGCATTTATTAACTCCATGGGAGTTAATTGCCAATTTCATCAGAATTTAGGCACAGATGTAAGATGGAAACAGTCAGTCATAAAAGCACTACATGTTAACTGAGCTTTTTTTCACACATTTGACAGTTCTGAAAGTTACTAAGATACATGGCAGCAGATTCTCCCTCTCTCTCCCCAAAAACCAGGAACTATAGTGGTGTATTTTTTTTCCTCAAGTATAATACCAAAAAAAGGAGCAATATGGAGAAAAGAAAGGAAAAGCTTCATAAAAGTTTTTTAGCTTTCCTCACTCTTTCTCACGGGGTAAGGGAAGGACCAAGAAATCCCATATGAGCAGTATTAATTACTGTTATTCCAATTAAAAGAATTCATATAGATTCCCCCTCTTTGTGCTTTGTGGGAACCTAGTCAAACTCACGACTCACAAAAGCAAGAAAAATTACTGCATGTGGGCCTGTAAGTCTTTAAACCCTAATTTAACGATAAAGGCCACGCATAGCCTATTCCACCTATGTTTCACACCCTAGTCCCTTCTTTTCCACCGCGTGCAAGGTCAGAACAGTTATTTTCTCTGTTCGTGCTTGCAGATGACTGACTTATTTATAGTAAATTTCCTGTTTTTCCAGCCTTGTAAATGTCATACAAAATACACAAGGCAATAAAACATACACATTTCCAGGCTAATATTGCCCTAGCACTTCAGCACCCGTCGATTAGGCACTGAGAACTGGGAAGAGGAGGAGAATCATAGTTAAAAATGTGTTTACAGTCTTATCTTCACACTCCTTCGCTGTCTGCTCTAGTGCTACGCACCTCCTGTTAAATGACAGTTGCCATCCCCGTAATGAGATTTTTAATCAACATAGAAGTACTGCATTTTAATTAAAACACTCTCCTTTTCTATGCTTATGATCCCGATCCACGAGGGAGTTCCCCGCTCTGCGCAGAACAGCGTGCAGATGCCAGGCTCTCATTGACAGGCACAGGGAGCTGCTTTCCAGACCACAAAAATATTTAAGGATTTTTTAAAAAATATATGTTTTTCAGTTTGACATTCCAGTCTAATAAAGCCTTAAAAAAAAAAAAAAAGGGGGGCGGGGTGGGGGCAAGGGGAGGGGAGGGAAACTACAATCCCACAGTAACCAGGGGCTTGGTTTTGACCTCTGGATGAGGACGGTCCAATGTTCGAGTGCCTGCCCTGATTCCAGGCAGGTTTTTGAACCTTTTTCTCCCAGCTTCCAGGGAGTTGGGAGAAAACCCGATCAGTGTGCCAAAACTCAGCTCTCTGCCCCTTCTTTTCACCAGATCCTGGAGCCGAGACACACTTACCACCAAATTCTGTCATTTCTGGTGTATTCCTGTGACATGTTTTTATTTATACTAAAAAGTGTTTCCAAAATAACAAAAAGTTTAATCACAAACTGCTGGGTTGGGAAGGTGCTTTTTTAAGTACCTTCCTCCATCCACCGACACTGATCACGTTGCAACATCAGAAGCTGTACTTTAACACTTCTGCTAAAACAATCACTATGCAAAAAAAAAAAAAAAAAACCCAAACAAAAAACCAACCCTGCCTAGTTTCCTCATACTTTTCTCTTTGCTTTTCTCCCCCTCCTGCCTGGGCAGGGAAACCAGCAGACTCAGTTTCCCTCCCCACTTCCCAGCAAAGCCGAGAAAACACAACAGGGAAAATACACATTTGTTTAAAGGAAACTGGTTTTGTTGGGAGTTTGACACTGTTTGCTGGAGTATTTGTACTGACTCTAGGAAATAACTAGCCACGCTTTGGTTCATCAGCTCCAGGGCGGTTTTGAGCTGACATCGCCCCAGAAAGGGGAGCAGGTGGCAGGGGAGGATTGCGCAGCACAGCTCAGCTCCTCTCCGACACCCCTTCGCTGTGATCTGCTCCGGAGGTTTGAAGGATGGCTGTGAACCAAGTGCCTGCAGCCTTTGGGCTCTGCTCATCAGCGAGGCTAGGGACAAGACTTCAGGTGATGGTCCTGCCAGCAGACCATAAATTTTGTCCTCAGCAACCAGCTAGGTTGAACCAAGTACTGAAAAAAACCACCAGCCACAGCAAAACCCTCAACTTCGGGATGCACACGCATCTGGACAACAAATAAACTTTTCTCTAAGGAATCTCTTGGGCGATCCGAAGAAAGCTTCCCTTCCTTCCTCCACTTGGAGCTGACCCAGGGGCACCTCTCCACCCCGCACACCTCTGTGTGTGTCCAGCCACAGTCCTGCTCATCCGGCCCGCCTGACCATCAGTCGCAACAGTAATAGTCTCCTTGCACTAAACGCAAGTGCTGCCCTGGAAATCACAAGCCCATTAGCCAGGCCTGTTACACTAACCTGTTGAGCAACTGTTGCGTGTACACGGATGTGAAGTAGCTTTTTTTTTTTTAAAAAAAAAAAAAAAATCTCGCATGGGAGGATTCTTCCGATCCTCTTCCCCGGCCAAACGGGAGAACTACCTGTGTGTGCCTTCAACTGTGCACTGCAGGGCTGGTTTGCTCTAGGTGAGGGCAAACAAAGAGGGGGGGGGGGGGGGGGAAAGCAAATCCGAGCTGACTTTCTGCCAGAGAGGGGAACTGCCCTGGCAGGAGGGTCACAGCTTTTCCCATCCCAAGGCAGGCAGCCCACAATCACATGCCGCACTTTTTGAACAAGACTCCAGTCATCACCCAGCAGCGCTGGAAAGGATGCTCAGCTGCTGGAGGAGGGAATTTCTCCCACATTCCCCCAGCTGCGAGTCTGCCTTGGCCGCTCCAGGGGTCAGCCCCGGCCACGGGGCTTCTCCCCCTCCCCCCCAACACCCGTGGGTGCCCACGCAGGGAGCACTGGAGGCTCTGCGGTGCCTTAGGGGAAAAGCCTCACGCAATTGCTCGCTGTGCTTAACGCAGGCCAGGAAACTGCGGGGAGACTCCGGGCCGAGTCAGGGTGAGACGGTGCCCGCGGTAAAGGTGCGCACACGAGCGCGTGCAAACGTGGGTGCACCGCCACACGCAGCGTGTGACTCCTGCGGGGTCCTGTGCCGCCCCGAAGGGCTAACGCTCGCCTCTCCCTTCTATACCGCACTCGCCCTTGGCCACCCAGCACCACGAGAGGGGTTCTGTACCACCCCGGCGGGCAGCGCGGAGCGGGTCCCCCGCGTCCCGTCCCGTCCCGTCCCTCCGCGGCCCCGCTCGCACCTTGTCGGACGGCTTTCACCACGATGGGGTCCTTGCAGCTCCGGATCACCTCCAGCACGTCGTAGAGCGGCAGCCCGGAGACGCGGACCCCCTGCACCTCCAGCAGCAGCTCCCCCTCGCTCAGCGCCGCCTCGCCGTCCCCCACCACCGCGCCCGCGTAAGGAAACTCGCCGTGCTCCGCGCCGCCGAGCAGAGCGAAGCCCAGCTGCCCGCCGGGCCCGCGGGTGAGCGAGCACTGCCGCACCCGGCTGGCCCAGTGGTTCTTCTTCTGGACGACCCGCGACATGGTGCTGCGCGGCCCTCCGCGCCCGCGGGAGCGCGGTAAGCAGGTGCGCAGGGGGCGCCGACCCGCCGCCTCATAGACCGACCCGCCGCCGGCCCCTCAGGCCATCCCCGCCGGCGCCCCGCGGGGCCCACATGGCTCCGCGCCCGCGGAGGGCGCGCGCCCGCCCCCCGCCGTCCCTCTCCCGTCTTATTTAAAAAAAAAAAAAAAAATTAAAAAAAAAAGCGCTGAAAAAGCAAATCCGGCTCTTCCTCGCCTTCCCGCGCTGCTGTTTTGTTTCGCTGCGCGGGGCGCGGAGGCAGCGCCTTTCAGGCGCTACAAAGCCCCGTTTGTTTTTGTTCCCCTCGGGTCCGTCCCGCTCCGCCGCGCTCCGCTCCGCTCCGCGCCGCCCGGCGCAGGCGCCCTGGCCCAGCCCGCCCCGCCCCGCCCCGGCCCCCGCCGCTCCCCGCGTCCCGCCCCCGGCACGGAGCGGAGCTGAGCGGCCACCCTGGGCCGGCCCCCGGCCCTCCCCGGCCCCCTCTACTCCGCGGCCGCGGTGCCGGTGCGCGCCCCGACTCTGCGCCCACGGAGAACTTTTCCAAAGGGAAAAGTCGGTGCCCGCGTGAAACCCCGCAGCGGGAATCGTTCACCTCCGGGGAGGGGCTCGGGGAGGGTTTCCCGCACACGGCTCCGCTGGGAAGTTCAGCCCCTGGAGATGCTCGTGTTGCAGGGGAAGAGGGATGGCGATCCTTTGCTTTCCCTGGAGGATTTCGAGGATTTTTCCAAGTTGCAAACCTCCAGTGCTCACCTGCACTTTCCAAGGGGTTGTTACAGGAGAGGATGCGATGAAGTTACAAGTCCTCAGGAAAAACTTGCACAAGCCCATCATTAAAATGGTATCAAAGCGCTTGCACATAAGCCTGAGTGAAAGCTACGCTCGTGTCCTTAGTTCACCACTTCTCAATATTTTAGTGCTTGAATTTGCAATGTTAATTACATTCTCACATGTTATTTTCCCCATGTAATTGTTTAGAGGCTGGACAGACCTACAGCAAGGTCTGTCCGGTGGGGAAAGGGAAGCGCATCCTTTTGTTTGCCCTTGGCTGCAACTCTTCAAAGTTACCCAGAACTGGTGCAAAACTCAAAAGGGGAAAATAAGTAAGTGCTCACATACCAGCTGTCCCTTCCAGGTCATGCTCCGTGCTTCCAAACCTGAAAGCCAGGGCTCATTTTGAGCAGTCTTATGCATGACCGAACCCCTTCCAGCAAGGAATTCAGTTGTCAGATGTGTGTGCGCCCTATTTTGCTGCTAATTAGGACTGAGAAGTTACACAGGGAACAAAGCGCCTGGGTTCCCTTCCTGCGCTGCCCCAACGCGCGCTGTGCCAGCACAGCCCGCAGAATTTTGCTGCCGTCCATATTGCACTCTTGTCTCACATCTTTCAAGCCATGCGTGTACCGAAATGATGGGCGATGCAGGAGAGCCGGCAGGCTCGGGGAGCCTGCATGCGGTAGCTGGGGATGGAGCTCAGCCTAATGTCCCCCAGTGCTGGCTGAACTGCTCAGCCGGGCTTAGCTCATAGACCTAAGAGGGGTGACAGGGTGCCCTTACCTCTGTCCTAGGTGAAATAGGGGAGCCTGTCCTGCCCCACACCCTGCATCCCCATCACTCCTTTCCCCCCAGCTGAGACCTTTCATATGGCTATTTCCTAAAATCCCCATCGCTGCGGGCGCTGCCCAGCAGCCGCAGAAGCCACCGTCTCTGGCCCGAGTGGCACGGCCACCTCCAGGCAAGGGAACGGGAACGCTTTGTCCAATGTCAGGCAGCACAGCAGTGAGTCAGCTCCCTCCCCTGTGCCTCGGGCACCTCTGCCCAGGGAAGCAGATGGGCTTGCCAGTGCTCAGAGAGTTGGAATAAGAACCTGAGCCCCTTCCAAGGAGCGGGGCAGAGCCTGCCTTCCTGGGTATGAAGGGCAAACGGACTCATGAAATTCAAATTACCTGCTGTGTCTAGCCCTTGTTTTCTTCCATCTCTCCAAGAGGTTTCTTTCCATTTGGAACTTTAATACTTCATTTTCACACTTAAAGCTGTGCTCATCCCTCATGTTTGAGCAGCAGTAACTGCCTTACGTCTGCTTTCACTGGCTCTGCGACCAGCTACCCAATTTGTCACTTTTAGGATCACAGCATGCTTTTTACTGTGCCTTGACCAGTAAAAACTGCGCCAGTGATGAGAGGAATAAGTGCTCAGGAGGCCCGTGAACCCCGAGGAGCGGCAGCATGGCTAGCGGGGAAGGGTTCCCATCTCATCTGCACGCCAGCTGATAGTTGTGTCACCCGCGCGAGCTCACAGTGCGCGGAGACTCTTGTTCACAGCTGAGAGCTGGGTGTGACGTATTTTCATCACCATCGGTTTGCGGGATGTGTTATGTGACAGCCCTGCTAGGCTAAAATTCATCTGGGATCCATGTGAGTATCACATGAGCTGTGGCTGCCCTGAATAGATTTTACAGAACTACTCATGCCTCACAGAAAAATTTTTGAAAAACACCATTTAGAAAAACAATTTTGCTAGTAAGATTTATGAGACGACAGATTTCTAAGGGCCATTTTCTGTTTGCTTACAAACACTGCAACACTAACGCAAGTGTGAGCTGTTCCGGTCGTAATCCTAACGCTGTACTCATGTCTGGGCCACTTGTGTTCCCAAAAATTGTTGTTGCTGGTAATTAACAAAACCCGCAAACCTCAGCCAGAACTTTCTCTTGACTTCAAGACTTTCCCTTCAGTTTTCCTCCATGACCAGCTTCTTACCATTTTATCTCCTGGTTGCATCCAGTAAGGACCAGTCGGTCAAGCCGTTAGCCAGGATAGCTCTGGATGCTGGAAATTGGCATCACTTGTGACAGCTCACGTATAGCCCAGATTTTTCATCATCTTCATTCCTGACCCTGCGGCTGCCCAGCAGCTTACTGCGGCAACAAGACGATTTTGGGACATCGCTGCTCCAGCCACCTCTATTAAAGGAAGCCCTTGCTCAGCCATTAACAGTGCGGCACCCGTGACCCACGGCAGGGCTGCTCCTGCCCAGAAGAGTCCCTGACGCCAGCCCGATAAATAATCAGGTTGTTATACCATACAAAAACCTGTCTTTGCATTTCAGCGGCGCAGCGTGGCCTCTCTCCCAGGGGAGGGTGGTCCTGCCTTTGCAGGGAAGTGATTTAATGATTAACAGACCGTCTTCACCTCTAACTGCAGTTCTAATAACAATACCCTCCTTTTTGCAAGCGTCTCTGAGCACTTTATGAACATTCATTAATGAAGCTTCTCAGGGCACCTGGGGAACAGCCGAACATTAACTCTGGGCAGGGAGAAGCTCGGGCACGTCCCTTGTCCGAGCACAGCTGGCTGCAGCCATCCTGTATCACCTGCAGCGGCTGGTCCAGCACCATCTCACAGGGGATGGCACGCTCTCGACAGCTCACAGCCCAGGACAGCCCTGGTTGAGCCAGGTTCAGGCCAGCTCAGAGCTTTCAGCAGGGCCCAATTCCCTTGCTCTGTTCTCTGCAGTCACCGTGGTTTGGTGACCCATCCGTCAGCAGCCTCTAATCTCTTGGGATTGGTGGGCTGGTGTTTTCTTCCTCCTTCAGAAGGAACCCTGCACGCTTTGGGCCTCACTGCAAACACACAACAGCCGCTAAAATGCTTCTTTCAAATAGGATATCGACCCGCGGTCTCGGTCTCATAAGCACCTCTGAAATTTCATGCTGTGTCCTGGATTTTAAAATGGGTCAAAGCTCCCCCAAGCATCAAATAATTCTCTCAAATTTCATACTAAAACTAGAGAAAACCACAGTTTTACTTGTTTTGGGATAAAAAAACCCCAAACTTGTCTAGTGTCTGAGAACGTTGTGGGTTTCTGGCAGTACAGAGCCCTGTGCCCCCATCAGAGAGTGTAAAAAAAAAAAAGATGACAATGATTAAGGCTACAAACAGAAGTACAGATTATTTAATACAGGAGAATTTATTCTGAATTTCCAGCTAAAACCCAAACCCTCAATACTTTGATCACAGGCCTCAAGGCTTTGCAAGCCTGAGTATGTGGATCTTGGGAGGAAAAGAGACTTTAAACATGGCCCAGCCTTTCAGACGTTGAGGTTTCCTGTTGGTACACTCACTCTTCCAGCATCTGCCAGTGGGAAAACCACGTATTGCTGTATTTGCCAAACAGGAATTGTTATTCATAGTAATCCCACCGAACTTTGATCAGGGAAGAATTTTTTGTGTGGCATCCAGCGTTTCTGGAGAAGCTGGTACCGCCCTCTGGTAGCAAGGAGGAGCCAGGATGACGCTGCTTTGAGTCCTGGCTCTGGCAAATGCTTCAACTACTGACTCAACTCCAGATACCGCTTGAACCCTGCATTTGTAGAAAACCTCCCAAGTGTCAGGCCACAAGCAGTTCTGGCTGGAGCCACAGAGCAGCCAGCGCGGACAGGTACTGCCTGAGGTTGTTTGCAGAGTTGGGCCAGCAAGCTCCATCCCCAACGGCAGCACCTTGCATGGGACATCTCCAGCCTCCCGCAGCAGGGTGGCTGGGTCCCATCCCATGGCTCGCTCCCCAGAGTGAATCTGTGACCACAAGATGCTAAGAAGAAAAAGAAACTCACCCCTTACTGCATCCCTTGTGTCACCTTCCTCTACAAGTTATTCCAATATCATCACACACGGTGGAATATAAAGCTGAAGATCAATCTCATAACCATATTAAGACACTCTGGGGTGTATTTTATAGGGCCATTAATATAATTCTTGGGCGGTTAAAGTCACCCCCAACATAAATTAATGGCTCCATAAAACATGGTCTGTCACATCCTATGGCTTAAATAACACACAACAGGCCGGGGATATTGGGATGTTGTTGAGCTCATTGGGTAGAAGCACAAGGGCGCAGAGCGATGGCCTGGCAGCAGGTGCACCCTTCCCAGGGATGCTGGCCTCGAGGTGTGTTACAGATAGCGTGAAACCAACAGCCATTATAAGAAGCGAGATTCTTAAAAAAAAAAAAAAAAAAAACAAAAAAATCCTACACAATTAAAAATCATTAGCATTTGTGCTCCCTGAGTTTATTAGGGTTTTTTTCAGGCGTTTCTTCCCTGCAGAAGCTGTTGCTATTCCAGGATAGGATTGCTGTGGGTGCGGCTTTTTGGCAAGGAGGGAGTCAGGCTGCTCCCAGCCTTGGAAAGCGCCCGAGAAGTCAGGAGCGGAGGGGAGAGGGTACAGCCTGTTGGTTACAGCAAGGATCAGATTGGCTTTGCAAGGGAAGCTGAGCCTGCCACATGTTTCGACTTTTATGAATTTTAGGCAGATTTTGTAGGAGTGGAGGTCTGGTACACACAGGAGCATTTCCAACTACTATTTCCAAAAAGGAGAAAAAAAATTTGAAAAAGTCTTTACTTTTCTAGTCTTTCTTGACTCTGATCTAGTCACAGAAGGAGCAAGTTCCTGCCCTTATTCTGGTAGATACTAAGTCACATTCTTCCCTAGGAATTTTTCTTTTGCTATTTTAATGGTTCCACATGAGTTACCAGAGACTTTTCAGTAGACAATAGCTCTGCCCTGCTAAGATAAGCTATCCCAATGCATCTGTTTCAGCTGATAAACCTCCCCACTTTCTGCTTCTGCTGCTCAAAAAGGAAAAGGGCTCACATTTGTGCTCGACTCAACTATCCAAGGCACCAACACTCACCTAAACTCACTTCAGACCCCGAGAGTCTCCTTTTCTCCTCCTTTGTTACCCTCCTCCTTCCCTCTGCAGACACATGGAGAGCCACATCGCATCCTCAAACTCCACCACCAGCTCTTCTGAGACTAACGGAGATACCACTCCCCGTCCTTTCCCCGCTTTCTACACAGTACCACCTCTCTTGTCTCACACTCTGTATCTCCTCTCTATTTTCTCTATGTATCTTCAATGCATAAAGCTTGCTATTCTTCCCTCCTAAAACTCCTGAAAACTAGCAGGAGACAGCTAAATTGGGAAAGACTTCTGCTATAAGTCTTTATGGCGCCATAAAGAAGAGGCAAAGTCTGAACCTTTCAAAGATGCCGCGTGTTGAGTAAGTTGATAGTCCCTTGTGATGGATGTGTATTCAAGTCTGTTGGCTTAAATATAGGAAAAAAAAAAGCAGGAAGAAAAAGCTTGGAAAAACTCACCTCTCCCCATAGCACAGCCTGGTTCAAACAGCTTGTGTGGAGCTAATTAAAGGTGTCAATCTCATGATTTGGTTCGAAAATAAAACTAACCACAAAGACTCAGTTTCCCAAAACTAACTGGCACACGGGATTGAGTCAGTGCAGTGTCTTGTCCACCAGCTCCACTATGCAGGTTTTTTTCTTCAAAAGTGAAGAACTGAAGCACAGAGTATTGACAGCAATTCTGCATACAGAATAAACAGCAGAAATCCCTTCCCACCCAGTAAAAACCCTAAATGGGGAAAAGATTTCTATGATAGAGAATTGATTTCATCCTTGCAAAAAAAAAAATTGCCCAAGTATCCTCAATCAGATTAAAAGAAATATATTAATAAGTAGCAATAAGGCATGATGATGGGACAAGCTGAGGTTTTGGAAAGGAGTTCCTCCGGAGCGGTACCGATGCGCTCTTCCTTCAACAGTGAGAAGTAGCTGGGAGGTCCCTCTCTGGATCATAATTATAATTCTGGCAAAAGCCACGACAGACAAGGCAGCAACACACAGCACGGCCCCGATCCTGCAGCCATCTGGGGACTGGCTTCGCTTTGCTCATAAGAGTAATTTACAGGCATCAGACAAGCCACATGTGTAAGGCTCAGCACACACATAAATGTTCTCAGAAGCAGAGCCAATTAACACACCACAAGATATCACTCGGTGATTTAGAAGATATACAAACCCCATCTTGCTTTTTGAAGCACTGAAGCAGAAGCATTCTCGGCGGTGTCTGATGCTGTATCTTCACAGAAACATCCCTGATCAGCTTACCGCTTGTTCATCCCACAAGAGCATCTTTATGCTAAAGCAGCGTCTACTGCACGTACGGGCTTGGTCCAACAAAAGCAGCATCTTGGATGTGAGGCGCTACCCCTGCAGTGCCATACCCCCTATGGAAAGATTAGGATCATCATTACTATTTATATATAATAACAGCCAGAAGCCTTGGCTGGGATAAATGGCTCCCAGGGCTAACTCAGCCAAACACGAAGGGAGATGCTCCGTTTCTCCAAGCAGCTCCAAAGAGGAACTCGGGGCCTGGGAGCAGGTCAGTGGCAGTCGGGATTAGGATTCCCGACTCCCTGCCTGGCGTCCTAATATTAGCTCGCATTGTCTCCCAGCCCGTCTCATCATTCTTTCACATGAACCGCAGGCCCGAATTAGCATGTCTTGCCGCATAATCTGCCAGCCCGTCCTGTGTGTGCTAAATTAGTCGGGGACTGAGCAAACATTACGGGAACAGCGTATGTGGGCTAAGTTATTCCTACAGCATTGTTCGCTCTCTATTTTCCTAGCATCATCACAGAAGTATGATGGGCCAGATCCGGGAGCTGTCGGCTCTCTGCTTGTTCGTGCTCCAGCCCGGTATCGCTCTCCAGTGCGGCGCAGAGATGAAAGCCGGCTCAGCTGGGAGCCAGCTTAGGGAAGAAGTGTTAACACACAAACTCCAGTTGGGTGGCAGATGAGCAGACCAAGCAGCGAGTGGCAGCGCTCGGGCTTGTACGGCCGCCAGCCCGTCCCCACGGCACACGTCAGCCTCCTTGGTGTGGTATTTACAAGCTTCCTTCCTTGTTTCGTGTTCGGCAACAGGCTGATCGGCTTTAATCTGCCACGTGGGCTTTTTATCTCATCATGTCCTCCAGCTGTGAGCTCAGGGCTGTCCATAAAAACATACAGCACCCAGCACAACGGGGCTGTGGGCTGATGGTGTTCCGAGCCAGTGCCCACAGCGAGTTTCGGTTGGCTTCCAGTCAAGCTCCTCCTGCTACCAGGGGCCGATAGCATTAATTTCCATCACATTCATTATCCTCGCGTGGAGCAACCCCCGGCTCTGTGAAGCAGGGCTTTAATGAGAAGCAGTTATGGGGAAATGGCAAAAAATCCCGTCTTGACTCTGGGTCACTTGGTAAATAGCCACCACCTCCTCCCCAGGTAGGGGAGTGCCTGCAGGGCACGGAGGGTTACGCAGAGCAGCAGGTAAAATGAGAAGGGGAGGGCGTGGGAGAACCTGGACCTCCAGGACCAGTCACAGGACTGGTTTTATAAGGTGCATGCAGGGTCTTGGACAGCAGCAACTGAAAGACAAGCGACTCATTGAATATTATCCCTTTCTGGCAGCAAGATCAGTGCAGTCAATTAGCTGTAAAATCTGAATCATGTCTCTGGCAGGCAGGCTTGAAGAGGAAGCAGCTCCACCTTCCTGCTCTGCCCAGCGGAGGTCAAAGTGTCCACTGCAAAGCGTTCTGCCAACAGCAGCTTGCCAGACCCGTCACCAGCAGCCACCGCAGTGGGGATAAATCAGGATATTGCTCCCACCACGCAGCAGGGACAGCTCTACTCCCAGTCCTCAGCATGAGGTCATGGAGGCTTTCCACAATCCTAGGACCACTTAGCAAAACCCTGTGCAAGATGTCCGTCCACACAGCGCCATGTATGGATGGACATTGTATCTCCCGTACATCCTTCCACACCATTTTGCTGCTAGGCTCATTTCGTTTTTATTGTTGTAGAACTAAGTCTTAACACTCCTGACTTGCATCAAATGAGTTTTTAGTTGAAGATCCGGATCCATGGAAACAGAATTGTGTTGTACCGTGACAGACACAGTCCACTACCCAGCAGAGGACCAAAACGGGGAGAACGGAGCCATCAGACGATGACCCGCAGTGAATTACTCATGCCTGCTCTTGGGAGCTATTTCTCCCCGATGACTCTTTGGAGACAACATCTGGAGCAACAGAGTTGTCTCTGCATTTCTAATATGCTGGCTATAACGCTGTTCCTGGCATACGTGTTCCCGGTTTCCACCTCCTCTGTGTGTCACTAGGTCCCACATCCAGCCTTACCGCTGGAGAAGAGTGGTCTTTGTCCTCCACAATACAACAGGGATCAGGGTCCGGGCATATTAGCAAGGTCGAAGGCTTGCTTTGGACATGGGCCAATTTCAGCATGTCGATAATTTATAAAAACAGATTGCTCTCCAGCCAAGCAAGTTTCAGTTCCTAGATGATTCAGCAGCAGCGCTACAAGGAAATATGGATGTGAAAAGTCCCCGTAGGAATTCCTGTAAAATTACGCATTAAAATAAAATGCCCAGAGCCCAGCAGTAGGATGGAATTTGGGAATTAAGGATCATTCCCTCTGTGTCTGCAGGGACTCCTAAAAGGTGGGAAATTTTCAGTGGAGTTTCAGGGCAGGAGGAGGAGAAAGAATGAAGGCAGAAACCAGAGAGGGAGAAGACACTGGGGTGGAGAAGGAAGGGAAATACAGCTCTGGGTTTTGTTTTGGCCACTTTGCAAGGGCTGCAACTCTGTCGTCACTGAAAACATAAAAAATCCTCTATGCAGGTAAGGGAAAAATTGGAGTGAGAAACCTCTAGAAACACATTTTCAGAAGGCAGCCTGGGAAATGGGAAGTATAAAGAGCCAAGGACAGATCCAAAGCCCATCTGAGCAGTTTGGGTTTTGGATGTGATCCATGTCTATTTTAAAAAAGGATGAGAAAAGGAAATATAAAAGGAATAGTACCACGCAACTGCCCAATGCAAATTAATTTCTGAAAGGGCATGGCAAGCCAAAGATGAAACATTCATCTCTTCATCTCTTCTGACCTCTTCCAATTCATTATCTAATGCGAGTTCAGTGCCACAGTTAGCTTTTGCCTGCTTGCAAAGTCAGCAGGGACCGGACGGCACTTGCACAAGGTGTAAGAGCTCTTCCGAACAGATTGCAGTGGGAGATGGAGTGAAGGGGACTAAGAGCTATAAAACCACTGCAGTGGCATTAAGTTACTTCAAACATAGTTACTGGACAAATTCCTATTTGCTCAGAAACACTTTCCGAGAGAGAGAACTTTCCCCACTCTTTGCTTTTATCATTTAACTCTTAACACCCACTCGCCCTGAGAGGCCCAGGAGCACTTTGCAAAGTCGAATCGCCGTTTCTGAGCAACCTGAACCCCATCGAAGCAGCCTCTTCCCCTCAAGTGAGGTTTTTCCAGCCTGTGCCTGGCAGAGGCCTCACCTGCGTGCAGCTTGGCAGCCACCCCACGGTTCGAGGCGCTCAGCATCCTGCGACCCTTGTATAAACCCAGCCCTGCCTGCCTCCCCGACCTGCCAGGCGCCTGCCTTTGCTGCTGTCAGTTGTCTACATGAGCAGCAATTTTATCCTTCCTTTCATAAAGAAAATCCGTTTACATTTCACGGTGCCGCACAGACCTGATCCTCTATTCTTACATCCATGGGAATCCTACCAAGGGTTCCCTGGCAGCCAGGGCTGGCTGCTGCACTCAGCCTATTGAAATTCCCTGTATTTTAAGTCTTCCTGGTTTTAATTGCTGCTCAGCGCTGACATTTCAAAAGGATGCTTCTTTGCTCCTTCTTTTGTGTAGAGCCTGTTTGTGTTTTTTGCTCACTGCTGTCTCTTCCCTGGAGCCCTTGCTAATGAATGCAGCATGCTGATGACCTCTCCATTATAAATAGTTTAATATTTTTAAATAAATATGGGACGGTGCCATGATTGTGTGGGTATTTCATCTAGCCTGCAGCATAAGGAGCTGGAGCCGACAAAGGCAACCGCAGCTTTATTTGTCATTCTCTTGCTTGTTTGTCATAGAAAGCGAGGAGAAGGGGCCAGGACCCTGCACTGCAATGCACAGCAGCAAATGTGTTATTCTAAATGTATCACAAGAAGCTGCTCCTTATCCTCGTGCAGCAGATGGGTGCAATAAAGAGAAAACTTTTAGGTTGTTATTTAGTTACTTGCAGTCCACAGCGCTGCAAAACTATTGAGCCACGGAGTGAATCAGAGGAAGGTACATGGTGTGTGGGGGGTAGAATTCTGTTATATGGTTTTTTCCACTGCATTGCAACAGAATTAACACATTAGCCTGACATTTAGCTGATATAATTTATTCCTAATTTGGGAGCAAAATTTATTCTGAGCAGTAATATTAAAAATCAAAACCCAATCCAAACCAACAGTGACAAAGGAGAAGAGAAAGGGAATGAGCTGAGTTCAGGTCAAATTTTGCAACATGTTAATTAAGTTTTCAGCCCATCAACTTCTGTTTTCCTCATTTCCCTTCTTTCCTTCCGGGTCTATCCAGATTTCTGCTATATGCAGCTCGCATGGGCTAGATCAAAATTCGCTTGTCCCTCACAAGAAGCTTCTCAGGCAGTAAGAAGCTCCTAGAAAGTTCACCCAAATAGTACCCGAGGATTGCCTTCACACAGGCAACTCCCAGGTGGCATAAAGCCAGGACTGATGCTCCACATCTTCCATTCCCAGCCTGTGATTTTACCAAGGCATGGGGTGTGAACAGGGACCGCTGCCAACGCAGTAATTTACAGCAATGCAATCCATCCCCATGGACAAGGAGGAGCAGCAATAGCTGATACCAGCTGTTCCCCAAATGTTTCCACTGACAAGTCTGCTTCTGGGCTTAAAAACCCAGCTTCCAGATTTGAGAAACCCACTGTTGCGGTTGCAAGCTTCCTCCTGCAGCCAAGCATCCATCAGGCTCATTGCGCTGTTGCCTCTTTGCTGGGCTCCTTTCCCTTACACCCGCTTTCATCAAGCAAGAGAGGATGCACAGCCAGCCCCGAGGATGTGCCCTCCTGCCTGTTGAAAGCCACCAAACTGGGATAGGCACCTTCCACCCATCTAAGTAGTCATCTGAACTCCAAAGTCTACGCCCCATCAGCCTTTCCCCCGTTGAGCCTGGCTCTCTGGAGAGCCACTCAGCACATGCACGCCGTGGTCCTTTTCCATGGAACAGCAACAATTAAACAACCTCAAGCAAATGGATGGGGAACGAAGGTCACAGTTATTTTTAAGTGACTTTACTCTGAGATTAATGAGGAGGCAGTCTGAAGCTGTATACAGGCTCTTGCTTGCTATTTCTGACCTCATTCCTCCCTGTGCAGCCTCCTTCGATGGTGTTGTGCCACAAAAGCGGTGTAAGGCAAGATGCCTCTTCACACACGCCAAGCCTCACCATCACACATGCATTTACCCCCAAAATGGGGAGTGCTGTGCATTAAAACACCATGCTTGACTGGCGTGGGCTGCAGCTGCTGCTATTCGGAATGGCAGAGTAAATGGGTGCCCTCAGGAGGGGCAAAAGGCGTCCAGCAGCTCTCCTGCCCCTGGACTCAGAGCAAAGAGAGGCAAAAACATGTAGTGAGAGGGACCCTTTCAAAAATAACTAGCTTTGCAGAGAGCAGTGTGACAGCCCCTGCCCCAGCCCGAGAGCTTGGAGTGTGAACTGAACTCAGGAGTAGAGCAGAGAGGTATAATTGCCTAATTGCCTCTAAATCATGTCATTTATTAAGTATTTTGCATGGTGCCGTGCCCTCTGCAGGAGACAGACAGTCCCTGCCCTGGGCAGCTCCCCCCACGCCACCCTGCCCGTCAGACTGGCTCCCAGGAGGGTGACAGTCCCCCAGAGCCCACGGCCCCTGCACCGCCTGCCTTTCCTTCCCCCTCTCCTTCGCTCCCCAACAGCCAAACGCTCCCATTAGTTCTGGTTCACTAACTGCCTGAGTTTATATATGTATATATTAAAATAAGTAATCAGAAGCACCCTGTAGATTTAAGCTTCCCCCGTGAGACAGTGTGGGCATAAGTGCTATGTTATTAACCACTAGAAAACAAATGTAAAAGCACTGATTAACAAAGTGAAGGGGTGGGAAATAAACCATTTTTCCCCATAGTTTCTGAAACACCGTTCACAAAACATTACAATTCTAATTATAAGCCCAGGAAGTTCTAATGTAAAAAGTGACCTGTGAGATAGTATAGGTTTTTCTGCTCGTTAAAATATCCCCAGAGTATAATTTCCATGCCCTTAATCCTGAACCTCCAGGTTTGCACAGGTAAGTAGGTAATTAACACAAATCTCTCTCGATTATACAGCTCTTGCAGCGTTGCAGGGCTGGCTGTACTGGAGCTGGATGCTGTTGGATGCTGAGCTCCCCAGATCCCTTTGGGTAACAGGGTGGTGGGTCCCGGGTACTCTGCAGTGTCTCTGGATCACAGACTGCGTCCTTGCTCAGCTATCTTTGAGGGAAAGGATTTCTAACCAAAACACATGGGTGATACAGGGGAAGAGAGGGACAAATCTTTGAGGACGTCACTTCCCCAGGGAGAAAATGCTGCAGATCTGCCCCAAGCATCACCTTTTCTCCAAGCAGCCAAGCGATACCGAGTGCTCTGCATCATCACAAGGTACCAGTGCTGTAGAAAGCCTTCCTGGCAAGCTAGGGCTGGTGGTAATGAGAAGATACATAGCTCTCAGTTGGCTTGAAGCAAATCTCCTCCACCCTGCGGTGCGCATCAGGGATGGGTTTTGTGAAGCCAGCTACCCAGTGGGGAGGAAAGAGGTCGTTGAACAGGTTTGGATCCATGGAGAAAACAAGTCCTGTTGCTACCGGGGCCTCAAGTGAAGTGTCTTTCCTTCTGCAATGAAGAAGGGTCTGACTGATCCCTCTCAAACACTGGGAATCTTAGCCCTGGAAACAAGTTAGCCAACCCCCAAGCAGCCTCAGAAGAGGAGACACAGGTCCATTACATCAGCATAAGTCCCATTTATAGCACCTTGCACTCAGAGGTGCAGCTCAAGGCATATTTCATTCAAACAGCAAAGACTTCCTGTGATTTCTTTCCAGTTTAAAGAAGGAATGGGGTTATTTGCCCAGATTTATACATCTCACCAAGGCCAAGCAAGGCTTGACGTCCAGATCATCTGCCTTCCAGCCCCGCTTGGCTGACTGACAGCCTCCTTTCCCTCTGCGTTTGAAGTGTGAATACGTTAAGTCCAGGGTTTTCTGCATTTATCACAACAAATGCAGTCATATGCACAAATGTAAGTAGTGTGAGGCAGGTGAGGCCAGAAGTATCTTTCTCTTCATGTGGGAAGCTGATTTCCCCCTGGTGCCCTACAGCCTTCTGATCCTCAGGCACGGCAACCAGCCCAGCGGGAAGCACGGCAGGTGAATCCTCTTCTTCCAGCCCTAACACAGTCCAAATCACAGCTTCAGAGGAGCTGAGCCCTTTTCTCCGACACCCAAGGAAGAGACAAGCATCGCCTTGCAAAGCCAGCCTTCACCTCCGCCACACGGTCCATGACACAGTTCCAACAGTGGGACCTTCTGTGCGAGGGACAGCCCCACGGGACAGGGTGGGCTGCAGCACCTGCAGCCACGCACCGCCACTGCCTGCCCCAGCAGAGGGACCCCAGCTCTCCTCTGCTGCCCCAGAGGCTGCTCAGATGCAGGGTCCCCCTTCTCCCTCCCAGCCAGAGCTGGGCACTTCGCTCAAGGGACTTCATGGTGTTTGCTCCAGCCCGCCTTGGGTGGAGATAAGTGCCTGGTCTCCAAAGGAAGCTCCGTCACACCAAGCTGTCTGTGAGCAATCGCAGAGTACATAACAACAGCTTTCCTACACGCCACTGCCAGTAACTAACTCATTTCCCTCTGAAGCTGAGGATGAAAAATAAGAAGTAAAACCAAATTATACTCTGTTTATGTACATAATTCCCTGCGCATCTGGATAAGAGCATGCCCATGGCCTATATTATGCTGCATCTGATTCTCATTAGGTGTTTGCGATTCCTTCTTGATAGGGTTTTATTGCTCTCGGTGACACACAGAGTCATAGCCAGGCTTTTTGCTCTCTGCGACTGCTGTGGTGCAGCCATCGGCCGCACGGCCCGCCACAACCTGCCCTGAGCCGATCCATAACACAGTTTCTCAGGTGACAGCCCTATCAGTTAATAGCTAAAAATAAAGCCAGAGCTCTCCAAAGTGAATTTTGTAAATTGGCTGCTGGGGCTTTAGTTACAGTAACCGAGAGCGGAGCGCGGGAGGAACCGAAGGCAGAGCCCACACAGGGCCCCAGGCGGGCGAGAGCAGAGCAGCCCTCCTTTGCACCGGCCAAGGCTCTGGACCCAGCCAGTACCCGGAGCTTTTCTTTAGGAGTTAAACTTTGTACAACTCTGAACATATTGTCTGACCCTGCGGGCAACTCTCCAAGACAAGATGTTTTGCAAATATACTTTTCGTTTTTGTGAGTTACCCCAGTCCCCGGCTCTTCTGCGCGTTGTGGCCCCATCCGTGTACAACAGCAGATTGCAGCGTGTTGTCGGGTGAGCAGGTAAGGAGGCACAAGGGAATTTGGTTGATTGGGTGTTAAGCCTCATCTTAAGCAGCTTTAGTATTTTGTTCTTCAGGATCCCAATTTGACCAAAGAAATTAGTGTTCTGGGATGTGCACAGAAGCAGACAAAGTGCTTTCCTATATTCATTGCCACTGTCAATTGAGGGGAACATTGTCAGCTACAGCCCTTGATGCGTATCAGAAATATCTATCTAGATAGTATTCCTGCTTGTAAAATACAGATATGCCTTGCAGTGAAAAAAAAAATCCCTGCAGTAATCAGCAGGAGAAAGATTTAATATACTTACAGATTTTTTTTTCTACTGGCAAGGGAACAGGAGAGCTACAGGTTACCCTGAGTCAGAACTTATTTATTAACTCTTCAGAATGACAAAGTTACTGTCATACAGAATCAAAGCCTTAACTTTCCACTGTTAATACAGAAACAAAACACACGAGTTTCAGTCAAAAAACCTAAACAACCCCAACAGTTTTTGATGCACAACTGAGATCTCTTAGCAGCCCTGATTTTCTAGTAGTCTCTAAATAACCAGCTCTTGTGAACAGAGGAGTAGACAAAAAAAAAAAAGTTTCTTACCACCTTTATGGTTTATGGGAGTGGACAGGCTCTGCAGGACCATCACAGCACCTACCAAACCCCACAGACCCTCTGGGGATACAGTAGTTCCTGGGAACATCACCTGGGCTACCAACTTACTGCACAGGAGTCTAAAATCCCACTTCCATGAGGTCTCCATCCTGCTTCTTATTTTCCTCCTTGGCATTATCCTTGTGCCAAGAGATAAGGCTCTGGGGCCCTGGGCTGCCTTTATATCCCTTATCTGCAACCAGCCCCACACCCAGTGGCCACCATTAGCTGCATTAAATTTATAAAGCAATTAGAACCGGGTGAGCAATGCCAAACAATCTCAGTGAAAGTCCTCTCAGCTTTTTAAACAAATTCATTCCAGCTGGGTTCATGTTCCTAGTGCTTCGGCTTCCCACACGGATCCCAGCATGGGAGGTCAGCGGCAAAACCGGCTTTGAAAGGGGTGAATTCTAAGTGAGAATTAGGAGCTATATGCAAATCCTGAGCTTAAGTGAGGGTCCATGCAAACAGGAAACACTCACAGGCCACGTGAGTTAAATGGCTAATTAAATCAGCACAAGCATTGGCTCTATGAATGAGCTATGGGTCAGGGATTGTGGAAAAAAAGGCATTCATGGAACTGATAAATTGAAGGGAGTTGTGATCTGTCTACAAATAATTCAATTGAGCAATTAGAGGAAATGTTTTTGCACGTGGAAGATTCTGAAATATTTCTTTGGACAAGAGAAATGCAAACTGAAAAGGGAAAGAAAATTCAGACAAGCTCCATCCTGAATCTGCTTAGATTAGTTTGAAATGTGTCGTTTCCTCTCTGGCCTTATAATAATTCTGTTTTATAACTATTTTACCTTTGAATATGAAGAACATGGTTCAGACTGGATATCTGGAAAGCGATTTCATTTTAAACATTGAAAACATTTCAAAGTGTTAAAAAAGCTTTATTGAAATGTGTCTTTTCAAGGTGAAAAAGACATTTTCAACAAGTCAGCATTATTTTTTTGGGGAAAAAAATCTTCCATTTAAAAACCCATGACCCTCTCAGTCCTTTATCTATTGCATATTCCTGAGCTCTAAAGGCAAAAGCCTTGGAGGAGGTCAAGTTTTCTTAGTTGCCTTAAATGAAACAATCCATCAAACAGCATTTATTAATTATCCAGGCACTGGAAACAAAATAGGACCAAGTGAAGCGGGACAGGAGGGTCCCATGTCTTCTCAGGCCACTGCTTTTCTTCTTTTAATTATCTTAGTTATCTCAAATGAGATATCAGTCAAAACCCAAGCATTCCTCCGAAGGCAAGACTGGGGAGATAAGATTCCAAATGACTCCCAATATCACGAGGGGGTGGCTCAGTTTCCCGGGACAAAAGGGTGTAACACAAGCAGATCACAAAGGCAATAAGGTTCCCCACTCCCTGAAGACTAAAAGTGAACTAATGCGCAGCTGGCCATGGAGGAAACACCACATAAGGACCTGGTCTGACCCCAAAGTTCCCTTTAAAGTCCCCCAAGGAAGGGCATTAAAGGGTCGCTTTTATGCGTAAGTATAAAATAGCCATTGATTAGGGTCTATTAAGATAACTTTAGCATACAAAGGCAAGAGGAGTGAATTGGTCAATTTTGATCATTTTGCAAGTTTCTCTGCCACATCTGAATGACATTTAATCAAGTCTTCCATGGGAAATGTTTGATTTGGTTGATTGAGTCTGAAGAAATGAAGTTATAAACTTTATCTGAATGAGGACGGTGTGCAGCAGAGCAGTTCACAGCGACAGCCTGTTCGAAGTGGCTGGCTCAGGAGCAGGATGTGAGACACCCTGTCGAATACCACCTCTTAATTATCTGGCTGTTGGGAGAAAAAATTACCATAGGAAGAGGGACATGAGGGTTGCAGTCCAGGTCTCCCAAATCTCCTCGGTCCAGCACTTTTATCCTTTTTCAACAAATACTATTTGCTTCCTGACTGTGGATATGATTGCCACATATTTCACCCTGACATAAGTGCTTTCATAAAGGTGATTAGCAATTTTTGATTGCTTCTTTGATTAAGGTGAATGAGAAAAAGCTTCAGCCAACATCGCCAAAGCCTGAGAAAGGATTACACATCCTTCACTCATGGATGCTAAAATTAGTCTAACACAAAAGGTTGCTGGGGCAAAAAAAATCCCAACTTTTTAATAAATGATTGCTCTTAAAAGGTCTTCCACCCCAGGATCTCAAATCAATTTAATTAGAAACTGTAAACTTAATTAGATCTCAGAACAACCCAGCCACTGGGGCAAATCTCTGACTAATGGAAAAGTGTCTATCAGGGGCCAAATTCAGTCCTGGCAGGGCTGGCAAAGGCATCAGAAAGGCAGCTGAAGAAAGGCCGAAGCAGAATCTCTCCTGATAAAACACCAGACAAACACAACTTCCACCACAGTGTTTTGGAAAGCGTTCCTTAGAGGAAGATGCCCAAAATGGCACCTTGGACATCCCGTGCTGCTGCCGGGCATCCTGGGTCGCTTGTGGCAGGATGAGGTGGAGCCTGGTGCGTTCCTGGCTCTAGGAGGAGAGGAATAAGCAAACCAAGGTGTCCTCAAGCTCAAGGCCTTCTCCAGGTCCCCTGCAGAGAAGAGGTGATTTTTAGAGCAGTCTCACGTGCCAGGTACACGGTTCGTCCCCGAGGTCTGGTCCCAGTAGCCTGGCGACGCATCACCTGGGCAAAGGAAATGACATTGCAGGTAACACTGAAATAGCAACATGTCTCAACAGTTGGCAAACTGTTAGAAAGGTGACTTTATTTTTCTCTATGCCCAGGGACAAAGGACTGGCAATTTAATGAGAGGGAACTGTTTGATTCCTGACTGGCAATAGAGAAACTGGCAGAAGCACCACCTGGCTTTTTGCAGCAAAGAAACAAGGTCAAGGACTTAGCTCATCCCATCTGTGATATTTTTACGCTGCAATTTATATTACAGTGGGAACAAGAGGCCTCGTCAGAAATCAAGACCCCCATCGTCCAGGAAAAATACAAGAGGAGAGGCAGAGCGTATCTCAAGGCCCTTGTGCTCCAGCTCCAGCTCCCCAGAGTCCTCTTCAGGGAAGACCACTCAATCGGTGGGATGTTGGGGAGATGATGGACTTCAGATGGACCTGGTACTGCAGCTGCCTGCAAAGACCTCATGGCTCCGCTGAGGAATTGCGAACATGGCTGGAGCTCATCGGGGAGGGGCTGGGGGAGAAGGGGGATGTAGATGCACCCGGGGTCCAGCCCACAGGGTAGGCATCAAGACCCAGCTCTGCTACTGCTGACTGTGCTGGTATTTTACAGAGTTTACTCCCTTTTCCCTAGACACCTTTGTACTTCACTGACAGTATCGTAAAGCTAGCCTGAAGCCTTTTGGATGCTATAAGCATCCTCCTGCATGAATTATGCCCTCAGTAAAAAAACAATTTCCACTCCCAGTCACATCAATATAAGTCTTCAAGTGATGATTTCGGCTTTGCATCAGTGCCTTCGACAGACACGGGCCCCTTGGGTCCAGTTTGGCTGTGGCTCACACATTTTCAGTGGAGCTGCACTGGGAACACCGATTCCTCCCACCCTTCAGTCTCCTAAAACCTCAGGTGGTTTGGGGAAAAGTTGGTGCTGAAGATGTAAGGAGCGGGGTTTGCAGCAGGAGCGAGGAGCGATGCCCTGTGGCATCCCGGCGCTGGCTGTCCTCGGGGAGGAGGGATGGGGATGGGAGGTGTGGGACTGGGATCCCCGCAAGGAAGGGATGGGTTCGAAGGGGGAACAGAGCACATTTTCTGCTGAAACCTCATTCCCCACCTCCATAACTCCGTCGGTCCCTTCGCTTCCTTCGCTCTCCTCCTTAGGCCACTGTCCTCTCCTGCTCTAAGGAGGCTTTTCCCATAGTGGGGACCCCAGTATTTTCCCTGGATATAGAATTCAGGCTCTTTAATGGAAGTTGAATTGCATCCTTACTAAAAAAAATAATTGGGTAGATACAAAAATGTTAAATACAAGCAGAACGAAGGAAGATTTTGGCTTGTTTTCCCAGGCCGGTTTATGATGCCTGGTCACTCCAAGGTGGATGGTTACAGAGATGCCTATTACTAACGAGATATTTGATGGAGGCAGCTTACTGAAGCCAAAATCCCTCTGAAACAAAAAGGAGTTTTGCCTGGGCAACAAAGGTGTTCAACAGGCCCCAGAAATTCAGAATATTTGTGATGGATAGTTAAAAAAGGAAAAGAAAAAAAAAAAGAGAAAGGAAAACCCCCCTCTGGATTTAGTGTATAGTCGTTAACAAGGTATCCCACAGGTAGAACATGATTTATTGAAAACTAAAGAGACTGTCCTGGTTTTGCTAGAATGGAGGGTTTTGTTCTACTCAGGGCACTTCATATGAAACAGATGCAGAGTCGATAAATCAGGCTGTCCTGCAGGAAGGATAGACTGCATTTTCTGTATAAATTACCGTGCTTTTTGTAGGTAAATGCTATAGATGAAAACAGGGGTGTTCTTTCTTCTTAAAAAAACATGGATTATTATTGTTGGAGAAAAGAAATCCTTTGGCCTGTAGGGTGTAGCACTGGAGAGAACAGTCAAGGCAAAACTCCCTACAGAAATCGCTTCCAGAGTAAGAATTTGATTAAAAGATGAGGCAATGGGAATACTTGAAATTTATGACCAGCGGGATGTTCTGCTTGCTCAACTTTCCCTTGGATTTTTTCAAATGGCTGCCCCAAAAAAAAGCAAAACTTCTTCGAGCTGATAGGAGCAGAAAAATTCCGTTTGCAAACCCTTTTTCTTTTTCCTTTTTTTTTTGGCAAGGGCATTAATCAGCGCTTGGGCAGCCCGCACCGCGCCGCGCCGTTTCCAGTGATGCTGTGAGGAGACGCAGCAGAGAAAGCAGCAGGACTCAGCAGTCGAAGGAGGAATGGCCTTTATTTGAGAACTGCTAAAATCTGTACACAAAAAGCCTTAATGTGGGTGGCTTTTAGTCAGAATTTAGCATGCAAAAGGATATTACGGTTTTTCAATAAAACTGGTGAGCAGTGATGCCACGGGAGAGGATTTCCTGGAGTTTGGTGCTTATGAATGATAAATACATAAGACACAAAGCAGAAGTTCACCAACTGCCATTCCTATGTGGCCGTATTTTTAAATGCAGTGTTTCCTTGCCTTGCTCTCCCCTACATTAAACGGCTTGCTGAAAATGGGTGGTTTTTTATTGAAAATGTCAACCACCTAAGCCGAGGCTTAGGCCAAGGCAGCGTTTTCCCGCGTGGAGGCACTGAGGAATTCTCTGAATGGAGGAGAGCCGAGGGCGCATCCCCCCCTCGCTCCGTCCTGGCTCTTGCCTTTCTCTCCTTCGTTTAAACTGCATAAGCTGCAGATGAAAAATATATAAATAGTAATTCTATATATAGTCCCGGGATAAAACTGCAGTTCATTTATGACAGCTGACAAATCTAAAATGGGCAATGTAAGTGCATTACAAAATGATTAAACCTTAAGTTCTCTCCCCCCCGGCTACAAGGCCGCATTAACATTACATTACCCACTGAATAATGCAATCTGCTGCAGTTTTCTGCTAATTCAAAAATATAGCCAAAATAGCCCTTTCCCTTCTATTTACAGATTGTGTCTCAAAAGCCATCTTCCTTGTGGCAGATCCAGCTTCTGCTCACTTGCCTTTGCTCAGAGTCAATAAAATACAAATCCTACGGAGTTAAAGTTTGTTGGAAGCATATTCTTGGGTTTAGGCCATACAAACGGCATGTACACCAGGCTTAGGTCCCTGCTCATGGGATTTCAGAGGTATCAGACTACACATCCCTGGGGCTGAGGCTGAAATCAACACCGGGTACTTGTGAGAGATGTAATGGATTCAATCTGACCCAAACTTTAATTGCATTTTTCATTATGATGCTGAACTGATTTTTCTATCTCTGGATCTCCTTGCGCTTAGGAAGAGTATTTCAGAGCATTACTTAAGGGGTTGTCGAATATTCCCATGGGTTTGTCTCTGGTTCAGGAAGCAGTTCCCTGCAGCAGGCAGGGCACAGGCGGAGGAGGCAGATGGAAATCCGTGGCCACCGTGTCCACCCACCCACTCACCCTTCCCAAGCGGCGGTGAGGTGACACAGCCACGCTGCCGTCGTGATTTACCATCATGATGGGATTTCAGGACTCATTGATAGCAGCTCTTTCCCCACTGTAGTCTCATTGGGGCATGACGTGAATGGCAGGATGTGGAAAAAAGTAAGTGTGATGAAGAGAAAGGAGCCTGGCAGAGAAATTTAGGGTTGCCAATTTGTTTTCACCCTGTGTAAACAGCATCCTCTGTTCAGGCATCAGCAAACTGATATTTAGGAAATTTTGAGAGCCCAGGAAGGGGGAATGGTCCCTTTGGTGTTGCCATTGCACATGTGAAGGGCTGTTTCGTCACCTTGCAGGTCAAATCTGCACTGACACCACTTAATATACCACGGTCCCCTCCAGCTCAAGAGGATAGTTAATGAGAAACACATTAAAAATGCAGCGACTTTCATCTTTTGTGGCCTGGGACCCTCGGGATTTAGCCAGGATCTGCCCAGGGCATACATTTCATCCAGCCTCCTGGAGAAGGCACCTGAGCAGTAATTCCAAGGGGAATCCCCCTGAAATAGCATGCCCTCAGATCCTATAATACCTATTTTTCCAGAAAACGCAAAGCCACAATGGTAATCAAAGCCAGCTATCCGGCTTTCTTTTTAAGCAGCCTTAGTTCAGAAGGAAAAGAAACAGCATCATCCCATTACACATGGAGTCTATTTCCTCTGGGGAGAAAAAAACCCTACTTTTCTTTCAAAAAGTACCGTTCTGTCAATACTGCTCCTGTTCACAAAGAGGAGCTGTCAGACAATTCAAGCTAAAATTGGCATCGTACTAAATTCTCAGTATCAGGACTTGAATGAAACCGAGCTGGAAGCACTCACAGTGTTACACTTTCACCCAAAGTTTTCCAACTGCTGGTTTTATCCGCACGGCATCGATCCCTGATCCTTCCGAGAGGCTTGATGGCTTTTTCCGCTGCAGCAGCACGCATAGAACTGAAGAGCAAATGAAGAGCGGGGAGGTTTCTGGGCTCTCCGAATCTCCCTCCCCAGGCAGTCACCCGATGGCGGTGCCTGCAGGGCAGCCAGCATGTGTCTCAGCGTGCGCTGGGACTCAGACCCTCTGCACAGCGTCTCCATCCATTAGCACCCGGCGGAGAGGGAACGGAGATGCCTGAATTACCTAAATGAAGCAGCTGCTCTGGGAGAGAGGGATTCAGGAGGGCAATTTTCCTTCTGTTTGGAGTTACCTGACTTCATGGAGGAATTGTGTTTGGGTTTTTTTTCTATATTGGGTCTTAATTATAAAGCTCCTTTGAAAACTGCCTATTTGCAGTGCGTTTAAGGGGTGCTGTCAGCAGCAGGCTACATTCACAGAGTGTGTACCCCAAACTCCTGCCAAACCGATGTCTCCCATTTTGCGCCTTGCTTCCGGTGGCCAGGGGTTGGTTCCTTGGGAGCCGCACACACTACACCGTGTTTGCCCATAAGGATGCTGATCCCAATGTAATTCTTCCCGTGTGATCAAACCAGGAGTGAAATGCAACCCGCCTCTACCCCTGCCATATTCAGACTTCTCCAGGATGCTCCTCTTCTCTTTGCTATCTCCAGGATCTCTCCGTGGATCACTGCTCCCCTTCCACGCTGCCGCGGGTCCCCTCGCTCCCCCCACCCCGCTCTGGTCTCTCGTGGGTGGTGGTGCCTGGGGATGAGCAGCCACACAAAATGTACCACCACCATTAGCATCCTGTGGCCACCTCGGGGACACGTGGTTTTTTTGATATCTGCTCTGTCTTGGACTCACGAAACTCAGCAGCTGCATCGTGGCAAAGTTAATTAAGCTGTGATCTCCCCTCCCCAAATCCCTCATTACCTGCCATTTGCAATACGCGATTTGTTTGCTAGTAGCTCAGGGTGTTATTGCTGTCATTAACACCATTCGCTGGTATATAAAAGCAACTGTTTATTTATCAAATACAAGTAACAGCTTTAGGATTCAAATAAATCCTGGGGTTTTCTCTAATCCCAGCCAGGCTGCGTGCTGTGGGATCGCCCCGCTTTGCATAGATTGGGGCTGGGCTGCGAATGTGTTGTCACACATTGATGCTATTCCTTTTCCAGGTGGTTTCTTGTTGCTGCTCTTTTGTACTTGCAAATAGAAGGGAAGAAATACAGCCACTGAGAGAGCTTTTAAAAATGGAGGGAGCAGGATTTGATAGCCCTATTCAAATAATTTCCCCATCAAAATCCTGTTTTCTGCCTCAGACATAGTCAATGTCCAGTCCATCAGATGCAGGTGAATATCCCACAGGGTTGAGGACAGTTGTGTAATAGTCCATGTGTTGGAAAGGGGAGAAAATTCCTCCCAGAACTCTGCCAACACTGGTTATACCCAGAGCACCACGTTTGAGTACCCTGCATTTTAGTACAGGCTGCAGTTCTAGAGATATGCAACGACATGCCACCAGGCGCCTTCTAAATATGACTTTTAAAAAAGCTCCACAGTAAATCTATCAGGACAAAACAAGCAGTGTTAGTTATGTCAGTTCTTTAATCCAGCTACAGTAACTGACTCAAGAAAAACCTCCTTTAAATGCCACTGCCCTGCTGCCAGCAGCCAGCGGGATGCACAGCTCTGATCGGGCGAGCGGGACAGACAGACTAACGCAGCCAGACCGGGTGCAGCATGGTGCTAATGCAATTTATACGTGGATAAACATAAAAAATAGGTGCACGGATGGGTGAGAAAGAGTAACTCACCAGGATTTAAAGTATGTTTAAAGAATGGGATTTGTAGACATCTTCTCCTCTTTGAAGGATTGCTTTTAAGTGTGTGATAAGCCACCTAATAAAGCCCACAATAGCAGAGATCGCTTACTTCACCATTGCAGGAAAGGAAATTGGGAGAAACGAGTCGGATCTAAATTTCCCTTCACCTTCCTTCAAAGAATAATAATAATTTTAAAAAGCCAATTTGCTCAGTTATTACCAATAACCCAGTGCTCTGTCCCGTCCGTGTGCTGGGACTGTGTGAGCACGCTCTCCACACTCAGCCCTCCCGGGCTGCTCTAATTACCCACACCAGTCCTGCGCCGCCGAGCCTTCGCCCCCTGCGGGGGGGTGCACCATGCGGCGTGGAAGCACCTGAGAGCATCTTCTGACCCATGGAGGACCTTATATATTCCAGCCTGCTTAGTGGTTTAATGCAGTGGTACTATCCTGTCTGGAAAATTAATATGCCAGCATGGGTGCCCAGTTAGGACTCCTTGCCTTTAGCACGACAATGATAAGTATAATCTGACATAGAGCTGCGGAAAAGGTCTCTGAGAAAGCTCAGATGCACAAATGCTGGGAAAAAAACAAATAAAATACCTTCTATATGGCACTGACTGCCTGGTGATTTTTATATCTGAGGGCATTGGAGTATTTGCTGTACCTTATTCTAAGAAATCACATCTCTCCCGAGCTCTCATTCAGCGTAAGAAGCCTGTCCGCTTTCCTGCTGCCTTTTATCGTATTTGTATTGACTATAATAACAGTACCTTGTGGACAACTTCACTGCGCTGAACTTTGAGAGAGGTTCTCTGAGGATAAGAAGAATGGCTGGTAATAGATAGAGGACTTGCTCAAACGCAGACAACCACTGAAGCAGCACTGTAAAGCTAATCAATTTAGTGGAAAGCAGAAATCCGTCAATGTGAGTGCTGCCCAGACAGCCCAGCGTGGATTAAGGGCTCAATTCCCCACCGCCTCACATGGAGGGGGTGGGTGGTGTTTTGTACCTCGAAGTTTGTACCTTTCAACTCCACTCTCACACAAATAACTACACGAGGGGTCTGGTGGTGAAGCATCTATCCTCGTATTGACCGAGGATTTGGGCTTTCGGGCTGCAATCTATTTTCTTCCCCTGCAAAGGCAAGCACGCAGCCTCCCTGTCTGAAGGGTGGGGGTGGAAAGGCAAAGAAAAAGAAGTTGGAAAACTGTTTAACTGCATTTAACTGCTCCGATGCACGTTAGTAGGTGCGCGGCGACGGATGCTGCGTGCACCCCTGAACGTGCCCGCACCAGCAGCGAGGGCACAACCTGCCTCGTTATCTGCCGGGTTGTGCGGCTCAGCAAAATATATTACCTGTAATAATGTGTCTCATATATACAACTGCCTTTCTGGATGTATTTTGAAATGTTTAATGATGTGTGGCTGAAATGTAATGATATCTTCCTAATGGAATGCAATGGAAGGAGAGCTCATGCACATTAAGACATCTTATCTGTATTGGCAATTAATAACTGAGGAATTAAAACAAAGTATAAAACCAAAGAGTTTTAGCTAAAGCCACGGGATACGAGCGTGCAATCTCAATCCAGTCAGGTTTCCACAACGCTTCGCCGTAGTGAAATCCAGATGTCAGGGGAACTCCACCTATTAGTTATTCATTTCTTGGAGACTGTGGACTTGGTGTTTTTTGTGTCCCTCAGCTGTCTTGAAGTTCATACATTCATATAATTATATTGCTATAGATTTTTCTCTCACGTCTGTGGTCCTGTTTTAAATTAAAATAGTCAAGGGCCAATTGCTTGAGTTACCAAATGTTACAGTGAAGACTAGTCTGGACGCAGCACAAACATTTGTTCCAGGGCCCTAGCCTCAGCGGTTCACCTACATTGTGACTCCAATCTTCATGGGGCATCTAAATCAAGTTCACTATCACTTATAATCAATTTGACAGCCAATTAATGAGTTAAACCACTGTCACCAATGCTTTTCCATAAAGAGGACCATTGCTTTAGGTGACAAGTGACAAAAGACCGCACATTCTCCAAAAGTCCAAACCTAACTTGGCTGGCTATGGTAAATTTGCTTTGAGCAAAGGAAATGAGTAGAAAATCTGGATTGGATTAGATTATTCAACCTGCCAGACATGAAGAATACTGAAAATTCTGCTCTTCGATTTTGCAAAATGACGTTAGTGGATTCCCCTCACTATAGAGAAAAAAAAGCCCAAAGTAATTCAGTCTCATCGGTTACTTTTTAAACATAGAGATCTTCTCCTGATAATCCTTGGCATATTGCTTTTACTTGATGGAGGTAAGTGAAAAGAAAGATTTCCAGCTTCTATCAAAGTTAAACCTCTTCCACTGCTCTTGAATACAATGATAAATCGCTTTTCAATAAGAGGTTCATAGCGTGCCTTCACTAGGCAGAAATATTATTTGCATTTTTCCATAAAGAACTTTAAATTAAAATCATTAGCCACCTTTCATAATTTAAGACACAAAGAAACCAATATATGATTAAAAGCAGGTCACAGGAAAGTGAGTGTAAAATTGAAATATAAATGAGTGATTTCAGAAGACTATCTTCATCTCACCATGTCATGTGGTGTGCATTTCACCCTCCCTAAAGTTTTAATAAAAGTATTACACCGTCAGCACTTTGTAAATATTAAAATAATAATATAAGCCATAATTACTTTCCAGACATTACTAACGTGTTCCGATCTGCATAGAGCTTGACTCTCAAATTACACCAAAACTTTAAAGAGGAGGAAAATGGTTTCCTGTTCCTACACCGTTTACAGGAGGAGCCAGGTTAGCAAAGAGGTTTCATACCGACGTGGGTCCTTGTCCTCATCCCGGGAGGCAGATTGAGACATGAAGGAGCAGTCGGTGCACACCTCACTTCAGCTGGTTTCTGCTTCCCAGGCCTGGAGGGTATCCCACCCCAGCCAGTAACAAGCAGCTGCACGTATAGGTCTATAGGTTTGTCTGCTTAGGCCTAAAAATGAGCATTATTGCATGAGAACGGCCCGTCGTCTTAGCAGAGGAACCTCTGGAGGGAGATTCAAGGCTGTGTCCTTGAGCTGGCCATTGCAATGCCGCGGGGAGAGCTGTGTTGTGCTGGGGAGGAGAGGGGCTGAGGCGACGGAGAGGGGATTTGGGAAGAGATAAGCAGTCGGAAGGGGAAGGGGCAGCGGCACCGCTGTTTATCAGCGCCCATCACCACAGGCGCATGGACCAGTGATTAATTGGCCAACTGGGGCGTATCGGGCTGTTTCCTGATTTCACATTTGTGTCCTGTTATCACGCAGAAGCTTTCGGAGAAGGAAACTAAAGGTAAGAGAAGAGATGATGAAGCCCTTAATCAACAGGAAAAGGTTTCAGTGTCGTGGCTGCTGCAGACTGCCGGGTCAGCGTCCTCCGGGCGAGCGTACGCCGTGCTGCCGGGCACACCTGGACTGACGGCACGGCTGCGTTCAGCCAAACCCACGGCCGCTTCCCTGATAAATCCCAAGCACCTGGTATACACTTTGGGAACGGCACCAAAAAGCCCTGCCTGCGCAACTTCTGCAGGAAGGTGTGAGCAGAATAATATTCTGTAATACCCAAGAGGTCAAGAAAAGTATTTCTTCTGATTTCTTTTTTAAGCTACGTATTATTTCCACACCATTGCCTTGGACATTTGCGATAGAAATTGAAGCACATTTAGATTTAGCATTTTAGTCTGAAACTGGAGGTAAGTGAAAACAGTTTGTTCCTACGCAGCTCAGCTGCATTGCACCTCTGCAGACGGGGCCGCCGTGGGCACGGGAAGGCGAGTGAGGTGTTTCCTGGCCCCACCAAACAGCACATCAGGTGGTGGGAGGCAGGAACCAGGCTGGGCCAGAAACGCCAACTTAATGTGAGGATGAGAAGGCAACCAAAAGGCTGCGGGACAGCATAAAACCATGAGCACCAGTATCCCTTTGCAGCCAGGATCCTTCACGGCAGACGGCGAGCTCTCACCGTGATTTGCTTGTGGGACTGACCTGCGGACTCCCACCCCAGACAGCCATGTGCTAATTATGGATCTGCACCCTGGTGACGGTCTGGGGTGGGATGAGGAGAGGGGTCAGTGCACAGGACTGTTTGAATTGTCTCTCCTGGGCAGAATTACCCCTCTAGGTAGTCCTAGAAGGACGGTGGAGTTATTCTTTAGTGCCTCCCTCTTGCTTGTGCCTGGGAAGCACACTTACACAGCCAAAGGAAGGAATCGCCATTCCTGCTCACCTTTGCAAATCCGTCTGAGCAGTCTGCTCTTTAATTTTGCTAACTTTAGCTTGTGTTCAGTACCTAAGGCAGGACGGTTTCGTTTTCAAAAAGATTTTCAAAAAAATATGTACATGCATGTATGACGATTGTAATAAAACAGTAGTTCTAATGGGAAGAAAAGCCAACGCATTTGCAATTTCCTTTCCCATAATACGCAGTAATTCAGCAATCCCATCACGAGATAAGAATTACTTTGAGAATAATTTTCTTTTAATAGCTCTGTCTGAAACAGCGCAAATTTCTTCCCTAGTCATTACAGCTTCTGGCCCGCAGTAAATGGCTGGAGACTGAGAAAGAATTTCACGGCAGCAGCCTGCCATCCCCCGCAGAAACCATGCGCCCCACGGCCACCGCTTCAGCAGATTTGAAAAAGCATTTCACATCCTTAGCTACAACGCTACTCATGCACTACCTATTTAAACAAAGTCTTTAAAAGACTTGGAAGAATTAGCGCACTCAAAGAATCGTTAATTAATTTTGCTGATTTATGCCTTACACCGAGCATGGGAGCACAGGGTTGAGGCAAATGATACGCATTGATAGTGATTCCAAAAACATTTACTTGTGGGAGGCACACAGACAAAAAAACCCCCACACGGCTAATAGAGTTAAGGATTTATGACTGTGGGGCCAGAGGGGTTAAACTGGGTATCTGGTGTGACATCTGATGCATATCTTAATATGAATTAATGCTAGAAAAGCATCACAGACGATCCCACTCAATGCCAACCCTGTCTTAATACTTGGGGCTGCAATGATGAACCTCTGCTGATGGTAGGAACCGGCTGAAGCATCCAGCGAGGCTCGAAGTAACAGCTACTTGTTTGAAACGCGGCTCCTGAATGAGACGTGAGATCTCCCTAGCTGTGTTTGACCTTAGGGCTTCCAGCAGCAGCTTCTTCAGTTTCGAGTTTCTGTACCTGTCACATCTAATATAAACTTTAATTCTTTAAGTGTCTACAGCCCCTTAGTCCTTTTCAGTGCAAGAGATTGCTTTGGAAATGTGCATCAAGCTGCTGGGTGGGAAGTTTGGCCCGGCAGCTTTTCCATATCCAGGATTTACTTAGTTTTTACCCAGACTGCTAGCTAGCATCGCTGTCCTTGGACACGTCCCAGTGACCCACGCACACTGTGGCTCTCTGCCCTCCCCGTGGCCACCCCGCCTCCCTCCACGAGCTTCTAACTGCATCCTCGGCACAGGAGGTCCAACACCACCCAGCTGCCCGCTCCCGACTCCCCGCTCTCAGCACGCCCCAACGCATGCAAATCACACGCAAAGGATGACAACAAGGCAGCAAATCTGTAAATCTCTAAAGGTCGCTAGCAGTGGAGGCATATTAAATCGAGAAGTCTCTAGAAGCTGTTTTAGCTCCACAGAATATGATGCATGTGTTTTGCACAGTTCCATAAAGACAAGGCTGCAAAATCGAGCTGAAAGCAGAAGTTCCCTCTGTTGCCCCCAGGTTTCTGCAGCTCCGTGACCATGCACAGAACCTGGTGCACATCAAGGTATGGGGCTGGTTAAAATGGCATTTTACACAGGCAATTAATTGTGCTTAACGTGTAGCAGAAACAGCACAGAAGTCTCAGCAGATGTCTTATCCAATTGTTACTTATCAAGTTCCTCTCTTTCTTCTGCTCCTAAGTGAAAACTGGTTTCATTACATCATCTAAATGCGATGGATATTTTTAGATCTATAATTTGTCATATGGAGCCTGTATCTAAAGAGGCCACTTTTATTATACCCAATACAACACAACAATAAGAGCATCAAACTTTCCCAGACACCGCTGGGACAACAGGCGAGACCACAGGACTCCTTCCCTGTGGAAATGACTAATTTTAAGTCAGTTCTTTTTGCTTAGCACAAGGATTTACAGCTTTTACTTTGGCATTCAACAGACATCCACAATCCAGTTTCCAGCCGTGATCTCCAAATAAACTGGATTAAAGCCTGAAACTGTTGCTCCCGTTTGAAGACAGAAGGAGAGCCATCCTTCTGCGTTAAGTGCGTTTGATCCTAATCGTTGAAAACATCAAGCAAAAAACCCCACTTTGTCATCCGAGCCAAGACATAGAAGGGAGCTAAACATTTACAACAGAAAAAATAATGTAAATAATCAACATATCTTCATGAAGACCACCCGACTTCCTTAGTGTTTGTGATAAAAGGAAAAAAGTGAGACCGTGTAAAATTACCTCTAATTTAGAAGCCCGGGTTGGTTGCAGCTCTGGGGGATGCTGCTCGCGAGGAGACCCAAGTGTAACCAGTCTGTTTTCAGGGCACTGGGTTTGGCAGCAAGGGGACCGACTGCACAGCCCGTACGATGGCTCCTTTACTCGGAGTGTTAAAGCAGATTATCATGTCTTTTGTGGTCTAATAAGGAAGAATAAAACGGGCATTTTCAAAGTAAAGCTGATGCCCACACCGGCAGAAAGCAGTTTATTAACCATGAGCAGCCTTCAGAAGCGAAAATCCTCATACAGCAAACACCTGCAACGTCAGAAGTTTGGCTGAGACTCAGAAAATGAAGGGAGCTCTCAAGGAAGGCCTGGGGGTTTTTGGAGGAAGGGTAACGCCTTTCCAGTGCCTAATGTTTCGCTCCGGACCAGTGCAAACCAGAACCCAGACCATAATGTGTCAAACCTGGGAGCTGCATCACAACCAAAATGGGTCGAAGCTCTGCAAGGCCTCCAGAACTGGACCAAAGGCTTACGGGCAGGACTAAAATGTCTCTGACCTGGATGGGAGGGCAGGGAGCAACACCTGAAGGGAGAAATATGCCCCGTGGGCTCCTCTGGCTGGGCTGGGGGCTCTCAGCTGCCCCCAGCCCCGCTGCACGCTGCCCAGGGCTCTCACAGACCCTCTGGCTGCACCTTGCCCGGGGAGCAGGGATGGCCACCCCAGCAGCCTCTAAGACTCCCTTGTCTCTCCCCGGAGCTCAAAGGCTGAGCCAAAACGAGAAGCGCCAAGAGGGTGACCTAAAACCAGTTCAACCACTCTGCTCTCAGAGCTGGGCTAGGAGCAGCTGGGTTAGACCGGAGAACTTGACCTGTCATGTTTAACCACACAATCCTCCACGGGATGAGAGAGCAGCGAGCTCCGTTCGCACCCGCAGGAGAGAGAAAAAAGGACACAGCTTAACCCCTTCAAAACGTAACTCCCTATCACCCACTGGCTGCGAAAACCAGCCTGGGAAAACACAGAGCTTCTTGAAATGGCAAAGGCAGGCAGGCACACGGCAAGGAGACGCTATGGGAGAGGGAAACATGAAAATCCCAAGGTCCAGAAAGAGGAGCCACCCTCAGCGAAGCCCATCATGGGCTGAGCAGTGACAGAACGGCATATGCTAAGAGGCAAGGTGGTTGTTCTCAGGGTGGCAAGTGGCCGACGGCATGTGTTTGTCTCCACCACATCCCCGAGCTTGCTCCGTGCGCACTGGAAACTGTTCGTTGTTCACAGCCAATGCAAAGCAATTCATTAAAAAACAAAATCAGCCCAACCCCTGTACTAAATGTGATAGCCATGATAGCCCCAAGACACTCCTGGGTATGTATTTCATTGATCCAGGAGTTTAAGGATCAATGGATTAATACACTAATGAGTCAATAAAATGAAACCGTATGATATTTCAGAAAACAGAAGACTCTTTTCATTTGAATTAGGCCCATTCATTTTCCTGAGGACCATGGGAAGGATATTTTTGAAGTGCAGAACACCCACAACATCTGTTATCTCTAACTAGGACTGCGGTTACTCAGCAGTCCCACAAACCAGAGCATATATTTCTTTCTCGCTTTAATTACTGCTTCGTTTCTGCATTATTAATGACCAACATAAAGTGTCCAAATATGCCTCCAGAAAAAATACTACCTTTAGCCGAATAACTGAGAAGTTAGTGTTAGTGTGAGCAATGATTTACGACTGCCAAGTAGTGTGCGAGATTAGCAGCTTCAATAACACGACGTTCAACCTGCCCATTCAGAAAAGTGTTTGTAGCATTTAAAGAGTACCATTGATTATAATCTTAGTTGAAATGCACATTTTTATGGCTAAGCTTGAATTGACATCCTGGTCTAATCAAACTTCCTGACAATCGATAGCAATTAGCAGAATTTGCAACTGTCACAACTGATATAATACAAATTCTCTCTTGATCTGCTAACCCCCCTTCTCGTCCGGATGGCTTTCTCGTGGCGAAGGGTGCAATGCGATTCGCAGCATTTGGGGACTGAGCGTGACTTAAACGATCCGTCCGCTTTCCTAACAGCAAATGGCCATCCCCTCGGCACCACAGGAGTGGCCCAGATCCAGATTCACCCAGTGCTGATGGAGGGGCTCGGGGGGCTCATCCCACAGAGCAGTGCCACAGCAGGTCTCTGCCAGGATCACATCCCGGAGCTCCTTTGGCTCCCATATTTCTCGCCTGTCCAAGGTTCCAGCCTCCGGAGGGGCTGCTGCAGCTCTCCCAACTGCTGTGCAGTAAATCACCTCCTGGGGCATAATCCCTGAATATGAACAGAGCCATTATTTTTCAGATCCCCATTTCTTTTGAAAACCTTCATCTCCGATTCAGGCCAATGCAGTAAATAACCCCAAGCGCGCTAAAGTAAAGATCCAACCTGTTTTCTGGCTAAAACTCCAGATGCATCTTTCAAAGAAATCAATAAGCACACCTCTCGCCGGGATCAGTAGCCAAGAGCTGGAGGAGGAGGCGTGGGCTGGCAATGCAGAGTCACCCAGCTCTTTGCTAAAGGGTTTTTGCTTTTTGGAGAGGAACAAAGCCCCTGCAGAGGCAAGCTGCAAGCTCTCCCGTGGGTTCTGGTGGATATTTCATGTAATATCTGAAGGATATCTAATAAAATGACCAAACTCTGAAACAATGCAAACAAACATCAGCCGCGAATTGATCAGAAACCTCTGTGCATTCTCTGACCTGTTACTAACACAAACCTTCTTCCTAAGGCAGGGAAGAAGAAACGGCGGTTACTAATTTGCTCCTGACAGAAAGCAGAACCCAACTTCCTAAAATTTGCTTGATTGTGGAAAAAATAAATATAGCAAAATGTTTCTTAGATGAAAGCTTCAGATTATTCTATGCTCACTAATTGGTTTTCACATCTAGTGCACACTTTCATTTTCAGAGGAGTGCTGTCAGAGATATACAATGGGGAGAAAACTTTGTAAACTCTTTTTGGCTTCAGTGGGTCCCTGTTGTTTACACAAAGGCTCTAATTCCACCCGTGGATTACTACTTTTATTCCCTTCATGCTCACAGAACTCGCTTTCTAAAGAGAAATACAGAGTGACGTGCACTGATACACCCATACACGTGCACAGAACGGAAACAAAGAGTTGTATTGCTGTTTTACATCACGTTATGCTGTACAACATCAGTGGCTGATCCCACAGTGCAGGGATTTTTATGGCTTTTGCAGTGGAAGGGTCTGTGTGACACGTTACACTAAGGTTTATGGGAAGCTTCCTTGAAATTGGAGGCATGGCAAACTACCCGGCTCCAGGGTAAATGCGAGAGCATTTAGCTCCTTAGGGAGCTGGAACAGGAACCAGTGCCCAAACGATGGGCTGCTGTGTGAGCAGAGGAGATCTGCTGGGTATTGCTTGTCCGCATGTGAGAGAGCACACGGGTAATGTCACAGTGGGGAAAAAATGAAAAGAAGAAGGGTTTGGGCAGTATCTGTGCTAGAAGGAGGCTTACAAATACTAGCAGACAGTGTTTTCTAGTGTTTGAAATGTGGGAGTTGAGGGAGGCGTAAGTTTTTATTAGTTCTTTTTTTTTTTATATAAGCAGGATATTTTGGCATCTCCTGGAAGACCTACCCACTTTCTTCCTCAGCCAGACAGCCTGATGCCTGCAGGCCCATGATCTCAAGAGCAGATCTGGATGGCACTCTTCAGCCACGAGCATCCCCCCCCCCCCATCTCATCGCTCCCACTTGGAATTGGGGGGGGGGAGAGGAAAGGCAGCTTTTGAGGAGGGCTTTGTACCTGAAATTGTTACTCAGTCCTTGGACCCGAGGGAAAGAAGTGCCTTACTTGGCACGTAATGGTAATGGAAACAAGGAGTCAAGTCTGTCTAATGAGAAGAAAAACACTCCACAATTTATTAATTTAGGCTTCTGGAAATTAGTTTGCTGAACATACTTAAGGACTAAATACAGGTGTTAAGCCCAGCCATTCCCACACTAAATTACATGCTCTCACTTACATACATAATCACTGTCTATTTAAGGTTTTCCCATACTGCCTGCTGTTATGGTATCTAGGCATTGATTCCCATCCTAGTAACTTGATACTTATTTTTACAGTACTGCTAAAGTACTAAGTAGTACTCCTGCAGTCTGTCCTAAAATCAATTCCTAATGTTACTGTAGGAGCAAATGTAAAACTTGATGTATTTTTCCCCAAAGGCTAATATCATATGTTTCTGATTGAGCAAGAAAAAAAATCATTTCCTTACAGGATGGATTTTGTTATGTCTCTTGTCCAGGCATGGGGGAGGGGAAAGCCTTTAGAGGATTAGTAACAGGACCAAGACCCCACGTTACTATGTAAAACCCAGCCAGGGGAGTCGTTTCAGAAAACCGCTCGAGAACCGGAGACAATTTGGTCTTTTCTGTCCATAATCCAGAGGGTGGGTGTCCACATCGCAGGTGACAGCATGGCCAGCACCAGTGGAGAGGTGACATGAGATGACAACACACAGCAGATCACCCACAGGGAAGCCTATCCCTTGGTGACCACCAAAGTGTATGACTGAAGCTTTCCTCACTTTTTTTCCCTCTGTTTGGACAGAAGAGGGGTTTTCAGTCTGGAGGGAGGCAGATACATCCAGCAGGAACACTTTTCCAGCTTTGCAACCCAAATGCATCCAACTCCGTCCAACCTCCTGGCTATTTCACTGCGAACAAGCAGGCAAATGTGCTGTGCTCTGATATGGTTACATGAATCAGGCAGTGCTTCTTCTCCATGCTCTAAATTGCATGATCAAGCTTGGGTCTTAATAGCTAAGTGATGATTCATTTATGATGGCACCAGGACAATCCAAGTGAGTTTTTACCTTTTATCCTAAATGTAATGCACTCCATCTATTACAATTTCAGCAAGGTCTGAGCAAATTCAATAATCAGACCAGTATTCAGCACTTTTTATGCGCGGATCTAAAACCAACTGCTACTAAAAGTTTAACGAGACCAGCCTTTTGCATTAACTTTCTAACAAGAAACACAAGGCTGCCTCGGTTCTGGGGCTGTTTTCTCTCTACTGGACGCAGAGGGCCTTAGTCTTAGATTATGGAGCACCGCAGAATTCAGTGTGCTTTAACAGCTTTAACAGCTGCAAGAGGAGATGGAGGGATCCAGAGGGTCTCCAGTTGTGGCTGGCAAAGCCGCTGCCAGCAGCGTGCTGGAGATGAGCGAGCTGCAACGGCCTTCTCGTCTCCAGCTGCTCAGCCCCATTAAAACACAACTCGGATGCATTAAGTACATTCCTGATATTGCTTTTCTGTGTAAGCAAAGGCAAGCGGGGAGAGAGGTTATGGGATGGGGAGTGGGACACCAGACAATCTTTTAGCGAAGATGTTGTCCGTGATACCAAAAGAGTTAGGGAATGCTTGAGTTATACAAACATTCCTGAAATAACAGGAAAACTTTAGCAGATGTTTCCTCCGTCTAATTTTCCCTCCTTCTCCTCTTTTTGTGTGTGGCTTTGCAGATCTCTCTGCTTTCTAAAACTCTTTTTGTATGAAAGGCCCGCATTAAAATGTCAGGTTTTATTTTTCCAAAAAGCAACTGCCAGAAATGAAACCCTAAATGCTCATTTCATAGCCAGGCAAGGATCTCCTGGGAACCACTGGGAATCCCACCCCTATTTCTGATTAGATTTTTGTCAGCAGCGTAGGAGCCAAATTCTCGGTTGCCTGAAGGCTTTAATCTCGATGAGAATCAGACTTGGAGGAGCTCTAAGGTATCAAATCGTATTTACTGTCTCTGTTAGTTATTGGCAAGGAGTCTGGAAATACCTTGGGGTTAGTGTTTTGATTAGAATTTGATCATAACTTTATAAAACATAGATAGAAATGATCTTGTTTTTGAGCCAAGAACTCAGCAGATTCGAGGAAGGAATAACTTTTAGCAACAACGGTTTATACAAAGAGCTTTGGAAAGGATCAAAATCTTCTGCTGTGCAGAGCAAGGTGATCCCTGACAATTTAGGATTAGGACAAAGTCTTTTATAGCTAATTACTCAGCACGCTCCTAGCTCAACTTGCTTGAGCATCCTCTTGGCCATAGGTGGAGCTGGCATACCCATGCAGACGGATTGTAGCCCAATTCCTACATTTTTATGGCCAGTGGGACGTCATTTGCTCCTGTAGATCTCACTGGCAGCAGTGGGGCAGCCTGGCCCTGGGAAGTTTCACCCTAAAAACTCCCCTTTTGGTGGGCAGACACAGTGATCATCAGCTATTCATGTTACAGGAATATATAGATGGTGACTGGGGTGGGAGGATAAGCAGCAGAGCCGTAAAATGAGGGGTACTGTAAGGTGGCAGATTACGGCAGAGGGGCTGAAACACGCTGCTCCTCCTTGGGTGGACCTTTGGCCATGCTCTTCCCCATGCTCTCCCCCCTTTACCTGCTCCGCTCACAGCTCCTGCTCTTTCCAGCGAGTGCCGTCTCTGTGTGCTGCTCTCACGGCGGAAAAGGTCCTTTATGTCTTGCTTCATGCAATGCAACACAGAGAGGCAATTAGAGAAAAGGCTAATAAACAACACATGATGAAAACACCCTGCCTAGTTACCAGGAGTACTGGCCCACCCCATCTGCAGGGACCCAACTATGAAAGGGGACTGTTTTCCAAACTGTATTTTCCATGTGCCATCCTTGGGGTCTGGGGATATTTAGTTTTGTTTTTGAGGGGGGTGAAGCCTTGGCAGGGGCTCCCGGAGAGCCCGGGCTGCCGGCGGGTGGCTTTGCCCTCTGCTGGATAAAGCCAGACCTGCTGAAATCTTTCTGCTGGTGGATATTGAGGAGCCAGCGGATAATTTTGCCCTGAGGAAAATAGTGTTTAGAAAACAGTCCCAGCCAAACAAACATTTTCAAACCTACTCTTACTCTGTAAGGTAGCTGCAAATTAGCATTCAGGATCTGAATCCGCTGGGAGGGAGGGGGGCTGGAAACACTGATGGAAGCTGAAGGACTGGGAGAAACAGACACTGCCTTGCACAACTGAAAAAAAAAAAAGGCAAGAGAAAAGTGGCAGGTTGTGTCTGGTGTCCTTTATTGTGACTGTCCTTGCTTCTTTGCAACCTAATATACTCACACCAATTTCAAGTGAGCATACGGAGACAGCAAATCCAAAGTACATTTGAGAGTTATTGATTTAAATAAAGCAAATCAAATACATCTTACTTTGAAACCTATTTGCAGTAACAGGATATGCCATCTGTTTCTTGCAAGGGTAAAGGCCAGAGACTTCAGTTCCAGAGACATGTGGAAAACGTGAGGGTTTTTACCCATTTCTCTCCGTTGTGGAGCTTCAGAAGCAGAGACCACTGCCTTCAAAATCCCGTGGAGGATGATGCTGGGAGCTCCTGTGTGACAGCCCTCATAGGCTGGCTCTGGCTGGGCGCCGGGGAGGGTCAGTCCTTCTGGGTGTGGGCCTGGGGGAAAGGGAGCCTGGGCTGCCCAAAACCAGCCGGCGGTTTGGCACAGTGGCAGGAGACCACGTGCAAGGGCCACTCATGGTTGTGCTGGTGTTTTGGGGAATTGTTAGACAACCCAGTGGCGGGGATTAGCGTTGGGGGTTTAAGGAGAAGTTTTGAACAGGAAAGGAGGAGAGCAGCTCTCCAGAGGCAGAAGTGTTCTCCTTCTCCTCTAACACACCCATCAAGCCCAGCATGCGCTTTGGGTTGGATTCAGAGAGGAGGGCTGGTTCCCCTGGTCATAGCAAGCACCCCTCTGTCCTGCCCTCACACAGAGGCTCAGGTTGGCCAACCTCACTGTCTACCACGGTCCTGCTGGACAACAGAGAAACGCATTGACTCACCACCTGGCAGTTTCCAACCCATCAAAAGACCAGGTTTCTGCTTCAAATAATGTCAAGGACTAATTACAATATATCCATAAACAATTTTTTCCCCCTTAAATTTATAGTTGAAAAGCCCGTCCTTAATTTTGGGTTCAATCCAACATGTTCCTGAAGGGTAAACAAAGTCCTAAGAGGGTAAATGATTTATCTAAGGTCACCTATAGTGGCACTCACAGAGTAAAAGATGAAACAAAGCGGTCCAGACCACCCGTGTACCCCCACCGAAAGAAAACTGCAGTAACTCTGTTTTCCTATCATTCATCAACAAAAAAAGATACAAACAGAAATGCATCCAGGGTATCATCTCCTTTTGACTGATTCCAGCCCAGTGCCATTTCAGATAGCTGCAGTGTGAAATCCAGTTATTGGCTATGCTGCACTTGGGAAGACAATAACATTAATTTTTATTGTAACAAACAGCCTTAATTAAACTTGCAAAATGAATACATAGTCGTGCAGCCTTTTTTTTTTTGTGTTGGAGCTTAGCATTAATCTTTATTATTGTTATTAAGTGTTGGGAGATGAGAACATTTTGATGAAAAATAACGGTGCGTACCCGATCAATGCATATTTAAAATATATGTTTACAAAAGGCAGTGGCATGAACATATGACTTGAGAGCTCTGAGGCTGTTATGGCCAGATAGATTAATGCCAGTAATTCATCATGTGCCGTGGGGATTAGAGAGACGACTAAGAATCCTTTCCATGGTGCTCTGGCAAGCAGGCAGCAGTGATGTGCCTGGTCCATGTCCCAACCTCTCGGCTCTCTCACTTCATCCTCAGAGTTGTGAGGTGAAGTTCAAAGATAAAGCAAGCCTGAAACTTTGCTGTCTCTTTATGGTCACCACATGCAATAGTTGTTTCACAGCAAATAAAAACAGGAATAAATTCTACATTCTTTCACCTGGTTCTCAAAAGAGATGAATTCTTAGAAAGTTTCGGCTTTCTTTCCTTTTTCAGTGATTTACAATTGGAAAAATGGGAATTTATATCCATTTAGTTCAAGCTACTGTTAGCAACAGCCCTGAACTGCAGTCAAAGATCTTTAAAATGGAAGTTCAGCCAGTCTGTGGTCGGGGTCTTGTCCAGGACTCAGAAGATCCCCCAGGTTCACACATCTGGAGGCAGTGAGGTACCATCACTGCCACCCAGCTTGCGCTCTCATGTAACAAAGACCTCTGAAATGTACCCACCACTTCCCAGCTTTAATCCAGGAATTTGTGGCTGATGCAGAGCATGTCTCAGAGAAAGAAATCCAACCTTAACTCAGAGACTACAATGAGCACGGAAGTTACCACATCCCTTCATAAACTGTTCCAGAGCTTAATTAACTGTTAATTTACCACATCCATTGAAAATTGTTCAAATAATTGACTAATTCTGTAGTAAAAAATGACACACTCATTTTAGGCTAAGCTTCCCTCAGTCGAACAACCTTGCTGTCCTTAAGATCCGATGTCAGTCCCCAGCTCTGCCACAGACCTCCTGTGTCACCCTGGGCAAGTGACTCCCTTGCTCCGTACCTCCATTCGCATCTGCCCCAGTAATGCGGCTGTGTCCATCTTGTCTAGTTTGATATGTCCCTCTTCCAGCCAGGGATTTTGCTGCAGATATGCAGAACTAGCAGGCTATTTGATAGCAATTTGCCATGAACTAGGGCTTCTAGTTGCTATACAAATATTTAATATAAATTAAAATGCTGGACTTGATGCTGAACTTAATCTCCTCAATAGACTGGATCAGATCTACCCAGCTGTGAGATAATTCAAATCTGATACGTTCGTTCAGACTCGTTTCTTTATCTTTTACAAATGAAAATAATATATCAATTACAATATATTTGCATTCAAAATCATTCTCATTTCAGTTAACTAATTCAAGAGTCAGCCCTCTGAGTTTTATTACACACCATCTGAAAGGGCTGGGAGATGGCTGTCTGCCCTATTAGATCTACAAAGATATTCACTGGCACTTCCCCAGCAGGCAGTGGTAAGAGTGGAGGTCGCATGGGGAGTTTAACTGTGCACACCCAGCACTTCTAAAATTCCATGCTGCCCATGGCTTACACCAAATTTACACAATCATGGGAAAGTAAATATCTCTTCTGCAGCCTCTCAATGCATTTTATGTACATATGTTTGCCAGCACCCAGGACGCTGACGAGGGCTTCACCTGCCCCAGTAGCACATTGCAGATGGGCTCTCACACAACTCCAGTTTCAAAGCACTGGCAGGAAGCACCTGCGGTGAGTGGTGGCATGGAGAGCAGGTGACCCACAGGCCTTTCCAAACCAGATGCCCATTGTACAGCTGCTCCCGTCTATGTAGAGAATTTCCCTTAATTATACGGATGTTGCTTTGAGTTCGGTGCACGTATGACACGGCTGAAGATGAGGAGCGAGACCCAGGAGCACAGGCTGCAGAGATGCCCCCATGCCTGAACCCTCATGCACAACTGCAAGATGCTGGCTGATGAGAGCACCTGTTTTTTTAGGCTTTCTGCCCTTCCTGCTCAGCAGTGAACTTTCTCCACACATGCAGCTCTACTTGAGGTACAAATAGGATGTTATCTTTTTTACCATCTTCCCTCTATCATAGCCTATTTGGCTTTGCAGTACTGTCATTCAAACATTTGTGCAGTTGGGTCACGCTACAAGTGTACTTATGCACATCAACCCAAGAAACTCCCCTGCAGCTGCAGCATATGGTAGTCAAACCATTGCCTGCCCTATTGAAAAGGGACTAAATCCCCTCATGTTGGGATAGCCTGACCTGGCCAACAAGAGTCCTAAAAAAATGGCTAAATGTACCCCTAATGCAGAATTCCTCTCTCAGTGAGCAGCCCCTCTGCCTGGAAACAGTGATTCATAGTGAAGTTTAAGTCACTGTTCATTTTATCCTCCCTCGTACACGCTAATATGAAGTGGTTACACTGATGAATCTCACAAAGAATCTCCTAGTCGTGATATAAATCAGTGTAGCTCCACTGAAGTGATGGAACTGCGCATATTTATATCGGCTGTGGAGCCAGCAACATGTATTTTCCAGAGAAACAGCAGGACTTAAGACAATGAAATGGGATCTAAACGACTGAACCAGAACTAAACCCCAAAGTGCAGGGGATGTAGAAAGCATGAACTGAAAAAATGCAGGTGGTTCTGACACCTGATCATAGCTTTTGACACAGACAGGTCATATATTATAACAACACCCCTCTACACTCACTGACACGTACGGGGATTTTGCCACAGACATCACTGTGGTCAACCCAGTATGATTGAGTCTCAGCAGGAAATAACAAATCCAACTAAATCACACCTACAATTTTCTGATGGGATGTCTGCATGCATCTTACCCACCGCAGGCATCCTCCCCCAGAAATACACAGTTTACAGGCCTTTAGTATTTTTCATGGTTCATTACTCAAGGTAATTTATGACACGTTTGTGCTGCTACAGTACATCATTTTGTGATTTTCTGCAATAAAACCATTGCACTGCCTAGTCTTGGTTCTTTATTACATTTGAGGTCACTTGAAAGGGTAATTTCATCTACTGAACATTAAATCCTGCAATAATTCAATACTTGCAAGATATGTGAAAGCAGTGCTCTCCTTCTCTTCTGCAGGGCCATGTGGCTAGCCGTGAGCGAAGCCGTGGCTAGCTGTGAGCAAAGCCACGGCCAGGGATGGCACACAGTTTGGGCTGGAAGACACTACTATCACGGTTACAAAACACACCTTGGTGGCCATCTCTGGAACGCTAAACATGCTTGACGTGGCTTGTATGGATAAGCTGAATCCCTAATCAGCTTATTAGGACGGAATAATCTTTGCTTGTGTGTGCATTTGTGCACTGCTGCCACAGCTGAGAGGGGACTAGAAAGAAGGTAAATCTCTTCCATCCCTCTGTTTGCAGATGTATTGCTTCATCAAGCCTCTCTGGATAGGAAAACTTCATTTGCCCCCTTGGCCCCCTCCCTGTCTTAAAGAAATGCATTAAAAACCGGCATCGGCCTTGTTTAAAGCAAAGTGAATCTGGGCCATATATTACATTAAGTGCCTTCCTTACTGACAGCTTTTATTTTGGGGGAGATCTTGAGAGCAGCGATGCATGGGGCAGCGGTGAGGAAACCACTGTCAGATCCCTTTTCATTAGAAAACTGAAAGAGCTGTAGCTGTCCCACCTTTTTTCTGGCTGGATAAAAATTCTTCTGTAGCAGACATTGCATGCACAGGTCACCTTCACAGGACCTCCCAAAATCAGTGGGGCCAAGCCTGGCCGGAGGTGGCCGGTGGAGGCAGTGCCACAGGCTGGCATGTAGCTAGAAAGAGGAGAAGTCTCCAGGAGAAACTCCCTGTCCCTGACTATGGACTTCCTAAACAAGAGCTAGCGAGACATTTCTGCCCACCTCTACCTGTAAGCCCAGGCTACCTTATTTCAGAGTTCAGCCACATCCAGTTCAGAAAGGAAAATGATAATGAGTGGGAAGCTGGAACATCTCCAGTGACTTGAAGGCACTGTAACACACAGAAATGTGCTAATCGCAAAGGTCGATGTCTGGGACTTGCTGAGGCTGGAAGCTGTGTGCCTCTGCCTTATTAAGGAGATATTTTTTCCTAGTTAAACCCCAGAAGCAGTCTCTTCTCGTGCCCTCCTCTACTTCTTCTTCCCTCTTGGATCTTCCATACCTGCCATTTCTTCACCACTCCTCTCCTTCTTTCTCTACAGCTAACTCTTTTGTTTTCCTACTAACACCTGTATTTCACTGTTGCCTCTCTCCAGCCTTTCTTTAGCACAGGTGGGGAAGACAGAGCGTAGGGTTGTTTGCAGGGAATATTTTGGTAGCTCACCTTTGCTCTCTCACTCCCTGGCTACTTAACTGCAGGGCTGTTCACAAGGGGTAGGGATAATTGCAGGAGTACTTGGACAGCAAAGAGATTGGAATAAACATACGACTTGGGTGCCCTGGAGAAATAACAGGCATGCCCTCTGCTCTTTGTTTTTACCAGCCCAGTGCTTTGCTATTCCATCCCTGCACTTGCCCTCACTGAAAGCCTGTGGCGGAAGAAGCTGTGAGTCCCTGCACAGGAGAGCGTGGATGCGAGATGCCACGGGGGATCTTCACTTCTCACCAACCCCCTGCAGCATCTCACTTAAGGGGGGAAAAATAGCCTTGAACGTGGACTTTTGATTTATGAACGAAAGAACCCAAACACACTCTGCTTGTTTCAGCTGAGTTGTTAGTCATCAAAATAATTTGTGCTCAGTCTCCAGCAATTCTCAGCTTTTGCTGTAAAAGCCTGCATTGCTGTTTCCTTCTGAATTTCAATCAGGTGTCATTACCGTGCGTTGCCCGCCTTTGGCTCAGGATAGATGCTTCTCATAACAGACCAGAATTGCTCAATGCAGTGAACTTATTCTCTTTAAGGACCTGAATCACACTAAGTGGCTTTACTTACCATCTGCTTTTTTGATTTGCTTACTCTTCTGCTCATACTGCCTGCAATAGCCATTTGTTTCCTTGCCTATAAATTAGTGGTCCAAAAGAAACTGCAGTGTTGTCAACAGATTACTGAAATACAGTTCTGAGAATGGACCTACAAAAGAGGTTGGAAGCAAAACTTAGCAGAGAGCCAAACTGTCTGTAATTGGATTTTGAGACCAAAACTTTATAATGAACAGTGTGAAAGAAATAAACAGGATCATTTATTTTATTTGATTATTAGCAAAACTCCTCGGTTACGTGTGATAATTACTGGCAAAGATTTACATGCAGAAAGTGTGCCTGAAAATGTTTAAGCCCATTTCTTTATAACAGATCGGCTACCAGCATACCAATTACATGACATAAAACGCATCGAGCTTGGAGAAATCCCACAAGGCTTTCAACAGCAAAACCTGCTACCCTTTCCCTGCTCTGGGCTTGGGATTGCTTGCCGGATGTACTGATTTAAGCAATGAATACACATTCTCAGCGATCTGTCATGTATGTTTACAAAATTACCTCTAGAGAGGCTTATATGTTAGCCTGGAAATGAGAAGTGACACAAGATCAAGATCTTCAGTCCTCACTCTGGCAACATACTAATGGATCGTAATGGGTGATTTTGTGTAAGCAAGGTATGCGGGTACGTCTCCATTAAGAACCTCTCTTATCATCCTGTGCTTTAAAAAAGCAAAGTTTAGGAATTTCCGAGAGTTTATGTCCATTAAAATAAAGAACGAAGCTCCAACTTGTTTCTCTAAGACTGTACCATCCTAGGGGTTGATTTGAAGGTCACTGATAGAGAGAAATTTATGGATTTCAGAATTAGACTCCAGTGGGTGCAGAGCCAAAATGCATTAAGGCAGATGTAGGGAGGGAAGGAAACAGCCATGCCCATAAGTATATAGAGATTCACCTTTGGAGGAAGGATTTGCAAATGAGAAAGATCGCTCATTTGGTGGGCTGGGTTTTGATATAAAGGGGTCTAGAAATAGGAAAATACACATATTTTGCACTGCCCGCACCTATTTCTAGGCTGGCCTGCCTACCTTGTGTAGGACAAAGCATCAAGACTTTGGCTGTTGCAGCCTTTGCCAAAAAATCCCTTCCACATTTGAGCACCCCTGGTTCTCCTGCAGCGCAGGGAAATGGAGCGGCAAGAGGAAGATGGACATGACAGATGCCCAGACTTGAGCCGGTCAACTCAGCTTTTGCACAAAGTATCTGGGTTAGAGAGCCCGTTGCCCAGTTTGCAGCTCTGGATGTCACTCCAGCTCCTGAGGCAGTTTCCAGTGACCCAGAAAGGGAATGTGTTAAGGACACCAGTGCATCTCCTTTCCTCCAGACAGGCATGGTGGGAGCAGACCCCACCCAGCAGGACTTCGAACGCCAACTGGGCAAGGCTGGGGCTGGTGTTGGGTAGAAGCAGGGTGGGCAATCCTGCAGTTTAAGGGTAGCTGGGATGTATCTCTTCCTGGAGTGGCAGATGGCAATACAAGCCATAAATTGCCCCCTATTTACAATTCAACAGATAGATAGTAAAGGACATGGCCAGACCAGCAAATCCAAGGAAAGTCCTGTTCAATATTCCTAGTGTTTTCTCACTGAATTCAGTGGACTTGCACCAGCTGAGGAGGCAGCACAAGGCAGAAAGCAGTAGGGGAGCAAGATCAACAGCCACTGACAACAGAGCTGGAGGTCTTTTGATCTCCAGGGCTCAAGATCCCAACCTAGTCACAGAAGAACATCTGGGCTGAATTTGCATCTGATGCTAGAGTTTAGGACTGCCCACAGGTGAATTTCTCAACCACGCTTATCTCTAGGTCAGACATTGTATGTTGCAATGCAATGACATTACTCATTGTCTGTTACAAAGGTTGTTTTTTCCCTACAAATATAGTGTAATTATCTATTATTTGTCAGCGACATTATTCCCTCATTTATAAAAGCAGCGGGAGAGACATAGATACTGCAGTGTGACTGACTGAATGGGCAGAAAGACCTTCAGGGGGAAGTGAGTCTTTTACATTTAGGATGTTAGAGTCCATACCTTAACTCTTCCTGGACCTCAGGAGGGGGACCTAAGATCTCTTGGATCGCGTATTTTTTGATTTGAGCTGTAAGGTTTAAAAAAACTTCTTCAAAAGTTTACAGTCTGTCTATTTATTAGAATCATCATCTTACATATTTAGAGGAACGATTTAGGAGAAGTGACCTGTGAGATCAGAAAGACGAGAAGAGCTGGGTACCATCAGGAAGCTAATGTGACAGGCTGGTAACTGCTGAATGACATTTTATAGCTCCGAGACTCTTTGCCGCAGACTTCGCAGGGAGCGGCTGTGCTGACAATAGTTGACGTGTCCTGCTCTGCCTGAGCCTTATCCCAGTCCCTGCTGACGGCCAGTCCTGGGCAGCCTGCTGAACACGCATCTGACCTTCTGGAGGAGGCATGAAGGCAGATGGATGTGACGTTTGCTGAGGATGCTGTAACGTAGCTTTTGTCTACTTCATCCACATGCCTTAAACATAACCGGATTGGCGTAGCACCTAACTAGAGCTGCTGGCTGCAATGCTTCTGGTGTTGCAAAGATCCAACACTTTCACGCTGTGCTTTCTTGTCTTATGATACGCTGGAAGAGATGGAAGCAAGGAAACACAGATAACCTTGCTAAAAACAGCACAGAAGGTCCCAGGTGGAAAGGAGGAAGAAAGGATACAATCTGTAGTCATACATCCTTCCAACCCTGCCATGAGGCATTTTACAGCTGTGCTAGATCCTCCAGCCCCGTTGAGTCACAGGCGTACCTGCTTAGATGCATTAGCCAGGATCTATTCTCAGCACTTACAGCGCAGTTGCGCCGTGGGTGCAGCCTGGACCGGCACCCCATCATGGTGGACATGGTACAACAACCACAGAGCCGAGACTCCAAACAATGGACCCAAACGGCAGGTCTGCAGGTGAACACAGCATGGGATGGATTGCTTGGATTTTACCTCCCAGCCAAACTTCCTACATTTTGAGTCGTTTCATTCCCTCAAGCTGCTATATTTGTTCGTTGGAGAGGCACATCTTGTGCCATTTCCCCTGTTCCATTTTAGTCCTAATATTGCCAGTGGAATGAATTAATGGCACGCTATTTTCTAGTCTAGTAATCTTTGTCACAAAAGTGAGTGAAAGCATACAGTGAAAATGAAGATCTATCAGCACTGCCGCCTGACTGATGGCTCGCTCTGATAGCTAATGCTAAGATGAGAACAGGAGATGGAAAAAAAAAGAAAGATCCCTTTCCTATTTTAATGCCAAGAACAGTACACAGCACCTGTATCCATCTTTTTGACAAAGACTGTAATGAAAATGGCAGCATGCTGGAATGTCATCCTACCTCCATGATGGGCTCTAATTTCATAGCCCTCCATGGATGCACTCTGTCTGCAGGTACTCGGGTTAAAAATGCCTGTCACTCACTCCATGTATTGCATCTTGGCATGACCTAGATGGTACTTCAAGCCCCTCGTGCCACACAAGCTACCACACATCCTATTGTTAATTGGGCAGGGACGCAAAGTGCAGTGTTCATGACATTTTCTCAGAGTCAATAACTAGCCACAGTTGATGCATATATTTTTTGTACCCAACACCAGCTAGAAAACAATGTATTGAAATGAAATTCACTGCACGCATCTTCAGCCTTCATGCCACAGGTATGTTCTTCACTGACCTTTTCCTCTGTTCTACCTTTTAGGCACATCACAAGCCTCCCTGAACCTTCACAGGAGCAAAAAGAAGAGTGTGTTTTCCATATCCCATGGCAAATCTTGTCTTACTATTTGCTTTCTTCAAGCCAAAGACACAGGTAGATACTACACGGTTAAGATCTTGCTATCCTGAGAATGACCTAGGAAAAACTTGGTTTAGACTTCAGCTCTGCTGGTTCAACTTTTTTGTGAATCTTGAAGACATTGCTTGTGTCCAGATCCATCCTGGGAGCAGGAAGAGCCTTCACCTGAAAGAGGAGCTGCGTGACTAACGCGATACAGGAACAAGCAAGGCTGCCTGATGTTGGGGTAAAGGATAAAGTGTTCATCGTTTCCCTTCCCTCCAGTAAACCAGCTTTGCCCATCAGTGGGAGCCCTTCTCTTGATGGGTTTCAGGCCAAACTTTGGGAGCTGAGCACTTTTCCTTTCCACCAGTATGTGGAGGAATACCATATTCCCTTTCTTTCCAGGGGAATGTCATGGTTACTCCTTAAGGATGGGCCTTGCTAAGGGGTTGGACACAGGCAGGAGAAGAGGAGGTGGGTAGTCTGGGAATTGCCCTCCTGACTTCTGAATTGAGCAGTTTCACCGAGGAATGAGGCTGGCCCAGGACACCTTCTCCTCCAGCTTTGGCAAAGGCAGTATGAGCCCATCAAGAGTCTGGCACTGATGGGAAATGACAGGTATGCAGGACTCTCTTTCCAATAGGATGGGGCATTTGGCAGCAATTCAAGTCCCTTTGTAAGGGATCTGTCCTAACCTTTTAAAAGCCCTGTGTTTCCTAATCCTCACTTGATTGTTTCCTGCTTTGATCAATTTGCATAGTTATTAGGCCCAGCTCTCAATCTCTTCTTTAAAACATGTGGAGGACAGGGTTGAATGAGAGGGGAAATTTGATTGCTTAGTATTTCCCTGTTACCATCGGTAGGGAGCAGCTACACAGCCTGACAACAGTCTGCAGAGAGCCTGAAATGCTCCAAAATTAAACCCACCCAGATTCACACTTCTCCTGACTCCTCATTCTCACAGGCCAAAAAAGAAAAAAAGGGGAAGGAGGGAAGGAAGGAAGGAAAGAAGGAAGGAAGGAAGGAAAGAAGGAAGGAAGGAAGGAAGGAGATCATTTGTTTGCAGAATATTTCTTTATGCATATATGCAGAAGGTTAATTGGAAAGGGTGTTTCTATGCCAACAAGGGCTGAGAACAGACGGCTGAACTTGGAGAAGCATCCACCCCCGAGCAGACGCATTGGATGCAGGGATGATGTGGCCCAGTGGCTAGCACATGGAGCAGGCTGGCAGGAGATGGGCCTTGTGGACCACAAGTCTCCCTGCCTGCAAGGCTGGAGGAGTTACTAGACTTGTCCCCTGCCCTAACTCAGTCTGTCAGATCCAGTGAGATCCAAATCTCTCCCCTCAAACATACCGTATTTAAAGCGTAGGGATGAGGGAAAACAGCCTTTTAAAGGGAAATTATTTTAACTAACTGGGGAATAAGCCAGGCCAACCACAGCAGCGACAAATATTCTTTAGCTGCCTCCCAAAATGTGAACCAGAAGACCAACCACCTCAAGTGTATGTGTACCAATGCACGCAGCCTGGGGAACAAACAGGAGGAACTGGAGCTCCGTGCCCAGTCAGTAAGTTATGATATTATAGCAGTAACTGAAACATGGTGGGACAACTCACATGACTGAAGAATCACAATGGATGGCTATAGGCTGTTTCGTAAAGACAGGCAGGGAAGAAGGGGAGGAGGTGTCATGCTGTATGTTAAGGAGAACCTTGAATGTATAGAAGTCGACTATGGTGATTGTGGAAGCCCTATCGAATACCTTTGGGTCAAGATCAGAAGGGTCATCTCCAAGAGGGATCTTACAGTAAGCATCTGCTACCAACCTCCAAACGAAGACTATAAGGCCAATGAAGCAGGTCCTTAAGCAAGCTTTGGGTCAACACAACCTGGTTCTTACGGGTGACTTCAACTACCCAGGTGCGTTACACAATCATAGTGGTAGATGGGTCTCTAGGACATTCAGATCATTCTCTCCTGGTTCAGTTCAACAGGTAGGACCAAGAAAAGAAGTGCCCTGTAAGGCCAGCTGAGGTCTTGCAGCTGGACTGACCAACATCCCTTGGATCAACACACGTCTCCGAACTGTAAGGGGTATGTTAGTGGGAAAAATATGACCTTCCTCAGGTGGTGAAAACAGCTTTGAAACATAGAATCATAAAATCATTTAGGTTGGAAAAGACCCTTGGGATCATCGAGTCCAACCATCATCTCCACTCTACAAAGTTCTCCCTTACACTGTATCCCTTAACACCACATCTAAATGAGTCTTAAACACATCCAGGGATGGTGACTCCACCACCTCCCTGGGCAGCCTATTCCAGTGTCTGACCACTCTTTCTGTGAAGAATTTTTTCCTAATGTCCAGCCTAAACCTACCCTGTTGCAGCTGGAACCCATTCCCTCTTGTTCTATCAACATGCATCAGGTGTGTTGTATTAAAATGCCAGAAAGAAAATCAAACCTTTAGAACAGCAGAGTGACACATACTGCAGCTAACCACAGCCTCACTGCAGTACTGCATCTTGACGATTCACAGCTGAATTCACTTGAATCATCAGATGAACAGCTTTTCATCTGGTTTGCTGTGTCTCCAGGGCCCACTGGGAAGACAGACTGTAGCAATATACATGTGCCAGCCAGGTACCCCCTGTACGCGCTGCCACAGCTCTGCGCGCAAGAGACACTTGGCACGAGAGCAACACGGGCACGCACAATGCAGACACAACAAGCTGTCTTGGTGGTAACACCTCGGACACCTTCACCTCATTGAAAACCATAGGAATATTTCCCCTGAACAGCGGGGGTAGGATCAGCCCATCACAGCCCTGCAGCCAGCTCCGACCTTATATCCATAGTCCTCAGGCTGCTTTTGGAGTCTGACAGCACCGTGCCTTTGCTCAAAGCCATTTCTGTCTTAGCTCACATTTGCTGGAATTACATCCATTTTTTATTTTCCCCAAGTTAATATTGAGAGAACCAATGTCACCTCAATAAGCTATTTCTTTAAACCAGCCTTGGAAATAATTACCGAGGGACAGAAGAACTGCAAATCTGTACCCCTTTAATGGCTGAGCCACTTTCTGTCTGGGGCAATGCAGCACTTTGCTGCGTGCTGTGGTCAGTAACGAAAGCCACTGAAGAACTCCGTTCCTTCCTTTGATCTGCGGCATCTGCCGAGGTACCTGCAGGCTCAGCGCACTACACAGCTTTAACACTCGCCAGCAGAGGGTTAATCAGTGGCCTTAGCATTCACCACAAAAATACCTTTCTAACGCTTGTGTTGTGTGCCCGTGTATCTGTTCTTAATCAACACGTAGGTCCTGTCCGCACTGAGAAGCTTTGCCAAGGTAACTCTGAAATGATGGCTTAGTTTATTCAAAGAAATGACATAAGCTACACCAGCAAAAGTACACTGACTCTAGTTACAGTCACAAATTATCTCCAGGACTGAGTTATAGTTAAAAGTTTTGCCAGCACAGCAACGCTCCTTAGGGATGCCATTTTTTCACGACATTTCTACGCCAGCAAAATTCATGTGAATGCAGCTATGCCAGCATAAGATGTCTTTTGCCAGCAAAGAAGCATTGGCCAAAAAATTTAAACTCTTAACTCTTATTGCTTTCCCAGGACGAGTTTCTAGTATAGATTTAGCTGTAATTTGAGCACTGGGGACAGAGTAATCTACTACATTTGAAATCACTTCTCTCAGGAAGGTAGATGAGGCACCTCCAAGAGCTTTTATTCTGTGCAAGTCGGTGCTATTTACAGTGCCCCAACATCACGTCATTTTCTTGTTTGCTTATATAGTTAGAGCCTCTCCACTGGAGCTCTGCACTGAAGAAAATGGTCCAAACAAATAATTTAGGAGATGAGCAACTTAGTTTGTGCGTGAGGGAACAACTTGTCAGAGAGCTGTGAAGAGCTGATGCCACCAGCCTCCTCCGGAGCCTCGCCGGGCTCGTCCCCACAGAGGGACAGTGCTCGGTGCAGGCTCATACGTGACACTCTGCACCCAGCCCCAGGAGCTGCAGTAGCTACAGCTGATTCTGCTGCAGCAGAGAGGAACGTGAGACACAGCCTGCCCTATTGCCATAACCTGGGCCCTAAGCAAGTGCCATAGGAATTTCAAAAAAATACCTAAATTATGGGATCGCACTGCCCAAGACGACTGAGTTTTCATCCCCGTTTAACTCTGGCTCATGCTGTGAGCTCTGCCGAGAGGGTACTGCTTGCCTCCATCAGCTCTGGAGCAGCCGCCCAGGGCGGGAGGGAGGAGGCAGCGCTCCTGTCCTGCTTGAAATTCCTCAGGAACACACTCGGATGCGGTGTCTGTGTTGTTGGCCGTGCTATCTGGATTGTAATGTTTGTGTTTCTGCTATCCTCTAGATGCAGGGCAATAAAATTAGCATTCGCATTCAGATTTACAACCCAGTAAAGGCGAGTTCCCCCTAATAAAAACAAGCTCATTTATGAGACCAGATTTCAAGCATGACTTGCAAGAGGGAAAATAACATCCTGTGTAATTCTAATGGCTCACACCTCAGTGGGCAGGCACGGCAGACATTTTTCTGCAGCTCTGCTTGTGCTCTCAGCCTCCCCCCTCCTGCACAGCGTCCGTGGGTCATTCCCATCCCACACCGATAAACACCCTGGGCTGAGCTTTCTGGCTGAGGTGCCAAACGACGGCCACAGAGGCCGGGCAGGGAGAGAAGCCCATATGCTGCTGTGTTGCTGTCAGTGCCCTCCCGGTCGTTTCGTGTTAGCAGGCGGCATTCCCGGGACTGCATGTGATGCACATTTTCTGTCGTGCGTTGTGCCTGGATACATTCCCATGCAACGAGGCATCTTGTCTCCTGTGGGTAAAAGCAGTGGAAAGACAGAGCCCTCACCCACCCACAAAGCAAAACGAATGGGTTTAAGCCCCGCTGTCGCGTGTGGCCTCTCTAGAGGCATTCGGGAAAGGATCGCCTCTGCCTGTAACTGCAGCGTTTCTCGTGCTCCCTCTGGCTCCCGTCTAACAGATCACTGTGCGAGATTTCACTGCTTGCACGTGTTTCACAGTTTCCATCGCAGCCCTTCTGCTCTCACAAGCCCCCCTTGTCCCTCAGCCACCTGCCCAGAAGCAGGAGACCCGGGAAGCAGGTGGGAGGGAAGGACCTAAGGTTGGGTTTGGTCTGGCCAAGTGGGAGGAACAAGGGGACACCTCAGAGCATACACCGGGGTGAGTTTAGCCTTTGACATAAAAGGGTTATGAATTACGGGGCAGGAAAGCACAAGCAACCTGAAGACTAAAAGCCACCATTTCTCTTTCTGTATTTACTATAACAATAAAATATCTTCATAGCAGCTGGCTGTAATGCAAATCCTCTTTAAGGACTAATGACTGTGCAGGGGACCATTAAAAAACCAGCTCCATCATTAAGGCTTTTGGTTGGGAGCCTGCCTGTACTGTTATTCTGCAGGGAGGACGGCTTTGCAAGGCTGCACGGAGCCGCTCAGAGACTGCTTTGCTCCAGGCTTCACCGCTGTGCAGCAAACTGGCTCCCTGGCCCAGGCAAAGGATAATGGCTGGATTTCAGGGGGAATTTCTGTCTACAAATCAATGCTACTCACTAGAAAACGGCTAAATCAACTCCGTTTCCTGCAAGTGCTCCAGAATTGCTCCACAAGTTGCTTGCTGGGCATGGAGCTGGTGATCTGCCACTAAATATGACCCTACCGCAGACTGGGTCTACCACTCAGGGCACAGGGATGGGTCTGAGCATCGCTCTGAGCCCAAAGCTCTTCTCGTGCTGTGGCGCAGGGCCGGCACCGAGCGCAGCAGCGCAGTGCCCTGCTGCATTTCTGTGCGGTGTTTGTGATACCCCGTTCACCAGCAAACCCCTCCTTGGGCAGCCTTGAACCCTGGAGATATTTCCAGGGCCTTTGCAATGTAACGCTTTCATGAGTTCATTAAAAAAAATTTAAAAAAAAATCAGCTATCACCTGAAAAACAGGTAAGTAGTTGCAGAATCAGCTCCTTTTGATGTAGTAATATAATCGTTTGCCTCTCTCTGTTCCTGGGGCATCTGCCTTTAATCTAACATCTTGCAGGCTTTCCAAGCAGTCCCTGGCTCTGTGGTGCTAAGTTCCCAGGATGCTGCACTCGGAGGATGCTCTTCCACACTACCAGAAATAGAGAGGCCCCTGTCCGTCCCACCACATCCCAGGGTAAGGCTCGAGTTCTTAGAAAGCTGTGAAGGGGTACGCACAGGGCCTGCCAAGGAGCACAGAATCACAGAATGGCAGGGGTTGGAAGGGGCCTCTGGAGATCATCTAGTCCAACCCCCTGCCAGAGCAGGGTCACCCAGAGCAGGTGGCACAGGAACGCGTCCAGGCAGGTTTGGAATGTCTCCAGGGTTGGAGACTCCACCACCTCTCTGGGCAGCCTGTGCCAGGGCTCTGCCACCCTCAAAGTAAAGAAGCTCCTCCTCATGTTTAGGTGGCACTTCCTATGCTCAAGTTCGTGCCCGTTACCTCTTGTCCTGTCACTGGGCACCACTGAAAAGAGCCTGGCCCCATCCTCCTGACACCCACCCTAAATGATTCAAATGGTCACAGCAGAGAGCCAAAGAGTGAGGCTGCCCTGCTCGATGGCCTCTGTCCAATTCCACCCGTGTAGGAGGGTATCGGGAGAAACAATGATGAAACCAAAGCACACAGCTGGGACAAGAGCCTGGGGCATTGCACTGATCAAACAGCAACTGCCTCTCTCTTTCTTCCAGCGCATCATCCTTCCTCAGCTCTTACTCTGAGCAAAGAGTTTCGGGATTACCTTGCTGCACGCTAGGTCAGGTGGCACCTTGGTCCAGACCTCACCGAAGCCCTGGCGTACACCAGCCCACAAGCAGTGGGACCGACGCAGCCTCTGCCCAGCACCTCTGCACCGTGGTAACCCTCGGCTCCCCCCATCTTTTAACCTCCCATGGGTCGGGCTGTGACTGTCACCAGCTGTGATGTGCTCCCCGCCTGGCCGGCAGCCCATGCTCGTTTGCTTGTGCCCAAGCCAAATTAAGCAGATAATTGCTGGCCTCCTGCTGTGGTCGCTCTTGTCGCAGTAATCTGGGTCACTCTGCTCTACCCGAGACCTAAATTCTGTAACACTTCTGAGGTCTCCCCACTGCTCTTCAGCTTGGCTGATGCTGGCCAGTGGGGTCAGCGGATACTGGGGAGGGACAGACAGACAGTACAGTCACCTCAGTCTTGATTTCTACCTTCAGAAGCTGCAGATGAGGCTCCCACCATAAGGTTATGGATGCTGTGGAGACCTGGGCTGCCAGCCTTTGCAATACCATGGGCTGCACTAGTAACGGTCTGTTATTTTTCAGGTGATGGCACAGATGGTGAGCCCAGCACCCCGTGGCTGCAACCTCTCCCAGCAGCTGGAGCCGAACCCCATGAAATGGGCTGAATCTATCACAGAGCTGTGGGTTCAGATTTATGCTTCGCATTCCGCTTTCAAGCAGAGAAGTTGGCGCAAGGAGCATCCTCTTGCAGGATTCTGGCTGGCGGCTGCCTGGCAGTGTTTAATCAGCTATGTTCACGAAATCAGACCCAACCTGCACCTGCTGACCTTGGCCCCAAGGCTTGCAATGTATCAATTGAACGTAGACTCACAGATCCATCACTATCTTTTTCTGAGAGCTGGTATATCATCCATCCAGAGCATCTTGATGATCTTCGCATAATCAGCATACAGATTCTCATTTGCGTTCCTCAGATATTTGTAGAGAAAGAGAGTCCTGTGTAAAAAAAGAGAAAAGATCATCCATGGAAGAGGCAAATGAAAAATAGCTGCATCTTTGCACAGAAGCTCTCCTCCTCTCCTTGTCTGGCCATGTGTATGGGTAATTACTGCATAGTTTATATCTCCCTGCTCCTCCAGAGGTGTAATGGAGAAGATGAAAGCCTGGGTTGCTCATTAGGAACCAACAAGCCCTGGTTCCTTCCTCTGAAGCCTGGGTGGCCTCCCTCCTCCAAGGCCAAATCGCCTCAGTGACCACCTCAAAAGAAGGAACCGTAATGATGAGCTCAGCCTTAGTAAGAAGACACAGCAAGAGCAACCATTTTGAAATGGAGCTCTTTGTAAAAAACCCCACATCTTCTGAGTTGGTATAGATGACAAGGAAAATATCCTTTAGGAGGAAAAGTAAAGAAAACATTGCCTTTGAAGACTTTTAAATTGGGAGCGTGAAGGTAGCCACCCAAAGAGGTTTCACGGAATTTTAACTAGATGAGGAGTTTGATGGGCTCATATTATTCTATTATTGAGATATTTGAGATAAATAAAATGAGCAAGCAAAGGCTGGATGGTCACATGAAGGACCCGCTCCAAATGAAAGTCCATTTACTTGTGTACGTAAAGATCAGGAAAAAGCACATGGGATGCTCCAGGGCTCTGCGGCGTTATTCAGAGGACAGTTTTCAACACGAATATGGGGGATCCTCCCTTGCTTTCCAAAACTCATCAGATCTTCACTTACAGAGCCCTACTTGGTGCATCCACAAATAATAATATCTCCTTGCTGAATGTCCCACCTTGGCTATCAGGTGTTCAGGTTTGTTCATGATATGGCTGAACTCGGTGGTAATTCCAGCGTATATTATCTCATGTTGACTATGCCTGAAGTGTTTACTGCAAGGAGAGTGGATGTTGTATTTTTACAGCCTACCAAAGTTTTCACCTTGATCATTAGAAACCACAGTGCACAACAGATGGCTGATTGACGCCATATAATTTGGCTTCATCACAGCATTTCTTCTGACTTTCTTTTTTTGGGGGGGCTGTGTGCGTGAATCTTTTAGCATTTAAAATACAAACTTCATTATAAATCATGTAGTAATTTTGCAACTGAAAATCCACAACCTCACCATCAGGAACTGACCTTGCAATTAAATGTTTTCCTCCAAAGTTCTGATTTGATAAAATATTCCTGCATTTCCGTGCTTGGTGAAACTCATTGCGTGAGTAGGCAGCCGTGAGATTTTCTGGGTCTGCTTTCCAAGCTTGGCTAATCACACAATTTTAATAGCAATAAATCACTATTTCAACAAAGGGCTCTCTCTTCGGCAGAGACGTGCAACTTTTACTCACAAAGGTATGGATTTATCATGTTTATTAATAGACATGCTCTACAGCTTTGTCTTGCTTTGTCTGCTGCAAGCGGTGACTCAGCCCCGTGCCACGGGCACGCAAACATTATTAATAAAACCTTATTCTGCCACATTTAGACAGATTATGGACAAATGATAAGGAGGGATTTGCATATAAGCATCTCCATCAGAAGTATGTGAGAGAGGATCATAGTTTCTGGTAAATTCGATATGCCTTCTCCTCTGGGAAGAAAAATGTAAAATTCCGGTGGTCTATCAGAAAGTGTATTATACCCTCAAATGCGGTAAACACTAGCTGCTAGCATTCACCATGGTACTTCATTTTGCTACTAACTGGGGCATGTCAAGGTACTTCCAGAGGAGGATTTGCAGGGCTGCTGAGAACAGGGGATGCACTGGGTTACACCACGGGGCCATCCCTGCCAGGAGCTGTGCTCCATCTACTCCCAGTACAGGCTGCAGAATTGAGAAAGCAGGGATTTGCTCACCAGTTTTGTGCTGAAAACACATGCAACCACAGCTATTAATTACAAGCAGCAGATTACTCATTGTAATTAAATGGCAATCATTTATGTGTATCCCCTGAGCTCTTAAGGGATCGGGTCTTTCCAGGAGACCCGCTGCCACCCGGCTCTTCCCAGGGCGCTGCTGTAAGAGCGGCGGTGGGGATGAGCCATTGCGCAGCGGAGCGTTTCACTTTGAAGCTTTCGTCTGTGCTTCGTGGCAACAGGACGTCTCTGATCAACCCCCAAATCTTGCTGCCGGCGTGGGAACCCTGTGTGAAGACATCTGGCTCCACCGATATTTCTGTATTGCGGGGCTCTGCTGGGAAAGGGAAACCAGCCGGCACTGCTTATGGTTGTCGGGTCCCCAGAAAGTCTCCATACAGGGTTGCTCTGGGTACCTGTCTCTTTGCAAGCCTGATAAGCACCACCGCCATAAGAAAACCTACAAAATACTAGTAAACAAGGGTTCCTGGGAGGGAGATAGACTCTCCTCCTTTTCCCTCCTACTCGCTCTTTGCACGCAGGCAAATTTAGCAGTGAGCCAAGATTTACAGCTTTAATTATGAATTTTAGCCCAAGCAGTCGTTCTGGAAATATCCTTGCCAGGGAAATGGAGAGTGGGACCTGGGCGTGCGCAGCGAGGTGTACAGCTGTGCCTCCGGTTAATTGTACTGATTCTGGCCCTTCATTAAGATGATTTCATGTGAAGGGCTTTTATCTCTCCCCCTCGCCCCCAGTGCTGGTGACAAGGAAAAGAAAACAGGAAAAAAGGAGTCTCAATCTGTCTTTTACCATATTATCTAATAAATCAGCAAAAATTAGCCTCAGCAGCAGAGATTAGCCTTCTTCAAGCTCACACACCTTAACGAAACATGTTGAACTCTGGCTGGCAGCAAATTCAAAATGTTTTACACTGTTAAAATCTGTTCATTTGTTTTCCCATCCATTCATCCGGATTTTTACAGGCAAAGCCGATCAGGACTCCCAGCAAGAACCTGACCATGAGGGTGGGCCACGGTGCAGAAACCTCCTTGCTTGTTTCAGAGAGAAGATTTCAGGTAAGAAGGTAGGGAGATTTTTTTGTAAAGAAATCGCTTGTGAACCATTTTGCAGAGAGGCAGTGCAGACCACTGCCACCGTGACCGGTGGTCTTTGTATTGAAATATAATCTGGTTTGGATACGCATCTCCAGTAAACAGCACGGCTAATGCAGGCTCACCAGTGCAGTGATAAACTAGGTCTGACTCCATACTGAAAGTGTAGCTCCATCACAGCATGGTCAGGGATCTGCTGAGACTGTGGCCCTGCAAAAGAGTCAAAGCGAGAACTCAAGCCATGTAGAAGGTCTTTGTGGCATTGCCCATGTTGGTTTTTTAATGAAATAAGCTTTCTGTGCAAGACTAGTAGGATTCTATAAAGGCATTATGGTATCAGGAGCTTTGCATGAACTTATACTAATTAATGGCAAGATGCTGTATTTCCCTTTTGCAAATGCTTCAAGGGATATTAGGGATATTAGGGAAAGCGGAGCAGCTCAGAGCCACAAAATTCAGCATCCCACCTGACCAAACAACTAGGTAAAAGAGCTGAACGCGACCTCTGGGCTGGCCACTCCCAAGTGCAGAGCACGGTCACGATAGATTTTTGAAACACATTTTTCATCATATCTATTATTCATGAGACACTACGGGAAGGGGACTCGCAGCTCCCTGCGGAGTCGAGATTGGCCGACACCATCTCCGAATACATGACATGAGCACCGGGCACGCCACCGCCTGCCTCATCCCCGGCACAGAAGCAGAAAGGAGCGTTATGGCTGCAAGAAGACGACATGCTGGGAGGTTTCATTATGTCACATTTGACCTTCCTGGCTTTCCTAATAGATTGTTCTTGTCATCAGGGCCTAACAAAATGCATTAACTTGCTGGCATTTGCTGCTCAGCAGTAAGTACAAATCTTAGCTCCACTAGCTTCATTTGGAGGTCCAGCACTCTGATTTAGAAAGTAACTTCAGAGGCTAAAAAGCTTAATTTTTTTCCTCCAAAAAGATTAAATTTTAAATCTCTTTGTAAGAAGACCTTTGCAGCTGAGCAGTCCTTTTAAACTACATTTCTTTCTTGAGCAGAAAGAAATTGAAGTGCATTAGAAAATGTTCAACCAAATCAGTATTCTTCAATATTGGTGTGCAGGGCCTTTTCTTCTCTATGTGGTCGAAGAAAGGCCCTCCAAGGACTTTTGAAGCCTTTGCTCTGCACCTACTGTGCACTTGCGCATCCCAAATATCCTCTTCATTATTCTTTGAAGACTCTCAGTTTTATGTTTTAATTTTGAATTCCACACCATAGCTAGCTCCTAGCTGGTGTTTCTGGCCTGTCTCACCAAAGTTCAGTAATCAGCAAGAGAGGTCATTTTTTCAACAATATACTTTAAGTACTATATCACTTCTTGATGCCTCTTTTGATTGCAGTTTAATTACACTGAAGATAGCTGTGAATAAGCTTACTAATCTTGAACTAGTTCTGTTTTCTGAAGGGCACACGACTCTGTCCTCCTCTCAGCCTCTCCTGAACTCTGTTAGACAGAAGATCATCCTCATGGTTTCACTCTGGGGTGGTTACATTTCAGAAAAGAGCATATGAGCACCACTACCACTGCCGCTGATGGAGAAGTATCTTCAGCCCAATTTCACAGCCATAGTCTGTAATCCACTGGTCCTTGACCATGTGCAAGAAGAGGCAGTGCCGGGGGAATGCCTCTAAAGGCTCTGCAAATATTCACCTTCACCTCCTTCATAGATAAATATATACTTACACTTTCACTCTCAGGCCTTCTTTCAAGAGCAGGCATGAAATTGCGTACAAATGCTGTATTTCCCTTACTAGGAAAATTATCTGGAAGAAATATTATATCAACTGGAGTTCACTAATGCACAGCCAAAAGCTGCCATTAAGTGATACATCATGCATTTAAGATGAAGTTATGGGCTCTAAAACAGATTTGGTAAAGGAAAATTTAACTTATATTAAATTACCTATGGAAATAACTCACCTAAACACTGACTTAATTCATTATGATCAGTGTCATTATAATAAATATCAGATATATTCATAATTGCATGGCATTTATCTTGAGTTAATGACCTGTAGGAAGGTTATTATATAGGTTTCATCCTTTGGTTACTGTAAATGGAAGCAATCACCGAGCTGGCTTGCAATCTCGCTCTTCATCCTGAAGAACAGGTATTGCTGAGCCTTCCGTGACTAAGGTGTGGACCAGCCGGTAGCTCAGCATTCACTGAGTGCTGACATATCCTGCCCGAGGGAAGAAGCAGCTCATTCTTGGTTGCTCTGGCCAGAAGCTACAAGGAGAGGCCATGACTCTACTCCACCCACCTGGTTCTGCTGACGTTGGTCCCTTCATCATGGTCTACTTGTGAAGAGCAGGCCAGCAACAAGATTTATCTCAGGTTCAGTCATATAGCCCAGAACTTCAGTGGTATCTGTGGAAAACAGAGGACAAACATGTCCTACCTCTAATTAACAGTTAGATATAAGGCTACTGCTGCTTCCAGAAATTAGAATTAATGCTGACCCTGGTGGTAAATGGGCCCCTACAGGGTCAGAGCAGCGAATAATCAGCTCTTCTCCCTGGTTCTGGGCTGGGTAAAATAATAATAAATTAGTAGAAGATGACAGCAGTGCATCCATTTCCCTTGTGAGCATTAGGTTCGACACGAAAGTCATTAATCTGGCTTCCTTAGCCATGTTGCTTGTACTGGAAGCAGCTGCATTGCTAAATCCTAGAAGAGAAGTGTGAGCCTATCTCACAGCCAGGTTTTGGAAATGATGGCCCAAGAAGATAATTGCCTGAGGGCTGTGTAAAACAATTTATCTTCCATGGCTGTGTCTTTAATCTTAATTTTAAGTGTCCTTGGTTTTCCTAAACTTCATCAAAGCAGTAGGTGGCCCAGCAGGCTGAAGGACCTTTTGTTGCTGTTAATTCACCTCCAGGTCTTTTGGTCCTCCTGGGATCTCGGTTCAAGGATGGTGGTTCACATCATCTCTGGTAGCCTTAATCCAACTCTTCCTGTCTCTAACCACAGTTAATGCTTGCAGTGCAGGGAAAGCAGCTGCCTGTCCTAGCAATTAACAGCTTTTCCTTGGCTGGTGTTTTATCCATCAGCCTTTCCTCTCTGGACTAATTTTAGAAGCTGGATTCACTGCCAGCTTCACAGATGATCTTTTAATTTTGTAAAGGTGTTTGGCTTTGTTCACCAATAACTTAATTAGAGGTACTCTCCAAATTCCCTCTCTGCCTACACAGCCCTCGCGCTGTTTCTTTTCCTTGTTTTCTCTTTCCGTCAGACAGGCATGTCAGAGCTCAGAGGACTCGGGGTGATGAAATGTGGGAACAACAATGAGTCTGTGGGAGGAACGAGGGCTGCAGCACCTGACAAATCGTTTGCTGACAGCCTCTTCTGATCGCAGCCACATTAAGGATGAACCCCCTTGATGGAAAATGGGGGTGTTTGGGATGCTGGGAGCTTAAGGGAAGAGAGGGGACAGACGTTTCACAGACAATACAAAACTGGGAGGAGGTGGTAGTATGCCAGATGGTTGTGCTGCCCTTCAGAGACACCTTGGCAGGCTGGAGAAATGGGTCAACAAATGCAAAGTCCTGTGCCTGGGGAGGAATAACCCCAGGACACGCTGGGTGCTGACTGGCTGGAAAGCAGCTCTGCAGAGAAGGTCCTGGGAGTCCTGGTGGCCACCAAGCTGAACGTGAGCCAGCAGTGCACCCCTTTGAGTAACGAAGGCCACCAGTCTCCTGGACTGTTTTAGGCAGAGTATTGCCAGCAGGTCAAGGGAGGTGCTCCTACCTTTCTGTTCACACCAGTGAGACACATCTGGGGGGATGGGTCCAGTGCTGGGCTTCCCAGCACAAGAGAGACATGGACACGATGGAGTGAGTCCAGTGAAGGGCCACAAAGATGATGAAGGGACTGGAGCATCTGATATATGGGGAGAGGCTGGGACTACTCAGTCTGGAGAAGGCTCAGGGGTTATCAGTGCGTATAAATACCTGATGGAGGAAGTAAAGATGACATAACCAGAGCCTTTGCAGTGGTGCCCAGTGAAAGAACAAGAGGCAATGGGCACAAACTGGAATACAGGAAATTCCACTTAAAGATAAGATTTAGATTAGATATTAGGAAGAAATGATTTACTCTGAGGGTGGCTGAACATTGAAACAGTTTTCCCAGAGAGGTTGTGGTGTCTCTATCCTTACAGATGTTCAAAGCCCAAAGGGACATGGTCCTGGGCAACCTGCTGTAGTTGACCCTGTTTTGAGCATGGGCTAAGTGATCTCTCGAGCTGCCTCCCAGCCTCCGCCACGCTCTGATTCTGTGATTTTTGCTATCTCTAAGGCAAAACTTCTATTACTTTCAGCAGGGTAAATTTTGTCTGCAAATGTTTCTGACATTATCTGAATTACTACCAGAAACTGGTGTTTCTTCTTTCTTTTTAGAAGCAATAACCATCTGTCCCGATTCCCTGAATGAAAGCTTTTACCTCCTATCAGCAGGCATGGTAGGAAAGAAACAGAAAAGACTGAAAGCAGCTTATTGTTTATTAATGTTTGACTGAGTTTATATCCTTTCTGGAAGTCTGCAGTCTTGTGTATGCTGACTATTCTCCTGGATATCCTTCCTATGGGTATAAATGTCTCTTTTTTTAAACTCCTTAATAAATTCTTGGCCTCAACAAGAATTCCTGGGGGCAAGAAGTCCCTGAAAATGTGTTATATTAATGCAAAATATATTCCTTAGAAAAAGTCTGAGTCCAGGTGTGATGGATTGTGCAAAGATTTGCTTGGATTTTTACAAAAATGTGACCTGAGGCCTCAGGATGGAGGAGGGCTGTGATTTGACCGGCATGGTTACCTGACCCTTGACAGAAGAGTGCGATCCAGGGAGACTGACAGCAGCAGCCTTTCGTTCCAGCGTCGCTGTTGTTCTGGTTTTATTTAAATTGGAAAGGCAAGAGGGCTTGGGAAGCTGCCAATGTTAATGCTGTAGTCACTGACAAGGTAAAATGTGCCTCGAAAAGATACACAGCTCTCCTTTCACAGCCGCATTTACTTTAAAGTTGGAGCTAAACCTCTCTGCGGAGGAGATACGGGGAGTGTGGGTTGCACTGATTCCTGGCCCTACGAGGTTGGGAAGAGATCCGGCATCTAACACCGGGCCTGGCCCTGCTGCAGGAGGGAGTGCCGAAGGGATCGACTGCTTTGCATGGCTTAATTGCCCTCAGCACTGCAATCCGCAGCAGTTTGCTAAATTATGGCTAATGTTCAGCTTTATTTCTTTGTGAGAAATGGCAGCCAGTAATGAACTAGAGCATTTAGTCAATGTAGTAAATAAAAATGATTTCTTTCTTAAGCAGGAAAACGGCAAAAAAGGAGCCACAGCTGGGTCATCAGGCTCTTCTTCTTTTCTTCTTAGATAACATCACCAACAAAAAACCCAGGAGCTTTAAGGAGTCAGATGCCCACCCAGAAGTTTACTGGTGTGACAGTTTATTGGTGTGCTTCTTCCCTGACTTGGCTCTGCCATCTTATGTTTAAACTTTAAGCCTATTCTCTATCAGGCATGTGTTATAAAAGATATTTTAGTTCTCTGCCCACATAACACTTTCTTCCCTCTTGCTTGAGCCTCCTGCTCTTGGCAAGAGCGGAGTCTCCTACAGAAACAGATGTTTCCCTCTTGCCTATCAAGGACACACCGCTCTTGGACTGAGGCTTTCCGCTTGCTGGTACTTCCAAGGCCCATGGGTAACCCCTGCTCCCTGCCGGAGCTCCCTTCTTTCCCTAGGAAACCCCTGCCCCTCCTGAGCAGCCCTGGGAGAAGAGGCTAAAGTGAGCAGAACTTTCCAGAGTACGGCAAGGCTTTTGCTGCCTGTCTGCTCTCAAAAGCAAGTGGGGTGGCCTGGGATGTGTTAATGCCCCTGTATCAGTGACTGATTTGGCTCCCTGTGAATGCTTCAGCCATTTGCACTGTCCTTAATATTTCCACAAACGAAGGGACCTGCCGGCATCCCTTGGCAGGGCCAAGGAAAGGTTGAGAAGAAAAGGACCCAGGCTGACAGCAGAAACCTGCTCATGGCCCCACCAGCAGCTCTCTTTGGGACTGGGGACCCTCAAGGTCCAGTCTTTGATTGTTCAGAAAACCTTAAAAGTTATGTAAAAATTAAAACTGGTGACTGAGATGCCATGTAAGATCTTACTGACTGTACAACAGGAATTTTCAGGGTCTGTTAAGAATCGACCAAATGTCTAGGGATGCTGCTGGCTCTGCCTGGTTCCTGTGTATTTACTCATTAGCTCTTTGTGTGCTCTTCCCTGCTATCTGTGTTTGGAGAGATGGTATGTACCAGTTACTACACTTGGCTTCCTCTGTTCTGTGCCTCATTAGTTGTAGCTCTTGGCATGTTGATAAAACGTTATCTCCCAGATAAGCCGAACACACTGTGCGGTTGTCTTGACTTGTGTAGTAACACTTGGCCTCTGTTTCTATGGGAAATAACGGAGTGGAAAGGGTACCTTCTGAGACACGATTAAATTATCTCCTTGGAGGCATTGCCTGCGTATTACCACCACAAGCAAAGGTGTCTGAGAGGGGATCTGAAGATGAGCACCTGGCAGGTGTCCCCTTCCCTGCCAGGCACCATCGCTACGTGGCCACCTGAAGCAGGAGCACACGCACGGCCCTGGAGTGACAGCTGAGCAACAGCAGGGACAGCATGAGACCTGCTTTAATAACCAGGTGTACGACTGGGAAAGGCAAGGGCCAGCTGGGCAGGGTCACGCTGCAATGGGTTGCCAGAGACTGGCATGAAACAAAGGATCTCCCCATGCCAGACACACAGTCTTGTGACTTGGGGGAATTTGGTGCTCTCTGGGGCCCCCTAACCACTCTGCCTTTCTGCAACACTTTGTCACTGCTCACTTTGCATTTGGGAGGATGCCCAGGACTACATTTGGGCTTGTCCAGTGTCTGAGCGGCGGGAGCACCTGGGGTTTTGGTCCAGAGCACACCATGGGGTAAGCTGAAGCTCACCACCCACCTTCGAAACGATGTTCCTGGGATCTGTACGTATTTGTGCGTTAGTAAAGCAGCACAAAACATTGCCCATGAGCCCTCCATGTGCTTTCTCTGCTGTTCCTGTGCTGGTTCCCCAGTGCAAACGCACAACACGTGGGATCTTTTCTTCAAGCCTCTCAGTGATACAGGACTGTCAGCACTAGCACAGCAGGAGAAGCAGCATAACCATCTGCAGCACTGAGGGGAACCAGGCTCGATCCATGAGAGCACCGTGTATTTTCAGCAAGGATCAGAAAACCAGCTTTACCAAGGAGTAAAACAAAAAAAGCTCATCGTTTAATACCTTTGTCGTTTTGCCTCCTCCCCGGGATATGAATCTGGACCCTGTGATGTTCTGGCTTCTATTTCATTCAGCTCTCTAGAGGATGAAATGACTGAGCTCCCCACTCCAACGAGATAAACGTGGCTAATACACAGGTAGTGCCACTGCCAGCAAAAGGCCCAACCCGCTCTAAGGCCTCCGAGCGATCTGTGTTTGGTGATCTCTGCAGATGGTTGAAGTGGCTCATCTCCTCTCTAGCAGAAGCGTTTTATGTTCTCCATAGGGAGAAAAAAAAAGGAGAATAACTGCATAAATTACCAGTGGAAGCAATCTCTTCCCTGACAGTCTTCCCTGTCTGCTCTGCTCCTAAAGGACCAGTATATACTGAGTCTAATCAGGCTTGTCTGCTCGTGTCGGGAATTTCAACAAGAGGAGGGAGAAGAGATACCCTGCTTTCCAACTGGCAGAAAATCTCCTGCAGCGGAGATTGCTCCCGGGGGACTTGAGCCCTTTACCCTTATTGATCAGAGGGAAAAATCGCTCCTAGGCATTACCTAGTTACCTCGGCCTTCGTTTTCAGGAGTAAGAAGACCACAACTGCCTCCCACTGAGCGTCCAGTTTACATTTTAACAGGGCTGGTTTTCAGCTGGGAGGTGCTCAGTGCTGCCTGGATTCCTCCTGCCTTTCCCATTGCCCAGGCAGGGCTGAATGCAACCATCTTCACACCCCACAGCCCAGCGCAACCCCGGCAAAGCAGCTAGAGCTTCACTTTCCATTTTCAATGCAGGGAAACAGGGTCGTGAAAGTGCCCTTTACGGGTTTCCTGTCCTAATCCAGAGAAAAACAGCTCTCGTTGCTCGCTGAAGTTAAGGAATTGCAGGGGTTTGTACATTCCTTTAAGCAGCTTGCAAGCCCTGCAGAGGCAGTGCCTGTGTTCTGGGCTTTAGCACCTGCAAAAAGCACTCAGATCAGCAACTTGCCAGAGCTACAGAATACATAAACCTGGTATTTTTGCATCTGCTTAGTATGTGCTGTTAGTGGGAACCAGCTGAGTAGGTTCATGTCTTTTTTGCAGGAGAAAGCGGATGACAAAAAATCCCTTTCCTTGTATTTTTAAAAGGAGGCCAAGAGGAGCCACTTCTCTTTCCTGCATAAAACATTAAACAGGGCCCAAGCTCATTATTTTCGACATTTTTGGTATAAATGTCTAGAAGCACTGATCGCAGCTGGGAAAAACTGCAGCCTACCAACCGTGAGACACTCATTTGGACCGACCTGTCCCCTCCCGCAGTTTCTATTGAGGTGGGACCAAGCGGCCCCTTTGGACTGGGATTGCATGTAAAACTGTTTTCCTTGGTATCCCCTGGTATTTCCCAGCCCTCCCACAAGCCATGAGGATTTGGGGGCTGCCTGGGGAGACAGGATGAGGCAGAAAAGAGGAGAACACCACTATTGAGTTGCTAAATGTTGCCTAAACGGCTGGAGCATCACTCAGGAGTGAAAAGGCACTCGCAACTGCACATCGGGTGAGAATACGGTATTAAATTGTTTCCTTTTTCTACTTGGGCACCACCTGCTGGCATGTAATTAAATTAGCATCATCAACCAGATATTAAACTCTCTGCAGTCCCTGAGAATATGCCAGGTTTTTTCCAGATTATTAAGCAAGGTAGAGAGGAGAATTTTTTTAATCACCTTGTGCACTCCCTGTACCAGCGCTTAGTCACTATAAATACCTCTCCTTGTCCATCCCTCGTGTTTCTAAGATTGCCGTGGAGAGAACTTACAGAGAACGTTTTTCCGGGCATTACTTGCTCCTGGCGTCAGGCAAAGCCCAGCACGTTCACGGCAGGGGCACCCGGCCATGGTGCTCAGCCCTTCCTCTCCCACCTGTGGAGCACCCCCGGGCCTGCCAGAACAAATACGGGACTGGAAGGGCACGAAACTTGCCACAACCCCAAAATATAAAGCCGTGTGGCTGGGAAATACTGGCCCAGCTCACCCAGGGCATCCCAGAAGGTGCTGCAGCAAGAGCACAGTCCGGAGCTGCCCCCAGCTGTGGAGGGCTGCAAGGGGGAGACCAGGAGAAGGCTGTGGTCATGTCCTAAGAGCTGCAAATAGGTTTCTGGGAGTTTTGACTTCATCCCTGACACAGATTCAGCTTTCTTTGCAACGTTTCATGGAGGAAGAGGAGTAATCCCCACATTCAACAATGTAAGCTCATTCAAGCTGGCACCGTAGAGCTCATCTCCTGTCTTCAGCGATGGTTTGCCTCTGGTCCTCCTTCCTCTGCCCTCAGCAAAACAACCCCTGCAGCCAGGGCTGGTTTTGCACAAGTGCAAGTGGCTTCCAACCAGCTTCTTCCAGCTGCAAAATACATAGCATGCTGTCAGCTGCCAGGAGGGAAAGGAGGTGGGCTGGAAGGATGGGCGAGGGAGAACGCACTTAGGGAGCAAAGCAGTAAATAACCATGCGGAGGTTTCAGACCAGCCAGCTACAAAGCCATGCTGCTGTACTGGCAGGGACAGAGGGCTAGCCCACAGATGAAGACAGGGACACATTCAGAACATGGGGGCCAGGCCTGATCCAGCGAGCCCTCCTCTTCAGGAAGAGTTTTCCATCTGGTTGCTCTTCCCCAGGAGTGCAACAAAAAGGGAAAGGGCAGCTAACACAGCTGACTTCTCTTCCCCAGGCACCCAAAATCATCTTCTGGTGCATATGGTGGGGTAAGTGACAGCACATAGCACCCAGTGTTCATCCCAAGATATTTCCTACTTGGCTTTTTGGCTGAGAGTTTCACAGCTGGTCCCAAACATGCTGTTCTGTTTCTCCACATTGAGGGGAAAAAGGATAACCAGGACTTGGATCAGGAAGGCTGAGGGGAAATGAGAAGTGACATCCAAATTCCTTGTTGCTTGCAAGATGTGTGTACACCACAGGAGGAAACAAGCCAAAAAGAAATCAAATTAAAAGCTATGCTTGTGAGAAATTGAGCTGAGAGTGAAAAAACCTCCCAACTATCATTTTTGCTGCAATCTGCTGTTGAAGGTTTGTGGTCTCACTGGCCCCCCCGGTGCTGTGGCAGAGCTGTGTCAGGTGGCTCAGCAAAGGGTTGGGAAAGCCCTATGAGACATATGGGAGCATTTATAAAATATCTGCCTTTAACTGCTGCAGAATTGCATGACTTTTATAAACAGGGGTGGTTTTGGGGACCTAGCCTTTCTCAGGGCAGATCTCTGTCCATTTTCCTGGCTACGCCATCAGCGAGACACAAGAATAACCCTCTGAACCCAACATGCGTATGAAGCTCCCCAGGACCTAAGGGACAAACTCCCTTGGGCTGGGGAAAACTCGGGACCTTACCTGAGGGTAAAAGCCACCCTGCCTGACTGGCTGGCTCCCACATCCTGTGCATGGGATGTGTATACAGAGCATAAAACCCAAAAAGATGCTGAGAAAAGGCTGTAAGGCCAAGCACACCCCTGCCATATGCCAGCCCCATAGAATCATAGAATCTTCATAGTTGGTAAGGACCTTTGAGATCATTGAGTCCAACCATATATGCACACACAAAAAAAAACCAAACCCAAACCCCAACCTACAATCTCTGTCACTAGAGCATGCCCTGAAGTGCCAAATTTAGCGTTTCTTAAATACATCTAGGGATGGTGACGCAAGCACCTCCCTGGGCAGGCTGTTCCAGTGCCTGACCACTCTTTCACACAAACCATCTGGGGGGCTCCTGGGCCAAATGCAGCTGGAAGCACCTGGGAGAGCCAGAGCAGGTGGAAAAGTAGCTTTTGGGACCTGGATCACTGGTGTCACATGCTGCTGCAGTGGCCATGGAGAGAACTTCATGTCATACTGGACCTGAACTTTTCAACCCCAACACTCCAGCTGGCTTATTAGGGACACAGGGATTTCAGCCCAGCTTACAGTGCTTTACTCATTAGCTCATTTACTCATTGATAAGGAGCTTGAACAAAAGCCCTGCTTTCAGATACCACCATGGTGCTTATTGGCCTCCCCAGAGCAGAAGTGTCACTCCAGGGATGGGTTATCCTGAGTGTGCTTCAAAAGGAGCATGGCCTGAGCCAAGCAGCTTTGCTTTCCTCGTCAGCAGCTGCCCTGGGGCTGCCCAGGGACATGACCTGCTCCCCAGGAAAGGCTTCTCCTTCCTCCAGGTGCTGGGAGATGAAGTGTGGTGTGAAATGATGAGAAAGGAGGGTGGCCAGGAGACAGGCATTTAAAGAGTCACTTGTGTTTTCCTCCACTGATGTGTCTGTCAGGGTAGGGCTCATTACAGGGCCCCAAGTCTGGGTAAGGAAACAGGCAGGTTAACATTATCCCCATTTTACAGATGGCAAACAGAGCCATGGTGGTGGCACCTACCATGCCAGGCGCTAGGCCAGGTTCACAGCTCATCCACGCTACCCATTCCAGCGGCATCCTTCCCAGAAGCCTTCCAAGGAGGCAGAGAGCATGGTCCAAAACCTCTAGAAAAGAAAAAGATGCACAGTTTTGAGAGAATTTCTGTTATTGAAGAATAAAATTCACTCAGAAGGTAACTTTGCCAAAAACTACCATTTCCTAGAGAATTCTTTGCAAGAAGTGGAAGCTTACGGCAATTGAAGTAGAAATGGTTCCTCCTTATCAGGCACAGGAAGAGAAAAGCAGGCATTTAAAAGCAACTTCTGTGAAGGCCCCTGCAATGTGCAGGATGTGTGGAGCTGCTGGTGGGATTTGTGCAGAAGGGACAGAGGAGTGATCTGGAGTTGATGAAAGGATTTCCCGATCGTTGTGCATCTCTGCTCATGCACAGCAACGGGGCTTTTACTTGGCAGCCCTGTGCCTGCTCTCTGTCATTCAGAGCTGTTTCAGATCCCCATACAGGTAGGGGAAAAGTTCGCAAAAATGGTCAGAAAAAAGGATTTTTCAAACACAAACCTGAAAGATTTCCCAGACTACTTCAGCATGCAGAGAAATACATGTCTTCATATCCTCCCTGCAGTAACAATAGTCTTCCAGCTCTTGCCGAGACAAAACCACCCCCGCCCCCAAACAGAGCTGCACCAGCCATTGCATTTAGGAGTGAAATTGCACTCACATCCAGAGTAATGTGGACTTCCCCCCGTCACCGTAATTTCCCGTGGGTCTGAAGGAGATCATTAAAGAAGTGCAGAGAGAAGCACCAAGACGCTGTACCTTGTAGTACAGCAATTTCTCTGCTGCGTTCAGCCAAGGGGGAGCAGCGCAGCTCCCAGTGGGCACTGGGCAGAGCTGGGCACTGCCCGACCCACAGACCTTGGAGGGGAGCGAGCCCTCTGCCAGCCCTCCTTGCCCTGCCTGTAATGACTAGAGCAGGCAGCAACTGAACATGCCTCCAAGGCAGCACATGGAAAAAAAAAATAGTGAAAAGGATTTTAAATGTGGTTTGTGAGCAATAAGGCTTTCCCCATGTTGGCTCAGTCTGACAATCTCTCCTCATACAAATTTCAAAGAGGGTTTTACCCTAGTGAAAATACAGCGAAAGGCTCTCTTTTTTTATGTATTTTAAAGCCTATGCAATCAAAAAGCTCTTTGAAGCTCCAGGAGCCCTAGACATTGTCTAAAAACATCTGCTTCTATTTTTCTGCTGTATTTTTCCTCGATGGGAAATGAAACCAATCAAACTCTTGTTAGAGAGGAGAGGCAGGACAGCCCTGTGCCGACAGCCTGGGTGCCTGGCTGGCACCCAGCTCTGCCAGGAGGGACTGGTGGCACCTGCACAAACCAGTACTGCTGGATTTCCAAAAGCCGGGCTACGCTTCCCCTGCTGTGATGGATGGGGTATGATGCAGCAGGCTCAGGATGACCAATGTGGCTGCAGACACTTCTCCAGCTATTTGCTGTCCCCAGTCCTAAAGCTCAACTCCCCAAGAGCTGGTGGCCTTCACTGCACACCCTCCTTTCCCGCAGGTCTGGTCAGGGAAGTCTCTCTGGAGATGCTCTAAAACACTTTTTCCCCTCTCCTTCCCAAAGTTCAGTTGCAGGAAGCTTTTCCCTTCATTCAGCCCCACCTGTGATGGAAAGAAGAGCTGATGCCAACACTGGCCTCAGAAAGGCCCCAAGGAGCTGCCCACACCATCCCCATCCCCTTAGCAAGGGAAGATGATGCTTGCCAGTCAGCAGCCATCACAGCCATAAATTTGAATTTACTGTGTTCAAGCAAGCTGGTGAGAACATCTGTGGGTTTGTCATTTAAAAGCATTTTAATGAGAGGAAGCCCATTTTTCAGTGCAAAAGCAGAAGCTCAAAGAAATATTACAAACTGTGAGCATTACTTTCTGCTTCTTTCACAGCAGGTTTGAGACATCTCATCTGGTGCATTACGAAGAAATTATTTTAGATTTCCTAAAAAAACCCCTCACAAAACCCAGGAGTAATAGCGCAGCTACCTTGCTGCTTCTCCCAGGAGGTAATTGCTTAATAGGAACATCTCAGTGCCTTCAAAGAAAAATAAAATCACCAGGCCTGTAGGTCTCCCTCCCCAGCTGTTCTCTGCAAGTGCTCACAGCCACTGCTGGTAATTTTTAGCACCTTGGCTGCTAATATGTCACAGCTACAACAATATCATCTTGTGAACAACCTCATTGTGTAAGGAAATAGTATTTACTAAGCTCGAATCGATCCTACAGTGACAGCCACTGTAGCATGTTCTGCATCCCAGGACAGGCAGAGCTGATCCAGCCTCAACAGTGGCCAGGACTGGCATCTGTCTGTCACCTGGGGGTGATGGGGTTCCTTCTGGGCAGGTACCATTCAGCTAAAAACCCAGCAACCAAAATGAGCTGGGCTCAAACGTGCAAGGGGAAAGGGCACAGAGTTGCTTGGGCTGTAGTTTCTCCTCCTGCACCCTTGGGTGCCAAGCAGAAGGCAAAGTGGAAGGAAGGAGCATCCAGACCAAGAAGGCACAGAGGAGAAGCAAAGAACATCCTCAAGAAGAAAAACACGTTTAAGCAGAGGATAATAGGGAATATTTTATGTAATTCTGTAAAGCCTGCTCAGAAGCAGTGCTAGGGTAGGTGAGGGAGGAATGATCCTCCTCCCTCACCACAGCCCCCATGTTCCCACGGAAATCAGCAAAGGCAAAGCTGGTGTTTCACAGCCTTGGTGAGCCTTTCACCAGCACTGCTACCCCTGCACCACACATGAATCCTGAGCTTAGATGCTACTGGAAGGGAAGGGACCACCGCAGCTTCACCTCTTTGGTTCCTCAGCCCTTTTGCCTTTCTGACACCTAGCCCCAGCTTTCAGCAATTCCGATTTTTGCAATGGCAGCCTGGTTTCTGCTCAGACAACTTCAAAACAGCCTTTAATCACAGCTCCAACTGCTGCAGCTTCTGGCTGCAGACTCCCTCTCAGAGGACACTCGCTCTCATCCTGCTGTGCTAGGCAGGGTGGGACTTAAAACTGGTGGGACTTAGTCCTTCCCTGTCCCCATTGCGTGCTCCCAGGCCCTACGTTGGGGTTCCCCCTCTCGCTGGAGGCTCCTTCCCCTGGACGTCTGTCGACTGAGAGGCAGCATTGACATGCAACACCTGCAGCATAAAAATTATTTGTGAAAGTGAAATTGCACAGGGTGGAAAGCTCAGGGTAAAATTTTGTACTCAGCTTGAGGCTGGAAAATCAGTGTGTTCCCCATTCACTCACCTGATTTCTTCCCTCCCCATTAGCTCTGAGAGGGCCATCAAAGCATCGTAGCTGAATATATTTCCGTATGGAGACGGGAGGAGTGATGTGTTGGCCTTTAAAATGGATACAGTTTATGCATCAGGGAAGAAATTTGGGGGAGAGAGACTGGGCAGTGAAACAGAAAGGTTGTAAGATAAAGATTCAACCCCCCTAAACACACACACCCTCAGAAACACAAGGGAAATCATTTTAACAGCAAGGCCAAGCAAAAAAAAACCAGAATGATGCCAAACCAGATTGCAGTGCAGCATGAGCTGCATCTAGTGGGCAAGGAAAGTAGTGATCTTTGGAGGAGCAGTTCAGCTTGGTAGGAACAGTAATGATCAAGTCCAGGAGTGGAACTAGCACTTCTCTTTGCTGCCCAAGGTTGGACCCAAACTGCAATCATCCTGCCTTAGAAAAAAACAGCATCTCCAACGAAAAAATCCCAAGCCTCAGCATTTCAAACAGCGCTTGTTTGGGAGGTGCCATGGGTCCCCTCCTGACCCAGGTTTGCAGCAGCCCTCATAGCCCATGGGCTACTGCATCCACCTCTTTGGTGACAGTGACAATAAAAAGAGGCAGCTGCTGCCTGCGCCACTTGCCAACAAGATGGCATGGGCAGAGGGTTTGGGGCAGAAGGGGAGCAAATGCAGAGCAGAGCAAGGATGTTGCATCCATAAGCCAAGATGCACAGAAGGCCAACAGCACCAACAAAGGGAGCCTCTGGAGCTTTGTATTCTGCTCAGGGCTATGTAATCCCTTGCTGTACGTTATTAGAATCCTCAGCATTTCCTCCCCTAAATCTTGACAGTATACTGACAACTCAATTTGAAAGCCAAGGTGTTTCCTCGATGCAGGACTTTTTTCTAAATAGGAGGCAGAGTACATCAACCCATGGCACGATTCATTACCCTCAACTCAGAATATACAGCATGTCAGGGATAAAACCGTGAAGTTTTGATTTATTCAGGCTAATCAAGGAGAAAGCTATTAACCGAGGGGCAATGGATTATTAAATAAAGTGACAGAAGAAACATAATGTCAAAATACCTAGTTCTGACTCTTGGAACATATAATTTCTCTTCTTATCTATCCCAAGTCTTTGCTATAAAAGTTAAAGCAATCTCTCCAGCTCGGATACAATTTTAAGCACATTGAAGACATGATCCAGCTCCCATTTAAGCACTTAGAGCATGGCAAAATACTTGAAACTCTGAATAATGTCACTGAAAGGCTTTCTCAGCAGTAGTCAGTAATAGTGAGCTCAAAGATCAAGACCTGGGCACTACCTGCTGCAAAACTTTCAGTAAATTGCCCTTGACTGAGAGCAGGGTTAGTTTGGGGGGCACACACTGGAGGGATGTGCCACAGCATGTTGCCAGAGCGTGAGAGCAATATCCATGGTCATAAGGATTACACTTCTGGCACCTCCATCCAATTAAACTAGTCTATCCACAAGCTGTGCATCATTGTGACGAGAAGGAAGATCAGGGGAGAGGAAACTGAAGAGCAAAAGAGAAATTCACAGCAGCGTTAGAAAGCCATCAAGAACCATCTATATCTCTACAGATCCACTATAACAACTATATCCCTGTTACAGTGCAGTTGGAGCAAATGCAGAAAAATCCCAGTCCATGGACAACTTCTATCCCAATGCCCCATATCAGGGCTAGCTTTAGGGTCACCCTCTCTCCAGGGCCACCTAACACCTTTCACTAGCACCCAGCTTGCTCTCAGCCCTCATAGAAAGGTATCCTCCCTGTGCCACTCCTCCTCCATCCCTGAACTTACTTCCCACTCCGATCCCATCCTGCCCAGCACCACTAAAGCCTCTATGCCTCCTCCCCTAGCACATGCTCAGTTCCTCCCCACCATGATCAAGATAGCACGTGCTGCTACTTGATTTTCCCAGCCTCGTGCGCTCACGGCAGGAACTTTCTGAGCAGAGACACAAGCTGCCTGCCTAAGCCCTGTTATCCAGCAGGGATCCACTTAAAAGAGCCAGAGGACAGGGACTCAAGCAGAGTTCAGTGTCCTGCTATAGCAGTTTTTAGAAACCTGGCATTGGTGCATGGCAGATCCTCTCTCAGTCCTAATTAATATGGCTTGCTATAGCTATTTGTCCAGGGTTTTTTTTTTCCCCCTCCTCTGGTTTTGTGCTTAGCTTACCTGTTTTGCTTTTCCATATCTATTCCTCCTACATGAGGCAGACAGAAAGCAGAGCCAGGGAGCACTCACCACCAAAGGAGTGAATGAGAAGACACAGCCCAGAGATGCACACAGAGGTTCAACCGTAACACCAGCCCTCCAGCTGCAAATTCACAGAAAGGCATTTCTGAATCCCACTCAGCAGCTTAAAGACAATAACTCACAAGTCAATCAACACAGGTGGCTTTTTCTGAGCCACATTTGCAGCATGGTGAGCAGCTGCACATGGAGCAGAAACAGCAACATCACCCTGCCTGCTCTTCCCAGCACCTTGGGTTTATCTGCTCATGCAGCACACGAGCACTGAGGCCAGGGACCCTGGGCTGTCCTGACCCCGGTCCAGGGCTGCCTGCCCTGGCCTTCATCCTCTGGGGTTACCTCAGGCTGAAATAGCTCCTGGGGCTCTGCTAGGGACCGGTGTCTCTGAACTCTCCATACCACCAGTGCCTTTGAGAACTTGCACACCCTATTACAGCTCCTCCTCTCCACTCACCTAACAGCTGGCTAACTGGCCACACATCAAGAGCTCTGCAGACTGCAGTACTCATATTGCCTAGACTAGGCACCAACTTGTAGAGATAGTGTGTGTCAAGGCATCCTACAGGCAGCTCATCTTCATTTAAAGCAATTCAAGTCAGACAACACCCTACAACATTTTTTTAAGTGAGATACATGAGAAATCTGATGACAATGTTAAAAAAACCACCAACAACCAAAAAAAAACCACAAACAAACCCTCCAACCTTACTAGTCTGTCCCTTCATTCTGTTTTCTTATAGGGCTCTCCTCAATTTTCTCTTCCCTTCAGCCTGGATCCTGCTGCTTTTCTACCTCAGCATCCATCCCCCAGTAACCAGCTGGCTCCTGAGCCTCCCCTCCTACCCTACTCCTCTCTCAGAAAGGAGAAAAACACAGCCCTTCCTCTCCAAGTCTCTCCTACCTGCCTTTTTAAGGGATTGTCACTCCCAGACAAGCCATTGATTGACTTTGATTCCTGGATGATTGGGATCAGCTGAGGAAAGGAGGGACCAGTGATCCATCACAGATAAAGCTGAGCCCAGTTACCCAGGGAAGGTTTACTAGCCTGAACTATGGTAGTTTCTGCTTCAGGTTAAAAGCTTTCTGAGTTGGGAAGCTAGTGCTGTAGTGTACTACTTTTGGAGCACAGAAATGGAACAGGCTGGAAATAAGTGAATTTTCACTTTATTTGTGCTCTCCAAGATATAGCAAAGCTCTCTTCGTTGCAGTGATTAGCCTTCAGGATGAAGGAGCTGGGTGCTGCTCTGCTCACAGCATTCATTTTTCTTCTTGCACAGTAAGTTGATCTTAAACCTTTTCTGAGTATTTCTTTAGTTGAAAGGCTGCCTGTGTTTTAATAGGCTGCTAACAACCAGGCCTGCAATTTAAGTTCTGGGTTGTGCTTGGTTGTTGATATAAGAAAACGTGTTTCCCAAATTTTCATAGCTGCCTAAACCCAAAGATGAACACAAGTACCGGTCTGGTACTACTGACTTTGGAGTTATTCTGAAACATGAATGTTGGTCACCCCAGACTTCCTGCAGAGTGTTCAAGGCTCTGAAAAAAACCCTTTACCACATATTTCTATATGCAGGGAAGTAGTTTCCACTTAGTATAGAAAATGCACATTTGACTTCTTTGTTTCACAGAGGAGTCCTGCTGTCACGGGTGGATTAGTGTGCACTCTCTCCCCTTTGCATCAATTTTCTTAAATTTTCAGCCTGAGATCTCCTGTTGGTTTTAAGCTCTGAAGTAATCTCCTGGTATGCCTAACCCGAGCAGCTGTGTGGCTTCTGGGGGCCCTGGGAACTGCTGGAGTGGGGTCTTGTTTGGGGCTGTGTAACAAGGGCACTACTGGGTGGAAGGAAGGGGAGAGAAAGGACAGGAAAAAGTCTGCTAATATCAAACCCAGGCTGGTGGAAATAGTTTGGGAAGGGCCTCTCAGGTTCCTCTGACTCCTGGATATCTGTGGCAACGGAAAATGTTGGTGACAAATCTGTCAAATATGGTTTTCTCTTAAATCAATAAAACTACTTTCTTCTAAAAGGGATTTTTTGGCTGCTGCCATGCAACTAGGATTGAGAAAGAAAAGAGTCATCAGGTTTAGATGTCAACAGTGTCAGTTTAATGTTAGAGGGAAGGACTTGCCTACGTATCAGTCCTGAGCTATTTCTCCCTGTTGTCATGCTTCTGGCCAATCCAGAAGTGAGAGGGGCTATTTCTTCTGCCCCTCTTTGCTTTGAAAAGTCTCTTCAACATTGGCTGATCAGAGAGTTTTGCTTCCTCTCTGACACTGTGGTCTTGGCTGGCAATTGGCTTCCTCAGACCTGTGGTGAGATCTGGAGATCTGCCCCAATTCCTGCCTATATGCCTGTCCAGGGTCCAGCACGGGGAGCAGGCAAAGGCCACAAAGATGGCCAGAGAGCTGGAGCACCTCTCCTATGATGACAGGCTGAGAGAGTTGGGGTTGTTCAGCCTGGAGAAGAGAAGGCACTGCGGAGATCTTATAGTGGCCTTTCAGTACCTAAAGGGGGCTACAGGAGAGATGGGGAGGGACTCTTTATCAGGGAGTGTAGCTATAGGATGAGGGGTAATGGTTTTAAACTGAAGGAAGGTAGATTTACATTAGATATTAGGAAGAAATTTTTCACTATGAGGGTCGTGAGGCACTGGAACAGGTTGCCCAGGGAAGTTAGAGATGCTCCATCCCTGGAGGTGTTCAAGGCCAGGCTGGATGGGGCTTTGAGCAACCTGGTGTAGTGGGAGGTGTCCCTGCCCAGGGCAGGGGGGTTGGAACTACATGATCTTTAAGGTCCCTTCCAACCTAAACCAGTCTGTGATTTCTATTGGCAATGATCTCCATCCTCTCCCTCACTGCAAAGGAGCAGAGGGTCCTGCAATCCAGTGACCTGTCCCTTCACTCTACCCCCTACATCTTCACAGCAAGACCAGTTCAGCTCTCATTGTGGGGTAGCAAAATTTGCTTTGGCCCATATTACTGAGCAGTTTTAATATTCAAATAGTTTTATCAGTCTGAGAAGGATGATTAGGTGTGCTGAGGATTACAGCTCAGATGTCTGAGCTGCACGAGAAATTTAAGCTTTGTTCACAGTCCACTGGAGAGCATATTTTAAAATACGCTGAAAATGAAAGGCAAGTGCTCTAAAAAGGGTTCAAGAGCATTGACACCTTCCGCTGAGGATGTCCAGACCACTTACAACATTGTGAAATTGTGTCAATAATTTGAAGAAATAAGATAGCGTTATGGTTTCAGCATCAAACGCAATGTAATGGCTCTTCTTTGCTGTCAGCAGGTTAAAGGCTTTCTCTGAACTACAGGGTTTTCAGTGGAAGACGTATATCATGAGCCTGGCATGGTGCAGTCTGTCACAGCGCATTCAATATTTGCAATAAAGTAGAGCTGCCTCAATAGTCCCTAATGCAATATTTTTCTAGTTGAAAATGCTGTTACAGCACATTGAGACCGTAAGTGGGGGAATGGGAGAATTTTAAGGCAACTTCTCTTGGAAACGCACAAGAGTTTTCGTAGGTCAAAGGGGAACTTCTCATTGTGTTTCTTTGCTTTGAAATTATTTTGGAAAGTATAATAGAAAGTGAATGGGAATTCAATAAAAGTCAAAAGCTGGAAAAGGCATTTAATTTTTTTAAAGTATTCAGTGTTTCAGTGGCTTCCACTGTGTTTTCCAGTTTCCCCTGCAGAAACCTGGACAGAATAGAGTCCCCTTCTCCTTCAGGCAGCCTTGTAGGGCTTGTTGGATCACTTGATATCTCTTTGGACTTGATTTTGCTGGGTGGACACAGCAGGCAAAGACTGTCGCTTTATTAGTTTAATATTGCTGAAGTCACCTGCTCCTTGCTGAAGCAGCCAGGGCAACTGAGTTGTGGCACGGGGGCTCCAAGAAGGCTTTTAATTTGGGAGACCCTTTTTAGAGGAAAACTCTTCTGGCATCCTGGAGAGGTTCTAAACATGCTCATCACCCCCACACCAGGAAGTGTGAAGTATCTTGAACTGTGGCTGGTCCAGCAGAGTTGTGTCATGATCTTCTCCAAATAGAGCTGAAGATGTTCCCAAGGCAGCAAGAGATGCCCTGTGAAGCCCTGAGATTCCACATTTGATCTGTGCCAGTTCTGTTGAATATCTCAGGTGTGCTAATAAGAGCATTAGCTTTACGTTATCCATTTTAGTGGGCTTTTGGAAGAAAAATACGGAAACCAAACGTATCACTTAGGCTTCCTGTGAGAGCTATTATTAAACCAGCTCAGTGCTTCTTTCCAAGCATAGTTGACTTTTCTATTTCAAGTGGGAAAGTAGGATGGCATTGTGTGGCCTTCAGTCTCTCTCCTATTTGTACATGTCTCAAGAGATGAATTATTTATGATAATGTAATTATAGAAGTGAACAAACCAGTGCATTGTACGGGTATTTTTTTTTCCTCTTAAAGAAGCCGCAGTCTGTCATCAGGACACTAGATGGTAGTCTCACTCCAGAAACATTTCAATGCATGTTTGACATTGCAGTGACAGTAAATCGTGGCTGTTTTAGAGGGGTTTGCTCTTTGCAACACAAGATTTGAGGTGAATCAGTTGTGACATGGAAATGTTATTCAAAGCTGAACTCTTTGCAGTTAGGTTCAGTAGCTGGTAACCAGGTCTCATCTGACTCCAGAAAAGGAGATCTCAAGTCTGATAGTTTTGCAGTTAACCATTACAGATCTACCTGAAAAACAGTAAAATCTCTATTTCTGATGGTGTGAGCACAAATTCTGATCAAAAGTGAAACCCAGTCCCTGGGTATCTCAAAGACTGGAGACAATGAGATGTGAAAAACACGGTAGTCTCTTTTTTTCCCCTCAGTTTGGAGCAGATATACGAGCAAGTGCCACCTAAGACCACGGAAATGTCCTGGCTTGTGGGGCTATTATGTGAAGTTGTCCTATTTCATGTTTGGAATGGACAAACTGTGACCCATGAGGCCATGGTAATTTTATCATATGTGATTATGTTGGTATCTTCTACTTTGCATAAATAATGAAGTACTCAGTGACTTGCATTCTTTTAGGGCTCCAATATGCTTTCAGTTCAAGCCTATTCTTTGAAAAAGGCAGGCTAGAAACTTTAATTTGTATCTTTCACAGCCAAGCCCAACACTCAGTAAGACATTCGCTTTCACCTGTTTCTCTTCCCCTGAAAAGTCAGAATTGTTAAGGCTTATTTTACAGTTACTGCAGGTATATTTATAAAAAATAAAATTCACATACGCCATTAAACTTTCAAGAACAGAAGAATACAGAATTCAATAGCAGCACTGAACCAAAAGAGAATTAGTTGGCTTCGTTCCCCACTGACCAATATCCAGGCTATTTTAGATGTGCTGGATGGGGATGGAGCTTCTTCCAGCTTTCCCTGAATCAAAGAAAGGATTCCCTTTGACACCACTGATGTTAAGGAAGACTCACAGCTGTGTTCCTCCTTGCTTTGTTCAGTTATGTTTCAGTGTGAGATTAATAAAAAATGCATGTGGGATGTGGAAATAACCGGTTTTAATTATTAGATATCATAGATTGACTGAGAAATTAATCCAATTCTCACTCTGCTGAGGGACTGAGAACAGAATGCAAGGAGAAATCAGGCACATGTTACTCTTAACATGACCATTTCGGTTTCAACAAATAGTAAACTAGTATTGATTTCTATACATAAGCCATGAACAAAAAAGAATTACAAAACTTCTCAGCAGCCTGAAAAGCCAATATCGACCAAGCTAGAATGGCATTTAGGAGAGCGATGCTTAGCTGATGAAAATAAATAGCAGTAAAATAGCTTCTCACTTGTAATTTTTATCTAATATTGTATCAGGTCTGTAATCCCTTGCAAGTGTCACCTAATGCATCACTGGTGACTGCAGAAATGTGCAGAATTAATAAAGAAGGTGCCTGGATGTGGAATAGCTACCCACCTCCAATCTTCCTGAAAGATTTCAGTTTGATGTATGATATTCCTCTGATGAAAGTATAAAATCTATTAGTTCACAAAGTGAGTCTTATTCTTGAGTTTCAGCAAAAGAAACCCTTTGCTCGAGGTCCCAGTTTCATATCATCGATTTAGCTTTATCTCAATGTGAGTCTTCAGCTGTGAAACTGTGTGGTCATGCTGTAGCACATCTAATAGGAGGGGTACGGGGTTGCAAACACGTGGATTAGAATCAAATTTGGTTTAATACTTTGCTACCTTTAAATACCTGAAGCAGAGGAAGGAAGTAATGGATAGTAGATAGGTGTGAAGTGGCAGGCTGCACATGAAGGGCACTCTAGCAGGAAGGGGAATAGAGCATGGATATGGGTGACTGGGATGCTGTGAAATAAATGGGCATGTCAAAAAGCTAAAAATACAACAAACCTTCCCCAGAGGAGTGTTGGCTTTGTTCCTCTGGAGATCCCTTCCCCTTGTTGTCCTGCCCCTAGAATGTTACTGTCCCAGCATGAGACAAGTATCAATAGTTATCAAGGAACAGAAGGAAGAAGCCTTTCTTGCTAACAGAGACCAATCACCATTTTTGCATTCAACAGCCTTTCTTGACTATGTTTTGGTTTCTCCTGTGGTTTAGAGCAAGGAAGTTGCGGCGCATGGGTGGGGGAGGCCGGTGGGTGGACATCAGCAGAGCACAGCGTGTGCAATCAGTCCATTCAGACAGACAGCTTTACACTATCATCCTGGTGCCACAAGGAAAGAGTCCATGGAGCAGGTATTAGGTATCCGAATTCATCTACCGAGTGTTGAACACCTCTAATGTTCTGGTTAAAACTGAGGCTCCCGGTCCCTCCTCCCTGCGACAGGTTCCAGGTCTCCCTCACATTCAGCAGAAAGTGAGACCCATCAGGATGTTCCTTGCGTCCCCAGAGAATGCTGGCCTCTTTTTAATGGGAATTTAGACCAACAATCCTTAGTTCCTTCAGTAACCTCCTGAGATGAGAAACCACTACTAGGCAAGTGCCACTGCAATTTTTAGGTTCAACAGGTGTAAAACAGTTTGTTGTACTGATTCTGCAAGGATGTAAGCTCTTGCTAAGTATGGGAGGTTGTTGCTTGCAGTAGGATACTGGTGTTTCAAGTTCAACACATATTTCACCAGCCTGGAGCTCAGATCTTTATCTACCTGTGGCCAACTGCAAGCAAGAGTGGTTCGATCCTTTGGGTTACAAATATTACTGTTTGACTGGTATCACAGTTTGAAAAGAAATTAAACTGCGAAGCAGATGTTGTGTACAGCCAGACAAAGAAAAAGTTCAGGAAGCCTTTCTCTGTGTCTTCAGATCAAGATGAACTTTGATAAACTTTGTTATTAAAAAAACAAGCAACATTTTTCTTCCTCTTCTGACTTGCAAATTAAGCTAAACTTGTATTATCAAATCTGATCGGAATTTATTTTCGGCTGAAGAGTTCACCACAGACTTAAAAGACTAAAGCCAAGATCATAATTGCATATTGTGGACCGGCCCTGCTGCAAAAGTTCTCCTGATTTCAGAGCAAAAATCTACTTAGTGAAAGGGGGTTTTGTACTAAATGAACAGTTAGAAATGCAGAAATTGTTGCTCTCATTCAAATGCAGAAAGGATTTTGATTTGGATCCCTCCTTCCCTCTGAAATGCTATTTACCTACATCAGAGTCTAATAAGGTTAATGGGTTAGATGTTCCCCTAGTGTAAATTGCATCAGAGGGAAGAATACTGCCTGAATAGAGTCCTCCAGCTCTATTCATTTGCTTTCAATGTGTCAAATTAATTTTGCCACATGGGTAATAAAAGCTGTGCTTCTGTGTATTTCTGTAAACATTGTATGATTTAGAAAGTGTTTATGATTTCTTTCAACAATGAAACTTAAACTGTGCACAGTCCAATATCAGCGAGTAATTTCAGAAGTGACTGAGGCATGTAATTGAGTTTGTCAGTGTAATTGTATTTTGGAATAGATAGTGGTATGTTTTTTTTTTAGTCGTTAGCGAGTCTTGTATTTAGTGTGCTGATTAATTCTATTAGAGGAGTTAATTAGACTGAGAAGGTAGGGGTGCGAATGGATACAAATCACTTTAAAGCACTGCATTTAACTCAGAGTTGATTATTCTGTGCACAGAGAAATGCCGCCTCTCCCCGTTTTTGGACTCATGTGTGTGATTAGAGCTCATCAGTGCACCCCACGCCTGCCGACAAGGACAGACGATGAGTATGGATGCAATTCTCTCTCCTTTCAAGTGTGAACTTCCAAATTGAGGCACTGCAGGGTACAGAGCTGACCTGACTTACAAATAATAAGCTTCTGTGCATATTCCGTAATAATAAAAATAATAATTACAATATCTGTATTTCTGGCACAGCCTCCCCATATTGTTTCCTGTAAAGAATAAAAGGCAATAAGGAATAAACAGGCACCACTTAAGGGCACTCTCTGGCTTTGCAGACTTCAGAAGAGCTTGGGCTTGAGACTTAGCATGGGAGATTCAGGTTTTCCCCTGCAAAAATAAGAGACTTGGATGCTGGAGGTCTGGCAGCTGCATTACCTGCCCTGGAGGTGCTTCAGTCGGAGCTGAATGGAGAGCTCTGTTGGCATCTCTAAGCAGGAGCTGGCACATCTTTCCCGCAGGCAGCTGCATGGGCCCTGCCTGCACCAGCAGGGTGGGTGCTCTGCAGAGGAGTTGGCTTGTCTAAAAAAGGGAGCTGAACTTGCAGCTGCATTAAAAAAGATGTGTAGATCTGACCCAGAGGCTGGTGGTAGACATTTTTGGAGAGCATCACTAGCCCTGGATGGGAAAGGGAGGAGGATGGACAGACGTTAACACTCCCTATCTGTTGACTGGGTGCTGTGCACAAAGTACAGCCCTAGGAGTGGCCATGGAGGAGCTGATGTGGCTCTTAGTCTTCTGCATTTGACCTAGCATGGACCAAGCCAGCTCAAAGCGTGGGCAGGCTGAGCTCAAGCCCTTTTACACCTCTCCATCCTCACAGCGTGCCCCAAAGCACTTCTAGGTGAGATGGGGGTGGGGGTGGGGGGGATGGAGAATTGGAAGAGCCTCCAAAATACATGTGAAATAAATATATATAGAATAGATTTTTAAGCAGCAGTGTGTAGTTTTTGAATCACTTGGAACTTTTCCAACTAGACAAACACAAGAGATTGTCAGAAGAGCATTAAAACATGCCTTGAGGCATCATCTGAACTGGACAAAAGTCAAGTCCTTCTAAAAACCAAGCATACATATTGGGAGCTGGTGTAATTTTCTGGAAAAGAGTTTCAGTATGAATAGATGTGAAGGAAGGATACTGTCAAATGAAGCAGTGGTCAGGACTACACAAAACCCAGGTCAACAGCCTGTACATTTTCAAGAAATTGTGATGCCGTGTCAGGGAATTGCTCCCAGGCTGCCTGGTCATTACAGTGCTGTCAGTAAAAATGCCTCTTATCTTCTGACTCCTTCCACATATAGATAAAGCAGCTGTGGTCAGTACAGGGCATATTTTAATAACATTCAGAGTGGTAACATCTGGCAAATTCACATGTCATATGCTTCTCCTTCCCCATATACAAACAGTCTCTGTTCCCATGCTTTTGTGTTTCCCTTAGATAATGGCTTTTCTGCCACAGAATACGGATGATAGGTTATCGGCTGGGAATGGCAATGCGTCTCACAATGGCACAATATGAAGAAACGATCAGAAACCTTCACTGTTGGGAAACTTCACATCAGAAGCCAGCTCCGATAATCCTATTGAGAAGAGCTGTCAAGTCTCTCTCGCTGCAAAACAGAAGGAAAAGGAAGAGGGCACTGGAAAGTCACAGGAGGGTGAACAAGGATTTCTTGTTATCAGCCTCCTTCCGCTGTTCCTGGGAAGGACCTCTCGGCTGCCTCTCACCAAAGACTTGTGCTCCACCATGTCAAAGAAAACACGGAAGATGTCTCGCAGCCAGGACTGAGATGAGACTGAGGTACGTGGAGGGAGAAGTCAGTGGGAGCCTCATGCAGAAGAGCAGCAGCGTGGCTGTCCAGGGGCGTCATGTGCTATTGGGATAAAAGGACACCTTTTTGCGATGGCAAATCGCATCCTGACTGTTGGACTTGGACTTGGTTGCTGGATTCAGTGGCTGTTACAGCAACAGTCCAGGGCTCTGGGTGCACAGAGATGCACATAGATGCCTCTAGGAATAGTCTAAAATGCCCAAGAAGGTTAAGTCTCTGCAGTCAACAGGATTCATGAAAGTGAAAACTTTTAGGGACTACTGAGATTCCCAAGATCCCGTTTTATTGCACTTTTGTATCACTGTAATCCCAGCCTTGTTTGACTATTAATGCCTTAGGCCAATGTTTAGGCCCACAAATCATAGAATCATTTAGGTTGGAAAAGACCCTTGGGATCATCGAGTCCAACCATCATCTCCACTCTACAAAGTTCTCCCTTACACTGTATCCCTTAACACCACATCTAAATGAGTCTTAAACACATCCAGGGATGGTGACTCCACCACCTCCCTGGGCAGCCTATTCCAGTGTCTGACCACTCTTTCTGTGAAGAATTTTTTCCTAATGTCCAGCCTAAACCTACCCTGTTGCAGCTGGAACCCATTCCCTCTTGTTCTATCAACATGCATCAGGTGTGTTGTATTAAAATGCCAGAAAGAAAATCAAACCTTTAGAACAGCAGAGTGACACATACTGCAGCTAACCACAGCCTCACTGCAGTACTGCATCTTGACGATTCACAGCTGAATTCACTTGAATCATCAGATGAACAGCTTTTCATCTGGTTTGCTGTGTCTCCAGGGCCCACTGGGAAGACAGACTGTAGCAATATACATGTGCCAGCCAGGTACCCCCTTGTATTCATACAAATGTTTTAGCCACCTCTTGTGCTTGATCATAATCCAAAAATCAAGCGTTGCACACAGATGGGGTTTGAACTTGTCCAAGTTAAGGTATAATCTGTGCTGGACTAGGACTTCAGGTGAGCATCCAACAGCAGTACAAGGGCACCAAGTCCCTCAACACGTTTATGTGGAGCTTTCCAACCCCTTTCAGTGCAGTTTTTACAGCTTTTGTGTTTTTAAACCGGCTATCCACAACCCTGTTTGTCTTCTGACAGACCACTCTGCTGGTGCTGCTGGCTGAAAACCTCAAGCAACCACAGCCCTGTGAAATACCCAGTCCCTGAGTAACCCAGCTACTTTTGTCTCTTTGTCAGCAACAGCAGCATGTTGACAGCTAAGGTGACAAGCCGCAGCACAGCAGCCAGAAGGAGAGCTGAGTCTGCAGGGCACTGACAGTTCAGCTGGGCAATGCTGGCTGATGGATCCTCAGCTGGTGGAAGAGCTACATGTGTCCCCTCAGAGACCTTGGCTTGCTGGAGACATGGTGAGTCTTCTAGAAAGAGGTAGTGGAGCTACCAAGCTGTCAAAGCCACTCACCCATAGAAGTGAGCAGACCTCTGCGGTGTATGGACAACCTGCTGAATGCAGCTGGGTGTGGACAAAACCCCATTCCCTGCTCTTCTGGAGCTGCTGTTTCACTTACCTCCAGGGACATTGCTGGGGGTTTGATTTGCAATTGGTGACTCAGTTACTAGAAAATGGAAAAGGAAGACTGAGGTTAGGCAGCCTTCCTCCCTCACTGCTGACCTCCTCCTTAGGGACAGGGCAGCGCACACACCCTGTATGTTTTGGATTTAGGGATGGCACTCTCCATGGAGCAGTCACCTCCATCCACTCCACTGCTGGCCCTGGCCTTCAGAAGGGGAAAATGAAGCAGGACTTCATGTGGTCTTACAAGGCGTAGGCAGCAGTGAGGAGTGGTGGCAAAAAGGGATGCGCAGGCATTTTGGGGCAAGTAACATGTGCCCCAGACAGTTGGTCCTTATGAGAGTCTGTACTCCCTTCAGCCCTCTCCTCCCCATCAAGTGGCACTGTCATCCATGTACTTTTGTTTCTTTGTCCTCCTCTGAGTAGCCAAAACAGATTGAGAAAGACTTTTCCCTGAATTAAATGATACTAAAAATGACTTGTTTCAAGTTCACAGCACCAAGCACACAGCACATTTTTTTAAGTCAAGCTTTTACAGTTTATGTTTAAAAAATAGCTGTAGTTTACATTCCAAAGTTTAGCTGTTCAAATAAACCCTTAAGCTCCTTTCTTCAGCAGCATCTCCCAATAGGTGGGTCATTTCAGCCGTGGTGGCTGCTCTATATGTCATTGCAAGCACTTCCCATCAGCCATGCTCCCTGCAAGCTAGTAAAGGAATTTAGCTGATAAAAACTCGGAGCCGAGCAAACAGCTGGCAATGAACTGATTTTCTAAAATATTTCTCCTTGTCTGTACAGGAACAATTGCATTTTATTTCTGCCAGGAGGCTGAGTAGTGGAGGTGAGGGTCATCCTTGAGCCAGAGCCACACACCTCTCCCAGGAGCCAGGGTATGAGCCACAGCATAGGGATGGAGGATCTATCCACCCCCATAGAACAGGGAGTGGTCAATGTCCAGCTCTCCAAAACCATGAAATTCAAGGAAATCCAATTTGAATTGAGTCTTTCCTAACAAACGTGTAGCAAAATAGCCTGAGGGGTCATGCTGGGCCTCCACCAGGATGGCCTTGGTCTCCTGCTGGTCCATACTGTTTGGAAGGGGAGGGACAGTGGGTCCAGGACTAATGTTGCGCCCACTCCTTCTCCTAGGATGGGACAACCCACCCCGTGTTTCATTAACATTGGCTGCAGCCTTTGGAAGAGACCAAGGTCTATTAATCCTCTCTTTTTTAAACAGAGGAAGGCACTACATCACCAGGAGAATGACTGAAGCAATTTGGTGGCCAAAGGAACCCCGGTGTCCCAGTTCCAGCTGCTCTGTGGGAATGTTAGGGATGCTCCTCTGGGACCATTTGGTAACACACAACTGTCTGGGCAGCTTAGGGCCATCCTGTTGCAAACTTTTTCTTGACTCTGCTTCCTGAGTCAACTAAGTCATTGCATCAGCCTGCAAAATGAGCTGAGAACAGATGTGAGTGATTCCAGTGTCAGGGGTTTGGACTGTAACCACAAATGCAGGCATAATTAAGATTTTCCTCCATTTCTCGTATGTGCTAAATGGAAATATTGGATTAACTCAGCTGTGCTGTAAGACTAACTGCAGAGAGTCTCTGGAAGACGTGTTCGTATGGAAAAGGTCATTACATTGCCACTGGATCGTTATTTCATTTATTTTACCCAGTAGTTAAAATGCATGTTTTCTGTCTTTCCCAGACCATTCATCTTCAATTGTCCAGGCAGCCAATAAGGCTGAATAAATGAGGATCATCAGAAAGTTGTACAGTTTAAGGCTTTCTATCATTATGCAAAATCTACATCTTCATTAATCATTTTTTTTTTTTCTTAATGAATTTGAGGACTAGTGTTTCTGTTGCTAAGTATTCAAAGGAGTTATTAAATCTCTGGCTGTCTGGTTCCCCCATCTGTTTCCATAAAAATTTACTGCAATTAGTATTTCAGCAAAATTTCTAAAACCTGCCAGATTTCTTAAGAACAGGGACTGCTACTGTAAGCATGAGGGGGAGCTTATGGTGTCTGAGTGGCAAAAAATGATCTAAAATACACATTAAACCAGCCTTCCCTGTAGTTTGCAGGAATATTAAGGCAGCAAAAGTGAGACTGACAAAATGAGGAGAGGCTGGAAAAACTGCTGCCCATCCAGGTCCAGCTGTCCACTGCTGGCTAGGTGTTTGGATAATATTAAATTCATTTTCATTTTTCTGAAGGATGCAGCTCCAGAAGCACACAGGCAACAGCCAGGGAAGTGGGCAGAGGTCTGCAGCACGGGTACTGGGCATGCAGAGGGGCTATGGGGCAACAGGCAATGGGGTAGCTGCTGGGGGTAAGTACCAATTCTTGGGGTAAGTACTGGGCATGTGACTCTGCTTTCTTGTGCAAGAGCCTCTGGCCACTTGGTGTCAGGCAGCCTCTTGGATTTTACTGCGCTGAAGCTGTGGATAAGAGCACTGCTGCCCTACCCCTGGCAGAAATAAACTGCACAATAAAAACCTGTGCTTCTGCAAGAGTACGGCAGGAGCCCTCACCTTAGTGTGCGCACATCAGGTGTTTAAGGAGGCTGGTGACAACACCGTTTCCTGGAGAAGGACCAGTGTCATACCTTTCCAGTGTGTGGAGGCGCACCACTCTCCTATGCACTGACATGGTCTCAGGAAAGGCCCTTTGCTCGTCCATTAATTTCACAGTTCTGCAGCCAATTGTAATAAAATGGGGCAAACAAGTTTTTGATGGCCAAAAGGTTATGTTGTCCTCCTAATCTCTGAATTAACAGGCCTCCTCCACCACACTGTGCTCCTGTGGTGCATCACAGCCTCTGGGGTGTTGTATGGGGCCATATCATTGAAATTCCCCCTCCAGATGGCCTCCCTGGCCCCATTATGTACCTGCTTAGTATCAAATTAAAGGGATCCCCGAGTCTGTATTTTCACTATATTTATGCCAGGATAAATTTTTGCAGCTGATAAATTTCCATCTGCTTTTAAGAACAGTGGGACGGGCCCGGTTTCTCAGGAAGGAAGAGTTGCAGGGTGTTGTCCGAGCTGAAGCTCAACCGATGATCCAAGAAGGGCTGACTGACTGGAAGGGGTTGGCTCTGACGTGCCTGAATTACCCAGGAGAAAGATAATAAACAGAATGAGGAGAGCAATTGCTTTAATAAATAAACTAGAACATGTGTGCGACTGATACCGCCAGGGGCTGATATATGCCAAGAAGTCTGTTTTTAACATCTGCTCTTGAGCAGCCTTAATATGTTATGACCAGATCAATATATCTTCTGCTGCTGGTGTCAGACGTCCTATAGGAGCTAGAGACTGTGGAGGAAAATACATGCGAACAAGCATATAGACATGCATACGTATACGCATACAGGCATTTTTGTACAAGTGGAGTGATTAATAATGTGAAATCTATTCAAAATAGTGCTTAAGTAGTCCTGGAATACTGTGTTCAGTTTTGATCCCCGCTATACAAAAAAAAGCTGTGGACAAGCTGGAGAGGGTCCAGAGAAGGGCCACTAAGATGACCAAAGGACTGGGAAGCCTGACGTATGAGGAAAGGCTGAGAGAATGGGGTTTGTCCAGCCTTGAGAAAAGAGGCTTAGGGGAGACCTTATCACCATGTTCCAGTATTTAAAGGGTGGCTACAAAAAAGATGGAGAATCCCTTTTTACAGGGAGTCACATGGAAAAGACGAGGGGTAATGGGTACAAGTTACTCCTGGGGAGATTCCGATGGGACACAAGAGGAAAATTTTCCACAATGAGAACAATCAGCATTGGAATAATCTCCCCAGGGAAGTGGTGGATTCCCCATTATTCATGCTTTTAAGATTCAGCTGGACAGGGTGCTGGGCCATCTTGTCTAGACTGTGCTTTGTCAGGAGAGGTTGAGCCAGATGATCCTTGAGGTCCCTTCCAACCTGGTATTCTATGATTCTATGACAAAGGTGATGTGGCCGATATTTGTTCCCTATGATCTCTCTTTTTTGCGGAGTATAAGCTAGAGGATTACTATGTTGTTAGCAGCTCATATCCCAATCAGTGCATCCATAGATGCAATGTGTTCTTTACACTGTAATTAAAATGCTTTTTATCTCTTGCCAAGGCTTTTATGTGTTGCAAAGGCTGAGGGAAGCAGGTGAGGTGCTGTAGGCATAATGGTCATTTTTAAAAGCAGTCTTACCAGCCTGTGGCCATGGGCAGAGAAGGGCAGAAAAAGCAAGGAGCAGGGAACAAAAAAGGAGATGAAAGGAGGGGTCGAGTGAAAACCCAGTGGCCACAAAGCCGCTCCGATGCCGGCAGAGTTAGTACTAGCAGCAGCACAGACACAACTGTCTATTCTCTCCTCTGCTACAGGGTATTGCACCTGCAATGCCTGGAAAAAGCACCATGTGGCTGCTCCTCAGTCTCCCCAGCTCACCCTCCAGCCCCTGAGCTTCAGCCACAGCTGGAAGCAGGCTTGGGAGAACATACAGGATCATGAATAAGCTGAAACCAGGGTTAAGCAAAGGTATGGGACCACAAACATCCATCGTTCAGCTGCAGTCAGATGCTTCCTTTGCCTGTGCAGGGTTTTTCTGCTCAGCCCATATTCTTCCCTTGCAGTGGAGATGCTGGGAAGCACCCATGGCGTTTCCTCCCAAGGAAGAAAAGACACGAGAAAATGGATCTCTCTCTTCACTCAACTTACTCTGCAAGCTCAGGGGGAGTCCATTGAAGGACTTAGCACAAAGATTAATGTTTGGCCTGTGGCACTAAGCAGAACTTGTTCATTTAAGACAGGACAGTGGCTTGAAAGAATAGGAGGTTATGACCTCTCTAATGCAGCAGCAGTTCTTCTGACAGAAGGTGATAAATAAAAGAGTCACTGCCACAGAGTGTATCTGAAAGCTTTGCGCTGAACAATGTGAAAAATGCTTGCTATGATCCCAAGAACGTTTACATGAAGAGACCTCCTGGGCACGTGTGGGGAATAAGGTCTCATTTTAAGTGCTGCCATCAGTGGGTTGTATGGGGATAGTAGTAACTCTAAAAGCATGCTTCATTTACTGCAGATGTCTGATTTTTCCCTCAATATTGCTCCAAAGTACCTAATTTGATGACAGATGTGGACTTGGAAACTGAGGAACTTTCAGCTTTTGTGTTTATTTAGCCACTTACCAAAACACTAGCTGGAAATGGTAGATTTCAGGTCATTTTTATTTCTGTCTAAATAGCGTGGTTCTTTCAGAAAGCCAGGTACTCTGCTGGGTGTTACTATAATAACTGCTCACAGTTCAGTCTTCACTATAGTACTGCTGAAATATGTAACTGTGGCTCCTGCTTCTTCCAGGAATCAGAACCAAAGTTTTCAGGAATTAATTCCTAGGACAGCAAACTGGCCTGCCTCAGGCTTCACACACATTGTGGGCTGTGGAGGTAAGGTGGTCAGACAGCCATACTGGGGACAGGTGTGCAAGTAATGTCAAAGAAGTCCACTTGTTTGATCATGTCCTGATATGAAACTAAGAAGTGGTCCTTGATAAACACAACAAAGCCTAAATTAAAATAAAGTACTGATAACCCACCAGATTATCATAAAAGTAAGTTAGGACTAGAAAACCAAGGAGCTGCCTTAAAAATCAAAGGAGGTTGAGAAATATAATACATTCAGTTTCTTTCTATTTTTGCCTGCAGAGCTTTGAGCTTTTCACTCAAATGAAAATGAAGACTAAATTAAATGAAGACTGCTTTAACACCACCTGTGTCTGGGGACTGAGGCAGTTCAGAAAAAAATCACAGCGTTGCAGGAGAGCTGTAATAAATTTTCTGGAGTTGGCAACTCCACGTTGATGTCAATCACTGCGCTGCTGAGGGCAGACATTACTGGACAGGACAGCCTGATGCTTCCCACCCGCTAACACCCTTAGCAGTTTGATGAAGAGCTGAGCTGCCAGAAGGCAGTTAGTGATGCTAAGAGTGTGAGGCACCGTCACATCCTCTGCTGCTATATCCAAAGTCTTCCCAAGTGATGCATTTGCAGCCAAGGAAATGTTGAATCGAAGCCTGCCAATTTTCCGGCTCTGCTTGCACTAGAGTGCTCTCCAACATTTGCCCCTTCTCCCTCCCTTAGAATCGTATTTCCTGTAATTTCAAGTGTGGTTTCCAGCTGGGTAAGGATTATGTGAGGACTCTGTGCCAAAATCCTCTTTGCAACTTTTGAAACCACTGTGGATTTGAATGTCCTTTGTGGAGAGCGGTAGAAGCCTCAGGGACACAAACACAAAGCCTGGAGAAGGCTCCGGGGAGGCCTCGTAGCACCTTCAGGTACTTAAAGGGGCCTACAGGAAAGAGGGGGAGAAACTCTTTATCAGAGACTGAAAGAGGGTAGATTTAGATTAGCCATTAGGAAGAAATTATTATTTCCTGTGAGGGCGGTGAGCCCCTGGCCCAGGTTGCCCAGAGAAGCTGTGGCTGCCCCATCCCCGGAGGTGTTCAAGGCCAGGCTGGATGGGGGTTTGACCAACCTGATCTAGTGGGAGGCTCATGAGATAGGAATGAAAAATGACATTTTCCCTTACAGGGAGAGTGAACACGCTTCCCGGAAACTGGCAGGAGAGAGGACCCTGGCCAGGAGGATTCATTGGTTCCCCTGCACATTGCTCTGATCAGCTATTTGCAGGGATGGCCCATGGAGTCTGTGCAGGCCGGCGTCAGCAGCACCATCCATCAGGTGTCTCTGCTGCAGTCATGAACTGAGGAAAAAGCCCCAGGTGACCTCAGAAACGTTTCCCCCTCAAAATGCCTTTTTTTTTTCCAGAGGGCTTAGGTTTTTCTTTCTGACTGGATGGTAGCCACAGCTGGAAGGAACCACAGCAGCCACCAGCACCTTGGGGGCACCTGAGCCCTGCCACAGCTGGGAGCAACGGGAAGTGCCTCTTCCACCCTTTTCTGGAGCGGCACGGCTGCCAGCGTACCACAAATCACTATTAAGTAAGAACTAATTAATATTTAGTGGTAATGTGAGGTGCTAACACCCTAGTGCGGGGCTGAGGGCCCTCTGCGGGCAGCGGGGCTCGGGGCAGCGGCGCCGCCGCCGGCCGTGCGCATGCGCAGCAGCCTTGCACAGGCGCAGTGGCGGCGCGCTCCCGCCTGACCGCGGGTCAGGGGCAGCAACATGGCTGCGCCCATGTGCACGCCGGGGGCACGGCTAGAGCGGGGGGTCTAGTCCCGTCCGGTGGTGGGGGGAACCCGGGCTGCGCCGTGTCCTGTAGCCACCCCGTATCGCCACCCCTGCATGGAGGCGCGGGAGTCCTGGGCGGCCTTGGCGGTGAGTGAGCGGGCCCGGGCCTGCCCGTTGCCAAGGCGACGAGGCGGCCTCGGCTACCGGCCCCGCAGGCCCGAGGCCGGTGCCGCGCTGAGGGGTGGCGGAGTGCGTCTCGGTTCCTCTCCCCCTGGCTTCCACAGCCGCTCATGAGGGGCTGTCGGGGCCGTGAGCCTGGCGGCAGCCCGGCAGCGCTGCGGGTCTCCCCGGGCCCGGCCCTTGCTGCTGGGTGTGCGCACTGCGAAACCTGTACTTTGCACAGCGTTTCTCGCCCTATAAGTTACTTTTTAACGTGCACTCCCACGGTGGGTAAAGCCCCCAGTCTCCATAGCTAGCGACCATCTTGGAAATACCTAGCACTCGCTCTCAGTTCCATGTGGAAAATCATGGACTCGCTGGCCAGGGGTAGGGTGAGGAGAGCTGCGGGCCTGCGCCTGCTGGAGAGTTCAGCTCCCTGCCCAAATACTCCAAGGGCACTCAGCTGCCAGCCGCAAGGTCATGGTTCAATGCGTTTGAATTAAGTCCTGGTTTGGTTTAGCGTTTTGATGGAGTTAAGTTTAACGGGCATGTCCAACTCCTGGTAAAGGTTTTTCAGCTCTTCGACTTAAAATAATGCTACTATCACCAAAAGGTGGGGGGAAAGGTGCATTTTAGTTGTCTTATTATCAAAAAGTCATTACTGTTTTCTGCAGATGGCATAAGCGCTCAGGTATTGTCACCCTCTGGCAGGTGCTCTATTAGCTGCTTCATGAATTTAAAAGACATTTAAGATACAGAACTTTGAAAACTAAAGAAGCAATTAGTAACTTTTGATTCATGTTTTAACAGATGGATAGATTAAATCTGATCAATGTTATTTTCAGTAGATAAGAATTTTGATGAAAAAGAGTGACGAAAAATCAATACATGCAAAATAGCCAAATAGATTAAAAGAGTAATTAACTTATTGATTAAAACTTTAGTAGTAGATAGTGAACACCTCTCTGAATCCTCTCTTGGCCCTGAAAAAAAAAAGAGTAACACATGTGACTTGTTTTCAAGCGGAGTTAAAAATCTGTTCAGCTGTTTCTTGTGTGGTGCTCTATATGAGATAGACTTCAAATTGTTTTCTGTTCTGAACAGCAGTGCATCTAAATCATGTTTCATAATGGATTAATGCTAACTATTGATATTTTTTCTTTTTCTTTTGTTTTGAAATGAAATGTTCTATTTATTTCATTCTCTTCCTCCCTGTTTTTGACAAGTAATTAATTTCTACAGATCTGCCATGTCCTGTGGAAACTTTTTTTAAAAAATGAGGTAATCTGGAAACATAGACACTGGAAAAAGATTGCGCTTTAGTTGAAATGGCTTTCAACTAAACCTTCCCCTTTTCCTTATGACTTTGAAAACATCTTTATTTAATATGATTTTTTTTTCCTATAGGATATTCTCAGCAAAAGAAAATAAAGCAGTTTTATTTTAGACTTTGTTCAACAAAGGAAATAGGGGGGTAACACTTTAAATGAAGATGTTTGCCAGGAAAATGTGAATGTGCTTTCTAGAGATGCTTACAGGGGAAGCAGAATTGCTTCTGTCTTTCCCTGATCTTATCACACAACTTCCTAGAGGTGTTGGTCATTCTGTGCTATGTCGTCTTGACAAGTGACATTCACTGTCTTGCTTTTGTGTGTAGTGGGTAAGTGTTGCATTGCTTGGCTTGTACTCAAAACACTGCGATTGTTTTCAAAATACCTTAAAAATGGTTTAGAAGTTGTAATATCTATTACTTTTGTTGAAGCTTCCTTCTTATAGCAGTAAAAGCTATTGGGGTCTGTGTAAGTACCAGTTTATAATTTGACCTCAGAAAGGATACAGTCAGTAGTGCTTTGGTTTAGGCATGCCTCAATTGCTCAAGTAAGCACCACGGCTTCACCCCTATGGATATTAATGCACTTTACTCCACGGTTTTGTCTTGAAGGCTGGTGGTGTTGCTGGCGTCTGTGTTGACTTGATCCTTTTTCCCCTGGATACTGTAAAAACAAGACTGCAGAGTCCCCAGGGATTTAGGAAGGCTGGTGGTTTTCGTGGCATCTATGCTGGTGTTCCTTCCACTGCTATAGGATCCTTTCCAAATGGTAAACTTTCTTTGTATTGTGCTTTGTCGTCTTTAAGTGAGAACTTACGTAGTATAGGACGTTCGTGTCTGTGGCTTCCTCTCCTGTAGGTGACTGGATTCTGTGAGTCTATGTCCAGCTCTGAAGAGCAGTTTCTAGAACCGTACCATATTAAACAAACTCTTTGAGCAAGCCTGGAATGAAGGCTGCTGCATGTTTACTCTGAAAAGCAACCCTTGCTCATTGGAAGCATTCCTGGATATGTCTTCTAAGCCTGTCCTTTACTTACACGGGCACCCCAAAGCATTTCCAAAGAGAGCTCGAGTCTTGCTTGCCCTGGACACTTTTGTTAATGACCTAGTCTTTCACGGCATTGGAAATTAATCAAAATTCAAAGTGCTTGAGCACTGGAGTTAATTGCCCTGCTATGCCTGTCTTTTTATCCCTGGAAACAACTATAACACTTAAAATCAGAAGGCATCAGGAATACTTTTGAAACTGAAACTTTAAAAAAGTAAATGCTTGTAGTCCCTGCAGAGAAAAGGCATCTAAAATTCCTAATGCCTTTGTCCATTTTATCTTTGTAGGGAGGGAAAAAAAGTAGCAAGCTATGTTGTCAGTAGTAAATGTTAGGAGAACTTTGCTGACAAATCCACTGACACCTTCAGATGTTTGATGTCCTTCATAAGATGATATAAAAAAAATTCAGTTCTTTATCTTGTCTGCTCTGTTATCTCCTTTTGAGGTGATAAGCATCTTTTGATTAACAGAAGGCAGTTCACATAGCCCTTCTTTACAATTAAAATCTGTTCCCCCGCAAGACATGTCATTTTTTTCAGGATTTACATCTTCAAAATCTGAAATGTGGTTTTATCTTTCCAACGTATGACTGAGAACTGAAATTATCTTTAGGAGAAGGAGTAACCCTTAAGGTGCAAGTGCCTTTGTAGTTGACTTGCAGTGAATAAACACAGCTCATGTTGCTATGCTCAGCTTAGTTTTGTATGTTTCTTGTTCACTGGGCAGCACTTTTATGAGTCCTTCAGAAGCTTGGAATAACCTTTTTGTGGAGCTAAAGTGCCAAATATACTGATAATGGCTAGGAATAAATTATTAATAACTGCTACTAAAACAGTTTTGCACATTGCAGGGTAGCAGACTTACATTAAGTACCTTGATGATTTTTGGGTGCTGGTTGTCTTTTTTTTTTCTTTACAGTTAATCAGCTGATTTGGTTTGGGTTTTTTTTGGTTGGGTGTTTTGTTTGGTGGTTGGGTGGGGTTTTTGGTGTGTTTTTGTTTGTTTGGGGGGAAAAAAAAAAGACCTTCCATACAACTCAGCCAGTCTCCTCTCTACTATTCCTATCTATGAATATGGAAGATGCCATTTTTTTCAAAACCTACCGGACATTCATGACTAATTAATACATCTTTCCTTGTCTTGGTACTAAAAATGGCCTTAAGTCCTGACACCTTTGATATTAATGGGAGGTTTGCCAGTGATAGCCAAGAGCATGAACTTTTGAAGGAATAATCCCACAGATTGTGTTGATACTGTTTTGGAGCAAAAATACCCTGTTTTCAACTACAGATGTAAAATAATAGATGACAAAATTCACCTCTAAATGTTTTTGTGCTAGTTCTGTAATGGAAGAACAGTTAAATGACTACATTTATTCTTTAATTTCAGCTGCTGCGTTTTTTATCACCTATGAGAATGTGAAATCCATGCTGTACCATGGCTCTACATCTTACTTGACTCCAGCAGCACACATGGTGGCTGCCTCCCTTGGGGAAGTGGTAAGAAAGAAATTCATATATTGTGTGTCTGTGGGAGGAGAGGAAACCATTCAATTATGAAAACTCAGGTTTGGTGTCATATCTTACTTTTTTGAGTGTTGACTGTCTTTGTACTTGTGACAGTTCTTACAAAAATATTACTTATTTTTTAAGGATGTGTTGGCACTTGTAAGGATTGTTTCAAAGCGAATGAACGAGTTAGTGACAATTCTTAGTAGGCCTATTGGCTGAACTTGCTAAGTTAGTGGATAGTGGAACTGTGCATTGTTCCAAAATGTGAATACACCTTTATATTTTAGTAGTTGTGCGTCAATGTTAACATTCAAGAAAGGCTTTTACAGCCTTTCAGCTTCATGTGGGGTAGTCATGGAAAGGTTTTTTTACTTTAAAAATAGCCCTAAGACAATGATGTTATATGTAAAGTAGGTCGGTGCCATCATCTGAAACACATGCACCTTGACATGTAAGAACCAGTATTAACTAATTGATATTTATCTCTCTCTCCTTCCCTCGTTGCATTCACATTCAGTCAACACCATTTACCAAAATATTTTACCGTCTTTATAAACAGACTCTCCTAGTGGATGTACAAAGTGAAGTGACAGGATAGGGCAACTGGTGGCTGTGTAACTTCTCTCACCAAATCATGTGAAGTGCTTTCATGGTGAAGCCTGTGTCAGTGGAAAGTGTCATGGGTAATCTAATGAAGCTTTTTCCCTTGGGATGGACATCTGTATATTTTAGTGACAGCTTCTCACATAGTCTTTCTGATAGCTGCAGCCCTTAGTTAGTGTATTGGTCAGCTTATTACAGGATAAAGATACATGTGAATAATAAAAATAATATCTATATACAAGCTTTTTGAAAGCTGTTCCCCCCACTTTTTGTAAAAGTTGCTGTGTTTCTTATCCATTAAATACATTATTTTGTTTATAGCAGGTTCTGGGACTGTAAGTAAAGGCTTGTTTTGCCTAGGTTTGTACAATACCCAGAATAATTGGGACCAAAATGTGTTGAACACTTTAGATGATCATTAAGGAAGGTGACAAGAGAAGCCTCTCTTATTTTGGTGCCTAGGTTGCCCTTGCGTTATTAACAGCATGGACTTTGCAGAAATTAATTGTGTGTGTGGATGGGTGTGTTTTTGTTTGTTTGTATTGTATTGTAAGTTATAAATGAATTGTAAGTAACAAAATACCTCTTGCCCTTGTGACTTTCCAATCTGGTAGACAGAGAGAGATCTGCCTAGGCTGTTTCCCAGTCCCAGACCACTCCTTAGAAATCTCTTTTTTTGAGAGAGAGGAGAAGTTTTCACTACTAAGGAAATGTCAAGGCTGTATTTGAAAGTGACTTTATGTTCCATTTTAAGATCATAAAATTAATTTCATTGCCACCATGCAATGCCAGGATGACTGGGCAACCCATAGATCCACAGAGATGGAAGTTTAGTTCTGGCAAGAGATCGTACATGACAATCCGTAACAGGAACTTCCTGTGCAAATAGTCTGTAGCAAGTATTGAAAGACAACACTTCTTATGTGATCAAACCATGACATATTTGCCTATAGGTAAATATTGAAGATGCTTTATCTGCACGCTTTATATTAGAAGCTCTAATATTTTGGTTTTAAACACTATTTCTGAGGCTATTTATAAAGAAAAAGAGCAAGGTTGCTTTGGCTTAGCTGAATCAAATATATTCCAGGTTCAGCAAAATCCTTCTTTCCCCAGATTCTCCTCTTGTTTTTAACTGCAGAGTTGGCATGGTGTCTTGCCAGTTTTTGGGGCTGAGTGTTTAGGCATAAACAGTCCATTGCTGTTCCTGCCAGCGCTATCCACCTCCTTTCTCCTGCTCTTGTCACACTGTTTCCTGGCACTGCAGTGATGAAATGGGGGTGCAAATTGCCGTGTCCCCACCAGTTTGGGGGAGGGAAATGGGCAGTACAAAACTAGATTTTCTGGCTTTTTTGCAACTTAAACTTAGCCCATGATGTGAGGCAGAAAAGTGTATTGTGTCTGTGGTTCCATATTCTACTTTTATTAACTGAGTTTTTTCTTCTCTTGTGACGCTGGCTTCTTTCTTTCCATTACAGATAGCTGTGTACTTATACTCCCCGTGGTGGCTTAGCTTACCAGTAGGTTGATCCCAAGCTACCAGCAGTGCAGAGGGATCTGTGCTATTCTAGCTTAGCACCAGGTGCCGTGCTATTATAGCATCATACCTAGCTACTTCCCACGGGAAGCAGTTCAGCTCTCTCTGCTCTCTGTGGTTTCAGCTTTGATTCCCAAGTAATTTTTATTCTCTGTGAAGATGATACTGATTAGATTGAATGGGACTTAGCCAGGGAACTTAATTTAACGTACCAAGTGCATGAAGATGGGTGAATTGAGCACTTACTAACCACTGGTAGTGGTTATAGGCAGGAGTAGATAGAAGGTGATAGGTTTAGGGCTGGGTGGGATATGTTTGTTTTGCTGCCCCAGGTGGATTCTTTTTCATCTCGATTAGAGCCTGTGCTGTCAGGTTATGACTTCTAACTTAAGGCAATGCACAGAACTTATTTCCATGGAAATTCTATAAAGCCTGTTAGAAATCAGCAAGAACTTCTTCACTATGGTAATGCATAGCCCTTAAATTCCTTGTTTGCCTGATATGTCATGGAATATTGATACACTTGAGGGAAAAGATGCCATCCAGCGGGACCTTGACAGGCTTGAGAGGTGGGCCTGTGCAAACCCCATGAAGTTCAACAAGGCCAAGTCCTGCGTGTGGGTTGGGGCAATCCCAAGCACAAATACAGGCTGAGCAGAGAATGGATTCAGAGCAGCCCTGAGGAGAAGACTTGGGGGTGTTGGTTGATGAGAAGCTCAACATAAGTCGGCAATGTGTGCTCACAGCCTAGAAAGCCAACTGCGTTCTGGGCCACATCAAAAGAAGCATGGCCAGCAGGTTGAGGGAGGTGATTCTGCCCCTCTACTCTGCTCTCATGAGACCCCACCTGGAGTCTCATGCATCCAGTCTGTGTCCAGCGTCCAGCATAAAAAGGATGTGAACCTGTTGGAGCGGGTCTAGAGGAGGGCCATGAAGATGATCAGAGGTCTGGAGCATCTCTTCTATGAAGACAAGCTGAGAGAGTTGAGGTTGTTCAGCCTGGAGAAGAGAAGGCTCTGGGGAGACCTCAGTCTTTCAGTACTGAAAGGGGCCTACAGGAGAGATGGGGAGGGACTCTTTATCAGGGAGTGTAGTGAAAGGATGAGGGGTAACGGTTTTAAATTGAAAGAGTGTAGATTTAGGTTAGATATTAGGAAGAAATTCTTTACACTGAAGGTGGTGAAACACTGGAACAGGTTGCCCAGAGAAGCTGTGGCTGCCCCATCCCTGGAGGTGTTCAAGGCCAGGCTGGATGGGGCTTTGAGCAATCTGGTCTAGTGGGAGGTGTCCCTGCCTATGGCAGGGGGTTAGAACTAGATGATCTTCAAGGTCCCTTCCAACTCTAACCATTCGATGAATAGCAGATTCAAGAGGTGTTTTAAGCTTCTCAAGTGCTGTTCCAGAATCAAGCAAAATGACGATTGGGCTCCTGAGGAGGTGCCAGTGCTCTGCAATAAAATCCACTGAAGAAAGGGTCTTTTCTTTCTTGAGTGGGTTATTTATATTATAATTTCTCTGCCTGTGAGGATTCTGTGAGAAAACTAACCGGGTAATTTAATTATCAGCAGCCAAAGAACAGTTGGCTACAGATGACTCCTTATGTGATTATAGAACCTGTTGCCTGTATTTTCAAGGTGGTCTGTAATCTTATGACCCTTACAACTCAGGCACTTACTGCTTTCATTTTCAGGCTGACAGATGGAGATGTAGCATAGTTAAATGAGTTGCTCAGGGCTGTCTTGTGCTTGGCTCTTGCTGCTCTCAGGCCAGAGAAATATACAGTGATAGCCATTGAAATGACAATCTGACTTTATGGTGTGGAAACTGCAATGTAACAGCCATTTTTCAGCTAATAAGATTCTGCTTTTTGCTAGCTTTTCTTCTCCTCTTGGTGTGATGGGAGAACTAAGCTGTAAAATAATTGAGAGAGGGATTTAGAGATTTGCTACAACAAACCTGTAATAAAAATAGCACAAAGCAAGATCTCATATTTGTTTTATAGAAAGTCTTAGCCGATCAATAGAAATATATAAACTATTCCAAATTGCATCAGGGTGAAAGTTATAATTATAGTTTTATTGATTAGTCATTAAGTTTTAATCAGGGCATAACCACTGGGACTATTATTTTGTCAGTAGTATTTTTTAATACATACTTTTCCTCCTTTGTACACTTTAATAATTACTGTGATATAAATTGCTTTTAAATGTGAAATAATAAGCCAAAGACTCTGTCTTGTTAGGATTCCCAAAGCATCTCTGCATTTCCAAACTGTCTTTTTACGAAACAGAGAAATTGAGATTTAGAACAAGAAACTGATGTTGGATTTCTAGGTTTGCTGCTCCTTTACTGGTGAGCATAAATGAGTCAGCTACCTTCTTGAGCACCAATAAAATGTGAGTATGTGCTAAGCTTAAAGGTATGTTAATGCTGACGAATCTGTGTTTTGAATGTGACCCAGTAAAATTAATAAAATAGGTAAAGAGGAAAAAATGCGAAGGTTGCATCAAGAAATGTTAAAATATATGGGAGAAATTGGTCAAATGGGGGCTCTTGCTTTTTATAACAGCCACTCTTCTGTATTGTTTATAGCTTGTGTAAATTCATGGGAAACACAGTTCACTGGAACTGATTTGGTCCAATTTCCCAGTTCCAGGCTAGGAGGCACGAAACCAAGCAGTAAAAAGGCAGGGGCTGTAGTGTGGTTGTTGTTTTTTTTTTTTTCTCCCCCTGTTAGGCAGGAGGAATATAGAAAGCTAATCTCATCTCCCGGAGTGACATAAAGAAGAGCACATACAAAATCTGACCCTGTTAAACATAATTATTTTTTCCTATAACTGAATCTTGCTGTATAGGGACTCTGAATATCCCATAATACATGAAAAATTACTTACAAAGACACAGCCAAAACTCTAGAGGGCAGATATATGGTATTTCATCTCATCAAGGAAGATGAAGGTTTAAGAATACATGAGGTACCAAGGGGGAAAAACCCTTATTATACTACTTACGTAACTGAAATTTGGAGATAGGAAATACACTTACTGCTTCCAGGGCTTTGGAATTTTTCATCTTGACTCTACATTGCCCTGTATGTTTAGTCTGCCTGTATCTTTACCGTGAGCTGCCAAATGTGCTTGGAAAACATGATATCATAGGGAGTGGAAAGGAAAACCAGATGTTGTAAAATTTTGCTTTTAATATTCTAAGGCGGTGTAAGTAACTCTGAGAAGGAGCAGTATTTTTAACCTCCTAATGCCGACTTTAAATAGTAACCAGGTGCATCTTGCAGATCCAGAGTTAATTGTATACCTCCAAATTGATTTGTGTAGAATATTTTTATCAGTTTAATATGACAGTGTATACTATTAATTACAAGAAACTTTGATAAAGAGAAGTCCCTCTCTGGGCTTCCCCCACCAGCCTTCTGCAAACGTGGTTTTATGAGGCAAGTTTAAGATTGTCCCAGTTTGACTGATGAGCTTTCCTTTGTGAGTGCCAGAGTGGTTGGATTCAGCACATTTGATTTTACATCCTGCTGGCTTTTCCGTGGAGGTGAGAATAAAGTTGTTTGGATCACATTCTAAAGAAGCTAGCTGACAACAGCCTTTTCCATCTAATATCTAGATATACTTATGGTTACGATCTGAGCTTTGCAAGGTATTTTGTGAAAGTTTTGGGCTGTTGCTTGTAAATATCATGTTCACTCTTATCATATTTCTGACCTTTTATTGTTGATTGTCTATTTTTCATGAGGTGGTCTCTTCCCCCCCACTCTCCCGCCATAGTCTGTAGGAAAGCAAGCTACCTGACTTTCAGATCGCTTGTGAGAGAAAAGTGTGGGGCAGGACTGAGGAGCAGGATGGGAGGTAGATGTCCTGTGACCATGCTCTGGAAATAGATTACTAACTGAAGTTATTGAGCGGCTTTTGTCCTTGTGTAAATTTGCAGAGTGCTTTAGGATTACAGCGCTGGAGCAGTGCTGGCACTGTGCAGTGCATCCCCAAGGCTGCCAGATCCCAGGTTACTTGCAATGAAGTGGTGCATTTACAGAGTATGCTGTAGCACCAGACAGAGAGAGACAAACTCAGATCCTGAAAGTTGCCTAGTCATATTAGTGGCACTTTGCCTGCATTTATTTGTCCTGTTAAATTTTTAAGCTGATGTAGCCATGATACTTTAGGTTCCTCATCTGGCTTATTTTCATTCTGCTTCCGTGTCTCTGCACTGTGGTCCCTTGAGTTGTATGTATAAACGCTGGACAAGCTCACGGGTCTAGAAAGGTGTTTCTGGTCTGTCTGCAAGTATGCTGAAACTCGTGCTACCTACCGGGCTTTGGTGGAGCGTGAACCTCATAAAGAAAAAATGAAAACCTCGGCTGTGTTTTTCTGAGACAGCTCGGAACGGTTAGGTGGGAACTGCTCCCTTAGAAGACGCTAGGCTTGGTTGTCCTCGGCAAGAAGGATTTTGGCATAGCCTCTCACTTAACTTTTTTTCCAAAATTTGAGAAAGGAGGGATGTTGAATCAAGTTGAATTGTAACGTCCAAAAGTTTTTCACTTCAGTGAGGAGAGGGGATGAGAATGGCTGACTTGTCATACTTCACATAAGCTAAACCAAGTAGCATCAGCTAAAACATGGAAATGCAGTTGGTCTTTCTGCCTCATCTTGGCTTAAATAAGTAGACAGGTGGTGTGACATTGTCACCTCATGTGGCTCCACAGGGCAAGGTGAGGACAAGTATTTTACGGTGAAATTCCAAGCTTACTTGTGTATTCCAGTGTGTTACCACTTAAGATACTTTTGTGATAAGAGCAAAGTGTGTGGTTCATCTGTGATTAGCATCTGACCCTCAGTATTAATAACTTGGGAATTTTTTTTTATCTGCTGTTGGGATGTGTCAAATAGAAAAGCTTCTTAATGTAGGAATTATCTTTCTGGGGAATTCAGATAGCTTTCTCTCCTAGTCCTAACATGTTTCTTAGAAGAAGCAAGCCCAAATGCAAGCAAGTTCACAGTTTACAAATCACGATTCTGTACAATGACATTTTGAGTGTGCTGTTAATTCAAATAAAGAAGGAAAGTGCATGTTTTATGTTATTTTAGGCTTGGGTTGATTTCTGGAGTGAAAAAAAAAGGGTGTGTTAGACATGTCTCTGTCCATGAATCAGCCCCTTCCACCCTCTGCCCTGGCAGAGGGAAGTTAACTAGTTTCAGTTTAATTCGAGAACAGCAACCTCCAAAAGTATATTGGTATGAATTCTGTGAGAGTAACTGGCTAGGTCAGAGAAGAAAGTTGCTATTAATGCCCGTTCTGAGGAAAGGGCAGAAGCATGAATCAGACAAATCCACAGGGTAATGTCATGAAAGAATCTCCAGCAGGATAATTGGTCAAGGCTTTTTAGCATTCTAAGCCCTAGAAGATCAGCTTGCAGGAGTCCAATCTAATGGAGATAAAACAGCTGCTCACATCAGACATGTAGTTAAGATTTTAGCTATTTGAAACTCCAAAACTTGTATGTTGGAAGATGTGGCTTTTCAGTTCAACAGGGAAGTTGGATCCTCTAGGGAGAGGTCCTTCTAAATCAGCAATTGTCTGCTGCAACAAAGAGGTGATTTAGCACTTACTGTGTCTAGATTTTGGGCTCATGGATTTGAATTTTTAACTATCCCCTTCCTAAGAACTGAACGAAGAAATAGACAAAACTATTTCAAAACAAAAAGCTGCATTTTCTGCTTTGCATCCTGTCTCCTCTCAACCAGTGTAGGATGGGCTGGCAGACCATAGTTTTCAAAGTAGTCGCCAAAGTCAGACAGTAGTGAAAGTTTGATGGGACCTCTTCCACAGTACTTAGGCTTTTTTTGCTATTTTCATTGATCAGTGCCTGTCATTTTGGGTATGGCTGTCTCTTGTGCTGTGTATATCTGGATGCATGTAAGTATTGAGAAGGGGAACGTGCCGACGCTGGCAAGATAAGCAATGGAGGGGAGTGCAGCAATGTAGGTGGTCTTTTAATTAATCATGGTGGCTTTTGAAATATTCATAAATTAATCTAGGTGAGGTCACGTCTGCAATACAGATGCTGCGGGATTTTTGCCAAATCCTTCTGCAGAAGCGTAGCTGAGCAGTGGTTGGAAGATGGTTGTGAAGGTGAGGCTCTGGCCGTTAAGAGCTAGTGGAGAAGGAGCATAGTGAGAGTGGATGGAAACTATAAGTAGAGCTACAGCTGGAAATTGCTTGTAAATAAAGATGAATGGAGGCATGAATCCACAAATGCTGCCAACAAATTCATCATACAATTAAAGGCTGAAACAGCAAATTAAGAACTGTCAAACACCTAACCAGCCACCCACGCTGATACTCTCTTGTATGCTCCATGTTAACTGCATGTGTTACTACCTCTTCATCAGCTGACCTTCCTAGATTGCTTTGTGTTACCTATTCAATTCAGGGCTTAGAGGACATGCTACAGTATAGAGTAGAAGCTTGATGGTTGTCATTTCTCCTTTCAATCCTAGGGCTGCTATTCAGCTGATTTAGAAATATTTGTAGCTCAAAGTGTCTATAGAGGAAAGCTAATTTGGGTTAAAGAGTATAAGTGAGAAATAAATAATTTAAAAGTATTTCCTGATGCATTTCCTGGCTTGCAACACTAGAGTCAGCACTGGATATTCTACTACAGTCAGCTTTGGAAATGTCTGAGGTAGTTTAAGGTAAGTTTATTCCAAAATAAGGTTCTGTACAGGGTTTGTCAGGAATAGCTATTTCTGAATAGCTCCATATGTGGACAAGCCCGTAATTCTTTAAGTGAAAATGTTCTAAGAAAGAGTAAGGGATCAATTAAAGGAAAATACTTGATAAAATACAATGTAGTTGAAATTTCCGTGTTCTGGGCCAACGTAACCCCAAGAGACTGAGCAAATTGTAAAACACTAGTCATCTTTCAACAGGAGACTTAATGTGTTTTCAGAAAATATTGCCTGTGTTCTCTTGCCTGAAATCTCATTAACATTTGTCCTCCTGTAACACAGCCTGACCCCACTTGGCTCCTTGGAAACAATTCTATGCTGGAAGGGATGCACCATGCTACTTTTGCTGAAAGAATGGTTTGGCTGGTGGATGTGATTAGTTTCTTAAGCCTTTTAAAAGAAGTTTAACAGACTCTCAGTGGTGGAAGAGTTGCCGGGATAGATTGGATCATACCACAATTCCATAGGTTGAATTAAGGGTCTACTCTTCTTCAGCTTTAAGGCTTTCTGTGTTTAAATGTGGTAGTAATTTATGATTCAAGCATCAACCAGGATTTTTTTTAAAGCTATTCAGCTGTCTGATCTTTGCTATTCAAGTTTAAACAAACTGCTTGTGACTGTACTGAGGAACTTCGAAATCTGTGGGACACTTAGTCTGCGCTGGAGTATGAAAGAGATGTGCATAACAGCAGGCTACTTTTGGTAAGTTTTAGGTTTAGTTTTAAAAAGGAAACAAAACTCTACACTGATTAAACTTTGAAAGACCAATTTAGTTATGCAAAGCACGCAAACTTTCAAAACATCTGCAGTCAGAACTACTTCTGTAAAGAAGTGTTTAGTGTTAGCTTTGTCAGCTTCACAGACTTTCCCTGTTCTTTCACCATTAACTGATGCAGTTGGGGTAACTGTTTCTCCTTGGTGTGAAGACAGCTCAGCACAAATTTCCACCATTTGAGGACAAAAGTGTTCTAAGGTGTACCTGACATAGCTGATGGAGAGGTAGGGAGGGAGCCCACAGAAAGAGTTGTAGGGCACGTAGCCGGGCAGTTGAAGAGCCACATGTGGGGAAGGAAATCTGAGAGGAGCAGAAGCCCACGTTGAGAGGGCTACTGAAGGGATGGACACGGAGCCAGCTGAGGACTTCAGGCAGCTGGGGTGAAAAGGCTCAGCCAAGATGGCCATTGTGAAGGGAGAAGTGTGTGGTGGTTCAGATAATGCTCTGGAGCAGGAAGAAGGGAGCGTTGGAAAGCAATAATAAGGACCTGACTGAGGTTTGACAATGACAGGATGAAGTAACATTCTTGCAAAACAGATCTGCAGATTTCCACGTGGAGTCAACTAAGGTGAAAACTTGGAGGAAGTTGAAAACATTTGTGCAGAAGCTCTGGTTTTCCAAATGCGTGCGTGTGACATTCGGTCCCTGTGAATGGTCTCATCTCTGAAATAGTGTGTTTTTAAGCTCTGGCAAATGCTGAGATCTGAGGGATCTTGCTGGGTGAGATTGCTCTTTGAAGAAATGTTTCCTGCCAGCATACAGGGGAGCTGCAGTTAAATTAATGAAGGCTCTATTGTGTCAGTCAGAGGAAAAGATAGGACAAAGAGCTGGGCATTGTCTAAACTTTCCTATCCAGAGCCCATTAGTCAAAACTTGTTCTCTCCATGGGGTTTAAATTAGGAGTGGAGTCACCTGTTCATGACCCCATCAGCTTTGCACAGGACTGAATTTAACTGTACTGGAAAGGCCTGTCTGTGCTGTGCATGAGTGTGGGAGGGGAAAATAAGATTAGCATATTCTGAGGTTTTATTTTGAAGATGAATACTTTTTCTTTGGGGCTGGCACTGAAAGCAGAAACTGATAGTGTACAGTACATATAATGGGCAGATCCTGTCATCTCTGGAGACAATTTCCTTGTTAAAATAGGTGTTAACTCTTCAATTTTCCACTTGAATTGTGCTTTAGCAGGTAGTACAGCCTGCTGGCATGCAGGTCTGGAAGGACTTGTTCACAACTTGAGTTGTGATCCAGAGCAAATTACAGACCATAGAGACTAGCTTTTTTGTTCTGTCTTGATCAAAAGGGCAGAAATTATTTAGATGAAAGTTTATTGGTTTTTGAACGGCTAACGGGTCTCTGATTGCAGCAGCTTGGGCTTCTCTGTTCAAAGAAAATAAGAAACCAAATGACAAATGCATATTTCATGTTTCTCTGCTTTTCTGTTAATTTTCATGGTGGTGGAAAGGGTTAGACAGTTCATCTTCTGTCTACAGGTAATATCATGCTCCCCACCTTCCCCACTATCTAACATTCCCAATCCAAGAGTTGTGACCAGAGTTTAGAAACAATTATTTGGAGAATGAAATACTTTGCTAATCTCATAATATTGCAGAAAAAAAGTTCTTTTTCTTTTCCTCTTCTATCCAAGAGGGGAATCCCAGTGAGTTCTGAAGAACCAAACATAAACTTACAGAATTTGGAGAGGCATGGGAAACTGCAGTGCTGAATTCAAAGTTTGTTGAGAGTCTCTGACATGAACCAAGAGGCAAATTTCACCTTCTTTTTCAGGATCCGAAGGAAATCAGTGCAATTTAAGACCTCTTAATTTTAGCCTTGCCTGTTACGTTAATCATTCAGTTATCCCAGGAATGGAAAAAGACATTTTTCATGTTTCAGATTAAAAATAGGAACTTCCTACTTACAAGGGAGAATCTCACGTAGAAATTGAGATGCTCAGATTATGTCATATTTATTAACCTATTTTGGGAAGCAGCATTTTTTTATATTAAAAAAAAAAAAAGCAAAAAACCAACAACAAAACAAACCTGAGCTATAAGGTAGCTTTTGTCTGCAGGAGTACAGTCAGGGGTAATGCAGAGTGCAATTTAGAAAAAAACAAAACACCAACCCAAACCCCCCACAACACCAAAATGTCTTTATTGCTGCTTCTTTTTGAATGGGGTTTTAGAGTTGCTCTGTTTTTCTTGCTCTTCTGTGTTATATTGGAGCAGGCAATCCTTCTGACCTTCAAGCATGGGGTGAGAGATTAGGATTTTGTTGCCAGATTGACTGCAGCTAAACATATGTCCTTTGATAAGTCACAGCCTCTTTGTTGTCATTTTTATGCAGCATCTTTTTTTTCCTCGAATGTGTTAGTCATTATCTTGCACAGGTATTGTGAGGTTTAGTTTAAAGTCTCTGCTCTCTGGATACAAAGTTATATAGTGTCATAAATTAGATTCTTATTTGATTAAGAATAAACTTATGCAAATGACACTTAAGAGTAATTCTCCCCAGGTATGTTCCTTTAGTTCTGTATTAAGTATTAAATTATATTTGTATAGTGAACATCAATTAAAGTTTCCCAGCCTAGTCAAAGTCATTAAAACTAACCTCCTGCTCAGGAAATTTATAATTAAAATCCTCTAGACAATGTTCTAAAGGGTTTAAAGCTGCAACAGAGTAATGTTTCTTGGAGCTCATTGTGTGTTTCTATACCCAGTTTTCAAAGCAGGCTTAGATGTGCAAGTCAGAGACTTGCTTGGAGTCACTGAGAGCAGGTTCCTAAATCACCAGCCACTAACCTATTCCAGAAGAGTTCTCTGTCAAACTGCTCTTCTCCTGCCTTGTAGCAGAATGGCTGGCTAGTTACTAAGTGGAAAAAATTTGGTCTTGGTCCTCACCCAGTCCCAGGTTAGTGCAGAGGATAGATCAGCTCATTAGCCAGGAGCACATCAGGTGCCAGCATCTTAACAGAATGGGCTTTTAGTCTTTGCCCGTCAGTAGCCCCTCTTAAAAGCAGCGATAATATCTGTCTATCATTAAAGATAAGAAGTGCTCAGACCATGTGGTTGTGGGAGCTTTTTAAGAGTGTGAGTCAGATCATCAGCTGTGCAAGGTGTGTGCCAGGCTGCATAGGGTAATGCCTTCCCAAGCTGCTCTCCTTAGGGGTACAAAGCTGCTAATAGTGTTGTACCAGCTGTGTCCCTGGTTCCAAGAAACACCTGCCATGCGTCAAACCAATTTAAATACCAAGCAAACCTCCTTAATAGCAACTGTGACACCTGTTCTGCCCTCTTTCAGATGTTTCTGGGTGCATCTCATGCCCAGATCATGCCTGCAAAGTTAGTGGTCAAACTGTAGTGTAGGTGCCTAAAACCAAACGCACGTGTTATCTTTGATTCTCTGCTAAATCCTACAAAGCCAGTCATGTAGAAAATAGTTAGCTTAGAGCACAAAGGATGGAAGCAAAAGGCTGTTAATCTAAATGGGATATGTTAATATTTGGATAATAATATAGTTCTGAAGACCAGGAGGAGTTGCCATTTTCTGATGTTTGGCTTTGCCTAAAGAGCAGAACATATTGGATGGAGAAGCAAGGACTTGCTAGTGAACTGCATGGTGGTTTGCAGGTAAGTGTTTACTCCAGAATCTGCAGTGGCAATGCCACCAGCTACTTCAGATTCTTTGTAATGTTAACCACAAAATCATTTTATTAAAAATCTCCTTTTGGTTGGGAGTTTTCTTCAGCCATTTTCACAGTAGGCTGTATTTGCTTCTGGTTTCCCTGGATGACCTGCTTGCACCAAACCCCCTTGTAAGCAGGGCCATCCCCTCTTTGTTCTCTTTTATTATATGTCTTGTGTATTGTCTAGAGAAAAATGCTTGGTAGCCTTGTGCTGATGAATTAGATGAGTACTGCCTAGTTCTGAACAGCTGCTTCAGCTTTAAGTAGGATTGGCCCTTATGCAGAAATTAGTGGTTTAAGATAAGGTGTTTCCAATAAACTTAGGTGAGCCCATGCAAAAGGCTTTGTGCAGGTCCCTGGTGCTATTTGCAGCAGATATTATTTTCTGTTGTCTACAGTCACGTAGGAACAGGTTTCAGATGAAAAAAACCCGCTTAAATCGGTATAAATAAAGAGGCTTTGTGTTGACTTTAAGGCACTTTTGAGACTTCAATGCACTGGTCATTCTTCAGGATCAGTTGAGACCTCGGTTGGAACAACCAGGAAAGTCTGATTCCAACATGAATCCGACCAGGAGATGGCAGCATTGATACATGCGAGGAGTACCCAGAAGTTAAAACACTTCCCTGAACTGTCAGAAGAAAAAAATTACTTTCATTTAATTGGAAGATATACTGTCTTATCAATACAAAGATAAATGTTAACAAAATAGTCCTATTTTTAGTTTTTGCCCCTAACTGGCTAATGCAAGTCAGTAAATTAAAAATGTGTGTAGATTTGTGTCTAAATATTGGAGTCACCCTTTGACCTGGCAATGATTTAAGACAAGGATTTTGAAATTTAGTACTCTTCTGTTCAGAAGTGGTTGTATTATTAAAAGACTAGGAAGATAATAGATGCTAATTTTGTCGTTTCTCCGTACCTGTTGTGTAAACTAATAATAGCTTTGCTTGTAGCTGTAAAATTGGGTTTTGTTAAAGCTTAAATCTAAAAATCCTTGAGCCTTTTGTTTCAGGGTTATTGTCTTCCTTCCTTGATGGTATGTATACATGTGCATTGACGTGGGCGAGAGAGACCGAAAACTGGAGAACTGTATCACCTGACCTAGTAAATAAGGAAGGAGCTTGTAGGGCAGCATCCATTTGTCCCTTGAACTTGGTCTGTAGAATCTTGATTCTCTCTTTCTGCTCCAGAAGCTTGCTCGGAAAAATGAGCATGGCCCCTATCAAAAGTGTGCTGTTGTCTGTTGCCTTGATTTTGGCCGAGGTAGCTGAAGGCCCCCTGGTCTCCTTTCCTTTCTGCGGCTGGCTCTGCAAATGTTTGACAGAGAGCTAATTCCTCACAGGGTCATCGCCAAAACCAGTAGGATGCACCAGGAATGGCCTGAGTTTGGCAGGCTGTATTGTGTTCTTCTGGGCCAAGCAACAGGCTACATCTGTGTGAACAGCCCAGAGATTAAAATGCAATTTCTTCCTGGGATTTTGGTGATTAGGGAGGTCATGTTATTGTCTGTCTTCCATGTCTACTTATCTAGTAGTTGATGTGGGTAAAAGCATATACGTAGACAATTACTGTGGAGCAGCCACTCAATTATATCTTTCACCCATGCTCATGCAATTTGCTTATAGTTTTCATATATTTGAAAATTTAAGTATGAATTCTCTTGGTGCAGTGTTACACTGGTGCTACTCGAAAAGCTGTAGCTAAGAAAGCAAACGGTGGAGATGTGTGTTGTGTTCTTTTAACTTTGGCAGTGTTACCTGGAAGGCACTGCAGTGATCGAGATCTGAACATAACAGATTTGAGATTTTTTTCAGCATCCGTATGTCCCAGGTTGTTACTTTTTTTTTAACCTTGTGGGCTAATACGACCCGTGTGAACTTAATCTTGCATACTTCCCTTTGGAGACCCATGTTTGACTGACACCAAAAGACTGCTGGGATTGTTATTGATAGTAAGGTACGCATATAGGAACAAATAAGGTAACACGTTGTAAGTTCAGGTGCACAGCGAAAATGTCACCGTTCAGTCTGATGTTGGCAGTTGCAGCTCATGGCTTTTTTAGTACCAGAAGTGCCCTGTGGAGCCAATGTGACAGTGCAGCCCGGGTGAGACGAGCCTGTATTTCCTTTCATAACAGCAGAATGTAATCACTGTTTTTGTTCTTGTGCAGCCACAGATTCCCTTGTAAGCGCAAATTCAAATGGGAGAAACATCAAAGTTAATTTGAAACGAAATGCACCCCAAGTAGTCCTGGGGAAATGGAGACATTACTTTGTAGCCACCCTTCTCCTGCCAAAACTGCAGCACCCCAGATGTCAGGAAGCCATGCTGTGCTCTTTGTCTGGTCTTGATTGACTAGATTGTTTTCATCCGAGCCTTTTTAAAGCTTTCCTCCTGCCTCTGTATTTTTAAGGAATAAAAAGCTAATATAAGGACATGGAGTGTTATGAAGCATGAAGTTCTATAAATATTTATGCTGAACTATCAAAAAACTTGACAGTTCTTATTTTCTTGACAGATTGGGGTCACTTGTTATTTTTGACCCTGAGAATTGAAGAGCACATGGAGTTAGATCTGTTTGTAATGACTTTTGGATATTGTTATCTGGTAAACTTGCAGGAATGTAACAGGATAACAGACTCTTTTTTTTTTTTTTTTTTTTGTCTCTTTGTGAAAATGGAACTTAAACCCTGTACCGTGTTACCCACGAATGACCACTCTTGTTACTGTCTCTGTGCAATCTGGCAGTGAGTTCCTGAACTTTCTTTAGCACACATGGGTTTCGGAGTTAGCAGCTTGGTTTCCCGCTTCAGATGGACAGCTTCCACCTAGCTTGCTCTTGACTTGAAGTACTCTGTGATCACCTTTATGTCTAGGAACCACAGTGTGTTCCTGGGCCCAGCACAGGATGGGATCAAGGAAGGCTAAAAATCTGGCAAAGGCCCACGGTGTCTCCAGTGTTTTGCTACCAGCCCCAGCACTGCTGTAAGTATCCATGGGGCCAACTGAAGACAAACTCTTCTTAAAAGTTTAAGTGATGATAAACAGGCATTTTCTAGAGAGATGAGAGGCTTGTAACTCTCTGACACTTCAGGATCCTCATTCCTCAAAATTATGTGCACGCGAGCTTGACTCCTACCTGAAGCTGAAGTTACAGGTGAATATTTTAAAGCTAAGTCTGGCTTTTTCAGAAAAGCTTGAGCTTTGTGGCGGTAACCACATTATTACATCCAGCTGCAGGGGCCTTTCTTGCCTAGTAAATTCGTTGTGTAGGAAAGAATCAATCCGACACTTTGCCTTGAATGAAATCCAGTATGTGTTTTAAGGTGAACTTTGAATACATTGTGTTCATCTAAAGCTAACCGGAGTGTCTCTTGCGTTCAGTCACTAGAGGGCCCAAAGGAACTACCTAGGAAAAAAGTTCGTTCTTCAAGTCCTGAATCTCCAGTTTAGATCTGTGAAAGTGGGGGGAAGGATTCCTGTGGCTGCCAAAAGACAGAATGGCTTCAAAGTCTTGGTTTCATTGGCAATTTTCCCCACACGAATCTATTTCTGGTTTGGAAGTTAAAAATTTCAAGGGTACTTGCATTTTCTGTTAGTACAATTTTGTGTTCAGAAAGTACATAAATCTCAGAGCAAATACATAAGCTGCTCATAAACAGCTTTTAAGTTCAACTCATATAATTAAAAAAAATATTTCCTTGTTTCTCAGGTTTCTTTACTTGGAACAGTCTCCAAACGTATCCACTGTATGATGTGTAAGGCACCAAAAGGAGTTGGTGTCTGACTGTACGGTTCTCTTGCAGGTTGCGTGCCTCATACGGGTTCCATCTGAAGTTGTCAAGCAAAGGGCCCAGGTTTCTCCTTCCTCGAGTACCCTCCGGATTCTCTCCCACACCTTGTATCATGAGGTGAGTTCAGAGCAAAATTTCAAAGAAGTTGCTTCATTTTTCCCACTTGGTGCCATACGTGTCCAGAAGCATTCCAGTTCTGTGCTCTCCTAGCACTTTCCTATCTAGTCTTCTGTTGTTAAAAGTGATTGGCATGTTATATTTATGGAAACCAAACCCCCACGTCCCCCTGTGCAGTCACTTACATGCACACTCTAAACAACTCTTTTTTTTCCTCCTCTTTTTATATGGGGTACCTACATTAAAAAAAAAAAAAAAAGGGAAAAAAAGAATTTAGTTACCAAAGCTCTGCTTGTATTTATGCAAACAGTCCTTGTCTGGCACAAGAGAACATCAAGTCTCTGTTTCTAGAGTTTGCTGAATGGCTTCGTTTTTTAAGCAGGCTTTGGAGGCATGTGCTGAAGGCACCATTTCAGAGAGGCTCTGTAGGAGCTCTGGAAATGAATGCTCATCCAGTATTGGTAACTTTTGAAAAATAAGGGCTTTTGTCATCTTTTCAGTAGCTATACTGATCCTTCCTGGAAAAACCTGTTCACCACTGTTTTTACTGAGTCTCACAAGGGACGTTTTTCATGTTGTATTCCGTAAGAGAAAGTGGCTCTTGGAAACACCACGGGGGAAAATATTATATACATTTCCCTGTGTGAAAGGCAGGAAAAGGAAGACATAAATATGACCTTTAAATGATCCACTTGATTTTTGTTTGCTTGTAAATGAAAACTATTGTGATAACCCTGCACAAGAGGGTTGCTGGAACTTCTTTCTGTGCCTTGGTCATTCTACTCTAAGAGCTGGTGCTCTCAAAACTGTATGTTTTTCCCCTTCTTTGTAACCGACCAGAGAACCATAAGACTTGCCAAGCACTGGAATAAACTGTCCTATAAGATGTTAAGCGTAATGTTATATACACTTATAAAATAAAATTTTAATTGTTTTGAATGTTATCAGCTGCTTAAAAATACAAAACATTTCCTGGTAAAAGCTTTGAATCAAGGCTAAGAAGGTGGACATAGGAAGCTGTTATCCTATGGGCTGATTTTACATGGGCTATTTAAATAGAAGAGTAGTAGTTTCAAAATATTTATGGGATAGTGGATACTTCCAGAGAAAAATATTGTGCAAGTAGAGTTTGAACTAATGTGTTTCTGTGCCTTCTTGCCCTTTTAATTTTAACTGTAAGGTATATTTTCTTCTCTATAACTGATTATTCTGAACAGTGGTTAAATGATCTTTGAAATGAACATAAAACCCTCCGGCACTGTAAATTATGGAATACGCTATACAATGTTATAATCAATATAGTCAATTTGCAAGAAGTTCAGGTCTGACACTCAGTAAGGCTGTAATGCTTGCCTCGTAATCACCGATAAATTGTGGTCTTTGGCAAACTAATTCCCTGTAGCTGATGCTTTCTTTTGTTGGTTTACAGGGTATTCCAGGACTTTATCGGGGTTATAAAAGCACAGTATTAAGAGAGGTAAAACACTTGTCTTCTCTTTTATTCTTTTTTTAAAATTGATTGGTTTGCCTCACTTTGTTTTCTAACAAGAGATAATAGTACAATTGAGATCAATTGCTCTAACCATAAGCTCTAAATCCTAGCGTATTTCATTCTAGGTAAGTTACTAGTATGTAATTTAAATTATCAAAATACTGATAATGTGCACTAAGAAAATCTGTGATACATACAAAATGTCATCTACCATCCTGTCTCTCAGTTCTGTTGCTGCTAAATCGTAGAAGGATGGAAACATATACATTAACATGATGAAAACCGTAAAATAAAGTACTGGAAACTTCCTCGAGTCTTGTGATTGCATCATGTGAAGTATGTATGCCAGCAATGGTGAACTAGTGGCAGCAGGCCAAGTTTGGCACAGACAGATTTAGGCTTTCTTTAAATATATTTGTCAGCAGATGCCAGGAGATTATCTGTCATCTGTATATAGGGAGGATTGTGCTCTATCTCTTTTTTTTTTTTTTCAAATGTGTGAAAGAAATGCATTTAGTCATCCAGTCTGTAGATGTGATATGACATTACTTAACTCTAAATCAGAAGTGCTTCACCATTGGAAAAAAAAAATGCAGCTAAAAATATTTGGCCTGCTTGGCAGAAAATAGTTCCTATACTAAAATCTCTTCGTAAACGTACTGTGAATGACAGCATTAGTGTCATGGAGGTGTTTGACATGCTGAGTGAACAGAAGGCAGATTATAAAAGAAGTAGAAAAACATACTGGTGAATTCCCAGTCTAAAACGGTTTCAGAATTGGATCCCAGGAGGTCATCTTTAGACAAAGCAGAAGTTGCACCATGAGTACCTCAAATAAAGAGACAAGATGTGGTGTTAAGGGATATGGTGTAAGGGAGAACTTTGTAGAGTGGAGTTGATGGTTGGACTCGATGATCCCAAGGGTCTTTTCCAACCTAAATGATTCTATGATTCTATGACTCAATTCCTATGGAAACATTACAGCTATTGTCCAGGAAGGGTTCTTTACTCACTGTGTTCGATGTGACACGTGTGGGTTTGTCCTCTCCTTGTATAACTCAACTGAGCAAACTAGGTTTGGATCTTTGTTTCTTTTGTTTTTTAAACACAGATCAGACCTGTTGTCTGTGTTGCCATTGATAATAAAGTGAGTTGCAGAGGCTTTTTAAGCCTTTATTCAATAGCTCTGCTTTTAAAAGCAGAGCTTCATGCTGAAAACTGTTTTTAGGACAGTTATTTTAGCCAGCTCTTGTTACAATTATGCAATAAAGATGGATATTACCTAAAATAAGAAATACCAATTTTAGTGTTCCTTAAAGTGCTGACAAATGATAATGCACTGCAGTCTACTTTAGCAGTTTTGAGTGTTAAAAAAATGTTATTTGTGCAAAGATGACACCTGCTTTTCTGAAACGTAACCCCCACCATAACTTCATCCTGTACTTATTTTCTGGCTCACTAAACACATGTTATTCACTCAGATTTCATTTGGAGACGAGCGAAAAAGACCAACGAATCATTTTGATTTCTCTGAGGGGTTCTGAATAAATGAATAAATTTAGATGCCATTGAATACAGATTTTGCATGCTAACAGGTAGATAAAACACATGGTTACTACTAGCTGCTATTCTCCTTAAAATTTGTTTTGACATATGTCAGGACGGTAATTAATTTGCAGACCATATTCATGGCATAGTGTGTGACCCTGCTGAGATAACTTTGTTTACTCAAAATGGCAGCACTTTGTTGGAAATTTAATGGGGGTCCTCTCCATTATGTATATTCTTAAAAGATCCTTCAGAACTGATTTCAGTTGAAGTATTGCTTTTTGGGAGAATCTGTCCAATAGAATGAGAAATAAATGATTACCAAATGAAATGTGCTTTCTCTTCAAAATGAAACAAATCATAGGTGATGTTTAAAAAAAAAAATGAGAAAATCTTTGAATTTAACACTGTTATGACCGTTGCATTTTTCTGACACTAAATATTGTAAAGCGATGTCCACTCGAGTAAGAACAGCATATTGAACCTTCAGCTGAAACTTGTAAGCCTAAGCCTGACATTTAATCTTGGTATTTTCCCTTCTCTTTAAGTACACTTCTTTCTTTAGGGAGTCTTTATTTTCAGATAAAAATCTGTATTGATTCATTATCGGACACATCCAAGTAGCTGCAGAACATATATAAACTGATATTTAATACCAGCTGACTTTTATACTTATAGAGTTTGTTTACATGTTTATGTTCTTTACTTATACAAACCCCTTTGTTTAGTTACATTGGAGTGATTTTTGGATAGAGGGGCTTCAATGGATGATTTTTCATTAAAAAAATAATAATTGGAAGAGGCTGGGAATATTGATGCTTTTCAGATGATGATATTCTTGCACTAGCAAAATGCTCGAGCCAGAATTTGAGAGGTTAATTTTAGTTGTTGCCTTGAGATAAAATTTTGTGTGTTACATAAAGCAGATATTTTGTGTATTACATAAAGCAGATTTCAGTGCCTGGGCAGAGATCTGCTTGCCAATTGCTTGGACTTAAGTGAAAATGAATCTGATTTTTTTTAGAAAGGGAGTGCAATGTTAAATCCTCGTCTTTTTACTATCATATAGTAGATCTTATCAAGACAGCCTTATTCTGCTCCATGTAATTTGCATTAGCTGCTGTGCTGCTTCTGTTCTGGTGCAAGTTGTTTCATCCTTCATTTTTGATTCTCATTCTTTCACTTATTATCGGAATATTTTCTGTACAGATGAATATAAGAAAGGAAAGAAGATGGCTAAATACGTAATGTGTTTGGAAATGGCTTTGTTTGAGTGAGCCTCGGTGCTTGGAAGTTTTGGCTATGATTTTTTCACCTACCTCCTTTTTGGTGCCTCTTCTCTCGCATCTCCATTGCGTTTTGGTCTTTACATCTTCCTTTGATGTAGTTACACTGAACTAATCCTAAAATCACAAGGGAAGTGAGGCACAGTGCATCATCCTGTTGGCAATAGTAGCCCAGAAGAGACATCTGTGCTCCAAGAGGAAAGCTTTTCTGATAAAGTACAGAGTGGGAGTATGGTTATTAGGTTCCTGAATGAGGCTTTGAGTAAATGGCAGAAATCGGAGGCTGTGAAATGATGCGGAATTCCCTTTGTCTTTTCCTATGGTTGTTGTGTACCAGTGTGTGTCAGTGTGGAAACTGGATCATGCTACTAAGAACAGTCAATGAACAGGTAAATTTATTCATGTTTTCCGCAACAGAGACAAGTTCATTTGTAAAATCTCCAGCCATCTTATAACAAGGCAGGAGCAGACTATAAATCCACTGTAAATCCTCTAGAATTTCTTAATGGGAATATAGTTCTGCTGCTGAGATCTTGTATAGGCAAATCGAGCCAGTTTTTTAATTCCTGCATAATTCATTTTATTAACTATGACCAAGTAGAACATCTGTTAAAATTCCATAATGTTCAGTTCATGGGAAAAAGAGAGAAACCCCTGAGTTCCTGTTGGAGCTTTTCCATTTCCATTAACGTTACAGGACTCTAGCAGATGTCTTAAAGGACATTATTGTGAATGAGAGGACAGCACAAAAGAAAAGGAAGTGCCTTGTCCAGTTTCCCTGTGTACAATAACTTACTGTACAGTGAGTTACTTCACCCTCTGCGTGTCTGTGTGCAAGCTGCAGCTTCGCACGAGCAGTGCCATGGTTAACTGTAGTGTCCCTTCTGTCCCAAGTTACCGTAGTTTGGAAGAACTGAGTGAGTCCTGAGTGGGTGTTCTGTGTTTTTAACCTAGTTTGTCACTTCTAAAAATATTGCAGATGGACTGGGCCCTAGCCCAGAAGTGGATTTAAAAGGAGCTAAAATTAATATTAAACTCTTTCTTAAAGACAAAGGGGATGGAGGACGACTGACTCTTTGTAATTCACAGATGTCTTGAAAGGAGGCCGAGAATTGCTTTCAGACGTCAGTTTTTGCTGTTCAGGTAGCCCTGAGTAAGCTTGTCCTCTGTGCTGCCTCGTAGACTTTTCTGAGACAATTCAGGCTCTCTGCTGGGGGTGGCCTCCATTCAGGAAGAGGTGGCAGTGATGCTTTACTTGACAGTGTTGGTTGAGAACTCATCTCAGAGCTGTGAATTTGATAGAAAACTAGTGGAGCCCGCTCTTGTACAGCATGCTGTTGAGCTTACTTTCAGTGAGATAGCCCAGTCGTCGCTTGTGGGAGTCCTAGTTTAAGATAGTACAGTTGTGGGCTGGTTTGGTTGGGGTTTTTGTTGTTTTGTTGGTTCCCCACTCCCGCCCCCTTCTGTTGCAAGTTTGAGCCCTAAGGGGATGAAGGGGATCTACTGTTGTGTTGGGAGGGTGAGAGCACTCTGTGCTATATCAATTTTGGAGAGGAGAAGGACAGGTAGTTTGAAGTATGCTGTTGCATTAATGAGTGGCAGCTGTGTGACAAACAGGCAACAAATTCAGGCTCTTCCCAATCTCGGAAAGCAAAGAATAATGTCTCCTGAGGAGGAGCTGGTACCGTTTGTTGTATGTATGCTGCAGAACTAGTGTCCGGTTATAATATCAAAAGAGATATGGAGGATACGCAGTGCAGCCTATGCAGATAAAGAAGGAGCTAGCAGAAAAAATACCAGCAAAACCCCCCCTTCTTAAATGACTTACTACCTGGGAGAGGAAATCTGATGCAGCTAGGAGCAAAATCGGCCTTAAAGGCACACCTGCTGCATTTTCTAAATGTAAAGGGTCAGTGAACATAGGATGCTGAGAAGGGCTTGTGTAAAAATGTGAAACCCAGCTGAGATATGTTGACCCTGTTGACTGAGGGAGGGAGGGGATCTCTGAGGGCTGAGCTTGATAGGGAACAGTCTGCAAACAGAGAGCCTAGTTTGTTTATTCACTAGAGGTAGTTTTGCATGCTTTCCTTTTGTTAGGACATCTTTATATAAATATCCTGTTCTCCTAGCTGTTGGAGGTTTTTTTAAGTTTATCTCTGTTGCTGTAGGACAGAAAGAATGTTATTAATACATTCTTTTACTTGCACAATTAAAACTTTGATCTTCTATCATTCTCTGTGTATTACAGAGCAGATGTCGATTTAGAAATAGGCAAACAGGACACTATCTTAATACAATATTTGGAAAAATAAACATCCTCCTTAATGAAATATGTGCAGTATCTGTCTTTTGTTACCTTCTGGAAAACTGAGCTGGCTTCGTTTTATTTTGCGATTCTAGATAGGTTAGGTTTAACCAGGAATTTACCAGGCAGGAACAAATGTAACTGGTTTTTGAGTTTTACTGAGCAACCAGCATTTCTTTGGCTTGGGTGTTTCTATATAGAACAACAACAGTCTCATGAAAGGGATGGGAACTGTGAAATGGATTAAGTAGCTCGTCCCTGCCATATGGAAAATTGTGCAGAAGTTATGTGACATGATTAATGGGAGGAAAGTTGAAAAATAAGTCTCTGCTTTTCCCCTTCCCTCTTAACACTACTCTGTCTTAGAAAGCCGATCACTGGAGTTGTAGCAAATCTTCTATCGCTTGTACACTTGTATCCTTATAGAGATCTATATTAAAGAGATTTTCATATTGAAAGGTGTATAAGGGTTAAAGGTAATTCTTGTGGGGTAAGAACAGGAGACAAGTCCATGCTCTGGGATAGGGGCTCAGGCACATCCTAGCCTGTGATGGAACACTGATAAACGGACAAATGGAGTAACTGTCCATCACTGTTGTAGGTTATGCTCATTACCTTCTCCCTGCAAATGCTGGAATAGTACTTGGAAATGAAAACGGAGAATTCAAAAAGTGCCTATAAATTATTTTTACAGACCACAGAATAACCCTGCTTTTTCTAATTTAACGCTTGTGGGAAATAGGTTTTGTGACATGCCTGAATGTTAAATAAACTGGCCAGGGTGGACAGAGACCTAAAGCAAATTCCTTGCTGAGATTTGGGGGGTGTGTGTGTGGGGGTGGGTGCGTGGTAGGGTTTTTTCTTTTTGGTTTTTGGGTGTGTTTTTTTTTTTCCCAAGCATATGCAATGATCTTGGATTTTCTGGATGGACGCTCTCTCAGGCTAGGTGCAGCATCCATATGTACTGGTTAGAAGCAGAATGCAGCCATCCTTGCTGCCATTGATTTGCAGTTTACCAGTGGAGCAGACAATTATTGCATCTGTCTGACATCAGTGGATGTCTTCAGATGAAAAAAAATTCCTATGTGCAGAGTGTTTTCTGTATTTTGAAAACTAAAGCCTTGCATCTAGGGTCTTTGAGCAGAAAAAAACACTTTGAAAACTATGTGCACTAAAAACGGCTTATGTGATTTGATAATGCAGATTCTTTCCAAATGAATGTGTGTGCAAGTAGAGTCTTGCAGGAAGCGTATTCTACTGCGTGCTTGAAATAGAGATACTATTTCCATACATTCTCTTAGCAGCTTACTAAAGCATTTTTGCAAGTGATGTTTTCTGCAGCATTCATGGTGCAGGAATGTGTTTTGTGGTCAATAGCAACACTGGGCAAGAACAAGTTGGGAAGAAGAAAATGCTTAACTTTCTGGTTTTCTTCGTGCTGTGACATATTTTCATTTCTTTGTTGATCTGGGTTTTTTTTTTTTGGTTGGTGTTTTAATTTTAAATAACCTAAGAACCGTATTCTTTACATTGATTGCTTTTGATTTTTATATGTTTCACAATGGTTTGAAGAGTACACTCCACATGCTACCTCCAGTGGAGAATGTGAATTTCCTCTCTCTGTTTCTCCACCTAAACAAAATTGTCTGTGACAAAGGATCAGGAAGTGGTTGCAAATCCCTCATGAAGGAGAACACACAAAAAGCATCCCTTTCCCTATTGAGAAGGTGGGACTGTAACAAGAGGGAGGACAGGCACGAAGAGATGGAGTCCTCATTGCAAAAGGAGTAGAAAAGGCTTAAAATAGTCAAAGTACTCAGTAGCAAAGAAAAGTGATTATAAGTGGTATTTAAAAAAAAAAAAAAGCTATCTGATACTGTCACTGGATGAGTAACATCTTTAAAGCTTTCCAGGGCAAACCAAGGTTATTAGAGTTAATGGAATAACTTTGAATCTTCACTCATTGTAGCCTGACAGCATGACACTGAAGTCAGGAGAAGCCACTACATGCTAATGGGATTAGATAGTTGTGTCTACTTCTGTAAAATTTGGCTGGCCTTAACACTTGTTACTGTATAAAAGCAAAAAAAGAAAGAATCAAAAATTTGTGGAATTTTTTTGGCTGAGTGGTGACTTTTAATTTTAATTCCACAGGTACATTCCACTATGGGCAACTGTATTTTGTCTGTCTAAATTCTTTCTGTAGTTCTCAGTCGGAGACAAGATTTCCTACTTCACCAAGTTGTAGAGTAATCCTGCCGACGGCTGCTGTGTGGTGAAGACCACATTTTGTTCATGGGTGAAGCAATTTCTGTATGTCTATGCTGAAGTGCGTAATTCTCTAACCCTAAAGAGATATGTATGTGTGGTGTATCTGTTTATATAAAATCTGTTCAAAGAGACATAGGGACGCATGTACATGTAAAATGCGGTATTTTTTTTAGTAATACCTTGTCAAGGGTCTTGCACTCTCTGAAGCAATGAGTCCTATAAATGTGTGTGATCGGTCTGGAACAGCAAGCAATTTAGCAATTTTCTAAAAGTACAGGACTGTCTTTCAAGGATGAAATTCTTGCCTGAAGTAGACCAAAACATGATTTTTACAGTGGAAGACTTCCACCGTCAGAATCACACTGCTGTCAGTATTAATAGCAATTATCTAGTTTTCATACTTGGGCTGCTATAATCTAGTTTCTCTACATCTGCTGAAAACCAGAAGCATAGTTAAAAGAATCAGCAATCCAAGATCAAAAGCTTTTTTCCCAAGTTCCTTGTATGATGTTATCTCAAGCAGCAGTTCTGCTTTAACACAAAAACCCGACTGTCTGCTCTGGTCAAGAGAAGATGTGCTGGAGGGCCTGAGGGCAGAGTGGGAGTTTTGGGGAGCAGGGCTGGCATGCGACCAGCACCCCAGGCTGTCTGCTCTCTGCTTGCCCTTGAGCTTGGCAGTGACCGAGAGCCTTTAGGACTCGCGAGTCTCCAGCCTCAAATTGCATGGTGGCTGTCATCTTTCTTTCTCTTTTATCAGAAAGGTGATGTTTTCAAAAAGACGATGTTTTCATGTTCTGTAAGCTTGTTGAAATAGGTCAGCAAGAGGGAAGTCTGAGGGCACTGACGCATGAACTCCAGTGATTTGTTTGCGAGAGTCCCTTCCTTTTTGTTGCGGGGTTAGCACATCTCTAGCTTGAAGTAGCAGGAAGCGATGGGCTTTGAGCTGGAGTTCAAAGGAGGGCCTGATGTATACTAGCTTGTTCTGGTGCAGGGTAGGGAACCTCTGGCAGTGGGGTGAGGCAGGCAGCTGGTGGAAATCTCTTAAATCATCGTAGGCGTTGATTGTGAGAATCTATCATCCATACCCTCAATAGGAAAATTCAGGTCTGCGTGTATCCATAATAATGTGCCTGTCAGTGGTGCTGATGATGGTGGGAGCCTTAGTCCTTGAATTACCATTTGTGTGGATTTTCGAAGATGATAACGATCGTGATCTTTCATCTGTAGGTACAACAGCAGTTTTGGAGGGATGTAGCTAAAACATGTAGAAGAGAGGAAACTGATTTTAATCTCGACTGCTGCTGCTGAACCCATGCCTTCATTTGACCATAAATAATTCCACCCAACCCTGACATGTCACTAGATTTTATATATATATATATATATATGCGCGTATAATACTTGCTCTGTTACTTGTTTACATTACATGTAATATGTATATATAGATAAGTATTAGGTATCTACTGAGAAATATGAAACTGAAAAGTTGAATCTGAAACAAAGGTTACGGTGAAGGTGTGAAAAAGAAACCAAATCTGTGTCAGAGATCTTGTTTAATTTATCACAGTTATAGTAATGTTTGGAAGCATGGCTAGAGAGGCACTTGTGAGAGTCTGCTACAAGAACAGTTATTCCAGATGCTTAATACAGATCTTCATTTTATTGAAAGACTAGCTTATTACTATCTTGTGGGAAATAAGAATTGATTCCACTGTTTTGAGTGTAGGAGATGTGACCCCCAAAAAGAAAATACTGAAAGTCATACCTAGCTTCAGAATATTTTCAGGGCCAGATTTGGCTGGTTTTAGCTAGTGGAATAGTTAAACAACTTTCTTAGCAGTTTAAAGGGGAATCTTGGGAGTGCACTAGCAATTAATCCTTATGGTAAACATTTTGACCAATTAAGGGAAAATAAGTTAATTTTGGGCACGGGAACTTTTGCTTATATTAAAAAAAAAAAAAAAATTGGAGCACAGTGAGCTTTCTTCTTCCTTGCTGTGGGCATACTGACTTGAGTGCTGTGAGCTGTCATACACTAGAGGGCACACAATGCCTGCGATTGCTGCAGTGCCGGCCCAAGGAAATGCCTATCGCAAGGGATCTAATCGTAGGATGACCTGTGGATCTTGGGATTGACTTTGCTTTAATCCTGCCTCTCAACCCAGTTGCAAAGGAAACATAAAATTTGAAATGTTATTAATTTTATTTGACTCGGGGGACTAGTCCCATTGAATTTCCTGGGACTAACTTGTGTGAGTACACGAGTGCAATTTAGTTTGGAAATGATTCTTATTTTCTAACTTTGGGTCGGTTTTCACTTGATATGAATTGATTGAATAAGGTCTGTAGTATTCCCCATGCATTCTTGCCCAGTGGAATAATGCCTATGTGATCATAAAGAAGAGAAAGAGGTTATATGACCATGACACATTACAGTGTCCACGCTGAGACTTCATAGGTTATGTAGTAAGCTATTTTATATTTTATTTTAGCATCATTTTTTTCCAAGATTCTGCATTTCTTTAGCTTATCTGTTTTTAAGAAAAATACAATAAGCTTTATAATCTTTGGGATAATCCATATGTGGTGTGCACCTTAATTTGAGAATCCCATGTCACTCTATGTAGTTGGAAATGTATGGGGGGGATGGAACAGGAGAGTCAGGTGGTAACGTGATTTTCATTATTTTTATATAAATGTTAGGCAAAGCAGGCCTGGTGTGTATACTGCAGATGGAAATAGTGTTATTAAACCAGGCTCTTATCTCACTTCTATTTTTCTGTTAATTTTATAGAAGCTAATAAAGTGTAAGCTCTGCAGATTTTCGTTTTTATGCTGGTTGAATATGTGAAAGTTGTGCTCTTGCTTTTCAAAGCCAGCAAGTCTAGCTATAATAAAGTAGAGGTTGGCCTGAACATCTTGGCATCACACTGCAGATACAGCAAGTCCTCTGCCAGATCCGGCTACTCCAGGCTTGAATCTTTCCCAGTTAATGGCTGCTAGTGGTGCACAATATGGATGAATTTCTGTCATGAGTAAACTGAGGCCTCTCAGTGCTCTTTCAGACAGAACAAACCCACCAAAAAAGAGAGAGAAACATAAGCCAGGGTACTACCTCTGCTTTCCTGTGGGAGAACTGCTAGTACACTGTATTCTGTGTTTGCGTTTGACATTGTACGGTCTCTTAACTTAAAAAGGGAAGAGCAAAGAAAGAAGTATCCATGCATATCAGAATAAATAATATGCTCGTGCCTCGGTGGGAGGTTATCTGCTCCATCCTTGCTTTTGCTGATATGAAATCCTGAAGTGCAAGAAAACATTTTAGGAGTCTCATGAAATATAAGACCATGAGGCACTTAGCTGAATCTTGTCTTGCTGACTTTAAATGCACAGAATGCCAATTAAAGCAAAATTTGGCCCAGTATAATTTTGCCACTGGCTACATACCTCACAAGTTTTGGGTGGATTTTTTCCCCCCTTTTTCTCCAACCCTCCCAGCATTTTGCCTTCTGGCCTGTACAGCTGTGCTGCTAGTATACTTTCTATTTCTGGAAATGACCCATGTGGTTAGGTCAGTTTGTTTTAGCCTTGCTCCTTGTTGCTGAAGTAGAATAGCACATTTCCCCTAACTGCATGAAAGCCAGGATAGGCAATCTTGATAAATATGATTAATGGCCCCTTTGCTTTGCTCTGCAGCTGAAGGCTTCCTGAGGTTCTGTGTCAGCTGGGCTACAGCTCCCCAAACCAACCCTTACATAGAAAGTTTGCCTCAGGTTCAATTATGTTGTTAAGGATATTTTTATTTGCTATAAAAATATCTTTTGCTATTGAAATATGGTAAAAAGAGTCTGAAGTAGTAGTATTGGCAGGAAAAGCAATTCATAAATATGGCTGAGTTTGGATTTGTTCTCTCCGACTTGTTATCTAGAAGGTTGTAGGTTACATTTCCTGTGACTGAAGTGAAGTCTGGGGTTAGTGGGGTGCCCTGATCAGCATGATAGTAACTGTGATAGGAGATAGTAGCATGTGATGGTAGCCTCGAGTCGATTATAACTTGTCAGTACGTGAAATATGTTTGTAGGTTACTGTTTTAAATATGATATTCATAGAACTCGATAAGACAAAAGATATTTTCTGTCACTTTGGTCAGAAAGAAAACCAAATGAAGTATTACATTATCTTGATGAAAAATGCTATCCAGAGACTCCAGAAGTTATGTGACTGCTCCTTCAGAAATAGTATTAAAGAATCTAGGAGAAAAAATCCCCACATTGATGCGAGTGATAATAAAATAAAATGTGTAATAGGCATCAAGCACATTCAGCTTGCACCTCTCTATTAATTAGCAAACATTCCCATTTTGAGGGCACTTTGCAAATTGTCCTTAAAAATCAGAGGCCAGACTTCTGCCCAGCGTGTGGGAATAGCTGGCTGCAGCACAGGCTGAATCAATCTGGCTTTCCTGGTGACTCTTTCCTGGTGACTGCTATGCAATTCTAATTGCAGGAGCACATCAGCATGCTCAACAATTGAGTACAAGTCTTAATAGCAAATAATCCTCTTGAAGTTGTTTCCCCCTCCACTGCAGTCAAAGGAGAGCTTTGTTAAGGCATTAACTAACAAATTAGCTGCTAAATACTGGTAATAACCTATTTCCCATAGATTGCTTTTTAATTATAGATTAAGCTGTGTGATTCCTGAAATAACTTCTTTGGCAAACTAATGGTTTTGGTCATTTCCAACCACTGTAATTAATTAGCAAAAAGTGTAGTTTTTAAAGTCTTTACAGATATCAGAACACATTTTGCTTATATATTCCTGCCTGCAGAAATACTTTCTCAGTGTTTATTTTCACTGTTATTAGTATTTTAATTTAAATGTGTTAGGCTGTGGTGTGGAATCATTGTTTTAGTTTTACTAAATGTGCAATATATGTCCTCATTATATTTTTAGATAGGATAGATATTTTTCCACTTAACTGTTACAAGAAACTTTTCCTTTAGGGAAAGAGGAATTAGCCACTTTATATGTGTTGGTTAATGCAAACTATTTATTTTGCTAATCTGTGTCACAGCAATCATTTGGAAAACTAAATGATGTTTGGGTTTTGGAGGGAGGGGGTATTTTTTATGTATTCATTGCTTTTCCTTACCAAATTTCAATAAAGGCTGCACGTCTTCCAATATATCATACTGCTTCCCTTCCAACCTGACTTTTTTATAAGGGAGCACAGCCATCAAAGTTGGCAAGCGTTAAGCTTGGTAATTAGTTCAATATAGTGACCAATTCCATGAATTACGAGTTCAAAGCAACATATGGACATGGATGAAATCAGATTTTGGCATTTCTCACTTAGATTGTTTCAGGACACTGCTGGAGCTTCTTTGATCTGTAAATAACAACTGCAGTTCAGTGCCTTACTTAAAATACATCAAACGCATTCATGACTTCTGCTTTTACATATAGACCTCAGTTCTAGTTACAGTTTTGAATTGGATTAATAAAGCTATTCATGTTTTGAGATTTCATAGAGAAAGCTACCAAAGATAGCTCTTTTCATACTTCATATTTTAAGAGAAGCAGCAAACATTTCTCTGTCTTAATGTGCACCCCAGACTACATCAGCAGATGCTTTATGACATCAAAAGCAGCCATCTCCTGTACTACAGATCTTCTGCAACCTGATGGCAATGAGTGTCTTCCTTTACACTTTCAGCAGTATAGAACAAGTGAACCAAAGGTTTATTTTCACTGCACCATGCAGTAACTTACTTCAGGAACTCCTGTCCCTGCTGTAGCTCGCACACAGCAGCCTTTTTCCTAGTTCTGAACTTTGCAGTGGTTTGAACAGTGATGTGCCACCTAGCAGACCGTAGCTGGAGATAACCAGACCAGGTCTATTTCTTGCTCCTTAAAGATATACACAGATGCTCACCTAGTTCAACAAGCAAAATGGCGTTTCAATAGTTCATTAAATGCACTACCTCTGGGCTTATCAGTTCCTTATGAAAGGTCTATATGATTTCTTGGTAGCAAAGGAATGTGGGGAATTATGGCTTCTCAGTGTTTTACCATCAGTTTTCCAGCTGTGTAACTCCATTGCTTCTAATTTAACTGCCAGTGCTTTGTTTAGGAAAGTTCAGCATTCAGCGGTAGTGCTGGTTTTTTTCGTTTTTTTCTGCTGCATGGTTAGAGTAATTACCTGAGCTCTACACAAATGCCTAAGAGTTGTTTTCGTAGTGCTTTGGCGTCTACAGAGATAAAGTTCTTGTTGTATACAACGCCTTATCTACAACTTTGTACTCAGTGAAAGTTCACTGCAACCTTTGATCCCCCCAAAAAACCCATAAGCTTGAAACTTAGCTGAAAGACAAACTTCTTTTCTAAGCAACCCTGTCCCTTTTCTGTCTATAGGCCCTTGATAAGATGCGAGATACTTCACTCTTGGAGCATTTATTTCTGTGGGTGGCAGATGAGAAAACCTGAGTAGACAAGTTAGATTTTGCCTGATGGGATCAGACCTATGTTCTGCCCAGTCCAGTATCGTGTCTCTCCTTGGGGCCAGATGTGAAACCCTCAGGGAAGGCAGGAGGAAGGGAAGGTGCCCTGCTGTGTTTCAGGCTCATGGCTGGCAGCTGTTAAAACCCAAGCATTCAACCTCCCCTCAGTGAGTCCTTGTTTCTACCAACACCCCCAGCAAAACTGACTGTGGAAGTAGGTACTGCAAATCCTAAACTTTTACATTCACCCTTTTATATGGATGCAGCTGGCTCAGAGGCTTCTTACACCAATGATTGATATTTTGGGGGGGGCAGCTTATGTTTATTATCTGGGAAAACAAATGATCCTTCCTACATATTCCCCATTTATCTTTCCCTTCAATACTCTCCTCCAAAACGCCCTTATTTATTTCTGTATCCTGCTTTGCAAAACATCATCTCACACAGATAAACTTGTAATCTTTGTGGGCCAAGTCATGCTCCCATCAGTAGCAGAATTGTAGGATAAGCTGGGGCACAACCCAAGCCCATGTGTCTCCCAGACCTGTGTGGCAGACGCTTCTGCAGGATGACTGCATGGTGGTCCCTCATCTTTGTTGCAAAGTCTTTGGAACATCGCAGTTTTTCGTGTCTGAAAAGTAATAACCAAAAGAACAGCTAACAAAGCTATGGACAGAGAAGATGTTTCAGAAAGAGAAGTTCTCACCATGGGAATTCTTGGAAGCTTTGGAATGCTTCATCCCATGTCTGCAGTGCTTGGCAGAGGATTTTGCTTTTGTGTCAGGGCAGGGGGGGAAAGCTGTACACATCCGAAGAACCCTGATGTATATAGATATAGAGTGATATGAGAGAAAGAGTTGACATCAAAATTCAGCTGGAGCTGTCACAAAAAAGAAAACAACAGTGGAGGACAAGGAACTGCTGAGGAAGGGCAACAGCAAGAACACTGAGGTGCAGTAGGAGGAATTGGTGCTCTTAGTTGTGTAGGTCTTGTGTTTGATTCCACACTTGGTCTAAAGACTTGACGATGGGAAGAAGACTTTTCAACTGATTTTGTGCTTTCTTATGTCCCTTGATTTCCCTTTGGGAGCAATGCACTTGCTAATGGAAGCTTGAGGGTTCTTGTCATGTGCCCTGGCTAGGTGCAAGGCCTCGTGTTTTACAAAGGGAACACACTGCAGAAAGGAAACGGGTCACGCATGTAATTTTCAATGTGAGAAATGTTTGTGGATGCTTTCAGTGGGGTATTGTCTTCTTTCCAGTTCTAAAGGCCTTTGGTTTCTGAACTGGCTTTTAAAAACAGAGAACGCCACTGCAGCAACCATCTGTCTTTGTGAGAAATGATTCAGTGACAATTTTACTCTTTAGCTTTAGCTTGAGTAGTTTGTATCATTGCGCTACGTAAATTTTTTTTTGCTCAGCTGGTTGTTCAAGCTGAAGATTCTGGCTTGACCAGTTGGGAAGACACGGGCTCACTGGGCTTGGAAATGGCTAAGAGGGTATGATGAAGAGCAACAGGCCAATGGGGGCTGCTCTGAGAAAGTAAAAGGGATGCCTCAGGGCTTTGGGACTGAATCTCAGCAGGATTTGTTTTGTAAATTGAAGCTTCTGGGATTTGGTAGAATTAGAGTCTGAAGAACGTTAGTCCTCTTCTGATTGTCTCTAGTATCAAAACTGTATCTTAAGAGATTATATTTTATGCATTTTTTTTAGTTATTTACCCTTTTTGGTGCTCTGAAGTATATGCATGTTTTCTATGAGTGCTAATGCTTCATCTTAAAGTAATGAGTAGGTATTTTGTTTTGGAGTCACAGCTCTGTCGCCAATGCTCTCTAGTGCTTTTTCACTTTGATTGTAAGTCTAGATGCGTGTTTAATCTGTTCATTTTGAATTTCAAATAGTTGAGAGATGCTTATTCTGAATATTTAATGGTACTAAGTGTTATTTTCAGAACATGTAGTTTCTGAAAAAATGCAATTAGAAACTAAGCCCAGGAATGTCTGTGGCAGGTCAGGCACTTCTGGCCTCAGCTGTCATTGACTGGAAGAAGAATAAAGCTCACGGTGCCTCTACAAATCACTGAAACGTTCCCTTCCCTGATGTTATGATACATGTCATACGCTCTGTTGAGAGACAATGTGAATGTGCCTGGTGGATAAATGTTCTCTGGATAAACTTGGATGTTACTGTGTCTTCTCACTGTGTTTTTATGATCTGTGTCTCTCAGACTGATGTGAATATGTAAAATATGAGCTGCTTTTAAAAAAGAGAAGTGTGTATACATCTAAAGACCATGGAAAAAATGTCTGAGAAGTGAACTAGATGCTCTGGTGAAGTTTCAAACACCAGCCAACAAAAGAGCCCTGATGTATTTGTTTTCATTCCTGTACTTTTTAGAGCCTGTTTTGTGCTTGTTGATGCTTGATTCAGAATTTTAGGAGGATGTTTGAAGAAGGCAGTGTAGTTGTGTGATATAAGAGGCTGGTGAACTGCCATGGCTTCCGTGCATGATGACTCACCTTGCCTAGATGTTCCAGATGCCTGTGTGAGAAAATAGACGAAGGAAAACAATAACAATTTGAATGAGGAAGAAACAGTTAAAAATAAATGTTTGGCATTGGCAAACCATGGGGAGATAATTCTGCGTGACATCCTACAGGGCCATGGCCTTTTCAGAGTGGAGAAAGGCAAGATGCAAAAGATCTTTAGTCCTTTGTTTTACTCTAATATCTGAGTCCATATGTTGCACAGATCCATGGGTCAGGTGAACATAAATTGTGCTGTTGGAATTTATCTGTCCAGTAACTTAACCTCTGACTCACCCCGGCAATGGTACAGCGTTACAAATGTAGTCTTCAAGGAAGGATGAACAAATTTCTTAAGCCATTGGGCACAAACAAAACCTTCAAAATCAGTGAAGAATACCACCTTGTTCCACTGCTCCTTCACCCCTCGTGCCCTGGGATGTATTCATCGCAGCTAGAGCTAGGAAAATTCAATCTGCCCATTTATGTTCTGTGCTCAGAGTGACTAAAAGTACCTTTCCTCGTTTTGTCCAGCTCGTGTTTAGTTCTGTGTCCTTTTAAAAATTTCCAGACCACCATGTGTGATGCCTCTCAGGTAAGCATATGAATATCCGTGGTTTGACAAAGTAAATTCTTTTGTTAATTCACTTCAACAGCATGGAACATAAAGAAGGGAATGCAAAAGGATGGTTTTCTTGACAGTCCCAGCAGTTTAGGAATTAACTAATTCAGGCCACAGGAATCCTATGTATTACTGAGGGACATAAAAAGAACCAGACTATCTCAAGTTGGAAGGGATCCATAAGCATTATCGAGTCCAACTCCCTGCTCCTTGCAGGAATAGCTAAAACAGAATCATATGATTAAGAGCATTGTCCAGATGCTCCTTGAACTCTGACAGGCTTGGTGCCGTGACCACTTCCCTGGGGATCCTGTTCCAGTGTCCTCTCACCTGTGATTTCATTTTACCTTCACGTGCTCCCAAAAACCACCAGATACGTGGAGCTCCCACTAATAGTGGGGAAGGAGCTTAATATTTCCAGAAATAGATAAGGCTGCTTAAGTGCTTAAATCTAGTTTAGCTTTTTATCTATTAAGTATATGAGTTGGAAATGTCTCTTGTGTGTGTAACAGAACTATTCCCATGGCGAAATTTCCTTTCTCTGGAGTTTCCCTCCATTTTTAATTAAAAAAGGGAGCAGACCTGGGTAATACGGGTAGGAAGAAGCCAGCTCAAGGATCCAATATGAATTTTGTGCTAAGTACGTAGCTGGAAGATCCTGCCTGGGTTATGGGGCAGACACTGAAACATGGGACCACTTGCTGAGGTTAATGTTTGATGGGATGGCCTTGGACAACTTCAAGTATTTATTTTCCCAGGGCCTGTGAATTACCAGCACAGGGAGTACTTCTACTGTAACAAAATACTGTGTATTTTGAATTCTTTCTTTCTCAGGACAAATGTGACCTTGATTAAATTATTTCTATTTTTAATCAACTTTAAGGTCCCTGGAACTTCTAAAGTTCTTAGCAGCTGTTCCTCAGATGTCTGCTGGCCTGTTGGCCTCACAGATTTCCCCATCTTCTCGGGAGAACTAAACGTGTTCTCTGAACACATCCTGAACAGCCAGAGATAACACTTTGTGGCAAAGAAAGACTTAGTGGTGCCCTGAGCTTGGGAAAGGGCTCTGTAAATTGTCTCCAGAGCTTCCCCACAGAGGCTGTATGTTGGAGAACCCTGTTAAAGAGCATTTCACCATTAATAGTTGTACACTGATCCCCAAACACTGGATCTTCTTTCTGCTGCCAGTCTTTCTTTTGTGTGTTATGTTTCTCTGGGAGCAGAATACAGGCAGAATCTCATTGTCTCTTGCTTTACTCTTTAATCCAGCACCACAAACCAGAAATCCTTGGGGTTTAAGCAGCTTCACCATTTATTTACACAGGTCTGCAGTGGCTTTTTGTTTTCTTTGTTTTTCATCTGTGGTCGTGTCCCTCCCCCCCCCCCCCCCACCCCGTGTTTCGGATGGTTCTGTTTTCTGCAGGAAATCCTGAAAGGCTGTTTAGCTGTGTGCATACCACCTTCCATGTACAGTCACCTAGTCATCTCTGCACATGGTGCGATTTTATGTCCAGCATACTGTTCTCAAGGCCATAGTACCCTCACTGAAGTAGTTCTATAAACAGCAAACCCACACTTTTCTATGGACCTGTAATCCACAACATCCCTGCTTTCTCTACTGCACTGATTCCAGCTCTCTTTCGCAGCCCCCAGGCTCCATCGCACAGCCCTGAGCTCTTGGTTGAGCAGGTGATAACAGATGCTGGGGCCTGTCCCCTGGCTAGGAACAACACAGGTAACTACTGAGCTCCTTCTGCAGCCTTTCCTGCAAATTGGTGTTGCCAAATTGAGTCTCTCGGCTCAATCGAGATGCTTACAGATGTGTTTGAGATGTTTGTTTGATGTTCACAGAAGTTTTAGGAGCTTTATGCCTACCTCTGTCTTATTTGCCTAAAATCAGATGGTGAATTCAAAAGCTAAGGAGAGGGAAAAAGAGGAAAATTCCATGCACTGCTTCAATAGCAGACCAGTCTAAAAACACACCTTTATACAGTCAGAGACAACATGTCAGTAAATATCCTATTGAATAGCTCGTGTTCCATTGCTTACTGGTACAGCAGTAAAAGAATTAATTTTTAGAGCCAGATTATAAGCATATGGTGGAGGTGGAAACCTTAGTACTGCTTAAGTATTATTATCCAAGTGATGAAGTAAAATTTTACTGTCCGGACATTGTGTAGCTGGAGCTGGTGGAAGGCAAAACCCAACAACGCCAGTGACATTTGGATTGTATCAGGACCGTGTTATGGTATTAGTAGTTGGCAAAGGCACTGAGTTTTACTGTACTAACCAAATATTGTCATTTATCGTGTCTCAGGTGTGCATTGAAAATACATGGGCTGCAGTCCAAATACCTGTGGAGATTAGCAAGTTGAAGGTTTAGTTCAGGGCACTCCTGAAACCACTCAAGTATTAAAAATGAGGAAGACTTCTTGGTACAAAATGTCCTCAAGCTTCATCAGCGCAGATGTCCTTTCAGTCGTTGTTATGGGTAGTCTGCGAGTAACCAAACCATGACGCAGGTCTGAGGTACCGCTCTCCATTTCCTGGTAGATATGAGACCATTTAATTGAAGATTTAGTTATGGAATTTTCTCTCTATGAACAGAATTCCATAGTTTATTGTAGTGAAATTCCTGAAATAGCAAAAAAAACCCCCAAAAAAACCCCATCCTATAAGGGTGGATCAGGCAGGTTAAAGCCAAGATAATAGAATTGCTTGGTCTTGTATGTGCACTGGGTTGTAATGGCCCTTACCCACCATGAATCTGACTTGCAAATACTATATGTTTGCAGAGGTGGAGTTTTGCCGTTGTTGGTTTATTTTCAATTAATTGTATCCGTACCAGAAAACTGTTACAGGTATTTGAATGGGCTTAGAAATCTTTTTCTTTTGAGGTGTCTAGTACTTTGCTTCTTTTAAGATTCAGCACGGGTAGTCAGGTTTTGTGTAAATCTATCGATGTTATTTCTACCATTGGTGATCTTATTTCTGACTACGAGAACTAATATTTAATTCTGTCAAAGGTGTTTTCGTAATTAAATTTATAGTGCAGCTTAATAACAGTTCAGAGAGCATAAAGCTCCCAATGTGTGTTAGTTCTATTTGAAAATGGATACCCAGGCTACAGTTCGGATCTGAGACAGTAAAACTGGATAGCATTTTGTGACCCTAAAGCTTTTCTGTTCAGTCACATCTTAACATTCCACATTACTGGAATAGAAAAGATCTTTGTACAAGTGTGTTTTGAAGTATTTTAGTACAGTAAAGTCACAATAAAATGGAACCGTTGGCATTTCTGTGTATTAAGAGCTGTTCTGCTCTCCAAGCTCCTGTTAACTTAAGTGTGAACTGCTCGAATTAGATGTTTGCAGCATCAGGCTGCTTGCAGGCATCTAGATGGAAGATATCCTGGTTTCTTTACTTGACGAAGCATGTTGAATTAACAGGAAATTACTAGTACCTTGTCTTTCTCCTTCTTGTATTTTTCCATGAGAATAATCAGGAGATAAAAGAAGTTTGTTGCCTAACAGAGAAATGATCAAATTGTCCTTTGACACTAAAGAAATGACAATATTAGAAAATCCTGTTTCCCAAAAGTATGTTAGAGTTTTTGGAAAGTGAAGTATCATGAATATGGGCACAGTGCAGATGCCACAGCTTGAATAAACTTTCTGATCAAGGATATGGTGTACATTTGGATGCAAGAATGCAGAGTTGAATGTTCTTCCCTTTTTAGCATGAGCTTTACCCCAATATATCCTTTAATGCCTGTGCTTACACTGACAGACAACCTTTTCTTACCAGTGCCTATAAAGAGCAGATGGTATCTTCTGAATGTGTTTTAATATGAGAAGGTATTGAGTATAGATTGAGACCGTGCCTATTTTAAATCAACTGTGTCTGTAAACTCCATTTCACTGTTACCTGTGCTTTGAAGAACTTAGGATATTTAATATGTCTACAGACATCCCATAAATTCTTATTCACCCCACCTGCCTCCTTGTGCTAAGTTCCTGCTGTTACAAGTAGAGCTTTGATGAATATTTAGATTGCACTATAAAGTTCTTTCCTTCAAAGACATGGATTTTCCTCATGGAAAAAGCTTTATTTCTGTTCAGAAACAAACAGGAGAAAAGGATTGTGTTGTGTCCGCAGTTCACCAGTGTTGCAAGTGGGGTGAGAATGAATAGTTCTTCCTAGAGCAGTATAGAGCAGCAAATACAATTTCCTAATACCCCAAAGCTTGTTCAAAAATACAAGTTTAGTATATACTTAGGATTTTTGGTACTAAAGCCATCTCTTTCCCTAGTTCTGAAATGATTGCATTAATCATTTTCTTGATGGATACTGTTCTGTGTTCGTTATTAATCTTGTGACCTTCCCTCTCCCCTCTCTTCCACCTTTCCAACCATTCTTCAGAAGTATCAGAAGTTTCGGTCCTAGGAACCTGGCTGGGCTTTCTTTGTTTTCCCTCCTCAGGAATCAGCTATTTAGCATGAGATGGAGTTTTACATATGCAGCTGTCTGAAATTACAGCTCCCTCTTCTGAAATGGGATGTTTACTGCCTCATTAATACCAGTTAGAAATTCCAGTTTATAGAATTACATTAATAGGAGCAAGGTGGAAACATCAGTGGAAGGCTGAGATCTGAGATTTTCATTAGTGCTTTTGAGTGCTGTTACTGTCCTTGTAAAGCTACAGGTAATCATAGAATTATAGAATCATTTAGGTTGGAAAGGACCTTTAAGATTATCGAGTCCAACCGTTAACCTAACACTGCCAAGTCTACCACTAAACCATGCCTCTAAGCGCCACATCTACATGTCTTTTAAATATCTCCAGTGGTGATTCCACCACTTCCCTGGGCAGCCTGTTCCAATGCTTGACAACCCTTTCCAATGTTCTTGTGAGAAATGAGTTTCCCTTATCTGGCCAGATGGTTTATAGAGCTTTAGATTTATCATTTATCATCTTTGTCTTTCTTCACAATGACTGCTTTGTGAAGCTCTCTAGTAGATAGCCATTTGATCAGAGTTGACTTTGAGAGGTCTCCCCTAGAACTTCCTGGAAGATCTCATCGTTTAATGGTTTCGTTTTAGCTTGAAGCATTTGGGTTCCATGGACAGTCTCCTGTACGTGTGTACATACACCTCTGTAAGAGAAAATTTGAGATCTTGCAGCTATGAGAAATGTTTGTTTTACAGTGTCAGGATCTGCCCTTTTAGAGTCCTGATAGAGAGCTCCACAAAAAAAAAAAAAAAGGGTCATGTATGTGCTGCTTTAGGCTTCAAAGCAAAATTGGAGATCTGCAGGCATAATATGAATGTCCCTTTTGTTGCTGGAGAATAAGATCCATAGGGGAGATGTATTCTTATAGAAAATAGTCATCCAGAGGTTTTTCACTTCAGGGAATTCATGCTTCTGAATGCAACAGTAGTCATTACTGTTGTATAATGTTGTGTTCTCAGGTAGACTTCACGTCTGTTATCATTGCACATCTGAGCTGGCACATTTGGGTCCTTTAGCCACTGTTGTAATAAGAATAATCCATACAGACCAGATCAAAAGCAAATCCTTACTGTTTTACTGACTGTCCTCACAGCAAAAGGTCATCTTTGAGCTGGTGACCTTATAGTCCAATGGACAAGAAGAAGGGCTACCATTTTTTCCAGATGTCAGATCCAGAAAGATTGAGTGCTTTGCCTGAGGTTATGCTCCTAACTTCCTATGCAGTTGAGGAATTCTCCTGACTGCCAGGCCAGTTTCAGAAATGAAAGACTATCCTACTGCCCTACTAAGGGTTTTTGTTGTGAACTAACAGTTGAGCAGACTCGTGGCATTTTGCAAGGCGCTGAGGGTTGAAACTGTCACACTGGCTGACTTTGCTAACAATCTACTCAGAAATTCAGTGTACATATATGGTGACTTCTCTCCTGTTCACTTTTGAGCCCCAGAATAACATAGTCCTGTGGCTCAGGCTTCTGCACCACAGCATGCCTCAGACTACACAGGCTTGCACAGACTCTTAGGGTTATACTTGTTTCCCACAATTTTCTGCGTGTTTGTCTCTAAACGAACCATGAAATGATTCAGTGCCCTCATGTGGTTTTAATAACAAGCGTATGTGGGCAAATGAGAAAATACAGAATGTTCGACTGGAAGTTTCCAGCTTATGATACGGGTTAAAATCGAAGTAGGTTTGCAGTACAGTGTTTGTCAGAGTTGGTTAATTACTTTGGGGATATTTGATATTTTAGATGAGACTTCTGTCTCTAACCTTGTAACTGTTGAGTGGTGGAAGGCTTTATACTTAATCAAGGGCAGATTTGGAGCAATAGGTTCCAGTTTGATCTTCGCTGTGATGTGATTGTTTTTCTGGGAAGTTTGTGTGGTGGTGTTGGTTTTGGGGTTTTTTGTTTTGCTGCTGCTGTTGTTGGTTGTTGGGGTTTTTTGTAGATTTTTTTTTTTTTTTTGAGAGAGAGGGAGAGAGAGAAAGTGCAGCAAGTAGCTTTCTGATCTTGTTTTAGCTGTGAGTTATGTCAAGGGCTTATACTTGTTTAATAGAAAGTGACACTAGGCCTAGGCATCCACGTCTTGAAAACTACAACTGCTGTGGACACATTCTAGCTTCAGGTGGTCTTTTCAGGGTCCAGAGCAATCCTTCCATTCACCACGTATCCTCAGTTTTGCAAAATGCTGCTGAAAAGACTTTGTGTCTTTCATTATTGTTATGTTAGAGAGTAATAAGTTCTCAGATCTTCAAAATCTGGTTTTCTATTCTTTTCTCCCACCTCATACACGTTCAGCTCTGATGTTCCTTCTTCCATGCATACTGAAGGGAAGGGAGATTGTGACATCCCAATGGCCTGAAATCGGAAGAAGAAATCAATTGCTGTCAGATGAGAGAATCTCTCTTAGACTATTCAGGCTGTATATTTTCTTTTTCTCCCAAACTTGAAGGGTTACTGGTGGTTTAGACTTAACCAGCTTTTGCAAACAATCTGGCTTAAGCTTGCTTATGAAATACACAGTGAGAATTGCCTTTGGCATTCTTTGAGACTGAAGCCCTTGTGTGTGAAAGGGAGGAAAAGCATTGGAAAAGCCACAGGGAGGAAAAATGATGAATAAAGACAAGTACTTGAAAATTTTCTATGACGGAGAAAAGAAAAATTGATGCCTGTGCCCGTGATGAGAAGGTGAAGAAGTAATGACTTAAATTGCTCTGGGGAACTATCCAAAAAAGCAGCACCTGAGCTGATCATCTGAGCGGTCCATCCATCAGGAGAGGCCGTTAAAATAGGTTAGACAAACATGCTGGGAACAGGCTTTGCCCTTGGTCAACGGCCTTTGGAACTTGTTTTCTCCATAATACTGTAATTCCTGGGAAAGGCAGGTGTAGAGCTATGCTTGTGGCAGCAGTGCTTTGGGTATCATGTAGAATAAGAGACTTCAGTAAAACAGGTGGATAAAGATGATAAAGTTTGTTAAACTCTACATTTCTGCACTTGTGTAACTGGAAGAGCGTTTTTTCTATAGAGACTTTTTCTGTATCTAGATGATGTGTCAAGGTGACCATGTTGTGTAGGGGTATGTATAGTGCATATATAATCTGTGCTGGACTGCATTGGTTTCTTCTCACTGTGATCTTTGGGCACCAAACCTGGTTGCAAAGAGGAGCTACATGGCACTTGTCTAGATCTTTTTGCTGCACTGCGAAGAACATAGGTCTTCTGAAATCTCCAGTCAGTGTAGAGGTATGAAATGACAGCACAGAAACCACGGTAAAATTTGTTATAAATCCTGCCACCTCTGTAACTGACATATATAAATCTTACAATAAGTATTTTTGGCCCAAATTTTTGGAAACTTGAAACCAGTTGTATTTTGTCTGGGCACGTAAGCTGGAGAAGGCCAAGTGGCTGTGTTTTTGGGAGTGCGGAAGACCTCAGGAGTGCACTGAGGTTGAGGGAAGAGCAGTTCCCCATGCTGTTCTTGCGTTCTTCCTCGCTGTTGAGGTGGACCTGACCCCAGGCAGTTTATGGGACTTCTCACAAAGCAAGGGCTATCGCGTCGAGGCAAATAATTGTGTGTTCTAGATGGGAAATGCACTTCTCTGAAGCACAAACATCCCAAGGTGTTGTGGGTGATAACACCTGTATGCAGTTATTTTATCTCTGGGCTCATCGGGCTTTAGGAGTGGAGCCATATCTTAAAGGAGCTGTCACAGCAATCCTCGTTTGCCTCCAAGGTGTCTCCTGAAGTGCTCCTGCAGGTAATTAATCACCTAATAAAATACACTCTTTGACAGTAGGTGGAATTTGGAAATTAATTTGCACCCCTTAAATGAGTCTTCTAAAACTATAATTATCATGAAAGGAAGAAACGAGCTGTGTCAGGTGTATAAATGATTTATTTATCAAGAATAAACTGTCACTAAAGTGGCACTTAAGTTTGCAGCTTCTGTACTGTGTTTCTTTTAAGTGAATTAAGCAGTGACATTTGCCTTCCTTCCCATATTTGCAGGTCCTGGGGCAAATCTTCAGTTGTTTGTGAAGTGTTTGGTACAAAAATGACCTGCAACAAAGTTATAGCTGCCTTTTCTACGTTCTCTTTCTCTAATGTGTGATCACTTCTTGCTGCCCCATCGCTCCCTGATCAATGCTTTATCCCCAGAAGAGCCTCTGGCCTCCCCAGAGGACACCACAGACTTTCTGCAGCCCAGTTGGCCATTTGGCCAGTTTTAACTAGTTGGCTGGACTGCATGTGGTAAAAGTTACCTGGCATAATTGGAAAATCAAGATAACTGATTCTCTTTTTTTTTTTTTTAAATTATACAGGTTTAAAGATGCCTGAGAGTTCTATTTTTGAAGCTTTTCAGAGGGCATTTTTATTTTAAATCCAGAGAAACGTGGGAATAACAACATTTTAAAAGTCAATTGTTTACAAAGATATTTATGTTCAAAATCAAGCAAATACCCTGCTAGAAATGTGTTACCAGTGTCTGACCTGTGCGCCAGGGCATCTGAAGACTTACTGCAGCTGTGTGGGTAAAGGGGACATGGGCTTCACTGCAGCCTTCGCTGTGAAATTGCCACTAACAACTGTTCTAGTTGCTACATCTGAAATGTATTTGCTGCTGACAGTGTAATTTGCTGGCTTCAAAGTGCGTGTGGTGTGCCGATACAGTATATGTAGTTTGTGTGACATGGAAGAAAATTGTCTCATTATTACATATTAATCTTGCGTTATTGGTGCATTAATTTCTGAGAAAGCCCAAGAGGATTTCTATTCATTTGTGTCAGACTGACTGCTGTAATGCACAGCTTCTGGGAAGGGCCGTGCCTGATTATTTCCCCAATACTTCTTTGCCTGAAGTTAAGTCGGCTTGCAAAAGGGATGTGGGTGCTCAGCACCACTGGCGCGATTCAAAAGCGTTTTGCACACAGTGAAAAGATTTCTTGAGTTAAAGCGCCTTGAGAAAAACTGGAGTAAGAGTGAAATCATTTACAGTGCCCTTTTTATTTACATTTTGTTAATGTTGTCTTCTGTACCAGAAGTAACTTTTGCTGGAATGCATCACGAACACAAACAAAAGAGGCTGCCATTCAAAAAACCCCATGTGATGCTATTAGATTGGAAATGCCATATTTTAGTTATGGGAACTGACAGATTGCAAACAACTTATGTGAGCAAAAAATACTTGTGATTCCACTTTTCACTTAGACTTGTGATTCCACTTTTCACTTAGGAATGTATGTTGGAATAATGCTGTGCAAAATCCCTTCAATATAAACTAATACCTTTCTGCTCCTTCCTTCTCCAAAGTTTTACCACAAAGTATTTTTACTGGATTGCAGAATTTTTTGGAAGTGTACTGGAAATATTTTTCATGAAAACTGAGTGGCAAAAATTAAATGCGCTGGAATGCAGCTGAAGGGGCAGTCCAACTACCCTGAGCATGTCCTGGTTTGCTTGAAATATGGTTGCCCTTTACAGGCACTCAATTCATCTTGAGGCCAATTTTAACAGTGCACAGTGCAGAAATGACTAACTGTTATGACATGCCCTGAACCAGCTCCAGTTCAGCTTGTGTAAATTCTACATGTGGGGTGCTTTTGGAGCTGACAGGTGGAATTTTATTGTGATTGTATTTAACTATTCCACCACAGTAAAGGCTTTTGTCATTTATCTTACTGAGTTGCTACGTGTTGCAAAGCAAAGGCATGAGTTCTTTACTTTTTTTTTTTTTCCCCTCAATCAACACATCTTGTGAAGTCTGTTGCTCAGGATCTGGAAAAGTGGATAGGATCTTTCCAGTGTTCAGCTCTGCTTTCCAAATGGGTACTTGCCAGCAGGTCTGCACGGACAGGACATCATGCCAGGGTCTTTTTCCGGGATGGTCGTGGCTGGGTGCACCGTGGCAGTGGTGGAAACAGCTCATCCTTGGTTTAAGCTTGAGAGTGAACTCAGGCTCAGGCCATGCTCAGAGATCCTCTTCTGGCTGCACAGCCAGCTGAAGAGGTTACAGCCCCCTGCTGCCACTTGCCATCTTTAACCTGGCTTATTTGTCAAGAAATAGGGATGGAGCAGTTATGTGAGGATCCAGACCAGCGCTTGGGAGGGACAGGGACAGGAATGTGATAAGCACTGGGGAGCAGGATGAAAGTGGTGACAGATCCCTCTATCCCCACGGCTGCAGCTGGAAGGGGAGTGCAAGAAGACAGTAGAGTTAGAGCTCATTCTGTCTCAGATTCTCTTTCTTAGTCTACTAGAAATTTCCCTCCACCATCACACGCCGTTTTCACAATGTCTGTCAGCATTTCAGCATGAATTTGGTATCTCCTTTCCACCCCACATTAGTCCTAAGTCTAAGACATGGACAATATTTACTGCAGGACTTCCAAATCAAGTCAGGTCATTTACTGGCTTCACGTCAGCTCAGCTTTTAAAATTTTATGTGTGAACGCAGAATCAGCACACTATTGTGCAGGTTTCTTAACTCTTTTCTTGATCCCAAAGACCACTGCCAGCACTTGGTGGTACTGTTTAAAGAAAGGTGTTAATGGTATTGTATCTTTTGATTGAAAGCCACAGTTGATTTTTGCTCTTGTATGAGTTCTGCAGTTTTGGTTGTTTTGTCTGAAGCGGTCTATTAGTACTTGTGCTGAGATAAAAAATTGTATTTTAAGTGAAGAAAGCATTCTGGCACAAATTAGAAAATCCCAGGGAAGATAAATGAAAAATGTAGTTAAAATGCCTTGAGGTTGAAACATTATGGGAATTGTAATGTATAGCTTGCTAATCTCATTAGAAGAAATCCTGTTTTAAGTCACCTGGATATATTATATGCTGCTAACACCAGTCTGTTCCTTTTCAGCCCAAAAGGCTATGAACATTACAATAGAAAAGGCATTTGCTTTGGGACCAGCTCATTCTTTGTGTTAGGCAATAGCATTGTTTTCTTTCCTTTTCTGTTTGGTCTTTCGCTTGCTTGTAAATTTTTTTTTACCACACTGCCTGTTGCCTGTTCCTTTAGTCCAGGTACGTGCAGTGCAACCTCAGGGACACCATGCCTTTGATCAGGATCAGTATCCTCCTTCTTCAGATGCTGCGTCAGTTTTGTTGAACTAATTTGGACGGATACATCTCAGTCAGTCTCAGGGTGAAAGGAGCATCATGCATGTGTTACGGGGTCTGTGAATGGCACCCAGGATAAAGCATCCAGATGCTGCAGGAAGAGAAACAGTTCTGGAGACCTACGTAAGGGCAGGTTTCTCAAGAAGATGCTCAAACACCACTAAAATGGTAAAATTTCTGGAGATTCCTCATGGTTAGGGAATGTCTGGCTATTTCCCCAACCAACATTTTTGTGTTTGATTTTTCTTTCCTCTCATGTAATGCCTGTTAGCATGAACATGATTTCATTGCTGATTTTCTGTTTCCCATCTGGAAAACAATTGGGAAGACTATGGTTCAAATCTTATATATGTAAATCCCATCTACTGCCATGTATCACGGACAAAAGCCCATACCAGACAACACAACCTAAGCCATTGCACTGTAAGTTTTATGAATCTACCTACGACAGCAGGGAATTGGCAAATTTGCCGCTTGGCTGTGATGGGCATTTGACATGGCTGCAAAACCAATGAGGAAAAGAGATCATCTCAGTGGAACCTTCTGGATGTGAAATGGCCTTTAAATGATTTAAAGCTGTGAGAGCAGCATTTCCCATCCCTTTCCCTCTAGAGGCCGCGCTGCAGTGGGCGTGCAATTTGGCTTTCTCCTTTTGGTGTCAATGTTTTCCACAGAAGTACGTTTCTTAAAGGAACCATCAGTGCAACAGATGCTGTGCTCAGACCTGTTGCGTGAGAGAGGAGCGTGCTGGAAATGGTGGGATCCGATCCCATCGCGGAGCCCTGGCAGTTACATTGACTGCTTGGAATTAATTTTCTGCTGCTAGTTGCGATGCTAAGACCTCTTGGTGGAGCTGCAGTTGTGTTGTGACCTTGGTTTATCCTCCATTGGGCATTTGAGGTTACTTTGAGTTCTTTAGTGTGTATCTAAAGTAACCTACAGAAAAGTTTAGACTGTTTTCTTTGGCTTTTCTCTTCATTCACCACGTTGGTTGCAGTACCAAATTAGCAGAAACCTTTGTTTAGGCGTCAGTTCAACAAAACGCTTTGGCCCAGCTCCAACTCTGGAAGAGCTTTTAGATAAATGGGAAGTTGGGAGCGTAAAGAAGAATATGGAGTCTAAAAACTTGTTTGGATCTGGTCTTTAATGTTTTTAAAGTGTAATCTTGTTCCTATTCAGCAACAGTGAAAGTTAAGCATGCGCTTAAGTGCTTTGCCAAGCATGGAGGGGATGGTTTATACTGGTAAAGTGGAAACTTAATAGTATCTACTTTGCTGACCACAGGATTTCGTAGAATAAGAGTTAGCTGCTGCCGTGCTCTGTAGCTCAGTTCCCATCAGGCTCTGAAGATACCCCAAGCCTATAGCTGGGATGTGTGTAGGGCCTTGCAGGGTGAACAAACGAAGAAAATAAGGGTTTGTGTGTGTCTGGTATGTTCCGGTTTTTTAGTTTTCTCCCACCAAAGCACCTTTGATCCTGTTCCCATGCGCTTGTAATTTGGCACGCTTTTCTCAGGGTAACTGTGAGAAATTGTTTTGGTTTAGTTTCATGGCTTAACGTTGTGGTTATGACAGATCCTCAAGGCAGACGGAAATGACGTGGCTGTATAAAGACAGGCAAATGAATTCAAAGGCCTATGGTGAAAGCATTTTCTCCATAAATGAATTAAAACAAATCATTAAGAGTGATGGCTTTTATTTCCCCAGGTCTTACAATGGTGGTGCTGTTGTGCAAGCAGCATTAGACTGCTTTGAGGAAGCCTGCAAGAGGTTCTTTGAAAGCAAGCCCTCCCTGCTCTCCACATGCTGGGTTTGCGTATGCAGCCGGCCTCGTCTAAAGTTTTTTCCCAGCTTGCTGACAGGCAGGAAGCTGGGGGATGTAGGCAGTGACACGGCTTTCCCAGGGGCTCCATTGCCATAGACGAGCCTGCAAGTCCACACCTGGGAGGGCAGCAGGTCCCAGGTGGCCCTGCAGTGTCCGACCCGACATTGTACAGCTGCTGCCTTTGGGTGGGGGTGGAAGAAACGCTCTGTCAGGAGCAGAGTAGCTCCAGCTGCATAGGCAGGGAGGTCTGCTGGGTCCAGGGGGCTTCCTGTTTAAACAGTTACAGAGTCTGCAGAATTGGTTAAACTGTCAAAAAAAAGTATAGAGGGTAAAAAACATAACAAAGGAACCATCCTTCCTGTATCTGTACGTGCATTGTCTAACTGTTCATTTAGGGTTGATCAAACGCTTGTTGCAATTTTTCAATTCACTTTAATGGCTTTTAGATTAGGTCTTTTGTAATGTAGAATCAGATTAAAGTTTGTGGAACTGTAGCTGCAGTTCAGGAAAGCTCATGCTTTTATACATAAAAGCTAGGAGAGATCGTTGTCATAAGCTAGTAGGTCCCCCAATGTAACATAGGCAAGTCATTTCACTCAGTGACTTCTGCAAGACCGAGTCTTGCGGTTGCGCGAAAGCAATGCAACTGTTTATTAGAAAATAAAAAAAGGTAGGTGAGGGAGAGAAAGTAGTCCACTCTTATTTCAGGCACACAGTACAGTTAGATTATTGCGTACAGGACTTAAGGACATGTTTAACTGCTCCTCTATAAAAAGGTGGGAAATTAGACATGGTTTAGTGCTTTGCAGAACCAACTCCTATGCAGCAACGGAAATCACACATGGCGAACTCTTCCAAGGAGTCTGGGAAGACCTGTCCTTTATCTCCAGCTGTAGTGACTCACTAGTAAGGCTGCTGTAGAGGGACCGCTCACCCGGCCCTGCTGAAGCTTCCCCGGTGTTTCCCCTGAGCATTGCTTCATTGGCACCCATTGGGGTGCTGCCCAATCAGACTGTGGGACCTTGCAGGATAAGGCTCGCTCTTCTTTTACCTGTGGTGTGTAAGGCAGATCTAGCTCTTCCTAAAGAGCTGAAAATTGCAGTCACAGAAGGAAGCTTAGCAGTGCCCCATTTTGTGAGATGCTCGCAAAATTTGGAATGGGTGTACATGTAAGTGTGTATACGTGTGTGTAATACAAGTAAAATATCTTTACATGAATAACATTTCCTGAATTTGACATTACTCTGCATTTTTTCTCTCTGCCACATGATGGAGATAATGGTGTAAGATATATAAACAGTGCTGCGTGGATCACGCACTTCAAAGGAAGAAGTTTCAACTTGGCGGTTTATAGTAGTTGTTCCATTAGTGTTGGTTTTGCACTAGCCTTGACAGAACAATATTCTCATAGTATTTGGGGATGTTATGTTTAAAGCAACATTTGGTTACTTGTCTCGTTCTGTTGGGTTTTGGTTTGGTTTGTTTTTTTACACAAAAGGCAAGTATGCAGGAATGCCCTTACCGAATCATCCAGGCTATCGATGCAGCAAAACGCCAAAGTTCGTATTCGGTAACGCAGTCAAAAGAATTTGCATAGCTTGCATTGACTTTATTGGGACTTTTAAATTGTACTTACATGTACACAGTTTGGGGTCAAATACAGCTACTAGTGGGGCTCTTGTACCCGCTTCTGCAAAAACAGGGGATTTGCAACAGTTCCTGCTTAAGAAATTAAAAGAGCACATCCTCGACCCTACTGTCACCATGAGTCTGAGTCTCTGCATCCTGGGAAGGACATGGTAGGGCCTGAATCAGTTGATCCTTGGGTTGCATTCTAGAACCTTGCATCTGCTCCCTCTTCTTTTATCCATCTTCAGCACAGGTCCAGATCCAAAAGTTGTCGAAGCCACTTCTGGAAATTCCCAGCCATTTCAGTGAACTTTGGGTCAGGCCCATATGAAAAGGCAGAGATGGATTTTCCCATGGAAATTTGTTTAGTGACATTCCGAAATCTCCTGGTGAGAGATGTAGTTAATTTTTATGGTGAGAGCTGCTGTGTTGTATTTGTAATCATAATGTAGTAACAAGACATTTGTAACAAAACTGCTATAGGTTGATATACATCCAGGAAGGGAGAAACACATGTTTCTTTCCAGTCTGTTAATTTTTTGTGGCTGTTACTCTGAGGAGGCAAGTTCCTATGCAGATGTCAGTGCAATTCCAGCTGCACTGTTGTCACGTTTCTGTGATTGAATATTTGCTGGATGAAGCAATACTCTCACCCCTCTCCATAATCCACCTGCCTTGTGAATCGAACATGCTGTGTGTTTAATTCCTTGTACTTTGCTCCTTGTATCCTGTGCAAAATTGTGATTTGAGGAACTGTTCAACTCTGTGATACTGCAAAACTGTCAGTCCAGTACCTGCCTGTAGGTTTTTTTTTTTATTTCATTAGCATTTAAAAGTTTGTATTTAGAGCCTCTCCCTTGATAGGTGCCTTTCATATGGCATATTTGTAATTATACTTACATTTAAAATGTTGTGTGTAAAATGTACATTAAAATGCCTTCAAAGTTAGCGAACTGACGTGCTGCCTGGACAGCAGCACATAACCACACGTGTGTGTGCGCACCCACTTACTGATGTAATAGCTTCTCCAAATGTTAGAGTTTTTCTTCAGAAGACTTTTTCCAGAAATGCTGCACTCCATGCTCTGGGGTTTTGCTCCTATGGTTTTTTTCATGAGAACAAAGATTAGTCCTTCATGGTCCTAAACTCAATGCATGTGCATGACTTAAAGGCATTACCTACCAATAAATAGGAGATTAGCTGCGGCTTGTGTATTTCCTGATCAGTTCAGGTTTTTTCAGATGGCTCGTTGTTATCCCGTTTCCTTTAACGATGGGACACTTTAATGAGTTTGCCATCTGACATACATCTGCTTCCTGTTAAACAATACCTTCATTCTTCTAGAGCTGCTAAACTCATCTTTTATCCTACAAGATTTTTATCTGCGCCTTGAAAACAGCATGTACAAATCGGTCAGCATATTCATTTTCTTGTTAAGAATTTTTTTGGTATGTTGTTTTTGAGAAAGAATTAGCAAAACAGGCATCTCCTTTAGCGCTTGTTTGTTGGAGAATGGGAGAACATGGATATTATTTGTCTAATTAAGAGCCAGCCAGTCCAGCTCGTGTTTGAAGTACAATAAGATCCACTTCTGTGGCTAACATTATACAGTTTCTAACAGTTATTCTGTCCTCCCAGCAAAGTAAGGGGCTGGTGCAAAATGGGGGGATTTTGAAGGCTGTTAATATTGTTTCTTTGAGGAAAGAGCCTTCAATAGCTCGATGATGGTCAGTCTCACGCGTGTGCAGAGTTAAGGCTCTGTGATCATCAGGCTCTCTTAAATCAATCCAGCCAGCATTGAGTTTGTGCATCTGCCTCGGTGCTTCTCTTTTTCCCATGTGTTGGGAACACGCAGTCATACTGGATCTCTGACTCTGTCTTTCCCCTTCACCGGTCAACATTGCTCCTTCAGAAAAACTTTTTTCTTTTTAATCATAAAACCTTTTTCTAGTGGAGGGAAAACTGGATAGAATTTTCCTTGTATTTATCTGTCTCTACATAATGTCCTTTATTTGTTTCCTTTATAACAAGCGTGCATTGCTGTTTAAAAGAAAATCCTGTTGTATGTGAAGTTCTGCCCCACAGGTCTAAAGGACATCTGTGAGAATGGCTTGTAACCAAATTAAGCAACCCTGTGGGGCACATAATGTTTTGTCTCGGAAAGGAATTTATTTCCAAACATTCACATATGCCAGGTGACAAGTGGAAATACTTTGGGTTTAGAGCTGGGGAAACAGGAAGCAAGGTGCAAATATTTATTTGAGGGTTAGTGGGTGCTTGAATCAGACTAATGATTATAGTTCAGGAATTCTGTGGTTTTTCCCATTTACAGTTTGCAGTTTTCTCTCAGTTTGCGCAGGGTTAATGCTATTCCCTTGAAAATGAGGGAATTGCTGATTACCTCAGGTGGCTGCTGGTGCATCAGCTGAAACCTTTGTTTTAATGATATCCTTGGCACTGTTGAGACTGGTGTTTCTACCACTGTTAACACTGTTCCTTCACCCCCAGCAGCGCTGCAAAGCCGCATGTTCAACACAGAAGAGCTGTGAAAAGTTGTCTGTTGCAAATGCAACTTGATGGTTTTACCTGTGATGGCCCAGCTTCCCATGGGGTTCCACCTCTCTTTGGCTTCCTGCAGTCTTGTAGGAAGGTGCTGTGGACTTCATGTTTCAATGTGTCTGTTATGGAGCGGAGTCAAGAGATCATCTCTGGTCATTGCTATACCAGTGTTGTCATACTTCACTGAAGAGTTTTGTTTCTAATTGCATCAGTATTTATTAACAAAGCCCTCCATCATCTATTTAACATACAAACTTGTCCATTCTTCCACCACGCTCACATCTTTCATCCCTGAGCTGCAGGAATGGGGCTGATGGCTCTGGCAGTCTTTCTTTCACGTTAAGATTACAAATTACCTTCATTGGGTTCCTTGTGGAGTCTGCAGTTTATCAAGGAGGATCTGGGAGGTGGTATTAATTGAAGCTTTGCAAGAAAATAAGTCTACTTTGTCAGCTTTGGGGTACACCATTGATGATCGCTGTGCTGAGCTCCTCTACCCTTCACCTTTAGTCAGTACGGTGGTAAGCTACAGGTCTTCATAAAGGTGTCTATTGCTGTGACCCCTGACATGATCAGGGGAGAGACTTATCTCATTTCGTGCTTTCTTGTCAAATCCCATCATGGGGAAAGTCTCTTTATAGCTGGAACAGCAGTTTATCATAATCCAGATGTATTGAGCAAGCATGTGAAGAATTTTAGGAGGACAAGACACTGAACCAGATTTACTGTGATTATTTATGTAAATGGTTTGGTGGTAACTGCAGTGGGCAGACAGGGTTGTTTTATTCTACTGTAACTTGAACATATTTAAAAAGAACCATCTTTTATAAAGAAGATGATTTAAAAAAAAAAAGAATATAAAAGGGACTTAGATAAAGAGAAGATTGTTTTCCCACACATCTTTTCCCGATGTATCCTTGGAAAACAGTGTATTTTTTGATACTCAGAAGTGAGTTATTAGACTTTTCTTTGTAATAATAATGGAGAAGGCACAGTTTGGCACCTGCAGCTCAGACACATGTGTCTCACTTATAAATACAGGCTTCAACGGTGACAGCATCTCTATGAGCCTTGTCAAAGTGTGTGCAAGTGACAGGTTAGGTGACAGGTTAGTTGAGAACTGCTCCGTGATGACTGCACTATGTTCTCCCTGAAGGGAACAGATGTTCTTGCTGTTGGCCTTTGTGATGTTTGTACTGTCAAAATCCTCTTCGTAACTGCTGGCTTTTCTCCCGTTCCTGTTAAGGTGGAGGTTTGGGTGAGAGCAGTTTCTGGGATGCAGGCCTTCAGCTGAGAAAGCTCTTACAAGGTGAGGAGCCTGTTTCCTCCTCTGGCTGTTTATGCCACTCTCTCCTGCAGTATTTGCTCTAAGGTTTGTAAAAACAGATAGCTCTTCTGAAGAGCAAAGCCCGCTGAACTGGAGACAGTGAAAACCTGAATAAACAAACATGTGCCACAGATTAGTAAGAACATCTGTAGGTTTTATATTGTTTTGAGAACACATACCACATAGTTTTTCATTTCTTATGCTTTTCTAGTTTCTCCCTTTCTTTCTGTCTCTCTGTTTTCTTCTTCTTTTTAGATATATTGCTAATAAAGGTTGGAGGTAGAAAGCACAGCTGGACCCTGCATGACATGCCACTGTTTAATTTCTAGCTCGGAGGATGAGAAGAAGAGTAGTTTTATTGTATCCTAGAAGAGAATAAAGCCACATGCAAATTCCAGCCATGGACATCTGTTTCCTCTTTGTGTGAAAGAATTCTCGTATTTGGAAGGGAATCCCAGTTCTGAAGGGGCTGATGAGAGTTTCTTTTTCTTTTTTCTTCTGGTTCTTCCTCCTCTTCTTTGCCACTCCTTCAGCTTGCTCTCCTTGCTCCCTGACTGCTGTGCTTCCTTCGGGACAATGTCAGCTTGCAATTTAGCATCAGATATTGAACGGGTGAATTTTGAGTTACTTTAGAACGTTGTGTTGCAGTTACTAAGTGCCTCCTTACATTTCTTTTATTTAATTAAAGAGTATCTGGTGGGAGGACTTTTGCTCTGTGATCAGTCTCGAGGGCTTGCAGGTTGGTGTTTTTTTTAGAAGTGGAGATGTGTGTATCTGTTGCTCTGGCTGGGAAGTGCAACTAAGTTTCTAGAAGTAACTTATTAAAAATAATCTCTTAAAATCTTTTTGTATCAGGGGAGTTAAGTAGATCTGTAGAAAAAAAAGGAATCGGCAATGTTCATTACATTGTTAGGCATCAGGTGCTAAGGACTAAAGGGACCAGAGTAAATGATAATTTCACTAACCTATAAAACATTTTAGAATAATGATTTACAGCTGTCTGGGGGCTTTAAACTTTGTGTGTGTGTGTAAGAGTTGACTGTGTAGAACAAACAGCACAGTTATATAACATCAGGCCAGACATGAGAACTGGTGCTCTCTGTCTATTTTATATTAATGTTGAATGAGAGCTTGGTGGAGCTCGCCAGGGTTTCATATTTGCTGGCAGAAAGTTACCCACATGTGCGGACCACATTTTTATTGTTGCCTTAGCCTATTTCAGGCATAAATATCGCTGCCTGGCAGGGTGTGATTCTGTTCATTGCTGAAGAGCTTTTCTTTTAAAAAGCAAAATATGAAAAGGAATGAAATGCTGCAAATGTTCAAATTAAGAAGTGTCCCCAGACTGCGAGATTTTGTCACGTCTGTCGTGGTAGAGAAATAAAGGGCAATAAGCCATCTAAAGGCTTTTTCATTGTTGGATGAGTTACCCATGCAGAGCTATTTCTTTTTGCATATATTAATCCTGCTTTTGGGTGTGGGCTGTTTAGTCTGGTCTCTTAGGGAAACACGGCTTATGCAAACAGGGTGGATGCACACACGGACACACAGCAGCCCTTGGACGTGTTGGCCACGGAAATGTGACGGAAGGGCAGGGGCTGTAAAGATAAATAGAAGTTCCTATAAATTTCTTGAAAATACGTGTGAGGGGAGAATAATGGCAATTAAGGGGTTTGAGGGAGGGCTTGGAGTAGGAACTGAACTTTCAAGAGGGGCTGTGGAATAGATGTCAAAAGGAAATGTGATGGAGGTCCCTGTCACGGGAGGATCGCCAAATCTGGCTTGGAAATTATTTGGCTTCAGAGAATCTGATGACAAAAACCAAATCCGCAGGAAGCCAGACTCCCTTTTGTTCCAGTACCCATGAAATTGCTTGTGTGGGTTGTGTTTTTAAATCCAAATGTTGTCAAACAGGCTGCAATGGAGACTTCGACTGTGAGAAATGCAGGACATTTCTTGTTGGGATCTTCTTAGCGCAGGCAAAGGTGCTGCTCTGCTCGGTTTTGTTGGTGGTGCTTCCTAGTTTGATTGTTTTTTGCAAATGTTCAAATTCCATTAGTGTGACAGGCTGAGACAGTTGGGGTTGTTCAGCCTGGAGAGGTGAAGGCTCCAGGGAGGCCTTATAGCAGCTTTCCAGTATCTGAAAGGAAAGCTGGAGAGGGAGTTTTTACGTGGACATGTACTGATAGGATGAGGGGTAATGGCTTCAAACTGGAAGAAGGTAGATTTAGATTTACATATAAGGAATAAATTCTTTACTGTGAAGGTGGTGGGGCACTGGAACCAGGTTACCAAGGGAAGTTGTGGCTTCCCCATCCCTGGAGGCGTTCAAGGCCAGGCTGGATGGGCTTTGAGCAACCTGGTCTAGTGGGAGGTGTCCCTGCCCATGGCAGGGGGGATTGGAATTAGATGTTCTTTAAGGTCCCTTCCAACCTAAACCATTCTATGACTTATGAGCGTTTAGGCCCTTATCCTGCAGGCATCTTAGAAAGGGATACGAAGATGATTAGGGGACTAGAACATCTCTCTTATGAAGAAAGGCTGAGGGACTTGGGTCTTTTCAGTCTGGAAAAAAGATGATTGAGGGGGATCTTATCAATGCTTATAATTACTTAAAGGGTGGGTGTCAGGAGGATGGGGCCAGGCTCTTTTCAGTGATGCCCGGTGACAGGACAAGAGGTAACGGGCACAAACTTGAACATAGGAAGTTCCATTTAAACATGAGGAGGAGCTTCTTTACTTTGAGGGTTGCAGAGCACTGGAACAGGCTGCCCAGAGAGGTGGTGGAGTCTCCAACTCTGGAGACATTCAAAATCTGCCTGGACGCGTTCCTGTGCCACCTGCTCTGGCAGGGGGTTGGACTAGATGATCTCCAGAGGTCCCTTCCAACCCCTACCATTCTGTGATTCTGTGCAGAGGGAGCCCAGCAGCTGTGCAGGTCCCACTGATATATATCCCAAACCTTCGCAGGCACTTTGGAAGCCTGCGCATCACAGCATCTTACGGGGCGCACGGGGAAAAGTGAAACCGATAATCCCCATCCAGTTCTGGTCCCTGCTGAGAGGGACAACAGAAAGCAAACACCACTAATGCCGAAAATCAAACAGCAGTCGTGAACAAATTTCCTCTTTTGTTGAAATGCTTCTAGCTAGGAGATAAGAAGGGTTTTATGTCAAAAGCTTCCCTTGTTGTCTTATTAACAGCTGCATAATTTTACGACTCATTTGCAAGTATAAAAAAAGCAAAACTTGGAGACTGTGTTTGAAAGCTTGTTTTGTTTGGTGTACAGCTGGATACAGAGCATTTCCTTTTCTCTTTTTTTAACAAATTTGAAGCAAATGCATTGGATATTGTTTCTATTTTTTGGCCTAGATAATAGAAGATTTTGTTGCTTTTCATTTTACATTGCAAAGAAATCATGCCATTTAACTCCAATTCAACAATGATGCAGCAGCATGTGGAGATAGATATATCTTCTCATAAATATATTACCACACATTACTGTCAAATAGCTGGACTTTTTCACCCAGTATTAAAAACGAAATTTAATTGCTACACTAGAGTTTCAAGGCCCTGATAAATAAGAGCCATGTCTGACCTTTAGCGTGGGGCTCTGAGATGCCACCAGGGATATTGCTCATTGTTCAAGATGACAAACTTCCTCTGAGATTTCAGTTTGTCAGCTCAATGTACAGCAGTGACATTGATTTCTTCTCACTGCCATTTCCTGCCTGAATAGATAACAAATTTCCTGTGGCAGGTGTCTGTCAAGCTTAGTTTTGCCTGGCAGATTAACTTAATAGACTCATTTATTAATCATTAGTTGCAACACAGTGAAGCAGACAATACTCTTTAACTCTTGTGATGTTGAATGGATGTACCATTTCACATTCCTTTGTGTAGCTGGCATTTGGCTTCAATAAGCCGTTCATATCTCTGTAGTGAATGTTTTTAACCTGTCATTACTCACGTTACAAAGAGCAAAGATTTATGTATGTTGTGTGACCCATTTTGAGCGTGCACTAATTTTCATGGCAAAAGGTGCATAAGTGCTTTCTGAAACTAATAAAATGATGGACAAATTACAAAATCAGCCTACATAAGAGGGAAAACTAATCTGACATGCATCAAGCTTGGGGAAAGAAGATAAGAGTAGAAGAAAATAGATACTTGAAAATCCTTTGAACTGGGGTTGACCAGCTGTTGAAGTGGAAGAGATAGCTGCAGGCAAATCAGACCTGCAGATACAGCTGGAGGGCAATTCTGGCACAGGCTAGTGTTTTCACAAGGATTTCTTCCTCCAAGATATCTTGAGATAGATATCTGGGCTGGAGATAGCAAAGGCAGGGTTGGTACCAGAAGTGGGTATTGGACAGGGCTTGTCAGAGTGGTGAAGGAGGAGGAAGAGCCAGAAGAACTTAGTGCAGAGATTGGAGGAGGAGAAAACAAAAAAGAAAGGCAAAATCTTGGAAAGTGATGTCTCTTCTTGCAAGGAGTCACTCTGTTCATGATGAAAACTGGCTTACTACATGTGTTGCGCCTGCAGTGCCTACAGAGCTGAGGGAGAAGTACGTTTGCTTTTTTCCCCTCTGTTAAGAGAGTTCTGTAGAGGAGCGGGAAATACACAAGCACTGCTGGGGACACATGGCAGCAGGAATTGAGCCTGTTGCTGGATAGGAGAACCTCTCATTATAGGTGATGAGAAGAGAACCACCAAGCCTTCTCCCCTGGCTTTTGGTTGGGTTGTGGTAGCTCTTCAAAACCTGCTTTTAATTCTCAAGGGAGCTTGTTAATGTGAGATCGCTGGGAGGCGTTCAGGAAAGTTTCTGCAGCTGATGCCCAAACTGCAAGGCCCTGGTTGAAGCACAACTGTTTTCAGCTCAGCATTTGTGCGAGTGTGTATTGCTGGAGGCGTTTTTTTGCCAAGTTGTGTTCCTGGCCTTGGGACCGTGTTTCTTGAACCATCCTTATGGCTTTCTTGGCTGAGCGTCAAACCAAGAATGTCCCTGCACTAGATCATACTGCTTATTGCTCCTCTAGGCCACTCTGGTAACAATACATTAACCTCTCAGCAGGGAATGTGATAAACAAAGTAAAACTGCTTTAGTGAAACCAGTCATTTAATGGCAGCGTACGTAAAGTGTCCTTAAAGATTTGTAAATGTAACAAGCTGCAGTTCACTGAGTGAACAATAACTGTTCCTAATTTAGGCAGTCGAGGAACATGCCAACCTAATTTGCTTTTGTAACATTATGCTGTTGTTTTTTTTTTTTCTTTTTCCACCTATCCAGATTCCTTTCTCTCTGGTACAGTTTCCCCTCTGGGAGTCCTTAAAGGTAAGTCCTTTTTAATGATAGAAATATAAGTTATAAATTTCACAAAGGCTTTCCATGGTAACTTAACTAACTTGATTATCACAATTATGGGCACATCCAAGAATCAGTAAGTATGTACCAACCTACCTGTGCATGTGAAGATCGTTTGCCTGAATGTCTGAAAAATAACAGGGAATATCTAAGCACTGATGTTTGGCATGCAATCTAAATTTTACTCCCCGATGTGCCAGAAATCTTATTTTCTGCTCTAGCTTTTTTTACTGATTAAAGAAGAGTGGGAACCATCTTGAGTTATGTGATTTTTTTTTTATTTTATTTTATTTTTTTTGGCATTTCATTCTTCAAGGTAACAGGAAATTGCAAATAACACAGAGAAAACTGATTGAGCCTGATTTTGTAGACGGCAAGAGACTGTCAGTGCATCACTGACAAGCTGTTTTGATTGGCTGCATGTACTTTATTTAAAGGTCATTTAAAGAAGGTGTCAACTGGATGATGTTTTAATAGTGCAGTCTTTCAGAATGATGAGCTGTTCTCCCACGGGGTGGTTGCTTTGTTTGTCATGGACAGAGTCAGGGTCCAGATTTTTGAGCACAGAGTTGGATTTGAAGTCACGTAATTTCTCTGTCCCTCTGTTGCCTCCCATGCAAAAGGTGAAGGAAAGTCAGGGTTTTTCAGGTACTTTGAGATCCTGGCTTGGAAGCACAGAAATTATTTCTGATAGTTAAAAGCATTGGAGCAAAATACAATATTTATAAGAGAGGAACTGGAGGAGAGTAATTTTCTTCTCGTTAAGACTTCTTGTTGGACTTCTGAGAAAGCTTGGCACGGAGACCCAAACTGGGCAGAGGTACTGGGAACCAGTGACAATCTTCCTCGCCCTTTGCTGCTTCTACTGGGGGAGAAAGGCTTATGTTCTTCTTGATACTTGTATGCTTGGTTGGGACAATAGCTTGTCCTCTCGCTGCGTGTCAGTAAGCTTGGGTTTTTTGGGAGCCCACAGTGTGAGTATTTGCATCTAGAGGCTTCAGGGAGTCCAATAGAAAGGGGAGTCCACAAGAGGAGGAGCGTGGAACACATCAAGAGCTTTCATAGAACTGAGCTGTGTTTCGTAGGGGATTCTGTAGGTACTTCATGAGCTGAGCCTGATCCGGTGTCTGGGTATCGTCCCATCATGCAGGCTAGCTTTGGCTGCCTTATTAGGAATCTGTTTCCCTGACAGTGTCTAGGAATGGCTTTCTGTAAACTCTTCAGCAGCAATACTGGCCTGACCTGCTAATTGTTAGTGCAGCAGCCGTGTTTGGGAGCAAGAGGTAGCACTGCTTAAAGAGAAAAAGTGCAGCGTTCTTGCCAAAACCACATAAAACAGCAACATGGCGTAGCTGTTTTCAGAATGTAAAGTTGTTTTAACTAATGTCCACGTAGCTGTGACAATAAAATGTATTGTTTAGATTGTGGGCTTTAAAGAAGACAGTTTGAATTTAGCTAGCTACAGGAGTGAGTCACTTAGGATGAAACATCGTGTTTAATCTAAAGAGGTCAGTGCAGATCTGAAGAGAAACAAAACCGGGTTAGTTTGTTCCACAGACCAGTGGCGATATATTCTTCTGCCTGTGAAACCGAGAATAGAAAATGGCAAAAATCAGTCTTGCGTGCTCCAGTCACTTTGGCTCAGCACATGGCGAGAGCTCAAGGTTTGTCACATCAAAGCCAGGCAGTGAAAGCAGAATACGTTTTGTTTATCTGAATGAAGCTCTTAAAAAAAATTTGCCCTGACAGTACAACAAAGGGAAAAAAACATTATGGTCCCATCAACAGGCTGGATGTGGCCAGTAGCATAAATAGGAGCATGATTCAAAATAGGGCTTCTCATGGGTGCATGAAGGAAGCATGAGGAGACAGTAATTACGAAGAAGTAGGAATGCAAAGGACAAGAGATAAACGGCACGAAGCCTGAACATAGATGAGTTTACTGAGGCTGCTGGTTAGATAATGTCTGAGGGACTATTCTGCACTGTATTAATGGGATTACTTGAGAAAGTAAATGTGGGACAGTTGTGTATGATGTGTGTGGGTCATCTCACAGAAGAGAACAGAAGAAGTGCTCTGGCTGTGTCATTTTAAAAACCATTCGTACAAGGTTACATAAGCTGATGGATGATAGACTCAGTCGTATAATTCCACGAACAAGCTAATCACATAAAAATGAGGAAAAATATCTTTCCACTGCAAAGGACAGCTTGCAAAGCACATGGAAGAAGAAGAGAGTTTCCTTTCGCTTCACATATGTGCTGGCTGTAGCCAGCACCAGGGTGTTAAGCTGAAAGAAGCCTAATAAAGGCTTGTCGTAGGCAGAAAATCAGGTGTTTCTATATCCCATTTTCTCTGTCTGCTTTGCTTCAAGCTGCTATGTTTATGCTTCCAACTGGCTTTAGCCACATAGTTTACATGCACAGTTTTCTTCTGTCCGTGAATGTAGACCAGCTGTCCTACCTGAGAGTAAACTTGCATATCATGCACTGAACTAACTTAGAAGAAGAAAGAGCATTGTATAGATTACTAAACTATAAGGTTATGTACACTATGGGTGCTGGCAAAGGGGGTATTGCAGTAATTAGCAAGAAACAGATACTGCTTCAAATACAAGCATTACTGCCAGTTACTCAGGTGAACACACAACTTAGAAATAGTTAATAGACTTGTTTCTTAGTTCACAATGACTCAAGAAAAAAAACAGTAAAGAAATGGTGGTGGTTTTAATAAAAAAAAAAAGCAACTGTAGGTAGTATCCACTGTTATAATGCATGCTTAACGTCCTTTCTCTTCCCAGTTCTTCATTTTTCCGTATTTTGTTTTAGGCAGAGATTATTGATATAAACCAAAGGGGAGAAGGAAACTGTGCTATACTGTATCAGATTTCAGGACAGACATTGTAATTCACTAGTAGGGTAAGTTAACATAGCGCTTCTCTGCCTTTTTAGCCCAAACCTTACAGCTAAAACGATTTTGAATTCTTTTCAGAGTTCATGAAAAGAAGGGGCATTGCAAATCTCATTCACTCTCTGATACTCCAACCCTTGGAGGAGCGCCATGGCTGATTACCACTGTGGGAGTTTGATCAGATTTAGGTTCTTTTAGGTGGGGCTAATGCTTCTGATCTCATCCAAAGCCAGCTGGCCATGAAGAAAGGGAGCAGAACATAGATGTGGTGTGCTTCCCAAACGCCAAGCAAGCGCACTGCCTTCTGTATTAGTTCAAGTTTTGGAATAACATTGTAAATTACAGTCCTCTTCTGTGCTGTCCTGGAATTTCCAGAGTGCCTCTCTAACTTGCTTTGGAAATACTATATGTGTGTTCTTCATTGTGGGAATTTCAAATTACAGAGCTGCCTATTTGGCATGAAATTGTTGTGGGTTACAGGGAGTCTGGCGCAGCTCTCTTGCTTTCCCCCTGCTGCCAGGGGTGTGAGTCTCCACTCAGATGACTGTAGCTCTGTGGAGTTCATCCCTTCTGTATTATCTTCTATTCCGCTCTCTTCAGGCGTTTTATTCAGCACATCTAATCGTCATATCTGAGTACTTATGAACAGCACATAAATGATTTGTCATTTGTTTCATGTAGCATTTTAATCCATAATTTTTCGCTTTTAGACCTAACTGAGAAAAAAGACAACTTTAATTTCTGCTGGGGGGATATTGCAGAAATACAGGGCATCAGGGTTTTTTTTTCAACAAAATAGAGTTTAAAAAAAAAAACCACAAAATCAAGAGCCTCTGGTTAGGTTTGAGTCCAGAAACATCTTGTCAAAAATGCCTGCCTCTTATGTCTGAGTGGAAATGGTCAGTTCCCTCGGAGAACAGTGCTGTGTGTAAGATAAACCCGTCTCAGGTGAAACAAGACTCAGTCCTCTTGGGTTTTATATTTCTGCATGTTGGCTGCGCTTTAGAGCCTCTGAGAGTTACTCCAACACAGCTGTACATGGAGAATGCTCTCTTTATAGACCAAATGTATTGTATGTCTGGAGAAAAGGCTCTGGGAGCCAGTGAGGAGGGAAGGAACAGGCAAGACAGGAGGACGTAGGTCTCAAATGAGTAGACTTGGAAAACAGGATTTTTTTGTGTGGTTGGTTGTTTTTTTTAAGGAAAATAAACCTACTATCCTGGGAACCTTTTGTCTTTTTCATTAGACACATCTGATTCTGAGATGAGACGTGTCCGATTCTGAGATGAGACACTTGGACGTTGCTAAGAATATATAACATCAGGGTCAGGCTGACTTCACCCTGCAGACTGCGTGTGCCAGCGAGTCCTGCTCTTGCACACGCAGCCTCTCTGGGAGGGCTGGCACAGACTATGCTGCTCCACTGGCCCAGGATCTGCAAGGAAGGATAAAAATCTTGGACTGACCACGCTCAAGGTGATATTCTGGCTCTTCTGGCACTCAGTGTGGCCGGGATTTACCTGTCTGTCTCAGTGCTGGGCAAAACCTAAAGCTCTTAGACTTTCTGCAGCTATAGTGAGCCTGCATGGGTTTTTTGTCACTGGCTTTAGCAATAAGATAATTTTATCAAATCTGTAAGTCTCGCAAATTAAAAGGTGTTTTACAAAGAGATATTTGGTTGGACCTTCAGAAGCAACAGCTAGAGAGAGGGAGCTGAGATACATGGGCAGTCTCTCTGGTGTGATTTTGTAATGATTATGGTGGCACATGGTAGTGGTATAAGATGCTGAACAAGCAGAGTAATGTTTTGGTGGCTTCAGGAGAAGAGAATGGTTTGAAGAGTAGACATAGGCACATTTCCACCCTGTGAAGTGAGCCGGGGCATTGCAGTAAAGAGAATGGGGAGAGTCCAGCCCTGTGAGGCTGAGCAGTAGCAGAAGGCTGGTTGGGTCAGAACGGAAGTTCCCCATGTTGTTCCTAAACTGGTTTCTGCCCACATGATGGACTTGGGTTTGGGCTTATACTTCCTTAGGTTCCTTTTTTGCTGTTCAGGTTCAGCTGTCACCCCAGGCATAAGGCACTTGTGTTGGGAGGAGCAGAGCTTGCAAAGTCTGCTGGTGAACTGAGCTATAGATCTACATGAAGGCATTGGCATGTGTACTCGTTTGCTTGGTTGTCTTGACTCCCCTCTCCCGAGAGCTCAACTTCTGGGGCTGGTATAGGCAGTGCAGTGTGTGAACAAGTCTGGTTCAAGGGGGGGCTCAGCCTTGCTTGTAGTTGTCAGTGCAGATACACCTTTAAGACATACCTTGAAGCATGCAAATACTGCTTCGTGAGCTTCCGTGGAGGGCGAGGACTGTAATCTTGGTTGGAGCTCATTGCACCTGATTTTTGAAGTTAATAAGAATGAAAGGTTTACAGAATGCCTCTGCCCAGGCAGCTGGGGTTCGCAGCAGTAATACGTGTTTATAACTCCACCATTGAAACAATAAACCACATGCTATTTCCCTCCTAAAATTTACAATCAAATCTGTAGCTGTTTAACAGGGTAAGTAGAAAATAGAGAAATGTAGCCAAGCTAGGCCTAAAATGGTTTTCCCTGCTCTATAGGTAGGTGACAGCTTTCCTTTTTTCCTGGAGAAGCAGTCTAGTATTTCTTTTCTGCTGTGCTCAGCTGCATATAAGTCAAGAGTAAATGAAACCCAGGTCCAGCTTTAAACCCATTTCCTTGTAGGCAGTGTAGTAAGTGTTCTACCATACCTTGCTCCCTCTTTGGGTAACGATCGGGCTGATTTAGGGATTAAGTCCTAATCGTTAAATCATGCTAATGTGTCTGCCATTTGCTTAGGTGCTGTATCAGGAAAACAGATTTCCACGGCGGCATTTTGAGGCGTGATATAACTTGTGGCCAATGCGGCGTGTGCATGCCATTAGCATAACGGCTGCATTTTTCTCACAAAAGAACAATGTACCCAACAGCTGTTCAGCAAACAGCCCTCGCTTTATTAGTGTCACAATAAGTGTCATTCACACAGTCTTGAAGCACATTCGAAGGAATGCTATACGCCATCTGCACCAAAGAGAAAGAAACAAATGCAATCCTTACTTAACAGCACTGCAGACACGTTTGAGAAAGTCAGATGCTCTTGGATCATCAATGCAGCATTTAAAACAGCAGAAGTAAAACAGACTCACGCAGTCTGGAGATACAGAGCCAGATTGTGATGCTCTTGGTCACGCCTAGACCACAAGCGGTTCTCTAGAAGTCGCTGAGCTTGCCAATGACGTCTGGGGGCGTTTGGTAGAATATAGAAGTAATCGATGTGAAGGGCTCACCATTTGATTTGAGCACTTGCTTCTTGCTGAAGAACCTGAAGAACTCGTGTAGTTCTTCCATGTAATTTATTCACATGAGGCTGCATGAAGCACAGATTTATTAGCAGGTAGTAGCAGTGCAGATGCTCAAGGAAAGCTGTCCTAACTTGGAAGTGATTTTTCAGAAGTGCATTTTCCTCCCCAGACGCATATATGGCCCTGTGTGCCATGGAAACTGAGCGTAGCTGGCATGTTATGTTCTGCCTTGCCATGGGAACACTGTTTTGAAGACATTTTCTTTAACCAGGCTTTTAGCACATCCATTTTGATTTACACCCAAATGGGTCACAGACATCAATGCAGTATTATATGGGGAGAAAAAGGGAATGAAATGCTTTTAACATGAAAAATATGCTGTTGCATGTAGGCCAACTTTTGCTTTCTTTCTCTCAATTTATCTAGGATTTGGGTGGGTTTAATTCTAGGGCGAAATTCAGTACTGGCATAAGTGAGCACAACTCCATTAGTACAAATGGAGTCTCAACGTTTATGTCAGCAGTGAACTTAGATCATTGAATTTTTCCTATGTTTGGGCTTGCATGTTTCCTGCAAGATAATATACACATGTACTTGCACATATGCTGCACATATGCACATAAAAATTCACTGGGGAGGACGTTTGGCTCTGTGCTCTGTGTTTGACTTTACATATAGAAACAGCAACCAGCTTATGAATTTTTTGCTTCTCCTGTAGCTAATGTGCCATGCATCTGTAAGGATCAGCCATGCAGAATGCCACATTGCAAGCAAAATACCTAGTAGCAAAGGCAAACGTGAAAATTGCTTTTCTTTCCTGAGTCTGCAGGACTGCACATGCACACAAATCCATGTGATTAATTTGGAGAGATTTTTCTCCCCTCTGTTATCGTGAAGTTGAACACTGCCTTCAACGGAGGGGTACGTAGAAATACTGCAGATGCTTATCATTGAAGTGAATTGTAATATTTACTCAGCTGCAGTCCTTGAGTTTAGTGTATGCCATGAGGACTGCTTGCCTCTTAGCACCTGAGGAATAGCAAGGCCAAGGTAGAGATGTCTCATTGCCTGTGATGCTTCCTGCAGTGTTTGGGTGTCAGTCTGGGCACCAGGTTTGAGAAAAATGTGAGTGTTGTGCTTTCCCAGGATCAGGTGTCCTGAATATAGATGAAGACCTGACTGAGTTGGGAGCATAAAGCTGCCAGATGATTTCTGCCCCAGACTTTTACCACAAATGTATGGCAAAGGTGACAAGCATGCACAGGTAAGGAGTTGTGTGAACTAGTGGAAGATTATTGGTCATCTGGAGGCCAGGTGTCCTCAATGTATGAGGAGCCCCCATTTGCGGGCACCATATATTTCCCCCCTTTATTTAAAGGTGGTGGTAATCTTTTCTTTTGTTGTTTGTTTTTTAGATTGAAAGGTCTTTGGTATATCCTAAGAGTGACTTTTCCAATGTGCCTTCTGCACAACAAAATAGGGTGTCCTTGTATTCTTAGTACCAAAAAAGCTAAATAACATTTGTCATGAGAAGCACAGGCCAGTGGGACAGTATGAAATGGGATCACCAGGAAGAAAAGTAAGGCTCTGCCCACATATAAAACTTGACCCTTCTCTGCGAACATTATCCCTGTGAATAATTGGAAATCTGCATTCAGGCTTCCACTGTGTCCCATCCCCTGAGGACACACCCGCTGTATTGCTTTACACGGTGCGGCAATGCACAGCGAGATTTACATATATATCACATAAAAGTGTTTACAAAAAAAATTAGCATGTGATTGAGCTGGGAAGCTGCAGAGGGCCCCAACTGTACGAGTTTCCATGCGCTTCAGCCAGAAGATTTATTTCCAATTTGTTATTCATAAGGGAAGAGCGAGAGATTGGGATGGGGTCCTTTGAAGTGGAAAACAAAGTCTTCTATTCAGCCTTCAGCTTAATAGAATACACATGACACAGGCTTGGCATGGCGGCCCGCTTTCATGTAATGTGCTCCTTGTCATTTTGCTTTCCTAGGCTGTGAATGCTAGTGGGAATGGGTATTGCCCTGGAAAAGTCTCGTTATCTCCTGCTGCCTTCTGCAGGAGGAGCACGGTGTAAGCAGGTAGGAGCCTTTTGGTGGCGGTGGTGGGGAAACCAGACAGATCCCAATTGTTGCAGTTGTGTTGCTCATCATTCCCGGATTATGTTTTATATTGAAAGAGCATGTGTAGGAAAAGCAGCATAACTGCAGGGCTTCTGCAGGCGTAATGCGGGCGCTTGTGCCCTGTTTGGAGGCCCGGAGCAGGCAGCGTGACCCATGGGCTCTGAGCCTGCCTCTGACACCCGTCTTCTGTGTGACCTGAGCTCTCGCTGTTATTCCCCCAATTGGAAGTGCCTGAGGGAAGGCTCTTCTGAATTTGTGAGGCATCTAGGATGGCGGAACGTGATCTAGGCACTGTATCACTGACAATGACCAGCGCTTCTGTACAAAGTTGGTGTTTTGGGGGAGATATGTATATGAATCCTGTATTTCTTTCCGGGTTTACAGTGATCTACAAGCTTCTGATAGCTTCTGTGCTTTGCCCTGTGTATTAAAGCCATGCCCAGTGCAGCACAAAGGCGAGTGCTTAGAAGAATTTACAAGCCCATCTTACTGCAAAGCCCTGTCAATTAGTGGGTCTGTGGGCTATGAGAGAAAACATGTGTGACCTTCAGCACATCAGCTTGGCCTGCAGCATGAGTGTGGTTAGAAAGAATTTGGACCAGAGTCCTGCCGGTCCTCTTGGACCTGTGGCACTTGTTCTTCCTGGCATCCTCTGGGATGATGTCCTCGTGCCCCGCGTCTCTTCTTGCTCTTCTGCATGTTCAGGTTTGGAGCTCTGGGTGAATCACCGAAATCAGAGATGGAAAGAAATGCATGAAGTCATCTCATCCTGCCCTTGCCAACGCAGGATTATTCCCCACAGTACAGTCTTGAGTGCCTTCTCCAGTCTATTTTTAAACGACTTAAAGGAGAGGGCTTTCCTCTCCTCCCTGGGGAGGCTGGCTCTGCTCTTCAGTAGACCTCACTGTTGGGGAATTTTCTTCCTGTTCTCCAGCCTCAAATCTCCTTTCCCCTAGTTTAATTGAACTGTTCCTGGCTCCACCCTTCTAAACAATTTTTCGTATTGCATGACTGTTGCAAATACCTGTTGTCAATTTGCAGGCATAATGGATGGGAATTCATCACTGTTTGCCTTGCTTGGCAAAGGCTCTTTGTGCAGAACTGTACTGGGAAGCCAGGCTTTATCAGAAACTAGATTTCAGAGCTACATGCCAAGAAATAAGAATGACCTTTTCCTACTTATTTGGACAACACCATTAACATAAAACCCCATCGTGACTGAGAATAGGCTGGGCTTCTGGCAAAGCCATGAATGTCTGTATTAATATGCTGATTTTCCTCTTAGTCCTCCAGCAGATCTTCCATAGCGCTTTTTTGCATGACAGAAGTAACTGTTCTGATTTCTCAGGTTTAGTTGTAGATGTATAAATGTTTGGAAAATGTTTAATGAAAAAATACAGTAACTCTGTTTTTATCAAGTGGCTCTGGCAGTTCAGTTTATAAGCCCTGACTTTCAGTTTGAGGTTTCTTAAGCACCTGAAGTGTTTTGAAAATGGGTTTTGAAGGTGGGATTTATGCTTTGACAATTCCTAGATGCTTTGGAAGGTAGTGCCTTTTGTCTTAGGAGGCATGTGTCCTTCGTCCAGCAGGACTGACTTGCAAGAAAACTGTGTGTCCAAAGAGTCTAAGTTATTCCAGAAAAGCATCTTATGGGTCTGAAAAATTATGAATCCCTATTTATTTATGAGATGAAAATCAGTTTCTGTTGTGGATGACAGCAGAATAGAAACCCATACTCAAAACACCAGGAAAAGAATGGCTAGCATTAAAGAGACTGAAATCCCTTTAGTGCTTTCGTACAGCAGAGCTGCAGCTATTTAGCTATGGCAGGATACCAAACAACATTGTGGCTGGCCATTGTTGCTTGAACAGTTTGATTTTTAAAACATTCAACTGAAATATAACCACCAGCCAAGTTGGAAGAAGCAAGTCACAAGGACAGCGTGTTAAATGAAGAGTCAGCAAATGAGGGAAACAAGTTCTTGTGCCCCACTGGAAAGTGGTTGTATTACAGAGCAGGAGCCCGAGAGCAGTATCTCAGCCTAGCACAGCTATCGGGTTGCTTTTAAGAAAATTTTATAGTATAGAAGTAATATGACTTTTAAAAGAATGAGATAGTGCTATAAAATAAAATGACTGATTTCTCTGCAGTAGGCCTCAGAAGGGCCATGGAGCACAGCCCTTCTTGCTCAGCACTGATCGTCACATCATAAACCAGAAACCTCTCCTCCAGAGAACTTCCAACATCAAGCATTTCGGGAGATTGGGAAAGGGGTGATGGGGTGGGGTGGAGAGGGGGAGAACAAAATGACCATAGCTGGTATACTGAAAACAATCCCAGCACGCGTTGCTGATACCGATCGGACTCATCAGACTGTTTGACATGATTCTTGATAGGTGTTTTTAAGAAGGAACTGTTCTTGTTGGTGTTTTTAAATGTGCATGTTTAAATGATGCTGGGAGTTAATGGATTGGAGCATGGTGTGTGGGAGCGGTGGAGAGGAGAAGGGTGTGTGGTCCCTAATGACGCCAAGTGAAAAACAGAGACACACCTGCTTTGGAATATAATGGGAGCGATAAGAGTAATTTCTCAACGATGGGGTTTTTTGGGGAGAGTGAGGGGAAGGGTTCGTTTAAGAAATGTTGGGGGCAAACAGGACTTCTGTCTTGCTGTGCTGGGGACTGTTCATTTTAAATGGGAGTGTTTGGTACATCTGGGCTGAACTGATATTGGTTCTTGCATGCCGTCCCCCCGCTCAGTGTTCTGCTTTGCACTGTTTTATCTGCCAAAAAGAAAATAAGTTCACCAAATATTTGCAAAGTTGCATGGCCACAGGCTTAAATACGTACATATGAAATCCCTGAAAGCAATTTGCTTCAAGCCCTCCTCAGTTCCAGACATCTTTCTCACTCCATCTGCTCGTTCAAGTACACAAGTTCCTTGGGAAAAATCACTTATGACATCACTGAAAAATGCCACAAAAATAGCTTTTCACTTAAGTTCCCATCCTCGGAGTTAACTCACATGGGGATCAGATAGATTCAAACATTTAATAACTTTTTATTTTCCTTTCTCTTTAAACACAGGATCTCTGGTCATGGAAGCAGGGTCACGTGGTGGATTCTTGGCAGTCAGCAGTCTGTGGAGCTTTTGCAGGTGCAAAGGATTATATGTTATACTGGGAAAGACTAAAGAAGAAAGGGAAAAATGTGCAAATCTATTAAGTATAGCAGAACAACATTCCTTTGTAATTCAGGTTTGTTTAGAAGAAAACGGATCCAGTTGTTGTTTGGAAATAGGAAAGTCCGCAAAGGAAAGAGAAGGGAAAAAAAAAAAGACTCAAACAGGGTGTCTGTTTGAAAGACAACCAATTTGTTTTTGACAAATTTCTGTTATTTAAAAACCAGGGGCCTGTCAGTCAGGCTTTGCGATTATTTCAAAGTTGATTTGTAAAATCCTCATCCAGGAGAAACTTTGTTTGGGTGGGGGTTTGTGCAGCTGTCTGCTCTGAGCACTTCCCCAGGGGTTGAAGTGATTGCAGCGAGAGGCCATGATTCACCATTCATGTGACAGCTCTGACAGCCATGTAGATTAACTAGAGTCAGGAGAGCAGAGGCTAGCACTGCACAGCCTGGAGGCAAAAGCCTTCCGCAGCAGAAAAAAAAAAAAACACAGAGGACGAAACATCTGGGCAATCTCCAGACACTAGAACAAGAATAAAGAGTGGCAGAATACAATACTGCACTATTTATTACCAAACAAGCCAGAAGTTAATTGAATTCTTCAGTAGGCTTCTTGCTTGATTTTAGCCTACTGTAGTTGTTTCCAAAAAAGAAGAAAAAAAAAGAAAAAATCAATTAATGACTCATCAGTATAGCTGACAAGTTTGAGGGAGGAGAGACTCAACTGTCTTAATAGAAAAAACAGATTAGTAGTTAAGAGATGGATAGCCAGAGCTTTTCCCCAAGGACCTAAAATATATTTTGAGATTCCAAACCAGTAACAGAATATGTGGAAAAAATAAATCCTGTTTAAAGAGAAATTATAGCATTTCTTGAAATAGAGATTATCAAAAGCAAAGCTTGTTCTTTGATGACTTACAAATTCAGAGCCATTACATCGTGTGTAATTTTTTTTAAATAAGCTCTGTTAGGGGAATTGAAGTATTAATAGCAGCAGAATTCCGGCAGAGACTGAGGCTTCGTTTTGATGGGCACTGTAACTGCAGGACTGGGGGAGGGGAGAGTGGCTGTAGCTGCACACAGTTTAGCAGGTTGGGCGTGTGAGCTGTGAGGGAATGGTTTAGGTAGAATTGATTCCATTTTGGGGCAGAGGGGATATTTTAGATGATCTCTTGTGGTCTTGTCCAGATGTACTTTCTATGTTTATGTGATGGGAAGGGAGTTTTATTCTGCTTAAAATGGGGTCTACTATTGGATTTTACACTGACTTCATCAAATCAATGCAAACAAAATCCGAGTGATTGAAGCAAATCGTTCATTTTTGTTTTGCAACAAAACAAGCTATCAGACTAAAAATGCTTTAAAATGCAATCTGTATGTCTGCAGGTGTGATACGGGATCATTAATTTAGCTCTGTTGATTTCTTTACAGTCAGATTGATACAAAAACTGTGTTCAGGCACGTTCAGAGAGCTGGAAAGGTTATCTGATTTACCCAAGGCCTTGCGGAGTAATTTCCTGAAGTCCAATTTGGTGCCTCAATTGGAAATCTAACCCAGTGCCTCCGTTCCTCTGTGTCTTGTTTCTGACCAGTTGTGCTTGGACTTGCTACTGTTTGATGGATGTTCAGTAGTGTCTGCTCGCTTCCTGGTAGAAATATTGCAGAATGAGCTTCCAGAGGCACAGTTGTGCATGAACACTTCACTGCCCTTTGGCAGATGCTGGGAAGACCTAACGCTTTGTGCTGGAGGAGACACTGGGTCCTGGAACAGCACAGAGACTTCCAGGTCCATGATGGTGGTAGATGAGACAGTTTAGCCTAGCTGTCTTCATAGGCTCTGTTCCCCAAGCGCAAATCTTTGCAGAGTTGCAGTTCTGCTTTGTAGATCGCGTTGTAATTGGTGATGCTAAACATTCTCTGAGTTGTCCTTCCAACTTCACTTCCTCCAGCTTCGTTTTCCTTCTCTGTTCTTTGTTTCCCTGTTCTTTCCTTTTCACCAGCAGTATTTTAAACTTCCTTTCTCACGTGTCCTTCGAGGACCTGCTTCAAAACCCACAAGGTTTGACTCTCTGGATCAGAACCTTCCCCTTCCATCTCCAGCAGACGTGTAACAGGCAGGCCCTGTCTTGATCTAATTTGGTACCGCATCCATTCTATTTCACTGAAAATATTTAGCCTTCTTGCTGAATGGAGGTAGTGGAAAAATAATTTCCTGCCTTCTGAAGGATGGATTCCATGGTTAAAAATTATTAACTACCTACATATAGCTTCAAATGAGGGAAGAAAAAACAGACCAAATTCTTTATCCTTTTCTTTCCACCCCAAAACAAAAAAAAAATCAAAACCTCACCAGTACCCTGTGAGTAAAATAAGATGGATGTATGCATCTGAGTGATTTAAAATCATCATGTTATAAACCTTAAAAGGAGACGATGATCCAAAAAACAACCTTTAAACACAGAGATGCTGTCAGATGCCACCATGGTAGTAGTGGGATGGTGAAATCACACAGAGATGCTTTTCTGTGTTCTTTGCTTGAATTCAATACTTTCTAAAAATATGTTAAAGGTCCTGAGGGGCAGGGTAATAAGCTGAAACAAACTGAAAGAAAAGTCCTGTTCGGCTTCCCTTTATGGCACACAGGCGTACATGTGTGTGTCTGTGTGTGCTGGTTACTTCCTAGCTAAATCATAATTGATTATTTGTCGAAGACAGAACAAAGAGCAACAATATATGGAATTCTATCCCCAGTGCCCGTGAAATGGCAGCGATTTCAGCCAAAGTGCTGCAAGAGGCCCGACTCTTCCACGTTGAGCAGATGTGTAAGATGTATGTATGCGATCCGTGGGCTTTTTATAGAAACATAATAGGCATAAGCATAAATATCAGAGATTTGGAATCCTCTCTGTCTCATCTGTTAATAATTTAATCCCTGGAGGCCTTGTACAGCTTTATCGTCATCTCTGGTGCCTTAACTAGAGGAGATGTTTGGAGCAGTCGGGGAGTGAGAGAAGGCGGTATCTGAGCAGCCGGTGGGGAGGAACCCAAGGGTAAATCTACAGGATCATTTAAGCCTGAGGTTGCGTTTGAACCAAACCTTGCCTCATGTCTGAGCTTTCTGGACTCTGTCCCAGATTTGGGCACAGGCTTTGGCAGGCCGGAGGCAGAGGAGGGAAATATGTCTCTGTGCTGCAGGCAGGCCAGGCATGATTGTGGTTGCACTCCATGCTTGAGTCTTCTCTGGGCTCAGGCTGCCTGGCTGGAGCACTGCAGCCCAGCCCTGCACCGCGCTGGGGCAGGCTGTCCCAGAAGAGCCTCTGGGTGGGTTTTGTATGCCCTCCATGGAATTGGGCCAGTGGCAAGGAAATCCTGCCGTTGGGTATTAGCTGTTGGGAAAGCAAAGTGCTGCCCTGGAGCAGCAAGGCAGCTCCAGCTTGTCAAAGAACCTGACCGTCCATTTAATGCAATTGAAAATCGTCTCTGTTAAAGACGACTTCTTTCTCCCTACTGTCAAAAAAGTGTGGCTTAACATCAATAATTAATGCTCTGTGGTGACAAAGTCACTGAGAGTGGAGGTGCAAGTCTAGTGAATAATAAAGCACTAGCAAGAGCTTTTTGCACATTAACAGGGAAGACTTCCCATCACTTTTGTTTTGATCTAATGGGCTCTGACAAGATTACACACTGTGTCTAAAAGCCTCTTTAACTCTATAGCTCTGAATAAATTTTTGAGTAGTTCTCAAGATTTCCATGCAGTGTTTGCTTGGACTATGCTTCGAACCCTGAAATCTCTGGAGGAGCAGTGCCTCTTGGTATTTCTGCTGAAATCCAGAGAGGTTCTTGGGTCACTTTGCTCTACCATTAGCAGGTGTTGTTTCCGCAATGATAAAGGATCAGAACAAACTTCCCCTTAGAAAAATTAACATACTATCAATAAAATAAAAGTTCAAATAAGAACTAATTGATTGAACGGTGCTGAAAAAGACTGTGAACTTGGAAATCGGTCGGTGTAAGAGGATGCTGTGAGGTTTAGTGTTGGACCCGTGCGACTCAGTTTTTCAACCCAGATGTGGGATTCAATCCTGAATCAGTCTTGGGTAACCTTCAGATGTCAGTACAGAAAATGGTAATAAGGACAGGCAATAATACAGCTCAGCCTGGATTTTTTTCTTTTCCTAAGGTGGGATAATTCAAACAAGGACATTAGTCAAGCACGCATTCCTATCTCTTGAAATGAGCTTGACAAACCAAACAGGACTGGTGTTGCAGAAGAGGGTGCCGGGGGTCTGGCCAGATGGCAGAACTCAGAATCAGGAGAAGCCCCTGTGGTGGCCAGAAGGGTTCTCCGGACCCTTTAGAAAGGGTGAGGAGAAGTTAAAATGGTACAGGAAAAAAAACAAGATACAGGGACTGAAGAAGAACTTGTGTCCCTCCCTTCATGGGATCTTACTCAAGGAATGTGTCAGAGAAGCGGTGAAACATTTTCCAATAGCAGCAGCAAATTCTGCAGGCAAGGACCTTACTGCGAGGACTTCGGGTTATGTATTGTTCTCAGGTGAAATATTTCACTCTGTTCTGATGCTTCTCAATTTTTATTTGTATCGGAGAGCCAAAAAGGGTAGGAAATGCCAGCAGGAACCTAGGGGAATATCTTAAGTCTTCAAGACTTTTTATTCTTATTGGCAAATAAAGGTAAATCGCTCTCTGTGGATGTCAGTCTCTAGCACTTCCATCAAGAACTGGTCCTTGGGAAAGTGTGAGTAGCAGAGGGATTTTCTGTTTAACACCCTGCACTTGGTAAAGTTCAGCTGCTCAGCTGCTGTGTGAATATACAGTGTCCATTGTAACTTCTTGGGAGACGGGTGATGAGTTTTCTACTACTGCGTGAAGTTGTATTTTCCCAGTAGAGGAGTCTGTCACTCTGCTAGAAGTATTAGCAAGCCAAGAGCCTTCTCTTATGCGCAAATCCATCTTTATGCCTACTTGCTGAGACCAAGTCATCACCAGATCCTTCTGGGGCCAGGGAGAAAGGAGCATTCTCCAGGAGTGAGTTGGTGAGTCTGTCTGGGCACAGAATGCCTGCAAAGGTGCCTTTTTCTCTTTGCCAGCTCTGCAGAGAAGCTGGAATGATTAGGAGTGTAAGGCTTGATGTGTCTTTCTGGCCTGATACTTTAATACCTGCTTGTCCTGGTTGCTGACTAGTTGAACAGGCTCCAGCCCTTTATAGCAGCTCTTGGAGAAGTCAGCGACAGCAGGAATAGGCTAAAGGAGTGGTTTAAACATCTGTTGGGCCTTACTGTGTATTAGACGGTGCAGTGCACAGCCCTTCTATTTTAAATGAGTAGACTTTGGCTATACTAGTTTGTGCCTTTTGTATTAGTCTGATGGTTGGAAACAGTCATGTTTTAAGTTCCTTTACCCAGCTAGAGTAGGTGGGACTGAGCAGTACCTCGCTGGCACTGTAGCCTGTTCTTGGATACCTGTGTACTAACGTTGAAGAGGACACTCTAAAATTACCTTGGACATTTAGGGTTAAGGCTGGAGCAAATTCATTTTGTCAGATGCGCTGCCTTCAATAAAATGCAGTTCCCAACAAGCGCTAGCTTTAATCTTGTGTTTTTGTCAAGCATATACAAACTTGCATTTAATTTAGCCGCTATCCTGCTGCTTGTTGTGCTTATGAAGCATTTTATTGTTGCTGTTGTCATTCTAAATTGATTGGTAAATCTGTACCAAATACTTCCCAGTGATGGAAAAAGAAACATTGAAATGTTAATAACAAAAGAGCCTGAAAGATCCAGATGTTAGCTGGGGAAAAAATGAAAACCAATCAGCCTTGATTAAACCTTTCAGATAAGAATTTGGGAACATCGTATCAGGATAAATTGTGTTTGTTCTAATCACTCTGTCAGCCAAGATTGAAGCTTCTGCCAATAAGAAACTGTTAGGGGCAAACGCATAAAAAAATTACTGGGCTGTGTTAAGGGAAATGTTAGTCTGACTAAAGTGTTAGTGTCAACTCTATAGCTGAGTGATGCATTGAGATTTTGTGCTTGATACAGGCCTGAGAGCCATGTGCTTCACTGTTTAATTTTATCTTGGTCTGTGGGCAGAGGACTTCTACATCCAGACTTGTAAAGCCACTATTTTCCATCCAGATTATTTTTAGTGTTCTAAAAATAGGTCGCTGACATGAGTACCGAAGTTTCTATCCAGACCATTCTCTCAAAGCCTTTGGGTCACTTACTCAAAAACTGGCTCACAATAAAAAGATTTTTGACCTTAAAGAAGGTCCAAGAATGGGCTGGAATTTAGTTTAACTTGCTCATAGTTTCTGCTTTGGCTTCTTGAATACAACCCATTTTTCTGCTTTTTAGTGAGGAATTACTGCTAGGAAGCTTCCGGCAGAGAGAACAGGTTGGGCCGACCTTACATGAGCAGAAGTTGCTCCTAAACCAGGCGTTTTGGGCTGTTCGCTAACTCGGCTTGCCGCTATTCTTGTTTGGGATCCAGGGGACTGCAAATGTGCCTTACTGCATCTCCTGAACTGTCATGGGACTTTTCCTTAATTAACTGTAAGAAGCCAACGTATGGTGCCAGCTGGCCCAGCCTCCTTGCTGACATAGAGCAGGGTTTTAATATGTTAAAGTGAAGGTGGCTGAGAGAGAGAGGTGCAGGTTAAAACACGAGCCAGCAGGGAAGATGGATTTTTTCTTTACAGAATTTAGAAGAAGTGCTTTTCCCCTCTTCCACCCCAAGAAAAGAGAGATCAATTTTTCTACATTCCATAAAACTTGGAACAAAAAGTAGATTATTTTTAGCTTATTCCCTGGGTACTGTGTAGACTTCAGTTTTTGGAGTCACTCTGTTCCTTGCTGTAGCAGATACAGGATTTATACAAGCTCCAGAGGAAAAAAACAGCAAGAAGAAGAAAGAGAGATTTCAGAACAAGTCTCACTCTCTCCTTTCTTCCCCTTTCTTTCTTCACTTACTGCTGGGCTGCTCCTGCATTTTAAAAGTTGCCTTCACTTTGGCTTTTCCTCAGCATGAACTACTTGCTTGGAATATTGTGAACAGAGGAGGGAGAGAGATCAGAGTTAATTTTAAGATGGGGAAATAAGGCAAAGGGAATAAGATCCTGGGAGAAAAAGCAGCAAAGCTGGTCCCTAGATAGCACAAGATGCCAGGCTGTAGCCACAGGATTAAAATATGGAGACAGACACACACACGTTTGTGGGTGAGACACGCAGATGGATAAGCTGAAGATTTCTGGCTTTCAGGAGGAAAGCCACAGCTGAGCTGGCAGCTCCAAGTGAAAGTAATGAGCTCCAAGGATGAGGTTTGGGAGTGATTAGAGAGAATAAAAATGCCCGTGAGGGGCAGATGGCACTTACGGCAGCAGACTTTTGACAATTTCTAAAGACCCTTGGGCAGCTTCACGTTGTTGTTATCCAAAATGGAGCTGATTTCATTCGTTGGAGGTGAGCTCCATCCCAAACACTGGCTTGTCTTTTTTTCCCTGAAACAGAGTCCCAGGTCTAACAGTTGAAGTCCAGATCCAGTCTGTCTGTATCTTGCGGATAGCTTTGCCCCTGAAGCATGTGTGTTTCAGATGCCGAGCATCTTTCCTCTCTATCTTTCTAGCCTTTGAATGGTCAGGCTTTAATTCTCAAGGCAGAGCACAGCGTGACGAGTGTATTTTCTAATCTCTGCAAATGAGTAATAAGCAGGTTCTTCCTTTCAAACTTGCCCATAGGTGTTGGAAGTGGAATCCATTATCCTTACGACCTTCACGTGTTCGTATATATACAAAACAAAAGGACAGTAATCTCAATGGGGATGTTTGGATTTACAGTTAACTAGTATAGAGCTATTTTCCTTAAGTCAACACCCAGGAATAAAACACTCTGTGTACAGACCTTCAACGAACGTACCTGGACTCTGACGTGAGGAAACATGCTGTAGGCATTAATAATGGAGCAGTGTTGACCACAGCCATGGGAATTATAGGCAGTGTGGCATTCATATTCAACCAACAATGTCTCACTTGTGTTTGGTATTTTAATTTGCTCAGGTGGATTTGCAGCTGCAGTTACTACACCTCTCGATGTAGCGAAGACGAGAATTATGTTGGCAAAGGTAAGAATGAAGGAGGCCAGCAGACATGCAGGTGAATGGCTTGGGTAGTTCCAGAATTTCTGTATGGTCATTACAGAATGAAATCCAGCACCTATTAATAATGATTTCTGCTCTTGTCCTCGGAGGCGGGATCAGGTACCGCATGCAGAACTAGTGAAATTGTTGTGTTCCTTGCCTTTCATTGCTCTCCTGGTCCTTTCTCAAAGGAGCTGAGAAAGGCCTGTGTTTTTACTAGACTTCCAGAATCTCACGCGGTGTCTTTAGTAGAAAATCCTCACAGAGTCAGATGCCCAAAGTTAAACTTCCCATCAGGGATTTATTCCTCTGGTTTTTTGATAATGGTTGGGCTTGAGTGTGTGTGTGTGTTTTCTGAGGAGAGCTTGGCAATGGGTTTTCTGTCCTAAAATTTTAAGGCACAGAGATTGTGATGGCTTACATCTGCCAACCAGAGCAGAAGGAAAATTGCTTATAAGATCAGTAAGTTCAGTAAGTAGTTAAATTGCTAATAAGTCTAGTGTTCCCGTCATCATCTTGCTAACCCCAGAGCAGAGCTAAGCAGATACATAGCTAAAAGCCCTTTCCCTGCCCTGAAAAGAGCTGTTGTGTTGGCAAAGGTCAGGCGTCCTGGAGTTTCTTTGGATGGTTTTTATCCTATTGCTCATGTCCCTCAGTACGGGGATGTTTTTTGTTGATGACATGCACCTCCCCAGCTGAGTCACGCACATCTGGGCTCACCATGTTGCTGTGTTGTGTATCCTCCTTTGCTGGGTGTTGTACCTGCTGCAGCCTCTTTGCCTTTGGATAGAGCGGGTGATAAAACTGTAAGACCTGGGTTTCATTTCTGTCTGCTGCTGCGCTGAGCAGCCAGGTCAGTGTTGGTAAGGGAATGATGGTGCTCTGGGATGTACTGAGACCATTCAGACAGCATCTTCATATTAGTCATCTCTCGCTAACTAGATCACACACGTAATTTAATTGTCTCTAGTCCTGCTGTTTTGCTTTCAAGGCAATTTTCACATGCAATGCACTACTTATGTTTTTTTTTTTAAGTAAATCTCAAGTAAATCCTCTTGCAGTGAGCAGTGAAGTTGCTTGTTGGTGCTTTGAGAGTGTGTTTTTGTTAAATTCTTACTCCACTGTCAACTGCTGGACATAGAGCTGAGTGTAGTGCAGAAGGGACTGGATACCCAGTTCTGAACTAACCAGCTCTGTGACCTCGGAGTGATCATTTTCTTCTTCTGTGCCTCAGTTTCCTGTTCTGCCCTTTGCCTTATTCCTGGAAACACCGAGATTTTGCCTGTGCCTGGGGTAAGGAGGTCCTTAGGATGTCTGTAATTGCTGTAAAGTAGCACTAACAGGATGCTCAGTAAATAACTAAATCTCTCTGCTAACAGTTTCCAATCTCTCTCTTTCTGTGGTCCAGGCTGGTTCCAGCAACGCTAGCGGGAATGTTCTGGCGGCCCTTGGTGGCATCTGGAGGACACAAGGCCTGTCGGGGTAAGGACATGCTGCAGACGCACATCTCATGCGTTGTGTCTCTGTGTGTGGGAGAGGATGGGATGGTCTGCTTGTATTTAAAACCTGTCATACAGAAAAGGCTTTTAATTGCGGTAGACGTGGCCAGGGAGCAGCTCTCAGGTAGCTAGGAAGCTAGGTCCCTCCAGGGAGGTCTAAGTGTCCTTGCTTTAGCACTGGCTCTGAGCAACGTCCAGGGAAGGGCACAGAAATGGGCAGGGACATTATTGGAGATTTATCCATGGTACAATCTCTAAGCTTAGCTCCAGGCTTCAGAGGTGAGGGTGGCTTTGTGTTTAATGGACTTCTCTCCATGAATGTATGCATTTGTGTTTTGTATCCGTTTAAACTTTTGGGCATGCGCATCATCTTGTGGCAGTGAGTGCCACAGACTGATCTTGAGGTGTGTGAATCACCCCTCCTGAGACATCAGGGTAGGTCAGCATAGGAGCCGTATGTCCCTTTTGGACACTCCTTCCTCCTCATGGCAATTTCCTGCTGATTTGAAAACACCAGCAAGGTCTTTTCCTTTATATTCACTGTTCTTACTGTGAAGTGTGATGGGAGCTTGTGATGCCAGCATGGTGCTGCCAGCAGGGACAAGCTGAAGCAGAAGGAAAGGAGCCGTGTGCTCCCTGACTTGTCCTTTGAGCCTCCCGTCAAGTCTGGGCTTGAGCACGCGCCCACTTGGATTTCTCCAGCGAGGCACTTGTTGCAAAAATGTAAGGTTTCTGAGAAAGGCTGGAGTGCAAAGAGTAATTCTGAGCTGCCGCAGAACATCTTTCTGGCTGTTTTCCTCGGGTGACCAGGGTGTAGACACATTCTGGGCTTTCTGCTGACTGGTCAAGGAACTCAGGGGTGATGTCCATCTAGTCTGTTGACTGCCTCGCTTTACCCATTCCTGAGACGGAGAATTGCTTTTCTGATGTTGGAGCAGTGTTGTGAACAAAAAGTCCTCTACTAGCATTTGTAGAACATTTTGAGGTGTTACAGGCGTATAAATTATTACTGATTTTTACAGACACCTGCTTCATTTACGCCACCTTGCCCTCTTAGAGTGTGTGAGTCATACCAGTTATTGGCCACTCGTAGCGAAATGTATGTCTTAAACAATTCCTTCAGTCTGTGCTTCCTTCGGTAGGGCTTCCGGCCCACCTGCCCTTGGCCTGAAAGAGGAACGGAGGTTTTTTGGAAGCTTTACTTGGGGCTTTTCACTGTGATTTCGCATAGGTTTTTTTATCCTCTTGATGTGGCCGACACTTTCAGGGTGCTGTTTTAACATTTGTAAACTGTTGCTCGAAGCAGCGTGCACATCACAGCTTTGCGGGAGATAGTTTTCTCTTAACATCTGATCTCTGCTCGCACGACTAATAAAAGTTCAGTCCTCTTTCTACACATGTGGGAAATAATTCAAAACAAATTGCAGGAAGTTCCTGAACACCGATTCCAGGAAGACGTCCAGCTGTGCCCCCCGGCAGTGCTCAGAGCTCGGTTGTCTCAGGTTCGCGCTTTGACATGATGAGGTGACCTGGCGGTGGATGAGTTTTGGGTCCTACATGGTTTGGTGGACTCTAGGGCATGTTTTGAAAGGGACTGGGAGAAGTGAGGCCATGTCTGCTGCTGATGGAAGTTGAGCTCTGAAGGGTATGAAGAGGCATGGATTTGGCTGGGGAAACCTCCCCCTTTCCCCAGCCAAGAGCTGAAAATAAGAATGTATGTTTGTGTTCTTTTCGGGGTGTTTTCAGCAGTGCCCGTTTCTAAACAACCCAAAATTAAACTCTGCCTAAAGATAGTGCCCGTGGACTAGGACCAAAGGGATCACAATTCAATAGAAATCAAAACAATAAGCAATCTGGAGAAAAAGTAACATGTAAAGGAGGCCAAGCTGCGTCAGCTGCAAGGAAAAGGAAGAAAGTCTTGGGAAAAATAAACGCAGAGGCTGCCATGCCTGCTGCCAATTATAAATCTATTAATCAAAAACAATAAAAATGTCGGGCTTTTTTGGCCAGTTGCAACATGAAATGATTTATGGCTCCTCTAATAAATCTCATACTTGAAGAGGAGGAATTCTGAGGGCAGAAAGACGCGTTGCTTATTGCCACCTTATTAAAACCAGAGCGCAGGGCTCAGCTTCCTGGTCTGTACCTAGTAAATCCCCCTGCTTCATGCAAAGAAATTTCACGTCCCTTTCTGTCCGGGGAGAGCCAGGCCTGTGGCGGGAGGTAGGATAGGGATGGGATGAGGTGACTCTGTGTGCCCCTTTGCTCCTGCTAGCGGTGTAGACGAGCCATTCACATGAAAGCAGGTATACGTCTTCTCTGACTGCTTTTCATGCAAGGAAGTGGTGGCGTTTGACCTTCACAACTCATTGGTGAGCAAAACAACGGTTATTTAACTGATAGATCTGGTGAGATGGCTTTTCGCAGCTTGTGCATAGATGGGGACAGAGCTGGCAGTTTTGTACCAGGTGTCCTGTTCCTCAGGTGAGCTTCCAGGTTGGGGTGACCATGACATGGTGGGCACTAACCACTGCTCTCCAGAGCCTGCTCTCACCGATGCGAGTGGTGAAAGCAGCCCCTGTGCCCAGGGCTTGCTGCTTTGCAGAACACAATCTGCCTGCAGGAGTGAGCTCAGTGCAAAGCTGTAGTCGGATAAAAGTGGTGTTTTGTCTCAGCATGGCCACTTCTTTGGTCCGGAGGGTAATACGGAGGTTTTGTGGCTGAGCACCCAGTGCCATTTCCAGCACTGTCCCCTTTCTGCTGTGTCCAGGCACTGCGGTGCCTTTCGGGGGTCCTGGTTAGTATCTATTGAGAAAGAATTCCCTTTGGGTTGCCGAGTTGTCACCCAAAAATGTCACCTGTGCTGCTGGCACCGTGGGACTAGGTATTGCTGGGCTGGGAACCCTGAAACAAAGAGCTGCACCCCGGAGGGCACGCACAGGGTTGGGGAGGGCACAGCGTGCGGGTTGAACACCTGCAGCCAGGTCTCGCCCTGGGATTTAAACCTGATTCCTGGATTTGTGACTCCTTCCGAGCGGTTCCTCGCACGGCTGAGGAGAGCACGGTGCGTCTGTACCTGAAGGCCTGCGTTTGGTCTTTGCCAGGCGCTGACATGCGGTGCATTTATTGCAGCTGTGGGTGAAGAGAAGGCGGGGGTGAAGCCCTCCAGCCCGTGGTGCTGGATCCGATCGGAAACTGGGAGAGTAGCTTAAGCAAAAGGGAACACTCAGGCAGGAAGAGCGGAGCGGCAGGTGAAATCTGTACAAACAGGTAGCAAATGCAAGTAGACAGCATATCTGTGCCCACCAGAGGGGTTTCTGATGGGGCCAAGAGAAAAAAACCAATTTATCTCATGTGCTGATGAGGGCAGGTGTGGCCCAGCAGGGACCAGCAGAGCTGAGCTCTCCGGATTTAGGGCGGCACCGGAGCCATTCGGCTCTGCTTTCCCACAGAAGTGAGCCCGCAGGGGAAACGGGGATTGGAGAGCCCATGGGTGGCAGGTGGGAAAGGGGGGAGCAGGGCCAGGATTCTTGGAAGTGATGGTTAGTAATAGAGGTTGCCAGGGATGCAGCTTCTGGGTAACTCAGTTATCTGCCCCTGTTTGTGTAATAGCTGTGTCTCGAGTGGGCTGTTCTGTAACGGAGCGTCTGCCCCTGCTGCCTAATTCAGCAGGAGAAGGATGGTGTGCGTTTCGAGAGCGATGCTGCACCGTAGGATTTGCCCTATCAGCGCTCTGTCCATACATGCCTTGTACAAATTACTCTGTTTTAAAGCTGTCATTATGGTAATAGACCCAATTGCTGTCTAGTAAAGCCATAAAATGTTTCCATCTGCCTGTGTGCTCCAGGCTCCTTTGCAAAGCTCATTACAACAAAAACCAGAGTTACTGCAGCCAGAGGTTTCCCCGGCGCAGCGTGAGCAGCCGGGCGCAGGCAGGGAGCATAGGGCTCCTGAGCAGCCCTGGAGGTGTGGGCATCTCTCGAAAGCCCGTTCACACCTGGAATTACACCTCGTCCTGCTGTGGGCATGCTCCTAGCGGGGTCTGTGCAGCATTCGGAAAAAGTCGAGGACAGCATCCCCACAGAGCTGAGCCAGAGCGTGCTGGGAAGGGCTCCTGCCGTGTGGGCGATAAATCAGTGGGGGAATGCCAGACAGATTCAAGCCTAATGTTTAATCCTTGCTTGCCACGAAGGAAGCCCGTAATCCTCTGGGAGGATACACTGGCCTATCCTGAAGTTGTTAAACCAACTATAAGCTCAGATGTGTCGAGCAATTGGCTTTGCACAAGTTTCCTGTTAACTTCCAAGAACTATTAGGATCAGGCACCTAAAAATCACGGCATCTGAATGTGCAGCCATTCCTGCTCCGTCCCTGCTAGCCCCCCTTGGATGTTACTGAGAATGAGCTGCTGGGGTGAGCAGGGCTGTCCCTGCCGGGGGGAGCTCCCAGCAGAGAGAGGGGGTCCCTCTGCCGAGGCTTCTTGGGGGCGGCGGAGGATGGGACACGTCCCATCTGTCTGCAGCCCTTGTGGGGATGTGTCTGAGCTCCTCTCTCCACAGCGCAGCCGGTAGCCTCCTGCACCTTTGCTTCTGCGCCTGAGGAGCGTGGAGAGGGCTTAAAAATCATCAGGTTTGGGAATACTCTGCTAGGGAAGCCCAGACAGGTTCCTTCAGCGGGCAACGGGGTGGGATTTAAGAAACCAACAAATGAGAATTTTTCTTGGCTTTGTTTTCTGAAGCCGTGCAGCATCCACTCATCCTCTGAAACCGCCTTTCCTTCTCCTTCAGCTTGTTCGCAGGTGTTGTCCCACGGATGGCAGCCATCAGCCTGGGAGGCTTCATCTTCCTGGGGACATACGAGAAGACTCGCCAGCTGCTGCTCTGACCCAGCCCGGATGGTCCTGCCGGTGGCTGCCAAAGAGCTGGAAAAGCCGCCGAGCTGGAGGAGGAGTCCGCCCGCGAACGCAGCCTTCCTCCCGCCGCCCCTCGCCGTGCCGAGCAGCTGTTCAGCAGGCTGAGAGCCGCTTTCACTGTTAAAGAAAAGTAAATCCTCCAATAATCCAATTTCCCAAACATGAAATTTTCCTGCATGGAAAGTGAGTGAGGTCACCGTGAGAGTTGTGCCAAAAAAGTAATGTTTGGGGGGTAAACAGCTAATTACGGTGGCTGAGAAAGGCGTTATTAGAACTCCTGCAGGGGAAATGTTTTGCAAACCTCCAGATCGTGGTCTGAGCGGGGAGGCTGAAATAAAGCGAGTTTTCATAATTCAGTGGCACCTGCCTCATAACACAGGGAGGGTTTCTCTGGTCGGGGAAGGGGCCGATAGAGTTACAGCCTGCTGCCCTCCAACAGCACTGAAAGTATTCCAGGTTGGGAGAGCTCTCTGTAAAAGACAATAATACATTTGTTTCTGGTTTGAGCTGTATTTGTGAAAGTTTATATTCCTGTTTATACCTACAGGTGCTCGGCAAGCATTCCTGTGTGGTAGCCAGTGCAGCTTTATTAATTAGACTCACATTTCTTCAGTAAAAGCACGGGCTTGTATTCTTTTACAGCTGTGTTTGTGCAAAGACACACGGCTCTGCCTTCTTTTGGTATTCCTCCCTCAGCGGCTGAAGGAGCGGGAGGCTGGAAATGCTGAAGCCCAGGAGGGAGGCTGGGATGGCAGGGAGAGAGTCCGAGTTCTCCTGCCGATGGACGGCTGGATCCTGAGGGCTCTCCGGGGGCTGCTGGCAGGCACAGCAAACCTCTGCTGTCCCTCTCGCCTTTGGAAACAGAAGCTTTGGTGGCCAAAATGGTGCAGGAATGAGCTTGGTGAAAGGGCTTTATTGAAATTACTCAATTAAAATGGTCACCAGAGTCTGGAAGGGGGGAAATTGGCCGAATTTACAGCAGAACCTTGCCTAGGCGGTTCTTGGGAGTGTTTGGATGTGGAGGGTGTTTGTGTGGGGACGCGGGGGCAAGGCAAAGCCGAGCTGCTGCAGTGGGTGCCTCCGGCCTGTGCCGAGGGCCCTGGGGCTGCGCCGGGGGCTGAGGGGGGCTGGGTCAGGCGGTGGCGGGTCACACGTTGATGTTGGAGGCTGAGGGACCCCTTGCACATGGGGGTGAGGGGGTGAGTGCTGGGACTCGATGGCAGGTGAGTGCCCGCTGTCAGGCTCCGGTGGGGGTCAGAGCCTGTCCCGTGCGGACCCAGCGGCACCGAGGCCGTCGGCTTCAGCCTGGTGCCATCGCACGCGTGCGCCTGCTGGTCTCTGCACGTGCACTTAACTAAAGTCATACCTGCAATGACAGCTCCCCTGGGGTGCGGTAATTTAACGTTGAGGTTGTTCTACTCGTTAGGAAGACATCCAGGTGCAGGGAGTCAGCAGGGCGAGGGAGGTGATTCTGCCCCTGTGCTCTGCTCTGGTGACACCGCACCTGCAGTGCTGCCTCCAGATCTGGGGCTTCCAATGGCAGGACATGGACCTGTTAGAGCGGATCCAGAGGAGGCCACGGAGATGCTCTGAGGGCTGGAGCCCCTCTGCTGTTGAGGACAGGCTGAGGGAGTTGGGGGTGTTCAGCCTGGAGAAGAGCAGGCGCTGGTAAGACCTTACTGCGGCCTTTCAGTACTTAAAGGGTCTACAGGAAAGATGGGGACAAACTTTAGCAGGGCCTGTTGCAACAGGACAAGGGGTAATGGCTTTAAACTAAAAGTGAGTAGATTTAGACTAGATATAAGGAAGACATCTTTTACACTGAGAGTGGTAAAACACTGGCCCAGGTTGCCCAGAGAGGTGAGAGATGCCCCATCTCTGGAAACATTCCAGGTCCGTTTGGACGGGGCTCTGAGCAACCTGATCGAGTTGAAGATGTCCCTGCTCATTGCAGAGGGCTTGGACTAGATGGCCGTTAAAGGTCTCTGCAACCCAAAGTATTCTGCCTGTGTGAGTCTGGAGCGAGGAAGAACAGCTGCCAGCCCAGGTCAGTGGTGACTGCCTGCGGAGGGGGACGTGCAAAGCCTGAGCCCCCGCCCAGAGACCAGGCTCCTGCTCGGGCACAGACACGGGCCAGGCTTACTGAGGCTGGATGTTTTATTACACTGTCATCCCATGACACAGTAATAAGACTTTTTTGAGGCCAAAACTTAGAAAATAATTGGCAAGCAAGTGAAACATACAGAACAAAAAGGACATAATTCTTAAAAATAATCTTCAATTAAAATGGGGAGTTTCAGCCAAGTCCCGTATTGGCTGGTTAATTCTACCAGTTCCCATGGCACGGTGTAGCAGTGCTTTCTGCCACTTTTAAGGTTGTCTCTTTTATGAAGTTTATATATAGCAGAACAAATTGGGGGCGGGGGGGGGCAGGATGTGTGTGGAACAGGACAGGGAGATTTATTACTCTGTCTTAAAAGCTAACTCATATTTTCTATTAAAGCTGTTTAAACGCGATGAGAGGGTTAGCCCTGCAGTAGGTGCATTTAATTACACGAGCTAAAAATAATCGTGCCTTGTAAGTCATTGTGGCCAAATGCTGGATTTTTGTTTTTTACTTAATATTTGCGTAATTAGTTTTTGTTATCATTGCTTTTTTATTAAAAAAAAAAAAAACCCAAGCACAAACAACCAGCCAAATTGTTTCAGCCAACCTAATGTCAGGGAGCGAGAGACGGACCCCAAGCACTTCCTTCCCCTCTCCATGTGCTGATGGATGCGCTCCGCGCCCCGGATCGCCACAGGATCATCGCGGGGAGGACAAGGTCACCTGGGAATGGCACCAGGCAGGTGAGAGCCAGCGGCCAGGGCTGTTCTGCACACACGACAGTCTAATCCTGCTGAAAACGACGCTTTTAGTTATGGGACGTGGGGAGGAAAAGACATAAAAAATGTGTGTGTTTTTCCCCTACTGCCTGTTTGTGTTGAGTTTTAGTGACATTTTTATTTCAAGTTTATCGAAACTTGAAAAATTCATTTTATTCCATTACTTGGATAATGTGGAAGAAGAAAACTTGAATCTCAGACCAGGCACCAGCCTCGTAAAGGCTCGCTCTTTTCCATTTTAAAATATTTTAACTCCTACGTGTGTTAAGGAGTCTCAGAAAATCTGCTTCATGCCCAAAGTTATAATTTGGAGGAGGAAATACTTTATTTTTTTTAAATATACAGAAACTGAATTGAGGTGGGTTTTTTTTTTTTAGTTAAAGGCAAGAATTCCAGCTTATCTCCAAAGCTGCCTCTGGAATTTCCACGCAGGGTGGGGCTGGGGTTGGAGAAAGCCAGAGGTGTTCACAACGGCAGCTGAGGCTGGTGCTCTCCTCGCCCCATTTTTCCTACATAGTTACACGCACACACGCACCCCCCAGCTGCGCCGCTTCCAGTGCCAAGATGAGGGTACTTGCCAGATACTTAAGCAAGTTGATATATTAGCAGTGTATTTCTTACAAGTTCTTTATTCTATCTTTCAATACGGCCCCCAAATTCCACCCCGTCCGCAAGTCAGGCCGCCAGAGTTTCGTTCTGATCTATAAGTATCTAATGTTAAAAGCTGTGGGTCTAATTTCAGGAGCGGGTAGTTTGGCAGCTCGCCTGCGTTTTCATCAGAGAAAGACAGAAAAGAGTATAGCAATGGATTAGAATTTTATTTAATTTTCAACTGAAACTCCCAAAAGCTCACTCTCAACAAAACAGCTGTAATATTATAAATGAACCTTTATTAAAGACACTTCAATGCCATTTGTTAGACACTTCAATATCTTACACGTTTTTCAATGTACAACATTGTACCAAATTTTCTAATAAATAAATAACTTTGTACACAAAAGTAATACTTCCTCTTTCACATTGCCTCTTAGAAGCAGCAAATTCACATATTTAGTGGAAGTCATAACATTAGGCAGTTAACTTTATTCAGAAACATTACTTTCAAATGTTAATGTGGCAAATATGCTTTGTATCTGCAATGGTGATGACATTTCCGCCAGCAAAATGAGTCAATTAAATCGTTCCCATCTTCCCCGTGTCCCCGGTTCCACTGTTTTCACCTTGCGAGTCATTTCTACAGCATACTTTTCCCTTGAGTAAAGGGGAGAATTACGCTCGGTTTATAATTTTTCCAACATCCATTTCCTTTGCTTTGCATAAACTTGGCACTCAACATAATTCGCCACCTGTCTCAAAGTGCAAACGTGTCAATAGTCAGGAACTGATACAGACAGGTATGAATTATGCTTCGCTTCGTCAAGGTCAGGTTCCCCTGGCTGGTCGACGGTGGAACTCGCCATCAGCTACTGGGCAACAGCCCTTCCCTTACGGGCAGCGGTGGCTCCTCGAGGTAAGGCTTGGAATCAGCGTGGCTCCTCGAGGGAAGGCTGGCCAGGAGGCCACAGCGCTCGGGCAGATCCCCAAGCGATGGATGCGAACAGAAAATTAAATGTTTCTGCCTTTGTTTCCAATACTTGTTTTGAGCCATAGTACGAGCAAAGGTGGATTTCCACCAGACTCGGCTTCAGTGGAACTGGCATCTGAGTTGCTCCTAAGGCAAAAAAGTTACAAAACCCCCGAATAAATCTTCCCCGAAAGTAGTCATCACCAGAGTTAGCAACCTTATGTTAGCAGAACTCAAATTACAAATAACTGGAAGGGAGTCCTCCATCCACAGGTACCAACACCAACAGAAAGCAGCCTTTCTATAAATAAAAAGCGTCATAGTGAAGTTAGAAGTGACAAAGATCTGTTTGACCAATGTGGGTATTTCTTTTTCCCCCCGTTCATGGATGAACTTAAAAGACCACATAAAAATACTTGGGACGTTTCCATTTAACAGAGTATTTTCAACCCTAAATATACAGTTTCCCTTCTAAAATGAGTATATTTCTGAATAGCCTAGAATTGCTACACAAAGCAGCCTAATTCATTTGAAGCGGATCATTTCAAATTCAGAGTTTGGTTGCAGATGGGGGTAATGGTGTTCAACAAGAAAGCGCAATATTGTGTTGCAGGGAAAAAAAGTCCAAAGTATCAGATGAATTAACGGCACAGCTGTCAGCTCAGGAGTGTGATTTCAGTTTTGTTGTCAAAACAGCTCTATGGTTTCAATGCCTCCCCATCCCCCCCCCCCCCCCCCCGAACAGATATATTTTTTGGGGGGTGTGAAAATGCATTATACTGGCCCGGGTTATTCCTTCTAAACAGGGCTCGGCTGTATATCATTGTATCATTATACGCACCTTATACAGGTAAAACGGCATCCATTTGGGAGGGGAAACGTCTGCAATTAGGTCTGCAGGTGATCAGGGCGGTAACAGCATATATGGGCGGATAACGCCTTCTGCTGTGTTGTTTTTTTGAATGGTGCATTATATGAGACCACCCCACAGCTTTACCGCATGAATTACTTAGTTTAGTAATGACTGCTCGCTAATGACGACAGCCTTTTTGTCTGGTGGTTTTGGGGCTCTGCACTGTCGCTGAATTATTTAGTGCCTCTTGTGTGGTCCACTCTAACATCACACAGTCACACTTCAAATCCTAATTTTTAGGCAGTTTTGAAAAGCAATGGAATTTAAGTTCTTCCACCACAGGAAAAAATCAGGTTGCTATGTTAATTTCTCACTGCGTGGGGGTTTTTTTCCTATAAACTTCATTTGAACCAGTTAAAGATCTCTATTTAAATGCATTAAGTGCAATAAATTTCAAAGGGGAAGAAGGAAATTTGTGCTAAGTAACCCAATCGATACTTGATTTAAAGGAACTTCCATTGAAAAGAGGACAATCCCTTTGGAACAGTCTGGCTTTTTAAAGTTCTGCTTATGCATTTAAGGCACCAGAGTTATTTCGCTCACAAAGTTTAACAGCAACCTGACACTGAAAACAATATTGCCAAAATTGTAAAATTTCACTCAGTTTTCCATGCACTAAAGATTAAAATAGCCTCTGTAAAAGATATATATATATATATTTGTATATATATATATTTATATATGAAAACTCTTATGTACAATTGTATCAAATACTTTTCTCTTTACACAATAATCCCTTGCATTTATGTGCTTCATATGCAAGACAACTTTTGAACGCTTCATACTTCTCAGGGAAGTTTTAAACTATGTACAAACAGATGACGCTCGAACAGGATTTTGTTCCCCATACAAGCTTGTTTCTCATACCTCAGTTGTTTTGCCTTTGACAGGTCATCAGTTCAAGATTTGAGGTAGAAATAAGTAGCCTATATACTCTGTGCAAAAAAAAAAAAAAAAAATTAAAAAAAATAATAGCGTGTTTGTTAATTTGCACATGGCAGTCTGTCCTCTCAGTCCAGCGATCCGTTCGGTGGCTTCGACTCATGAACGGAGTCGCGGGGCTTGGGTGCGTAGCCGTTGGACAGGAGAGCTTGCTTCACTTCTGCTTCGCTCTGCAAATCCAGTAGTGTTGGGGACATTTCGGGAAGCACGTTCAGTTGCTTTAGCGACCCTCCTGCCGGTGAAGCTCTCACCAAATTCAGGTTGTTAAGCTCCGAAGGCTTTGCTACCGCTTGCGAAGAGCCTGCAAAAAACCCAAAGAACCAGCGTGGTTAGCTGATGCGCAGCCTGCCAGCATCGCTCACGCCCTTGAGCCAGTTAAAAAAGCTGATGGGAGAAAACAGGGCTCTGTTTTCTCGGATATAACCCGGATGGTATTTTATTACAGCTGGGCGTAAAAAGACATCCCCTGGGAAACACGTACCATGTTTATCTGCAAGCAGCGGGCTGGTCGTGCTGACAGGTCGTATTCTGTCGTGGTTGCTGGGGTAAAGGCTCCCATCTGTTTCCACCCTCTTGCTGCTGGCAATCCCGTTGCACGGCTGAGGATGAAGAAGGCTGGTGCCTGCACCCCTCTTCCTACTCCGTTCCTTGCTGCTCAGTGCGTTTGGGTAGGTGTTTTCCACAGTCTTAAGGCTCTCGGAGTAGTACTCCGACTCCTTGGGGTAAATGTGGACGTTCATGCTGTCCGTGCTGCCGCTGCAGTCCGTGCACACAACCGGCAGCCCGTAGCCTTTAAGGGAGGAAGGGAAACAGCAACGAAGGAGGATTAACCAGCTGGAAGTTGTCAGCACTGAAGCACACAACTTGCGGAAGGGAAAGGCAGCTCTGGTTAGTTCATCTCTCCCTCGGCAGTGTGGGAATCGCTCACTAAATAATACGGACATTTCTTGCTTTTATACAGGGCTAGTAAATACCTGCGTTTGTCAGAACTCTGTAGCTATCACTAAAGGTAGTGCCAATTAATAGGTTTAGTTGGTTGGGTCTTTTTACTCCAAAGAAGTTGTGACTTTATGTTTTTTAAAATAAACCATGCATTTATTTCCTTTTCCAGACTTTCTAGTCAGGGTAGAAACAGAAAGTGGAACTTTCCTGCACCTGCTTTAAATTCCAAGTTACCTTTCTTATTTTTGTGCTGCTACTTTACAGGGATCACTGTCAACTCATATGGTTATCTCAAGATATGTTATTACTGCTAGCGGTAGTAACAGATGAGCAGGATTCAAACAAGCAAGCAGGAAGGAGTTTCCAAGTGTCGGAAGTTAATTTCCTTGAGTGCACTCGACAACTTTCCATTATTAAACTTTAGGGTTTCTCCTGGAGAGATAATGTCTTTGGCTGGTTTTCTGTGGGTGTTACAATACGGCATGAGAGCAGAAAACACATCCTAAAAATAGAAAAGTGTGAGCGTAACACCCAAGAAATTGGCAAAGAGCAGAGGCAGGTGTAGTGCCCAAAACAACCTTTAAATTTTGAAAATACAAAAAAAAAAAAAAAAGCTGAGCTTTGAAGTTGACAGCCCCTTAAAAGCGCATGAAAAAGTTTAACGCCTTCCGTTTGAAAGTTCTCTCACGTTTTAGGAACTGCTCAAATCCAAACACCCATCAGCCAGCTGCAAGGAATGGCCATGGTGAGCTTCAGACTGGCTCTTGCTGATGGTTCCTCCAATTCCAACTACCCAAGCTGGACAGAGGATCAAAGCAAGGAGGAGAAAGTAAATTTACTGTGCTCGCACCTGACAATCGTTCTGGGCTTGCTTTTTTTTTTTTCTGAAGGTAACAATTTCTTGTCTTAATGCTGTCTGACTTGGAGGCTTTCTGATCTGTACAAATACAAAATACCTTTCCAGATTAATGGGTTTTGTACCTGTCTTATCTGGAACAAGCATTCCATCAGCCATGTCTTCAGTCTTCCAAGTGTCTTTATTATAGCCGATACACAGCTTTGGCTGTCTGCAACCTACAGTGGGAGCTTCAACATCTGGACACCTTCCAGCATCAGTCTGACACATACCTGTAACAAACGAAGCGTCTGGCTAAAGATTACAACCATCTGCTCTCGGTTAAATGACTTGTTGGTCTTATTTCTACCGTAAAAGCTGCGAACGGCAGAAAAATAGCCACAGAGATAACAGATAATTTTAAGCTAACGTTTAACAGAATCAACACTGTACAATCTCAAGAGAATCTCAGTTCAGAACGCTTAACTTTTCCTTCCTAACGTGCTGTGTTTAAATACTGTAAAATCCCAACATTTACTTTCTCAGCCTGAAGGCAGGGACAGGCAATGCTAATGTATTTTCTAGTAGAGCTTAACTATGAGTGACGCTGGTGCCAAAATACTAATCCAAAATTAGCAAAAAAACAGTCCTTAGGGCCTGACTGAGCAGTTTCTGAAGCAGTCTGCTTGTATGAACACCGTCATTACTGGGAGAGGACAGCTTTGTGAAGGGAAAGACAGATCCTTGTTCTGCATAAATGCAGTAGCTAGAGAATTACATTATGAAGATCTCTCCGATAACTGCTAACAAGCACAGAAGTACTTTGTACTGCGCTTTCTACCTCCTCCTATCAAGTTCAGATACAGCATTACAGAAAAAACAATTACAGCGGTTCTCACCGTTGCTGTCTATGTGCCCGTTGGGCTGTTGGTTATCGACTCTGACGACCGCTTCCTGCCGGTCAGAAAGAGTGCCTTGTGAAGACAAGTAGCTCGGCACGTCAGGAGGCACAATAGTCTCATCTAGAGCAATGGGAGCAGAGAAACGTCAGTTCCCAGTAAGATATAAAAGCTTCTGTTTTCAAAGGCGTGTAAAATCACATTTTCAAGAGGGATTTGGGACCAGATCTCTAACTGGTATTTTCTGTAGACGCAATGGAAACTGAAGTGCCTGAACACTCCATTCCCCTCGGAAGCCCCACTCCTGATTTCTCAAAGCTGAATGCTGTGGATGTAGTGCTGATAAAGCCATTTTGAGTGTTTCCATTTGGCATGGTCAGTACAAGGTAGGCAGAGGTGGAACTGTCTCTTCAGAACAATTAAATTCTTCCTTTTCCCCTGAAATTCGGAGTACCTCGTTTGACTCAAGTCCTCTGTCTCACAAAGTCATGAGTACAAGGCTCTGGAGAACAGGGTCTTTGATTCACTTAAGCAGGCGAGTAAGTCTAAGCCCCTTCGCCATCCTGGGCTCTGTCCATCTTGTATCAGGCAATTTCAGTTTTCCTTGTCACACAAAACCAAGTGAAACTCAATTATGCTAGGCATGAAGCCCTAGATTTTCTAGACCAAAAAAAAAGGGGGGGAAAAAAAAATCCCACTGGCACATCCCACTGGTCATATGGTATCCAAGGACTTTGTACCTAGCCTGTGTCTTTAAAATCCTCTGTCATACTATATCTAAAACTAAGCGTAATATAGGAAGGCTGCAAATCCCAGCAGGGTGGGGAAGCCTTAAGCTGATTCTTCCATACATCTGTTCAGAGGCTGCATAACGTTGAGGGCAGGAGAGTTTCTTCTCACTGCAACACTTATCCCCTCCGAATATCAGGAGGAAGCAATAAACACTACTTCCCCTAAAAAGGGAGGGATACCCCTCACCAGCAGGCCTACAACAGCTCTTACAGGCGACGTGGTAAAAAGGGATTCCACCTTCAAAGTCTAATTTTTAAAGTTTGGAATACAAAACTTTTGAAAATACAGATTCCCAAGAAGTAAGACAGACTCCCAGCATCATGGACATAATCCAGACTGTCTTAAGAGTTATCATTTATGGTCATGGAAAATCAAAGCAGCAAAGCAATGGCGGAAACTATTGCCAAGTGAAAAGACCTTTCTGAAGAGCAAGCCAAGGGCAGAAATGCAGCTTTGAACATGCTTCGACAGCAAGTGAAAGCTGGTTCCAGCTTTGTGAGCCAAGAGAACCACTGAGATAAGCCAACTGCTTTTCCAGTGTGACTGACTGCGTTGGCTACCTGACGTGCCGATTCAGCCTCGGTGGGAAGTCTGACAGCAGGAAACTTTAGAGAAAACCTTAGCAGGAGACAAGAGCTACCTGTGTTGGTGACGCTGTATTCTTCACTTTTCTTCCTGGTTTGGTAGATGATGCAGACCCAGACCAGAGACGTCAACACAATGCTACACACCACGGCAATGGTGATGATCCCCACAGTGGTGCGGTCCTTTCTACAGCCGAGAGACTGTAAGATGCTCACGTGGCTGTGTGCGCGCTCTGTCCCCAGGGTGTTGGACATTTCACAGGTATATTTCCCAGCGTCCTCCAAGACAACGTTCCTAACAATCAGCAGCTGGTTGCCAGAGGTAAAGTGATGCCTTTCTGTCACGATCAGGGGCTGGTCACCTTTCAGCCAGGTAATGCGAGGAGGTGGGCTCCCTGTGGCTTTGCACTGAAGAGCCACAGTCTCACCTACGGACACTACATGGTCTTCCAGCGGATGAATCAAAGATGGTGTCTCTGCAGGGGAATAAACACAGAAATTAATTCTTGGGGACAGTGTAACAACAGATTATTATTTTTTTAACAGTATTGAACATAACTGATGTTCCTGCAGATAAATCTACAGCAACGCACTATATGGCCATGTGCCCAAGAGCATGGTGGCTGCAGACCACAACAGATCTAACGATCACAACCAAGGCCTTCCCATAGCCAGGTGGTGTTGGTCTTCCCACCACAGAAACCCTTGAGAACAAGGGGCAATGGCTGACACACATCAATTACTTCACAGGGCAAAAGAGATGGAATGCAATTTCCCTTTGAAGTAATTTTCCCAGCCAGTAAATAAGAGTGGTTGGAGGGGTTTCCTTGGCATAAAAGGAAATGCGACTTACGGCTCCTTCCCTTCATTAGCAGGGTATTTTTCACTAGTTAACTACAGCGTAAAAGAATGAAACAAGACTAATGTAGAGCACGGCCTCTTTGTCCTTTTCCTGTATCTGCAACTGCTGAAGAGCTTGAACAGCAATCCCTTCCAGTTCCCACTTCCAGACCACTCGGTCTCTTGGGGCACTAATGCATCTTACCCAGTACAGTCAGGGTGGCATTTGCAAGCACAGACCCCGCAGAGTTCTGTGCCGTGCAGCTATAGACACCCATGTCTTCTATCTTCACATCCGTAATGAAGAAGACATCATCGTCAGGCATGACGTGCATGCGGCGTTCTCGAGCCGCAGGGAAGTCTGTGCCCCCATCTTTCTGCCAGGCAATTTGTGGGGTGGGGTGTCCTTCAGCGGCACACTCCAGCCGTGCCGTTGTCCCTGTCCGGCTGGTGATGTCGTGGGGAGTTTTGATAAACGAGGGCAACACTGATAAAGAAAAAAAAGAAAAAGGAATGAGCAATTCCATGGGGAAACACCATCTTCTGGGCAGTTCTACCTGTTTTCCTTCCTAGGCAGGAGATTAGTATGATAATACCCATAGCCAAGAGGACTGCAAGCTGCTTTTGCAGGATATGTCTAAACTGCTGGGGACTAACCCTGTATTTCTACAGCACATACCTGTCTTCGGTGTCAAAGACCCTCCCCGCTCAGCATCATTAGAGCTGGGATGAAAGCTAATTTTCTTCTGCGATTAAGCTGGAAATAAACCCTGTTATCTCTCCTACAGAAAACTTTCAATCACTACAGTCCCTCTTCTGTGTATCCTTTTGTATTTTTGTTTTCATTTGCCCATTTCATTGGGCGCAGACTCTACCAGAACAGCCAAAGAGAGGCAGCTACAGCCATTAAGAACGTGCTGAAGTGCTTGGCTGGATGGCAGCCACCACAAGCCTGGCATGTGCTCCTCACATGGCATTTCTCAGCATCCACTGAGATGCAAGCAGCTGGTGTGAAGAGTTGACCTCAGAGCTCCTCACCATGAGGGTAACTGACTGCTGAAAGCGCGTCCCAGAGAATTGTACCAGCTCAGGCTGAGGAAAGGAATGAGAAGGCAGCTTCCTACTCACCATTAACAGTGAGTCGGGCCTTGTTGGAGTAGGTAGAGCCAAAGTGGTTGGTGATGATGCACTGGTAACGCCCTTCGTGGGTGAAGGTGACATGCCGAAGGTGCAGAATGGTGGTGTACTCCATCACCTCACCATCCTTTGCCCGCACGTGGGCAAAGTTCTCGATCTCAGCATCATACAGCATCTCGTTGTCTTTCTTCCATGCAAATATCATGGGGGAGCTGCTACTGCTGGCAGCCGAGCAAGTGAAACGGATGTCCTTCCCAAGGACAGCCACTGTTGTCTCAGGCTGGATGATGATCTGTGGCTTGGGGAAATCATCTAAGAGAAAACAGCAGGCATAGTTAGTTCTGGACTACGGGAGAAGGCTGGAGCAAGCAAAGAGATGCAATGAGAAGTGAGCAGTGCGTAAGTGAAAGACATGACTGCACATCTGCTTTTACATCCGCTGTTGTCTACACCAGGAAAGCAGCTTGCTGCTGCAAAACTCCACCTGCAACTGCTGCAAAACTCCACCATCAAGACTGGCTCTATAGTGCAGATGTGTCGTGCACAACTCCACTGAGTGGCTGGTCTAAGCTAGGACTAGCTTCTCTGGTTCCTTCTGTAATCAGTGCACTGAGGTGGTCACTTAGTGACCTCAGACACCTAGAAGACGCCTAGCTCTCTTCACCAATGTAGCTGAACCTCAGAAAGACACTATGGTCTAAAGAAAATATCCTTCCTTGTGCAACCCATGCATGAAGAGCAATGCTGAATTTGAAACTTCAGCTCCAGGCCTGCATGAGTGTGAGCAGGAGGGGAGAGCAGGACACTTAAAGGGCTGCAATGCCACCTCCAGGGATAAATGCTGACGAGGAAGGCGACTGCAGCACGTGCTGCCAAAGCAGAAGCAGCTGTAGTTGCCTGTCACCCGTCTGGGGTGGAAAGCTTTGCACACTCTTTCTCTGCCCTGAAGATTGTTGGTTTTAGCAAGGTTCCAAGCAGATTCATTTATTAGATTCCTACAAATGGTGTAATTTAATATTTTACTAAGGTTTAATTAAACAGCCAGGCCTCTGGAACCAGGAGTACTAGTGCCTGGAGGACTTGGCAGGCACCAGAGAAGCAAAGCTGTCTTCGCTTTGTGATGTTGCTGTGGGGATGAAGCCTTCATGATCTCTTCTTCCAGATGAACACAGCAAGCCTCCCAGACTCGCTCAGGCAGAGGCCACCTAGGCAGAGCCCCACCACTCTGGGATCAAGAGGGACATGGGACAGCAGCTGGAAAAAAGCTTTTGTTCCGTTCAATGCTAGTCACGCATTCAACTTAGTTAAATAGTGTTTTCCAAAGCTCATTTTCCCTTCATCAAACAGCCGTGTGCAGCTCCACCCAGGATCCACACTGGTTGGCTCCACACCACAGGGTTTGGCTCACCAAACAAGGCCTTTATTTTGCCCAAAAGCCGGATGCTATGCATGGGCAGCATCACTTTGGCCTCCTCTGATCATTTACACTTCCTTAGGAGAGAGGCAGCAGATGTTTGCGTGTGCTGGTTGTTAGGTAAAGCTGTTTGCAACCACAGCTCAGGTGCAGAGTCAACTGCAGCGTTTGAGTGGCACAACAGCAGTAGGTGCCGTTTAGAAGAAAAAACAACCGTAGGGGAAAAAAAGATTATAATGCAACTGTTAGCCAATGCCTTACTGGCCCAAAGAGGAGCTACGATGGAGAGATTCTCCTCTGTTTTTTTTTTAACCCTTTGTTATTTCCAAGAGGGAGAAAAGATGAAAGAAGACTGCAAAGCCACAGAAGCAGCCCAGAAGGCTGCAGAGCGAAAAAAGTGATAGCTGCAGTCTTGGTAGTATCACACCGAGAGGACCGGGCAAGTCTCTGTGCAGTCCCATTTGGAACTGGAACAAGCATTAGTCCCTTTTGATTGAATACTCGGGGAGCCCTGTAAGGAATACACTAGATGCAAGCAGTGCGCTGTGTGGTTTTGGTGGGAAATAAATTGTAGCCAATGACAAATTTTTAAAATGCAGGCTTGGGCTTCCTTTGATCCCATTGAATAACAAAACAAAACAGAAACCCTCTCGTAATAACATGCTAGTAGTCAAAGCAAATGTTTCCCAAGTGAGCCCTACCCTGCATCCAACCTCAAAACACACAGGCAAGACTTACCACACACAAAACTTTCTGGCAGGATGGCAAAAATGCTCTTGCTTTTTAGTGACTCAGGATGGGCGCAGGTGGCCACCACAAAGGATTGCAGCTCTTTCTCAACTAACCACTGGGGCAACCATTTCAGCTGGCAATCGCAGAGGAAGCTGTCGCTGTTTATGTGGCTGCAGGGAAACAAAACCAACACGAGCCTGCTGTGAGTCCCATGCGGAAAGAAGGCTGGAAAGCTCACAGCCCTTTCATGTTAGACACATTCCTCCCTCCCCCCCCAGCACGGGTGGAAGGAAAAAAAGGACCGCAGGGTTGTCCTCGAGGCACTAACGATGTTAAATACTTAACACATTTAAACAGCATTTCATCTCCACGTAGAGCAACCCACTCCTGTGCTCCAGTGAGACTCCCTAACACCTTGTATTTATTAACCAGCTTCCAGAGTGATCCCCAGGAACACACGAGCAATGTCCCTGCCTTAAGTGAAGAGAAACCCAGGCAGATCATCTACAAAGGAGACACAAGTCAACAGTACAGCCCGTTCTGCTCCCGTTTCTCCTATCTAATTACCACGCATATTCCTTCTCTGCCTCTGTGGTTTGAGCATCTTTGGTGGGGACTGAATTCGGGCCTTAATTACCAAACAGTGAGAGGATGCCAAGTTCCCACTGCAAGGCCTTTAGTTCCCTCAGCGGCCAACACCAGAGGATTAAGTGGAGAGGCCCCTGCCTGCGTTCTGTAAGGTACCTGTTCGCACACCAGCACCACCAGGGCTAAGAGGTGTAGCTGATGTTGTGTTTACTGATTAACAGGAGCAGTGGAAGAGAAATGACCAAAGACATTCATGTAAATCCAATACAATGACTAGTTTGGAAAGCAAAATACAGAAACATTTCTCAGCATCCTAACAGTAACTTAGCAGCTTCTGTTAAGAAAAAAAGCTGTGAAAAAGGGGCAAATAAAAGCGGAACCGTGGGATTATTTTTTTTTTTTAATATTCTGGGCCAAACTGTGGCTTAGCATAGCTCTGAGGCCAGTAAAGAACTGTTTACTCCAACAGGGAATTCAGACTTTGGTCTGGTTTGGTCCAAGATCCTAGGAAAACCCAATCTGATCCCTCAAATCAAATGTGAGGATACCTCAGAGACTGGGAAAATGGCCCCAGACAGAGAATTCCTGTCCTGCAATACTGCAAGTTGTGCAAGAGCAGCATATCAAGAGCACAGCAGAATCTCAACTCCAACACTATGTTGTAAGAAAATGTGAATATCTCCTCCCATTTTTCTACCTGATAACCTCGGTAAATGTCTGAAACTAGACAGGAAAGGGGAAAAGGAAGAAATGGACTGGAGAGGGAGGGAATGAGGGAGCATAGTGATCTGATTTTCCAAATTTGTCCACTTTGCTGTCCTAGAAAGATGTGTAGCCCCTAATATACATGATGGCATAAACACTGCTGGCTAACTGGGACAGGTCAGAGAGACCCTTAGTATTTAAGGCTTCAGTACAACACATTCTGCACATATATGTCTCCATCTGAAAGCCACCTTCTCCACGGTATAAACGTTCCTTCACAATATCTAGGATCCCACAAGCTCTTCTCTAATAAGATCCATCTTTCGCCTCAATTTTGTTTCAAGAGCCAGGGCAAAAGATAAGGTGGTTAAACAAACAACACACATGCAACATTTATCTTATTCATTCCCCAAGTCACTGGTATTAAATATTATTGCTAACAGTGACCATCCAATTCCCATTTCCAACACCAGGAAGAAGAATCTGAACCTGCCCAAATACCAAATAACTGATTTCTTGTTCCACAGAGATTGCACTACTCCAGAGTGTAGCAATGCACTGACAGTGGATTAAATATTTATGGAGAAGAAGAGAAAAGGAAACCAGGCAAGACTGGAAACAGTGTCTGATAACAGTGCAGAGCCCCGGCCTGGAGCACAAGCAGCAGCTCTGATAACACATCCGTATTTTTACACCAGAAAGCTGGATGACAAGTGGATCCAGTTCAAACGGTGCTTATCACTGAAATGTCAGTACTGTATGCGAACCCTAAACATAGGTACAGCAAAGGAGCAGATGGACCACTGGGAATTAAATCAGTGGCAGTGTGAGAAGGAGAGATGGCTAACAGGACCAGGGCTAGACTTCCTGAGTGAAGATGAATAATTGCACAGCTGTGAACCTGCTGGAAGAACCTGTTCCAATGATCTAATTTCACTCACTATTAAATGCAAGATGTTCCTGTGAAAACTACTCATGTGTAAAAATACCCTGCAGAGGAGGACAGAAGGGGGAAGGAAATAAAAGAGTGGTAATGCGGATAACACCCCACTGGAAACAACGTGCTACTTCTCACGTCCAGGGCAAGAAGGATCCCTGCCTCCTTAATGGCGTGTACAGTCCAATTACTTACAGCTGCCGCAGGCTCTTCATCTTAGCAAAAGCGTCTGCTTGAATGGAGCGGATGGCGTTATCCCCAAGGTTCCTGCAGAACACAACCAAAGGCAATGTGAACAAAAGGGATACTACAGCTGTGGCAAAGTCTCTCCGTATTTAAGCAATGACTCCCGTAGCAGGTGATCTGGTAGCTCCTTGTTAAGGCCATACACACTTGCAGCTCATAGAAATGGTTTTCCAAAAAACACTTTAATACTGAGTAAGTATTGCCGAAGAACAGCCGACCAACAAAAATTATGAGAATAAATAACTAAGTCATTCCATACCCCATCTTCTCACTACACTTTCTCAGTCTCAGCTACCTCCATCATCCATAGCTCAGAAATTCCTCAGGCCCCTCGACAACCAAAGATAGCCAGGAATGTTGTATCCCAGGCTAGACCTTCAGCAAACATAAAGAAAGCAAATACTTGCCCTAAACGTCATCTGAGAAGTTATTTAAAAGTGACTTTGAGAGGATACTATTGTTTTCAAAAAACATTACAATGTTTCCAAAAGAAGGTATTCTTAAAAGCTTCCATCACAACTAATGCTAATTAAAAAATTCACTTGTCCTCTGAAAAAGGATAGTCAGATTTAGGGCTTAAGTTTACTAAGTGAAGGGTAGGACAGACAAGCACTGCTTGCAGAGGGAAATCTCAGTAGAGCATTAATTAATAAGGGAATCTTTATCTGGGAACGTACCCCTAGAGTCAGGCATCCCCAACCCTTCAGTATGCTCTGAACGGTCGTAACATTTCATACAATTAACAGCCAATAAAACATCTCGAGCAAAATCACGTATAGTTTAACTTGTCTTAATCCAGAAAGGAAGTTATTAATGAAACACTGCTGGAGTCATCAGCCTTGGGACACAGAAAAAAATTACATAGCAGCAGCCAAAATTTACTTCTTGCAAGTCGCTCAAGGCAGTTGTGCTGAATGGGGATGTTCGGTGCCTGCATCATAAGCAGTCATTTGCAACACGTGTCACTGCCGGAGCCCAGATTTAAGAGGAAGTTGGAGCAAGGGAGGAGGAGAGAGGGCTACATCTGAAATAGCATGTTTTCATCGCTAACAGCCTCAAAAGAAGCAATGCGCAAGTCGGGGCGATATTTATCCAAGAACAAATCAAAAAATGAAGAGCATGCAGATTCGCCATATGTGCTATAACTTTGTTCCTGGCACAAAAAAAGGCCAAAGTTGAGGCGGACTTATAATGAGAAGGAAGCAGGTGGCCCCCACAAATGGACTGGCTTCTCAGTTTACAAAGACGCTATTAAATTGCTAGCAGACCTCTCAAGCAGCTACTTTTGGCAGACCCCCCTTCCCAAACTCTGAGCCATGGTGGGTTACTCACAGGTGCTCCAGGGCCTCCAACCCTGAGAACGCTTTCTTGGCCACCGACTTGATCTTGTTTCCAAACAGAGTTCTGCAGTTTCCAAACATCCAGTGCCAGATAAACAGAAAGAAAATGGGGAGAGGGGGGCAGAAAAAAAAGGAACACAATTAGCGTGGCTTTATCTGATATACGCGCTCAGTGTAAGTCCTGGGAAATCTGAACTGCACGGAGATTAAGAGGGCTGAAGTACACTCGCTTTCCCACTCCTGAAATTAAATCCTTTTATCTGTATTCGAATTTAATAGTGATGACAGCACAAAAGGGAATGTGCCGTATCACATAAAAAGGCAGGTTTGCTCCAGTGCTTGGAAACCAGCTTGCTGAGTAACAGAAGGTCCCCTCTATTCTTTGCAGGCTAGCTGTGGACAGGATTAAGTGCAATGACAGTTTAACAAGATTTTGGTCTCTCCCTGCAACACATTTCATTTCTGACTTCTTCCCAGATAGTAAAAGAGTGGTAATTTATTCACTGCTGCTTGGCCTGAACAGACGTCCGCACACAAGGGCTGAGGGCTGTCTCTCGGCTGCACGTTTATACAGCAGCTGAGGTGACTGCCGACTTCCTTCCTTGGCTTATTATAAATACAACAGCAAAGTAATATAATGCAATAAATAATAGCTGAGTGCTAATTTCAAGGGGCAAAAGGAAGAAGAGAAAAGGTAATGTCCAGAGCTGGGGAGGGTGCTTGCTCACATCTGTGACCGGAGAGCGTTCCTCCGAATCAGCAGACAGCGCTAGGCAGCGGCCAGAGGAGGACGATCAACAGGCAACAGCCAGCTGGAGCCATCACGGCCCAGCTGCAAAGTGATGGTTCTCTACAAATACCGACCAGTGGTGATCGGTCAGGGGCAGGCTTCGTGCAAAATGGATGGTCTCCTCAACTGCTTTAATAAAACATCAACCAATGACATTAATTAGGAAATGCTTTCCTTCCCGAGGTTCTCCCTATCTAAGGTTTATCTTCTAGGTGCACCTTTTATCACCACCTGCTTCATGTGGTGTCCAATGCAGGTCATCACTACCACCTCAGGTAAACAACTGGCATGTACGGTGCTGCATTTGATTGAGATTTCCTTCAAGATTTTTCTTTCAATATGGGCTGTATATTTACACACTAAAAAGGCCCTAAAACTATGATGGTCCCGCTGCTTGCTACTGGCTGGGGAAAAGAGGCCAGGGTACAAGACAGAGCACGTGTGGCCATTATATGAGCAAATACATTTGCAGCTTGTTAGGGTTTTCCACAAAGCACGCTTCAAACGTCGGGATAATTTGGTGTCTCAGCACTGGCACCCAGAAAGCCCGGTTTCTGTGTGCATGAAAGCGGTGGATGCCATACCGGGTAAAAAGGAAAACTGGGGCTCATCCCGCTGACTGTTATGGCAGAGGGCACTGAGACGGGTACCACAGTCTGTCCTTGCAGCCTGCTGACTTTGGTGGGAATCTGGGTGCCTGCCACTGGGCAACACTACGACCCCGAGTAGGTCCTCACAAAATCAATCACCCTGATAGTGGCATTGCCATATGCCACCACTCTAGTTCTCGAGTAGCCAGGAAAGGCCGGTTACTCCTAGCTCCATACAAAAGGTCTGTGGCCTCAGAATCGCCAATCTTACCATTCTAGAGCAGAACACAACCAAAAGCTTCGGTTTCAGGCAAAGCCACCTCCCAGCCTCCACAGTGAGACACACGCTCAAAGCCCTTTCTTATGGGCAGAGTTAACTTGGTACAAAACCACAGCTGAATATTCAGAGCTGTGTCCCTTCATTAATTATTTGATTTGAGGCGAAACTAGAGACAGCTATCGTAAGCATGCTGGTGGCTGATTAAAAGCTTCAGATATCTGCAACCTGCTTTATCAACAATATCAACCTAAATATCTACAGTGAGCTTTACTGAGCTCCTTGCTACACACCGAACCCAGGGTACCAGAGGTCCCATTTATTGCAGGAGAGTGCGCGTGGCTTTTTGCTTTTGGTGAAAATACCCCGAGCACCAAAGGATGTGTGCAATCGTGTGTACCATCATTTGGTAAAAGGGATGATGTATTAATGAAGGCTTTGAAAAATCCGTTAGAATGACTAATACAGTAAATAATTTACTATATGCAAACTCTGGTCACGTGGCGGCATCCATACACACTAATTTCTGGAGCCATATTCCTAGATGAGGGTGTTACGCTGAGCATGGGTTTGATCACTGGAAATTTCTATTTACTGTTTACAGTAGATCCTGCACTTTGAAAATTGGAGATATTGGTTACATATCTGTTCACTTATCTGTGCAGAGATAAGCAGTACATCTGGGGATGTGAATACACAATGTATACACCACTTGTATAGGTGCATACAATTTTATGTCTATATACATGAGAAATACGTAACACTTGTACTAACGCCATGCCCCAGCAAACTCATTAAAATCATTACGCCTTTCCAGTCTCAACTAACTACTTCTCCAATTCTGAAATGGTTTGAACCCAGTGGCCCCCTTCAAAAGGCTGTGGCAGGCTGGAATGCAAAGGCGGCGGAATGCAGCTCCGCAATTAGCCCGCCTGCTGCAGTCCAGAAACGCTCCTCCACTGCCGGCAGAGCCAGGCGCGAGCATGCTTTCCCGGTGATTGCATAAGTGTAATTACACGCTAGGCACGCAATTCATTAGAAAGCAGCATTTTCTCCTCCAGCCAGTTTTGCACCTGCAGGAAGATCTCGGTGACTGAGTGAGCCATCAAAAAACCGGTTACATTTAGCAGCTTGAATAATTAGAAAACTCGTTGTTCCCCAGCGATTCCACTGATGCTTTTTATGCTTCAGTGCTTCTTGACTCCCTCTTTCTTGAAGCAACATTTTAATTTAGGCCTGTGCTCTCCATCCTGGAGAGCTTCATCTATAATTCAGAGAAGGCTAAAGCGACTGCTCTCCCCACATCTCAGTTTAACACCTTCATTTCAGCGAACAACCCTCTCTGTGCTAAATCCTTTCAGAGGCTAATCTGTGCCAGATCAAAGGGGAACGGCTTTTAAGGCAATCTCCACAGAGCTGAGGTGATTATTAATTCATTGGAAGGTCTCCTCTGAAGTGCCCATTTATTTTTTGTATGCTAATGCATTTAAAGCTGGTTGACGGTTTAAACACAGGCCCTAAATCACACAGTGAAATGTTTACTGTAAAGGCTGATATTTTATTTTATTGACAAAAAAATCCTGCCAGCAAGAATGATACTCACTTCAGCCTTAGACGAAATTACAAGTTTGGGATTTATGTGCTGATGAGCTAAAACAGACCTGAGCAGACCCCTTTAAAACTGACCGCTCCCACGTGTCCCCAAAACACCTCAAGAAATACAATGAAATAATCTCATATTCTGAGTGTTTTTCTAGCCTTACACTCTGGCTGACAAAGAACGATCCCCGCAATCTGTCTGTCCAGCAGCAGGTTTGCTCTGTTAGGCAATCTTACCACTCCTGTCCGCCCAACACCAACACGATCCCTTCCAGGCTACGAAATTCGCTGCAATTTCCCCCACAAACCACAGACACGTGTTCTTCCCCGCGTTCAACCAGACTCAGAACTGGCTCAAGTGCATGTGCAACGGAAGACAGAGGTCAACAATGTGAAAAAAGATGTAAACCCGGCTTCTTTACACTTGTGCAACCCCCTATTGCATCCTTTGCTAACAGCAGACAAAACCGGCCACTTTCTGAAGCAGTTCTTTGTGCTGGATGGCAAACATCTGATCAGGACATGGCTATTTCATAGGGGAGGGATAGCTGCTCTGCCCAGAGCTCCTAACACACAACCCCGCAGGCTGCCTCTGCTCCCTTCCTTCCTCCTGCTCCTTGCCGTACCTCCTGGCCTCTGCCTGACCCCCACAACTCATCAGTGCTCATTTCTCCTGGTTGCTGAGTCAATCCTTTTGCTGAACTCTTTCCCTCAATGCTGTCTCCTCTGGCTTTTTCACCTCTCTCCTGTTATCTGCACCCAGCATTTCTAACATATCCCAATCACTTGAGACCGCCACTTTTGCTCCCATGCCAGTGGCCGTGTTGGAGGGATGCCGTGCAGTGGATGTCCCACCAAGATAGCTCGCTCTCTGCTCCCTTCCTCCACCTTCTCTCCCTTGTCAAAGCAGCACTCAGACTCACCATCCTACAGCCTGCAAATCCCTCTGGACGAAGCCTCTGCTCCCACTACCCTTTTAGCTGCTCACATGGTTTCACTGGTTTCTTAAGACAAACACGAAACTTCAGTAACAGCAGCCAAGGATTCTCCCACCCACCACATCTGCTCCTCTGCCTTTTCTCTAGCAACTTGTGGGAAGATTTCCCGACTCCTACTGGCCTCTCTCTCTCCCACACTTCTACTTCCTTGCCTGACCCCCCTGGTCCTTAAGTCCTTCTCTGCCTCCTGCCTTGCTTTACTCACAGCTACAACTTGGTTCCCCTCTTCTTGGATCCAGTGACTCCCCTCAACAACAACCAAATGCCCTCTATATCTTTGACTTCAAAATTTTTCTTCTCCATCTAAGCATCATGTCCCCACGAACCCTGCCACGGCTCTTCCCACTCCCCCAGGAGTCTCTAATGAGATCGTGACAATATACCGCCTGCCAGGATTCATTCTAGCCATCTGCTATCCATCGAGGTACTTTTACTGCACCTCTGGCTGTGCCATCTCAGCATCAGAGACAGCGTGATGGGGGGGTGCTGAGAACTTAAACAAAGGCAAGAGGTAATGATTAGAAAGACTCTTGATTTGTCACAAGCCATCAGAGACTTCTCTGACAGGGCTGATTTATATAGCCGATTTCAAATGGAATATGAACAAGCACAGAGCAATGTGAAAATACTTGCGAAGGCAAAGCAAGCTATAAACATTTGCAAGGCGCATGCTTGCCTTAGGTTTCTTTTTATCTCTTTAAGAGCCTGTGCCCCATGGTGCCTTTTATTGTCGCTGCACATGGAAGCATGCCCAAAAGATCACTCTCAGACAGAGTATCCCACAGAAACGAATCCTGTTTCAATCCTCTGTTGTAACAGGAAATGGGGTGATTTTTCTCTTCTGTTTATTGTTATTTGCTGCATCAATCAGTGCTTCGCTGAAGATTGCAAGGGGTCTTTTTTGTTGCTCTTTGCTTTTGGAAGCAACGAATAGTTGTGCTGAATCTTAGAGATGAAAACAAGTTTCTCTTTCCTGTCTCTGAACTACAGTATGTGGCACTGTCTGTTCATCGCTTTAAAATTACTATAATCGCCTCATATCTGCTTAGAAACACAAGTGCTTGATAACCATTTTGCACTCTTGCAGTGAGCCTGCAAAACTACTGCATCTCAGATTTTCTGTTGATTTTTATCTTGTTCCAAAGGGAGGAAGGCTAAGTCGGAGAGACCCACCCCCCCACAGGCACGCAACACAACTGCTTTGCAGAACTTCAAACCCAGGGATACTCACAGCTTGCTCAGGCTTTCTAGGCCTGTAAAGGCTCCGTTGGTATCTTCTATTGTGCCTGAGATGTCGTTGTGGTCTAGTTCCCTAGAGAGAGGACAAGAGAGAGCTCATAATCAGTGTCTTAGTCCTAGGCTCATCGTTAAAAACAAACAGAAGAAAGTTTGAGAATGTCATGTGAAGAGCTTCCTATTCTCTCCTGACAGTTAGCAGAAAAAGCCGAGTCCTGCACCAAAGCAGCACGAATCACTTTTCCTGCACTGACCCATGCTGAGAGGGTGCATTCCAAAAAAAGAGCCCTAGCTTTTTCCTAGCTGCAACCCTCTGTTTCTGAGACAGCAGCAGGAGCAGACAGCTACTTTTTAGCAGGTTGGTTTCAGTCCTTTTCTAATTCTGTGCATCCAAACAAAAAGAGGAAAAAGAAAATCAAGTCTCAAAACTAAACTGCAAGAAACAGGTCTCCTTAAATGCGACTAGCATACTATCATGAATTAAGATAACTTTGGCTATTCCAATGTATACCTGTATTTCTCTATAGCTATACCTTTGGAAGATGATTTGGTATATTTCTATGAAGCTGCATTTTTTTCTGGCAATGAACTTGAAAGCTCAACAAAGGAAAGCACTATCATCGCTACAGAAGCCTAACTCTCTGTATAACCACTTTAAAAAAAAAATAAGTAAGAATTCCTTTTCAGAGTTAGCTTCTTTCGGCTTTCAAATTGACCATCAATTACAAGAGTCAAAGAGGTCTGAAGAAAAACAAGCACGCAGAACAAACACAGAGATCCACAAAAGCTGTTTAAACAGTCTGTTTAAAAATCCTTCCCCTCCTAGCTTGAATTCCAGCTAGCAATGAATACCCAGCAACACAGGCAGAAATTTATCATTTTCAATGTTAAGTAAAAAGAAAGAAAAAAATAAATAGGCTTTGTTGGTTTTGTTACATCACTCTGATTTAAAATCTAGCAAAAACCCAACAACAAAGCAAACTAAACCCTCCAGATAACCCCCTGAACCCTCAGGTACTCCTTTCGCACCTTTTGAAGATTATTATCAGAACATTTCCAGTTTAAATTTATAAAGACCAAAAAAAGAAAAATATTTCCAAAATAAAGCCCCCTGCATTTTCCCAACATTCCAGACACAGGCATCATAGTGTAGCTTCTGGGCTATGCAGCACAAGTACACAATAACCCAAAAGAAGAGAACAGAAATTTAAAAAATCCCACAGTTTCAATACTGGCATGGTTTTCCGCAGCCCAGATGGGGCTGGGACTTTTGCTCTCAGTACCTACACTGCCTGCAGTCTTTGCTTGTTTCTCGGCTTTGGTGTGTGAACTAAAGATGTGAAGGGAGATAGCCAAAAGCCACAATTCCTATTTCTCAGCTGGCTTCAGCGTGAGACCTGAATCTCAGGTCCCTGGGGAACCCTGGCCTTAGCCAGCATCATTGTTGATGTCAGGGTGATCTGTGGGTAGGTCTATGCCAAAGGGATGGATAAAAACTCAACATCCCTGCGGGGTGTGGGCACATGTAATGCTGTGGTGGGATAAGAGACACGTCCAGGAGAGACGCTTTGATGTGCTGACATTTTCAACACGATCTGAGCGGGGCAGGAGCAAATATATCCTCCTGGAGCTAAGTTTCTACATTTCCCCTACGGCTGCCAAGCCAGTGCTCGTTGTTGTGTTTGTTTTTTAAGGGCAAATCCCTTCTCAGACATTTTTTCCTCTTCAGTTCCACCACGGGACTACCGGTCTTTGGACCAGCAAACCCTTTCCCATGGCAGAGACAGACAAGTGGGAACAGCCTGTAGGAGCTCTCTGACACACGCTTTTATTAATTGACTGCCACACATTGTGTTTTCTTGAAAAAGGAAAAGAAAATGGTATTGCTTGTTCATCCAGAGGCAACTCAAAGGTTTACTGTTAGAAAGGAGGAATAAAAACCTTTTTAACAAATGAGCGAAAATAGAGAGAGGGGGAAAAAAAGGAGTGGGGTATTTTGGCCTAGGTCTCTTTGTATTCAAACTCCTCTCCCAGCCCCTGTTGCCAATTTCCTATTCTTTCTGGCTGGCTGAGCTTGAATGCTCGCAGCCTTGTTAATCATTGTGCTCCGAGGTCTCCGGGCCTGACCTCTATTTGAATAGCTCCACATTTCAGCAGTTTCACACCCACCAAAGGCTCCCCAACAATAGGCCATAATTAAAGCATGCTCGGGTCTTTTTCACCAGGTGCAGGACCCAATAGGCCTTTCTCTTTATTAAATTAGAGCTCGCTCACACACTCCCTCTCCTCCTCCCCCCTCGGTCCTAGACATAAAAGAGGCTCCACATTCACTGTAGAGCAAAGAGAACTACCAGCTCCCCTTCCCCTCCATTTTTCTTTGGAAACCTTTAGTTCCGGTCTTGACAGCTGCCTCAGAGAGGTCCCTTTCTGAATGCCCAGTGGCTGAAAGGCTTTGGCTTAAGTTTAAAAAAAAAGGAAAAAAAGCAAACAAAACCCAAACTCACTTTCCAGTCACTTCCTTCACTGTGAACTTCAATAAAAGAAAGAGTAAGATGCAAAAAGTACTGTAAAGAGGGGAGCTCTCTCTGTTCCCATTTCCCTTTAATTACTCAGGCCACAATGGGCTTCTGAAGAGGAATAAAAGTATCAAAGTGAGTTTTTTTCTTTTGAAGGAAGAATTAAATCAGCTTGTTGAACTCAACCAGCCTGGGAGCTTGGATGGTGCCATAACACAGGCTGTGAGAACTTTGTGCTGTGCCAGATGAAGGTGCTGAGCCTGCAGCCTCTGGAGAGAGGAGGAGAGCAACCAGCAGCTCTGCAGGTACAAATAAGGGAGACGGAGGCAACGCAGCTGCAGGAATGGACAATTCAAAGAACTGGATTCTCCATCTTCTGACATTCCTAAGGCAAGCCCAGATATACCTCAGTCTAACGTAGCTCTTGGGCTTAACAGTGTGTAACAGTGTAATTCTACCACCAGCATCCCAGAGGAGGTCAGAGTGATCTGCCCAATGGTCTCTATTAGCCCTAAACTCTTAGAAGTTGCCAACTTCTAGATAGCAAGCTTGTTTCCAGTGTGACATTTCCAGGTATTACGTTGTGACAATGACTTTAAAATAAAAGTCTCCAGTAAATGGCCATAGCCACTACTGGATGCATCATTTTGCAATGCAGTATTAGGGCACACGTGACTTCTCTCTTGATAGCATGGCAACTTTTTTGTAGTTCAAAGGTTACCATGAAAATCAGAGCAACAGAACATTTCATGACCCAACTAAGCCCAATTCTGCACTTAAGAGAAAAACTTCTGGTTACTCTCATGGTACCTGTAGCAGCTTCCTGCTCCCATGGCTGGACCCACGACTGGGTGAAGCTTCATGTGTTGTCACACTTCTGGAACAATCAGATCCCAAGCCCAACCTCTGAATTTCTTTGTTTTGCCTTTTTTTTTTTTTCCTCAACACCATCTTAGCACAGGATTTTATATTTATTATTCAATAAAAAATGGGAAATAAGGGCACACAAAAATGCTCCATAGCACATTTAAGAGGATACTCAATTCTCCAGCATTAGTGGAAGGAATCATTCCCTACTCCTCCTTCGTGTAGAATGACCCAACAGAAATTGTCCTTTTCTAAGAATTTCAATTAAAGTCAATACAATGCCAAGAGAAATTCTGCTATTAGCTGAAGGACCGAAACCTCAGGGATTTTTGCTCAGCTGGGCTAGATTCAGGATCCTGTCCTATGTTCCTATAATTTTACTCTGGAGCCCTCTGCTTTGAAAGCACCCTACACACTGAGCAGTCTAACTGCAATTCTCCTAACTACTCTTCATGAAAAAATAGAAGTTCACTGAAGTTGAATAATGGGGTAAACACAACAGCTGCTGAAGACAATTGAGCAGCATGTAGGGGACTTTGATGCTGAGGACACAGGCACCCAAAGCAACTGCAAAGAAGAACAGTTTGACAAACTCTGGAGGAAAAACAGGTATTAGTTGATAAAAACTGGGGGCAACTTACAGGACGCGTAGGTTTTTGAGTCCCTTGAAGGCACCTTCTGCAATATGATTGATGGAATTGTGGCTCAGTCGTAGTACATGGAGTCCCCCAAGGTCTGCCAGGCTTCCCTCATCCAGCCTGGTTAGGTTGTTGTAAGAGAGTATTCTGAGGAAAAAACCCAACAGTCCTTGTCAATCCAACCAGTATTTTCCAGACTCCTCTGTGCCAACCAGTGCCTGCCTCCCACAACCACATTACATGAGGTGATACGTACTGGGTGGACACAAACAGCTTGATTAGGAAATAAGAATGCAGTCTGCAAATACTCCTACAAGATGCTCACGGGGCAGCCTGGATGACCATAAGGGAGCAGGAGGCATTTGATACCCAATTATAGCAAAGTCTTCTGTCCAGGCAACAGAGAGAGACTCCTCCAGAAGTGAAGGAGAACAATAACCTACCATGCATGCTGTCAGTAATAGTGGGCAGAAGCTACTCTTTCTCCATGGCCTGTACAGCTAGGTTAGGGTCAGGGAGCACCACCCCTCCTCAGTCCCCGGATGTATAGGTAACACTCAGGAATCAGTCCTGGTTGTGTTCAATCATCACTCCCGTTTGGACTCCCTACGCAGCTTACAGGAAAGAGCGGTCCCCTCCTTCCCCACACCCTGCAAGGTAGAGAGTGACATCAAACAGATGGATTTTGAAGTTCACACGCGCTCTTGGCAGGGTCCAGACTTCTGTATTCAGGAGGTGTCTTATCGTTCTGCACTTGTGCACAGCAAGCCCCAGGCGTCTGGGTGTGGGTGTCTTCACAGCCTGCTCCACCCCAGTCGAGAGCCAAAAGCATTTCACCACAAGGCAATTGAATGCTTCCTTTCATGCACAGGAAGGAGGTATCTGTTGTAAACCAGCCGCCTTCCCTCCCGCTCCCCTTTGTCAAGGAACGTACGGTCTGCTTGAAATCTTCTCCACTTACAAGTCACTAATGCTGGAGGGTTGGTTTTCTCCTAGTTTTCCATCCATCTCTTCCCCTTGCCTGTATTATCCCTGGTTTTGGAGATACTTTTCTTAAGTGCTACTCCTGTTGCGGTTTGGAAGCTGGTAGGAAGAAAGCTGTTTTTCTCTCCCTGCCAGGGTGCCGATGAGGCTTCTGAGATTTGACACCAAGGGCAGGGCATGGGAAGCTACAAGCCACTGCAGACACCTCACACAACACGCAACCACCTTCTGTGCAAGCAGTAAAGCTGCAGCATTGCTGATGTTGAAGGCCAGCTTGGCTCGTCAAATGAGGGACCACCTGATGTAGCAGCCCGCACAGTCACTGGTCAGTGATCTTCTGCCTGAAGCATCCTCCCACAGCTCCCCACTGTGAGTACATCCCTCCTGATCTCTGGATGTCACTGCAGCTGGGTAAGACCTGCAGGGCCACTGGCAGGTGAGTGTGACCAGCAATAACCTCAGCTGTAAGTTGCCTGCACACTGACACGTGGGGTATAAAAAGTGGCATTCGGCTACATGCTGCTACTCACATTTTCTCAAGCTTATTTCTTTACAAAAGGTTGTTGCATAGGATTTTCGAAATACCTTAGTGACTTGGGAACACAAGTCACTTCAAAAGATGTGAGGGTTTGGGCTGCTAAACTTTTCAAAAAGTGGAGTTATGCAGCTTTGAACAAGCACTGAAATCCTTCACTGTACAGACAACACAAAAAAAAAAAAATCTCACTGAGTTCCAAACCTCCAAATTCCTCTTCTAGTACTGCCTGTTAATGAGTCTGCTTAAAAATGTGTTTAGGGCTTGCATGAAAGTCACTGCAAAGCCAAAACCTAAGTCAAAACAGACACATACTCCGAAGTACTGAGAGTGTCATTTACTTGGCACACGAGCTGTCTATCTTTTAGCTGTGTGAGTGGGCAGAGGGCAAGCTTTGGAAAAAAATCAGCAAAGATTAATGAGTTTGAAGAAGGTATGGGACAACATACTTTCATTCCTAAAGAAGCTGCAGTGTTAGTTATGAAGAACTGGCATCCGGTCAAAATTATATCCTCACCTGCGATTAAAGAATTTGGCTTTTAAAAAAAAAAACAAAAGTAATCCTAAACCTGGCTGAGAAAAAAAATACTTCCTTTTGATTCTACACAGAAGAGTTCCTGCCACAACTGGTGAAGGCATGTTCCCCTCCGTCCGTCCTGACATCACCTCAAGATGGACGGACAAGCAGCAGCCTTTGGAGGGCTCTCTCAATAGATGCAACCAGATGGAAGGTTTCAGGAACTAACACACCTGGCAGTGGCTTCCTTCAACATGTAAGGGCTCTGCTTCCTGCCAACGGGACAGGCCAGTTTGCAAAACAGTGTGTTCCCCTCCTCAGCAGTTTGGATTATCTGGATTGAGAGAAGTCAGCAGGTCTCCGCTGCCTCCCCTACCTTCTCATTTCTCTACCAGTGAGAAATCACTGGAATGAACAAGTGGAAATGTTTGTCTGCACAGCCCTTTTGGCCTCGTGAGGAAATGGGAGAGCGGTACACAGAGCAGCATGCCAAAAGTGATACGTATAGGGGTTAACCAGAAACCTGTTCTGCAGCTGGGGCTCCTGCTGCCAGCTAGTTCTGGACCAGGTACATCTAACGCATTTCATTCCCATTGACCAAACCATAAGTAAAAAGTGAAAGGAAAGACCCAGCAGCCAAGTCATCATTTACCTCTGATGAAATTCTATGCTCCCACTGTGGATTCTTCCATGATGATGATGACCTAGCACCTGACTGGCGAATACAATCAGCCCTTTCTCATGCCCATAACAAGGCAGGAGCTCTCTTTCGTTGTTAACTTTTACATCAGACCAGAGCCCTGGGGTCACGTTTTCTCCCAACAACTGAAGGAGAAACAACCCATCCTTCAGATGACCACCTCCTTCCTTAGCACTGATAAGCAGGGGTCTGGACACTTCTCTTTCTTGGGTTAAGGATTTTGAAATTTATTCCCTGTACCACCAGAGAAAGTGTTTTCTGATAACTGAAACCCAGTAGGTTTAGCAATAGGGGAGGTGAGCAAGGATCTTTTAATAAGGAATGAAACGTACACACTCAAAGAAGCGCACAGAGGCAGTCTACATGTATCTAGTGCTTTCTTTCCTCACCCTTCAATTTCAGAGCAGACCTCTCCTACAAGTACTCTTTGGCTGTGGGAGTTTCAGTTAGGAGTATCTGATGGCTCCCTGCAGCAGCCTTACCCTAAAGGCAACACCTGCAAGAGCTTGTAATATTTTGCAGAGATGTGTGCTAACACCCACATAATCGCCTTTCGAATCTCACTAATGCCTTCTCTGGCCTCACACTCTAGCACAATCCTGTTTGTCAGGCCAAGCATGCCCCAGTGGCTCCTACAACCTCACACCACCAGGCATTTTCCAAATCTACCCCATTCTGCACCAGAGCAAGAGTGTCCTGCGTTTGGTTTCTGCAGTTACTGCAGAGCATGGCCTCTAAGCCAGAACAGCTCACAGCTAGCACTACTTGTTGGCAAGAGATCCCAATCCACACCTGATAAATAAAGGACTCAGCATGATGTGCAACCTCTCATCTAAACCTTGAGGGTTTGCAAAGTGTCAGGTAGAAAAGGCAAGCATAGTTCTCCCCGAAAGAGTTCTGACGTTAGCCCTGCAAGATGCAGATGGGGTTTACCCATCCAATCTGAACCCAGGCCAAAACAAAGCTTCAACACAGGCACCAGATACTGGGTCCTGAGAGCAGAAAGCCCCTAAAATCTAGTGATCTCAATTTGGCTATTCTAGGGGTCCAACTGTGAGTGCCCTAGGACGGCAGACTCCCCTTTCTTGATGCTTCAGATTTAAGCAGACCACAGGCAGAGCACAGTGCTGATTCTGATCTGTTGCCCTCAAGATTTCTCCATTGACACTGCCTTAATCTAGAAAAATATCACTTTCACAGCATGTGAAAGAACTGTAGCTGTCTACAGCAACAGAGGCACAGGCAGTTTCACAGCAATTTGAAAAATTAGGTAATTAAAAAATCACATATGTATTTAACTAAAACCAAAATTACAATATTTCCTTGTGCCCCCCCAAAATAATCCACATCTGAATGAATAATTTGGGTTCAACAGAAGATCACAGCTGGTTACTGGGCCAACACATTAATTCTACAGCTTCTAAACTTAAAAGACTGACATGTGTCATGTCCACCTACCTCTGAATCCCCATCCCAAAAGACTAGAGACTCACAGCTGGGTAGGCAAGTACCAACCTTTAGTATGAGTCCAGACTGAGGCCTCTGAAAGCAGGAGGCTGCTTTACCGTACTGCTTTTTGGTGGATAGGAGAATCCCTAACGATGTTTAACAAGAGATTTCTGAGCACCAAGCAGAATGAATCACAGTTCCGCTAACCACATGTGTCGAGATCTCCAAAGAAAAAAGTGAATCTTCTTTCCACAGTCCCACCAAGGGGATGACAGCTACTTCTGTAAATACTGCTAGCATCCATGTGTGTCTCTTCAGAAAGGCATTAAGCAGTGCCACAGACCGAAAAGACATCCTTGTGGGGCTGTCCTCAGCAGCAAGGATTTCTTTCATTTATCAAAGAGACTGTATTCACAGCTGGAAATCTCAGGAGAGCAAAGTCAATGTATTTACTTTTAAACAACTGAGCCCTACAGGAAGAGTAAAGTGTAAACAGGAGAAACAAGGAGAGCTGCCTTTAAAGGGCCAAATCTCTGCTAGTTAAAAACATGATTGTTCTTTGTAAATACTGAGGACAAAGCAAATCTTCCTTCAGGCTGTACAGTCATTATATGGCAAGCCGTGAATGTCTTGTAACTAGCTAGCTAAAAAGCACTGGCAAGCCGCAGATCACAAACTCTCCAGGTCTTTTGGCACCATATACTTTTAGTCAGTTCTAGTCTTTGTTTCTGGTGCAAACATATTTTAATCAGGCACTCTGAAGGTCATAACATCATGAATAAAAGGGCATCACTTAGAAGGCCGCAGTTCCTGCATTTCTACAGGTTGATACAGCAGGAGCTGTAAGCCTTTGGGACTGGGAAAAATCCTTACTCCCCTTTCCTGCCAACGTTACATTAGCATCAAACCCTGCGCAACCAACCACAACAGAAACCAACTTACAGCTCATGCAGCTTCTGACAGAAGCTCCAGCCGTCGGGGTTGATGCGGGATATGGAGTTGTTACTGAGGTGAAGCTGGTGCAGAGACGAAAGGCCATAGAGAGACCCACTGTTTACTTCTGTCAGGCTGTTATACTCCAGGTGGCTGTGGAGAAAAATCAGAAGGAATTGACAGATAAGCAGCACTGGTTAAACGTTGAAGAATTTCCAACGAGGACTGGGATTTTAGCCATTCCTACACACCTTTCTACATACTCATGTGGATACGTGCATGTGTGGGCATTTCTTGGGCAAGTGAAGGATACAAATTCAAGGACGACACAAAGGAAATGACCAGAATGAGCTGTGACTACAGAGATATGCTCCACTTGCAAGTAAACTGGGCTTAAAGCCTCCCATTCAAGTTTGTATTTGCAGAGTCTCAGTTGTGTGACAGTGGCACCAGAAACATGCTGCCCTGATCATTTGTGACCTTGCAAACACAACTGAAAGCCAATCATGTTGGAAGTTTCAAGCATTTCTCCGCAATGCCTATTCAATTTTTTCTCTTGTATGGAAAGAACACACCGCTGAGACAGGCCAGATTGGTTTCTAGGTATCCCAAGAGGCAGAATAATCAGGTCTGCAACACAGAATTTCCACATATCAGTCAAAACAAATTTGCAGAAGTGAGATGAGCTTTTTTTTAAAGACCAACTGAGATCTTACTGAATGTTCAAATCAGACTTTCAAAGGAATACTGCCGCAGCTTGAAAAACAGGACTTTTTTTATTGAACATCTGGTAAAGTAATGAGCTTTAGTAAACTGTGGGTCAACTGAACAGAAGCTGCTGTAGTAGCATGGCAGAGCTCTGTGCACGCGGGACACAGAAAGAAGCACAAGGACTGGCACAAGCGCCTGCAGATGGGAGTCCTCGCAAAAATGCAGAGAAGAACACGATAGCAGGTGAAGTCTAGGCTTTTAAGGGAAAAGAGCCCATCTCTCCAACTTACAGAACTTGCATCTTGGCTAGACCCCAGAAAGCCCCATCAGTCAATTTGCTTATGTTGTTGCGCTGGAGTTTCAGGACTTCCAAGCTGTCCAGTCCCTGGAATGTCAGGCCTTCAATCAGGCGGATGCGATTCCGGTTCAGCTCCCTAAAATCACCAAGGCCAATATAAGTTTATTAAATCCCAGTCCTTTCTCACGAAATCATCTGTACAGCATACAATGGGGACAGCAATGCCAACAACTCCTCTGTCAACGGTTCCCAGGAGAGAGCAGAAGCGCACCGGAAATTTTCAATCCCAGAGCTAGCCAGGGAAGTCAGCTGGGTGTGATCACTTAAATAAACTCTCCCTGGGACAGATTTTCACTATAGAGAAAGAACATAGACAGTGCGCCAATTCCTCTTCATCCCTCCTCTCTCTGCATTTCTTTTAAGCCATTTATCCTTTTCATCAATTTTCACGTGTCATCTTTTCACAAGCAGAGACACTATTTGAACCAATACAGTTGAACATCAGCATTATTTCCCTTATAACCCATTGTTTTTACAGGACTTGTAATCACCCAGTAAAAACGTGCTTTGAAACAAGCGGATGCCATAAGAACTGTAAGCCCAAGAGAAAATGTTATGGCTAAGTTTGAAAGGAAAGATTTCGGTTGCCGTGACATATTTAACATTTTTTCGTATTATAAGAAACTAATAAAGAGTCAAGAAAGTTGTTTCCAATAGCAAGGCAGTCTTAGTATTTTGCGTATACAAAGTTCTCCAACTTAGTTCCCCCCAAGTTTTCTTCCTGCCCCCCGCCGCGAGTGAGGAGGGACTCCTAACTTTTGGGAATACCTTCTTTCTGAATAGCAACATGAATATCATCACAGCATACTTTACCAACCCATGTACAGTCTTACGGATTGCTAGACCCAGACAAACCAGGTGAAAACCCAGTTCCATAAAGTCAGTGGAAAACTTCATTGACGCAATGCACTGAAGTTCAAAATAGAGCTTTTAAAATGGATATCTTTCTGCACATACAAGACCAACCTAAGTAGTTCCCTATTCAGCATTTATGTTGAAGAAAATGGTGGAGCTTAAAACATCAGAACTTGTTTTGGAAAAGATGAGGAAGCCGTAGAAACTTTAAGCTTACATTTTAACTGCCTAAAAAAAAAAGTTGAACTTGCACTCGAGTGTAGTTAACGTCAAGTAAGCAATTAAAAAGTTGCAGGCCTAAAGCCTCTTGCCTTACTGCACTTCCTAGGCTATTAGTGAACTACGCTTTGCCAGAAAAAGGCAATCGTACACAAATTCTACAGCACATCATCTTTATCTACAGGGTTAAACAACCAACTGTGAGACTGTCTTTAAGAGTACCAATTACTCCAACTTCCAGTGAAAACTGTGCTCCTAAACAGACTGAGTTGACCCTTGTTTTTATTAGTTTTGCACATGATGCAGACAGTGAATTACAAGCTCTCAGTCAATGGACAGTAACTTCCAACCGAGAGGCAATGGACTTTTAAGATGCATACACTATTGTGCAACACACTTCAATCCAAAATTGGCTATAAATCCTCCTAGATGTATGCAAGCACAAATGCACACCCATACCTTAGACACATCTTGGCTTATGGATTTATCTCTCAGTCAAGAGGTTGTCATTTAGAGGTGTAAGTTCCAACAGCTTTTGTGGACTTTGTGTCAACAGACAGAGGTTGACCTTTTGCCTATCAAATTTGATGGAAAGACTGCAACAGGCCTCAGGCTGGGCCCATTTCTCCAACAGCAGCAGAAGGGAAAAGCTAAACCATTAGTACTACTATTTTACACATAAAGTATATTTATAGCTGCAGATGTCTATGCATCCCCATGCAGCTCCTGCCATAAGGACCACAGGCAGGACAACGACGACGTGTGTGTTAACTCATCTAGAGTGCTATTTTCTCTGCCCAAGTATCACCGCACAGTTTAACAACCTTCCATCATTACTTTTTTATTGCCGCACAAAGATACCTGTGTGGTCTTGAAAAACTAGCTGAGCTTTGTCACTGCAACAGAAACATCTTCCAAAACTCTCTTGTGCCACAGACACCGGCAGCATTTAAGGGAATGGATTTGTCTTACGCTGTCAAGCGCACAAGATGCTGACGTCTGCTGCAGCATCCCTCCCTTCCCCCCTTATCAAAAGAAAGGCCTGAAAAGCCAATAGCTACAAGACAAAAAGGACCCTCTCCCAACGTGTTTTACTAGGTGCTGGCAGAGGACTACCGCACAGTGTATTCTAAGTTTTATAGACAGCAGGTGAGAAAGGGTGACATTTGGTGTGTTTATCCTCACGGATGTTTTGTCTCCATAAAGTGTGGCTGAGCTTAATTAAAGTGCACATTTGTACTCACAGTTGTGTTAGCCTGGGTAGCCTGAACGCCTTGACAGGAAGCTGAGTGATCCTGTTTTTACTCAGACGAAGTGTTAGCAGGGACCGTGACAGACTATCAAAAGCACCAGGGTCCAGGGTGCTGATTCTGTTGCTCCCCAGGTAGCTGCAATAAATCACAGCAGAAAAATGAACAGTCCTGTCAGAAATCTCCTTTTATCAGCATTTGGTTGGTCTCCAGACAGGCTGGTGAAATTACAGAGGTTGGATTTCTGGCTGCGCAAAGAGCACAGTGCCTTTCCCAGAGCCCTGTGACGAACATGGAGAAGTGCTGTGCACTTCCCAAGAGGGAAGAAGTGCCCCCCTACTTCAGCAAGGCAAGAAGTAGGAGGAGAAGCCACAAACTGGAGAATATTCCAGTGCAGGATGACTCTATTCATTCCCCATTTTTCCCTCAGCATCTGTCCCAAGGTTCTTTCTTACCTGGACCCTAGTCTTAGCCACAGAGGCTGTTTTTACAGGATAACAGGCAAACAGCAGTCACACCGCCACTCTCTCATATCCTCTTACAACCAGGGGCGGAAACTTTGGTGCAAACTTTAATACAAGCAGATTATTTGTCTGCACCTCTTCAAAAGTACCTAAAATGTTGCCCTGAATAGGCAAACATCTCTATTGGGAGGGTGTTACTCTGCTTAATCCCCGGTTTTCTTCAAATAACCAATGAGAGATTTCTGCTCTTAACATTCAGTAGCCATTTTAATGATGAAATGATCTTTCCCCCTCCCCTCTTCCAGATGCATGTGGGCTGATCTGGGAAACAGCACATACACTTCCCACTAGGGAAGAGACACAGACAGTTTTTCTGGCTTCTAGGTTTCCTGCTGTAAAGACACCCATGCCTGAAGGAATCAGAATACCTCTTCTCTGCTGCAACATTACCATGCAATACAGATACATCAGAAAACAAAAAGACAGAGCTCAAAAAATAATCTGACAGTAGGGACAATGTGCTGCATTCTAATTCTCCTTTGCACCTAACACCCTGACGAATAACCCCATACTTTGTATGTTCATTCCCTCCCCTTTTTTTAAAGAAGGTTTGAGGCCCTTTTCTCTGCTGTGGTAACTCAACAAAAGCTGTTCCAAACAAGAAAAACTCACAGCTCCCTTATATGAAGTCCCTGCGGAAAGCAGCCGTTTCGGATTTCCGTGATGTCATTGAAACTCAGGTCCAACGTTTCCAGGGTAACATAGGGCTTCAGTTGACTTGCTTCAATGCTACGGATCCTGTTGTGATGCCTGAAACAGTCAGGAGGAGAAACGGAGACAATTTAGTTCTCTCGAAGAAACCAGAAAGAATATCTGAGGCCACAGCAGGCCCGCAGGCCGGCCCCCGAGTTCACACAGTCAGACTTGCAGAGCTTCTTCAACAGCTGTCTGAGGAGAAACCCGCAACAGAGAGACCTTCCCTAATCCCCACGCTGTTCCTATGGCTAGAGAGACTAGCTCACAGACATTTGCAAGCTTCCAGGCACCTTTTCTGGTATGGTACAAGACTCTTCTTTCTACAGAACTATTGATTCCATTCCTCAGTTTTTCTTCCAGTAATTTGGTCTTGGTCTCGTACAAGCCTGCACTTCCAGAACAGATTTGTTACACAGAAGGACTGCAGGGCTGGATTTTAATCCTGCAAGCAAGGAGTGCTGATCAATGGAGTACTGTGACCAGTGCTGGGCTGCCCAGTTCAAGAGGGACAGGGAACTGCTGGAGAGGGTGCAGCAGAGAGCTACCAAGATGATTAGGGGACTGGAACACCTCTCTTATGAAGAAAGGCTGAGGGATTTGGGTCTCTTCGGTCTGGAAAAAAGACAGCTGGGGCGGGGGGATGTGTGTGTGGATCCTATCAACACTTATAAATATTTAAAGGGTGGGTGTCAGGAGGATGGGGCCAGGCTCTTTTCAATGGTGCCCAGCGACAGGACAAGAGGTAACGGGCACAAACTTGAGCATAGGAAGTTCCACCTAAACATGAGGAGGAACTTCTTTCCTTTGAGGGTGGCAGAGCCCTGGCACAGGCTGCCCAGAGAGGTGGTGGAGTCTCCAACTCTGGAGACATTCCAAACCCGCCTGGACGCGTTCCTGTGCCACCTGCTCTGGGTGACCCTGCTCTGGCAGGGGGTTGGACTAGATGATCTCCAGGGGTCCCTTCCAACCCTATGATTCTATGATTCTGTGTTTTAAACAACGTGCCTATGTTTTACACAGGGGATGGGATTTTCAGAGCAGGAAAGGGACAAGTAAATACAATCTCAGAAAAGTTACAAAACATTGTTTCCTTAATTCCAAAGGATACTTCTGAAAACTCCCAGCTTTGGACTATGTTACAGTGATTTGTAATGCACAGAAATACCGTAAGAAGGGTTGCAAACGTTCTTGCAAATGCTTCCTCATCTTTTGCCTCCTTTGTCCCGCTGTGCAAATAGGACAACTCTGCAGTGCCAATGCTCTGCCCAAGCACCGACTGCAGGATCAGAGCCTATAACGATCACTTGTGTTTGCTACCTTACCAGTACCAGCCTGAAGGATTCAATTTAATGTTTTTCTTTAGAGAAGGTACTACAAGCTGTCCTCAGGGTTTCCGCAGCCATCAAATAGTTAAATACCTCTAGACTTCATCTGTACTCAACAAGGTCTAGCTAAAAAATCCTCTGACTCCTTTCTGGCCTGAATCAGTAGAGAGAACAGTAACCAATTAAAAAAATACATTGCGCATTAGTCACAAGAAGCAGAGCACATGCTTGATGTGAATTTAGACCCGTCACTGATATTACTGGCAAGGCTGCGAGTGAGGCACTCCAAACAGAGACGCTCACCAGACACTTGAGAACTTGCTGAATAATAAGAGATAGCAGAGAGGGTTCAGACAAGTACTGTGCCTTAATCCTGGCTACCCACTGAGTAACCAGAAGAGGAGACTGCAGCCAGTGAAAACACTCTTGAATGCAAACCGGGATGTCCCAGCTCTCCTGGCAAAGCGTCAGCTCTTTGAAACAAAAAACTGACGGGTAAGCTGACCACAGCCTTCCAGGCACTGAAGCTGATGGGTGTCCGAGAGCCCATCTTCTCCAGCCTCAGCTCCATTTCAAGCTCTCCCAGGGGTTCAGACAAGCCCCTTTCACAGAAAACCTCTCCCCTCAAAAGCAAATACCAATAGCAAATGGCAAGGGATCTGCTCCCTGCACTGTGATCTGGTCCTTTACCCTCCCCGTTATTAAAACCAGATTGTTTCACCACCACATTTGCTGGTGTCTGTAACAGGAAGAGGGTAAAAACTGCATCTCCAAACAATTTGCTTTCTGGACACTCACCCTTTAAACAGCCAGAACATGATTCTCGCTTACACTGGGGAAACATTCACAGAAATGCTGCTTTGACTAAAGAGCTTAAATGCTACTTAATTAATTCAGTGCTGGCTCACGAATCATCAAGGACAAATTTTACACCACTATAGCAATGTGCTGCTAACGTGGTGCAAAAAGACATTAGGAAAATCAAAGGAAAGTCATTAACCTACGCTACCGAACTGGTTATTCCATGGGTTACAGGTACACAGGTCTCTGCAACCACAAACTGCATAAACGGCAATGATATGGCTACTATCCAAGCAACCAATATTCATTTACAGCTAGGAATAAATATTGAATTTTCACATCCATGACACATAGTGAAACAGAGCTCCAGTTAATTTACGCTAATAGTGTGACTAAAATACAGGAAAACTCACAATACCCAGATTTTTTCTGACCTCCATAAATTGAACACATGCGTGAGGGGGATTTCTTTTCCCCAAGGGCTAGTTTCTTTTGCAAGGACTTGATTATTAGAATCAGCATGTTCAAAAATTTCAATCTTTTTACATCCTCAAAATAAGAAAGTCCATTAAATGTGTGTGCAACCCTGATTTAGTAAAGTACCTTAACACAGGCATAAGTGAAAGCAAACCCCAGGCATGTTTTCTGTAGCTCTCCTGAAGCAGGAGCTGTGAGTTCAACTCTGATCTCATCTAGGCTGTGATGGCTGAGATGAATCTGGCCGTAAATTAACAGGAAATGAAGGCTTGTACAAATGAACGTGAAGAATCTATAAATTACCTGACAATTCCTGCACAGGGCAGCTAAGTCTGCAAGGGAGTGAGAGCACAGTGAATTTGGACATGAAGTGCTCTTCAGAAGCCAATGTTATTTTTTTTGAGTGTTAATATTTCTGTGCTTTAATTGCTCAACATATATCCAATCTGCCTGCCTGCCAGATCTCCCAAGCCTGTCCCAGACGACAGACTTTAAGAAGGGAAGAAAAGGACAAGAAAGAACTATTTTGTTTGAGCTGTGTTTGCAGTTTCCAGGTGACTTCTGTCCATTTGCCTCTTGCTTTTCATGTGCTACAGCTGGCAGATTAGATGGATGCACTATTTCACACAGGAAAAAAACAGGCTCCTTTCTCTCTGTCTCTCTGTCTCCTTCAAACATGGGCTGACTCCAAATGTAACTCTCAGCTCCAAACACCATCCCCGGCCAGTCCCAGCTGGGGAATGTCAGACAGTTTGCTGCAAAGCCCTGCACCCTCTCAAAGCACCACACTTCAAACAAAACCAGCCCGGATGACTTTTCCTATACACAGCATGTGATATGAATGCTACATCATCCAAACCTTTTACTAGCTTGATTACATTTTATTTTTCATTCTTTCAGTAAGAGCTGAAATGTGATTTAACCCTTCCTGTTATTAGCTGGATCCTTTCAGCTCATCTGCCTTTATTCCCAATCTCATCACAGGGTGTTTTACAGAAAAAAAAAAAAAAAGACCAGTGACGTTATGACTTTGCCTCTCCCACTTAGCAGTGACTGGAAAAGGGCTGGATTTTTCCCAACTTGCTTCTTAGTTTACACTTCCTTAGCTTCAAAGGCGACAGATCAAATTTTAGTACCAATTGCTGAAACCAGGCTTTAAAGCACAAATTGTCAGTGCTTCCACAACCAATTTGCCTCCAGGTTTCTTTTCCTCTCCCCACTCCTTAGGTATCACAGCCTGGAAACAGCCTTCCCTGTCTCACTTCAGCCAGTGTTACCTCAAGAGTATATGATGACAGGGCTTCAATGTGAGATTGAGCAATTAGAGCCTGGAGCAAGAGCCAAGTCTCTTCGTTTCTATTCCCAGCTCTGGCACTGACTCATCTGCCTTGGGCAAGTTTCTTAACCCCTCTCTACCTCTGGTTTACCCATCTGTATCGAATGCACTACCAGAGCAGGATGATGCAGGACTGCCTTCACTGAGGACTATGAATTTGGAGTGAAAGCAGCTCAAGTGAAAAAGAAATCATAGGAACTAAGGAGCCCATACAAGTCCTTTTAGGGTTTGTTGATGAATATGGGAGGATCTGGCTAAAACAGTTCAATTTCCCAGCTCATACCCAACCTCATTCCCAGAGACACCCCATTTGTAGCTAACACAGATCTCGAACTGTAACATCTTAATGCCAAACTAAGGTAGCTCAAAGTCAGCAATGGATTACTTTCAGACTGCGAGCTGCTTACGTATGGCACTTGTTCAGGAACTGCTTGGCCCTCAGGTCAGCACCAGCTACAGCTGCAAATGGAGAGGAAGAGCTGAGGGAAGCCACCACCCTCCAGCCATCGCTGTTTAACCCTCCTGCACCCCCGGTCAACACCCTGAGGTAGCACAGCCTCTTTAGCCTTTGCACTTTGCACCGCTCTTGAATAGACCCCTCGGGACTACAGGAGATTTGGATTAACCTCAGGCAGCTCTTTGCTGAACTGAGCCCGTGAGGACCACGTCAGGAAGCAAACGGGCTCTCTGCGCTCCTCCAGGCTGCTGCGAGACAGAAAAACAAGACAAATGTTCCAGCAAAGCCAAAGCGTGTTTGGGTTTGCTCTAAGTCGGGAGGGAGCCGAAGCGGGGCGGGGGGGGGGGGGCAGGAAAACAACAGGTGGCGCAAAGTCAAAAGCCTGCAGCGTTTCCAGGAATCTCAGCTTGTATTTTAGAGGTAAAGTTACACTTTAATCCCGGTGGGTTTCCTCGTTCGAAGCGTCTTTCTGAATATTTATTTGATAAACAGGCTGTGAAACATTTTCCATTAGACCTAATCGGAGAAGAATTCACCTTCCCCTTTGCAGCAAGCCCGTCCTTTGGAGAAGACTAATCAGTTTAATTTAGACCGTGGCTTCAAACTACTTGTGTGAAATCGATGCAGGGCGCAGCACAAACACGCTCCTTTGTTGTTGGAGCCACATTCACTTCCCCTCAGCAGCTGCCCATTAGAAAGCTGACTGCGGAAAATCAAAGCAAGCGGACCCTCAGATGGGAATGTATGAGGGGCTTTGGTTGGAGCGATTTAAATACAATCAGCACAAAACCACACGGTTTAGAGAAAGCTTGAATTAAGGCTGCCGTGGCTGCTGGGAGTCTGCAGCGCAAATGTTTGGTGTGAAGCGAGGCTAAAGGCAGGGAGAAGTCACGTGCTTGGCCTTCATGTCGTGTCAGCTTACAGAGCTGGCTGGGCTCGGGAAAGAAGAAAAAAAAGCAAGCCATAATACAGCAAACCTATTAAACCAACACCTGTTATAAGCATCAAAAATAAAATCAAGCTTCAAAAGACAGGCTCCGCACCTTGGGTAGGGTTCTATTAATATGCGAGCACGTTTTTAAAATTAGCATATGTGGGAGATCACCAGACTAGAAAGAGAGAGATTAAAAAGCTCAGGGTTTGGTTAATATTTCCATACTGGGAAAGTATTGAAGAAACCAAATGCTACAGCCAGAAAGAGTTATGGGGTTTGCTACTGAAGGACAGGCAAGGTTTGGTGTCAGAGACAGGCCCTGCAAAGAGAGCAAGATCAAAGGCACCGTAACAGGAGACGGATCACATACACTGTGACTAACCCATGCCTGGAATTACCTGCCCTCCTCCTCCTCCACCTTCTCAAGTCAGAGAAGATGGAGATTTAATATTGATCCTCCTAGAAGCACTAGAGAAGATTCAAGACATAGGTTCCTACACTCTCACCCAAGATGATCTGCCATCTGATTTTAGCCCATCACTCACTACACACACAAAAACAAAAATTGAAAAAAGTCATAGTTTAAAAGTGGAATGCAAAGTCTGAGCAATTTTCCTGACAAGGATGAAGGGGAACTGATAACATGGAAGATGTGTTTTGTTTTTACAATAGCAGCAACATAAATGTTTGTTTGTTTTGGTCATGTTATTACAATCAATAACTGAAGATCTGTCCCAAGTGCTTCTTATTAATGTATGGAAAGAAGGAAAGAGGAGAATGTCATTGAGACCTGGATGTTGACTTTGATTCAAAGTTTGCACAGTTTAACAACGCATAACTTGCATGATTTTAACATGTTAATCATAAATATTTTTTTTTTGCTTCCAAAGACTTTTATTCCAGAAAGATTCCTCTGCTGTACTGGAACTTGTGAAAGATCTGCTTTAGAGTAGCGAAGCTCTCTCTGCAGCAGAAGGTGAAGTGAACATACAGGTGACATGCTGGAAATCTGCGGCACACTATCCCAATGCACGAGACCTTCCCTAAAAGACTGAACTGCTCCAAGTGCATGAGCCCTCACACTTCCCGGCTGCTCTGGGAAAGTCCCACTAGCTGTCTGACACTTTGCACTATTGTGTCAGTCTTGCCAGGATAATCCACGAGGCTCAAGATTTTGTACCATTATAAGAATGTACATTTTTAACGAACACAACATGTGCTATATTTGCTTATGGGAACAGCCTCGCTGTCCTTTCAAAGTAAGGCTGCATGGGTTATTGTCCAGGCAGGAAACAAGGATGCATAGAAGCAGCCCCCACTTTTCTCAGACGCTCTGAATCACTCCTTCCCTGAGGAATCCTGGCGGATTCCCAGGCTGCCGCAGATACAGCTCTGTTTGTTCAGGTGCTGGCTGCACGCACAAGAGTAGAGCGGTGGCAGCCCAAGCAGCCACTGCGTTTTAGGGTCAGCCGCAAAAAAACCACCCAAAACACACACACCAAAAAACCCTCAACCAAATAAAAAACAAGCACCAAAAAAAAACCCCTTGTGTAGTTTTTACAGGTATCCTACCTTTTCTCTAAAGGTTTACATGCTCTGCCTGAGTCTGCATGCGAGCAGCCTCCCTCTCTCTAGTACTCCTTCCAAAAAAAAAAGCCTTTCTAAGATGCAGCAAACAAAATCTGTGACCAAGTATACTGTTTTCATTTAAAACTGTCATACATAAGTGTGAAGCAAGAACAAGTTGATGGAGCTAGTCCAACTATATCAAATTATGGCAGAAAGTCTACAGACATTGCCCCATCTGCAATACATCAGCTTCAAAACTGTATTTCGGAGGCATTTCATTCATCAGGTTATGTTCTTGCCTTGTGTTGGTGAGTTAGGATGGACAGGTGTGAAGCAAATTACCCACAGCTATATGCAGGCTGGGACACAGGAGATTCAAGAAAAAGCGCTTTTCTCTTTTTTTTCCTTTTTTCTTTTCTTTTCGAAAAAGATATGCCACCTTTCATGGAGAAGTGACTGCATTTCTGTTCCAGGTCATGGACATTTGGAGTCAAAAAGCAGTCTGGGAGATGGGATTTGCTCATCCATCCCTTTGGACCTGGGAGCAGCAGCCACCTGCAAGTCAAGTCGGTGACACTGCAAGGGCTGGGTTACGAGCTCCTTATTCCCACAAGCAAACTATTACTCATGCAAATAGTTCCACTGCAGTCAAGAGGACTATTCATGTGAGACCGGTGTGACTCGAGGGCTATGTTTTCACTATCTATCAAGGACTACTCTGTGGCCACCCACAGGACCAAAACTCATCTTCCTTTCACATTGATGGACTGCAACCGTTGACCCTGGTGCAGGCCAAGCGTGGCCTCAGAGCACCCTTGGGCCCTAGGCACCTGAAGACAGGCAGATGTTATCCTTCCTGCCAGGCATGCTCTTGTAGCTCTTTCATGAGGCAGCCACATGGATAAGAGCTAGGCAGAGATGAAGCACACTGTTCAGGAGCTGTTCTTTGAGGCAGCTGGACATGACCAAGGGCCTGGACTTGATGAACATTCCTTAAGGGCTTTTGTTGGGTTCAGTACAAACAGCATGAAGGAAAGCCTTTCTTCCAAAATGCCCAGAAACACCACATCCAGTGAGATACATATTCTCTTATGATATTTCTGCACTTACAATGTTTATGCAAACTTTCTGACTTGTTAGATGCCCTTATGCTGTGTGTTTGATCCATTGACGTAAGTGATGTAATTTTTAAAAGCTCTCTCCCTCACTTTGATCTGCATTTACTCTCACTAGACTTTTCTGACTTGCCACCATATGATTTTGGATATTTTTTGCAATATGCAACCTCCTCAGCCTTTGGCATTCAATCCCATTAGCACAGTAAAATGTGTGGGATGGGCAGGATTAGAAGCTAGTCATCTTTAAAACAGAGGCTGTCTTATCTCCTCTGCAGATTGCACAACCTGTTATGCCATCAAAGCAAATTAAGATTCCTGAAGACAAGACAGTCTCTGTTATGGGTACAGTCCCCCCCATCAGCAAGAGGGTGGTTCCAAGAAGACCAGAGTTTCTGCTCTCTTCTGGTTACACTGGATGTTTCAATGAAGACTGTACTCCACAGAGGCTTTTTAAATGATGTATTCACAAAGAGCACAGATCCATTAAAAAGGCTGTATAAAGCATCTTTCATTGTCTGTCACAGCCTCTCCACAAGGAGCTTTCCTGAACTTTTACGAACTCAATACCAGAGCACAACCTTGCCTCCCTGTGCGCAGCTCTACCTCAAAACATCTCAGCAATTATCTTCAGAGTCACTGTGTGCATCCCTCAACGGGACAATGCACCTGTGAGGCTCGGGGCCAGGGATCTTCAACAGAAGCCAGTTCTCTGGCACAAGGGAAGGAGAGAACCTCTAAGTCACTGACCATAATCAATGCTGGTTTTGAAACAGCCCACTTGCGAACGCTCATAGCTGTGCTAGTCTTTCACCCCCTTCTCCTTCAGCTCTCAGTCCAAACCACTGCTCGTCACCCTCCATCATCCCACATTCCCTGACCTCAGTCTGGAGCAAGCACTGAGAAAGGCTCCAAAGGAGAGGCCCTGATGATGCTGAACTCTGCTAAGAAGGAGCAGAATTGTCCTACAGGAATAGAAGGAAGAGAGTTATATAAGGTAAATGGCAGTTTTCATACAAGAATGCAGGAAACCACATGGCTCTGCACCAACTGTCTGAAAGGGGTTGTGGGGCTCAGCAGAGCCTCTTTGAAGGAAGGGCTGCATCAGTATTTGAAATGGGTTATTCAGTTGCTGGCAGATGACAGTCAGGTCAGTGTTTCTAAGTTCTACATCTTATGCCTTTGGTCTGCTACTCTCTTGCTCCGCCATTGGCTTTTCCTCTTCCACTTTTACCTTGAGAGCTTTTTTCTGCTGCTGACACATGCCAGCCAAACTCAATTTTATATCACAAATTAAACACATAAGCCAGTCCTTGAAGCCAAAAAAGAATCCAGCTTCACCCCCCCTGGTTTGCTGCTCTGACGAGTTCCTGCTCTCAACGGCCCCACACTTGCACAGCACCCAGCACAAGGAGCCACTCCATGTCAGGGCTGCTGCCTGGTCCCCGCATCCTTTTCGCTGGCCTCCAAGATGAATCAGGTCTGTGCCAAGGAGGAACAGACACCAAGAATCAGATCCAGCCCAGATGTGAATTTAACTAGCCCACAGCAGAGGCTGAGCAGCTATCCTGTCCCACTCCCAAGCAGAGACAGCAGCCTCTTTTCATTTTCATCGCAGGAAAGTTTTGTGCTTCTAATCAACAAGGGCAGCATTTTCATTTGAAAGCCAATAGGGTCCAGGATCACAAGGCATGTAGGCACTTTTATCCTTAAATCCTGATGCTGATTTTAGTTTCTCTTTGTGTAATAAATGATCAAAGTAAAGAAGATCCACCACAGCCTAGTGAGTGCATGTGTTTTGTGGGTGGCTTTGTTTTGCTTTTGTCTCTCCGCAGGAGTGAGGAGGGGAAAATACACAAGCAGAGAAGCAATTTAAGCGCAAACCAAATGTAATGACTCTGCCCATGATGCTGGGACATTAATCCAAACTGTAATTACAAGCAGATTTCTTGATAGCATGCACTGATTGTGCTTGAAAGCCATGATGTGACATGGGGGCTTTTCCCACCTTTGACAGGAGCACAATGAAAACAGGTGGATTTAACTACATAACAGCTCTGTGACCCTAATGCTAAGGCGGGTAAATAAAGGACGACACACTTAAATACGTCTGCTCTCCAGACCAAACTAACTCTCACGGAACTTGCAGCAGAAGTTGCTAAAAGACTTGCCCCTTGAAGAAGGCAGCAGTTGGAGAAACACGTTTTTGACTGGCCAGTCAAAATCCTGTTAACACTTTAGAGATGTAGATAGGCTGGTGGTTGTCTGTTCCAACATGACACACACTTGTGCTCTGTTGAAAGGGCTTATCTGTCTTGTCAGCAAGGTCACCAGAACAGGGATAGCCTCTGGGCAGACTCCACTGTGAGCTCTGCTCGGCTGCGACTGTTCAGCCTGCAAGAAGGAATAGCTCCTATGTGGAAAAGCAATGGTCAAGTTAGCGAAGAAAATAGCTCTTCTTAACAAGTCTAGGCACCCTGTTACTAATAAAGCACGCCAAGTAGGATGGATGGCTTTAGGAAACTGCAGAATAACTGTCAAAAGATCCAGGGAACTGAAAATTCGAGCTCTGAAGTAGAACCGCTATTGTGCTAAGCCAAGCTGGTGTAAAACACCATCTCTTCAAGCTTCCCTAGAACATAACTCCTAAAATCAGTGGTAAGCATTTATCACCACTTAGCCAATAAGTTCTTCAAGCTTCTTTAATAAGACCATTTAATTTTTCAGTTCCTCTTTTTCTGAAAAAGATGACAGCTGTCTCAAGAACATAATCTGGAGGGAAAATAAAAAGTCTTCAATAAGACCACCAAAAGGTGTTCCTTTTCCAGGACACCACAAAAATTACAGAAAGTCCAACGCCTTTCCTTGGTTGTTTATGCTAATCGCCCCTCCATTCAGCAACTGCTTCCACACAGTGTGTGATCTGCAGGATACGGATTGGACAGGAGAAAATATTTTAAGCCTAAAAACAATGAACCATTTATAGATTCTTTCTTTTGTCATCAACTCTTAATTCTTCCCCTCTCCTCAACGTATTTTTCTCTGCTCAGATCTGACCACTAAAACAGTTGTCTTTTCACCCGTATGTCCTTGCATTTTCCACCTTCATTTTCCAGCTACCTTTGCTATTTTCCCTGATGTGCAATTGAACATTAAATGCCTTGACAGGCAGAACACGTACTCACCCAACCACTTATTCCCAATCAATATTCACGTGGAATTCCTGTTAACAAGCAAGAGTTATGCACACACTTGGAAGGGAGGGTGGCCTCTCAAGTGATCACTTCATCTAAAGGTATGACTGATCACTTTCTCGTCTACCTTAACCAGCAGTCAGACCTTCCATCACGTGTACCCCCAGCAGGGCTGGTTTTGCAGAAGTAAGATCATAGCTTTTGACATGATCTCTATTGTTCACCTGTGCAAGTAATCAGGGAACTTAACATGGGTTAAAAATAACAGAAAATCCAGCACAGTGTCAGCTTTTAATTCAGTTAAAAATGAGCTTTCTAGAGATTTTTTTTGCTAATATTTTCCAACCTAGACATAGCAAGATCACATTTTAGCAAACCCTATTTACACTAGTGTTTCTTTACCCTGAATTACACACTATTCCTAATGGTGCAGTGGAAGCAATGATGGAAGTGCTAAGCATCGTACGGAGCAGAAGGTAAATGGCAAAACTGATGTTTTACTCACTGGGCTTTGAACCACATGGGCAGGACTCATTTTTTAACACCTCTGCTGAAACAGTTTTAGCCTTGTTATATACAGAGGAACTAAAAGACACTGCCTGTTCTCAAGCCTTCCAGGACGCTTGAAGGTAAACAAAATGGAGAGATTTTGAAAGTACTTTATGGCACCGCAGTTTAAAAAACAGAAAAAAAAAATAATCCAAATTCTCCCTCCACCCCTGTACTTACTCCTTGCTAGGGATCTATCTGGTGCTCTGAGCAAGCACCGCTGGCCTAACAACCAGGATAAACTGACGACTGATATTGAGGACTAACTGGGCAATCTCAGTAGGGAGGAAAGCACAGAAACAGTAACACATACTTACAGTTCCCTGGTTTTGTGCAGTTTTGTTACAAAACTGAATCAGCCAAGCTTTCAGAGAGAAAAATGGGTAGAGAATTCCACACAGAAATAATTTAACTTGCTTTTACTGCAGCTGCAACTCTGCTTTTACTCACCCCTGAGCAAACTAAATTGCTATTACTAGCAGTTTTGGTGCAGGAAACTCCAATATGCTAAAAAAACTTTCAACTCAGCAAGTTATTTATGTTTGAAATCTGCTCAGCCTGTGAAGACTAACAAAGGAATTGCTTTTGTAGACATGTGCTTTATTTGCCATATGCCATTAAATGAGACAGTCAATCTACCACAGATATTAATAGTAGCGAGTTTGGGCTATTCTAGGGCTCAAATAGGAGGCTATTTTTCATATTGACCTTAACAAAAGATCATGGTCGCAAATGACCCTAACAACTAATCTAGGCTTGATCTGCAAAGGGACAGAACTTGGAAACCATCTTGTGCATTGTACATGACACGCACCTGCCCTCAGACAACGCACCAGAAGATGCTTTATATTCATGAGTTACATCTGCCCTGTGGCAATTCCTGCTCTTCAGCTCAGAGGACGCAGACCTACCCAAACAAGAATTTACTTGGTCTTGGGGTGTAACAAGTATGTGAGACACACACAAAAAAAGATACGGTTCCAGTAGTCCAAGTCCTCATCTTGTGCCCCATCCTACAAGACCACTTGTGTCCTCTCCTTTGTTTTTAGGACAAATACTAACCTCGCACGGCCTGCTAAGCAGCACACATGTCAGAGCAGACCTAGCCCAGCTCAAAACAATTCTTTACTTGCAGAAGAAGCCACCATGGCTGCACAAAACTGTTACCCTCCCTAGCAAACAGATAATAAAGCGGCCTCAAGGGGTAACTAGTATTCCACGAGCTGCCACCAACTTTCACTACCTTTTTCCTCTGGCCGATTTTAACACTGCTCTGTACATGCCCAGATTGCTTTCTGATGCTCTTTTGTTGAGCCTGAGGACTACGTGCTTTACTGCTGTTGCTTGTCTAGAAGAAATGATTACTCATTTCCCTGGAATAGCCTCAGATCCTTTGCCGTTTCCATGTGCTCACATTATATCTGAAAGCTCGAAGAGGACATACAAACGATTAGAACAGTTCCAACAGCCCAAAAGAGAAGTCAAAACAGCGTCTCTTCTGGTGCTTGGGAGCACATGATTAATGAGAATTTCCTCCACTGGGAAAGGCTCTTGCAGTCTTTGGCCTCAAAAACTAGCAGACTTTACGCACCAGAGCCTTACTATGAACTCTGAGCAAAACAAACAGGAGAGGTAGGTTTCAGAATATCTTATGCCTGTACGTTGTTTGCATACTGAACAGCCCGACTGCCCTTTCTCTTCACCTTTCCACATCAATATATTCACATTTAAAAATAGAAGCTGAGTAGTATAGCCTGTAGTGTGGACCAAATCCTCAGAAAGCAGCTCTTTCTCCATCCTCTGAGGGGAACTGCCTGAGTAAACACTGGAGAATTGGTCCCTGTCGATATTACAGTACATAAGAACTGATTCAAGCAGGGACTGGGGGTGAATCTACTCCCACTGATGGATCTACACCTGCATATACCACTTCTTCTTACTTACCAGAGAAAGTCTTCTTTGTGCAAGTAATTAGGCAGCATGGCAGGCAGCGTGGTTTTCTAAGCCGCCCGAGACACGTCCTGCACACAGGCAGACCCTGCTGACTCCAACCGGACCCTGCACACGGCTGCATCTGAGTCATCTACTTTTTGTGCTTATGAGTACAAAACCACTTGCTGTGATCCAGATGGAATTAACAGAGTATTCTCCTTATTTCTAATTGTTAGATCATCCTTTTCTAAACTCCAGCAAAGATGACTTGCAGACTAAGTCTCCTGGGGGTCAAGGCAGTTGTTTTGTTTGTACAGCAATTAGCACAGCAGGATCCCAGGCCACAAATGGCCTCCAAGGCTACATCTATACCATCGTGTTAGCTCAAACCTCAAGTCTTCATTTAAGCCCAAGTTTCCCAACTATCAACACCGCCTACACAGAGGTTTATACTCTGGCCTAGTCAGGAACATGAAGTGAGCTCACACCTCATGTAGAGACCAGCTCAGGCTTGAGCTGTGCTCTGTAACAGCACAGATGCAGCAGGTTTGAGTTCCTTCCTCTGACGGGGGTCACCAGAGAGGCTGCAACAGGCAGAAACTGAAGCTGCAGTTCTCCTGGTAATTAGCTGAGTCTTCACGATCTTAACTTGAAAATCAAAGACGAGCTGGAGTCACATGTCAACATCACCACCTCAGCTCCTGGGAAAGGCTTGCGGAAACTAAGGTGTATTTGCTAGATCATACTTGGATTAGCAGAGTGACTGCTAGCATTGTTTCAGCTAACATAGCACAACACGTTTGTCTTGGGTGAAAGCAAAACAGCAGCTCAAAGAATCTAATGGCCCACACGGGTCTTTAGAAAGAGGCTCTGCAAACCTCACTTGACCACGCTAGTGAAGCAGTGCAAACAGCACTGAAATAACAGTTGCTTTCCCAAGCCTTCACTAAGAAAGCACAAGGCAACAACTCCAGGAGGAAGATCAATAGTATGATCCCAATTCTGTCACGTTAGGGATCTCCAAGACCAATCAACTCTAATCCAGGACAAAGTCTAATGAGATACAATGAAAATTAAAGCTAAAGTGAGACAAGTAACAAGAGTCACGTTACTAACAATGTGACTAATTTAACCAGAATTATAGTGAAATCCCCAATACTTCAGGGGAAAAGCTCTCCAAGCAACCATGCAATTCAAATGGAAACATTACTCCTGATGTAGGAATTATTGGCTGCAGTCTTTGACCTGTCTTACCTCTGACATCCAGATGGAATCTATTGAGTACCCTCCTTTTCATGAGGACCCTGCTGCCCCAATTGGCATCTGAGCTCACCAGTCCTTTCAAGCAGACCTAGCATGTTCCCTGCCACTCCCAGTTTCCAATTCTCCATGTATTTAGTTTTCAAATTTTACATGATATAATTTTGCCTGTGGCAGAGTAGATCACATACCCTTCTCCTACTAGCCCTCTCTGTTTAATTACAGTTTAATGTGAATTGATCTTTACATTAATGAGCCTGTAAAGAAGATTGATTTTCTTCAAGAGACTTTTATGCTCAGTTTGGCAGCAGAGTAGTCCTATTGATTTCGCTTTCCTCAGTAAACATGCTGCAGAGTGTCATTGCATCCTCTGTGAATCAGCTAATCCTATTTCACACTCTTTTGCTTCAAAAATCCCTATTCTGACTTCCTTGTTATCTGTGCTTACTCAGAGCAAGATCATGGGGACAAAGCATCTCAAACAGCTCTGACTGTTGCTACCATACAGCTGACTGCTGTGGGTCACTATCCCCTTTGTTGCTAAATGGTTGGGGGCTTAAAAGACTTACAGTGAAAGTTATTTTTAAGTGTTTAATCTGTTAACTTCCTTAATTCCAAGCCAGCTAAGGATGTGGCACAGAGCGTGCTCTGTTTACCACGCCTGCTTCAGAGGTCTGGTTAGCAGGCTGAGCTCCACAGCTGTGTAACAGCCCGTGCTGGCGTGCCTGCATCAGTGGATGCTGACTGAACCAGGCTGGCCACCTTGGAGCCAGGGCAGAGGACAAGGATCCATCTCTGTCATCCCATGCAGAGGACAAGGATCCATCTCCATCATCCCATGCAGACTTCCCAAAAGCCCTCCAGGATGCATTTACGCACATGCAGGTGGGTGAAGTAGTGGCAGAGAAGCCCCAGAGTAAAGGGCTGAGCTTGCACCTGCACAGAGGTTTTTGGGAAACCCATAGTAACAGACCAACGCAGAGCTGATTACAGCTCAGGTTCTCCTCTTACCTGGCACGCTAGCAAAGCTAAGAGACTCCTCACACAAGTTAGTCAGGAAGTTGGATATAAACAGACTCAGTTCTGCTGCAAAGAAATGGTTTCTTCCATCTTTCCCTTCCCCACCAGATCAGGTAACAGAGTCTTCTCAAGAGCATACAGAGTTAAGACACTGGAGTTGCAGCAGAACATTGGGAAAGGAAATCCTCAGCCAAGAGCATGTCAGTGAAAACATCCTGCCATCAACTCTCAAACGTCCAAGTCTAGGAACTGTAGCTAAATTACAAATGCTGTGGGAATTTTAGGCAAGATTCTCCTCTCAGCTACTCCGATGTAATTTCGGAATGAATCCAGATTCAGTCTCTCCCCCTCCCAGCTGAATTTCCTGGCTTTTGTTTGCATTAACAGATGTTTGCATTTAATGCCTGTCTTTATTTGGTCACCCGTACATAGATTATTTTTCCCTTCTGTTCTATTAAAAGCCTTATCAAGTCCCTTATGTTTGCTCTCGTTGAGATGAACAACTTTGGCAGTATTTTCAACGTTCAAAGCAAACAAACTGACTCTTCAAGGAATAATTAAACTGAACTAAACTTCATGGCAGTATATCAGGGCATAGCATGTTTGATACATATGTTATGCCTGCATCCATCTGCAGCCTGAAACATCCAAAGATTTGCAGAAAGCCTTGAGAATTCTCTCTCCGACAGATTCCCACATGCTTACATATGGCCCACGGTCCACATGCACGTGGGGTCAAGCAAGTTTTGGGTGATGGAGAGAGAACAGGTATAGGAAACCCCAAGACAGGGAATGCAAAGCGATCGAGCTCATTAAAAAAAAACTTTATGGAAAATCTGCCATACCACTACACTCAAACTCCTTTCTCCCAGCACCAAAAGGAGAGAAAGTCTGTTTAGGAAGAGCAGGAGATGAAGTAACTCATTCAAAAGGGCTGTTTTGAGTGACAAATATACAGCCCTCGCTTTTATAATGCATTCACAGCCCTTTGGAAATACTTAACCGCATGCAATATACAAAACCTACTTCAGAGGTCTGTGAGGTAAACACACTTCACACATTTCTAAACACTGGGGAAAAAAAGGAAATGTATTTATTTTTCTTTAGCAGTAAGAATACACTGTAACACTATATACTTAAACATAAACCAGTTTCTCAGTACACAGTCTTCATTATGAGTCTTCACCCTGGGTTTGGTTTGGCAGCCTCCCCAATTATTACTTCACAGATTTGAAGGCCAGAAGAAACCAGTATGATCATATAATCTGATTCCTTACATCACAGAAGGCCAAAGAACTTTACCCAACAATTTGTGTATCAAGTCCATTAACCTAGAGTTGAACTAAAGGACCATCTTTTAGGAAGCCATCCAATTGATTTAAAGACTCCCAAGGATGGAGAAAGCTTCGCTTCCTCAGCAAATCATTCCAATGTGAGTTAGTCAGCAACATCGATTAAAGCAGGTACTTTAAAACATCTTTCAGATTATTTTTACCTCTGATAAAAATTAAAAGGAAATGCAAGGGGGAAAAAAGTGGCATTCTCTGAAACAAGCTAAACAAAGAGATCCTTCTTGCAGAGGTATGACAGCAGCATTACAAATCCCACTATCAGAGTTATTTATGTGTAGCAGCTGAGGAAAGCAATACAGATTTCTGGAAAGTGATACTAAGCAGGTCTGTTTAGAATACCGTCCTTTTATCATTTGGCTTTGTACCTTCCCCTTCCTTCTGCACCACTCTGAAATTTCAGAGGAGCTGTAAATCTACTGCCTTCCACCAGTCATTATTCCTCCTTTGCAAACTGCTTATTTCATTTCAGGAATAAAAACCCCAAAGCTCTAGCAATTTGGTCCTTTGCCAATGGCTAAATTAATAGCAAAAATAACAACAGGGGCTTGTGAAACTCAGATCGTTTATAGACTTCGTGAGAAAAAAAAGCCTATTTGGGGGGCTTATAACTATATCCTGGATAGCAAATTGTATGCAAGCTTTCCACCCATAAGTCAGATTTCTGGAGTTTTTTGAATCCCAATGTGTAACACACTGGGCTACGTGGCAGGCTGGTAAGCTCAGTTCAAGTGGCAGGCAGATGGCCTCTCAAGTCAGGGGATCGTGCCTTGAACAAGGGACCTTGCTTGGAGGGAATTACTGCCCCGCAGCCCCCAGATCACGCATCCAGGCTTCACATGTGGTCATGCAAGCAGGGGGAGGCTGCAGGAGGCACAAATCAAATAAGGCGGTTTCACACCAACTGCATGTGACACATTTGACAGGTCTGATAACTGCTGAGACACAAGCCACCCCTCCACCCAGAAGGTGAAGTGGTTACTTATGGATTTAAGAGACACTTGTTAGATCTAGCACCAATGATAGCAGAGGAGCACTTTGGCTCTTCATAAGCCCTGCAGGAACACGGTATACCCAAGAACCAGATCAAAGGCAACCGTATCTCAGACAAAAGCTAAACTTGCTTCGCAACAGGAGTGAGATACGGACACCAATTTGAAGCTAAGATCCCTAAACTGAATTAAGACAGTGAGGGAATTCTGCTTTGCATATTTTAACACTGCCTAATGGAAAAGCAGGAACAGTGCCAGTTCATTTCACCCAATTCTGTCCTTGATTTAAGTAATAGGAATGTATTTTTAGTCAACAGATCAAGGTTGTTTGAGTAAGTCGGAGCCTTTTGGGCATGAGAGGTCAATCACATGGTGGTATGGACACAGGCATTTTCCACTACAAGGAGAAGACAATCCATGGCAAACATGGACACCTGCCTGTGACCACGCACTGCAAGGCCATGCACACTGGAAGCGATCGCTTAAACTGTTCAAGCACTTTGCTGGAGTCCGTATTAGCTATAACCACTTCCCCTTCCCAGGAACTTGGGAGGTATCATGCATACCTCAGCAAAATTCCTTCTCGGTTTGCATTACAAGCAGACACATGCAAAAATAATTTTAGAAATCCACACTCTTAAGGTACTAAGTTTGATATTATAATGTCTTTATTCCCTTCAGCAGCGTCCTCAACCCGAGATACTCGGTGGCAGACACACAAGGGCTGTCAGGTGTCTAACACTTCTGCAGGCATCTAAACTACCAAAGTTAAGAACTTGAAAGCTTCTGCACATCTAGACTTACAGTCACCAATCACCCTCTCAAAAGAAAAAAATAGAAAAGGTTGAAAGAGACCATAAAAATGTGTCTGGAATGAGTTCCCTGAAAGATTAAGATGTGAATAGTCTCTGGCTTTAACAGAAAGAAGAAATGTTCAGAACAGGGCCAGGAAAAAAAAGAACAATAAAGAAAAGGTAAAGTTATATACTGCTTTAAAAGCACAAGTATGACATAATGGTTGAAACCCAAAGGCAGATGAGAAAAAATAATTTTACTCAATATGCAACTAACCTGTTTAGTTTACTGACATGTTACCACTGACCATAAGCACAACATTAATTGAGACCAACCCCGCACAAGTCACTCCAGAAGAGTTTCTTAATTAAGGTGCTAACAAGCCCAACAATGAGACGTGAAGAGTCAGCAGAAGTGGGTGGGACACACACAAAACTCTCAGTCAGCAGCAGCTACACCTACCCCACAAACAACAGCCCAAAAAGTGAAAAGCCAAAGAGGCAGCAGCAACTTACAGGTAGAGGGAGCGGACGCTGGAAGCAGCGGGTCCCAGGGAGGGAATGGCGGTCAGCTCGTTGTTGTTCAGTCGCCTAAAACAAACAGAAATTAGTTGTTGAAGAAAGCAGCCTACGACCAAGAGTGCGGGAGCAGGGGATGGCCACGGCACTTCCTTATCTACCCCCCCTGACTCTTTGGGAAGACCGATATGGTGGCAGAGGCCTCCATCTCAAGGGGTTTGTCTGCGCCTGAGTCTCACCTTATCCTCCCAGCCCAACCTTTTAATAAATGAGAGCCCCCGTAACTGGTCCCCACAGTATCTTCTTTCTAAAAGTAAGGCTTTTTTTCCCTTCCCATCCACTCCCTTAAAGCGAAGCCAAGTGCCACCGGGGAAGGTGGCAGCCCTCCATCAGCCCGAGTTTCCACAGTCATCAGGGAGCCGAGCCCAAGATAGGAGGCTGTTGGCACCTGTGGCACAAGGCAGCCGGGTCCCGCTGCCTCAGGACAATGAATTCATCTCCCCCCGCAAGGCGGCAGCCCCAGCTCAGCCCGCCAGGCCAGGCCAGGGCGTGGGGCCCAGCAGGGTGCTGTGGCGGTGGGGAATGGCGGCCTCAGGCCTCCTCTCCACACCAGGCCAAGCTCTGGAAATCCCGCAAGGGCAGCCCCATGAAGCCAGCAACACGCACGAAAAAATAGCGCTGGGCACAGTAATGCCACCAAAACCAGGTGACCTGCTCCAGCAGGCTGGCTGGGGAGCACCATGCAGCCCCCCGGGGCTAACGGCAATTGCAGACAGGGCCCTGCTCCTGGAAACGCCAGTACAAAAATGTCCCCGTCAATGGCCTAATGTTTGAAGTGTTTTTCTGACTGAAAACAGATCCTTGCCATGTGACCGGCTCTTCCTTGGTTTAAAGAGCCCTTGTTTGTATGGTGAATTAGTCAATTAATTACTGTAACAGTCGCTTGTCTGGCTGCTTGAAAATTACCTAATTTCTTAGCCATCTTGCCCGCTCCCCCGCTGCCGCATGCTGAATCCATTAAAGCCGAGCGGGGCAGCACAGGGCAGCTGCCCAGGTCCCCCAGCCGCCCGCGGTGGGCTGTCGCTGGAGGCAGAGCCTTGACGGCTCTCTCCCCACCGCCTGCTTCCAACTGTTTTCCCCTCCTGCATCTCCAAAGGATCACGATTCGGGCGCGAGAAGCAGAGCATCCCGCAGCAGGTAGGGGAGCACGGCACAGCTGAGGCATGCTAAGCCGTGGGCACAAGTTGGAGCAATCCTAAATTACAGTGGTTTGGGGTTGTTTTTTTTCCCCCCTTTAAGGCTATTTTTGGCAGGTGGGAGAGAACAGCGATACATCCATCCCAGAACTTCCTTCTGATTCCTCCGAGAGCAGGCAAGATATTTGATTTCATGAGGAGTTCCAGGCACTGCTGGGATAAAAGCTTTCCTCAGCCTCGGCTCTGCCTCTGACATTATACCCGTACCTTAAAATGTAAGGGGAAAAAAGCCAGATGCATTGCAATTCAGCAAGGAGCTCCACTTTGCAACTAAAAGCTCATTGTTGCTCATATTATAGCAAGGTTTAGAGCTTTCAGAGGTACAAAGCAAGCTGGAAAGAGCATTAAAATGCTTATATTCGTGCCATGTTTTCATTAACTGAGCATCTTTTGGAAAGGCACAGGAGAAGGAGGATAATTAGGCCCACCCTCTGCTAGCCTGGGTCAGCTCTGGTTAAGCAGCTCCAACACCGACCGGCGTCTAACAAGCGATCAAACCCTCCTCTGACATAAGTGTGATTTTCATATATCAGCCTCCTGTCAGGTCAGAAGTCAGTCAGAAGTGGTTCTCCCACCTCATTTTCTCTCTTGGCTCACAGGCACCAGTTGCTGATGCAGAGCAGACAGCCAAGCTCAGTATTTGCCTGGGATTTCCCTCTCATCTTCCCCTTCCCCCATGTAAAGGAATAAAAAAAAAAAACCAACCCCAAAACAGAACAGCCAGGCTCAACAAATTTAAACTTTCAGTCTCCTTTCTCCTCCCCAGCCCTCCCCTTTGATGACACAAACCCGCTGCCTCTGGATGCTAAGGCAGAGGAGGAGGGGGGCCACCCGTATAAAATATTTACGGTCCAGTTGCCAGGCTGGTGTCAAGCTGAAATGGAGCCTACTCAAAAATAGCACAGCTCTCCAGAGCTTTCAGTGAAAGGCACTTTAGAAAATAAAAGGTGAGTTGTTTGGAGAGGAATTTTAGCACAGTTACTACTTCTTTGTTACAAATGAGCTTGGAAAACCTGAGAGTCATGCAACCGTCACTTTCATGGATCCCATGATCCATATGACCTGAGGAAACCCCAGAAAGGACCACAGGGCCCACCGCACAGCAGCAGTCTCCATCCCACCCTTTCAACCAAGGTACGAGGATGGACGGACCCCAGAGGGAGCCACCAAAGGGGACGAGAGAAGATATAGGTGTCCTGAAGGAATAGACAATGTCACACCCAAGCCCCTTCCACCTGAGCCTCCATCAGCACAAAGCTACTTATCTCAGAGCGTGTGGGATCATGGGGTTTCATATCACTTTGAGCTACTAAATTTCATCCCACACAGACTTAAACTTTTAAGGTAAAAAAAGCTTCTTAAAAAAACACCACAAACAACTGCCTAAACCCCGAGAAAGGGAAAAAATGTAGGGTAAATACAGCTACTACTTTATTACCATCTTAGTAAAGCAAAACAGAGCATCCAAGATAAGCTACTAAGTCTAAATCTTTTGGTTTACAGAGATTTCCTTAAAATTAAGGGAAAACAAAGGTTTTCACAATATATCGCATTAATTATTCACATACAGAGACACACACAGAGCTTTGAGCCTCATCTGTAATGCTCAGGAACCACAGGCACCGTGTCTGAAGCATCATGGGAGGTTTCAGGTCTTATCAATGCATCTATTATTTGGGGCAATCTCTTTCCCTGAGGGTGCCTTGGTTTGCCCAGCACAGCGCGTACAGCAAAACACTGACTTGCTCTCAAGACATGCCACAGCATGATGCTTATTTCATGAATGTTTGTAAAGTGCTTAAAAAAAAAAACAAAACCCTCAGAAAGGAGATGCTCTGGCAGTACAGATGTGGTTCTCTTTGTGAAATGCAGTTTATTTCAGTGGTCTGTGGTTTAGCTGTTATTCAAAAGCAACCAAGATTGGTAGATAGGGCTTTTAATAGAGCTTCTCCCCTCACACTTTCCAGAGCCTGCCTTCCAGGCTCCGCTCCAGACCTTTGCCTCCCTTCCAGTCTCCCATTTCTGACTGCTCCCTTTCCCTCCTACTCACTCCTCTGCTCTCTCCCTTTTCTCCAACCCTGCCTTTCTGACACAGCAAGCAGCTCTTATCGGCACCATTACTTTGTGGGCTGCATTACTTACCTCCCCCGAACCCTGACATCTTTTTTTAGCAGCTGATTGTTCAGGGCTTATCCTGCTCTCGACGCGTGCAGCACTTTGCACAGGGAGCTCCCTAGCTAAGGAATCAGAAGCCACACGCATTTCCCAGCCCCACACCCCCTGAAGTCACATGCCTTCAGGCACTTCCACAAATAAAAGCTATTGCTAAGCCACAGTCATGTTAGGATAATTCTAAAGTCTCATGGGATCAGGGCAGTGATTCTCTTCTTTATGCACAGAGTAATTTAAGGCTCTCCGCAGTTTAAAGAAAAGTTGAGAAAACACATCCCGTAGGCAGCATTTTGCTCACCTGCATCACTTTCTCTCCCCTCTCTGACTGCTCTGTAGGATGATTACGGGTGAATTGATTGCAGAGCACTGCAGCGCATATTCCTCACTTAGTCATGGTCTCTAGAAATAGTCATGATCCCTAGCAAGTCCCTGCTGTTAGTCTAAGCAGGGGAGCCAGGGGCAGTTGGGCAGGGGAAAGATGCTACATTAATCCCCATGGTCCAATCCCGCAGACATTAGTCAGGCAGAACTCCCACTTGCAGCAGACTGGTTTGCCTATTTAAGAATCACAGGATCTGGCCCCTCTACGAGTCCCAGAGCCAACACTTAATGAAAACAGACAGAGGACAAGAGAAAATGTACGATATACACAGAGCGCAGTATTGTTTCTGAAAGGAAATGTTTTCTCAGTTTCCCATGAGGCATCAGTAGCTCTTCAAACAGAGCCCAAACCTCAAGTATGCCAGCGATTCAACATTCAAATGCAAGCTCATTACCTCAACCCACCGCTTGCAATTTCAGTCACTTTCGTTTTCCAAAACCCAAAAAATCAGAGCTCCAGGAATCACTGTGAATAGCTGACAAGCGCAGCTCCTCTGCGAGTGTAACTGCGGAGCATTTACACAGATCAGGAGCTAGGAAATCCTGCTATTCCCCAAACAAGGTTTCCTTTACCAGCAAGGGGGGTCTGGCACAGCCACTCAGACCTCCACCACCTCCTTCTCTTCCCCCACCAAAGCAGAAGACGACTCTGCTGTTTTAGGCTCTCCTAGCAGACTTCAAATAGAATTTGTTCTGGTTCCAAGAAGAGCACAAATGTCTGAGAGGAGGAGACACAGTTAAGTGCTTTGTTATCCACTACACTACACCTTTGTTTCCTGGGAGATTTGGGTTAGGTTGGCATCAGGTATCACCATCCAGGCTGTTCTGCCTTGCTTCAGGGTTATCCTTTCAGCAACAAGCTTTGTGTGTATGTTCAGGTGTGTTAGCTGAACTGTTCCCGCAGAGCATTGCACAAGACTGAGGGAGGCAAACTCCAATGATTTCCAATAACAGCTATGCTGTTTTAATTGGGATGTTGTGTTCTGCTAATTGATTAGTTTAAAAAAAACAGCACAGGTACAACATGGAGGAAAAAAACTCCACATGAAGTCAAATCTGATCATTCAAGTTAGCTAAAGGAAGGTACTGTCTTGAAAACTGTATACAATTTCCTCCTGGCCCACAAGCCGCCCTGGCAAAACACAATTAAAACCTTTGAAAGAATACTTACACTTCCTGCAGGTCCGACAGCCCTGCAAAGGCAGAAGGATCAATCTCCGTCAACTTGTTGTAGCTCAGGTTTCTGTTAAAATAAAAGACAGTGGGATCAGCATCCTGCAGTTACCGTGCTCAGCAAAACAGTCATCTTAATTATTCTGGATTGCACTGGGAGGCTGGGTTTGTTTTTAGCAAGAGCACTTAAACATGGCAGAGCAGCACTTTTCTGCTGAATACACGAGTGAGTTTAGTTCTGTGATCAAAATGTTATCTAGCTCTCCCTATGCTTTTTCCCTCTTTGGCATTAGTGTGGTTTTAATTTGTCTTTATATTACACAATTACATTTATTATTCTTCCATTGGTTATTCACAACCACAAAACTAATCACAGATGAATAGGATATTTCCTGACAAATTAAAGTCTGAACTGAAACAATCAACAAACCTTCTGCTGAATATTTTATAGCTATATTCACATAGGGTATTTTTATATACCACTGTGTGTTATGTACAAAATATACAGAGATAGGTATGTACACTTACTATGTGTAAACATAAAATATATTCTATATTTTCTAACAAGATATTATTAACATATCACTAAATGGCTTTTTAATCGGCAGTTACAGCTTTCAGCCAGTCACGTAGTAATACATGCCCTGGTCCTCAACAACCCCAACCAAAGCTTTCCAGCTACCTGACAGTCCAAATCTAGATCATATCATAGGCACTCCACTGATGGACAGCAAATAGGTTGTGCTGTATTATCTGAAAACAGCTGCTGGGAGAGCAGATCTGCCTCGCAGGACATCCCTGTTTGGAAATACAGTCAGAGCTCAACGTGCTCCTGGAAGGAACATACCACGAGGACTGCTAGGGACAGCAAACAGACAAAATAATGCAAGTAAAGTACCAACTCTGAAAACCGCAAGCAAGCGCTTTGCCACGCTCTGCTGTAGCATCATACGGTGCGACAGCAAAGTTTCCCTCCAAGATGTGCACTATCAGCACACCACGCGCGACAGGTCAAACCTGTAGCGGGACTTACCGGGAGAGCACAGATCAATTAAGACCAAGTGACTAATGATGCGGAAATTAACAAGTGGCCTAATTAACATGATGTATGCAGTGCTGGCATGTTCCTGTGACTGTGTAGTCTACAGCGGGAGGAGGCAAATTGATGGGCGGTAGCAAGAAATGCAACCGCAAGAAGCTGTAAGGAAATTGCGAGGGGGACCTACTTTAATTTTCCCCTGCTCCACACCCTGCTCTAGGATATTATCCTGGGTAAAATTCAACCCTCTCGTCTCCTCCGCAGGGAGGTTACACCCTCTTACTGCACCTCTGAACATGACCCAAAAGATTCATGGCCTGATTTTAGATAAGCCCTCAAACATTCAGCTGCTTATTCAAACCACCAAGCCAGTCTGACTAGAAAACTGGCCAATCTTCCCTGGTTTGTATATTTTCTTTGTTTTAAAGCTGTGCCCGCAGAACCCAAGCAGGTCTGGAGCCCAAACAGGTAAACAGGACCTAAGTCACCGAGGCTCCTACTGAACTTTTACCCAGGCTACATGACCCAAGAGCTGAGCGACACAAAAAAAGGGCAGTTGCCAGAAGAGCATAGACAGAGACCTCCTGTTTTAATTGCTCCTGTTAGCCCACTGCTCTTTTTGGCAATGCAAAGAGGAATCTAGGCCCACAGCAATGCCTACGAACACAAAGACTTGAAAGACTACAAAGCTCACCAACTTCACATGATTAGAAGGAAGCGATAAATACCTCTTTTGAGCTAAAAAGCAATTATTGATGACTTGCCCTTCTACAACGCATTTATGGGAAGTCCTCAAAGCATTCCCCTGCACACAGGAACCATTCGATAGTTCTCACACAGCCGCTGCTCTCCATCATTTCAGAGCAGCCAGCTCTGAAGACGGCTCCTTGCATCTTGCCTGAAATGTTCAATTTTTGCCAATACCTGCTGTGAAACAAGGCTCTACAAATCAACAGCACAAGCTGGCTCTTAACGGAACCTAGACCTGAAGCTACATAGGAGTGTAAAACCTAACCAAGCATCTAGTTTTAAAATATGCTGTCCTGTAAGCCCCTACTGTCTTTTAAAACACTCAGGAGACCTTTAAATCAATACCAGCCTACAGCAGATATCCATTTCACTATGAACTCAAAGGCATTTATCTAAATAAAAGTCAAACTGCAGTTTAAACTCAGAGTGCGTTTGAAAGCCAAGTCCATATTCATAGCACAATTACGAATTAAAGTGCAATTTGCCCACAGATTACATTACTACTTTTTTTTTTTTTTAAACCACACAGCAAAATCAAGTTGGAGCTTGTCCCTGCCTGATGTACAGGCAAAAAGAGAAAATACAACAGGTAATGTCCTATAGGCTCAACACAATAAAGATAAAGCTGACACAGAAATGCTAGTGACAAACTGAGGGGGAAATACAACCACGGTCATGACCGTGCATGATTCCATCTGTTTTAATGTATTTCTATGCTTTCTATTGCTGCAAATCTTTGCATTTCTTAAGGTAACATGCTTATCCTCAAAACATTCCTCTGCAATAGGCTAAGAGGCTATTTTATGAATCTCTGAGAATCACAGGCACCAAATTGATCATCCCTACACCTGTCAAAGGGAACAGATCCCTGGCTTAGCCAGTGCTCAAGCACGGAGTAATGCTGATGTGAACTTCAGAAGTTCAAAAGTGAAAAAACAAAGGTCTTCATAAATTAATGGATTTCATGGCCATGGTTTAACGTCACCCAAAGCGACTTTCTGATTGCTGTTGCTGCCATTAGAGAAATCAAAGGCATTGCACGAGTAGCTGGCTTTTCAGGCAGCACAACCACATTTTGCCTATTCCAGCAACAGAAAGACCTTCCAACGGTTGCTGCAGAAATACAGGTGAACCCCACCTTCTTTGTATGCCAAAGTCTTCAGTCCTCCCCATGCTACCCACTACAACTGCCAGCTATCCTCAACAAAACACACAATATGCTGTTCAAAAGTCAGTGGGGAAATAAAAGCTAGAAATACAGGGTCAGTGCAAAATAAACAGGAGGCCTGAAATTAAAGAGATACACCAAAATAAACAGTTTACTCGATTTCTGAGACTAGCTGTATTTTAACTTGCATTAAAATGCCCAGGAATTTCTAGCCTGAAGCATCAGCAATCAAAGGATGTGTTTCCCAGAACGCAGATCCCCTCAGTAGACAGTACTTGGCATGCTAGTCACAGCATGCAAATGGGAGAAAGAATTAACGTGCTCCAATAGATAGATCATTGGGACCGGGAGTCAGGAAACCTCCATCTATTCCTGGCTCTCTTAATCTCCTGCTGGGTGACCGGGTCACGTCACATCACCTCTCCAGAGCTTTTGTTTCCACAGCCACCCTTTGTCTGTCTTGTCTATTTAGACTGTAAATAAAATTGAGGTAGGTATTGTCTTGGTTTGCCCAATGCTGATGAAATGAGGCCTCAATCTTGGTTGGGCTCCAGTAATGCAAATAAAGAAGGGAACTCAAAACTTGAGGTCATGGGTGCATATAACACTCCCCCAGCACAAAGCTTGGGTCCCAAACGTACGGCAGTACATGAAGCACTGCAGGGGCTGTAACCTCCCCATCGGCTCGGCCTCTGGCCAAGCAAACCAGCAATGCAGGCTGGTTGGAGATGCCAAGCTTGGGGGCACAACTGTCCCATCGCTGAAAACTGCCATGTTTCTACTCTCCCATAGCACAGAACGCGTTCCTTCTTGAGGAGCCCCTCAGTCTGATGCCATGAGGTAGTGCAATGGCTCACTGAGCAAATGCTTCTGCCATCAGTAGTCTAAAATGGCTTCTTCAATGAAAAAGAGCCCTCAAAACCCAAAGCCAAACCTCTATCCTTTACCAAATCAGCACTCCCCATAACCATTTGAGTTATCTCAGGTGCCGGGCATCTCTTCAAAGTAGCAACTTATACAGCATGATCTACAGTGTTTGATGGGAGCCCAAAGAGACCATGTCCTTGGTGTGTGGTCGGCCCATTTCCTGGCACCTGCATCTGCATACGGGGTTAGCCGAGCCCAAGTGTGGGCATACCCATGCTGAAAGCATGCTTCCCAGTGTCCTGCCTGCTTCTCTCCATGGGTACATGTTTCTGTTGAATTACTCATGGGAGGATATTTTGATCCCTCCAAGGCAACTGTGGAAAGAAAACAGAATTCAACAGACAACCAACATAAATCCTGGACAAGAGCCTGGGCTGTAAGTTCAGGGAAGCAACCTACAAAGGTCAGCAGCTTCTACAGATGGCAGAGAAGACAGAGCGGAGCCAACAACTGGAGCGGCTTCTAACATTCAGACTGGTTTTTGCCTGTTGAATAGAAGCTGGTCTAAGGTTTATAGGGTTTTTTTTTTAAAAAAAACAACTATATTTTGACTTAATGGCATGAGAAGTGCTCTGCACATTATTTATCCATTGCATACTTCTTCAAGTCTTCCTTGTATTGGCTAATCCAACAATGTCGGGTCTTCCCCCTGCTACCACTAAGATGCCCGTGATTGGGAACCAAGAGCCTGTTAAATCAATATGGGAAGGGCCCTGTTCTGTCTATTCATCCATTCCAGTCTCTAACTGAGAAAGCAGTGTTTGCCTTTAGTTAGCATTGTGACAATGGCACTGTGGATCACTGAACACTGCAGAGACTGAAAGAAAAGCCTTGTTAAATAAGCAGGTATGTAGCCTGCCTTAAAACCACCTCCCGAAAGTAATAATGCTGTCACATAGAGAGTCCTGCTTGCCAGGGAGGAGAGATCAGTCAGCTCTCTGAACCATGAGATGCCAATCGTGCCTCCTTGGCCAAGGTGTGGGGTAGACTGGGAGTTCACAAAGAAGTTTTGGCTCTGCTTTGGAAACTTGGCCAGTGCAGAGAAAAAGCCATGAAAAAGCCACCTCTCTTTTGAAAAGAGAGGTGCCTGGCTGGCTCGCCAGACAAAGGAATAGAGACATATGTGGCTCCTGGACTCTGCTAACCACGATGGTGGCTGAATTCTGTTCAGCAAGGTGAAGGCTTCCGACCCTTACATCAAAACCATTTATCTGTCAGTGTGGAATATTATGTCAAAAGCATTTCTGCACCTTTTGATGACAGGCATTGGAGAAAAGGAGGATGGCTCGAAGTTCTGCCACTGCCAACCGTGGCTTTCATTAAACACTTTGTCAACCATTGTCATAACACAACTTTTCATTGCTCTTGCACAAAAGGGAGCCGTGGGCCCAGAACAATCGAGCCCTGCAATAGAAATTCCTCTGGCTAATCTGTCGAAAGATAGCTGCCTAGTCCGCAGCTTACTGAATAGGCACCATCCTCTTCCCACATGTTTGTAGATGGCTTTACAGCGCTGGAATGGAGGCCCCATGCACACTTGATTGGGTATGAAAAGCATGGCTGCAGCTGAATTAGCCTGGGGATGGGGGCTGGGGGAACGGGAGACGGAACACATTGCCCATGCTAAAAGTACGTAACTGTGCAGGGAAGAACGCACACTCAAATTTATCTTTTAAACACGCTTGTGAGCTCCCAGAGAGATGGCAGAGTCCTCATAAGCAGTGACATTCAAGGCTTAACACTGAAGCACAAAGCAACCAAAGAGACTGCGAGGATTTAGGTGATTGTATGGACTGTAAGGACAGAAAGAAGCAGCTTTAGTCCATTTATTTCTTTTTTGTGCACAGGACAAGTCCAAAATCTACTCCCATGAGACAAGAGCAGCCAAACAGCTACTGCAGCTAGTGCCAGCTACCCCCAGCTGCACTGCGCTGCAACACCTTCCCTTAAATGGGATTTTTTCAGTTCCCCCTAAAACAAACGGCCACTAAATGGAGTTGCATAAGCCACCACAGTGATGCGAGTCAGACAGAGCTTTCACATACTAGATATGCAGTCCTTAATTACCTTCTGGAGGATTTCTTGCAGATTCCTTTGAAGTGGCTGATGCACTGCCAGAAGCCAAAGCCTGGACTTGGGGAAATCGCTCACCCAACCCACCACAGCCATTCCTGGGTTTCCTTTGAATCTGCCTGCTAAACTGATAGAAAACCACAGATTCTTACTCCCCTCAGCTCCCTCCTCACCCTCACCTCTATTCCGCTGCTTCGGAACTCAGCCTAACAGGTCTATGGTCAGGAAGGACAAAGAACAGAAGCACATCTTTGCTGAAAGATGCACCCATGTTGTCTTGTGGTTCACCCAGCCTCAAGCGGGAGCTCCCACGCTGCTGCGCAATAGCGGGACTGACCGACCGGGCTGTACAGCCTCTGGGATGCTCTCATTTCTGAGGTGCCTGTGGCTGCATTAAGCAGCCCCCATGATTTATTTTGTAGTGTATCCTGGGGAGCTCCACCTGCCTGTGCAAGGCACCCAGCATACAAGAGAAGGGACAGTGCTGGGGCACCGGAGTGTCCCACGCCAAGCATCAGCAAGAGTTACCTCCTAAAAGAGGCAAGAGCAACAAAACACAGGACACCAGAGAGGCGAATGTCCCAGCTTGCTGCTTTGGGGAGAAGAAGGGGACTCTGCAGGACACAGGGAAGGACAAGCAGCACCCCCATGGCTGAAGCTGTGCCCCATCACTGAGAGCTCCTGTTAGCGGCTAAGCCAATGTGCTCACTCAGGCTTTACTTATGCCCTAGCTCAAATTAGCAGCGGCAGCATCGTATTAGCTTGGGTTAATAGCCTGCTCATATAAGGGGCTTTATGTGCAGAAGGGAGTCAACTTAAGGGCAACCCTCAAGCCATAATATGAGCTAATTTGACAGTGAAGACAAACTTTGAGAGGTCATCCAGACACCAAGAAAACTGCACCATGAATCACTCTCAGTCATGACCAACAACACCGTCTAAAGGAAATTCCTGTAGCATGATCACCAAAGAATCAATACCACTCCGAATCCAGCAGATGCATGCAGTCATTAATACAAAGAATACTAATTAAAACCACATCACTGAGAAGCATTGTGCCGGACTACAATTTAATTTAGCATGTGGTTGATATGATTCAGGGAATAAGGGAATTATCATCTTATCTTCAAGTAACGTTCATGGACGCATTTGCAGCCCTGGCCCTTCCTCCCGCTCTGCCCCTCTGTGCTCACGACTGTTTCTGCTCACGAGGGCACAGAGACCACACATCTGGCACATACAGACACCTGCGTGTATGAGCCTGGTAAGACACCGCCAGAGCTGGTCTGCTCACACGGGGCTGCAAACGTAAATATCTCCATCATCGGTGGCTGAGGAAGGGCAGAGAAGTCCTTTGCAGGAGCGTTGGGTAACGCCGCGCTGCTGCCGGGGCTTCTACATCTCCTACCACAAGGAACATTCACCAGTTTATTTGTCTCTTTAAAAAGGGCAGTGTCAGGTTATTTTAGGCTCTGTTTGGCTTACACAAATGTGTTTTGACAAAACCTAGGATCCTGTTTCCTCTTATTTTAATAACCTTAGCAAAACAAAAGTGAAGTTCTTTTCTGTTTTTTTTTTGTTTGTTTGTTTTTTGTATTTTGCCTGGAAGACCATCTCCTCCAAACACCCCAAATCATTGGGGGGTTTTTGTTTGGTTGTTTTTTTGTTTTTTAAAGAAAGATTACCTTCCAGCTAATCTACATAATCACACGCATATACAAGTACACCACAATATATGTGGAAAGCACTTGTGTAACCCAGGGGCTTATGGAGCCCTTGCTACGCCTCTGCAGCATCGGGAGGATACACCAGGGCTTGATCCCGGTCCACTCCACAGGAGTTTTTTCAATATTGCAACTGCTCCATGCTCGAAAAAAAAGCAAAGTGAGACTTCAAGAAGTGAAGTCATTTGAAAGTCATCCAGTGGCCTCAGTGGCAGAGGGAGGACTGGGAGCCCTTGTCTCTAGTGTGACACACCGGCCCCGGCTACATTATGTGGCTGGGGACAAGCGGATCCTTCCCCAGCAGCCAGCAGGGACCCGAACCCACGGAAGACGGCAGGACAAAGCAAGCATGAATGACAAGGTATTCAACAACACTTTCTCTGCTGCTGAAAAAAAGCATGAGCAGCAGCCACACAGCCCGCAGTTACTGTGCTACAAACCCTCCCATTAGCTCTGCATGTTCCTCTGCTTCTAATAAGACAGCCCAGTCAAAGGCAGTATTGTACACGGGGAACAGGGGATGCTGCAAGGGTTAGAGCAGGCGGTATTTAATTGCAGCAATTTTTCACTTTATTTGCTGCTTCTATTAAGTTGCGCTGCCTGAAGGAGACTGCTCCTCTCCCAAACACACTGAGCCATGAGCCGCAAGGATTGCCTCAAAGCAAAAACACATTTCAAAGGGGGCATGGACATCTAAATAAAAACCCCTGTATTTAATTTAACAGAAAGCAATCCTGGTTTGCCACCTGTGACAGGTAAGGAGTTGGAAGGAAAAGCAGGATGTGGAAGTGTTTTTTTAAGCCACAAATAAAACTCCACCCTTCATGTGCCCAGACGCCCATAGGGTTTGTTCTGGCTTTATTGTTTTTAATTAAAAGTGCTACCTACTGTCATGAGAAAGACATACCCTAAAACCAAAACCCTGCAAGTTGCTTGCTCTGCTGCATAAAAGCAAACTCACCCTTTTCTAATTTGATGGCAAATTTCTTTCTCAGCGATTTTTGCCTCCACAAGGCAAAGCACAGTGTCTGAAACCACTGAAGTGAGGGCTGGAGGCCCAGCTCATAAACAGAATACTCATGAAACAAATTGCTCCTGCTTCCATCACCACTGTGTTTCTTCGGTAAATCAATAAAGGCCATGACTTCTTTACTAACATTTTCAATTAAGGTTCCCCACTGTGTATTCAACATACTAAACCAATTTATTGAGGATTAACAACTATATAATTTACTATACGTGTCTACCTTAGAACAACTGCTAAGCCTCCATTAACCGATAACAAGAGCCGCATTGATAAATCAGCATTAAGTGCTATTTACAGTTTCAAAAACTGCTACTTCTGCAAAGCAAATATTTTCATCTGAAAGTTGGGCAATTTTTCACAAGTACTCCCAGCAGATAAACCATGTTAAACCTCTGGCTTTTTCAGATACTTGGAAAGACCCACAGCAATATGTTCAACTGCTGGCCACCTAACCCTCCCACCGCATGACTCTGCAAAACCCAGATACGGGTTACAGGTCGAGTACGGATGGAAAATAAGAGATAATTCAGAAACTGCTTGAACACTGTTCAGAAGTTTCCACTGTTTAAGAAAACATCTGAGGTCAACGATCATTCAATAATATCCAATAACCTATATTTTAAGATATGTTTTCTCCTAAAACACAGAATTGTAACGTGCTCTGCTCTCTTTGGGGACGCAAGTGGTTTCAATCGTGATTTCTGGTAAGCTCACTGTGCTTAACTAACCGAGAAGATATTTTTTCACCGCTCCAACACCGCAGTTTATTCATCAGAAACATAAATTCGGTAAATACATCACCGGGCACAGCTCTCAGGGTGGCACTGATCAGCTGCGCTGTGTTCGCACACGCCGGGAAGGGAGAGCACCAAACCCTGATGCTGAAGTTTCATCATGCATCTGGCATCATCCCCCTGCGGAGCACGCGGTGAGCAGGGCTTGGCCATGCCTGGTCCAGGGGACAGCACGTGGCACGGCACTGCCCAGCTGCCCCAGAGCGAAGCACGGTCAATCATTAATGGTGGGGAGAGGGCAGGCAACCCGCTCCCTGTGGTGTTTGCTCAGCGCTTCATTCTCTCCTGGTTTCTTCTTATTAATAGTTAATCAGGAAGAACCGATCTCCCCCCCCAAAAAAAAAAATACATGCTCGCTTGGAAGCGGCACAAAGGAATATTTGTGCGCTGGTTAAAGCTAGTCAGGCAAAGAGTTAGGGGAAAGAAAAAAAAAGTCTTAGAAAAACAGGGCGCAGATTTTTCCTGCAGCTCGGGCATGGGTGCTCACACCAGCTTGCTCTTGCCTCTCCTGCACTTGACACCACTTTTTAACACTGCAGAGAGGGGCTGCATCTCCGTACAACAGAACACTGCAAAAACAGAGGCATTTCCCAGAAAGAATCACTGTTCTCCCATTCTCCATCGGCCCAGGCTGGCCACCCCACACCACTGTTTCACCAGTGGCTGCCCCTCATCAGCCACCCAGTACATCTGCCATGCCGTCATCTGAGAAAAATCTCAGGAGATATATTGACTTGAAGGTCTGTCATTAGACGTGCTGCTGAGCGTAACAAGCTCACTGCCCAGAGTCAAAGGAGCCAACTCAGCTGTACCGGCCAGGACAGAGGTGGTGTCCATCCCTCCCAGCTCTGCGCCCCTCTTCCCACCTGGTGTCAATAATCCCGGTCTCACAAAACATCTGGACAACTCTGCAGCTTTTTACAATGGAAATAAACCCCTTTCTGATACTAGTAGCAGTGCGAGTGGAATTACAACACTGGACTCCTTGCTATGCCCACCATAAACTTACTCACTTTAAATTCCACCCAAGCAAGGACATTCCTTGTGCTTTTCAGCGCCATGGACTGAAATGAAGAGGGGGACTGAATCCAAAGATCTTGTGCCTGGAAAGGAATGAGGTATATAACCTCAAAGCATCAGCTAAAGGACCAGTTACCAATGGGGCAGTCAGCAGCTGGCAGCACCGCGCATTGCAGGGCCAGCTCTAATCTCCCGGAGGTGTGAAAAAACACATGGCTCTCCATTTTCAGTTTAAAAATAGTTTTTCCTTTGTAATAAAAAACAGCATTTTAAGGGCAAAACACGCACATTTTAAGCTAGAAAAACCTAAGCTGGCCATCCTGGCTGGAGGTGTGTGGTTTACGCAGGCATCCACCCTCTCTCCTTTCGAGTAATCAATGTCCAATCATAACGCACTTTCATGCCAAGCACTTTTGTATTGCCAATAAAGCACCGAGCAATTTAATGGATTTCTAACCCCAAATTGGAAGCTGTACTGCATCCAACTGACTCAATTTGTTCAGTCTTAGAGGAAGCCCTGGAACAAAATGCTAGAAATAAAACCACATGCACTGATAACGTTACAGAAATAGATACACCGAGAAGGAAATGTTCTGTCCCTTTATTCTATCTGACCTCCAACCCATTTTAATTTGACCTTCAAGATGGAAAGGCTGCATTTTAAAGAAACCATTTCCACCTAGATCAAGAGAAATAAAAGCCAAGCTATATATAATGCATTCGCTGCAAAACAAGGCAAATAAATCTACCATAAAACTACCTTTCACCTGACAATGAAAAGCCAGAAGAGCCTTTCAAGTTAATTTACTCCATATTTTAGGTCCTAAGGAGAGCTATTCTCCTTGACAAACTTCTTTCTCTGCACACAGCCTGAAAACAGCAGAGATGGCTTCCTCCACCCTCACCTTATCACAGCCTAGAGCACTTGATGGCAGACAGCTGTATTATCACCTTTGGCTAGCAAGAGGCTGGGACAGCACAGAGGCAATGATGCAGTGCAGAAATTTCCAAATTGTGGTCCACAGCGTCAGGTGAAACACCATTTGACATGGCAGACTGACATTCCTCCTGAAGACATTCTTTATTTTACAATACCATAGAAAACTATACTTGTTTCCAGCATTAAAAGCAGGGCCGTCTCTCAGAACAAGCGTTCATACTTTTTTTGGCCTAACTCCTGTACCGGTGTTTACTGGTGGGACAGCAACAGGACACCTGCAAGGATTTCAAAGCAGATGAAGCTGGTGCTCAAGCCTCTGCCCAAAGAGCACCACAAAGAAGCCAAGGGGGGGGGCTGTATCTATTGCTGCTTTCCAGTCATTACCTTTGTCACCACATGCCAGTCTTCGCATTCCTTAGATGCATCAGAAGAGCACAAATAGGAACATATTCTCACTTAAATAACTTGCACACTTACAGGAGTGTTTCACTACATGAATTTACAGATGCATACACAGCCATGCACACCCAAACACGTACACATCTACATATGCATGAGGCACTACAGCTATGGTGATGTACACAGGCAGAAAGGCTTTATCAGGAGAGTCTGGGACAGCTGTAGAGCTTATGACTGGGCTGTGAAGAGCACTAGTAAAAATCTTTATTACACACTGCCCCAGCATACAATGCCACATCTTTTACAGAAGCACTTACTTAAAAAAAAAAAGTTTTGAGAGCTTTACAGTTTTTATTGGTGCTATTTTTCAACTCCTTCCACTTATAAAGGCAGACTTTTTTATTAGCGCAACTCAAATTGCAAAAAGACTAAGAAAGATGAAAAGTTACAGTCAATACAACTTTAGAAAGTTCTTCAAATGAGCTTGCTTTTCCTGAAGTCTGGTATCTCAGGACTTCCCAAGATGAACAGACAGACCCTGTTTCCAGTGGTTGCAGCTTTTTTGCTCTCCAGGTCTCTTAACCTTTCAGGAGTCCTGGGCAAACGGGGCTGTGGGCAAAGCAAAGATGAAGCAGCCAGTTCACGAGCCCACACTTGCTCCCCACACTCCTGGCCGGGGCACTTGAGCCAAGCTCAAACCCTGCAGTAGCATCAGTCAGGCGCCAAAGTCGAGCACACGCGTCGCCTTCCAATCAGGAAGGTGTTTTTTCCATCTACTTCAAAGGGCTATGATGTACTTTGCTGGATGGATGCCTTGATTTATTATTCAATGAACTTCCTCGGATTTGTGCAATTTCTCAGCTAAAAGCATCACAGCTAATTCAAAGGGAGGGCAGATGTTAAGGTTGAATCAAGGAACAAACTTCCCCTTCTATAGATTTTTATCTTTTCCATGTTGTAGGGGGGCAGAGGGATGAGAAGGGGAACATTTCCCTATTCTTTTGCTACAGGAAGCAATTAAGGACCCGACCTCGTGAAAAACTGCTGGATTCAGAAAGTATTTGGATAAGCTCATTTCATCTTCTTTTAACTATTATTACTGGATTCATACTGCTCCACTTGGCATTCGAGATCAGATTTTTTTTGTTATAACTATCTTAGTTTTTGCCCACCAGAAGGTGTGCACATGCCAGCAAAGGCTCCAGTACCAGCTTCAAGCGCAAGGGAACCCCTTCAGCTGAATGAGGGCTGCATCCAACAACAAATTCTGCAGGAAGACACTAAGAGGCGGCCAGATCCTTCCCTCTTGCTTCAAACCCATCCCACTCAGGTGTAACCCAAAGTAGATGTCATCTTAAAATTGCCTGATGGCCTCTGAAAAATAAATAAAAAGTCCCATAACAGAACTCCATGTGGGTGGCCGCCCAGCTGCACTGAAAATAGAAAAAAATTAACACTACAATTAAGCCAAGAACAGAAATACCGTTTCGCTTTTCCGAGTGGTCCTTGCAAGCCCGGGCGCTGTGCCAAGGAGCTCACCATTCATTACTTGCACTGCACCTCTCATGGGGCAAAACACACGTTGGCGTCACACCAACGCCTTGTGCTCCAAAAAGCAGTTATTTGAAAACTGTGAATGCAGAAGGTGCTCCCAAGGTTTGTTATTGCGTGGGGAGGGCTACAGGTGTGCTCACCTCCTGGGGAATTCAAACCATGTCCTTTTGAGAGCACATAAATTAATCTCTATGAAGAGAATAAGTAGAAGAAATGTCACTGTTTCATCATAATCAGAAAAAGAATTCTTAGGGCTCGTGGAAAGCATTGTTTTAAGCACAGAGGGCTATGGAGAAGAAATGCTTTTGGACTTCAGGCACAAGAGATAAAGAAATCTTGAGATGAACCATGATGGAAAACCCAAGGCACCCCACAAGCGGGGTCATGGGAGAGACGATGAAAGAAGACACATCCGAGGAGACCAGAGGGTAGTAGCACATCACGTGGCTGAAAAACCACAGAAAAGAAACGAGTGTGGTAGTGAGTTGCACAGGTGTGAAGGCATCAAGAGGAGATACTGCTTCTCCTTGGGGCAGGTCACAACCTGGCTGTTAAGTGCACAGTTTTCTCAGTCCTTCCTGAAACCAGGCGTTATCAGAAGCCGGACCCTGGGCTAAACAGGCCACCGACCTGCAGCAGCGTGGGAGCATGCGCTAACGCAGACTCTGTATTCCAAGCCTGGCTCAACTAAAGCAACGCCATATTAAAAAAAAAAAACCAAAAAAACCCCACATTTTCCTCAATTTGTCACAGCAAGTGAGGTATGAAACAAAAAACTTTCCGAATCTTCCAAACACACAGGCTCTCCCCCTAAAGTCTTTTGCAAACCAAAGCAAACTGTGTAAAAATAAGTTTTAGTGCATTTTATAGGGGAAAATAACTCTACTTCAACTGGAAACACATAATCTAGCTTTTCTCTAACAAAACCTACAGGAAATGGCTCTGCAAAAGTTAACTAAGTGATACTGAACTTTCTCCAGAGTGTCGTATAGGAAATAACACTGCAGAAATGACTGTCTGATTTAACCTTTTGTCCAGACTATGCTACAAACCCATACTAGAGAGGTATCTGGCCGATGTTAACAATCCTCTGGTGTATTCTCTAGAACTGCAGCATAGAAAGCAGGTTATCTCACACATGCTCAGCAAAACACCCTCGCCACGGTGCAAAGCCCAGGCAGCCAACTGCTGATGGAAAACAGAATTTTACAGTTTTCCCCGTTCTGTGGTTGGTGGTTGGGTTTTATTTTGTTTTTTTTTTTTTTTTTTTTTTTTTTTTTTTTTTGTTTTTTTTTTTTTTTTTTTTAGAGATGTGAAGTAGTAACGTCTGTCCTGTGTTGCAAAGAGCAGAGCAGATTCATGCATCCCCAGCATTCAGACCCATGCCAGACTGGCAGTGAAGACATACCAAGGTGTCCCATCTCTCCCTGCGTCTGGCAGACCATCCATCTGTTTGTTAGAGACCTCATAACATGATACCATAGCATTTCTGGGTGAAACCCCTTTTGCATCACGTTTCTCAACTCCACCACTCTTGCTGAGCTTCTCCCCCTTTACTCACCACCTCCACCATCCCAGGAGGGGCTGCTTCATGCAACAGCGAGCATCAGTGAAGGATCTTTTACTCCCAGGGCATCTCAGGAATGGCATGTCTGCCAAGAAATCTGGTGTCAATATTTGCCTGGAGCTCTGCAATCACAATTACACAAACTGAGACAGGCTGCCTTCCATCCCTTCTCCCCCACCATCCACATGCTCCAACATGGAGAAAGTGTTGCTGCAAAGACCTGAAACAAGTCTGTTTTCAGCCTTTATTTCTTTTAGTCAAAAAGAGGAGCTGCAGCTTGCATACATACTGAATCCCCAGCACCTCACTCAGTCTATGCTTCCCATGAAACATGCTGTATGGAGAAGAAAAAGGTAAGGAAGAGAAGGCGTTTCCCACATTCCCACAAAGCTTGGGTTCCTATTTAATTATTTTAGCCAGGACAGAGCTCAAGAGCTATGGGACACATTTACTGCTTGATCAGGTTAGCCAGCAGGAAACCATTTTATGGGTTTTTTTTTTTTTTTCCAGCAAATTTGACACAACCACCAAAGTTGCTCCAAGACAACAAAACAACCCAAACACACACAGGGGCAAGAGCCAAAAAATGATCTATCTAGAGCAAGGACGCAACCCTCGGTTCAGGAGGCTCACAATAAAATGCCCCACACAGAACAGCACTGATTTCAATATACCAAATTGGCCACTGGGAGGGAAGCCAATACAAAGCAACACTGCAACTGGCCTCGGGAATTAGCTCTCGTAGCTGTTTTTTTTCCCCTGCAGCCCCACGCTTACGTCAAGTCACGTGAAAACAATTACATAAACCGTACCTTTTCCATGAACACCTTCTCCGGGATAAAGGTTCTCATTTTACTCCACACAAAAAACACTCTCCACAGGTTTATGAGCTTTAATTGCTATGTGAACACATAAAAAGTGTCCAAATAAGTCTATTTAATGGTTACACATTAACTATCACACACCTCCAGGCTTGTGTTACCCACCTATTGGCTAGATCAATAAAATGCCTGTTAGTAAACTTTTTAAAAAAGTTGCTGCTGCTGAAAATATACTGTTCCTGTTTACTAATAACTTTATGAAATTAACTGGAAATTCCTACCTATATCTGAAGTCTTCTGCTTCAGTCCGCTGGGGAAAAAGCAAGCGGGTTCTCAGCACAAAGAATCAAAAACATCTACCTCTCCTGTGCTTAAAACTGGATGCTGGCCCACAAAGTAATGCAAGAGCACTTCAGCTCCAGGCTGGGAAGGATTTGGATGTAGAAAACGTGCATGTGTGTACCTGCAGAGACAGAGCTCCTCTAAACCCAGGAGAAGAGACCACTAGAAGACACCATAAGACTGGACAGCCAGGAGCAGGGAAGCCTCTTGCATGAGGAGGACAAACAGGATGCATTAGCAGGAGATTTTAGGAAAGCATACACTCAGAATATTCCTATCAGCAATTAGAATTAAGGACATCGTCCTCAGTGAATTACTCCTCTGCCATTCATCTGCCACTGTCCTACGCTCACCCCACGGGGCTCTGATAGGCAAATTTGGCCGAGCAGCAGGTAAGAAGGTGGCTGCCTGCAGCTCATGTGTGGAACAGCAGCAGATGGGACAGCATTACCACAAGACACCCCTTGCCTGAATGAGCCACTCAGAAGCTCTGCCAGGCTGCCTGCAAGTGCAAGCCCTCTGCAATTCTCCACACGCCTCCCTGGAGGGCAGAAAGCATTTAATTTACTGCCCCATACCTAAAGGGCACCAGCAACCTTGGGCACTTGCAGATGCGTGTGCCATCAGCCCACCTGAGACCCGTACGGTTGGCAGCAGGGGCGCGAGGCCGACTCCTGCACCCCTGTCCTCCTCCAGGACAGAGGAGAGGGCGAGAGACCACGCCAAGAAGTCTGAGAGTGATTAAGTGTTGATCAAATCCTACTATTTCATAAAAGTTTCTGGTATGCCCAACCAGCTTCAATAGTCTTGTGCTTTGCCATGTAATCCCTGAGATATTTATGAGAAGTCCGCGAATGGCTCCTTTGTCACCTTTTTTTTTCCCCCCTTCCTCTCCTAAATAAGGGAAATGCAGAGTCTAGAACTCCAGAGATGCACTTTGACATCCCAACGTGCTTTCCAAAGCACCCACCGAGTGCTCTCAGTGGGGTGGGTGAGCAGAGCCCCACACCCCACGGCTTGCACCCTTCCAGGGATAGAGAACACCTCTGCTTTCTCCCTGGCAAGGAAACATCCCTTCTCCCACGCTCCTTTGCAGACCCATTATCCACAGGGAGGGGGGAGATGGACAGACAGCGGGCACTTCGCACCTCCCCACCATAAACCTGCCCAGAGCAATTACCCAGCCCCGCTCCAGCTGGGAACACATTGCAGCCTAATTTATAGCAGCAGAGCCCCAAGGGCAGCGGGTGGCTGGCCCCAGGGCCGGGGTACAGGCAGGGAGAAGCCAAAACCCCACGACAGCGGAGGAAACGCAGACACGGGGGCTCACGCTGCCCGCTCCCCCTGCCTGCCCACCCCCTGCCTGCGCCCATTAAAAAAAATTAATCCCCATCGTAAAAAGCTGGAGCACAGCCTGTATTTCAGGCCAAATAATAAGGGGAGGCCGTTATAAATAAGGAATCACTTACTATTCAGAGGGAGGGGGATTATATAGGTTATTTAAATTAAAAACAAACTGCACAAACAAATAAAGCCCTCCCCCCCCCCAGCCGCTCCAGCCCCACATCAGCTGCCTGCTCTGCACATGTTATCTGCAAACCATGGGCAAAGCAATTCCCCGCTCCACACCGTTTTCACAATTTGCTTGCTCTGAACCTTACACTACATCAGGAATTAAACAAACATTTCCTCCTTCTCCTTCTCTGGGGTTTCCCCTCCCCTCATCCAGAGCTAGGCTCCAAAGTCCAGCCAGGCAGCAGGCCTGGGGTCGAGGTTTAACTGCCAGCTCCTAAGAGGAGATAAATACACCAAAGCCACCAAATCTCACTGTTTGTCATGCAAAAAATGAGGAATGGTGTGGGAAAAACTTCTTTGTAGCCTTGCTCCCAAAGAAGCAAGGCTTTCTTGTGAGACCCCAGCTGGAGTACTATGTCCAGCTCTGGAGTCCTCAACACAAGGACATGGACCTGTTGAAGCAAATCCAGAGGAGGACCATGAAGACGATCAGAGTGCTGGAGCACCTCTCCTGTGAGGACAGACTGAGAGTTGGGGTTGTTCAGCCTGCAGATGAGAAGGCACTGGGGAGATCTTATAGCAGCCTTCCAGTATCTGAAGGGGGGCCTACAGGAAAGCTTGAGAGAGACTTTTTACAAGGGCATGTACCGATAGGATGAGGGGTAATGGCCTCAAACTGGAAGAGGGTAGATTTAGAATAGATATCAGGAAGAAATTTTTCACTACAAGGGTGGTGAGGCACTGGAACAGGTTGCCCAGAGAAGCTGTGGCTGCCCCATTCCTGGAGGTGTTCAAGGCCAGGCTGGATGGGCTTTGAGCAACCTGGTCTGGTGGGAGGCGTCCCTGCCCAGGGCAGGGGGGTTGGAACTGGATGATCTTTAAGGTCCCTTCCAACCTAAACCACTCTATGAAGACAGGGCAGCAGACATTTGTCCTCATTCCAAATAGTCTAAAACTGGTACAAGACCAGAGTGGTGGGAAGGGCAAGTGAGCTCCTGCTGGGCTGCAGACCTGGTGGCAGACAGGAGAGCCTGGGGATGACCTGGGTCCATTGCTCCAGCAAACATGCAGCCCCCCACACTCCCAAAATACACCAAGGACAGCCAGGGGATGGAGGGCAATATTCAAACACAATGCAGAGATAACAGGAAAACTCTGCAGAAGTCAAATAAAGCTTTATTCAACCCTGGAGCCAGAAATCATCAGGAAACCAGACTTCGCTTGCCTATTTCCACACAGATTACTGGTGATTATGAGTAACTGCAACAGAAGAGTTTGATGAAAAGTCTTCTCTTAATCTGTCTGTATTTCCAAACAGGCTTATGTTACAGCTGTGGTGTTTATCTGGAAAACACTAAAAGGGTCATAGCAGGGAACCAGCAAAGTGAGAGCAGGAGATAAACCAAGGGACCAAACATTGAGAGAACCAAGTCAGGTTGGGTGAATTTTTCTGTGGTTGCTGCTATTTAACAGCAATACCTCATTAAAATTTCGGATAAAGGAAGCTTTTGTTAGCAACCTGCTCCTTCCCTCCCTCCTGTACCTTCCCCCAGGGTTTTGAGATCACATAAAAAACACATCCCCAAGCTCCTCAAGGGAATTTTTTTCTTTCCCCAGCAAAGCCAAGGCTGACAAGACTTGACATTCCTGAAATGTTTAAATGGGGGGAGAGGGAGAAACAACAACATTTTTTTCAAACCCACTTTATGCATCAGAGACAAGCAAAAATTGGCCCAGGGCCAATTAAAAAAAATATTTAAAAATATTTGCGAGATCATCTTAAATACTCTCAATGTTCCCAATGGAAAAGTCCCCAGCTGCACAGCGGACACAAGCCCCCACGCCAAATACTGCACATTCCTGGAGGGAGCTGCGGAAAGGAAAGACATAATCAAGGCGATTGACAAACCACCGCACACGACTGCCGGTCCGTCCCCAGCCACCCTGTGGGGACATACCACCACTGGCACTCGCCCACAGTGGGTCTTGGGCTCCATGGTGAAGCCCCTGCAGGAGGCTGGTGGGGACCATCTCCCCTTCCAAGCAGGCAAAGAGCCCTTAAAAAAAAAAAAACCACACAAAACATCCAAGGGACTTGGTAATGAGCTCGGTATCAAGAAACCTGGTTAACAGAGAGGCAAGTGATAGGGATATGCTTCTCCTGGCAAATATATCTAATCTCTGCCAAATGCCAGGAGAAGCATATCCCTATCAGTAGCCATTATATTAATTAATTCATACACCAACCCATTCTGTAGCTTTTTCCAGGCTGGGATTTTGCTTGCCTGATGCTGTGGGACAGAACTGGGCAAGGAGAAGGGTGCAGACAGAGCACTACATCTTGCAGCAAGACCCACTGAAGGTGATACAAACCAGATGTGGACAGTAACTCTATGTGCTCCAAGACATATTACAGCTTCATATGCCAGCCACAGCACACCAAACACTCAGGAAAGAGCACCCATATGGTCAAACCCACTTGGGGAGCATTTCAAGGGGTGCAGAACAGGTTAATGGGAACCCCCCGAGCTCCACCAGCCAATTATTTTTCCTCGGTTTATAGCACAGAAACTTGGGCATCAAAGAGGACCGCAGTGTTCCACTTGTGCAATAAACTCCTTTCACCAACATCACTTCACACTTTCCGGAGTGCAAAGTTCACGCTGATATTGTTGGCTTTCTCACTCACTGCTTTCTGGCACTGTCCCACCTGCCTGGCTGTTCATTAATATGCAATCAGTACATTAAAGGCTGCGTTCCCCAGTCCCAGCTAGGCTGTAACCGCCTTTTCCGGCAAGTGCTATCTTGCAGGGGACAGAAGTGCAAATGTGTTTAGGTGCTCCTAAATACTCAAAATTAAAAAAAAAATCCCAAACCCTATATTCTTACCAATTGGGTTTTACAGAACAAGGGATTATCACCATCAATGCAAAGAGTGTCCAGAGAAAACTTGGAAACTACACTGAATTTACTCTCGTTATGCTTTACTTCTTTATGTACCTGTTACACTACTAATTTTTTTTTTTGCACAATTTACAGACTGACAAATCATAGCTACACAGCAAAGGCTGCCTAAATGCACTGGTGATTAGAAAGTTTCTACCATTTTTGTTTGAATGATTGCTAGCTGGGATGCTGTAAACAGTCCCGTCCCCCCCAAAAAATCCCACCATTTTTTTCAGCTATCCTCAAACCTTCCAAATTTGAGCAGGAAGGACAGCCCTGCCTCATTTACTGACACTGCAGTTGCACAGAAAACCACGTCACTGTAGATAAAAGTAATTTCTGTTTTTTTCAGGAGCACTTTCGGAACAGCTCTGCTCCCCACACCCCTCGCTCCTGCCAGCTCCGCAGATGCTCCATCACTCCTTGGCCAGTCTGCACCACTCATCCCAACCAGGGACTCAGCTCAAGTCCCCTGTTGTTGTCTCTACAAGAAAACAAGCCATCAGCTGTTGGCTAATGAGCTCCACAATTAAATACCCTGTATTTACTTCACAGCCTCCTCTTCTCCTCCCCCTGGGCTTGACCATTTCAGCCTCTGGTCCAGCCTGTCTCCTCCTGGCCCACCCAGCATCACCTCCTGCCCTGCTTCCCAAACACGCACAGAAAACTTACTCCAGCTTCCCTTAACATGCTATTAAATCCCACCTTATTTTTCTTCCCTGGGAGACTAAACATAGGTTGTTAGTTCACTATAAAACCAAGTACATGCTTGAAAGACAAAGAACAAACAGATTTTAATTGTAAGGAGTATTAAAAAAGCATTCTATTTGTTTCAGGTCATTGTAAGCAACATTAATAAGTTTCTGTCTCAGTTTTTCAACAGTTGCTTATGATGGAGATGAGCCCAACTGGAAAACCAAACCCAAGAATCCCTGAACTCTGAAGGAAGGTTTATCTGAGTTTGGACCATATCTGCGCTGAATGCAACACAGCCAAATAACATTTTTCCATTACTTTTTATCACTATTGCTTCGTGTTCTCCCCCCTTGAGCACAAGGTCACATCAAAATTTCTCCAGGCGGCCCCCAGTCCCATAAATTGTTAGAGATCTGGATTTACATCAGTGGGATTACATGAGATCAGCCAAATGTGCACATGCTGGAGGGAGAAGGGAACAACATAGCACTTTAAAACTGGAGAGTATTTTTCATTTATAAATAGTTTACATTTTTTGGATCCAGTGGCGGACAACCCGCTCAGTCTGTACTGAAACCAAAGAAATATCATGTGTGAGCACTAACCACAGTGTAACAGAGATAATAAACAACAGACAGGCAGCCATATGCAGTGAGGCTAGTGCTTTGGGTAGGGGAGGCAAATTAAAAGGAAAAGAAATACCAAATTCAGCAACCATCATGCAGCTAAAGGACCTATTAATTTTCAGATGGACCCGTTCCCCCAAGTTCTGCTACAGGAGTAACCTCCACAAGGAAACCAGCTCGCTGTACCCTCGCTGTGCTTCCCTGCTCCCAGATGTACTAATGGCTTTAGCATCTCTCAGACTTCAGTGGACCATTGCCCTAGCACTGGGGATGGTCAAAACCAGGTACCTGCAGCAAGGAGGGACAAAGCAATGTCCACACGGTCAGATAAAACACAACACGGAGGATGGGGTGGCATAAGAGTCCCAGGAGCAGCGCGAGTTCTGATCCAAGACAGACATGGTGCACTCCAAATTACATATAGGAAATAACTACAAGAAACAGGAACCCAAGATACACTGTGCATCTTTGCAACCACATCCCATGTTTCCACACCCCAGGAGACTATGTTTGCAAACAGCTTGTACTCAGCATCAGGCAAGCAAGGGCTGCTACGTGCAGAGCACCTGAAGTCTGCTGGGCTCCTTCAGAAGCCTCCAGCCTCATGGACTTCACCAAGGGAACCACCCGAGCCAGATTACACCAAGCCTCCTACACCAACCTCTGCCTTCACACCAAATAAAACTAAAATGGATGCTGGCATCTGCCTTACCCATGCTTTTACAAATGTTTTTTATTTATGTCAAACAATATCCTATATCCCCCAGGAAAGATAAGTGTTACAAGGAAGCGGGACATCTCTGTGCTTGCCAAGCAGAGCAACCTGGATTTGGAGCATCTCTATTGAAATTAGCCTGCCAAGACCAACTGGATGCATTTTATTACTGCAAGGAATTCCACAAATAGGCAGGTAACTTTTAAGTGACAGCGTGGGTTCCCAGGCAGGAAAAAAAATACTTTAAAACACACACTTTCCTGTTTTTGCAAACATTTACCAGATGTAAGAGAATTCAAGGACAATTAATCTGCCATGACAAGTTGTAGACACCAAATCTAGCAGAAGAGGCTGAGCACCCATCTCTGCCGTGAGTGAAAGCCTAGAGCCAGACACGCTTGGCTGAACAAAGGTTTGTTTTCAATTATATTTCAGATTCTTTAACAATAACTGTGTGGCATCTGGCACCAACACATCTGAGCCTTTGAAGTGGTTCTTGACTCCAACGGGAAGAGGGGGGAGTGCAGAAGAGGGAATCAATCAGCGATTTTGGTCCGAGTCAAATATCTTCTCTAAAAAGAAAATGTTAATACCACAATCCCGCAGCAGACCAGAAGTGTGCTAGCAAAAAACAAAAAAAACCCAAAACCCATATTTGGGTCAAAATAACAATGGTTCTGCACTGAGGTCACACCTTTCACCTTCAGAAACAAGGTTATGAGATACATGGGTCAGTGGTCCCAGACACAGGAGCCTCCCAACAGGGAGGTGTGACACTCCATGGCTCCTTCCTGGTCACTCATGCTCACACCTGTGATAAAACATTCATGGGAAGAGACATCCAATGCCTAAACCTCAACACCAGCAACCACCAAAAGCACAGTTAAATAAGAACAGGAAGGCAGCACGCAACACTTGCTGTCATGGTCCCCATTCAAAGTGCAATTGCTGCCCACCCAGCCTGAGGGAAAGGGCAGCACTTCCATATTCCCGGGCAAAAGCAGCAGCTCCTACTGAGCCCTTCCACAAGAACTCATCACCAATATACATTTGGAGCAGCCACAACAGACCAGGAAAGCAGCACGTGGGTGCTGCAGAGGGTGGACTATGGAATGCTGGTGACCACAAGACTGAATCACCTCTGGATGTGCTCAGAACATCCCCAAGAGGCTTAAGCGGGGTTTGAGCCCTGGTTTGCAGTGCCTGCAGGTACAGGACCTTCTGTACCCCCGTGCTTCCCTTCCACCTACGTCCATATTTAGGTAGCTACACTTCTGTTGAGATCTAGCCTTAAATGACATCGCTAGGTTCAGTGGGCAATCAGTGAACGAGCAGGGCAAACAAACCTCACTTTTAAAATACATATCTTCTTTATCTGGTTTGTTCAAATAAAACCACAGCTGTGGTTTAACAGCAACGAGGTGGCAGAGCGCAACAGCTCCCATGACCAGGGATGGTGGTTTTGATCAGAATGATGTTCGTTTAAAGAGGGATAAAAATGCCTTATTCATTTTCCCCAAGCTGTGCCCAAGTCCCACCAACTCTTTTTGTTAGGTCGGGCAGTTTCTGGAAACATCTTCTGGCTCAAAACATTTGCAGAATTTCAAGAATCTGCTCCACAAATCTTGAGGCTGCTTTGTTCAGGAATGCTGACATGTGGGCAAAGGGAAAGCAAACCGTTCCCTTGAATGCTGCACAAAACTTTAAAGTCTGCCCAAGATGAAAAATGCAAGAGTCAAAACTCTGAAGGAAGTGTGGGTTTTCTGCTGCATTTCAAATATCACCCCAAACACGCTCTTCCAGCACAGGAACGTGGCCATGCCAGGACAGCCTGCATGCCTGGCAAGGCTGGCGGCCTCCATGTGCTCCCCTCAAAGCAGGGCTGGAGTTTGGAATGAATAAATAAAACAGACTTTCAGATCAAGTTTTCTTGGCCTTTACAGAGACAATCGTGCTGTGAAAGAGCTCTGGGCAGAGTCTTCTCCCCAGACAAGACCCACTCCTTCCCATCCCTCCCCATGCACAAGCACCAAAGGGCAAGCGTGCACTTCATCTTCTGCTCGCACGGCTCCCAGGACAATAACGAGCTGTCCTCTGGAAATACCCATTGCATTCCATGAAATCGAGAAGACTAGACCTCTGGCTTATCCATAAAGCCTAATATTTATAGGCCTACATTCGGTCAGATGGATCTCCACTGCCTTCAGGCCAAGGAGTCTTGCCCAAGCCAGCGGTCCACTGGTGGCAGCAAAAACAAGGTCCAGCTCCTGCGTCAACACTGCATCAGTGTGACATTTTTTTCTGTGCTGCTCCCTGACAAGCCCCAACAGACACTGCCAGACAAGTCCTGGAAGGACGCTTTCAACTCCCGACTGCCAGGCTGTGGGACACCAGCGTCACAGTGCTGGGCCAAACGCAGACCAAGGGTGGAAAGCAACCACTGTGGCAGGCCAAGCATGGCTCAAACAGCCACAGACTGCCCCAAAAGCACCATCATATATTACACACACAACCAGAGGGGATGTGGTTGGTTCAACCTGGCTTGAAAGCCCCCAGTGGAGGTGGCTGCAGAAAACAAGGAAAGTGCCAGCAACTGAAGGCTCAGCAGAGGGAGAGGTGCTGGAGCGCTCATTCTGGCTCGTCCTCTGCCTTTGCTCTCTGGATTTAAACAGGAATCCTGCAACCCTTTCCCCCACGCCATGGGAGCACCAGGAGAAGGACCAGCTCTGCTCCTCCAGGGCAGGCACGGCCGGGTGGCTCTGAAGCCATCAGGGATTCCACATTGTGAACAAAAAAAAAAAGCAGGAAAACCATCAAAAGACATTTCATCTGCAACAGAGCATAAACTGCCCAAAATGTTTCAAGGCACATTTTCAATCCACTCCCAATCCCACCCCAGTCCCACGAGGGCCATTGCTGTTATTGTCTGTCACAGCAGCGTCAGGAAACCGACTTCCAGGGGGTCAGAAATTTTCCTGCTGCTGGCTGGGAACAGCCCAGGGAGCCCAAAGGGAGGGGACGAAGCAGCCCGGGGAGATGGTGGGAGAAGGGAAGAGTCGAGGGATGATGCATCCTGCAACAGCGAGGCAGGCGGTTTTATAACCGGCGGTCAGAATTACTCAGGAAACCATAGAGGAAGCAATTGGAAATTGTTGGATGGGGAAGCTTCCCCATTTTGTCTCCAAATGTGCAGGCCCGTAAGTCTGTGCTGAATTCTTCCTCTTTTAGCCATGCCTCTTGCAAACAAAGCGACATTAATTAGCACACAGCCCCAGAAGTAGTGTTCAGCTGCCATCTCCTCCTCCCCCAAAAAAGGTGGATTTACATTGTTTTGATTTTAAAAAAAAATTACAACAAGCCTAAATGGCTTAATCACACACAGCCTGCTCCCCAGCAAGCCCCACACTGGCATTATGACTTGCACATGGGGTGCTTGAAAACCTCGCCTTCGAGCTGGGTCCAGTATTCCCAGCTGGAGGGTGAAGCAGTGACCAGCAGCTTGCACACCCCACCGCAGCACTGGGCTGCCAAAAGGGACTGTCTCCTGAGGAGAGGGTGGGCACACAAGGAAGGTATTGGAAAAAGCTCAGACGGTCTGAACAAAAGGGAAGCCTGGGTGCTGCAGCACGCCTGGGAGATGTGCAGAGGGACACAGCGCAGCCCCAGCATCCCTGCCAGCTGAAAGGACAGCTTGTCAGCCTCTTGTTAGGCAGACCACAAAGTGGTGGCACTTGAGACACAAGTGCTAGAAGCCATGAGGGAGAAACACTGTAGTAAACAGCCTGGGCTGCTATTTGGCATCTCCCAAGGATGCTGCCCAGCTGTGCGGCTCTGCCCTCTCCCCACACCTGCTATCAAGCCCAGACCCTGTGAGCAGCCAGAGCCCCAGGCAGTTGTCCCTGCAGACACCCAGAACCACTGCTTCCCACCCACGGCTCAACACCCATCAGGCCACAAAGGCATCTTCTTCCTGGACGCTCTGTTCCAAGAAGGGAGAAGCAAGTCGCCAAAAAACTATTCCCATCTGTGGCCGTGGCAGTCACAAGGGCTCGCTGCTTTGGCTGAGACACTCTCCCACCACATGGGTGGCACTGCTTTGTACACAGAGAAAAGATCATGCTGGCCCCCAAAGAGACCAGGATTCGTGTGCTGCCTCCACAGCATCCCCTGCTCACAGGAACAATGCATGGGGTAACCCAGCACCAAACCCTCCACTACCTACTGGTACTAGCTAATGCCAGCACCATCCCAGCAAGGCTCTGAAGCCCTCCCTCACCCACCTCCTAACAGAGGTAACCACAGCGCTCAGAGCTGCATCTCACCGCTGGGTCTCCATTATCTTGCAGGGATGGTTTAACAGCACTGCTGTCCCTCACAAAGATTCTTTGAGGTCTCATTCGGAATAATCTCACACTGCTTTCCCTCCCTCAGTGGGGATACAGCCACTCTCCCCAGCCTGCTGCCTACAGGAGAGGTAGGCACTTCAAACTTAAGTTCACTCCTCCAATTGAAGTTGGCCAACAGCATCAAAAGCTCTGAGGGAGAACAGATACATACACCATTGCATTGCCCTTCTCACAAAACCTAGGTAGAAAGCAGTACCTGCCTCAGGAAGATTATTAAACCAGCGAGAAGCAAAGACAACTGCTGCTCTAAGTAGACAGTGTAAGCCAAAGACATTCTGTGAGATCCATACAACTTTCTGTCAAAGGAAATTAACTCAAAGACCAGTATACATCTCTGCTGGTAAGGTCGGTAAGAATGAAACCAGAGCTCCTGGAAGGGGTTCAGCTCACCAAGAAGTCAAAAGCCAAGCAACTTTTCCTGCTATAACAGTAAAAATTCATTTATCTGCTCTTATGAACAGACTTATCCAAACCCCTTATGTTTCTTGATCTCAACAGCTTTTAGGTGGTGATCATCTCAATAACAAAGCTTGGAAAGTGGGAAGGAAGATATACAAGAAGTTTATAACCATGTGAAATAATAAAGATAGCACAACTCTCACAAACGCCTCCAAATCAGAAAGGTCTAAAAATACACACTTATTTTATTATCATCTTATTTACTGATTTAATGCAGCATGTGTGCCCTACTTCAGAACTAATCCAAAGGTGTTTGAAAGCCAAGAATTCTGACTTGGAAGACTTGTTTAAGGAGGAAAAAGGAGGAACAGAATTGTTTATAGACCAACATAGATAGGAACAGCACAAAAATATGCTTAGCAAAGGAAAAGTGGAAAGTATTATGACACCTTTCAAAATAAAACATCATATGGTTTGTTTAAATCTCCTAAAACAGGAGAAGTCTCCCCATTTTGCCAAAATAAATGAAATGCAAGTGGGAATCTGACTCTGCCCCTTGGTTCAGAAGGAGATGAAGGTTTACAGCAAATTACACAGACAAACAGGATGGGATGCTCTCCTGGCTCACCGGCGAGGACAGGCCACAGGCAGCATGGCACCGGCCAACCACCCTCAATCAGCAGGACTTGGCTTTTCTGCACTGGCCATGCCTATGCCATCACCAGGCAGGAGTGGGAGTGATGAAGTAACTGGGCATGAGAAGGGGAAGAGGATGAAGAGCTTCCAGGTGCCACCCAGACCATCAAGGGATACCTCCTCACCCTTCATGAACGACAGAGGTCACTGCTGACCACTCACACACAGATCGCTGCCACACACCCTTGTCCCCATGGGGCTGCAAAGCCTGGTGAGAAAGGAGGAAATCCCATGGCTCCGTGCATCTTCCAGCTCCAACTCAAAGCAACAGCCTTGTGCTGGAGAAGAACCAAATTGGGGTTGCCTGCTCATGGACCAGGCTGCTGCAGGAACAGCCCATCTGTCCAAACTGCAATTTTAGGGTATTTTTTAGGTCTGTACTAAAGGAAGGTTTCTGGTGCTTTTTCACAGGTCTGGAACCTGAGTGGAACACAGCTGACCCAGACACAGCAAAAAGCAAGCAAAGGCTGCTCAGGGCTGCTCCCCAGGCAGCAGCGGTGGAGAGCCAGCTCCAGCCTCCCCCCGCACACACCGCAGAGGAAGGAGAGGCACCAGTGTTTGGACAACTGGAACACATTTAAGGGGCAATTTTTCACAGGGACTCCAGCCAGGCAGTTTCCTACAATAGCAGTTTTATCACCCATGATACAACCCACAGACCAGCAGCTCCCCATCCACAAGGCCTCCCACCACCCCACCCCTATGGGGACATCACCCACAGTAAGCCCCACCAATGGAGCTCCAATGCACCCAGGACACCTCCAGCATCGCATCCTTAAACACGACCAGAAGACAACATCCAGTAAACCTGCCATCTCCATCTGAATATCTTCCACCAAGCCCTGGGCACATCCAGGTCAACACCTTCAGCCCCGTACCCATCTGTGCTGGTGATCAAACAGCACTGGCCCAGCACCACCACACACGCTGCAAGCACCAGCCCACTGGCCAGCCGTCACTTTTTCAAAGTATTTCCTAGATGATAGATAACATAGAAATCCTGTGTTTGTATTGGCGCACAGCAGGCTAAAACAGACTTTAAAAGCAGTTATAGTCCACACCAGCTAGGCAAAATGCATTTCAAACTTGCAGGGCAGTATTTGGAGAGAGGCTCATTACTAGCTGGTGTCGATGGTAAACTCTCCAGGGCAGAGGAGCATTCACAACACTGAAAGACAACGTGCCCATCCCAAAAGTGCAGGCTTTGAGGAACGAGGGAGACACATCGGTGGTGAGGATGGATCCTTGTGTGGGGGGAAGCCACACAGCCCCGACTTTGCATTTCACATCTCTCGTTTCTTCCTTGCACCTGAGGGCTTGTCCAGCCTTTCCCCAGTGAGCAAAAACCTGCCAGCTGGAGGAGGTGGTATAGGAAAAGAGTATCTTATTTCAGGATTTCACAGACAGATTTCTACTGAACTTACTGGATGTGTTTTCTAATCTGAAAGGATTCATCTAAAAAATAGGCGCCTTCAACAAGAGCGAAGCATTTGTGATACACAGCTTGTATAAGGGAGTAGCGTTTACAAGAATGTATTTAAGACTGCAGCTCTGCCGATTTCCAAAACTAATACAATTGCATCAGGGGGTTGGATCCAAAAAAGACAAAGGGAAATTCACAAAGTTAACACTTCATTATGAGTAGCTATATCAAGACTAACTACCCTCTCCGCCCCCCTGACAAAAAAAAGTGACAAGTTCTCTTGCACACAAAACTTTAGCTCCAGAACAAAGCTTTAGTCAGCTAATGCATTTTTAAATGCAACTTGTGCATGACACTGGAGTGTATGTTTATAAATCTGTTTTATTGTGAGGGTCTCTGATACTTTTCCTGATTAAATCCATGCAAAGCCAGCGCAGCAAACTAAGAAACTGCTGGGACAAGTGCAAATAACCAACCATCCTGCCTACACATTCAGCATGGCTAACATTTATAAAGTCTAGGCAGATGGCTACAGTTCAGGACCCATCCTTCAATTCTTACTCAAACTGAAAATGCAACCACGCAGAAGTGAACCATGCTCCTGGAACTGGATGCAACACGTCATCGGGTCTTGAGAGGTGCCCCCAAGATAGCAGGGTCTGCTTCTAGGCTTCACCAAAATTATATGGTTGCGGCTTGAGAGACAGCGTGCTGAAAATATAATGAGGGAGCATAACATATTACATATGTTGTAGTCCTGCTCTGAAGCTGGAAGAGGCTGGGGTTGAAGGACTCCGGCTGCAGCGCAGGACTTGGTTAACTATTAACGGATGACTCAGCTACAATAATAATACGTCTTTCGTGTTCTGTGCTAGCACAATGGCATCCTGGTCCTTGACTCTGGCCCCTATGCAGGGCAGGGAAAAAAAAAAATACTTCTTAGCACATCATTTAATAGCTGGACATACCAGGAAAACAGAAGGATGGTTTATTCACCCTTTATTTCTTCCTGCAGCCTCACACTCTGCTCCTTCCTTCACATGCCACTAAAAACCAGCAAGGGACCTCAGCGGAAAGACACCCAGCATCCCATGAAACCACAACCCAGACCTGAGGGGCTATGTTTATTCACAATTATTCACCAAAGCCATGCTCTATGCTAAATCACCCCCCGCTCACCCTGAACGAGGTGCTAATTCCTGCCCAGCCCTGGTCCCCCAGAGCTTGATTGAACCTGGATTCTCTGCAGATGGCTCTTCCCAGCAGCATTAGCCTAAATTATCTCTGTTCCATTCATCCACATGATCCCATCCAGCTCCACGCCGCAGAACAAGGGAGTCGCACTTGGCAATTAGGTTAGCAGCACAAAATGATTACGTTAAAAGCTGATGAGCTAACTCAATCTGAGGTGTCTCGCGGGGCAGCCAACAAGATCAATTAAAAGCCCTGCAGCCCTAATTGAGGGTTTCTGGGTGCGGTTGACATACAAGTCAGGGACAATACACAAGTTCTCATCAGAGCTGGCTACCAAGAAATGAGAGCCATCAGCCAGTTTAGAAGCCACTCAGACTTCAAGACAAAACTTTAACCCCTCTTCAAGAGATCAAAGCAACCAGAAACAGGCATGGATAGGGCCTCCTGGCACCCAGTCATTCTTAGATGCCCCACAGAGCTGGTGGGAGCTGCACATGTACTGATGAGGCCAGGTACGTGCAAACACACCTCCAGCACCCCGGGGAATGCCTCAGCATGAAACCACCTTGAAGCCCCCCAGCAGGCTCTGCTGAAGCTGCACACCAGGGAGCATCCTCCCAGTGCTCCAGGACTTCCCTGCACCAGGTAGGGCTTCAGCCCATGTGAGCCCCATCTCTGCAGAGTGCTTCTTCGTCTGCCTAAATCTCTGCCAGAGACAAGACTCCAACACCAGCTTAGCTTTAAGCAGTGAAGTGAGATCTCACCCATGCTCAAGGAAGCATTTAAGTACCTGAAGTGCCTTATTGAAGTGTGTGGGCTCCCAAACATATCAGTTTACCACCTCCAGCCTCTTGATGCCAGCGAGCAAAGGGGGAAGGCAATAAATCTCACATTTGCTCCTTCATCCCTTAAACTCCAAGCAGGAACTCCTGCAAGGCTCAGCCACCCCCAAATCTTACATCCACAGAACTGCACAGCAGTTCACACGAGCAAAGAAAAAAACACACATATTAAGCTGTATCTAGCACATAATAATGGTTGATTTTCCTAGAGAACAATTGATGGTGTGTTCATTTTTTCAGCTGCCTACTGAGATGCTGGTTCCCCTGCCTTGGGAATTTTCCCTCCACAGCTCCTCCTCCCCCAGCTCCCAGACCATCCATTCTCTCCTTTTCAAACTGCGCCCATTGTAAATGGCACTGAATATTAACACAGCCCATTGAGCACTTGCTCCTTTTGTATGGGACCCCTGCGTTTCAAATTGCAGTCACTGCAGAGAGGAAAAGCCTCCAAGTGATTAAATGGCATGAAGTTTCTCAAAAGGAGCGAGAGGAATATGCAGAGGAAGCTGAGGGGGTCCTAGAGCCTTTCACTTGAAGCCAGGGGCTTCTCCAAGAGCCAGAAAGGCTTCTTGATGGGGATATTTCATCCCATTCCGGCTTCATTACGAAGCTCACAAGCACTTTAATCCTAGTCTGATTGAGAAAATTTCTGCCCCAGCTGTGGCACAGTCAGGGATTAAGATGAGACAGCAGTTGCAAAGGCCTTGCTGTTAACTGCTGTTCTCCAGTAAGCACCAATAAATATCGCGGCATGCTGAGGGTGGTCAGAGAATCCACCGACACATGTTCACACAGGAAGGGTGGATTTATTTGCAAGCGCATGTATTTATTTGTGCATAAGCAGCAGGCCCACAGAGACACTGCTCTGCAAGGAGAGGCTTTGCTGTTACCCCACCAGGACCAACCCCCAGCACAGCAACTGCAAGGTGCAGAGACACCCCACAGCCCCGGGGCAGGAGACCTTCCCCGAGGCAAGGCCACTGCTGAGGACAATGCTCCAGAAAGCACCAAACCCAACTGTGCCATTGCCAGCTGAGTACAATTTCTTCTACAGCCACCACCACCAGCTCCCAGCTCTGTCCCACTTGAGCAGGAAGCCTTCCTTAGACCACCATGCAGGAGGGAGCTGCTGGCTTTGCAGAATTTCTTTGGATTTCCATTCCCTTTCCCCAGATGGAGGGAGCAGAACCGGCCACCTGCACTGATCCACATCCCCCTCTTCCAAGCCGTCCTTCCAAGCCCCATAGCCCCTGGGCAGCCAGCACACGGTATGGGCTCCACAGCTGGATGGGGCCAGGCGCTGTGAGCCCGGGGTGACGATTACTTAATCTTTGTTCCATTATTTCAGCAGGGCTGGAAGCAGGAGATGCAGGGGAGGAAATGCCAGCAGCACTCCCCCCCCGCCAGCACTGTCAGCAGGAGGGGTGTCCCGTCCCGTCCCCCCCCACCGCCTTGTCTTCCAGCATCTGCAGAGCCTGAGAGCAGCTCATGCCCACCTCCAGAGAGCACCATGCCCACAGCAAGCTGTCAGCTGAGCCCCGCTCTGCTCTACCAAGTAAGCAAAGAAGCTACCCTAACATACAAGAGCAGAGTTAAAACCCCAGTTTAGCAAGAAATTTAAGTTAATGGGTAGTTTTGAGCACATTCAGTTTCCTTGCCTTCGAAGTCTTTGTGCGCATACACTTGGGCACAGCAAGAGTCTGCTCCCGACCCCTAGTTCAAATGCACTTCCATGCCCTAAAACCATCAACAGGCACCTGCAGGATTTTTTGAAAGCATCCAGGGGCTTTGCCCATCTCTCTCCAGGAGAGCAGCAGCACCATGCAGACAGCCAGCAGCCACCCAGCTGGTGCCTCAGGGCAACTTATCCAAACCCCAGAACCAGCCCGGGAAACCGAGGGCAGCTCAGACCAGCTCCCCTGGGCACTCGAAGGCTCTGCCTTCTTTCCAGACATTCCAGGCACACACAGCCCAGAGGCAGAAGGGTCCACGTAGCGGAGAAAAACTCCCCCTTGTCATTTAGGTCAAAAATGCACAACACGTTTAAAATAAAAGCTTTAATTCCTCCAAACCATACTAGCAATGAATTAGCTATCCAACCACACTTCCGCAGCCCCAAAGCCTTCTCACCATTAAAATGTGCACCCAAAATATTATCGGTCTATCAGTAAAAGAGAAGATAAAACCTCTCTCACACACGATGTCAGAAGAAACCTCTCTTCTACCACCCCTCAAAAAATTAAGAGGCACAGAGAGACAGAAACAGGGGATGTGCCATGTCACCAACACTGCTGGAGACCTGTACCTGGCTTTTCTGGGCTTCAAGCACTTTGTACTTAAGCTCAGCCCTAAAGTCTATGCCATGTATTACACTCTAATGTAAAGATAAGCTTCAGACTTAAACACCAGAAGACATAAGCATCTCCAGCAGCTTTTAAGTGAGACACTGCAAAGGAGTCCTGCACAGCAACCGCTCAGCAGTTTGATTTTCTGGGCATCCCCCACAGACCCAGGGGGTTTCACAGCCCCAGAGCTGGCAAGGGCCAGGTGCTGCAGCTCCTGCAAGGACAGTATGGGTCATGCCAGAGCCTTGCAACGTGCCCTACGCAGGGCTGCTCAGCCAGCAAACCCTGCACACTTAATTAACTGGCATGCAGTACTGAGCTGCCTGTTGCTTTTAAGAAAAAAAAAACCCAACACCCAACTATCTGTGCCACACCGCATTAACTGTGAGCAACTGCAGTGCACCAGCCCTTCTGCCTATCAGTTATGCCTTCTGAAAGCCAGGGAGAAAAATTACAACTCCAAGCTCTACTGCCAACAGAGAAATAACAATAGTTTCAAAAGATCCCAATGCTTTTCCTCAGCACTGATAGTCCTGTTGACAAAATACACGGCATGATTAAGTCTGTTCCAGAACCCTCCCCAGCGCACTGAGCCACATTTCCAAGCCTACAAACAAAAGCTTTATCTCCAACACAGTGAAAACCGACTCCAAGCACTGCTTCAGCTTTGCGGCACTCATTAGGAATAAAAGATAAACTGCTAAGGAGGGATTTTTCAATAGCGCTTTAACGAAGTTAAAGCACAGCCAGCACAAATCACTGAAAACAGGATTTATCTCGTCTCCTATTAGCGATCTAACGTGCCCAAGCTCATCACCCCGGGGAAGCAGACACCTTCGGTGGGAGACGCAGCCGGCCCAGAAGTGATGGGAGATGAGGGATGCAGGGCTCCCACATCGCCCGTCTCACCCCGGTTTATGCCTGGGGGACCCGCACCCTCAGACTGAGCTCCCGCATTAGCCCAGGGATGCCAAAAGCCTTCCCGCTCGCCTTCTGCTGCTTTAAAAGGGCATGTTAAAAAAAAAACACACCACCAAAACCAAAAGCAACAGAGATAATCGCAGAGAGATAACTTTTCTCCGGCACACGGTGCTTTTATAGAGAACATTAAACAAATAAAAAGTTAGTTAACGAGTCTCTGTACCAGAAATTAGCATTTATGATCCTACCAAGCATGGAAAGCATGCTTCAGCTTTGTGTCCCTAGACTGAAATAAGCAATTTATGTGATCTTTAGCAATTAGAAACAACATTACTTTAAAACGAGAAGTTTTTGGAGTAGCTTAAATGTCTGCTTTTTATACAAGTTATAGAGAAGGAAAAAAACCCCTTAATTTTGCATTGTCAGACATGAAAGCCATCACAGATTTTCACTTTAGTTAATTCTTTGGTTAGTTTAGGATTTGCAAAGTGACAAACCATATTCTGCCTAAGTGGTTAAAATATCAAGAGCCCCCAGGTCCATCACAGTAGATTTATACATGCTATTACTTGACCAATAAAATTTAAACTGAACTCAAGACACTCAAAAATCTGTTCCATATGAAAAAGACACTCCTGGGTATTAGCAATCCTGAAAAAAAAACACAAAACAATAAATTTGTTCAGACTGGGCTATTAATGCATTTCTCCGCATGAACAAAGATACGCTGTCCTATTTTTAAGAGGCACATGGGGATGCTGGAATTATGCTGAAAAGACTAAAAACTTGCTGCGAAAGGTGCCCAAGGCTGAAGGAAGGCTCCTTCAGAGCACACAGCAACAGGTGAACGGGATGAATCGGGGTTTTAATGCAGAGGCCACACATTCCTCTCGGTACGACACCCGATAATTTCGCATAAAACAAGGCATTTCTGCAGCCAAAAGTGAATAATACCAGGAGAACCTGACAAACCTCTAATAATTCTTCTTAATAAGGAGCTGGATGGTTTCCAGCAAAACTTCAGTGACCGTTCTCTCTCCTGGCACAGCTGAGGAGTATCTCTTACAGCCAGGGGTTTTATAGATTCAATAATCTATAAGTCTGCTCAAACAGCAGAAAGGCCCAGCAACAGGAGCACCGAGGCACTTCTGGTTCCTTATTTTCCAAGGTTGGCTAGTAGCTGAGGACAGTTATTTTTACAAGTTTATGAGCGCACACACACAGCGTCAGTCCTCCTGCACCGTCAAAGGAATTGAGCTGTCAAAGCCCAGCACACTTTTGCCCCCCTGGATCTCCCGTGTCTGATGATGTATTTCAGCTCTTATCAGGTCACAGCAGCGCTGGGTGGTTACACAACCAGAGCAGACCCACTGCACTTTACGAGAAACAGCCATCACCCTGTCCTGCACCTGGCCGTGGACCTGAACACTTTAAAAACACCCTTCTAGGGGAGGAAAGAGAAAGAGCCACAGTGCTGAGCTAACCACCAGATGCTGGGCTATAAGCTCAGCTGCCATCCAGGCCATACAATACACCGCAGGTTAGTAACTCCAATAAACGGACCAGAACCGAGGGAACGGCAGCCAGCCACGCAGATTTTATTGGGAACCACCACCTGGTTTTGACTCGAGGCGCCCCAACAGCACCGCAAGGGCCCGTGGCTCCGTTTCGTCCCGCGCTTGCTGGATTTCACACCTTAGCAGTTGGCAACATCGACATGGAGAGCGCGGTCCCAGCGCTGGGGTCCCACTGGGGCCCCGGGGTGCGATGCTGGGCACGGCGCGGGGTCCGGAGCGCCAGGCCGGGCGTGGGATGGGTGTCCATGGATGTCCTAATAAGGATTCGGGAGCCCGAGCGGGCCGTTATCTCCATCCGATCCCATCACCGGGGACCAAATCCACCCCAGGCTCTTCCTCCTCCGGGACACCCGCGGGGAAGGGAAGGAAAGCCAGCCCGGCGAGGGAGCGAGTGGCCAGGGAGCCCCGGGCTCCGCTCGCCCGGGACCAGCATCGCACCCGCCGCCTCGGGCGGGACCCAGGGGAGACACCGGGCCGCGGGGGAAGTTTCTTCTCCGCGCCTACGAGGCGGCAGAGCCCGCTTCGCTTTAAAAAAAAAAATAGAAGTAAAAACTTGAGTTTCGGGTTTTTTTTCGGTTTGGGGTCTTTTTTTCCAAGCGGCGCTGCCCAAGCCCCCCGCCTCGCCCTCAGCCCCTTCCCCGGTACTCACAGATGCCGCGGCCAGCGGGGCAGGTCCCGGGGCACGGCGGGCAGCGCCAGCCCGCCGCAGTTCAGCAGCTCCCCGCCGCAGGCGCAGCCGGCGGGGCAGCCGGCGGCGGCCGAGCTCAGCAGCCCCAGCAGCAGCAGCGCCGCCGCCCCGCCGCCCGCCCGTGACGGCACCGCCATTTTGTATCCGGCACCGGAGAAGGTCCGAGGCGGGAGGAGGCGGCAGGAGCGGCCCCGGCGCGGAGCGCAGCGGTAACGCCGCGGGGCCCCCGCGAAGGCTCAGCGCCGCTCCGCCGCCCGCAGCATCGCCTCGGCCGCCGGCGGCGCGGGGCGGTCACGGCACCGGCATCCACCCGCCGCCGCCGGGCGGGTCGGTTCCGCGTCCCTGCCGCGGGAAGCACCTCCTCCTTCACACCGCACGGCTCCGGCCCAGCGGCCGCTGGAGCTCCCCCTCCTCGGTGCGCTCCCTCGGGGCTGAGCCGCTGCCACCGCCCGGCCCCGCCGCTGCCGCCCGGCCCGAGCGCCGCTCGCCGCGGACCCACGTTGGCGACACCGCAACATGTAGCCGCGCCGCCCCCCGCCCGCTCCCCCATTGGCTGGCGGGCGTCCTCCGGCGGGCCCGCGCACGCCGCTATTGGCCGGCAGCTCCCCCCCTCCCACCCCCCCGGCGCGGCGCCGCGGCGCCCCATTGATGCCGGCGGCCCGTCAATCAGGGGCGGCGGGGCCCCGCCTCCCTTTCCCACTCCAGGTGTGAACGCGGGCGGCCACCGCCCCCCCTCCCCGGCCCGCGCGCTGCCCCTCTTAAAGGGGCCGCGCCCGCCGCTCCGCCGTGGGGAGAGAGATTTAAAAATCTACCCCCCGTAGATGCGGACAGTCTGCTGGAGCCTGGGGGATCCCTCACGCCCCCGAGGTGCCCTTCCCCCGACGCAACGAAGCGGACGAGGGGCCACGCTCCCCAGGGACGCGTGTGTCCTGCCACGAGCCAGTCGCAGGAGTGCTTTAATTACTCACGTGTGTTTCAGAGCGAACCTAAGCCGCTGTTCCGCTTCCCAAATTTACCCCTGCTTCTGAAAGCCCAGCACGCACCAGACGTGAGGGAGCACCCAGTCCAAAACAGGCAGAAGCGTGACTCATTAGATAGCTGCAGCAAGATCATTACGGGAAAAATTAAACTTAGAGCATTGCTACGCTCCAAAGACTGAATTTAGAGCCTGCTCCTGAACTGAGTGGAGTGGAGAGCATCCAACTGGCCTCGGTCAGGTTTGAATGTGGCCCATACAGCCTTTAGGGAAGGAAGCTCAGTGCCCCCAGGGCGGGTGGGAATGCGGTTTAACCCCTCGCATCGGCCCGGCCTCGCACCAGGGGAGACGTGGGGAGAAGGGGCTGCAGTATTTTAAGGGATAAAAACACATATCGCAGCCAGCCTTTCAGAGTGACGAAGAGTTGGTGTTTTTTTAAGGCTGGGCCTCAGTATTCCTGCCTGTGGTCCCAAAACTGGGCAAAGACCTTGTGAGTCCTTTCTCCTCCAGCCCAGCATTGGTGATGATGATGAAATGCTGCTTTGATGATGTGAGGGAAGGTGTGAGATGAGACACATTTTTGGAAGCTATCACGCTGGATGAGGATTTTCACTTCTCCCGCCTATTCTCCTTCTTTTCTTCTAGATTTCTTAGGGATTCAGCAACAGAGCAATTAATTTCATCAGACATAATGCACAGGGTTATTCTGGGTTACGTAGCCAGCTGCCTGCCACAGACAGCAATCAAGTCATTCCCTGGACCCAAGAGCAACGTGGGGAGGACTGTACCGCGGCCCCCGTGCCTCCTGGCTTCTGGGATCAGTATGTGCAACGTGCACTGGTGAAAAGAGTCTGGAAATCCTGAGAGAGGAAGATTTGGCCTTGGAAGATGACCTGGTATGAAATGTAGAAACTAGGTTTATTGATGGGGGCAAGATCTTGCTCCAGCATGAAGAGTTTACGATTTCAGCATCCCCAAAGCTCAACCATACACCGCCAGAAGAAGCGTTAGCCGTTACTGGCGTAGCGTTTCCCTTTTCTTCCCTATTTACCCTTGACGGTTCACCTGCGCAGCAACTGTTTGGCCTTTGGGACAGCTCTAACCGTATCAGATTGCAGGGATTAACAATAAGCGGAAAGCTCAATTTCTGCAAGAGCTTCTCCCCGCTCAGCACTGGGGTGACCAGGACTTTCAGGCATCCTGTCCCACAGGTCCCACACCTTCCCAGGGACCATACACCTGGTGTGCCAAGCCGGTGTGATGCTTACTGGTGTCGGCTGGGACGGTTGCTCTCCCCCAGCCTCAGCCAGCCTTGCGCTCGGTCCCCCATGACAATCACAGACACTGCGGATACTGTCTGGGCCAGCCCTAAATCTTTCTGGGAATTTCTGGCGTTATTTATGGACAGGGGCTTTCACCAGGTAAAACTTGGGGTTTAGGCTTCTGTTACGCCGGGGGAGGGGTGTGAAAAAATTCATGTTATCATGGCTTGGGGTCCTATTTCAGCCTTCAAGAACTGGAGAAAACAGGAGAATGGCTTATGTTTAGTCCCCTAATTTGCTTGAAAGCTGCTTGCAAAGTAAAAGCAAGAGCTCCTGTCCCTGCAGAGGGAACCTAAGGCAGGAAGGGTAGGTGTATTACAGAAGATAGTGCAGTGTTATACAAATATATAGTGAATTAAAAAAATATGTATTTTAGTTCTTCAATGTGAGAAACCCAAAGTTTAAGGCACTTTTATGGAGCAGATTTTTCTTGCCTGGTGGGGAAGGCATCATGAAAATAAAAAATGTTTTGCTCTTTTCCAGTGCTTTCAAATTTGACACCCAAGCTTTTTAATTCATTTTAATTCCATTTTAATTCCATGCAGGACTCTCACCTCGCACCGTGCAACTGCCGTCGCAGTGCCTGTCCCCAAAGCCCACTGCTGTTCCCCTGCCCTGGGACAAGGACCAGAGGCCGGCCATGGGGTTTCCCGTGGCGAGGGAGATCTGAAGGCCTTAGATAAACTCTTTAAAAAAGATGTCTAAAAGCAGCTCCCCTGGAAACCAGGCCGAATCGCTTCACATTTGCACAAGATCACCGTGCACTGAAAATAATGCAGCGAGGGCAGTGGGTAGGAACTGAGACTGTTCTCGCAGTCGCGCTCTCCCTCGCTGCCTTTGCTAGAGAGGCGTCTGTGTACAGCATGGAGGATGTTTCTTCCTCAAGCCTCATTAAATGTAATTAAATAGCTTACCAAAGTATTTATGAAAACAAATTTTAAAGCGGCAAAGGCATGCCAACAAGGAAGATATTTCTAATTCTGCCGGTGTCTTTTTGTGGATTTGGAGTCGGTTCAGAAGTGCACACTTGGAAGGTAATTGCTGACAGCATGCAGAATCCATCAAGCTATAATTAACACGCTACTATTATTCTAATTGCCTCACTCAAGCTTCTGTGTTTTTTAATTGTAGAGCAATTTGCCAATAGAGAATTTAATTGCAATACATATTTTATACATTTTGGGACAAAGTACCATTATTTCTACTTCAGCAAAAATGTTCCTCAGTTTTTAATAGCTTGCTTTATTCTTTTCTATGGGTTTTTTTTGCCCGATAAAGGAATTTGATTGCAACCTCTTGTGAAATTAGTAATGATATAATATACAGGAGCGCCTGGAGGCTTCAGTTTGGATCATGACTCTATTAAGCTAGGAACTGTACATACATGTAGCAAGACACAGCCCTGAGGAGCTTGAAATCTAAACAGAGAAGACAAACTGAGGTGAGAACAGAAGTATTATCCCTATTTTCCAGCTGGGGAACCAGAGCCCCAGATGACTCACCTTAGGCGACCCTGCGCACCTGGGGCGCAGCCAGGAACTCACGCGAGCCCTGAACACAGGGCAACCTTCATCTTGAACATGGACTTAGTTTCTGTCTCCTGCAAAAGTACATCTCTGTAATTTGATTTGCAAGCTAGACCTTCTAAATAACTTTTAACCATGAGGGATCTACAGTCCCTTTTCATGAATGCCTTGGCTTTCAGAGCAAGACCCAGCGTTGAACAGGAGCCCTGGTGAGGCTGCAGAGTATGCCAGCAGACGTGGCACGCTGGATGGACAACGATAGCAATCCTGCCACACCTCGTGAGGGATGTGTTTGACTTCTCCTGGGGCAGGCTGAAGACCAGAGGCAGTAAAATAGAAAAGCTCACATTGACTGTCATTGTCTTTGACAATTTTCCTTCGCTCCAGCTTGGTGCTTCTATCTGCAGGGCCACAAATCTCTCTGTAACAAAGCCTATCTTCTTCAAATAATGCTCATGGTGGTGGGCACTGATGGTGCTGAGGTTTGTGAAATGTCCAATACCCATGGATACAATCCCTTATATTGTCACTCTAGTGCATTGATGTGTCAATCAATATTATTATGGTGACAAATGATCAGAAAGGTTACAGGAGGTGTGTTGTGGGGAGTGTACAAGTTCACAGTGATTATTCGTCACAGCAACAGTCCCATTTACACATAACTAACAGTGGTCTTTGGTATCAGCTGCTCGTGGCAAGCTGCAATGGTTTGACTCCTGGCATCCAAGTTGCAAGAGTTGGTTTCTCTGGTATGATCAGATCAACCAAAGCATCAGCACTCCAGAGGTTTATTAGTTCATCTGGTTACACCAGATCTGCAAGGACAATCTTATGGCATCTTGCCACCCAAAGCTGGTCTCTGTCTCTTGGATCCCAACCCTGCTCTCCTCAGAGCTCGTTTTGTTGGAACAACCTGTGAAATGTATGACGTGATCCAAAAGTGCCTAGCAGCAATGACTAATGATAACATCACTTCTCACTGCTGTAATGGGTGAAGCCAATTCAGCTTAGCAGGAGGCAGCATATGACAGTGAGAATTAAAGGAAGAGATGATCAAGACAAGCGTCAGTATAGGGTCACTAGCAGTGCTGACATGAAAGTTTAGTTTGGGCTCAAACTCCGAAGGGTTTTCTTTGCAATGACATGTAAGCCTTTTCTTCCCTTAAAATTAGAGACCAGTGCTTGAACTCTGTTCCTCCAGGAACGTGAAGTCTTTGATCAACACCAGATCATGCTTCGTTAATGTGAAAGTTCACTCAAGTAGCTGCTGTCATTTCATTTTTCACAGGCAATGAGTTAAATTGCTTTCCCAGCCCGGGACTGGCACAGGCAGTTAGGAAAAGATGGTGCAAATAGCTAGATCCAATTAACTAAATCCGTGTTCTGTCACAACATTGCCACCTCTGATCATTTTGTTTTTCCCTCTTGAAGGAGTTGTTTTAAAACTTTTGTATAAATATATGTTTATTTATGTCCTCTTTTTAAAAGTAGCCTGTCAGGAAAGCGTGAGAGCAATTTACTGTTGAAACAGAAGGGGGAGAGAAATCCGACTCTTAGCACTAGAATATTGCCTGCCATTTGGATTGGCAAAACGCATGATAAGAGAGAGGGTTTGGGTGTAAACCTGCGGTACTCAAACTTGAAGTTTACACTCAACTGCCTAAAAGCATGTTTTTGTAGACAAGGCCAGGGACTCGCTCCAAGAGCAGGAAGAAAGCTGCTAGACCTGAAGTCTGAACACTGTCTCTCTGCTTGGATCACACATTTCGGCACAACATTACTCTCCCCTAATCATGCTCAAGATCCAAAATCCAGAAGTTTCCCCAAGCCCAGGGAGAGATTTGGCCCTGCGCACGAGCTGGCAGGTATCGGGGTTTGCTCTTCAAACCTGAGCTTGGACTCAGATCTGTGCCGAGCCTCCGACAGCAAGAGCGGAGCTGGAGACACAGCTATTCCCGACAGTGACTAGCACTAATAGTGTTTATGCTATGAAGAGCTCTATTAACTGGCATAATAACTATAATTATATGGTGTAACTTCTTTTCGTTGCTTTCACCTCTAGGCTGAGATGGAAGCGTGAAGTTCTTGCAGCCCCAGAGGAACGTGTTAGATGAAATCATGCAAGTGGAGCAAAGCTGGGATCCATCTACAGATAAAATAGGAGCCACCTGCTTGGAGAATAATAGAAAAAGGTTTAGAAATATCAGAGGAGGAGGAGTTTAACTTCTCTTTTGGATAGGGATGCTTTAAATTGAGACTATTTCTTCACTCTGGACAAGCCTCCTCTAGAAAGGGCAATAGACTTCAGGTGCATCTGAAAAATAGTGAATGCTTTCTTTTACTTCAAACCCTTGCCTCAGTGTAAGTGGGAAAATGAGCCACCAGCTTGCTTAATAAAAGTAACGGGCTCCAAAATGTTTCCAGAGTAAAGCTTCTGTTTCCTTGCTGATGGCTGTTGATTTCCAGTGACTTTCACAGCAAACAAAGGTAACTCACACCCCATCCCCCTAAAACAACCCACACCGCTCTGTGGGCTCAGGACATTGATAAGGAGAACCCCAAACGTAGTGAGTGCAGGGTGCCCTCTCAAAAAGCTGTTCAAGCTGAGTATTTATTTAATAGCTCACTGTCAAGTCTTTATACTACAGATGAAGGGCGCCATCAGCAAGGGTGGTCTCTGCCTGGCAGTATTTTCAAGGCAAATTTAGCTTAAAGTTGCACAAATTATGGCTGTTCTCAAAGGTCCAGATCCCATATAACAATTAAAGGAAGACGATTGCAGAATGACCACAGCAGCCAAACTTTGGAAGGATCTGGCAAGCAAGCACTGCCTTGCAGGTCAGAGCTAGTTTTTTCCAACCATTGTCCTTGATTTTTATCCGTACTGGAAATGGGGCAAGATACCTTGTGACAACTTTTATTGGTACTAAGTTACTGCCTCTGTGATTACCATGGGCTATTACTACCAAACTGCCTCTTGTTGCTTCATCTGGCTGGAAGATATTAGGATTTGTCCGCTGCTTCATTATACTTTGATCCCTTGTTTAGAAAAGAAATCTGTTTCCTTGCTATTGAGTGCCTTGTTCTTGGCTAGGGACTGAACTGCAGGCTGATATTTCTGCTTGGCCCTTGAAGCCAACTATTAACCACACTTCTTGTCCTGCTGGTACCACCCAGGAGTGCATCAATAGTGCAATACAAATGGCACAGCATCATTATATGAAGAACAAAATATGTGGCAGGGCCCTGCTGTGGCTTAGAGGCTCTGAGAAGAATCTCTCAAAATATCTTAGACATCTGCCATGTGTAAAATCGCATGATTGTTCTTCAAATTCTTCTGTGGATACATCAGCCTGTCCTCTGCTTCTCTCCCTGTCTCCCTCTGCTAACGCATGTACTTCTTGCCACCAGTGTGTGACACAAGCGTAGTTTTCCTCCACAGTTATTCTATTTATTCGATACCTGAAGTCATTATCCTTCATTTCGAGACATCCTAAATCACTTCCATAGTGCACAGTTGGGATGACATGAAGGATTATGACTTCATGTGGGAATAAGGAGGAGCAGATGAGGACTTAATAGACACAGATCCTGCTTTATGCCAATGCCATAACTAATTAGAAACAGGGGGAAAACAAGTAGATGGGAACTGTCTCAAACTTCTCTCAGAGTTTGCCATGGCATATGAGTGAGTCTGTAGCATCATCATGCCAGCATTGCAGTAGTTGGACAACTTTGTCCACAGACACAGTGGTGGACGTTTGAGATTTGTATAAGCTCTGTGTGTCTCCAGTGACACGCGTCTCTCACACATTTACTTCATCTCCCCACAAGACGTGAGTGACCATGGGAAGTCACAGGGATGCATTATGAGTGTTTCTGTTATATCCCAGGGGGATTTTATTCAGTTTGCCTTTGAGATGAAGTTTCCATCAACTTGGCAGTAAGGCACAGTAATGTAAGAGTTCACGCAGAAGTAATGAGGTTGAATCTGTTACCAACTTGTGATCTGGAAGCAGCACTGTGTGACAAGGCAAAAGATGCCCTCATAGAATCATAGAACCATTCAGGTTGGAAAAGACCCTTGGGATCCAACTTTAAAAAAAACAACCCCAAGCCCCCCCCCCAAGTATGACATAATTTGTCTCTTGGATTAAAGGAAACTACATGGAACTTTTAGCCTCACAACCATGCTGCTCCAGAGAGGAGCTAAATTCAACCAGGATTTCTATTTGCTCTTTAGCTTCCATATTTTTCTCCAAGAGGGCTAAATTACTCCCCTTCCATCCCAAGCATCCAGAGCTTCTTTGTTCCAGTTACCCTAGGCTAGAGCATCATCTGTTGTGCTTTAGAAGATCCATAGCCAGGCACCTTGAAGATAAGGCCGTATTTACCAGCTCCGTCTGCCTCCTCACCTAGCTAGGGCAACATGCAACGTCACCTGCTCCCAGGGCACCGAGAGGGTTTTTTTTGTTGAGGACAGCTTACGTCCAACAGAAACCCCAGATGAGAATGTGTGAGGAAGAGAGAAAAAATACAATTCTTGCCTCCTGCTTGAGGAGGTTTTTGCAGTCAATGAAACCAGCTGGCAGCAACACAGTAAATAGCCACATCCCCTGGGCACAGGCTCACCGCTCGCTGACATGGGCGAGCACAGGCTTGCTGAGAGGAGGAAGGGGAGCTGAGCTCCTTCCCTTCCACTCCATCAACACCATCTCATGATACACAAGACCTTGGCTGTGAAACCCCTCCCTTTGAACCAGGGCTGTCTGCAGTAGAGGTACTGCCTGCTCTCCCCAGCATTTATGGGGTTTACAGGGTGTCTGTGTGCTGTGGCTCCCTGGCTTTTCCAGATGGGCTACACCTGTGGGGAGAAAATCAGCTGCAAATTATCAACTGCCAATCTCGCGTCCCAGGCACCACGTACACTGCCCCAAGCTTTCATCCTTCAAGGGATCCTTGAGGGTGAAATGGCAGGCAACGGATGCTATTTTTCACATGATGACTTGCTGGCTGTTTTGCCAGAAATACCAGGGCTATGCCTCAGATGACTCCTTGGTCCTGGTCCTAGGACTTGTCCTTGTTTCAGGCAGAAGGAAATGCCTCTGGGGTATGCTGGATGCTTTTGAGTGCATGGTGGAACCTCGTGACACTTGGAATATCTGTGGTGGTCCCAAGCTACAACATGAGGGGTAAGTGAATGAGAATTGCTTCTCTTGTGAGATTATATTTTATCAAGTGCTGTTTTGTTTTGTTCACCTCCAGTTGTGACTGTAATGGCTGGGTGACTCTGAGCTACTGCATTGTTTGAACTGGTGTCTCTGTGCAAGGTGTTTCCTTGGGACTTCAGATGCCTTCTCTGCTGCCTGGTTTTGGACACGTTCAGCAGGGGTTGCTGGTTCCAATGTCCAGGGTGTTTTCAGATGCTTTCCATAAGGACTGATGGCCCTTGGCTCTTTGGCTGATGGCTTTGATACAGGAGCAGTCCTTCTCCGAAATGTGTTCCTTTAGTGGCTGGGCAGAAGGCAAACAGGCAGAAGGCAATACAGGCAGGAGGTCTATAAGTACCTCCATGCATATAGGTAGCGCAAAGTTTAGGCTGGCTTGCCTCTCAGATACCCAGCTTGCATAGGTTTTGACGGCTTCCTTACATATGGCAGCCTGCAGGTGATTAGAATCCTCTAATAGATCATCCATAATTTAATAAAAGTTAGCTTGCTGTATATAATGTAAGGCAACACGTTGGAAAAAGTCATTAATCATAGCAAGTCTTGATGGCTGCTGAGTCCACACCTGCGAAGCTGGAGCCTTGGGAAATAGTATTTTGAGCAATCTGCATGGCTTTGACAGAATGCCTGTAAGTTTTTCCCATTACATCATTACTGGGGCCAACACAAAGGCTATCTGGGTTGCTCAAGGAAGTGTATTGTGGAAAACAATCCTACTTTGATGACTGATCCAGGCATTTATTTAGGCAAAGCAGAAGCAGTTGCATTGGCTCATTTGATCTGCGCTGTTAATAGGAGACAGCTCAGTGCATGCTTTTGTTATACTTGCTCTTGCTTGCATAACTTCTTGAGATTTTTTTTTTTAATGAACAAAACTGTCTGTGCCCTCACGTGGCAATCACGTCAGTGTCACAATCTTAATTATCACTCAAATTTTCCAGATATTTCCCCCCCCCCCCCAAAGTCTGGATCAGAAGAGTTTGCCCAGGTTTAAGAAAGTCACTCAATAGAATGCCGAGCGGTTTAAAAAGCGTGTGTACACAACAAGAAAAAAAAAAGGATGGGATGCAATGTGTGTAAGTATGGGGTAGAATAAAACAGCTACTTGATTTCTGGTTGTGTGCGTTGCTTTAGTACTGGGAAAATGTCAGTAGCCCTCTGTCTCCCTTTGCAGCAAGGATGCAAAAGTTACTGGTTCCCTGAAAGGGAAGGAAATCTGTTACAGGAATCAGACTGATCTCTGGGGCTGTAGCTGGAGCACCTTGCAAACCATTTAATTTTTTAACATTCATTCTCTGTTAACATTTCTCATATGTTAGTGCCTGTTATTAAAGGCTTGATAAATGGCCTGAATGAAAGAGTTGCAGAAATGGCCAATTCACCTCTTCGGCATCAGACTTTCAAACTTTGTGTGTTCTTTATCTACATATTCGTTAAATAAAGATAAACCGACCTTCTGAAAAAATAAGTAGGGCTTTCAACAGTGTGATACCTGAAAATAAAAGGTGAAACTTGGTGGGGAAAGCTGACAAACAGGGGTTATGTTCTTCTCAGGTCTACGTAATGTGCTAAAACATGGTGTTACTGCAGAATTTTTCTGCATCATAGCAGTTTTCTCCTGGTGTAGATCTTTTCTAAGGGTTGGTATTTGTGGCCCCAAAGCTGTGGGAGAGGAATGGGTTTTCAGCTGTACCTTGCTGGCGAGAAAGGCCACGGTAACTAGCAGAGCATCACTGATTGGAATACAAGAACGTACCGATGAGGGGAAATCTGCCCCCCCCTCTGCTGAGGTAAAGCTACTGGCATCTTTCCTCCGAAGCCAGTCTTTCAAAGGCTCAGCAAGACGTGACCATAAACATTTTTTTTGCATAAAAGGTAGCAAACTGGGCATCCAACTCTACACTCACAGCTCTGATGGGAGCTGGCTCCGTTACTTCTCTTCCTGCAACAGGTCAAACAAGCAGCAGGCACTGAAGCCTTTCAGATAAAGTTTCCAAAACCCAGGAGGGCAGACCCTCAGAGCACCTTCCCGGGGCATAGCTCCTGCCGTGACAGCCGACGGGCTCTTTCGCACGCCTCTTCTCCTAAAGCACCGCAAACTGTAGCGGAGAGGACTGTAAAGCTGGTGTCCAGACAGCTGGAACTCGCGTCTTGTGGGATAATGGAGCGTGCAGACTTGCACTGCTGTGGATTTGATCCAAACTGACTGTCTAGCTTGTGAGGATGCTGAAGGAGCCCGTGGGGGTGTCTCTCCCCACGGCATCCTTCAGCAGAACAGTCTTTCCCATCCACTGCCCTTAGCTGCTACATGATTTGTCTGCTTCGTGGTCTCTGGTTTTGGCTAGGAATGGCACATCACCATCTCTTCCTAGTTCTTGGAATTAATTTTCTGCAAACCTTATGGGGTGTGTCTATTTTTTATTTTTTTTTTTGGCAAAAGGTGTTTTTAACTACTTTTAAAGTGACCTCAAAAGCGTGTTTTGGTATGAAGCTGGAGGAAGGCAGAGCTGCCTGTGTATCTCCTGCACGCGCCGGACCCTGCAGCTACCGATTCCTTCTTTTTGAGGCAGCTGAGAGCGTGACAATAGCATTTGGATGTCATCCCGTTTCCTCCCCCCCTTAAAACTGAGCTTTGTCTTCCAGGTGTTACAGACGTTTTTGAAGTCAAAACACTTGCCAACTCCAATTAAACTTGTGGTTTGCAGACAAATTGGGAGCCGGCCGGAGAGGAAGCTGGCGAGAGAACAGCTTTGTACGTGTACTGGGCCCCAGGACAGCAAGGTTTCCATAGGTTTTGTGCAAACAGGGAGTGGGGCAGAGAAGAGACCGCGGGTGCTTTACCTCTAGTAAGGAAGGCATAAATGGTCAGCTGCATTGTGTCTGCAGTGAAGGACTCCAGGAGAGCAGAGACGCTCTTTGGTTAGGTAGGGTGAGCTCCTGTTAGAGACTGCAAAATTGGAGAACTCAGATTTCGTTTGCCCAGCTCGTGGTCCAAAAGCACAGTCTGAATGCCGCTTCTCTGGGTGTCCTGCCTGCAGGGGCACCAGCGGCGGGCTGCAGAGGGCTGGAATTAGGCTTTGCATGAGCACGGTCTACTCATCTTCTGGGGTACCTCTATGTTCTTCTTCCTTCTGTATTTTGTCTGCTTCAGTCACCGACCCGTCCTCCTCCCTGATCCAGTCCTGTACTCCTGCCTTATCCTCTGCAGGACCTGGTCAGAAGAGCGCTCATTTGTTCTCACCTCTTTGCTAATAATTTCTGGATATTTGAGGTCTCCGTTCACGCACAGCATTTCATCAAGCTAGGAAGTAGCTTGAGGCCATTTGCAATGCATTTCTTTTAAACGGAGTGGGAAATATTTTTCCCAAACTGGCAATACTTCAGGGAGATTTGAACAACGTAATTCTTAGATTGCGTAGTGACCAAGTTCAAGCACTTGTGTCTTGTTTGGGTGTAAGGGGGGAGCTTATTTTGATCCTACTTGCAACTTTGGGAACAGATGCATTTTGAACAGCAACATAAAAAAGGACCATCAATTTTGGCGCTTGCCTGAAATAGGACACTTCACCTGGATTTAAAAAACAAATCAAAATGGCCTTGAAACTAAACATTTCCTGCAAAAAACAGTGTGTTTTGACCATTTTTTCTTTTTTCTGTGGGAAAATATTGTATGATGAGGAAACTGCTCTTCAGTTCTAGCATTTGATACTATTGGAGCCGTCTTTTATAGCTTAAAAAAAATATTGCTTTTTTTCTTTTTGGTATCCACTCTACCAGCCAAAGTGGAATCTGAGAGCAAAGTCCAACACAAATCCAGGAGGAAACAGAGCTTATTAGATTGGGGGTGACTTTTGCAGTGCATCTCACTGTCCTGTTTTAGTGATCTTTCCAACCTGGCTGTCTGCATCACAAACGCATCCACAGATAACGTGTCCCTGGTGTTGCAATGATGTTTCTCCCCAGCATCCTGGCGGTTCAGCTCCGGGGGATTTCCAGCCCTCTTGCTGAAGTTACTTGTTGTTCTCTGCCTGAAGGCACTACAACCATCTCCCAAAATGTCTGCATGCCCTTGCCATGGCCTTGTGCCATACCCTTTTAGATTTTGCTTGCTGCACCCTGTCTGCCAGGCATCACTTTAATTTACTGCCCCTACTACACCCATAAAAGCTCCACATTGGTGTCTCTGAAAGCCCTAGAATAAGCTGCGCTATGGCAGAAGAGAAGCACTTGATTGCTGTTGTGAATGTGAGGATAAAGAGGATTGGGGAATAGAGCCAAATGACCTTTTTAAAATCCTGTACTTGCAGTCTACAAGGTATCCCTTGGAGGAAGCGTCTTTGGTCCTGGCACCACTGGGGTGTTTTGGTGGGCAGAGCTGGGGAGCTGGAGACCCCCAGGGATATCTGTCACTCTTTAGTGGCTGGAAATGAGCCCACGTCCACCATCTTTCCCACCAGTGAGACCTGGGATGTGCCATCCCCAGTGTTGGTGGCCACATGGTATCCTGGGTGGCCAGGTAGCATCTGAGTTTCCAAAATCATCTGCTTCGAGTCGCCCCCAACCCCTCATCCTGTGAGCAAGAGCCGTGTCCGAGACATTTGCCCACTGCCCCAAGAAGGAGGTGCAGGTTTCTGGGGTGAGACTTCTGTGTCGTGGAAGCGTCTCTCTTCTCCTGCAGCCTTCTTCCTGACCGCATTTCTGTTTTTCCTCTTGACTGTTTCTCCATCCTCCACCTCCCCCTCACCTCCATCTGGTTTCTATCTGGACTAAACAGATGTTTTTCCACTTCTTAAATGTCCTGTGCGCTCACCTCGCCGATGTCTAACAGTGATTGCTCATTCCTCTTTCCCCAGGTGTAAAACTTGAAAAACTGGAGAGGCTGGGGGAGGACCAGCTTCTCATAATACCTTTGTGTGCGTTTAGTGCTAGATGGAGGGATGAGGGAAACCTCTCCAATTATTCACCTTGCAGCCTAGAACCCTGTTACTCCTTCCAGGTCCCCTTTCCATTGCCAGTGTATACAGAGGATCAGACCTGTGATTTATGCCAGGGCAGTGTGTATATTATTCTCACTTTCATGTTATAAATGTTTAACAAATCCGTAAGGTATCAAAAGAACTTGCGAAGGAGATTTGCTAAGAAGGGCTTGTGGATAAACCTTTCGGACTTGGCTGGAAAGCAGACATATACAGTTTATTGCTTCCCCCTGCTGCGGAGTGACAATAGGTTAATTGTAGATTTTTCCTTAAAATAAAAGTTCCTCGCTTGGCAATTCAATCAAGTGGTATCTGTCATGCAGAGGTCTTGTGAAGGATTTATTCCCATTTTAAGTAATGTTTCGGAGGTGCACGCTCCATATGGAATACATTAGATAGACAGCGGCAAGGTTTGCTGGCATGTTCACGGGGCTGGGGAAGGTATGTGTCCTGTGGGCACTGGGGCTCGGTGGTGGGGATCTTCTTCGGCAGTTCAGCGGGGATCTGGTTTCCCCTCGCCCTCTTTTTCCCCTTACATGGCTCTGAAGGTCTTTGAGGAAGGGTTTTCCCAGCCTCCCCCATGGAAGGACCAGGAGCATCGCAGCAGAGGGGTCTCTGCACATTGCCAGGTGTCTGGCAGGAGAAGGACCCCGTCTCCCTGTCCACTGGAGCAGAAAGCCACGGGCTCTCCCAAGCAAGGGGCAGAGATCCTGATGCAGATTCCAGCTCGGGTCCTTGGGGTGGTGTCGGCACAGCAGTTCCCAGTCCTCGTGGGGCTTGCTGGGGCTACAGAGATGCTCTGAACCACTTTGGGTCCCAGAGCTGGTGGTAGCCACTGCTGGTGGCTCTTTCTGGCCATGGTGGTGTCCAGCTCCTGGACAGAGGGGACTGAGGATGGAGCTGAGGTGAATAACCGCTTCCTCCCTGGAAAAAAACTCCCTTCTGTGATGGGACCTGAATGACCGGGTAAAATAATGTCATTTGGAAGCTGTTCTCTGCTTGGCTTTTGTATTTATTTATTTTTTAGTTAGCTGGGCTCTTTCTCCTGCAAAAACAGCAACCAGAGATGCGATAAGCGAGCAAAATCCTTGCAGGGTGAGTGCGTGCCGTGTTTGGACCCATGTGTTGCAGCCTCTGCTGCTGGGAGCTGCCGGCTGGTCGGGAGGTGGGTGCTGGCCCCCGGCCTCTGGGGCAGCCCCTCCCGCTTTGCTTTAGGTTTTGGAAACTGTCCTCCTTGGAGACCATATCTGCGAGCGCTGGCATTTTCCACGCCGCCTGCCAAGGGGGGCTGTGCTGTGCGGATTAGCAAGTGTGTGTGTGTTTTCTTTCTGGAGCCCAGCCCGCTCTCCTGGGGGATTCAGCTTCTGTCACGCACCAGCCACCGGGACAAGAGCACCCACGTCAGTGCTCTGCAGGTGTCCCAGAATGAGCTGGGAGAAGTCCCTGTGGTGCGCTCGGGCACTGGCGAGGAGCAGGAATTGCTTTTGCTGTGAATTTGCTCTCAGCGATGCCCTCTGTAACATCTGTGGTCAGGTGAAGGCACCTCCAAGCAGGTGTGAGCACAGTGCCGCATCGTTAGAGGGGCTTGGAGACCTGAAATGATGACCCGCATGGAGTAAAAAAAACAACCAAGCAAAAAGCAACAATCTGGATGACTTGAGGCCATTTTGATCTAGACCTACCTGTTACTACAGCTGTAGCTCTGCAGCATCAGGCACCTTGGCACAGCCTCACCATGCTGTGTCTGGCCACGAAGCCTGCAGCTTCCCCGCTCCCCGGGACTGTGGGCATCAGGGCACAATCCCTGCAGCTGCTGCCAGTCCCAGAAAGAGCAAAACTGTCCCCGTGTGCCACAGAGGAAACTCTAATGTGGGGGGAGAGGGAGGAGAGCCACAAATAGGGTTTCGGTTGCTTTTATGAAAGTATATTGTAATGAGAGAGAAAACCCAGCCCCTTGGGCCGGGGAGAGCTGCATCTCTGTTAGGGCACCACAACAGTGTAAGGTTTTTTTGGAGACGGGACCCTTCTCTGGGTGAAGTTGGTGGCCCTCAGCAGCAATACTGCTGCCGTGTGACACTGGCACCGTCAACGGCAGAAAAGAAGTTTGGTTTTTCACATAACATATTTCCCTAAACTTTCTGACCTTGAAGTTTTTGGACAGAGCTTTGGTATTTCACATTCCCCAACCCAGTGAAAGATGAAACTCGGCGCGGAGCGGACAGGGTGCAGCAGGCGCGTTACTAATGGGATGTGGAAGTGCCATATGGTCCTGAAAAATCACTGTCATCGAGACAACATTGAGGAGCCCCCCCTCGGAGGGGAAGGGGGGGGAAAGGCAATTAATCAACCTTACCTCCTAATAAGTATGTGAGCTCTCATACCAACCAGTGCTCTTGTTGGAAGAGGAAAACTTCAAAGCGTAGGGTGCCCTGTAGCCCAGCTGATGCACGGGGCGTTGCTGCACCCCGCTGGGTGTGTGCATCGGAAAACACCAAGAACTGGTGACAAACGTGACAGGTCGTGTCTCTAAATGCCCCCTTGGGACAGGGATATTGTGTTTTACAGGGCTGCACCCAGGGCGTGCGGCTCACAACATCCCTGTCCCATCCCGACACTGGTCTCTGTATCTGTGGGGCTACCGAGGGAAGTGTGCTCCCGGGGGGTTCCAGCTGGAGAACTTGCATTTCTCTTCAAATACCTGCGGGGTCCGCAAAGCAAGGAAGACTTAACCCCCGTGAGCACTTGACTGCGTTGGCCTTGCAGGGCCCGAGTCCCCATCGGATCAGTCGTGCGAGTGCAATGCTTAATAAACACATCCCTGAAGCCACCAGCTGCCTTTCCGCTGCTGGAAAATCAGCAGCTCCTTTTTCTTTTATCTTTAAGCTCTGGCTGGATGAAGTTGAAAGTGGTATTGGTGAAAAAACTGTTTATTCAGGCTTTTCTTAGTTTAACAGGCTTCCCTTTGTCCTAAGCACCTCTATTTCACACATTTCCCTTTGCGACAGGGTTTGCAGTACCGTCCTCTGGCCACAGACAGGCTCATACAACCCTTTCTACTGTTTTAATTGTAAACTTGGTGTTATGCTTTAAAAGTCTCGAGCAAATCGTGTTTCAGCTTGTCCCTACTTCCATTGACCGTGGATAAAATAATACTTCCAAACCTCATAGCACTTCATAACTACCGCTGCCTGTGTAGAGAGCAGCAGGTGTTTTCCAGAGCCCTGTTTGCCAGGCCAGGGAGATTTTAGATATTTATTGGGAAGCTGCAGCTGGATTGGTCCCTGCCCGCGGCGCCGGCAGTTGCTGTTTGCTGGGGAGCAGGGGTCAGGGCAGCGGCTGCCTGAGGAGTTTGTGCATCCAAGTCCGTTATCTCTGGAGCAGAAGAATTTGTCCCTGGCTGGTACCGCTGGCGAGGAGGCAGCCAGCGAGGTGCACGGTGATGCTGGTGCTGTAGGTGGATGGGCAGCTCCTATGCAAATGTGACTGGGTGGCAAGTGGCAACACTGGGGCAAGTATGCTGGAGAATAAGCCCTTCATATTTTCTCTGGGACCCTTTTCTCTGCTTTCTGCTGAAACTGTGTCTCCGACAAGTGCCATGGGAGTAGCTTCCAGTTTGTCGTTCTCCCATCTGGGCTGACTCTTGCCAGCGCGCCCACCCCAGCACCCACAGCCCAGCACCAGCACTGGTGCCAACACCCCTGCTACAGCCTCTCCGTGCTGCTGTGGGAGCTGTGGCACTTCACCTGGGCTATCCAGAATAAAGGAAGTCAAACCAAGCTGTCCTTGGCTCATGTTTAGCTCTGGTTAAGCGAAGAGGCTTTGCAAATTCTGTGCTCAGAACAAGCTTCCACTTGTATTTCCACATGCAGCACCGTCCCGAGCTGTGATATAAAGCAGATCCCGCAGAGGCTTGCGTGGGGGAAAACCTCTGCCCAGGCAGAGATCAGCCACGAGCGTCCTCCTCATGGTAGTGTTATCTGGGCACTTTGCAGAATAGCGTGGTGGAGACCTGGAAGTGAATGTGCGTGGCTTGTTGCTTAACCATAAAAAACGATACCCAGCCTGGGGTATGGGTTTTTGCTGGGTTTTTTTCAGATGTCTGAGCCTGAAGGTGTGCGTGCGTGTGTCTGTGCGCATGTTCTTCTCCCTCTTGTCCACTGTCAGCCCAAAAAGGCAATTTCCTTTTTCCACAAGCTTTGTCACTCTCCGGTGCCCAGGAAGGCAGCGCTGATCTTCCAGCAACACTGCAAAATCGATGGCTTTGATTTCCTATATCCACCCTGGTGTATCCGTGGGGAGAAAGACATCTGTGTGATGAGCACAATCATGTCATCAGGCACAGGGAGGGCCCAAGAGCAGCCAAGCTGGAAATGACTGATGCTCTAAATGGGTATTGGAGACCTCCCGCTCGCTGCGGACAGGGACACGCGGGACTTGGCTGAGCGCGCGGGGTTTCATTTCAGAACGAGCAGTGGCAGTTATATATCCCATAATCTCTGGAAATTCACTGTATCCTAAAAATGTTGTTTCACTAAAGCTGCTTTCTGAAGCAGCTCCTGTGTCCCAGCGAGGGGAGGTAGGCCAGCGAACCAGCTGTGGGGTTTTTTTGTTAGTTTGCTATACTGGAGTTTTAAACGCTGCCGCTCAGTTTGCCAACTGCTGTTCTTTCTGATGCTACCCAGTTGTTTTGCATGGCCTTGAAGTGGTTTCCCAGCTATTTGAACTCCCTAAATGACAATGCTTCATTATTGTCTGACGGAGAAGTGGAATCTTCTGTTTATATGTAAAGGTTCCCCTCCTTTCCCCCCCTACCTCCCTCAACATATGCAAAGGCACTGCAGAAACTGGAACCAGATAAAAAGAAGAAAACAGGCTTTTAAAGCAAGTTCTGAAGTGTAAAGATGTGAAGGCCGCTTAGAAATCATTGCCTTGCGCTTTCTCCCACACTGTGATTCATTTGGTCCAATCCATCATTGATTCAACATGCTCATCCGCCAGAGCCTTCAAAGACAACTGTGCATCTGCTTTAGCCATTCATCAATGAGGAGCACAAAAGAGAAGGGCAAAGGAAAATGTATTGCCAGCTCCCTTTGGTGCTGTTTAATGGGTGTGAAAAAAGGACAGTGGAGAAGCTTGGTTAATGAAAGCCAGGATGGCCAAGGAAGTGCCCCTGGGACATATATTTTTCAGCCCAGGTACAGACCTACTGAATTTGATTCTGCAGAGGTACATCAAACGTGGAGCAGGAGAGCCATAATGAGGTCAACATGCAAAAGAATAATCCAGTGCAGGTGGATGATGTTCTTGCCCCCTAGCCTCGCGCAGACACCGAGGGGAGAGGAGCTGTGGACCACGCAGCCCCATTGTGTCTCTCATTTCCTTAATAAGCAAGGAAGTATTTTCAGGGAGATGATGCTCTGCTGCTCCAGAGAGCTCCCATAGCCCGATCCCTAAAGAGATGGCCTCATGTGCATTTTCTTCAATTAAAAAAAAAAACAAACAATAAAGCAGCAAAACGCAAAGATATGCCTTGCCTTTTGAGGCTGCTCATTCAGCTGCAGTCCTGCCTGCAAGTCGCTTATCTTGTATATCTGCCAAAAGGTGACTCCCTGCAGCAGGGTCCTCTGCTGCCCAGGAGTCCCCGCAGCAAGCCCAGCTGTGTTGACTCAGATGTCGAGCTGCAGGTAGCCCTGGTGCACGGACCAGCTGTGAGTGCCTGGGCTACCTGAGCTCGCTGACTCTGTGTGCAGGCATCTGCTTTGTGCTCCCTCTCGTTACGTCCCTGTCCGACTACATTGGGCCCGGGAGAGGTTCGCAGTGATTCCAAGTGTGACATTAAGACACAAACGAGGTCAGATGCCCCTTACTGCAGGTTTATTTTTATTCCCCAGCAATAGTCGCTGAGACAAGCGATAGAGTAGGGGCAGAAATAGAGGAAAGGCAGAAAAGAGAAGCGGTATTACGGAGCGTTAGCAAGAGTATAGTCACCACCAGAAGCCCAACGATGTCTCGGTGGTCCTCTGGAAGTTCAGTGGTATCCCGTTGATCCGTGGTTTATGGTGGTGGGGGTCTTGGTCCTGATTCCCAGATTGTGGTGGGTCGCCATGCCAGTTGTAGTCCGGGTCGGTCCGTAGCTTGACCAATCAGTGTAACGGTGGCCTTTGCCCAGCTAATTGTCATTTTACACAGTTGCCGTATAAGCTTTTCCTGCCCCCTGCTGCTTGGGCAGCGCTTGGCTCAGCGCAGTCCTTGTGCTTCAGCAATTTTGGAGTTAATGGCACAGGCCCAGGTGGGCCGTGGGGTAGGCAGGGTCTGGCCACTCCGATAGCCAAAGGCCTACACCCTTTCCAGCTGATGGCAACATGCCTTTTCCAGCTGGGGGGGCAACACACCCTCTTCGGCTGATGGCAATCTTGGGTGGTGACTGGGAAGCAAGAGGATAGTCTGCTGAAGGTGCTAAATAGATACATGCAAGCTTCTTATCAGCCCGCAAGCCTGCCACCGATTTGCAGAACTTAAGCAAGCTTTGAGAAAATTATTTTAAAGTTCCAGTCTCTCACATCTCTGCCGGGGACAAGTTGGGAGGGGACATGCTGAGCAACCCCCCAGGCAGCAGCAGCACCACCACCTCTGACCAACGCAACGTGCAGGCAAACCTAAGTTTGTGATGGGCTCCAGGGGAAGTCTCTTGTCTTAACACAACCTGGATGGTATTTTGTTGAGATTGCTGGGCTTGTTCCTCATGTCATCTGTGACCCTGCTGAGCTGTCTAGTGATGAAGCGAGTGTTGTTTTACCTCATGTGTTTCTATTTATTTTCTTGCCTTCTCACATTGTCTTTCTCTTGGCCCTTCTTCGCCCCCTGTGGTCCTCCCTTGTTCTGTCTGTCCCTTCTTCTCATGCACTCCTCCCTGTGTGGAATGGAAGAGAAAAAAAGAGATGGCTGTTTTTTAGGAACAGGTTTGACACTTGTTTGCTCACCTTAAAAAAACTGAGAATGTTTGAGGGAAAATATTCTTTTTTGCAATTCTCTAAGTCTGTAGGAAAAACCAACAGGAAAACCAAGACAATAACCTGTGAGAGATCATGCTGTCTGACTGCACAGCCCCATAGCTCTCCAAACACACATGATCAAACAATGCCAGTGGACAACAATGAGTGGGACAATAGGAGAAGAGACATGGTCTCTGCCTCTCCTCTTGCCCAAGCAGAGTCACACCTGTGCGGGTGGGAGGTGGCGGGTGCTCAGGAGAGCCTACGTATTTCTGATGCTGAGGCCAGAGTCCCACCAGCTGCACAAGGAAGGTGAATTCACAGATGACCTGAGTTGTCCTTGTGTAACACCTCCTTTCCCAAAGGGAGATAGGTACTTGAGATGTGACTGTGCATTCCTTGGCAAGGACAGGAGATAATATTGACAGGATATTTTATTTTTTTTCTGGGCATCCTTGAAGCTCACCCCAATTTCCTGGGCCAGCCAACCCTCTGTTAGCAGACAGAGGTTATTTGTCCTTTAGTGTGAGTTTATCTTGGTGGAGGAAGGTTGTTATGAGTTGCACAGAGGAAGAAGGACACTCTGTATGATACCACGGTGAAGCCTCTTGGGCAACTTTATTGGCTGGTATGGAGCAGCAAGTGATAGAACATGTCTTGCAGTTAATTATCTCACTTTTTGGGGGAGGATGAGGCCTCCTCCTGTGATCTCACGTGATATTATTTATCACTGATATTATGTTTTTTTCAATCAAAGATGCTTAGCCTGAAGTTTTGTGAAGACTGCTTCCAAGTAGTTGAGCAACAATTTGTTCTCGGAATAAACCAATTTGCAGCTGGGGCCTGAAATGCTTTGAAGAAGATGAGTTTATACTTGCAGGCATTCTGCTTTGTGCTTATCTTGATTTGGCCTTGCAGATCTTAGTCCAGATTTATAGCTGAGCGCAGTCTTTTTTTCAGCTTCAGGATGGGGAGGGAAAGGGCTGTGCTTCCCAACAGCATGGGAATGGGTGAGCTCTTGTCCAAAATCCTTCCCCTGTGAATTAAATAGAGCTTCTGGACTTGTGTAATGCACTGGTCGGTGCGTGCTCATTTGTGTCTTTCCCATACTGCAGGATATAGATGGAAGCTGGTATGAATTATTAATCTTTGTGCTTCAGCTCTGTAAAATGAGAGAATTGGAGGTTACAACGTCCCATAGAAAAGGTTGGAAACTCTGGACAAGAAGCTTGTAGAAGTACTGTGAGTTGTTATTTTAGTGCACTTATCACAGAAGCCCTGCTATATCTATATTTACGTGGTTTGCCTTTCAGACCAACTGTATAGACCTTCTTTTCTTGGTCTGTGTACTGCAGGTTGGGATTTGCTTTCCCTGGCTGTCTCTCCTTCAGCCTCCCTTATTAATGCCCTTGCTTTCACTTTTTGCTCTTGAATTCCCTTGATTTCAGTCAATTCTGGAGCTTTAAAACTAAGGTCTGGGAGAACCCTGCTTGTTTGCTTACAGCCCAAATCAAATGCAGCAACCCCTCTCCACAAGTTCATCATTGTTACAGAAATACTGTAAATCATTCTTATGAGGTTTGAGTTTGCTAATGAAGAAAGCAGGACAATGTATGCTGCTAAATGAGCGTACCCATGCTAAAAGGCTCTTGATGGGAATCTGGGGCAGTGAAGTCACATAGCCCTAGTCTGGGTGCGGTCAAAATTGTGAACAGACATCGGTTTTAGATAAAACAGTGTTTTAGCATTAGTGTGCTTTTATAGAAAGTTAGTAGCATGGATGTTGACCTTATGTTTGGCAAAAGTAGACTACCCAAAACATGTATGCAAAGCAGATGGGGAATGTGATTTAATTAAAAAAGAAAATATTATGATATTCTGAGAACAAAGTGGTAAAATCTTCTGGCTGTGCAGGAATTTCTTTTGAGAAATGGAAGGCACTGAAAGGCTGGACCAGGAGGGGACTGGGTCTGAAACGTCCTTCTGCAGAGGGAAGGAAGAAGGATGATCCTGGGGTATCTGGCTGGCAGCAGGGTTATCAGTTACTCTCTGCAGCGGCGATGGCTGGAGAGCTTCCAAGAACATTTTTCCATAGGAAGGTGCCAGCTTACTGGAGCCGAGGCGCGTTGCAGAAGAGGGTTTGATTCCAACGCAACAGGGGTGGTGGCTCCCTGCCCGCCGGAGCTGGCTGCTGCTGGCACCCCCGGCCCCACCTGCACTGCCCACCTGCACCAGCATCTGCCCCGGGGCTCCCCCCGAGCCCCCCGGATGCTGTGCCAGAAGCCTCGCACTGACTAAACCCCAAGGCACCAGGTGATGTGATGGGGAGGTGGGAGCCGAGCTCGGTTAACAGGAAAGTCCTTCGCCCATCAGCGTTCCCCGTGCATCTGGGTTCCCCTCTGGTCCCTCGGGGGACGTTTAACAATGACCTGGAGCTGGGATCGCTGGCTCCCAGCTCCTCTGCTCTTCGCCAGGCGGGCGGCGAGGAGCGAAACCCTTTGAAGCGCTGCTGCAGTGAGGCAGGTTTTCGGGACCAGGGAAGCCCCGTGGGAGAACAGCTGTGGAACCCGATGGGAACAATGTGACCCTGAATTCCTGTGGGGAGGGAAAGGGCAACAGAAACCTCGGCTTGTTCCCCTGATGTCTCGGAACTGCTCGCTGCCGTACGTCCGCTCCTGCCCGCCTTCACCTTGTCCAGAGGTGAGCCTGCAGCTGCTCCCTGGCCCCACGTCAGCCAGGGGGTTCAGCAAACGGGTCTGTGTGGGGCAGCTGCAGGCCACGCTGGGCAAAAAAAACCAAACAGGGGCTTTCCTGAAGGGAGGGATTGCAGCCGCAGGGTCTCGCTCCACCACGGATCCTCGCTGCCCACGATTGATGCCTCTCCAGGGACTGGAGCAGATTGCTGAGTGGGCAGGGGTTCTGGAAATGGAGCGATTTAAGCGGCTTTTGTGTGGATTTAACAGCCTCCAGATAAACACCTGCTTCTGAAAATATATGCCAAGGGCACCAATGCGGAAAGGATGTGGGAAAGTGTCTGCGAAGTTGAGTAGGTCTGGGGCTGCTGGGGCAGAGCGGGGTCCCCAAGACAGAGGGAGCTGGAGATGGAACAGTCCTAGGTGCAGGTACAAGGGTGACCTTCTTGCCCAGGAGAGAGGGTATCTGGTGGGTGATGGAGAGATACCTCAGCTCAGGGAGGATCTCCCTCTCCATGGGGTGCTCGTGTAAAGACATCAACCCCACTCACAGCACCAGCCTCCGGGCAGCAGGATGACTTCTGCCACAGGCTCAGTCCTTCAGGGAAAGATCCTCTAACTTTGGAGACCTGGTGATCACCGCCCATCTCTTGAATGACCCCAGAAAGCTATGGAGAGGGCAGTACAGCCCTGATCCTCCAATCCATCCCTGTGCCGGTGCAAAACCTGTGAGCCTTCTGCCCTGGCTGTGGGGGTCTGCAGGGACTGGGGTGAGCAGGTCTGGCTGCAGCCTCGAGATCTTCATTTGTAAATAAGCACCTAGCTGCTATGGTAATGCTTATTTAATTTAGGCTAAGTATTTCTACAGCTGGTCTGAGGGAATCATGCTGCTTTATGCTAAATGTTAATTCTTGGCTGCTCAGAGCTGCAGAAGTGTATAGGTCAGGCACAGTCCTAAGGACAGGTTCTGCTGGGTGGTAAGGGACACCAATGTGGGCTGTCCCTGCTTTGGCATTCACGAAAAGTGCCAGTTGCTCTCCAAGACCACTTGCATGCAGCTTTCACGAGACTGTGACCAGTAGCTATCTGTGCTAGCAAAGCAGGTCATACATAAATTGTAGATTAGCTAAGACATTTTTAAAGAAAAATGATGCCAATCCACTTCTCAGATATAGATGTCTTTTAATTTACCTGTCCTCTGCCCAGCCATACCACGTCATAATGCCCGCTGGGTTTTCCTGCCTTGATTATATAGGGCTACATCTCTCCTTGCTTCTTATCCAGGCTTTGAATGACCAGCTGGGTCAAGGCATACAAACCAGGGGGACAGGCACGTGGCAGGTGCCCACAAGCCCAGGGGCTGTGTGCTGTTGGTGGCAGTGGGTGACAGTGAACTGCTGGGGATTGTCCTTGCCTTGGAGCAATCATCAGGGCAGGGTTACTTCAAAGCAGACCACAGGAGCCCTGTGTGTTCCACCTCGTGGTCCATTATGGCCCAATTCCTCTTCCTTAGAGGTGTGGGGACACACTGACCATCCACAAAGACCCTGCAGATCCCCATGCTGCAGCACACCTGAGTTATATTAGTCCCTCCATGGCCGAAACCTCCCTCAGCCATGGGATCGAGAGACTCCAAGGCTGAAACGCTGCCAAACCATCCTGCTCTAGCAGGTGGGCCCTGCTGGTGGGGAGGAGCTGCATCAAATGCTCACAGCCCTCAGCTCTTGCTCCTCCGGTGCTGTGAGCAGCTGGGAACCTGCTGCTGTTGGCCAAGTGTGATAAAAGTCCCCCTCCACCCTCTTGTGGGCTCGGCTAAGCCTGGCTTAGCTTGCGCTGGGGCTGAAGATGCTCTCTGCAAAAAGCAGATTTTTTTAGGGCATGCTGGTCTGCAGCCCACTTTTGAGGATGGTGTTTTGGAGCAGGTCTTGGGGAGCAGCAGGGTGCTCTGCAGCTGGCAGCCTAGCCATGGTCCCAAGCGTGCTGTAGACCTGAGATGATGCTGGGTCCAACCATGCTGTGGGCCCAGCAGTTCCGCAAGTTTTGCACCACCTGAGATACTGCTGTGCCCAAGCGTGGCAGGGATCTGAGATGCTAGTCCAGGTCCCAAGCTGGGTCTTAGTCCCAAGTGTGCTGTGGGCCTGAGATAATGGTGGTCCGGGTCCCAAGCTGGGCTATGGTCTCAAGTGTGCTGCGGGCTCAGCAGCATCTCAGGTGATGAAAAGCTTGCAGAACTGCTGGGTTCGTGGCATGGCTGGACCCAGCAGCATCTCAGGTCCATAGCTTGCTTGGACCCAGCGTCGTCTCGGGGGGGCAAAGCTTGCTCTGCAAGCTTTGCCCCCCCGAGACGACGCTGGGTCCGTGGCACGTTAAAATAAGGCTCCCACTTTGACAGGAGCCTTTGCATGAGCTATCACGCAATCTGTTTATAGCTCAGGATTGTCTTTGACTTTTAAACACTGCAGTGAGGAGTAAATGCAGCGAGCCCAACGCGGGCTTTGTTATGACATTTTGTTGCAGGCAGGAGGCAAGCTCCGGCTCCAATAACAAACACCCAGTGTTATGACACTTTTACCTTTCCAACTATTTATGTAAGCACAAATATTTTATTTTAAGGTTTGAGACACGCCGTTAACATAAAGCAGTCTCATTCCTTTCAATACGGCCTGGTTTTCACTTGGGGAGCGGTTGTTTAATGAAAAGGTTAATTGTGTTTTATAGGGCTGTATGGACTGCCTACCAGTTTCTGGCTTGGAAGGAGGTGAGGTGCGGCTCCTGGTGCTCCTGCCAAGTTATGGGCCGTGAATACAGGCAGTTCCCAGGAAGAAAACAAAATGCATGACAAAAAGTAGCTCAGAAATCGAGGGGTTTGGTGGTGCCAATCCATTTAGGGGCTGCAAAATTAATTTCCAACATGAAATGCTTTCCAACAAGGCTACCCCATGACAACACCCTGTGCAGTGGAAGATGAGAAGGGAGTTTCAAAGAACATGAGCTGTTTTCCGCTCAGCAGTAAACACGCTCAGCCTTTCCCTTCCATAGCTGCACCATGTTCAAGAAATCCTGCGTGCATTTTCCTCTCCTGAGATTGAATTAATTAACTTGAAATTTCTTCTTAACAGCACATAATGACTGGGGAGAGCAGAAGGAACTGAAAGTTTAATCTTGACTTGTCAGCAAATTCCTCCTCCGGCAGCCGAAGGAGAAGCAGCCATGCACTTGCATAATGCCCTGGTGCGGCCGCCGGACTGTTTTGATTAAATGGATTCTGGGGGTTTAGGAAAACTACAAATTTTATAGCTATGGTGTTCTTTGCAAAAGTGATGTAAAACATCATAAAACTGCCAAACCACCACTGCGGTGCAGGGATTCATGATGGCCTCCTCTGCAACAGTGACTCTCAGCCCCAGAAAATGCTGTTAAGAAAATATCTGAGATGGAGTTGGCGGGAGGGGGTGGGGGAGGTTTGCACATCACAGACTTTTGTTCCCCCTTTCTGAACATTTAATGTCTTTTGATCAGTGCCTCTTAAAAGCCACATCTGAATTTGTCCCCGTGTTTGAAGGTAGATGCTTGCGAGCCAAGTGTTTCTCTGCAGTGGCGTTGATCATGGTGGTGGTTGTGGCATCATACCTGATTGTTCCTTCTTCCATTTCAAAAGAGATTTAACACCAGCCCTGTGTCAGTCCTGACTATTTCTGCCTTCAGACTGCATTGAAAATGGGTCCAGGGGAAAGTTCCTATCTAAGCAGCGTGATTTCAGAGTAGCCCTTCGAAAGAAGGTGTTTGTGGCCCAAAACCTCATGTATGGATTTTGTATCAACCCCATGTTGCCTCTTGGCTGTCTGGAGCAGTTGTACCCAGCCCCAGCTGCCCCTGAAGGGTGAATCTGTGCCTGGATGTCTCCATCAGGGTGCTGGGTCCCCAGGTCAGTCCATTCCCCCTCACACCCAACTAGCGGGAGCAGACCATGCTTTGTTTGTTGTCTCACTTGTGGGGCGATGACCTGGTGCCCTGCCATAGTAACAAGCTGGAAGACATAGTCATGGTGGTGTCTGGCTGTAGGCTTTTATCAGCTGCCCCATTGCAAAACCTCACAGGCTTTGCCCTGGATGGAGATGGCAGCAGCGGTGCACCCTCCACCGGGAGGGAGGGTCCATCTCTGAGCATTTAAGGAATGCTCCCTCTTTTGGCAAATTTTGATATCTGTTCCTATGGATTATAGAGATGACATGCAGCTCAGGGTTTCTTAGGGATATTAAAAAACTGAATTCCTGAAATCAAACTGATTGCATTAAAATTACAAACACCCTCTCTTGTGACTGGTGCCAGATGGGTGTGCTACGTACGACCGATGATTTTAATGGTTGGGACCTGAGCATTTCAAGATCCCAGGCCCTGAAGAAGAGTCAAATTCAGAGCAGAGGGGGAGAAAATTGAGCCCTGTTCACTGCCAAAAGGCAGCAGGGAGAATAGGCGTATGCAGAAATGGTGCTCTTGTCAGCATTGCCACCAAAACATTCATTTGACTCTTTCCTCTTCTTTTTTCTCTCCTCTTCTTTTTTCTCTTCTCTCCTCTTCTTTTTTCTCTTCTCTTCTCTTCTTTTTTCTCTTCTCTTCTTTTTTCTCTTCTCTTCTCTTCTCTTCTCTTCTCTTCTCTTCTCTTCTCTTCTCTTCTCTTCTCTCCTTTTTTCTCTTCTCTCCTCTTCCCTTCTTTTTTCTCTTCTCTCCTCTTCCCTTCTTTTTTCTCTTCTCTCCTCTTCCCTTCTTTTTTCTCTTCCCCTCTTTTTTTCCCCTCCTTTTTTTTTCCCCCTTCTGATTGTTTTTTTTCTAATTATTTTTAATTTCAAACCGTGCTGCCAACAGCATTGGGACAGAGCCTTTAGTGGAGTTAGAGAAGGCTCCCACTGCCATGACTGAGCTGAAGGAGTTTTCTATGGTGTGAGGTACGCAGATCCATGGTAGGGCACGTGGCGTGGACCTGGAGTTATGTGTTCTGCAGCTGTCAGCTCAGCCATGGTCCCAAGTGTGCTGTTGGACCCAGCATCATCTCAGGTCCATGGCACGCTTGGACCCAGCGTCATCTCAAGGGGTGGGAAAGTTGTGCTCTGAATAGGGCCTCTGCTTGAAGGCGGTGGAAGAATTTAGAATCAAAATACTGTTAAATGCCTCTAATGTATAAATGTAAGTTCTCTAAACCTGAAGGTTTAATTGATATTTTTTCTTCAAATAACGGACTAAAGTTGAGTAATTTAAGCCATTTTACAGCAAAGGCAATTGAATAATTGCTAATGGCTTTCAGCTGAATGCATTTAAAGTCAGGTCACAAATCTGAGGTGATTTAAAGACCAAGGGGCATTCCTTTCTCTTGAAAAAAAAATTAGATAACAATGGTAATTATGAAATGGGATTCAAAGGAAAATTGAGATTCGAGTATAAGCCTTGGCAGAGCAAAAGCAAAAGAACTGACCTGGTGAAGAGAAATGGTGACCAACTGTCCTGTGGAGTGCTCGAGGGGAGCAAAAAAGAAAGCAGAGACGTTCACATTAGAAATTTGAATTATGTTAATGTGCATTAAAGGGTGAAAATGGAAGGGTTTTTCTAGCCTGGTGTCATGATATGGAGGTCAGGATGGTGCAAGATTCCCTGGGCTGTGGCCGCACCGTGCATCCATTCACAGGCTGGAAAATGATCTGGATGAGGGATGATGGGTACCTTGGCTGGAAGATCCCATGGGGACATCGTGGCATGCAGAGCGGTGCAGAATGGCAGGGGGGCACCGCCATGGGCTGCAAGCCTAGGGGTGGTGACAGCGCAAAATTTTAAAATACCTCCAGAGCCAAGGAGAAGTACGTGCCCCTGAATATTTGTGTGGGTGTTCTCAGAGCAGATGAACCTCATGCTCTTCCGAAGAACAATTTATTGATACTTCAGACAAGCTGGGACTCCTGCCCCAAGTTGCTGTTGGGGCAAGTCATTGTTGTATTTATTTGTTTTTCTGCCGCTGGCTCAGGAATTTGTTGGCTTTGGGAGCTGGCAGGTGTCTGTCCTCACGTTGCCACACGTGTGTCACCGTGGCAGCGTTAAACTGTGGTGCCGGGTGCTGCCACATCTACTGCCTGTTGTGCCGGCGACACCGCCTGTCCTTGTCTTTGCCGTGGGGGACTCATCCTGCTGCTGGGGAAGGCAATAAAACTTTGCAGCAGGCAGATTGCTGCACAGCATCTCTGAAACCGCCCTGTATAATAATTGCAAGATGTAGCATGTGTGCCCAGCCCAGGGCCTGGGTGATAATTCAGGATATTCATACGCATCTCATTTGCAATTGTCCCCTGAAGGTAGTGGGGGCTTCAGTTTCAGTGACATCTTATGGTAGTGGCCTCCACGTCCCAGTGATGAGGTTCCATGAAACTGCCTTTTGCTGTCCTCTAGACTGGTCTTGCTCTGGTAGTTCTGGAGTCTCAGGAGAAAGAAAAGAGAAATTTCTCATTAGCTTTCTTCAAATAATAGAAAGTAGATTCCTTTGTCTCCTCCTTTTTTGTTTTCTTTTAAGGTAACTTGTACTGGCTCTTCAGAGAACTTTTTTCTTGCCTCAGTGTTTGCTCACCTTCTCTGAACTCCTCCGTGCCCTGTGTCCTCCAGGGATGGAGTGTCCTGTAGCAGAGTGGCACATCCCTGCTTATCTCCATATCGCTCTCCGTGATGGAGTTTCACTGAAGCGTGTTGTTCACCATGCCTATATGTGACAGACAGCTGAGGTCTTCCCTGTCCCTTCTGCTTTAATGCTATCCGTCCCTTTCTGCCCCGTGCAGTGATGAGAGCACCTTCCAGCGTGTACAGCTTTGCCTCTATCAGCTCTGAACTTTGATCGCTATTGCTTTGTTTGCATAAGGCGATAGTCCTGCCTCTGGAGCGCGGCTGTTTGGGAGCTTTTACACATCATGGCCTGCCTTCTGCTGTAATTTATCTCTTTCCTTCTGCCAATCACCACGTGGCATGTGGAGGTATGATCTAGTAACACAAAACTGCATTGAACTTTAAGTCAGAATTACCCAGGATGTGCTGTGGGTAGTTTTGCTATGACTTGCAGGCCTATGACTTCTTTTTGGCAGTTTAGTAGCGCTAATGAAGCGTTCTTGCAGCCCTTCATCACAATTCTCAAGGGCTTTCTTCAGGCTTTATAGCTCCTGGCAGAAGATCCTTCTCACTGGATCCCATCTGTTCAGTGTCCTTGACGGAGACGTCCTTCGTTAAGGCCTTGTTCCTTGCAGATTCCCTTCTGGATGCTCCTGTTCTCCATCATATTTTGGCAGTCTTTATCCTGATGTCATCGGAGCACCTCCTCATCTGAAGTCATGGCTACTCTTCATTTTCCTTCCCTTGCCCCGTTACTTGCTCCCCAGGACTCTCAAGGCATGAATTAAGGAGAAACCAAAGGGCAAACAAAGCTGACAGTGGACTTTTAACATTCCGTTGCCTTGGGAAAGGCGCTGGGTCTTGCGCTTTACTGTTTTCTTTGCTATCACCCAACTTTCCACCACAGTCTAACATGGGAACAGTTAAGCAGCGTAAATAGCAAACAGGTTCACATGCCTAAGCACTTCCAGATGCCTGAGCAGGTAATGCTTTGAAATGTCTTTTAAATGAGTGCTGAGTTTTGACCTGCAGGATAAATGCTGACTGGCATGACACAAATAATACTGATTTTGAAAATTATCCCAAATTATTCCCACCAGTCGTAATGGTGGTAACAGCTCAGAGACCTGCACCTTAATGAAGCGATTTCCTGCCAGGATACTGTAGAGCCCTGCAGTTACTGTCACTGCCTTGTACCTTGAATTACCATGTCTTTGCTAATTGTCCGTGCTTCCTCATCTAGGTCTAAACACAAAACCTTTGCTTTTAATTTATTATCTGTTCATACATCCATGCTCCGTCCGAGTCTGGTCTCTGTGTCTTCCCGTGCTGGACCGAAGGAGCCGAGTGCTGTATGCTCAGCATCGCTCATGCAGAGCTTTTTCCTTTGGTACACCTTCCTCATGCAGGGGTTTTGCAGCTGGTCTCTGCAGGATAGAAGTGTCCATTTTCCTCCCTCTCCCTCTGATTACAAATCCCTTTTTGAAGAGGACTGTGCTTGTCTTGCTGCAAGAGCAGCGCTACCAAAGGAGTCACATATTTAGCTCAGTGGTGCGTAGATATCTCCGTTACGCCTATAGGCTCCTGCTGTCCGAACAGCTTAGATGGCCCCAGTACATTTAGGAAAATAATTAGGACAGGGTGTGTTTTGCATCCTTTCCAAAAGAAAACTCTTTGGAACCACTGACAACTAACACTTGAATATAGCCTGTAAATCAGAGCAGATCAGACTCCAGATCAAACTGGTACCAGTGCCAGGATATTTTTTTTGTCTGTGAAATGGGGGAGAGGAGGTAGAGGTGAAAACCTGGATCCCGCTCCTAGATCCTTCGGGAGGACTTCTTGTCCTTTAGAAATCTTGGCATCAAACCCTGCCTCCTTCCAAATGCAGTGAGCTCATGAGAGACAATTTCTATAGAAATTTTCATTATCCACACGCTCCAGAAATGCCTCTGTGTGTTTCTTTTGGTGTTTTTGCTGCTGAGAGTGAATACTACACCTTCCACAGGAGAAAAATTAATCGGCAAAAAACCTGAGGTCTGTGTGTGGGACAATCCAGTGAGCTGGACTGTACACTGTAGTATTGCACAGCAGGATCAAATTGTATTTCTAGCAAGCGTTTACAAATGTTTGCTTCTTGGAAAATGTCTTCTATACTTGGGCAAGGAATTAAACTACTAGTTTAAAATTATTATGAGAGAGATCTCTTTACTTTGTGCTGAGTGATAACAAACATCCAACATAATTTTAGAGCCCTTCCTTCCTCTGGCTGTTAATATTTAAAGTTTAATACTAAAATAAAACGTTAAAAAAATTATTCTCCCTTTACTGCATTCTGTCTGCTCCCACTTTCTCCTCTGATAGCTGTAGGAGACCTTCCCTAATCTTTCCAATTAACTCGGTATTTCCTGTAAGGCTAACACTGAAGAGGGTAAGAAAGGAGTGTAAAGCGAGGAAAGACATCTGTCAACTATTGGAAATACTTTCCGTGTTAGAAATTGAAGGGAGCCCACACTGAAGCCAGATGATCCGACGAGAAGAACAATTGCAGCGTTGGCTTGAAAAGAATGTGGGTGATTTGTTATAGCTGTCCTCACAGTAGGCACCCGGTTGTCATGTTCATATGAGAATACCTTGGAGATATGCTAAACACATATCCTGTTCCCATCAGGAGCGCTGAAGGGCCAGAACAGGCAAGGTTTGACTTGCATTTTCTGGAAGACATAAATTATCATTGGTTCCTAAATCTCCGTCTTTTCAAATCCTTCTCATTCCTCTCTGCTGTCCCACGACTAATTTAAAGCAAGCTGTGAAGAGTTTGTGTGTTGTGTAGGCAATTGAAAGTGTGCATTTTACCAACTATTGAAATTCCTCGTTGACCCTTTTCGGGGGTGAGGCTGTGTGCAGAAAGTTTGTAATGGTCTGGTTTTGACTCTGAGCTTTATATAATAGGACAGGGGAGACCCATTTTGGTAACACTGCGGAAAAATATGAAACACTTTTTGGGGAGGAGAGACCCAGCATTTCAGCTGATCCGATGCATAAGCTCTTGGATTGTTGTTTGCTTGTTTTACTTTTTGGTTTATTCTGACGTTTGAAAATGGCTGTAGCGCAGCCTGAAAATGAGCTGGAGAAACAGTTCAGCTTTGCGAACCAGGACACGTTTTAACAGGAGAATTGGTCTGCAGATTTCCAGGGCTGTCCCACTCCTCCTCGCCTGACGCGAAGTAAATTAATTATAGATGCAGAGAGAAGAACCAGCATCATCCTCCAAAAAGGCAGAAAACGTGATTTCATTGTGATAGTTTCTGCACCACTTGGTGTTCTCCTCCCTTCCCTCATCTGATCAAAGACCAGCTTTTCAGCAGTCCCTCACCATCCCCATCTGCAAAAAGAGACCTGTGAATTAGTAGAGTCAAGACCCAGACCCACCAGTTTGACATTATACTCTTGTATTTTCCTGCACTTCATCTCCCTCGTTGTGCCAGGCTCCAGGAAACGAGAAGAAACTTCTGTGAACAGCTGGATTAGTTTTAAGGGCAGAGAGTATCACAAGATCAACAACTGGAAGTTTACATTTCATGAATCATGGGATTTACCCAGTCACCCTGGCAATGAGCCCAATAACTCTTATTCCAAAATGGCCTGACAGTGAAGATATCAAGGGATGAAGGCTATGTTAGTAGCTCCTTTGTTATCTTTGTGCTTAGTCACGATGTTTGAATTTGTCTATCTTTATTTCGAACACTAGCTCGTGCCAGTCCTTCCTCCCTGAATTTTGGTGGTGGGATGAGGAGAGGAGAACTGTGGCAGTCATTGCTGCAGGTTTAGGTCCCTCAGAGCAGCTTGCGCTTTGGATCTCATAGAAAAAGAGCAGCTCTGCCCAAGGGAGCCCAGCAGTGCCTAATGGCATCCAGCTTGAGAGTTTGAACTGATCCAGGATTACCTCTGAAAGCACCACATCTTTGTAGCTGTGTCCTCCCCTGCTGGCTTTAACAGAGGGACTTATTTTAAACAGAAACCTTTTATGAAAACTGTTCAACATATTCTCTTTCAAAGGGTCAAACCTGTCTCATCTTCTGGGCTGTTTCCCTCTCAAGCTGTGTCTCTCATTCTGGCATTTTGTAGGAATGGACCCATCAAGGAAAGGAATCAGTGCAAGGCTTATTCCAATGCACTGTGGGTATTCCTGCTGCGGTCCACGCCTGGAGAAGGCACAGTGTCCATCATGAGCAATAGACCTGTCCAACTGCATCATTTGTCCTATAAAAGTTTCATGTCTTCCGATGAACGTTCCTTTATTTCAGCCCGTTGACCACTGTTGGTTATGCTGACCCCTGCTCTTTGGTGGGACATGACCATTTCCAGCCCCTGCCTCCATCCTCGGGATTTAACTCCTCCCTGCCTTGCACGTCTCCCGAGCCCAGCCTCATGACATATGTGCTATTTGCAGAAAATGTTTGTCAAGACCAGGTGGTTGAAAGTAAAAATGCCAACAGATCTGCCTTTTGTAACCGTGCAAGCAGCTTGTTAAAATTAGTCACAGGCTAAGCTGCAGTACATCTGTGCTGTCAGCCGGCCAGAGAGCCATCGATACCGCCCGCTCCCACCGCGCCAGCCCCAGATGGGAGCTCTGCTGCTCACACCGATCTTCGGGTCTGCGCTAGCACAGGCTGAAGTCATTCCCGGTGCCTTTCCCCCCACCCTCCTCCAGTGCACAAACCTTTGCCCAAATTTAGCCTCGAGCCTCCTTCTAAACGCATAAACATTTGTGTGTCCTGAGCTTCAGATGCCCGCAGACAGAGCATCCCTAAACAAAACCTGGGAAATCTCGACGTTGGCACTTGCTTTAGAAGAATTTGTACTTGGCTGCTCTGAAGACTGTTTTTTTTTTTTTCCTAATTGAGCAAGGGCTGTGATTTCCAAGGCCTTCTGGGGAGTGAGTTACCTAGCTGCCATTGGAGGTTTTATTAAATTTGGTCCCGTTTTCTGCTTGAAAAACTGCAAAGCAAAATTCCGATCTGTCTCTCTGCTCTTGTACAGCTGCCTGTCAGAAAGCACCAAATCAGCTGGTAATTAATAGCTGTCCCTGGTGTTGAGCAGGTGCGATCTGTTCCTGCTTTCTCTGCGTCACCCAGCACCAACAGCCTTTGGGGACAGTGCCCCAGTGAGCGTGGCACATGGGGCCGAGATGGCCGAGGCGTGCTGGCAGGGCAGCACCGTGCCCTGAGCCCTCCGCTTCCCCATTGGGAGCTACCTTTGATGCACGTCCAAAAATACGGCTTGAATTGGCTTCTTCGGATCCATCGCGCTTAACTGCTCTATCAACATGCCCCGCTGTACAAATACGTAAACATTTTGCATGTCTGTCCTCGAGCCAAGGGTCTCGTATTTCTTTGCATCCTACCTCCGATGACTTCTCCCGACGTGCCGTAACCGATGCCTGTGCTCACCCTGCCCCACATCCCCGTTCCCATCTGCGGGCACAGGGCTCCAGCCTGCTCTGCTCAGGAATTGCCGCTCCTTCTCCTGAAGCACAGAAACACGAGGGTTTTATTCTCCCACCCTTAAAACAGAGATTCTTGTGAGGTTCACCAGGTCGTCTTGCACCACCACCAGCAAGGAACCTACCAGTCCATGCTTGGGTGGGGAAGGGGAGAACATCGCTCCAGCTTTGCCCGTTTCAGAGCACGTTTGGTGCTGACTTCCAGGCATTTTGCACGTAATTCCCTGCCTGTGTGAAAGCCTGACATTGTGCCGGGCGGACACGAACACAGAACCTTTGTGCTCAGGGTATTATGCTTTCCCCGCGCACATGCTCCCTGCTCACACATGCCGTCTGGCCAGCCCTTGTAGCTGGGTCTCTTGCATACCACGCTTTCCTATGGAATTTGGATTCAAATGTGAAAATTCTCCGCCACACAATAAAAGTGGCATTTCCATGCCCTTTAGCACATCAGTCTTTTCTTGTGAATAGAGCCCTGAGTTCTTTGGCTTTTGCCGTATGGAACAATTGATCCCTTCAGTTCACTTGCCAACAGTAATCGGTTTCTTCTAGCCATAAATTTTAGCCATTCTTTTTTTTTTTCCCTCTTTTTTTGGGGGGGAATAAAGTAATAAAAAGAGACAGCCATAAAGTAGGCAGCTGTTACTAGTCAGATCTTGCTCTGGGAAAAAAGCAAAGCAAATATCAGCCTGACTTTTACCTGTTGCCTTATGCTGAAGTTTAGCTATTGGGGCAGGTTGCTCTTACAATGGGTCGCGCTGCCAATGTTCTCTCTTTTTCTCCAATGACTGGCTGTGTGGAGTCTTGCTGTATTTGAACTAAAGGAATAACCAATTTTAAGCACCCTGTGGGCTTTAACAGTTGTTGGACAAGGTCAGGTAATATACTCCAAGTGGGCAAAGCAGTAGTGAGACAATACTTTTGTTACGATGGGCTTTTTGGATACATCTTTTCTATTTGGTGACCCTATTTGTTTGCCTGTTCTTTGCAAGCATCGACAGAGTGCATGCTCATTTTACCAAGGCTTTCCTCCTCTGTGTGTTGCAGTGCCTATATTTAAAGGAGGACCTTGGGGCTCCTTGCTCTGGTTGATCGCAGTGAGCTGCCGGTTTCGTGCTGGGTGGCACTGGAAAGTCTCTCCAGAGCACCGTGGCATCCCAACACCAACCCCAGACTGCAAACCCTCCCTCTCCTCTCCCCACCACCGTCCCGGAGACCACACGTGTGTTTCGCTTTCCCCTTGTCTGCAGTTGAGGCAAAAAGGATTGGGAAATGCCAAGGAAAACAATTTCCCCTCCCTCCAAAGAGTGCCACAGAGCTTACTTTATAGGACCTGTTTTCTCCTAAACCTAGAGTATGTCTTGAGGATGGGTTTATTTGAAATAGGTTTGTCCTGGAGGGAGATTTTCTATCCATGTGGCCCAGTACAGTAAGAGCTGTTTGACACTTCTCTTGTGGTTTACAGTAAACCACGAGCACCTGCCTCTTCTGGGCGTGGGAAGGGTAGAGCAGCTTTGAAATTGCTGATAAAATTGTTCTGCGAGGGAACTTGATCTTGCTCAGTTTCCTTCCTCCACCTGCTCACTGCTCCATGCTGCTGGTATCAGGGGAGGAGGGTGGGGGCCTCTGGCATAAGCGGCTTATTAAAGGAAACACATCAGATTTAGGGTCCGATCCCTTGGAATTACAAAAGAAAGCCTCCCATGGCTCTGGGAGGGAGGAACATCCTACTTGGCATCAACCTGCAGCTCTGCAGCTGCTGCTGCCACTCTGGTGACAACCAGGAGACATTAAATGTGTGTCTGATGGGGCCTGGGCACGCCGGGTGACTTGCACAGCAACCAGAAAACTCCGGAATGAGTTTCTTCTTCCCCTGCAGTTGCTGATCTGTAGACATTTGCTTTTTCCCCAGCAGGATTTTGAGTCCTACGAAGTTCTTCCAAAGCTGATGTCATCTGGGCAGAGACTTGCCAGATTTTCTGACCTTTTTGACATACTCCCAATATCCACATCCCCTGGGGACTCTGGGAGATGACGTGTGCCGTGGCCAAAGGCCGTGGGGCTGCTGGCCCTGGAGCAGGGCTCTCAGCCACAGGCTGCCCCAAAATCTGCACCCCAGCTCCCTCCCACCCTGGCTAAATCCCTCCCACTGAAACCTCTCCGTTTTCCTAACAACACTCTACAACTACATTTTGATGTTGGAGAGGGCTTATGTTCCTTTCCACCATCCCTACTGAGGACTGGAAAGAAATATATACATTTTAAACCCCCTCAATTTGCCAGATACCCCCCTCCCATCAGTAACCCCGGGGTTGTGCAGGTGTGACAAACGCGGAGTCAGCCCTTTCCAGCGCTGTCTCTGCCCGTTTGATTTGTAAATCACGTGCCAACATCCAACTGCAGTGTGGCTACAGTATCACCCTGTTTCCATCTGTTCAGTGTGAGGCATTAAAACCTTTTTTTAATCTTGGATAAACCAGGGCCACCAAAGAGGGCTGTAGTCATGAGATGCGTTGTCAGATGCTTTCTCTTGAGGAAGTATCCATTTCAGTGCCTTGTGTAACCACGAGTCTTATCTTCCACTTTAAATACTGCGCTGGTGTTTGCAGTAACGTAGCGTGTTGCCCAAAGTCCCCCTTGGAGGACAACGTGCATCACCAGCCACGCTTAGGAGAGGTGGAGGGTTCTCAAACACAAGTGTGAAGCAGCTGGACCAGCCATTGCACGAGGTGAGTCTGAAAAGCACCACCAAAGGCCGGACACATTGTGGTTGTCGAAAGGTTGGGTTTTTGTATGGACATTTCATGCAGAAAAGCAGAATTTGAGACCTAGTTTCAGAATCCTGTTCCAAATCTTGACAGGTCAGAGTTGCCTTGGTTGGACGATGGCTTTCCACTTTCAGATGCATGAAGCTTGGAGCATGTTTTTGAAGTGAGATGGGTTTTTTTTGTCCATACCAGGCGTCTGCCTGTGCGTGAGGCTGCCAGGGCAGGGACAGCTTTCTGAGGGTGTTTGTGCTGGGTCTGGTTTGAGAAAGGATTTCCAAAATGCTGCTGACACCCGGAGAAGATTAACAAACTCCAGGGAAGGCCAGAAATAATATATACAGCCCCTACTCACATTCTTGTCATGATCAGTTAAAAAAAATAAATACACATAACTGTCAGTCTGCCGCAACTGAACACAGTTGTATTATCTGCTCCACTTTCTGATTTATTTGTTAAAGTACAGCAGAGCACTTATGCCCTATACAGCTAATAGTTGCTCTTTCACAAGCAGCAGAAATGCTTACGCATTCCAGTAGTTAAATGATGCAATATCCAGGTGGATATTTAATGGCCCGTGACAAATCTGGAATGACACAGCAGACACCATAAATATCTTCACTCGAACAGATAGAACAAAACCTTTTTTATGAAAGCTGTTCCCAATTTTTTTTCCACGTGCTGGCCATATTTTTAAAATACCCTCTAAAAACAGCCCGGGGAATCGTCCCTGTCCTCCCTCCAGTCCGATCCTTTCCGAGCTCTGCAGGATGTGGAGCCCGTGGTATGGTGCTCCTTCCTATCAAACAGATTCTTCTTGGCATTTCTTTTACACTCAGGGAAAAACTTGCAGAAGTTCAGTCATGTGAATATGCCCAATTTGTTCAGTGAAACTCCTCGGGCCAATGTGCGTTTATGATTTTTGCATAATCCTGGAGGTAGGTTTAAGCACGTGCTTCTGCTTATAGGTAAGTGCTGTCTTGGTGAGGGCAAGTTGCTGCAGGATGTCAAGGCTGGCAATCACTTAGGGAACCACTGTACGTGCTCCCGTGCCACCGGTGTCCTTCAGCAAGAAGAATTTGTCCTGCAGACACAAGACAGACCCAAACAGTGCCCACACTGATGGCTGAGCATCTTCTCTGAATCTCGTTATCATCATGTTACATGTAACATGCTGCAAAGGGGCAGGTGAATCATTGAAGGGAAGGACACATTTATTTTTACAATAAGGTTTTGGAAGGTCTGGAGCTCTCGTGAACTGAGACTGAGCTTGTTGGATCTTTAATTTTTCTACTCAAGCTTTTTAAAAATCCTCATGCTTCATTTTGTCATCCTCCAGATTTGAGTGTATTTTAGGCTGGCATTAAAAGGCAATTACAAAAACAGAAAAGTCCTTAAAAAAAAAGTCTGAGTAACCCAAAAGTGAAGCAGGCTATTTTATTTTGAATCATGAAAAATCGTGTTACGTGCTGAAGACTTTATTTGAAGTTTTTCAAAGTGTAGGGAGGAGAGGTGAGTGTTTTCCTGAAACATTCCTTTTGGTTTAAGATTAATAGGTATTTTTAAGTTATTTTATTTAGTTACTCATTGACTTAAAAACTCTTGATTTTCTTGGCTCCATTACTAAAACAGTGGTGTGGCATCCTCAGTTTGATACTTAGCTTACGGAGTTGTTATTTCCAAGAGCGCGGTACCTCCCCCAGCCAACACTGGTACAACCAGGCAACAGTGGGGTCATTTTCAAGTACATCCGAAAATTCTGATCTTAAAAAGGCAAAAAAGTGGTTGGAGGGCAGCAGAGCAGGGTGGGGCGTTGGAGTCAGCAGATGCTGCTTGCCACAGCTGCCAGGGCAGTGCTGTTATGGCCCCAGGGACCCTGCTAAAGGGACAGAGGTTTGTCAGTCCCTTGAACACACCTTGAACGCCGCATCCCAGGGAACAAATTAAGGGTTTGGTGTTGCTTTGCCTTATAGCTCCTTGCAGTACCTAAAGGGGGCTTACAGGAAGGGGGGGGGGGGACTCTTGATCAGGGAGTGTAACGATAGGACAAGGGGTAACAGTTTCAAACTGAAGGACGGTAGATTTAGATTGGATGTTAGGAAGAAATTCTTTACTGTAGGGTGGTGAGGCACTGGAACAGGTTGCCCGGTGAGGTTGTGGCTGCCCCATCCCTGGAGGTGTTCAAGGCCAGGCTGGATGGGCTTTGAGCAGCCTGGTCTAGTGGGAGGTGTCCCTGCCCAGGGCAGGGGGTGGAACTGGATGATCTTTAAGGGCCCTTCCAACCCAGACCATTCTGTGATTCTATGATCTGACCCCTTGTGGAGTGCATGGCAGATCCCATATGTAACTATTCCCAAACAGGCTATAAGGATTCAGAAGAATGTATCTAATTCTGCTGTCCTTGTTTATGGGCCTTTTTCTGTGTACTTTTTTCCAAAACATTTAGAAAGCAGTAGGATTTCATTACTGATACATGCGTGCCTCGGAGGCAGCTACTGAGTCTAGTGGAAACATTATCATCTCTTCAAGAGTGCTTTGGACAATAAGGTGTTAACTAATCCATTAGGTTTAACAACACATGCTGGTACGAGGTACCTCGGAGCCATTTTTCAAGATAGGCAAGTCTAAAATACAGCACGCTCAGCTTAATGGACTATACACAACTATATTCCTGCCCACATCTCCCCTCTCTAAAAATGCTCTTTATTCTTTTAAATACATCCTTTATTCATAAACAATGAAGAACTTGTCAATTCGTCATGGTCTCTATATTTCCTTCTCCTCCCTCCAGTTATATCTGTATTATAGGCTAACATAAGTGATTTTTATCTCTTCTTAACCACTTACGCTTTCTGGTATTTTGCAGTCACTTTTACTGATACTCATGTGTTTATTTCTGTTTAATCTCTAGTGTCAAAGCACTAGAAATCTCTCTTGGTCTTGAGTTATAGGATACTTGTCCCTACCACAAGTTAATGAATGATGTAATCACAGCTGCATCTTGAACTAGCTTGCCTGAAAATACCTCCGCAGTGCTCTCCAGACATGACCGCGTTGCATTTGCCCCGCGAAAAAGCCCGTGCTCAGGCCAAGCATCAACGGGAAAAGCCTTGCAGATGCACAAGCGGACACGTGGAATTGCTCCATCCAGCAAGGGTCTGGTGATTGCTCCAAGGAGGACGTGCTCCGGGTCCCCGAGGGGGTGCTGGGTTTGTTCTGGGAGTGGGTTTGTCTGATGGCAGATCTCTGTTCGGAGCGATGGGGAAAATGTCCTGGCCGCCGCTCCGCCTCCCCAGCAGTGATGCTTTCCTTTGCACTTGCAAACTCCTCTCTCCTCTGGCAATCTTTAATGTTTCACTCTATTGTATGGAAATGTTCGTGTTTCTCTGTGAAACAGTGAGGATTCATTTTTTTTCCCCTAAATGTAGACAAAACAACCCTGTTTTCCATGAGCTCATTCTACATATTTCAAGAGATGTTTTCCCCCCAAAATCTAGACTGAAGCAGATGCTCACGTGGAAAATTTAAGCCCCAGTAGTTGAACTTTGGCAACAGCAACTGAAAAACCAGTGTCTTGTCATGGAAAGCGTCTGACAACTGTAACCATTGAAAAGCGCTATGTAAAATAAACCCGGGGAAATCATTTAGCGTGCAGGGGAGGCTGTGCAAATGAATGAACGGGGAAGGACATCTTCAGGCGTGTGGTTTTCACCCTACTTTCGGACTGTATACAGTCTCCCACCGACCAACGGGGCTGGAGGCCACTGGGGCAGCCCGGCTGCAACCGATCCATGCTCTTGTTATCCAGGGAAGTGTTAGCGGAGATGACAATGACGCACAGCCCCGGCCTTGGCTTGGCCAGCATCCCGTTTGCTCCATCTCCGCTGCGGTTAGCAGCCGTTCGCTTCTCATCGCCCCTAAAAACGTAATTTCCCAGAAAACCGTCCAAGAGCACAGATGTGAAGTCATCCGTGTGCGAGGTCTGCTGCAAGGGCAGGCTGGGCACCGGCAGGGTCTGTCCCCGGCTGGGACACCCACTCTGGAGTGCGGTTTGGTACCAACCTGCCCTACTTAAGCACATTGATGAGAGATGCTCAGGCTTCCCAGGCCCCTCCTCTGGCCCCCTGGGAGTGGCCAGGCCTAATTTAAAAGATTTTTTTTTTTTTTTTTTTTGTTCCTCCAACTTTACTGATGACTTCCTTTGCTTGTCTTTCTGGTCTCCTTCTCTCCTCTTTCGCCATTAGTAACAGCGTGGCCCCTTCCCAGGGCATGTCTGCCTGGCTGGGAAGACTTGAATTTCCATTACTAATGTCCGTCACGTGTTTGTCAGGTCCTGTACACAATTTTCCCTTTGTATTCCCAAAGTGTTAAATTGCATTTATTATACAGGACAGCAAGAGAAAATTGGCTAAGCAGTTGATGGATAATTGTATTTCTTGTATTTTCCCCTTTTTCCTCCTGTAGAAGAGATTTGTTTGGTGAAAAGACCTCTACATTTTTATCCAGTTTTCCTCCCGCTGTGACAGAGCTGTGCTCTCATTACTCATTCAATTTTTATCTTTTATGGCAATGAATTTAGGGGGTTTTTGGCCATGAACTCATTTGTTCTGCCTTTGCCCTGATTAGCTCACATTTGCTTTTCCTTCACTTCCTGCAAGAACAACTTTTCCTACAACAACTTCATGCGTTTATCTTCAAGGCATTTATTTGTAAACCACCACTAGGCCTTTGTACTTAATCCAAAGGCAAAAGCCCAGGTATCTCCAGGAGATGTTTGCAATCCAACTGCAAAATGGAGTCCTGTATGTGGCGGGGGTTTCCACGTAGGTTAGGACCATCTCTGTGGGTCAGACCAGTTTGTCCCTGCCTCGCGTTTGGGACCATGGAGCAGATGCCGAGAGAAAAAGTCTAAGGACAAGGCAAGAGTGCTCCGATACCACCCTCTGCATCATTCTGATTCAAGGCAACCGATGGCTTAGGGACTTCCCACACTAGAAGGTTGTGTTGCCTCTTGGTATTTAATGTCCGTGTCTCTAAACCCCATTTAAACACTGTGCTTAGTAACATTTGTCTATGTGGTGGCTCACAAAGCCTTCTGCAAGTGGCTTTTTTATTTTTGTTAGCAAAATATTTTTGGGTTCCATAAAATGTTTTCCTTAAAAAAACAAACGGAATAAATCTTGGTAATCTATCAAATTTAGTGCTGTAAAAATCACAGCAATTCCCAAGCCAAGCCCATTGTCTCGGCTTCGGCTCAGACTCTTTGACAGCTTCCCTGAGCACTGGGAGTTTCCTGGGGTGCAAGGATCTCCGGGGGGAACTGCTCATGTCTCGAGACTCTAACTTCTCCCCACAGGAGTGAGTCTACACGTGTAAAACCTCCCCAGGGGTGGGATCACTCCAACAGCACTTCGCTGGAATTTTTCCATGAAAAGTGATTTTTCCAGGTGCTGTTTGTACGTCCTCAACTGAAAGTGCTGTTGTTATTTGCTGTGTTTTGTGTGTTCCTTGGGTGACCATGGTGCTTACCGCACTGTCCAGGCCCGACTTGCTCAAGGGCTTGTCCCTGTAGCCGTACAGACCATGGCTGCATCCTGATGCTCACATCTCCTCTTTGTGCTGTAGAGAGGAAAGAGCCGGCCCGAGGGGGATGGTGTCTGTCCCTCTGCACCTCCTGGTGTCTCCTGGATGGGGATGTCCTTAGGGGGAGACAAAAACCTCTTCTGGTGCCAGCACGCCTCAGGCTGCTCTTTGCAGCAGCTCTTCACCCTGGGGATTTTTTTTTTTCCAGGCTGGGATTAATTTCTCCTTGATGCATCAGGTTGTATTTCTCCCCTAAGCAAAATGTTACCTTCTGGTTTTGACTCTTCCCCCTGCATCTTTTTTCTCCCTAAAAGAATTTTGTTTCCAGGGTGAATTTTTGGAAGCTCCTCTGCTGTTTTCATTTCTCTACTAATAACATTGAAGAAACCTGACCTTTGCCGCAGCCAAAATCTCTGCACGTTCTCTCTACCTTTCCCCGTGGCTCCGCGTACTCAGCACCACATTTCCCATACCTGTAGGTCTGTGGTCTCCATCTGAGTGACTGGCTGGGCTTGTCCCATAGCTGGAAACGGGGCCCCAGCCTCAAAGGCTGTCCGTGGAGGTCTGCATCTCTTCCCAGGGCTGGGAATCGGGGTGTGAGCGGGATGCAGCTCTGCTCATCTGGCTGAGCCCGACGGGATTTGAGGCTGCTCAGGCATCCTCTGTGTGTGTGTCTGTCTGTCCGTCTGTCCGTCCGCAGCTGGGAGGTGGGCTCTGCCAGGGGCTCGGCTGCGGCACAGAGCTGGAAAAACTCTGCTCCGAGCGCCTGGGCAAGAGCCTGTTTTAGAAAGTTGCCTGGGTGCCTTGGCAGCGGCGGTTGTTTTCCAACCCAAAGCAAGCCATCAGGGCAACAGATGATGTTTACTTCATGTGACATAATACTCAAGTCAAATATTATTTAATAGTGCTTTCTTTCATGTCCTGACAACTCTGAAAGTGCCTCTGTATGACAAAAAGCTGTCGAACAACTTTTTGCAGCTTTGTCTTGTTTTGTGTGCAGAGTGAATATTTGTCTTTTCTTTGGCCAAGTCAGACCGATCCCAGAAGAGCTACATCAGGTCAGACTGAAGCCATTTGCCTTCGTTTTTACTAGCGCAAGTTTATCACGTCCCACAAAGGAGACTGGAAAAAGGCTCCGGTGGGTTTTGGATTGAATTTAAGGTCAGATAGAGCACCCAGTGAAGTGGGAGGGATTAATAAAAATGTCAGCAATGGATGACAGGACAAAAAACTCAGATTATGACCCAAAAAAGTGTCAGTGCTTCCCAGCTGCATTCAAATGTTTGGGCTCTGGCCCCTGCTCCTGCCGACATCCTTTGCTGGGCACCGCTGCCCTCACGCTGGGTCGGGACTATGTAAATATGCAGATCAGTAGTGGTGACACCTTGTACCTGGGAAGGGACATCAACTTCTCCGGTGTGTCCAGCTTTGAGCTGGCCAATGACTGGGGAGGGTTTCGGAGGCTGCCCAAGCCTCTCTTCTCTTTGCTTCGTCCTCAAGCAAAGGGGACTCTGCCCGGTGAGTTGCTGCCAGCCTTTTTGTCTCTGTGAAATAACGTGATAAAGCTTTTGTGGATCTGTCTGAGGCCCAGCAAGCTCCAAATGAGAGATGTGATAATTATAACCAGGCACTGTCTTTGGGACCAACCCCAAGCAGTGTCTTCACATGCAGGTAGGAGCACGTTGAGGTGGTGGTGTCCAGAGACAGCATCACTTTCTTACAGCAGTGGCTGATTTATTAACTTCCTATAAGCCAAATTTCACAAGGAAATTATACATTTTAGGGACATGACCTGGTGTCTTGCAGTATCACAAGTTGACTACTGAATTTTAAGAGCCTTTCCTGCTAAAGCTTTGTGGATCCAACAAACCAAGTGCCCTTGCAGTATAGTAGCCGTGATGCAATGGATGTACCATTTCATTTTTGCAGTGTGCTTAGACATATTTTATTGTCATGTTCACTGCAGAAAGTAAATACTATCTGCCTTGATGAAGATGTTTCTTTGGAGATGGTATTTCAGATGACTGAAGCTGACAGAAGGAAATGTGGCTGCTGTTCTCCTGCAACAGGCTTTCTCTTTCAGAGTCAACAAGCCTCCCATGAATGAAGTAGAAATATCCAAAGATTTTGTTAAAACTTTTGTTGATGGGAGAAAGTATTATTTTAGTAGCACCTAGAGGACCTGGCTGAGTTCAGGCTCCCTGCCCTGCGCCAGGTGCTCTCCAACCCGAACTGGTTTTGGAGAGGTAAAATCTCTGTGAGAAAGGCAATGCGCAACTTTCCATTTGGTCTTTAGCAGAGGAGTCGGTGGATCTGAAATTATTTGGAGAGGTTGGTATTTGCCCTGTGTTTTGGGACTGCAGGGGTGAAGCCATCAAGGATGACTGGGGGGCACATCTTGGATTGAGGGTTGGATGTTCAGGATGTTTACAGGCTGTGCTAAGTGTTGCAAAGCATTTGGAGCAAATTTGTGTTGGTCCTAATTTAGCAGTGAAGGGTTGATAACTCCTGCGTGAAGAGCGAAGCTTTTCCCCTTCCCCACAACTGGCTGCAATACTGATGGGAGAAATCCAAAATGCTGGCGATGGCTGAATGCCACAAAAATGTCATGAATATTCATTGAGATTTTTACATGAATTTGCCTGAGCTGTGATCACACCCTTTGTATCCACTTTTCACTGATACTCAGTCCATCAGGTTTTACTGGCAGCAGCATGCAAGCATTGAAGCCAGGATGTCACTGGTATGAATATTTGTAGAAATTGAACTTTACATTCCCATGCAGGCAAAATAAAAAAGGCATAAGAAAAAGGAAAAAAAAATGCTATGGGAAATATTCAGGACATTTTTTAATAACAGCTGGCAGGAAAATTTGGCTCTTGGAATTGTAGTTGACTTCGTTATGGGCTTGGGTGCTGGGGTGCCAGTTACAACAAGGGCAATAGCCACCAAGACCAAGTAATTCAGTCTTTGCAAATCAGCATCACTCTGCTGGTTATGGTGGGTTGTCTCCGTGTTTTAATTCCCCACATAAACCTTTCCTCTGGACATCCTAAGCACAACCCTCTGAGCAACTTCTCAGAATTAAAAACATCCAGGAACATTACATATGTGCAAACACTAAATCAGTTTTAAAGTTGCAAAGAATTATCTGTGTGCTCTTGAGGCCCATCAAGTCCTCTCTGTTTTCTTCAGCAGTGACTGTGTGTGGTAGTCCAGGAAAATAAACTCCAGCCCATTAAAGTAGCCTTTGCTAAGAGTATTGGACTGATAAAGCCTACTTTATCATAATAAAGTCACGCTTACAGCCGATATAGATCTGAAGTCACTAATGCTGATGCGTTTGGAAGCAAGATGTTTGGTCTGTTTTATGGGTTTTATTGTTTTAAGATGATTGATGTTGCAAAAGGCTTTATCATGCTGTCAGCAATAAATGGAGAAAGGACACAACACGTCCAGAGTCATGGAGCTGGTAGCTCAGCCTGGGTCTCCTGACTTGCAGCTGCGCGCCTCCTCTGCTCGGCCACCCTGTCTTCTCCAAAGTACTGGACCATCGTCAAATGCTCCGCTGCGTCCCGGCTCCGCAGCCAGCCAAAAGCCCACAGGAAGGAGAGGGATGTCTATCAGCAACTCTGGTGGGCTCTGCTTTAAGAGCTTCGAACCTTGTGGGATTTTCAAACGGAGTATTTTCAAACCCAGACAGTATCCCAGGCTCCACTTGGGGCTTCTGCAGACACGTTGTACCCGATTCGACTTAACATTTAGATTGGAGACAGACGGCGCAGTTTAATCCAGAAAAGATGGAGACAGAAGCTTTTAAAAAAGGACTGTTTATGAAAGCTCCCTCTCCACTTTAATGTCAGAAGGGGCGTTTTAAGAAGAGGGAAGGTTGGGTATCTCTCCCTGCTCCTCCCTTCCGTCATTCACAACAGGGAGCAAATCACCCTCCCACGGGCACGGAAAGACCTGGTCCCTGGTGCCCCCGTTCCCCAGGACCCTGGTTAAGCAAAGCCAGCCCCTGGCACACAGACCCCCGTGTTCAGCCAGCAGTGAGGGGCATCTCTTGCTTCCCTTGCTCCCTGCCTGCTTTTGTAGGGCAGCATTTTTCTGCCACTTTTGGCTGCGAGACAAGCTTTGTCTGAACAAGCAGGAGGGAGTCTTTTTTGGCAGCTCCCCGTCTCCTCTCTTGTTTCCCCTGGTGTTTTGGCTCTTTCTCCCCTCTCTGTTTATTCCCTCAGGAGCCCAGACACTAGCAGAGCTGTTGAGACTCCGGCGAGGGTGCAGCAGTCGCAAACACACAGTCACATTTCACGTTGCAGAGAGAGAAAAAGAGCAGATGCTGGCTGCAGGGAGCTGCTCTGGGGACGGTGTTACTGGTACAGATGCAGAGTCAGACCTATGTTGGCACCATGTGGCCCACAACTCAGGATGCTTTAGATGCCACCGGCAGTGGAGAGCACTGTGTCAACCACTCGCAAAGCCATCCAGGACAGGCCAGGTCAGCAGGATGAAGCTCAGCAACAAGTTGCAGTCACCTCCCTTGGAAAACTTCAGGGATAGCGTGGGATCAGGTCTGCCCTGCAAGGGAGCGTTTGTAACGTGCCTTTAATCCCTGTGTTGCCTCTGAATGCCTTTCCTTTTAGGTGTCCATATTTCGGATGCTCGAGGGAGAAGATGGGGTCTGGGTGCTAACAGATTTGGCTCATTCAAGCAGGGGCTTTGAATCCTCACACAGAAGAACTAGAAACTGGAGGTGTAGAGGTGTATTATTGCCTCTTCCCTGACATACCAGGAGATGAGGATGTTTATTTCTCCACTATTCACCCTCAGCTTTTGAGACAGCTCTTTGGCTGACACAAGCCATCCCCAGGAGCAAGAGCTGTTTGTTGGCTTACCCCAGCCCAGGATCCGCCTGTCCCACCTTCTTCTGGAGCTTTTGAAACATTTGCTGATTATCCCTAAAACATTGCAGTGAAAATCCTGAATTTCTCAAAAGGGTTTTGCCAGCAATAAGGCTCCCAATGACCCTGATTGACTGCATCCACCTCTCCCCACCCTCAGCAGGGACATCCAGGGCCTGCAAGGGAAGGGGGATGCTGGTGGGCCGAGTCCTGCCTTCAGAAACCTGCCTCTCCTACAAGCCTGGGATGAATAATGACAGCTAAATCCCTCTGGTTTTCTAGAAGGAGCTTTTTTTGGCATTTGAAAGAGATTTTTATGAGCTCCTTTGTGGTGGTAAGAGACTGCATTCAAAGGTCTTTTCCAGTTCTCAGCCCTCAAATCCAAAGATTGTAGCTTAAGCATTGATTTTATCCAGGGAGTCTGGTGTCCTGTGTTAAAAAGAAGCCCAAGTTTGGTAATGACAATAGTCTTTTCTCACCTTAGCATTGCCTGTTTGGGGAATGGCGCTGACATGACTGCCTCTGATTTATCCCCACCATGAGTGCCCATCGGCAGTGCTGAGGTGATGAGGCCAGCAGCCTCCACAGAGGACGGTGAGGCTCTGATGGTGAGGGTGACATCCCACCTCTCAGCAGGACAGATCCAAGCCCAAAGCCTCCCCACGAGGCGTGCAGGAGCCTGCATCCAGCCCTGATGGCTCTGCCACCCATCAATGCATCGCAGGGATGGCTTTGAACCTTAGTTTTATTTGCTGGACCTGCCAGCTTGCCTGGCACAGGGACCTCCATGGTCCTCCATGGGGAGCATTTGTTACGGGGTCGTCGACTCGGGTGGCAGACCCCACATCCGTCAGGATGAGTGATGGTGGTGGGTGCCAGCTCCCCTTCCCCGAGCGAGGCAGAAAACGCACAGAGCGGCTTTCAGCACGGTCCATCTCCTCACGGGATGACCAGGGGGGAGGTTTGTCTTCTCCACAAACCACCTACGAGCATTTCCTACGCGCCGCATGGGTCTGGGCTTGAGTCTCTGTGCTTTGAAGAGCAGGACCACACAGAAAGTCCAGCCATCTGACGAGGGACGCTGCTAATTGTCTGTGTCTGCTCGGGTGTCTGGCTACCACTTGACAGGAGCCACCCGTGCACACTGGGCAAGGTGGACTGCAAAATCACAGCCTAGGCATCTGTGGGACACGGCAAGGGCAGGCGGGCTGTTTGTGGCAGCTCATGCTGTAAATTGCTCTATAAATAGCCGAGGAATTACCTTTCTATTTCTTTCAGGAAGATGCGCTTAACTAAACAGAGAGCAGCACCGAGGGATTGCTTTGTTTGTTGATACAGTTGGTCTCCATGCAGTACACGGGCTCTGCCAGGTTGGAAACCCTATCAATATTTTGGTGACACGGAGTTACTAAGCTACTGTCAAACCTCGCCGAGAAAGCGAGCAGATTACCTCCCTGAACGCAGCTCGCTTGCTTAACTCACAGCTCGTCATTTCGAGCCCGTTTTCACATTTTATGGCAACGGTGTGCAATGTCCTTATCTAGTCCTACTTAGCTTCAGAGACGTTGAAATCAGGGAGCTCTTCTCTTCCTCCTGGAGATGCTGAGTCGGTAACGCTCCTCCCTACGACGCCCACGGCGGGAGGTGGGACTGGGATGCCAGAGGAGCCTTTTCCTTAGGAAACCTGTCCCCGGCCCGACCTGTCTCCCCATCCCAGCTGCGGTCATCCCGCTGGGGGTGGCTTTGCACGAGGCAGGCGAGGCGGGCTTGGCCGAGGGTTGTTTTGTTTGTTCTCCTCTCCGTGCTTTGACTCGGAGCCTTGGCAATCCCTGCAAAAACGCCTTGGGGTTAGAAAAGTTTGAAAATGTGTTTGTTTCAAATACTTGGCTGCGCTTTTTTTAGGCAAGGTTCCCAGCACAGGTGTGAACTTTTTTGGGTGCTGGTTGTAGTGCAAACAGTGAAGGAAGCGCTCCCATATTCTGCCTGGATTTCATAACGCTCCAGCTCGCTTTGGGTTTTTTTTGACTTGCGGCCCTCAGCAATGTTAGTTTTATTTCTTATTTATGCATTTATTACCTAAAAAACACTCTCCCTTTCCTGCCTCCTTCCCAGTCCGGAGCCCTGTTGGGATGCAGATGGGGAGCGAGGAGCTTCAGCCCCGTGCAGGGACACTGCGCAGGGGTCCCTCCCTGCGGCTCTCTCGCCCCAGAGCTATTTGGCCAGGTCCAGCCCTTGCGGGACTAGGGTGACTTAATACAAGAGCGAAAGGGTTTTTTTCAGTTCTGCTGAAAAGGTGATAATTCACTGAACTCCCAAGTTGGCGTTTTGCCTGAATCAACGCTGGGTGTGCGGGGTGGATTTCTCTTCTAAAGACGGGGCAAAAGTGTACCTTGTTTACTTTACCTTTTTTTCCCTCTCCCTAGTTCGACGGAGCAGTTGAATGGCTTGTTGAAATAGGACTTTAAGAGTCAGACAAGCATTTTCTTGACATGCGAGGGGTCTATGGCGTTCCTGTCAAAACACGGTTCAAGTGAAGGGACGTGGCGCTCGGAGTTAACTTCATGTTTCTTTAGAAAATAATAGCGCAAAAAAACCCCAACCCAATACGAGTTTTGGCAGCAGAGCAAATGGACATAAACAAGCAGAAAATGAGAAGGTTTGTAATCCTTAAAGGATCAAGTCTGCTGGGGTTGCTGCAGGCGAGGAGAGTAAAGAGGGTGGGAGGGTCTCAGCGGAGCTTGTGATGCTTTTGAGGAAGGGCCTGTGTGATATATGGACCAGTGATATAAGGACATATGAGGTGCTCAGGGGGGCTGGAGCTCTTGCTTCTTGTATCTCTTTTATTAATGAGAATATTTTCATAATTAAACAAATAGTCTGGAGAGACCAGCAGTGCGTCCCAGGTTTTTCCCAACCATAACAATTCTTGCAATCTTTGCTCTGCTGCTCCCTCGCTTCACAGTGGTAGAAGCACCCGAGCAAACGCCGTGGCCCAGGGAAACTGGCACCTTCTTTCCCCACAGCTCCAGTCATTCAGGCAATGTTTCAGGCAAGTGTTTGGTCTTGTGAGCGGCTTCGGTGCCTGGAGGAAGTTTTTGCTGGTTGAGTGGGAGCGTTCCCCCACCTTAAGGCTGGCATCAGGTCTGAGGGCTCCCCTGGTGACGGGCTTGCTTACACAAGATTGTCATTTTTGCCACAGAAATTAATGAGGTTAAAGCAAACCAGCAAAGCTAATCGAGCTACTCAAAGAATGCCCTTCCACTGTTTTTAAAAGTGAGAGGATAAAATCCAAAATCTCCATATTAACTCAAAATGCCAATATATATTTCGTCCTATCTTTGTACCAATGAAGTCTAAGTCAAGAGCCTGGCTCTGCTCCTGTGGGCAGGACTGTCCCTTTAAAGAGTTGTATGAAAAAGGTCGTTTTCTTGGCAGAATTTTGATCCTCCTTTTGTCCTGATTCATTTAGTCCAATCTGAAATACTGGGAAAAAACCCCAGATCCTCAAAGCATCCAAACCATCCCCATGTCTGCTGAGCCCCATGTCTCTAGGTGTTGGCTTTGTCTGCTTCGTTTGCTTTTCAAAGGAGACCTGGTTTTCTAAGGCACTGCCCAAAGACACCAGTAGATATTTTGATTTGACAAGAAAAAAAATTCAAATCCTAATAAAATAAGTGAGAGTGGGCATCTGGGGATGCTGCAACCCTTGGTGTGTGGTGGGCTCTGGTGCAATGGGAAAAGAGGATTAAGTCAGCAATAGTGCCAGCCCTTGTCCTGCAGCCCTCCCAACCCAGAACTCCTCCTAACTGCTCCAGGACTTCTGGGCTACGGAGGGTCTTGCTGCCTTTCGCTGTGTTGGGTGGGAGGGTGGGGAGGGACCCGCCAATCTGCAGGAAAGGAGATTTCCTGGAAAACCTCTAATGCAATCACCGAGTCAGTACAATGCAAGGCGGGGACCGTGATGGGAACAATGCCCGTCGCTGAAATAGTCAAGGGGAGAAATGCAATATATTGCGGCAGCTGTGGCATCCCCCTTCAGCCTCAACCAGGCACAGAGCATCTGGTGAGAAGAAGGTACGTGGCCAGGGTTAGGTTCAACATGCCACAGGCTCCTTTAGATCCTCAAAGGCAGATCATACTTTACTTTCTGCAGGGTCTATCAGTGCCTTCCAGTGTCTCACTTTGATCCAGCCCCAAGGCTGCTGGGAGTGTTAGCCCATTACACAGATTTAAGAAACTGAGGCAGCACCAGGAAAATGGCTCAGGTGGGAAAAGCCAGCCCCTGACGTGCACCCCCCAGCTCGCTGCCTTCTGCTGATCTTTAGGGATAAACTATAGGACTCTTTCCTTCTCAAAATATTTTGAGCTTTTATTAAAGGCTCCTTTCAAAGAGAACCAATTATAGCCCTTTGCATCATTTCCTTGCTCAAGCGTGACCCAGAAGTTGTAAGTATTCATATTTGCTATCTGTACTTCATTTCAACTTCAATAATAATTCCTGCTTTTAATTTGATGCTGATTGATCGTGAAACTGCGTGTAAGCCATATGGCACCATGTTTACAGTTTTACACCATTCCCATTTTCCAGCAGTCATATCGAACGATTTATGTAGCTCCAGACATGCTTAAGGGACAGCCAAAGAGTGGCATTTGTTTTGATTATCTTATTAATGCTTTATTCAATCAAGAGAAATCACAGCGAATGCGTAGCAGACCAAATGTGTACAAACAAGACCGCCCAAACTCACATGAGAGCCAGCAGGCGGGCTGGGAGGAGGAGCGTTTGGTAGGATTTTACACATCTGCTTTCCAAAAATCCAAATGTTATCTTTGTCAACAAGGCCTGAGAAACTCCTACTTGAAGGCAAAAGTCTTAGTTTGCTTTGACTTGCCATTTTCTGGGTTTTCCTGAACGTAGTGGGCGCAGCTGGCGAGAGCGATGGGTTGTGCCGGTTGGTGCCCTGGTGGGCTGGGATCCACCTTGGAGGCATGGGATGAGTGTGGGGATGGGGTGAGGATGGAGGAGCCCCCAGTTTCTGCCTCATCAGCCTTCATCCAGCTGTAGCTCAGAGGCTTCCTGCCCCACAGCCTGTGGCATCGTGTCAGACCTGAGGTGCTGGTTGCCACCTGGTCTCCGGCTGTGAGCAGGGACGTGTGTAGCATCCTCCAAGCGCGGGGATGCCGAGCAGGGTTATCCTGGGAGCTGCTGCGTGGACCAGGCTGGAATTCCCGCTTGGCACAGAGCAGCGCTGCCAGCTGCCCATCGCCCGAGCTGTAATCGCAACGCGTGGTTTTGCAATGCTTTATCCAATCTCGAAAGTGGGAGGATGCGTTTTGGCCGGCCGCGCTCAAAATCAGGAATTCCAAGTTTCCTCAAAATCTGACAAAGGAGAGAGTCATTTCCCGCTGAACAGATGGAAATGAGTACTCCCATAGCTATGTGCAACCAGCCACTTCTAAAGTAAAGCTTGTCCTTTTTGCTCCCCATGTGCCTGTGAATGTACAAGCCACAGGTGCTTAATATGCATGGCCTGGATTATTCGAGTTTGAAACATAAAATAAAACGGCAAAGAGGCAGACAAATCATGACAAATACCAATATTCATTGTAATCTCATTCCTGGCAGTGTCTGGAGCCTTTTATGATAGCCAGGCATCTGAGAAAACCAATTCATATTTAAAAGATTAATTTCTTAAAGGTAAACTGCACATGCAAAATGAAAACCAGGTTAAGGGGAGAAATCTGGGCTGGATGCCTCGCTCAGACTGGGGTCGAGACATATGAATATGGTTTCAGCCTGAGGTTTGCAAACATGTTTTAGGGATATAGTGCTCAGTTCCTATTAATTTCAAAAGCTGTTGATCACTCACATCCCACATGTGGCATTTTCCTTTTGGATAAATGCTGCTCGAGTTAGCTTATTATGCAAAGATCGTTTTCTTCCATAAAGAGCTCCAGGTAGGTAAAAAGGAGAATATACTGCATTCTAATAACTGGAATACCAGTTGTTTACTTCATTTAATATTGAGTTTAAATCTACTAAAGTTTAAAGAAAAAAAACCCCACCCTATCAGTTTCATGGAATCATAGAATAGTTTGGGTTGGAAGGGACCTTTTAAAGGCCATCTAGTCCAACTGCCCTGCAAAGAGCAGGGACATCTTTAACTAGATCAAGTTGCTCAGAGCCCCGTCCAACCTGACCTGGAATGTGTAACTGGGGAGGGATATTCAGCAGTGGTCCCAACTTAAATGCTGTTTATCTGCAGCCTGAGGCTTTCCAGCTGCCAAAAGTATCCAGGAAAGTGCAGTGAAGGGATAGAGTGAGAAGTCAGGGCTCCATGGCCTTCACATAGAATCATGGAATCGTTTTAGTTGGAAGAGACCTTTAAGATTTTTACTTTTCCCAGTAAAAACCCATACTTCTGCCAAGGACAATGATTAATTCAATAGTGAATTTGCACTTGCTGGCATAAAGTGGGAGCAAAAAACTACGTGAGACTATCGCTAGTAAAAGTGTACCAGTCTGCTGCGAATATCAGAAGTGTCTTCTGCCAGACTGGGAAATAAATAGTTACTAATTGTTTTGTCCTGATTTTCTCCCTGACACTGAATTTCTGTCTGATCGCAGACATAAAATGGAACACATATATATTAAACATTTCACATTATTTTGTGCACTGTTTCCTTCTAAAGCCTCACAGAGAGAAAGCGACCACAAAATGTTAGCTTCTGCAGAAGTGCCTTTGCAGTTGCACTTTACCCAGGGCAACTTCCATTTGTGCAGCAGTGGGAAAGATTTGACCTGCAGGACACAATAAGTTATAGTCTTTCTAGCAGACTTTTAAAATAAAGAAAACTCCGGAAACAGTAAGGCCTTCTGAGCTGAATGACCATGATGCCCAGAGAGGGCAATGCTATGGGTTGAGCATACGGACCTCAACTGACCATTAGGGTGTATCTGCAACAAGCAAATGCTCTTGTAATAGAACACACGTACATGCTGCTGCCAATGGCCTGTTCTCCTGGTTGGTCATCTGTCACCACAAGAAGGTTTTGCTGAAGGTAGCAATTCCCTGTAACTCCTTCCTTGGTGCACGGGTAATTAATTGCCATGCCAGGAGTGACGGCACTCCCATGCAGCAGCATGGCCAGGAGACCTCTCCCTCCCTGCCCCCTGCTATTTATACTTTAAGACAAAGCAAAGGCCCAAGCAGGGAATTCAGAGAATGTTTTTTCTTCCAACTAAGGAAATCTCAGGGGCTTCTTCTAAAACACTAGCGAGTGCCCCGGGCCTGCCTGCAATGTGCAGCATTTCGCAGCCCCGTCACTGGAAAAAGTGCCACAAGCTCTCGGGCAGCAGCTGGGGAGCAGCTGGGCGCAGGGTCAGGAGCGAGAGGCGGAGCCGAAGCGAAAAGCAAAGGAGAGTTTCTATATAAGTGTTTTTTTTTTCCCCTGGATGAACGGAGAAGGTAAATTTTATGCTTGCATCTCCCTTTTCCTGCAAGGATGCTCATGGGCGGAGGTGTCACCCCTCCGCTCCGTGTCCCTGAACAAAATGGGTTTGGGCAGATACGTGGCCACGCAGTCGGTGTTGCAATGAGGCAAGGTATCGCTTTACTTGGCTTGGCGTGCGATGGAGGACAGGTCTTGGCACTGGGCTGCTGGGCTGATGCTCTGCCCAGTCCCCTTGTCACTCACAGTGGTCACTGGAGGGAAGCCCGACATTTTCTGCTGGATTTTACCCAAACCCCGCCTGCCTTTTTCACTGACGCGTGGCTCCGAGCTGGGCGTCAGTTTGGTTTTCACGTACAGTGATCAGGAACGGGTGTGGGGTCTCCTGGCTGTCACTGCATCTGCAGGTTTCTCCCTGGGTGGCCCCAGGGCTCCTGCTCCAGCTCTGTTCCTGGGGCAGCCTGAGCCACCCTGGGACACATACAGAGAGCAGCAGCTAAAATGGTCCGGGGGCTGGTTCAGAACCTCTGACCTTGTCTGTTTAATTAATTTATGGAAAAATAAATTTCTCCTCTTTCTGTAAGAAAATCCAGTATTTCTAGATGAAATTTGGACTGATTTCATGAGTGCTGAAGCTGTAGACCCCCAACATAAAGGGAGTGGATCTTAGTGCAGTGTAAATCTGCTGTAATTTATTTGACTTAAGCCACATGAAAACCAGCAGAGTTTAGCTTCTATATAGATGATTTTTTTTGCCATATTAGAGAAGTACAGAAATAGATTTTAATTATTTTCAAAGGAGAAATGGTTAAAATCAGAATTGATGGAAGTATTTGCTTTCTGGTAGGAGCAAGGAGTCTTTTGAGGTCTCTTAGGCAAGCTTCAAAAACACCTAAAAGTTGCATGATCGAAGCTTTGTTTTCAATTATTCATTTGTTTTCAATATCTGAAGGTCGTACAACAGGCTGGGATGGGGAATGCAGCTGTCATTAAAAATTTACTTACTTTTTGTACTCCAATTAAACTTACAGATAATAGCAGATAAAAACAACCAGGCAATTGCTTTCTTGATGAAGGCACTGATTTATTGATACTGAACTTGGCTTCAGTGTACTTACACCAGGGATGAGTTTGTCTGCAAAGGTTTGCTTCCATTTTAGGAAGAAAAAAATTGACAGCTGTAAAAACAGCAGGATGTGATACTGTCCTTGATGAGGATTTTTCTTGGCAGCGTGGTATACACAGCTTGCAAGACCGTGACATGCCCCATTCCCTCCGAAGACACGGTCAGCTAACGCTAGTATGTTAAATTAGGGATTAAGTCCCCTCCACTCCCTCTGCAGTCAATGGAAAAGGGAGGAGAGCTGGATCTGCGATGGGGATGGGGATGGGGATGGAGGAGCTGCCTGCAGAGTCCAAGCACTGGGCCCCTCCTGCATTTCACAGGATCTGTATTTTGCTACATTAAAAGCAAGGTCTTTCTCTGAGAAATCACCTCCCATTCAGTTTGCTCGACCTGCAGGGTGGTGTTTCAACAGTTCATCTGGGTATCAGTAGGAACAAAGTTATTGAAGTATAAATGCTTTTGGAAATCCAGCCTTGTAACTTTGGCGTTTGAACAACGCCTCCTTTTACAGAAGGAAGAGGAGATGCTGCAGTGAATCGATACATCCAGTGTGTATCTTGGACATAGCGACTTATAGGCCAATAGTAGCTAGAACTACTCCAGAAGTAACTGGAATATGCACCAATAATGCAACCTTTTGTTATATGTGAACTAAAAAAGTAATGGGACTGAGCCTCATACGCTGGCTTCTGCTGTCCGAGTCAGGGCTAGATTTACAACGTCTGTGCTCAGATACAGCTACCCCATATATTCTTCAACAAAGAAAATTGGGTAGCTACACCAAAGCAGAATTTCTAACAATAACTCACCCCTAATCACTGGCAATTAAACCTGAATTATACTCGGTGTATTTGCAAAGGTCTGTGGACATATTAAAACTGTTTCTTATAGAATCTTCATGGTTGGAAAGGACCTTTGAGATCATCGAGTCCAACCATACACACAAAAAAAAGAAACCAAAACCAACCCAATATGTGGACAAATAGAAAAAAACCCCAACAAACCAAAAAACACACTAAAGATTGCATTTGGAAGCTACAGTAAAAGAAGCAGCCATGGTTTATGAGGAATGATCAAGCAGAGAGAGCTGTGTATAGAAATGAACGAAGGAATTCACTTTTATATTGATGCTTCAAGGGTCAGGATTTCTTAGAAAAACCCAGCAATTTTAAACAGAAATGGATCAGGCCAAAGATAGTTGTACTCTTATCCCTAAGGCTCTCTTCTTCGATGTGGTTCTCCGTCTCTCGTTGTGGTTTTGTTTGTTTTGTCCCTCTCAAAACTAGATCTAAGCTTATTAGTAATATTAGGGATTGATCCGGAGCATTGGATCAAAGGGATCATTTTACCGTGAGATTTCTTGCTAGTGAGCTTAACTTCTGCATCGCCGTTACCCGCCCCCCCCGCAGCCTCTGCTCTGAGAGGGAATTCGTCACCTGTGTGGGCTTCAAAATTCAGAAATACTTGATAATTTGGTAAGTGATTCACTACAAACAGGGTGTCTATGTTGGTTAAGAATGCAAGAATTGGTGCAAAATCTGCTTAGGAACGGTCACGGAACATGCTTAATTTTTACCCTTTATTTTTGCTATGAAGAGAATTGTCTTGAATTTCCCACAGGCTTTGATGGGAAGTTTGGAAAAACCGTTAACAGCAAAGATAAGCGTATGCCATTACATGTTTGTTTTTTCAAGAGCAGGTTTGCTGCAACTATAGGCAAAATATCCTGTGCAACGTGTTCCTATTGGAGGCCTGACGACAGGCAGCTGACGGTAGGAACTATGCAGATAACAAGGTCCCATGAGCTCGGTGGGTTGCGTCGTTCTTACGGGACTAAACTTTCATCCCCTTTTTTAATGCTACTCCGATGTGCTCTTCAGAAGCTTTGAATTTCGTGAAACATCAGAGAAGTTATCTTCATGGTGCTTTCAGAAAGACTGATGGTACAGGCTTGCTGTCATCACATTGTCATCTTGTCCAAAGTGTCTGAATTGCAATAAATTAAAGCTCTGGTTTGACCGAGGAAAGGCTTGTATGTACGCTTCTAAGGACGAACTCCTGCTATAAGCCTATAAAATGACTAAGATGGATGAGGAGGGCTTAGGTTTGAACCAGTCTTTAGGTCCTCCTCATGTCTTTCAGTCTGACTGATACGACTACGTGCAATGAGTAAGAACGTTGGGTCTAAATTATGAAAACAGCTGCAGCAGAGGATGGCTCTTAAATCTTCTCTGGATGTCTGCGTGTACGTGTGTGTGGGTCAGTCAGCCCTGTCTTCCTGCTCAGCATCCAGCTGGTCATCCTTCTAGGCAAAGCTTAATGAACTGTTTTCAGCAAATTTGAGTGGAATTTGATGAGTAGTTTCAGCCGAGGTACTGTATGAGGTGAATTTTCTAAGGATTTAAAGTGCCTGCTAATGAGTTTTTAAGCAAGAAGTTTCATTTTGTTGTTTGCTATTTTTCAACGGTGTGTGAACCGCTGAGTGGAGTAATGGGCCATTTTGACTCTTCATTTTGATATATTTCATATATATCAATACCCAAGCTAAATATGCTCATTCCAAATTGTCATTTAAACTCACCAGGGTGTTATTACAGCCATGGTGAACACCTTCAACGGGCAAGAGTAGGGGTTTAAAAAACACAAGCACTGAACAAAGAACAGATCCAAACTACAGCTGAGATGAAGTGTGGGGGGACCTGGTTTTGGGATCGCACCTTACCAGGACACTTGAATGTCCTCCTTGAATTGAATGATGTCTGGGGAAGAATTGCCTTTTCCTTTTCATGGGAGGTTTTCTGTACCCAGCCCTTTTTCTGTGTATCGCCTCCTTGCAAGCTTATAAGGTCCACAGAGCCTACTAAACTAAGGGCCCTGTGTCGGAGAGATGCAGCTGAGAGAAGACTAATCCAGCATCCTTAAGCTTAATGCAGTATTTGCCCGGGAAGGAGAGAAAGTGCTCAACTTGGTTATTAATACAGACATCAGCAAAAGAAGTTTAAGGATTCTCTCGGCTGCAGTTAGAACTTTTCTGTGAGTTTTCTGAAATTAAAACAACTTCTGGACTGTATTATTTCTTTTCTTTCTGCTGATATGCATTGTAATACAGGGAATATTTTGGTATATTTTACCATATAGACAGGATGTTAAGATCATTATTCTTTCTTTCTTCATCGTTATTCACAGAAACAGCCTGAGATTTATACACTTACCAGTTTACATAAAAGAAAGAACAGTTTTGATTTTCCTTGATTTTAGTGAGGCGAAAAGTTAAAAATTGCCTTTAAGGAAAGGATAATTACAGAAGAGGGCAGCCTCGAAGCATAAGTGCTAGAAGCTAATCAAATGGATACGATTACATTAAAAAACCCCACCTTTATCTTATTGCAATGTTAACATTAGTGTAATTTTTCGCCTTTCTGGGAGGCAATGTCACACTAAGCTGATACAGGTATGATTAGATAAATGTTACTCTTACATGTGTACCGCCTTAGTGGCTCATGTGTGTACATTTTTAATGATTGAGTTCTCCTTCCTATTAGAAAATATCCTTTTAGACTTTAGCTAATGTCAAAGGACACAGCAAAAAGTATCCTAGGTTTGGGAAACAGAGTTAAAAGTATTTGAAAAATTGGAATTTATCAGAATGAGCGGATCTAAATGGGTAATGTAACTGGTGCGAAGGAAAAACCTTTCCCATAGAAAAATGGAAAAAGGTTCTGCTGGAAAAAAAATTCAGTCGCACATCTTGTTTTCAATTTCTGAACTGTAAATTTCGTAGAATTTCTGGGTGGTATCAGATTTAAATTTTTGGGGCCTTAATATTTCAAGTATGTCTGACTTTGCTCATGGAAGAAGCCTCCCTGAGCTCAGTGTCAGCAGACCTTCTGCAGAGGGGGTCCTTTCCTGGTGGTCATGCACAGGAGCACCATCCAAACCCAAAGGAACCAAATCCATCCCAGTCCATACACACAGGACAGCACGAGGAGGTGATCGTTATTAAACCAAGCAGCAAAATTTCTTCTCCCAATCCTTCCCCAGCTATTCCCTGCCCATGCATTCAAAATAACCCTGTTCTCACGTCAAAGAGAACAGGAATCTGGGCAGCTGATACCGAGTTTCAAAGTCTTTTTTGCTGCTATTGTGGTTGTCTAGTTACTGTTTCAACAGGAAGGTGTTTAATCAATGCAAGGCAAAAGGCAGAGAAATGAGCTGGTGATTTCCAGAAGGAGAAAATGTCGGGCTGATTAGAGTGTTTCTTTCTCAGGATGGAGTAGACAATACAAAGCGTGTGATAACACGCTCAAGATATGCCTCAGATCCCCACCAGCAGCCCTGTGAATGAATGGCACATTTCCTATCATGGCTTTCGCAGTCCGAGGCTGATAAGAAATGTCTAGTGCAGCAGAGCGTGTTTGTGCGAGATCCTTGAATACACCTTTGGAAAACCTCAATCTTCTCTTAAGCAACAAAAACATAAGAAGTTCAATGAGAGGAAGCAGTTCCCTCTGAATTTTTAGCTTGTAAATTTGGTGGTTTATTTAATTTTATTTTTCATATTAGATAATTATATTCTCTGGTTCATGTGATGGCAGGAGGACAGGAAGAAAGAGGATCTTTCCCTTAAGTTTTGATCTGGAGAAGTGAAATATTTGCTCTCCAAGTGGGTACAATGTCTTTTTTGTGCTTTAAAATTTGATTGACACTGACAAAAGGGCCATATTATGCACATAGCACATGTAGCCCTTCATATCCTGCTCAATGTGTGAGCTGAAGTCGTTAATCTCACCCATTTCCTATGCTCAGCACTGTGTGCCAAGATGTTCAGAAATAGCTAGGGATTTGGGATGCCTTAGCTATTGGATGTCCAGCTAAAGAAACTTCTAAAGCTCTTGGTTTTCAGAAAGCTTTGAGTAGCCGTCCTCTGAAAATTGGGCTTGTAGAACATCTGTTGGAAAGCGACTGGACTCAGTCCTTGAAGGTCTTCATGGAGTAGACATTTTCACAGTTGTAGGTTGGGCTCGGAGCATCGCTGTCATCCTAAAATGATCTTTCAGAGTCATGCTGCCACAAAGGCAGCGGGGTTGGACTGCAACTGTCACCAGCTCTGTTGTGCTGCTTTAGTTTTCCTCGGACTTGTACTTGGCTGGCACGAGCAAAGGGCAGATTTTCTCCTTGGGATAAAATTTGTGATCTTTAAGTGTACAACAAGGAAAAAAGAAGTACCTTCTCGAGGTATCCCAATATTACGTTCAGTAGGATTCAAAACAGGTATGCCAAAGCTGAGTTCAGTCTTCATACTCTAAGTTTTAGAGACAGAGGAGTGATGCCTCTGCTCTGTATTAAATTTGCAAACAGCAAGTTTAATAGAAATGTCAAATTCATTGTACTCTAACTGGTGTTCCCCAACACCAGTCCCATTCTGATCCTATCCTATCCTATCCTATCCTATCCTATCCTATCCTATCCTATCCTATCCTATCCTATGGCTGTCCTCATCTCTACAGCCTCACAGCAGCTTCTAGAAGTGCTGGTTGGACACATACCATAGATGTACCCTAAGGTCAAAACACCAGAGAATAAACAATATGCAGAAGAGAACCAGCATGTACCAGCTTGTCTTAGTGGTACAAAGCTGAATAATACCTGGGTAAACATGGCAAAAGTATCTATTGACAAATCGGCCACTCAAGAACCCAGTGACCTCTGAAATGCTGGAGTCCTGCCAAAGTCCAGCAATGGCAAAGAATATGATGAACCACATATATTTGAGAGTGAAGACATGGGGAGAGATATAAATGACATCCCGGATGTTGCAATGTCCTACAGCTAACACCTCTATTATCTACAGTGGTGTGTATATAGCGTACAATTACACACACTTAATCTGAGGAATAAATATGTCAAGGGAAAGCCAGTTTTCGTCTCTCTGCTTCCAAAGCTTCTTTCATTCTTTTAAAAATAACGTAATACAAAATAATAAAATCTGCTCTTCAGGATGTCTGCAGCCAGTTTGGCAGGTTCAAAAGGTAATCCTTCACACCTTTTGGCTTTAAATAAATCACTTTTTGTGTAGAGAAGAAAAGCAGCCTAGACTCTTTTTGTTCCTTTGAGGAACCAACCCTATGCAATACCTCCCAGCTATGTAAATGCTGCGGTCATCATGCAAACACATTTCTCAGTTGGGCAGGCGTCTAACATATTTTCTTCAGTGTCAGGGACCGCAGGAATAGGGTTTGTCCATTCTGCATGATTTGAAATAGCCAGTCTATTAATCCTTTGCAAACTCTTTGTACAGGCAGCGAAAGGATGCTTGTCCATGCCAATAAGCACTGTTGGTTTTGCTTACAGAGGTATGCGCTTCGCCTGAAGGATCTCATGTAACGTGGAGGCCTTGAATTTTTCCTTTCCATATTCTGTTTCCAGACTTTCCACTGCCCTCCTCGCAGGTAGGGTTACTCATGAAAGTTAGCGGTGCTCCTTACCTCCCGTCTTCCCAGGGCGCACGCAGGCTGGTGACGCACGGCTGGTGGCAATTGCTCCCGTGAATATTGAACGCCTGCAACACGAGCCGGGTCCTGAGCCCCGCTGGAGAGCCTGGAGCGCTCTCCTCCCGGTGGCCGTGGATGGCGGGAGCAACGTGAAATGTTAGAAGATGCAGAGGTCTTGCGTGCATTTCTCAGGGAATAATACCTGGTGTGTTTTTTAATTTTTAAATCTGCATTCTTCGGTGAAAAAAAAGCAAGATGCTTCTGTACAGCAGAAGCATTCAGGCCAGCAAATTTCTGGTCCTGGGAAGATGCATGGCATGATAATGACAATAGTGGTTATGAATAAGGTTCTTGGTAGGGAGAACTATGGAAACGGGAGGAGGCTGTGCCTTGGTCCAGCTGAGGTTTCTGAACGATGATTTCATGACCCCAGCCTGTGCCAAGACCAGCCGAAAGAACAAGTCATGCTTATGCTTTATGTAGACCATATGCCACTGATTTTTTTTCTCTGAAACACAGCCAAAATCTTTTGCTGGTTAGATGGAGGTGTGTGGATAACACATATTACCAAGACTGATATCTCATGTTCAAGGGTAAAAAATAGAAACCTTTTAAAGCAACTTCTCTAAAGATTTATTAAATACTTGCTGTTACTCTCTGCTTGATCTTTGGCTCAGGCCTGCACTGAATAGCCATTGATTTCTGCTTTAAACACAATATCGGATATTTTTAAAAAAACTTAGTCCTCCACGAAATGAAAAAATCTCTTCCTCTTAAAAACTGGGATATTTATTCTCCTGCTGTTGTGTGAACATGTGGCTGCTTCTTTCCATGTCCTCACTTCTGGCCAGTCGCGGCTCACTTTCTCTGCTGAAGTGGTGTGGAAGAGCAGCTCTTCAGTGCGAGGTTTTGAAGCAGTGGTTTGCAAGCCCCCTGCTAAAAGCTCGTCTTCCTCCCGCCGCCGTGTGCGTCCCGTGGAGCCCCGCGACCTCCTTCACGGCTTGGCGGTGGCTGCTAATCTCATCTTCTCGCCCGCCTGGGGGGCTAAACCATTTGACCTGTGACCTTCGGCTGATCTGAAACCTCCATCAATCCTTCTGAAAAGTTTTACTAGAATCAGGGCTTCCAAATGACCCTTTGCACAGTTCCTAAAAGGAAAAGAAAAAAACCAACCCACTCAAAAAAACCCACCCCAGCCCTGTGCTGTTTTCTGTTGTTTTAGCAGAAACCAAACATAACTCATAAAAACACAGGCAAGAAAAATACAGCACACTGGTTGCCAGAAAAACAAATTGTAACAGAACATAGAGGGGCCTCTCGCAGGGAGGAGGCAGGGAAGAAACACCTGTGATTTCCATTGAAAATCCCCTGATATCTACATTCCGCCCCGTTCTGCTCCAATGAAAGCTCTGGTGTGCTCTATCTCTGACCCCGGGGCAAGGTCTCGATGCGAAGAGGTCCCTCCTTGTTGGGCCACTTGGACGCAGCCCCGAGCTTTGGACCAGTGAATCACAGCGCGCAGCTGAGGAGCACAGAGCGTGCCTGCCAACTGTCCTCATGTCATTGCTATGGTTATCTTAAAGTACTCTGCAGATGTTTGCCTGCCTAAAAAACAAAAGAAAAAGAGGCGAAGAGAGAGGAAGATAAAAACAAAGCCTTAAATTTCCCCACTCCCCGACTGTTATATGGCAACTGCTAAAAACTTTGGACGGAGGTAGAGCTGTTGTTGCTGATGGGGTTTTGGACTGTGATGGTCCCTAGAGGCTCTGGTCGAGAGAAGATGCCCAGATGTCCCTGCTGTACCCGCAGGGACGTGCCGAGCACATCCAGTGACAAGTGGGCAGGGAGCAGGGAGGGTGCCCAGGACATGTGCACAGTGCTTGGCTTCTGCTTTGGCCCTTTCCAGAGCAGAGGGACATTCACAGGAGCTGTGTTTGGCCCTGAGACATGCCCTCCACGCTAGCCGATAAATGTTTTTGCATATAATTTTCATAAAACTCTTTTATTACCGTGTGAACTTCGGGCATTGAAATCAGTTAGGCACAGGTGACTGAAATAGGTCCCTCTGCACCACATTGTGGGCACAAATCCTCCTGGAAGCTCTGAAAAATCAGGCTTCAGGATTAGGAACTGTAGCTGCACCAGAACAGCTCCTCGATGGATAAACAGTTAACACAGCTGCACTGCTTCCAGGACCCCTCTTAGGACCGTTGTGCAGTGTAGACAGGCCCCTTGGGGTAATCGCAGCACTGAGCTTTAGCACACAACTCAAATATCCAGTTTTTTCAGCACTGAGTCACATAACCCCACCTGTAGGTGCTTTTGCAAACACCATCTCTTAGTTGCCTGGTGATACCTCACATTCGTGACTACCCTTCCCCAAATGCTCCTTGACCAAAACTCACAGGGAGAGTGGGACTCGGAGAAGAGATCTGAGACTTAGCATGGACCTGAACGTGGTGTTTAAACATTTGTTGTGGTCGTTTTACAACTTTTTCAGACTTGGTGTTTATAGGAGGCAGGAAGATAAATGATGGGAGAGATAAGCACTGTGGATGTAATTTGGGTGAACGGGCATACATATCCAACAGGCCCTTAAAGAACTGCTTCACGTTACAACTGCTGCAGCACTTGCAAGAGTATGTCTAAATGCCATGCAGGGCTGTTACAAGAGTGTCCAGCTCCCCTGGAATCAACAGGAATTTTTTTTCTATCAACTTATGGGAGCCCTGAATCACATCAGAAACGAGCGTGCACGGCCTCAGCAGCAGCACCAGCACACCGGGCTTGGGGGCGTTACACACAGCACATGTCCCTAAACCACACAGAAAGAGAAACAGCCCGGGGAGAAAGCTCCCTCTGTTATTTCACGGGTGGTAGGTTCAAGCGCACAGTGTTTTCAAGAACATTTTGTGAGGCCGGGGTGGCTAAATGTAGTTTCAAAATAATACAATTTCCTTTGCAAAATGGGGTGAAAAATCCTTATTAGGAAAGCAGAGCCCAACTCAGAGTTGAATAGAAAATAGTCTTGCTATAAAAAGCATCATTGCCTCTGTCTGGAACGTAAGCCCATGCACATAAAGAGCTCAATTCAGCAATACACGCAATGCTGTGCTGACCTGGGGTCTCCAAATTGTTTGCCTTGCTGTAGGACAGGAAGAGAAGCACGGCTTGAAACTATTTGACAAGCCCTTTCTTTGGAGCTGCCTGATTTACCTTCCGAAGGGCAAAAGGGGGAGCTCATGCTACAACAAGATGACAAACCATGCAACAGATAAGACTTTCTTCTTGGGACAAGGAAGATCCCAGAGAGCTCTGGCACCTGAAACTCCCCTGGTCTGGTCAGAGCTACCTGAGCACCTCCACAGCTGAGGGGGGTTTCCATTGAAGCAAATTTCTTTCAACAGCCAAAGGCTGTGTGAAAAATTGCCAATTTTATTAGAAGTTCTTCATTTGGGGTAGTCTTTGAAGTTTATCAACTCATTGAAGATGCTCACTAGTATTTTTATTTCCTTCTTTCCTTCTCTTATCCTTCTCCCCCTACCTGAAAAACAGCAACAAACATCAACCCAGCAGATGGAAAGAAATGGGCTTCAGGCAAGAGGGGAAATCAGGAAACATTTTGGAAAGTACTTCAGTAAACCTTGGCTAAAACACTGAGGAAGTGGGTTTCTTTGTGTCTTGGAGTGGAGGAAGTCTCTATTAAATGATTTCCCATGTTTCGCACTTGCCATATCTTTACCCCTTTTTGGTTGGAGCTGTGACTTTGCAAATGGTCCTGAGGCTTGGCTTTGGAAACAGGTCTCAGGCATGTGTCGAGCTGGTCTTTTGCTCCCAATGTTTGAATGGTCCATGTGCCACGCTCTCTCCCAGGCATCACTCAGCCTCAGCTGTGTCACGGGGATGTGCTGGGGGACCTCTCCTGGGTGGCATTGCAACCCGGGCACTTCTCTCATTTCCAAATCCTCTTCTTTTTTTTTCTTTTTGGGTTTTTTCTCAGTGCTACAGGGTGTGACATCCAAGACAGACCAGATTAAAAATGACCCCGTCCACATTTAAAAAGAGGAAAAAAAACGGCACCAAAAGATGCATGCCCTGGTAATAATTTTGGGTAAATGATGTTTGTAAGAGAGCTGGCTCTGTGGTCAGTGCAATACTTGTGCTGCCTCAGGGTCGGCCAGCACAACCTGTCTCTGAAGCTTGCAGAGATTTGATGCGGCCAGAGCTCCCCAGCATGTGCTTCTGCATTCGAGCTAATGTTACCACCAGCTAGTCACTTTGGTTTGGTTCTCCATCTGAGGAGATCACTGTCCTAAGAGGGATAAAGGGTTCCTTTCTTCTGGGTAGCATCTGAAATCACAGCCTGGGCTTTGGTAACAGGATACTGGTGGCTTCAGTTCTTCCGATAAGGGGGAATGCTTCTTTTCCTTGTTGTTGTTAATCCTGTGAGTGGAGATCAGTTGCAGTGCAGGTGTCTGATTTTCATTAAAATTGCAAATTGGACTGGATGCTTGATCAGATAACAAAGACATCATTGAAACCATGTGTCTTCCTTCAGCAGCAGAACAGGGGACAAGACAAAGAATTTCCCAGTGTGTGTCCACTTGTGCATATTTACTGCAGAGAGCGAGTCTTAATACTTTGGTCATGGGTGAATAAATAGCTTCTAAGAAATGTGAACCCTATCAAACTCGCTGCAGCTTTGGAACAGCTTTTGAGTTGAACAGAAGAAATACAGTATTATCCCTTTGGGGAAAATACAGGCTGTTCTCGAAGGAAATCAATTAACTGCAGCATCTCTTTGGTCCCAATTCGGCAGATCTTCCCTTTTTATCAAAGCACTTAAGTGTTTTCTTAGCTTTAAGCGTGAGCTTAAGTGCTTTGATGAACAAGGATGGACTTTCACTCATGCTGCTGTCCTCTCCAGAATCAAGACCACGTGTTTTTTACTATGGGAAAGAGAACAAGTTAGACAGAGAGGTCCAACCAGTTGTTCTGTTTGGAAACCATACGCAAAAAGCTCGCCTGGAGTAGGAAAGAGTGGGGGCTGATGGCATTCACACAATGCTTGGTAAGGATGTTCCTTGTACAATGTCCTCTTGGCAGCTAAACAAAGTGATTTTGAAGGAAACAAACACACAAACATTGCCTTTTCCTAAGATAGCACCTTCTGACAGATGTTAGTGCATTTATATGTCTTAATTATGTTTTTCTAAATTGTTGTCCTCTCCTCCCCCTCTTTATATCAAAGACCTACGAACTTCCCTTAGTAATGATGAAGGGAGCAGCTAAACAAAGTTTCGTCCAACCCAAACTATTAGCTAGCAGGCATCTAGGATAGGTTCATCTTAATCCTTTAAACACTCCGGAAACCACGATCAATGAGAAAGGTGCTGAGCCATGCCTACATGTAGATGTGCATTTCTCTCTGAACTGTGAGGCAGGGAGTTTTCATCTATGACCTGTTTGGCTGGTGTTTGCAGAGCTTTTGAAGAGGATGTATTTAAAATGGTTAAATGGGTACTCAGCAGTGGAGGAAGCCTGAAGGGACTTATCTTGGCCATCGGTAGGGTTAGATACAGCCACAACATAAAGCTTACGCATTTAGGGTTGAAAGAAACTCTATTCCTAGTGCAGGGGAGCAAGATAAAAATGTCTTATTTGGAGGCTCTTCACAAAGTCTGTGCTCCGTGGTAAATACTGCAAGGGGAATTCCTCAGGGAGTTTAGCTTGGTCAGGGCTTGGGAGGGAAAATAATTCTTAACTTTTACAATGAGAGAGTAATGAGTAGTTCATCGTGCTTTGCACACACAGTGAGCAACTCAATTTTTAAAGTATAATTTGTTTTCCTGGTGTCCTTGAGTAAAACCTCCTCAGCTATGGCTGTCTCCAATACAAGCCCCACCTCACCTGCGAGGCAGCGTGGTTTGCTCAGATGAAGGACATGATACAGACGGTGCTTGTCCCCATGGCTCTGGTCATGGGAACAAAGTCGTGCAGGAGCAGTTAGCTGTGAAGTGCTGTGTCCGCCGTGCCTCGGGATGCCCTGGGTGCACACTCTGAATGCTGGTAAAACGGGCAAATTGAGATAAACTGTGCAACTCTGAGAAAGAGCTGAACTTCTTACCCCCAAAAGGCTGTGAAACGCCTATGAAAGGCTGTGAAACGTTTTGGTTTCCAAGGAGCGGGCATTATTTAAATATTACAAAAATATGCAAGGAATTTCTTTGGGACTAAGCACACAATATAGACATACAAACTGATTGCTCTGACAGCTTCCCATGCAATAAGCACTCCGCATTTACTGTTCACTTTCATCCCTTGGTAAATGGGAGGTAATTTGAAGATATTTTCATTCCTCTCAGAGCATCACTTGGGATATCTGTAGAATCCACTCAGCGTCACGATTCCAAGAAATCTGCCAGGATTATGTTCTGAAGTTTGTTTTGGATAAAAAAGGACTCAAAAGGTCATAGATTATCTCAGGACATATCAAAATATGCATTAAAAATTTCCATGTTCTTCAACTCGTGGTAATAGTCAGCCACATTCACTCAGTTTTGTTCAAGTTTAAACTCGAGGGACCTTATCTCTGCTTGCCAGTGTGTCAGTGCCTTGAGAGGGGAGGTGGAAACTGCTCGCTGGACTCTGCCTGTGTCCCGTTGGAGGGGAAGTGAGTGCCGGAACAGGCGAGAGGAGCATTTGGACTATACAGCATAGGAAACTGCCAGCCCAAAATAGGACTATGTGGAGTTACAGTGTTAATTAGCACAGAGGAGCAGCTATTTGGGCATCATTTATAACCTTCTCTTATGGCAGTGGAAATCTGGCAGGAAATTGCTCCGTGCGTGGATAAGTCAGACGTGCCGTGAGCCCCGGTCCAGAAGAGCAGGTGGTTTTCAAGGACAGCAGTCATCCATTGCTGAGCTTTGGGAAGCAGCTGCTCTCACCACTGTGGGGAAGACGCGGTTTGCTCCAGCTCCGCTTTCCGTATCGCCTGAAGGGATGAACATTGCAGCAGAGCCGACATCACCGTCCTCGCCTTTTGCTTTGACTTAATGGGATTTCCAGCCTCTTCAACATGCAGCAGATCACTGAAGGACGTTGCTGGTTTCCTTGCTGCCACCTCCTCTTACTAGCTCTTATATTGGCAATAACCTTCTTTCACTGGTAAGGTGAAGGTGATGCGTGGTGGCACACCATGGCATGAACACACTCCTGCTGTACCCACCAAGCTGGTCTTGGCATAGGAATAGATGTCGCAGCACATTGTGCGCCGACCACTCGTTTATTTGCATCCGTAAACACCGTCCACCTCTCTGTCTCAGACATGTCGTCAGAGGATCATTTCTAATCACAGAAGAATGGTGTCGAGAGGCAGATGAAATCATCACTGGGCAGGAGGTTACAACAGCGACAAGATCAGCCGAAGCCCCTTGGCCAAAACTATCTAATAAAGAGAAGTGGGCCAGAATGCCAACATCGGTGACCCTGAGATTGTTTTGGGTTTTTTATCAGCTTAAATAATCTTATCTGGCAACTTGGCTCTAAACAAAAGCGGGGTTTTCATGGCCATCCTCAATGCTTTTGCCTGCACTACAGTGGCAAGCCATGTTTCTGAGGGTCAGTAATGGAAAACAGATGTTTAATGTGTACAACAAGAAGCAAAAAAGCAAATAATGCAAGCACAAAGTCTGACATGAAAAGGAGGGTATCTCTGAACTGTAATAATAAAAGGCCCACGTTCATGAAACACAGGATTAGACAAACTGCTATTTTTTAATTGTTGTGCACAGCTGCTTTCATGGCTATAAAATCTCAGTCCTTGTAATATATCTGAATCAGAACCTTATTTTAACACAGGCTGCCCCTAGTTCATACAGGGATAAACTACTGCACAAGTAGTGTTGCAGGAAAGTGCTGTGCTGCCAAACAGACAATACAAGATTAATTATTTGCCCAGCACACTGCTGCCAGGCTACGAAAAATGCTTCTATGTATTCTTTTAATTAAGAAGAGATACTTGCACTGAGTAGTGAAGAGACCTACTTTGAAATCGGAGAGATTCCAATATTTCAAAATTAGTTTTCGTTCCAAATTGACTTTCGAAAGCATTTCTTTTCAGAAAGTTTTTTTAGTACTGTCAAAACATTATGCAATTCAAAACATGTATCTCCTGCAATATTTAAGCCATCAATGAACATTTAGAAATTATTACCATGAAAAAGAATCCGAGTGAATAATGTTTCTTTTCCATTGAACATCAATATACCCTCCTGAAGTGCATTACTTTGGACATGCTTCATTTTTGCATAGAAAACAATTTCTTTTTTTTTTTTCTTATTTATTTACACCAACAGTAGCGATATCTATATGAGTTTTATTTCTCCTCATCAAAGGAATGTGCTGTGAAACATGAAAATAAGCTATTTCCTAAAATTGTTTTTATGGGATGCATATAAACACGCAGAACTACAGCGAGACGGTTAAAAGAAATATTGGAATCGCTCTATTTGAAATGATAAAGATCATCTTGTTCTTTTTCAGCCTGTCTCCCTGCTATTCTTGGATGAGGAATAAACAGTCTCAAAGTAAATGCTGCATTGAAATCCATTGAGAAAAAATTAAACTTTTATATTATTTACTGGGAAAAATGATGATTCTGCGAGCTGACATTAAGGGACAGATTTTCAACATTATTCACCCATTGAAAATAGCTCCTATTGTTCCCAAGTTCAAAAGCCTCTCTGGTTATTGCAACTTTGTCCTAAATATGTAGCTGAACAGTTGGGCTCGGACTCTTAAAACGCATTTGCAAAAACATGTGACTGGCCCACACCGTTACCGCCCGGCGCATGCGGGGATGCTGCGAGCAGCCTCCAGTGATGCCGCAGGCGCTGGACTGGTCCTCGCATTTAACAGGACCATGGTTTTGGCTGCAGTGAGAGCACAGAGAAGTTAATATGCACCCTCTTTCCTTCACTGGAAGCTGGAGCTTGGCATTTTACCGTATTGCTGATGAGTGTATCAAAAGAAACGTAGCTGCTTTGTCAGATCAGGCAGTGGTAGATGTATTTGTTGCTTTGGGGCTCAACAGGGGATGAAAGGTCTCCTCTGGGTTGAGTGATGCTCTGTAGCTTGGGCACTGGGTCTTCCTGCTTGGTCTTGTTGGAGGGGTCCTTCCCCCCAAACCATGTCTTATCTCCTTGTTCTACATTGGCATAGGGCAGGCAACAGGGTTTTGTCAAGGGCTACCTTTTGTTTAAGGGCTACCAAGATGATGAGGGGACTGGAACACCTCTCTCACGAAGAAAGGGTGAGGGATTTGGGTCTTTTTAGTTTGGAAAAAAGATGACTGAGGGGGGATCTTATCAATGCTTATAAATACCTAAAAGGTGGGTGTCAGGAGGATGGGACCAGGCTCTTTTCAGTGGTGCCTGGCAACAGGACAAGAGGTAACGGGCACAAACTTGAGCATAGGAAGTTCCACCTAAACATGAGGAGGAACTTCTTTACTTTGAGGGTGGCAGAGCCCTGGCACAGGCTGCCCAGAGAGGTGGTGGAGTCTCCAACTCTGGAGACATTCCAAACCCGCCTGGAGGTGTTCCTGTGCCACCTGCTCTGGGTGACCCTGCTCTGGCAGGGGGTTGGACTAGATGATCTCCAGAGGCCCCTTCCAACCCCTGCCGTTCTGTGATTCTATGGGGAAGCTGCTGTGGGATTGCAGCACAGCACAAGCTGTGATCACCTCAGAGAGGCTGTGGCCCCAAACGGGAGCAAATCCGCTCCCCAGTGTGGGGCTGGGGGGCTGGAAGAGCCCCCAACCCTTGTCGATTGATGAGCATCCCAGCCGTGGCCAGCGGTCGTCAGACCCCGGGAAAATTTCACACATGATTTCTCTGTGTAACTGGAGCAAGATAAACAGGATTTGGTATGAATTTAAACATTACACTGGTTATATTATTTGGGAACAAAACAGTTGCTTAACCCCATGGAAAACAGCACAGCTGCTGCTGCCGGATGGGCCTGCCAAGAGCCGTGTCCTCCCCAGCCAGCGGTACGTGTCCGCAATTAAGTTTCCTTTCCCCCTCCCTCACAGTGACACTTGCTCCCTGTCCTGGGGGTCCTGGGCAAATCTGCTAGGCCCCTCCTCTCTGGTTTCAGAAGTCACCTACAAATAAATGCTTAAAAGAGGTGAAATGGATTCCCTCCGCTGCAGAGCCTGGGCTCATTGCACTGAACCGGGGAGGCTGGGCCTGCACTGCCTCTCGCCTCCCTTCTCGCTCTCAGCCCACGATAAATGCGCACAGCATGAAAATCCGATTTGCTGTGAGATTAGGGGAGCATAATCTCATTAACAATGACAAGCTCTACCGGCCCGCTCCCCCGCCCACTGCATATCCCCGCACAGCGAGCGAGGGCTTTGATGAACAGCTCGCTGCAAAGATAACGATCCTGCCAGCTCGGCTGGCGTCGCAGGGAGACGCACTCTGGACGGAGCCTTAGGAGCTGGGCATCCGCGCAATCCCACGGGGAGCCAGGTCTACCTGTGTGTGGCGTGATGGTTGGTTTAGGACTAGATTTGGTCCCCCGGACCTAACGTCCCCATAGGTGGTAAAGCTCACCGGTTAACCCCCATCCTGGGGGACGCTTATGGTCAGCTTTCCTCTGAATGGACGCCAGTCTGCGTTCACCAAGCTGGTTTGCAATGTGACAGCCTGCATGGGAAGGGAGGGTGATTGGGGACCGTCCCAGTCCTAGACTGACACTCTCAAACCTCTCCAGCTCACTTATCTCACAGGGGACTTTCTCCCATTAATGGTAGCTGGCACGCCTGAGTCTCTGTGTAGAACACTTTCCAAAATATCCCATAGTCTTCTCCTATTATTTTTCTCTCCTTTTATTTTTATGTGCTAAAATTAAAATCTGGATGGCAAATAGTTCTGAGTTGCATATGCAAAAGGAAGATTAACATGCTAATGGAGGAGACTGAGGGGAGACGTCATTGCCCTCTAAAACTATCTGAAAGGATGGTGTAGGGAGGTGGGTGTTGGCCTCTTCTCCCAGGCGAATAATGACAGGAGCAGAGGAAATGGTCTGAAGTTGCAGCAGGGGAGGTTTAGATTAGATATTAGGAAGAATTACTTTACTGAAAGAGTGGTGAGGCACTGGAACAGCCTGCCCAGGGAGGGGGTTGAGTCACCATCCCTAGAGGTATTTAAGAAACGTCTAGATGTGGCACTTCAGGGCATGCTCTAGTGACAGAGATTGTAGGGTTTTTTTTGTGTGTGTATGGTTGGACTCGATGATCTCAAAGGTCCTTTCCAACCATGAAGATTCTATGATTCTATGCTTCTAATGATTATGTGTGAACGATTCTTACAGGAAAATGCTTGGGACGGAAAGCAAGGACGCAAACCGTGCGGCAGGTATTACAGGCAAACAGGGTTCTCAGTGACAACAAAAAGAGAAAGCTAATCCTGCAGGTTTTCTGGGAGTTCAGTTTTATTCATATTCCTTCCCTGGGCATGAGATGGAAATCCTTCTTTAATTAAAAACTGCTCCCAGTCCACCCTGTGCAGCAAGTGCTGAGCTGGGCCATGCTGGGCTCCGTGTTTGTGACATGTGTTGTGCTGTGCATCCCACTGTGTGCTTCTGCATCCCGCTGTGCACTTTTGTATCCCGCTGTGCATCCCACTGTGCATCCTGCTGTGTGCTTCTGCATCCTGCTGTGCATCCCGCTGTGCATCCCATTGTGCGCTTCTGCATCCCGCTGTGCACTTTTGCATCCTGCTGTGCATCCTGCTGTGCATCCTGCTGTGTGCTTCTGCATCCTGCTGTGCATCCCGCTGTGCATCCCACTGTGCATCCCGCTGTGTGCTTCTGCATCCTGCTGTGCATCCCGCTGTGCATCCCGCTGCATCCCGCGATGCCCATCCTCCCATTTCCACAAGTCCGGCTAATCTCACTGTGGGTACCAGCCTCGCGCAGCCATTTCAGGACAGGTTGAGGATTCTCCCCGCATAGACGAGGAAAAAAACCAACAGGACAGTTTCCAAGGGGAACACTCGATCCCTGAGCCGCCGAGGGTGTCTCTGCATGCGGCCGCGGTGTCTGCGCTCCGACGCTCTGCATTATTTCTTCTCAGAAAAGTTGCCCAAATACTTCCCTGAAATGCAAAATATTTTGGAAGCTAAAGATAGTTCAGGCAGAAAGGCAGACATCTAACTGACACCGAGCAAATAAATACAAGTTATGAAGAATTCTTAGTGAAAATAAAACCCTGAAGGAATGGAGCTCTTTACTGAAAATGGGACGTGATGCTGGGATGGCCACAGGCTCCACCGATAACCGTTGGCTCCATCCACAGGATCACTTTTGGTGCCAGGGAGCATCCACGGTTTCTGTTAATACTACTGAAAATTGCTGTGGGTAAAGGAATCTGCAATACTGCCGTGTTGCAACGTACCTGGTCTTGGCATAGCTTGTGAGCAACGCTGGTGGCTTCCACCGAGCAGCGTGCATGGCCCGTGGCCTGCAGTCATATCCTGAATGGGATGAACTGGAGTTTTGCTTTCATTTCCCTCCCAGTCAATAATTTTTGGCTGCAGATGGAGCTCAAGTTTGTCTTACGGCCAAGATAAGCTGTGGGGCACATCTCTTCCCAGGACATCCTCGGGGACACTTTTTGGTCAGGTTGCTCCTAAAGCCTGGTCCAGCCCTTTGGAGCGTTGCTGCTGTTCAACATGCTCATGCAGCTGCTTTTCCCAACAGAACCAGCAGCCCTGAGGCACTGCCATCAGGTGCCAAAATTCCTGGGCTTCGAGAGAGAAGGCAGTGGGGAGAAAATGTACTTCACCCAGGGAATGCATTTCTCTTCAATATCTTTCCTGGCTTACACTGTCCTCCAGACTTCAGTGAAGCACCAGGAACAGGGATTGATGTCCTTTCTTTACGCTTTGCTGCTATGAATGAGGAAACAATAGAATCGGGTGGAATTCCAGGAAAAAATAATACCATTTGCAGAAATTACCCTTCTTTTAAATAGACAAGCTTGTGTGTGTGCCATGAAGACTGCGTTGGATTGCTGCCATTGTCACCTGTGGTGGTAGGATATTGGTGGTAAGCAGAAGTTACTCCTAAAAACACTTTCATTGGGTTTTATGTGTTTAAGGAAACTGTCCTTAGACAGAATGATTTTCAAGGGGTACAAAGCAGAAACTGCAGAACCCTCAGACATCTTCACTTCCCAGAAAAATATTAGTTCTTGCTGGGACTTGACATGAAAACTGTAGTTGCGTATGTAAATACAATATCAGATAAATAAGCCAGAAGAGGACTGAGACAAGATGCTAAAGGCCCAGGAGTGGTTTTGCAGAGTGGGCATCCTCTTGCCTGACCTTTCAGCTGTGAGGTGGTTTCACAGAATCACAGAATGGCAGGGGTTGGAAGGGACCTCTGGAGATCATCTAGTCCAACCCCCTGCCAGAGCAGGGTCACCCAGAGCAGGTGGCACAGGAACGTGTCCAGGTGGGTTTGGAATGTCTCCAGAGACTCCACCACCTCTCTGGGCAGCCTGTGCCAGGGCTCTGCCACCCTCAAAGTAAAGAGGTTCCTCCTCATGTTTATGTGGAACTTCCTATGCTCCAGTTTGTGCCCGTTACCTCTTGCCCTTGTTTGGTCTCGTGGGTTGAAGCCTTATTCTTTCAGGAGATCACTATTTGGTTCCCTGCCATGAAGCTGATTTCCTTGGCTCAAGGGGGTCAAAAGCACCGGCTGTCACTTGCAGGGATACATCCACAGTGGTGTCAAGCTAAAAGCCTGTTTGCACGGAGTCAAGGAGGTTTCCCGGCATGCGATGGCGGGGCACTGTGCTGAGCCCAGGGTGAACAGCTGCTCCCCTGGGACGGAGAGGCTGTCCCCAGCACACACGGCCTCTCTCCTCTCTCCTAGGGAATGAGGAAGGGCTCCTTCTTACAAAGAACTGATGAAATGATGTAAAAGACTGGCACAACCAGACAAGAAAAATTCTCTCCTACTTAACAGTGCCGATAGCTGCTGTTGTTTTTATTTCCTGGGGCTGAACCAGGGCTATTTTGCAGAGAGTGGGAGTAAATCCCATACTAAAATACCACAATGAATATTAGCTGTTAGAAATGCCTTGATAGATACAGACACAGCAATGAGAGGAATATGCCAGAGATTATTTCACTGCTCCAGAAGCTAATGAGCTTGTTAGAGGAAGACACTATTATTAGCTCCTGCAGATACTTGCAGCCTGCCTTGCTCAATAAACTCCTGCTCGTGGGGCTTGGTTTCCCCATGGTTTATTGCAGAGCACAGGCCCCACATGGTTTCCATCCCACGACGCTATCCTGTAAAGCCCAGGGAATGCAGCTGTGATGTGAGCCGTGCTGCAGGCTCCCCAGACACCTTCATGCTCCCGTTTCATCTCCTCTGGCTTCATCTTTCTGCATCTTTCACCTGGCACTATAGGGGCTGGGGGTTATCTTATCTTCCCATCCCATGCGAAGATGTTGAAAAAAACCTACTATGGTGGTTTAATTCCTTGGCAACCCTGGGCTGCTGTTTAACAGGGCTCTGGCTGCAGCTGTTAATCCAGCCTTTGCAGACCCCACAGCTTCTTCACTTTAGACTGTGGTGAGTAGTAAGTGAGTCCTATGGCCATACTGGAGTCATGCAGGTTGGGGAAGTCCATATGGGCGAGCAGCGCCATATGAGGGACCAGCTCAGCTGACAGGCGCTGCCGGGCGATTGTCCTTCTGCAGTCTTTGACCACGCAGCTTCAGGGGAATGTACATAATGGCTCAGCTCGACTTGAAGCCTTCTCGTTTGGACAAGGTAGGTTCGTTTTTCTTAATGCGGCCAATGTTGCTGGGCAGGGCAGCCAGGGAAACGAGATCAAAGTTCGCCCGATGCCTTTCAAAGCCGAGCAGCGTATCTTCTGATTGGGCTCTTAAATAAAAGCCGCACAGCCACCCTTTGAAAGTGCGCGGACCTGAGCGTAAATGTTGCATTATGCATGGGAAACACCGAGAGCAAATGCTTTTATCAGCAAGAGCGATCAGGGCTGGCTATTAGCTTAACACAGCACTAAGAGGACAAAAATTGGGCCTGTTGATGTGGTTGAGAGAGGTTATGAGGTGTAATGAGCTTTCCTCTTGGAGGGGCAGGACTGGAGCAGGAACATGGGCAGCTTCTCCATGGGCAGCAGAGGTGAACCGGGATCTCTAGGTATCCCCAGCACATCCTAAGGCTGCTGCTGCCTCATTTCTGCAAGCAGCTTCAAAAATAAATACGTGCTACGTAACAGAGGATGCTTCCAGCCCTTCACACGTCAAATAGTTTGTGTGAAACAGTTTGGCAATAAAGGGAAATCCAACAGCTCTCGAGGTTATGGGAACCGGGAGGGAAGGCTGAGATGTTGGGGTGAAATTGTAGACCTCTGGAGGCTCTTGGCTCTGCTACAGACTTTCTGTGTGACATTAGCTCTACTTTTTTTGCTAAAGTAAGGATTCTCATTCACTGAAGATGGGGCCCTTCATCTTTTTTGGTCTCGGTTCTCTCCTGGTGGATGGAAAATGCTTCCTTTTCTCTAAGGGGCTCTGGGGGAGCACGTCTGTTCTCACCACTGAGGTGCTCACAGACCAAGGTGATGAGAAACCCATAAAACCAAATCCAGCTCTCTCAGAACTGAAGAAAATGAAATGGGAAACAAATGTTCACCCCAGATTAGAATAAGCGCAGAGGGATCGCTCGCTCCATTTAAAAAAAAAAAAAAAGAGTAATTCTGCACATTTTGGTCTCCATTTGGTGTCAAACTGCACAGCTGCGAGTACTCCGGGGTGAAATGACAACCCATCCCTGAGGTCGCTCTTACGAATACTGCGCCTTCAGAAAGACGACAGTTTTAAACAATTTGTTCCTAATTGAAAGAGGTCACATGAGACTGACTTTACAAAGTTTACATAACAAAGAGTAATTCTGTTAAGTAAAATGATTAATTCCTGTCATTGCACATCAAACGGCGCAGTTACAAAACAGTATTGTCTATGCTCGCATTGCATTGAAAGCCATTTTTTCTCCAGTTTCCCTTCCCATAACGCAACCTTTTGACAGAGCCTTAACTCTTTGGTGTTATTCAGCGGAGGAATTTGTGAATGGGAAGCGAGTAGGCTGCCATGGACGTGTGAGATATGTTACGCTGGTGTGGTGGCAGGCAAAAGACAACAGCTCTTTAGAGTGGGCCCAGTTTAGCCGGGGACCCGGCGCGGTGAGAAATGCTTGCCGGTACAATGCATTGGTTGTCGCCCTTCCTCAGCACAATGAGGCATTGAGGGAGAATCACAACCCCAAAATGGCAGATTTTTTCCTTTGAAATGCTTCCACGGTGTGTTGCACAGACATGTCAAGGACCCAGAACAGCAAAGGGCTCAGTAATTTGGTGCTTGGATCGCCTGGGACAACACGGTACCTTCGCATCCATCAAACTGTTTGCTTAGAAGTCCACGGGGCAGCACGCTGGCTGTTCAGAGAGACTGAAAAACCTGGAGAGTCCCTGTGTGATATCCACAGATCCAACAGAAGGATAACATTTGGCTTTGGAGCAGTTCCCTGTTACTGCTGTAGGGCCAGATCCAGCTTTGGAGGGGAGGCGTATATCCCTGTGGCTGCAGGGGGACCAGGTGCACTACCCTGCGCATGGGGACAGAGGTCCCTTGTTGTCCTTGGGACAAGCCTGTGTCTGTGGGTGCTGGGAGACACCTTTCTGACTCGCTAGGCAAGGGGGTGGTCTTTACCCCTGCTGCTGCTGAAGCACATAGTCAGAGTCTGGAAAGGCCGGGATGCATTCCAGCTTTGCTGGAGAACCAAGCTGCAGCTCGGACTGGGGTTAACACCCGCTGCTGGATTTTAATATTACGTCTCCTGCATACCATGAGGTTTTGTGGCATTCCTTTTCTTGTTGTCCCCTTGCTCACCTTTTTATTGCCCGAGACAGTCTCCTTCTTGCTCGGTAAGAGGCCATAAGAGCCACAGGGAAAGGAGATGCCAAGACTGGTGAGGGTCTAGGGGACAGAGGACAGAGATTTGTGCTTAATCAGGCTGTGCACCTCCTGAAATTCCTTGTTTGTTCAAATAGTTTGGGACTTGCTTGTGCGTAAATCTACCTTTGCTCAGTCTGTGGAGTATAAGTGACTTTCCTGTAAGAACTTATTCTTGCTCACTTACTCAATGTAGAGCGCTTATTTGCTCCCTTCACATTTTTTCTCATTACAGTCCCTTTCCTTCCCTTTCTCAAGCCTCCCCTTGGGTCTCTCCTTCCTTGCCTGCATTTCAATTCAAAGCCCTGTTGGAGTTTTCCATTCTTTTCTACGGCTGAGTCACTGACTTTTGTCAGTCTCCCGCCATGGACAGCAAAGGGGAGGGGGAAGAGAAAGAAGAAACAGAGAGAAATTGCTTCAACACCAGCCAAAAGCTGCATAAAAAGGCCCAAATGTTATGGCATCTGAAATAAAATCAAGCGCAGGCAAGCCCTGCCAAATCTCCCTTGAAATGCTGGAAATCTGGAAGTGTTCAGTGCAGCTAAAGAGCAGCTTTCTAGCCTAAATGTCAGTGGAGGGGTCAGGGCTCGTATCCTGCTTTGCAGGTGGGGCGTCCGTGTTCTCGGTGCTTTCCAGGCACAGCCAAGCTCTGCATCCCTTCCCTGTTGTGAGGACACTTGCTCTGCAGAGAGACGGTGCTGCTACTCCCGCTGCAGTTTGGTGGCCTGCTAGCCAACATGCGGTAGAGTCTGAGTTAACGTCCCGATAAGCACATGGTGGAGCAGTACAAAGGACCTCTGCCCACTTAGCTCACTCCCAGCCCCATCCTGTCTCTGGCACCCTGCTGGAGCCAAGGGCAAGAAGGGGTTGGGTCTGCTGCGACATCCTAGTGCCGTCTTCAGCCTTGATCATGCAAAGACTGAGCTTTGGACTCTGACTTTCATAGGGTCCTCCCAACCTGTGCCCAGGCTGCCAGGCGTGCAATACAAGTATATCCCCCAGACAAATCATCCAGTACTTCTTTTTTCCCACATTTTCATGGCAACAGATCTCATTTCCAAATCTGCCAAGTCCAATTAATCTGTCTGGGATGATGGCAAGTTTCCCCATGTTGAGATCAGATTCCTTTTTCTAGTAGAAAGCCCTAGGCTGAGCACAGCACCCAGAGTCCCAGAGCCTTTCTGCTGGCTGTGGGCAGCTCTGCACCCCACTGACCATCTCCATTGTGGGTGCAAGGAGCACTAAGACTTTGAAATCCCCACCAGCAGCCCCACAGAACATCTGAAGCTCCTGCAACCAGGCCATTGCTTTCTGTGTTCAGTTGGAAATGATGGACCAAAATTTTTTTCCTAGCTGAAGTGTCTACGTTGAGAAGACCTACCTCTCCTGGTCTTTGCTTGGAGAGAGAAAGGTTGAGAGAGTTGCTCCAGAAGGAGATTTGAGCTAGAATTTTGTTCCTGCCTTTGATTATCTTCTGGAAGAGCCTGTTTTTCTCCACTGACTATATGACTACTATCTTCTTACCATCATGCCTCCTAAATTAAACACCAATCCCCTCTGCACCCACCAACCTTGCAATGTCTTTCCAAGGCCCTGTGATAGACCTTGCAAGGTTTGCTCTCATGGCACTCAGCTCTGAAAGCTTGCAGAGAATAGGTGAAGGCTACCACTGACAGGTCCCAGGCATTTTCCCACCTCTTGGTATAAATCTAAGCAGTTTTAACTGTATTTACTTATTTATTTGTGCCACCAGCTAATCTCTTCTGTTGGGAAAGCAGATTTTGTATTGTTTGTCATTTCAGAGATTTTTTTTCCATCTCTTTCATGTGCTAAATCACAAGTTCTCTAATGTTGCAATCCATTTTTCTCCATAAAAGTGTTTAATAATGATAGATTAGATTGGCCCTTCTGACAGATTAGATAGGTTTTTAGTTTTGGCCTTTGATGAAATTACAAGGGAGAGCACGAGGCAAGCAGTAAAAAATGTCCTCTTAGTGAAAGGTTTGACTTCTTATCTTCATAGATTAGCACCCTGCCTCTGCAAACAGCTTCAAGAAAGCTTAATGAGTCTGTGGGGACTGGCTGTTATCGAGAATAGTTGCTCTCCGGGGACTTGAAGGGCAAGGAGCAGCCACTTTGATTTAATGAGTAAAAATATACTGTGCTGCCCACTGCAAGGGCCATTAAAAAAAGGAGGCCATGGGCTTTCTTACTGCTGCACATACATTGTCTTCTCTCTCTGTCTCTCACGTAGACTTACTTCAAAACATTTTGAGAAATCCCCGTACAGTCAGTGTAATCAGGAGACGGGTAAAAGCTGGTGGCTGAAGTACTCGGTTCTGTCCACGGCTGGGTGCAGCCAGCCAAGAAAGGGACAACAAGACCTGGAGTCTGGGACAGGACATGCATAGGCAAACCAGTGCGATTTCCACCTAATAAAGACAAGTCTGCGGACATCGTCTGCCCATCTGCGCCTCTCCTGTGATATATATTCATGGCAGACCAACATGGGCTCTCTCTGTCGCCATGAGCTGGGCAGAAATTTTAGGAGCTTGGGGATGAACACACCCAAGTGCACCCAACTGTTGCCCCCATGCCTGTGATGAGCTGTGCTCCATAGCTGTCACTGGTATGAAAGGAGACTGCGCACCAGAAGGACACCAAGTGGATGGGAACGATGGAAACCAAATCCCTTAATGTCCTTTTCAGTTGCGAAAGTGTTGGAAGGGCCTCAGAGGAAAAGTTGTTGCAGAGAGTCTATGATGCCCAAAACGCGCTCTCATAATGAGACAGGTCAAGCGCTTCCAAGAGGAGCAGGGATGTATGTACTGAGCTTGTAGAAGCTGTGGGTGAGGCATCATCTAGAGCAGTGCGTATGCTTTTGGTGTCCCACATTCAAAGACTTGCAGCTGAAACGGATGCACGGGAAGGCATGGTTGTGAGGCAATGGGGAGTCTGTCAGAGAAGAAGCTAAACCAGCTTGTTTAGTCTGGGAAAGATGAAGAGTGAGAGAGTGGTCTCTATAAATATACATCTGCAAAGGCAAGGCCCCATATCTATTTATTTTTGCATTAGATGAGTTTTAAAAATGGGAAACCTGATTTTTGTTTTTTTGAAAAATAAATGCATTAGAGTTCACAGTCATTTCCACATCTCAAAATCCTGAAATTGCTCCATTTACAGAAATTTTCAAGTGTTCCCTCTTTACTTTTATCTTGTTTTCCAGAGGGTGGAGTTCACAGGTAGCAGGAGGTGGTGGAGGCACTGGGGAGGTGGGTCCTGCCTGTCCTCCTGGGCACCTACAGGAGCTGTGTGGGAAGGCACGCAGTCTCCAGGTGCAGCCTCCGTATCTCGCGCATCATGGTTGTGTTTGCTCTTCATAGCCATGTGGACAAGTGAGCCCATCTCCCCGAGGTCAAAATCCCCGAGGCAGCCTCAGCCCAGCAGACAAGGAGCTGGAGGTTTGGTCATTCATGGGAAACTGTCTCTTTCCAGGCCAAAGGAGGACATTGTCCTTCTGTGTGGACTTTTCTGATCCCCAGATCTGCCCATTGCTTCCTCCTGCAGCAAGAGCATCGCGGGGAATATCTTATGGCAGTTCCAGCACAGACTACTGCTTTTATTTTTAATTAACTCAGAATGTTCTCTTTTCAACAAATCAAAGCCTAAAGGACGTCATGGGCCTTTGCATTGTGGCTCAGCGCCTTAAGGAACATCCCGGTCTCGGGGAGGCTGCAGGACTCACTTTTCTATAGGGGAGGGGCCGGGTTTTCATCTGGCTGTGTGGTGTGGTGCCGTATAGAAGTGCCGTCGCCCCGGGGACCTTATATAGGGCTGAGCTGGGGACAGAGCTGCAAACCCCACGGGGGAGCTTTATAGGTGGGCGTTGCAATGTCAGCAGGACTCTCACAAAGCACAGTAGGTGACTTTGCTGACCGAGGACGTCACCTCTCAGCCTCAGGAATGCCAGCGTTTCTTTTTTTTGACAAGAATAAAGAAAAGATCAGCAGCTCCCACCCGTGGAAACTCTGATGGGGTGTCAAGGCAGCATCGTTTCCCTGCGAGGGAAAGGAAACATGCCCCACTGCGGCAGAGCCCTTGTTCCTCCCCAGAAATGGCAGATTTGGCTGTCTCTGTACCAAAGTACCTTTTTTTTTGGAGGCAGCTGCTGTGCTGCATCCCTGATCCCTATTCCAGCAGAACAACTAGCTGGTTGATCAGCTGGCTGGTGAAAAAAGTAGCTTAACGCCATCACCAAGTCCTTCTCCTCTGAAACAAGTCAGCCTCGGGATTGCAGCCTGTTTCTCCCTCCCCGGCAGCAGCCCCCACTGTGTGCGAGCACTCCGAGAAAGCCGGTTGTGAAGAGGGATCTGTGCCTTTCCCTTACGCTCCCGGATTAATTAGAAAAGGTTTTCAAACTTTCCAAATGCAATTTTTCAAATAAGCAATTTATTTTAGAAACAACACCTCAGCCTCGGGGAACTGTTATCTATGCAACTGGTTTTTATTAACTGCGGAGCAGGAATCCTAGGGGGCGAAAACACGAGCTTTTGGAAGATTGTAACACACTGCTAATTTGTACTTATTTATTTATTTTACAAAAGGCATGAAAATTGAACGGCGACTCAAGAATTATTTTAATCTCCTCGCCATACTCTGGGTATTGTTTGCATTCTGGGGAAATCACTTGAAATTTCAGCACCGTCTTCTCATACAAAGGATATGTTATTAACGTGCATATTCTTTGGCAGCAGTTCCACGTGTTTTTCGAACCAGGAAGGCATTTTTTATCTTGCTTGCATTTGAAAGGTGGAAAAGCTGTTTTTCCATTAGGGCAGATCATCAAGGGAAATACTTCAGGCTGGAAGAAATCAGTCACGGGAGTGTCAATTCAGCTGCAGAGGGCCCCAGAGGAAAGCTCGGAGGAGTTTGGATCTGTCTGGACTTTATCTGACACGGCAGACCGTCCAGGCCTGATGGCTTTTTGGTGTGGAGGGTGACATCCAGGGAGCCCGTGAGGATTTGTGGTGCAAGGTGAGGCCAGTGCAACCGGGTTTGGCGTGGGGAAAGAGAAACTACAGCACCAGCTGTACTGCTGAGGACTTCTAACTTGTGACACGTGCTGGCCGAGCCAGGCAGCGCAGCAGGCGCTGTGCCGAAGCCCTGTGTGAGCACTCCAAGATGCTTTTGGCAAAGGAAAGGATCATCTCCCCCGTCACCTGTAGCCCGGGCTGATATGAGCTCTCTAATCCAGGCCAGCCACGCGGAGGTCTAGGCTGCGGTCGGGTTTAGCCCCCGCAATTTGGGTTAATCTGAATTAGTTCAGCTGTTTTATCTGGCCATGAGTCCATGGGCTTTTCCACTGCAGCAGGGGGACGAGCGAGGGTGGAGGAGCCGTTTTCACCAGCATGGCTGGATCCAGGAGGGAATTTCTGTCCACAGGAGGGGTTTGGAGCGGAGACGTAGCACCGGGGTCCCCCCAGTGCGGCCGGGCACAGCTCCTGCAGGCAGCCCGGGGGAGCGCTCTGGCAGGGCTCTGCCTCCCCTGCGCTGCTGGACAACCCCTGCAGGAGTTCATCTTCTGGCCTAACAAGCAGTTGTGCCACTCCTTGCTTTGTGTCTGTAGCCAACACGCCTGACAATGCCTCACTCCGCTTTGACCAAAACGGTTTGTTGGGAGTGATCTTGTACATCCTCTTCCACTGCCAACCGCCTCTGCAGCCAACAAAATTAATGGCCCCGGCTGGCTCCATTTCTGTCCCTAGAGAAAGGGCACAGGTGAGAAGGGAAGGTGCCGGTGAACAGCCAAAGCTGGGTGTCCCGGCAGGCCCGAGATGTGTCCCCCTGCTCTGATGGCGTGCAGGCAGTGCCCTCTAGCGCTGCTGCCTTTGGGCATCGCTGGAAATAGGAAAGAGAAAAACTGCAGAGAGCAAAAAGAGCAAAAGAGAGCGAAGCCCAGGTCCGAGCTGGCCTCGTGGCACAAAAGGACACAAATCCCCGAGGCAGCACCCTGGGCATGGGGTGGCCACGGTTGCTCTTCTCCCTGGAGGAGCTACATCGGCAGTGGCCGTGGTGGCCAGTGGTGAGGAGAAACTGGGGCCACCGTGCAGAGGGGAGACACAGAGGAAAACCCATTCAACACTGGGATTCCCCCTCGGAGTCACAGGAAAAAGCGGGACGAGCAGATGATCAGTGGTGGCTCTGCAGGGATGTCCTCTCCCAGTGGTGCCTCATGTCCCCAGTTTGGTGGCCAGGATCCCTGCAAGCTTGTGGCGTATTCATGTTGGGAAGGTCCCATACAACCCATCACGCTGCTGCCACTAAATCAGCGCGTTTCAAACAACAGGTGATGCCTGACACACAGTCAAACTCCTGATGAAACAAATGCCATTGGCATAAATGGGGAGAAAAGCTGAATCTGTTTTGAATTAAGAAAACAGTAATGTTAAGTTAGATTAGGGACTTCTTTTGTATCCTTCTCTTTTATCCTCCAAGAAATGATTTTTATTGTCTTGCAAGTGCTAAACATTTTATTGCTTCATTTTCCTTTCTCGATCGCACTTTGTTTGCTTTTGGCTCCTGGCTTGAATCAGCTCTGCTTTCCAGAAGGGAAAAATGTTCTTTTTCTGGATGCATGTATGTTTAATGAAAAAAAAAAAAAAGTCAAAAAACTCATCCTACCTCTAGTTTGAAGGAAATTTTCATTGGTACCCTTGGGACGTGGCGAAAAGCTTTTCTATTAAAACACAATGAGACAGGAAATTCAATCCATATGATTCACCGCACAGCCTCTTCTTTCTTATTTCTGGCAGCATCCTCAGAGGATGTCTTTTATCTTCATATCATCTTGGCTGACACCCGCCACAATCCATGTACCACTCTCAACATACTTTAGCACAATCTTGTTGCTGGAAAAGCCTCCCTTTTCTCAGCAAGGAAGATGTCATTTATTACTTCTACCCTGTGAGTCTCTGGGGACTGAGCAGAGAGCAGGTTTCTTTTGCATTAGTCGCTGTAAATACACACAATTAAACAATTGCCCACAAGTTCTTACAGATGGAGACAAATGGGAATGGACCTACCCTCGGCAGCGGTCCCTTAGGGCAGAATCGGGGCCAGATGCGGCACAAAGAGCAGAGCTGTGCTGAGGAGAAACTGCCTCTTCTCTGCCCGTCTGAGCTATGGGCGCTGTGGAGGCCACACTTCCACTTGTACCCATGCAGGTTCTTGCAGCTGACTGGGGTGCCAGTGGTCACAGGTGGGGCTGGTGGGACCATGAGATGCTCCTCTTGGAAAAGTCATGCTCTGAGAACTGCCTTAATTCTTCTGAATTAATGCAATCTCACTTTTGAACAAATAGTCAACTTTTTTGTCTTCACCAAAGTCAGTCCAAGTGACTAAATTGCCTCCACCAAGACACCCTGTCTGAAACCAAGAGGACTAGATGACTCTTTGGTTGACACATAAATATCCTGGCCTGGTATTCGAAGAACTACAATCAGGGTATCTCTCCTTGGGACACAGCGAAAATCTGGGCACAAGTGCTTTGTGGATTCCTGCTGCAGTTGATACTCTGACACTTAATCCCCCGAGTAGACAGTGCCTCCTTAACAGAAGAGTTTTAAGAGAGCCACATCCCCATGCCATCATTTTCCTTGCATGGCCAGAAAGTACCTCTCTCTCCTTTTAGTGAGCTGAAGTTCTTAGCTAAGACTCATTTTTTTCTTAAATGATATTTCACTGCTACAGTAAATGATCAATTTCTGCTCTTTGTAGACAAGGTCAGGTGTGAGAGAATAATAGTCTCCTACCCTAGCCTTGCATGCCGAGTAGAAATGATTTATTGCATTTCTAAAAGAGGATGCTTGACATTTTGAAAATGCAATGTAGTCCAACAGTAATTAAGCAAAAAGTAGACCGCTGAACAATTGATTGCCACTGTCAGCAAAGCCTGATTAACTCAGATGCTTGAAGAACTGTTTCTGCCACCTATGAATTAAAGGTTAGTAATTAAATTTATGGGCCATGGCCACTGTCTCTGGATGGTACTTCACTTATAAGGGTCCCAGTGAAGAATAATCAGATGGAAAAAAAGCAGGTTGTTAACTCAAAGGCTTTTTACTGAGAGACAGAGTGAAAAGTTCCCGAAGACTGTGCCAGCCTACACACAGCGTGATGCAGTGCTATCAGCCGTTGGGAGACTTGCCTCAGGTGGCCAGCAAAAGCACTTCTGGCAGGACTGATGTCCCAACAGGGTGATAGAGCCATGTTCAAACTGAGAAACAGCCGCTTGGCTTGAACAGGAATTTTAATTTGAAGGGATCAGCATTAGTAACTTCTCTCCTGTTTGGAGCCTTCAGGTTTTGTCCTGATCCACCAGCCCAACTGCACAACATTAAGCTTGACGCAGAAGTGACTGGTTGAGTTCTCCCAGTGATGGGAGAGGTCAGAGGGTCACCACAAGTGCCCTTCTGCAACGCAAGCTGGTTATAATCACCGTTGGTAACAGGGAGTTTATTTTTGGGCCCACCTGGCCAATGTGCAAAACAGATGATGGACAGCAGCTGCCATGAAAAATTGCAGAACCGTAAAGACAAGGGTCATCCCAATGTTATTAAGGCCTCGTGTTTCAGATCCTCCCTTGTGCAGGCTGAGCAACATGAAGGGTTCATGGGAGTTTTCCATCCTTGCAAAGACACAAATTTAGGGCTTCAGTGTTTAGGGTTTCAGGCCCCACGTTGGGCTGAGGCTGCCTCACCTGGGACCCACCGACCCCAGGGTAGCCAAAAGGCAGAGTTTGTACCCAATCACTGGATTTTACTGGTAAGTGACAAACATTTCTGTGAAACGACACTTTGGGGTTTGGTGAAGCCATTGGTTTTTTACTAGATTCATGAAAGCCATGCCTTTACCATGCAGGATTATTGCATTCCTATTGAGGTTAAGCCTTCCTAGGTGGATAAAGATGATATAACTGTAGTTGACAAATACTGGCTCTTATGCACCTTTGGGTTCCCTCCATCACCACTCACTGCTGGAGCCTGGAGCTTTCTTGTGGTCCAGCGCATTCAGACTTGGTCACTAAAACAGGGAGTCTGTGAACAATTCAGTGCAGTGAAAATAAAAAAAAACCCACCCTAATTTACATGTGGATGTTGACAGGGTGAGGTCGTGGTGCAAATCCGCTGTTGGCAATAGAGAGTAAGAGGCACTTCTGGGGCCGGCTGCTCAGCGGGGTTCAAGGGGTCTGTGCTGGAGGAGAGGGAGGGTGCTCCAGCTGTGCCAGTGGTGCCGCTGATCCACACCGGTGTGTGAGGTCATGGAGGTTCTCCACCTGCCCCAGCCCAACACAGAGCACCTTGGGGACATCGCATGCACAGGAGCATGTGTGCGAGGTCATGGAGGTTCTCCACCTGCCCCAGCCCAACACAGAGCACCTTGGGGACATCCCATGCACAGGAGCATCCAGGGATGGGGAACAGAGACAACAACCGAGTCTGTTTTCACATTTGAGTGCAGATACCTAAACTCTGCCCTTTTGGGCACTCCAAGGAGACCACATGAGCATGCAAAAACTACAGCAAAGCACCTGATGGGCACAACCTGAACCTGGCTTGTGCCCAAACCAGCCATCCTCCTGCTACCCTCCATCTGCACAGTGCTGCAAAAGCTGATTATTTAAGAAGTTTTGGGAGAGGCCTGAAGTTTTGTTCCTGAGCAGAAGTTAACGGGTGTTATTTGACTGCTTTGACAGTCTTGAAAATTGGTTTTGCAGCTTTTTTTTCCCACCTCTGGGCTGTCATTCTTCATGAAAGCAATTTGAATTTAATTGCAAGGCTACGTCGGACTCCTGCAGAAGCGCCGTTTAGTCTCATTTTGATGTTAGGATAAAATAATAATAATCAAAAATCAATGCATAATAATTTCTGCGATCTGTCATCCTCTTTAGTCAAACTCATCCATAACAAACGAAATAACAATAAAAAACCCACTGTTTCTGTGAAGACACAACTCTGCTTATTGCACGTTTAAGATTTCTGCTGCCTTCTCCCCTCTTCGGCCAGTTTTGACAGATACGTTTAAAATCCTTGCACTTCACTGAGAGCAAATGACTCCTAGTTTCAGCAGCTGGAAGAGCACAGCGTGACTGAGCTCATGCTGCACCTTTACTATTACTTTCCCTGGTGAACACAGACCTGCAAACCCTCCTGTGCATTCAGATGGTTTCCACCATGCACGGAGGGTTTCTCAGCATGGTTAGGATTCACATTCCTGTGCTGGTGCAAACAGGCAGTATCTAAACGTGCCCGTTGCCACCAGGTTTGCTCTAGTACGAGCTACCTCTCCTGCTCCTGCATCTCCGTAGCTGCCAGTGCTGTTTCTCAGCAGGGCTGCCAGCAGCTGAGACGTGAAGCATTTATGCTGTTTGCAGGATTTGGGTTGTGTTTGCCCGGTGGCACTGGAAATACCTGTTCTTTTGTGAAGATCTTTGCTGACATGCTCATATCTGGTTGAAAATCCAGAGTGGCCAAAACTGGAACCCAGAACTGACTTTTTTTTCCTGAATTTCAAAGTGGAGAGGAGCATTAAAAATCCTGTCCAGAACCCAAAGTAGTACTTTCTATGCGTATAAACAGATGACCTGCTTAATGGGATTTTCTTGGATCCAAAAGGGCATAAATCTCATGGAATTTTTGATGATTTGGGGTTAAATTTATTAGGTTGTTTGGGAATCCCATAGCGCTGGCTTTTAGACTTTTCCCCTGGGCTCTTCCTAACTGGAATGTGCACTAAACTCATCTTTCTTCTGATCAAAGCAAGGGGCTGAACCAGTCTCCACTAAAAGAAATGGTGATTTATTGAAAGGAAGAGAAAAGGGATGAGACAACTTGCCACGATTAACTGAACATGGGATGACTGGCTGTGCCCAGGTAAGTCTAAGGGGTAAGGACAGTTATTAAAACAAGCAGTTAGGATAGTAAATATTCCTTAAAGTTTCTTCTTTTCTTAAAATGTATTTGAGCATTGAGTCCCAGGAAACTGAAGTGACATGTCCTGGATTGGGAGGTTCTCAGCTGTGGTCCATAGGCTGGTTGTGGTCCATCTTACAGGACCTCTGGGACCACCCTGCCCGGTGGTATTGCTGGTGGAGCTCGCTGACGAGCACACACAGCACTCATCTCACACCACAAGGACATGAAAGTGTCCCCATGGGGCAGACTGGGGTGGCCGGGGACGTGTGTCCGGGGCAGCAGCATTCACTCACGCAGCCTGAATGGGATAAATAGGCAGCGATTCATGTTTCCATGGGTTCGCACACATTCACACAGCCATACTGAAAGAAGAAGAAAGAGTTATTTATGATGTGTTCTGAAATATAAATTATATCAAAGTCAAAGCTCAGGGTAATTGCTGCTGAAGTGAATCCAAAGGTTGGCATTATGATTAAATAGCGCTGCTGCCTTTTAGGGGAAATCTAGTTACAGACAAACAACATGGAGGTCAGCAACAAAATATAATTCAATTCTTAGCTATGAATTAATGAATGTGTTTTAGATTAATTTAAATCCACAAAGAGTCTTTGTGTTGCAGAAATATTCATTAGGAAGTTTACCAGATTATTCCTCTGGCAGGGGTTCAGCTTTCTGCACTCCTCTAGGTGAACCCGCTTCTCGCAAAGCACATGGGATATGAAGGCTTTCCTTACAAAACCTTTTGGTTCTCTGATGCTTTCCCTCCGTTGCAGCTGACCTGTGCAATGCCTGCCGCTGCCTGCCGCACTCAGAATACGGCATTTGTGGTGTGTGCACCAGCAGGATGGAGACTGAGGGTTGTTTGAGCTCAGCTCAATTCGGCAGCACTGAGATAATGGTGAAATGGAATTAAAAAAAAAAAAAAGGCTGGAAATGCCACCCATGGACCAGGTGGCATCTCTCCACCTGCTGCTCCGGGAGCTTGGCCTCTCTGCAGGAGACCACAGGCTTCAGTGGAGCTTAAGCATGTCCTGGAATGTTTTCTGGAATAACAGAGCTCTTCCCAACCGGTGCTTATGAGGGTATGTGCTGGAAATCTTTTATTTTTGAGGTTATTTGGAACCTCTTCTATGTGATGATAGTCTCTGGCCGCCTTCCTAATTGTGCAAGGAAAAGAGCTGATGCAGCCAAGGACCATCCGGGGGAGGAAAATAAAATGTGTTCAGTGGTCGCAAGAGGGGATGGCGTAGGGACAAGTCACACCAGTAGGTTCACAGCCCTGCCAAGGGGTGCTGAGCCCCAGTCCTGCCTCCAGGAATGGTGCCGGAGTTGGAAGGGCCTCACGACCCACCACCCCATCCCAGGAGGGAGCTGGGGCCATGGGGACTGTGCTGGCAGGACATGAAAGAGCTCTGACACTGCGTTGGCTTCACTGTCCCCGTCGTGGTGGCGGAGGAGGGAGGGATCGCCAGGCCAGAAGGCCACCTGCTTCCTTCCACCTCCTGTGAACCTAACTGGCTTCTTCTCAGTGCTGGAGGGATTCATGACGTGCCTCAATGGGGGCAGAAGGCTGCACTTGAAATAAGATGGGCACATCCCTCTGTCCTCACTTCTATGGCTTTGGATTGCAAACCAAACCACAAAGTGTATATAGGGCAAGGGAGAAGACAAGATAGCACCTTCCTAGAGTGAAATATTTGGATATTGAGAGCTAGGTCAGCTCACCCCCCAAAATAAACTGCTCTCAGCTCGCTGCCACCAGCTGCAGAGCTGCTGCTAACGGAGATGGGCTGTCTGTCCTCAGCCCATGGTACCTGCTCGTGGTGTGCATCAGGGACTTTGGGCGTGGCTCTGGGGGTTTGGTTAACGGGAGGGAGCTGGAGCTTCCTCCTTCCACCCCGACCTGCAGAGAGATGCTAAAAGGCGAGGTGTGGGGTCTCTGGCCGTCCTGCCTCCCCCAGGTCCCTGCACACTGAACACACTGCTGATCTCCTGGCAGGGCAAGGAAGCCAGCGTGGGCTGCGAGTTCCTCTCCCGTGGCTCCTTTGGAGCGGATTAGAGTGGGTGGGTTAGGAAAGGCTCACAGCAGGTATCTGTGGGGCCAGCACAGCTCCTGGAGACACAGGCGCAGTGGGGTGGGCTCCTGCCAGGACAGTGCCAGCCTCTGCGCGATGGGGACCACTATCCTCCCAGACCTGGGCATCCCAGCTGGACTTCCTCACGTCAATCTCTGAGCGCTCAAATTCTCCTGCTTGCTCTTTTCACTCCTCCGATGGAAGAAGTACAAGAGATGAAGGTGCTCTGACACCCTCCTGCGTGGTTCCTTCTCATTCACCAGCATAAGGACAGATTTCATTTCCTCCAATCCCCAAATAAGTGAGACTTATTGTCAAATTGAGACACTTTTGACAAATCCAAAGTATAGAAATCCTCCTCTGGATATTTCTCACTCTGGGGAAATGGCATTTGCCTTTTTCTTTGCTTGTCCATCAGCTCCTTCCACCGCATTTGCAGCAATGACAGCTGTTCTCCCTCAGCTGTAATCTGGTGTTTGAGCGACTTCACTTTTTAACTGGCGTACAAGTTGTCTGAGCAATTTGCTCTTTGATTTCAGATCAGCTGCTCTTGACAGAAATGCTTTGCTTTTGCTGTGCTCCTCGGTTTGTAAAATGTTAGTGGCTGAGGCTACGTGTATGTATTATTTGAACATCTGGATTTTTATGATTTGGCATCCTGCTCTCTAATTAATGGCAACGTAATATAGCCTGTGCAGAAGCCTCCAATGAGGGTGACTACTGGTCACGACGGCCACCAGTTGCTCTTGCTTGTGACATGGCCTGGTGCCCTCAAAGCACTGCAGGCAAAGCCTGCTTCCAACTCCACCTACCCGCTAAGATGGAACACTGTGCTGCATGTCCTAAATGTAGTGTGGTCAATTGCTTCTTCGATGCAATGCTGCTTTTTCTGTAATTTGGTAGGGTTTTTTGGTTTTGTCTGTTTGTTTTTTAAGCAGAACATTTTTTTTTTATTTTCCTGTGGCTTAATACAGTTTGTTTCAGAAAGCTACCCTAGCCCTGGGTAGCCTCCCCCAGCCTTCTGCTCCAGATGGTTTTGCTTTCCTGCAACATCAAAATCTTTGGTCACAGAGGCCAGCAAGTAATAATTCATAACCCATTTTTGGCTGCTTTTAGCTCACAGTCAGGAACCAGGGTGGAAATGCATTTATTATGGACAAGTTTTAGCCATTAAACTTGGACTTTGCCTTCCAAGCACTACGATAATTTCTCACCCTTAAGTTTCTTTCTTTGCTTGTGGTAGGGAATCAGCTGCAGAAGTTTAGGATGCTCAGGATGTGGCTTCCTTCACCTTTGTGCGTGCCCAGGCCTCTGGGAGCAGGTGGAGACTCCAGTGATCACCAACTCAGTCCTGGGGTTTCTGGAAGGCTCTTACTTGGCTGAATATGAGTTTTTTTCCAGGCACCATTTACACCATCCCTGGGGTCGCTGCAAAGAAGTCACAGGATGAAGATCCCTGTCCTGGGATAAAGAAGCAGGTGGACTAGGGCATGTGTTTCTTTCTTGGATGGCAGCTCTGATAGCTGGAGTTCAAGAACAAGATTCATCACTGGCATGAAGTGGTATAGCTCAGATGAGCTCAGATACTATCTGCTTGAAATGAGCTGCTCCTAGTTTCCAAGCAGCAGGAAAAGCAGCCGAAGCTGCTCGGCCAAAGTCTTTCTTTTGAGCACTAAAGAAGCAGCAGAAAGAGGATGAGGAAGGCAAGTCTGCTTGAGCTGCTTGTGGAGACTGTAACCAAGATCCTCCCCTCTAGGATTTAATTCAGCTTTAATTAAGTCATGAGTTCCAACTTCACTCTTTTCGGGTGCTGCAAAGTATTTTTCTGTAACCTTTAACCAGAAGATTTCCTTTCATAACCTAAATGCCACAATGGCATTTGAGCTGGGCACCCGTTCCCAGCAGAAGCATTTCATTCTACTTCCTAACCAGTAATTCAATATTCTGGTAGTCCCCAGGATAAGTATCTGTGTGTTTCCTGTTATCAGCATGTATCTACTATTATCTATTAACTAAACACGTTAAAAGGGCCAACATGGTGTTTGTAACCCTGTCTTATAAAGGGCCCTGCACTGGAAGGAAGGGTCTGTGTTGACAGAGGTGCTGATGACCAAACCAGATGCTTGATTCAAGCTTAAGCTTATTAAAAGACTCCTATAACTTTGAAGGCTTTGGGACTAGACCCATACTAAGCAACAGAAAAAAACTTTAACTAAAGCTTAAACCACAGTGAGAGGAAACACCAAGAGTGTGTAATATTGAAATAAACAGCACACCATAATATGCTTAGGAAATAGATGGTTTGGGCTCATGGAGAGTCCTCAAAAACCTATAAAATTAATTGAAGCAGGAATGAGACTAGTGACTTTAGGGAACAGATGCGGCAAAGAACCCTTAGCTACTTAGCTGTCGCTATTGGACCCCAGTTCTCTCGCCATCCCCACCCCTCTCTGCAGGGAAATCTCCTGGTGTCACTGTCCCCCCTCCAGCATGGGGGCCACCGTTACCCTTACTGAGCATTGGAGGCTGGGGCTCTTGCAAGCCGATTAACTGGGAGGTAGAGAGGGAAGCAGAAAGACTGTCCAATGGAAAACATGTCAGTTTAAGATGTCTCACCTACAACCAAAGGATTCCCAAAGTGTTCAGCACTTTTCTCTCCAAGGGCACTTGGCACCTGGAGACCCTGGGTGAGATTTTCACCTCCACTGTTGGCAGCCCTAGCAGGACTGCACACTTAAATTTTATAGCCTGGTTCCTGCATGGTTCCAGGAGAAATTTTTATCTTGGAGGATAACCAGCCAAGTGGATGGGAAAGGCTGAAGCAGCTGCTGGTCCAAGGAACACATCTGGAAGACTGCCAGCTCCCCCTTGATCAGGCCACGCTGATGCCTTGCTGCATCCCCCAAACGGCATCTTGCACCGACCCTGGTACCAGCCTCTGGTACCTGGGGATGATGTCTCCCATTTCTGGAGCTTGGAACTGCCAAATGCTTATTTTCATTAAATACAATAGTTTTACTGCCAGATTTGGAGACTGTGGGCTCTGTGTGTGTGTTCACTGACCTCTCCTGGCCAGACCCAGGATGCTCGGCTGGGCTGCACCAGGCATCTCCCAGTCAGCTGGAAACCAGGCACCCCTGAACTTTTGCCCAAGGAAGCGTTCCCACTGGGCAAGCAGCGATAGGGCTTAACTTCCAGTTAAAAGGCAAAAAAAGAGGCAAGGCAGCCCTTTGGGGAAATGCTGAAGATCTTCAGTGATATCTTTAAATAAGAAACTAAATTTGTCTGTGATTGCAAGTAGACCACGGCATGGAAGTGGTTATTATTACAGTAATAAACCTCAGTATAGGACCACAGATGAGGGAGACCTGGAAGCATCCAAAAATCTATCCCAATCCCACAGTCCTTACTGGGGGAAAAATTAGGACTGAAACTGCACAGGCTGCAAAACCATGTCTGTGAGGAAACTGGGCAACCTTGGAAATATTAAAGAAATAAGTATAAGGAAGAAAGGAGACAATCCAAGAGTTTTTCACATGTACTGGGGAGGGCATCGTCGGCTGAAGGAATGTGGTAAATCTCTTAGCTGCACAGTGTGGGGCCTTTTGTAAAAACCTGTATGAAAACGACTGTTATTGTGCCGTTGTAGTAAGAGTTCAAATAAGCAGCAGGAATTTTCCTGACGAGATAAACCCAAAATCTCCCTGTTCTTACGGATTTCCACAAATACCTCTTATTTACGTAACCACCTCAAAATACCTCATTCAACTGCTATTTCTCGGCTGAACGTTTCAACACCTTACAGGCAGAGCAGCATTTCTGCGAGCTCACGTTTGCTTTCAGGCAGGGGCCGATGATGAAGTGGTGCCTCTGGGGCAGGTCTCCAGCAGCCCCTGGGCAGCACTTGCCCCTCTGCAGCTCCCTGGCAAACCAGTGCTCTGGGGCCAAACAGACCCAGACCTGCCTTCTCCACCTGCTTCCCTTTTTTTAAAAATTTTTCCTGCTGGAAAACAAGGAGGATCAGCTAAGCCTATAGCTTAAATATTATAATTAATCGTTGCTTTTTCATTTTTTTATATGCCTTCTGCTGCTGTGTTAAAAGTGGGTTTTCCTTGTGTGAAAAAGCCTTTGTTTGCCTGAAACAGTTTTTTTTTCCCACCCCGGCATAAATATCACTTTGAAAAATTGCATCACAAAACTCGCAGCGCTGGGATTTTAGAAACAGAGCCTGAATGGCTCGAAACTTCACATAGCTCAGCAGCAAGGAGAGCATGGCTTTCATCTGACAGGCTGTTTAAGGATGGTTTGACCTCTTTCTTCCTTTACATGCTGGGAGTTAACTTCTCCTGTAAGTGTCCAGCATAAATTCTTTTAATGCAAATTTTCTTGTCAAAACTACAAACAGACATTTGATCAAAGGTCAGCTCTCCTTTGTGTTCCTGTTTGATATAGAAATTTCTATTTCATCTTTGACTGTCATGGTCAGTTAAGGGAACTGTAGCCTGATGGGAAATTACTGATGCATTTCATGTCCACTCTCCAACGAGGCTTTTCCCCCCCTTTCATATCTTATGGGTGTTTTAACTTGAATATGTTTTCATTTCTTAATGGAATAGTTAAATTAGCTTTGAAAATGCAGCAGTACGACACTGAAAATTGTCTGCTTTTTAACTGAAGCTCAATTTACTGCTATTTGATACCCTGGGAGCTGATCAAATAATTATTATTCCCATTCTGCTGGCTTTATTTCATGCTTAACTTGTGGATCTTCTTTTTTTTTTATGGGGCAGTGCCTAAAGAACAGGAATTGCAGCAAATGAAAGGGTTTGGAAAATTTTGTATTTACTTCTTGGGGTTCCTTGACTCTGCCAGCTCCAAGAGAGCGTGGGGACCCCTGTGACTGCGGCACTGGAGCCCGCTCGGACCCCTGCGCTGGGGATGCTGCAGGGAACTGGCCACACCGAGATTTGGGATGATGCAGAAAGCAGGTAGGGAATGAATGCAAAGCCCCATTTCTATCCACACTGACTCTCCCAGGAGATATTTTCTTCTTTTCTAGAAGCAGGTCCATGGTTTAACTAGCCTGCACCAGGTTGTCCAGGCTGTTTGCCTTCCCAGTCCTCCCAAAGCCCATCTGCCTCTTGACGTACAGTCCCTCTTGCCCCATTAGCTTTGCACCTGAGTCCCATGATGAGATTTAACATCTGGGCACCTTTGTAGGCAGGGGAATTTCATTTTACAGCTGTGGCCCTCGCATTAAGTTTCTGGGGATGTAAAAGAGTAACTCCCACAAGGTTTCAAGGCACTGAACCTACATGATTTGCTTAAAACAGCACAGGAGTTTTTGCCAAAGGAGGAGATTGAACACAGCTCTCCCCACATCCCTGGCCAACATCCTAATCCCCATATATCATCCTTCTGCAATTCTTTTGGAGCTCTTCACAGTGTGTAAAGTCAAGCCCGTGTCTAAGTCCTTGCTAGCACCTGCTAGTACCTGCTACTGTACCCCTTCATTTATGCCTATGCAAGTGCACAGATGTGTCTGTGTGGCTACAGGGCTGACAAAACCCTGGGGACAAGTGAGATTTGAGGACCAAAACCCAGACTGTGATTACTGTACAGCTGTCCAAACTTAGAGCCACTTTGGGGGTCACCATCTGTTGATAAGTTCTGAAACCCTTTGGGGTTTTTGCTAACATGACTGCTACTTAAAAAAAGAACTGGAGCCATAACCATATCGAACGAGTGGGGTGTCAAAACTGGATACCACTGTGCCTCTGAGAAAAGTGGCCTTTGAGCAGATCTCTGCTGCAGGGGCTGAGATGGACAACAGCCTCAACAACTGGGACCTTCTCCTGTGGAGCTGCCTGGACCAGATGCTGGGCCATGCAAAGGCTGTAACGCAGGCGTGCATCACTGCTGAGCAGACTGCGAGGCCTGGGAGTGGGCAGGATAAGTGGGCATTCACCAGAACAACATTTAGGAAATAGCCTTAAATTTAACTTTATCACTACCCCTCAGGAGAGATCCTGAAGCATCTCTCCTGCTGCAAATCTGTGCCCTGGATCTGTAATTGCTGGTGAATTGATTCAGCTGCTTTTAGTGCTATGCAGTTCAGCGAGAAGCTGTGGCTTTCCAACCTGTAGATAGCAAAAGGGACTGCGATGAGTGAGTCCTTCTATTGGCATCACTTAAAAAATGGATACCTAGGCTTGTTGGCTTGATACCCTGCTGAGTATAATTGTCTCCTGAGGGAACAGCAGGCCACAGGCCCCATCTCTTGGGATGTCACCTGGGTCTTGCAGCATCCAGGAACGGTGTCTGTTCAACAACTAGCCCATGCCAAGGGAGATTGTCCTTCGTGGTGACAAGAGGCATCAATCTCTTTGAAATAGATCACTCCTTCATATACCAGAAACACTTCTTATAAATCAGAAACACATCACCCCTGCTAGCCAGGCTCTTGCCAGGGTTTAGCTCTGAGGAGCAACCAAGGCTTAATGAATCCATCAGCCAGCTGACCCCAGGCCCTGGAGGGAGGTCCCTGGTGCTCTGTGGGGCCTGACCCTTCCCCCAGGCCTATGTTGGTGCGCAAGGGATAACTCCCATGGAGAAATGCACATGCAGCACCAGGACACAGCCCTGCAAGCTCTCTTGCTGTTAGCAAATGCAAAGGAGCCTTTTCCGAGATCACTGCTTTCCTGGGAGTTAAGTTGGTGAAAATAAGCACAGTGATGCATCATGGTCAGGAGAAATTGCATGACACAGCTGGAGACGGTCACTTATTAATGCCACTAATGTCCCCTGGCTGGCTCTGAAATGACCCAGTCCTGCAGAGAGTTGTGTGTGTGCTCTGCAAGGAGCTGGGGCAGTGTGGTGGCACCCAGTGCTGTGTCCAGACTCCCACAGCTGGGATGGCCCTCTGTGCCCACTGTTCCCAGCAACCAAGAACCCTGCTCAGCCCCAGATGATGTCTCAAATCCAGGTTTCTGCAGCCCCATACGACAAACGCTGCTCCGGCAGCCTGGAGTCAGCATTGCACTCAGAAAGGGAGGAAAGTGGTTTTGAAACTTGAACTTGTCACCATAGGGAGCGTGTTCTGCCACAGTGGTCAGCGTGCTGGGACGAAGGAGGGAGCGGGGCTGGCTCCTATGGCTGTAAAAGTGCAGGGATATCTGTGAGTGCTGTCTTTTAGTGAAGGAGATGCCGTGGTTACAGGGCCAGGGCTTGTAGGGCATCCGGGCGTTGGCAAACACACAAAAGATAGATCAGGAAAATGCTGAACAGCAACGAATGGCTGTGAAATGGTCCTCCTTCCCCAGTGAGGATGCATTTTAGCCTTAAGTGAACGTTGCCTTCATACATAAAACTACTTAAGACCAAGGCTTGGAAGACTTACTCATGACCGGGCCACTGTCTCCTCCTCCCCACACGGCTCCAGTTTGAGCTCCAAGATCCCTGAACTTCCCCCTCTGTTCTGTAGCTTTCCAAACCTCCCCCTTCCAGAAGCATTTCCCCATGGCTCTGCTGGAGCAGGATGACCACAGCTGCTGATCCGTAACTCACACTGCTAGATTGTGTCTCCTCTCAACATAAAGCCTTTTAAGCAATTTCTCTTCTCCTTTGTTATGCCTCCTTCTGTTATCTTCAAGCACACAAGCTTGTCTCTTTTAGATGGAGATGGACGTGAGGCGGCTCGGATGCGCAAAGCCATCCTTTGCCAGGGAAGACTTTGTCCTTCCTCAATGTCTGGGACCAAGTCACCTCTCATTTATCCAGCTTGAGTGAACACAACTTCTTCATCCTGCAACGTCCCAGCTCTCCTCCATCGGGTGACAGTGACACCAGATGGCAGCAGTGGCCTTCGGATCCCAGCAGTGCTGCCAGCTCTGAGCAGACGCGGGTGAGGATTTCTCTTCACCCCGGATATTTGGAGGACAGCTTCCCTCTGTGCTCTCCTGCGCAGGGGTTCAATCAGTGCCCATATGGGCTGTCAAAATAGAACTGCACCAAGTATCTATATGCTGTAGTTGTTTAGTGTGTCAACATGACACACAGACTCCAACTTAAAAAGGCAAGAAAGAAAATTCGTATCTCCGGTTGTGCTTTAATTAATCATTTTGTCATGGCTTTGATGGCTTTGGTGCTGCTTTGACAGGTGAAAAAAAAGATCAGGATTTTTGAAGGTCACAGGAATTTTTGGGTGCCTCGTTAAAGCGATTGCTAACTCTGATCATCTGTTTTCTGAGGGGCTCCCAGTTGATCACTCAGGACTTGTGGCATCCTACACCTTTGGCCCCTGATCTCAAGAGGCTTTGGAAGATGTTGGATGGTGCTGGCCGCATCGTGGCAGAGCCTCCTGCCTGCTGGGCCACGGCGTGAGTCTGGCCACTGCCCCTCCTGCCCGAGCCTGCCTGCAAAATCCTCAGTGGGGTTAGCATTAAAACCTTGTCAGAGAGAGACCGAAGGCTGGACCAGGAGGCCACAGGCTGTGTCAAGAGGTGGGTTTTTGGAGATGCATTCACCTCGCAAACCTCCTTTGCAAATGGGGAATACGGGTCCTTGTGCAGTGCTCCCCAGGTAGAATTGCCACGGCAGCCGGGTAGGAGATGGGACGTGGGTAGTGTATCCTACCGGGGTGAGGGGGGAACTACAAAGCACAAAGTGGAGGACAGATCCTCACAGGACAGACAAAGATGGCTTGATTGGGCTGGCTGCATCTCAGAAGACTTTCAGGACATGTTATGAACCGTACCACTATACAGCAGGACAAATATTGCTTACTCCACATTTTTTCTTGAAATAAATCAATTGAAGAAAGTTACATTAATTCTCTAGGCAGCAGTTTATTCTCTCCTTTCAAATTACCATGTTGTAGTGCTTTAATCTCCGGAATGATTTTTGTTTATGATGACGCCCAAATATTTATTGATTTTTCTTATTGATTTGGGGGCTATCAATTTACCTGTTAGCCACTGGGTCACTCCAGGAATTATTAGTGTACTAACTGCAAACAGAAAAAGAAAAAAAACAACAACCAACTTGGATGATTGATTGTTCTGTGTGTTTGGGCAGAGAATGCCAGCAAAGAGAAAGAGCAGAGCTAAATCCCGTTGGCAGGGGGAGGACCTGTTTCTCGTGGACAAAAATAGGGAAAGCCAAGTGGCTGCTGCCGGCAGCCCCGTCTGTGCTGGACGCTCGGTCTGTGGATTTCTGAATGGTACCAAAGCCCAATAAAAATGGCACTAAGTAGTTCATACCGGTACACTTTAAAATAGTGATCATTTTAAGGAGCCTGGCAGTGAAAGTAATTTTGTTCAACAGTGGAGATGGACTTAGGTTAAATAAGAGAAATACTGAAACAGACCCGGAATCCTGCTAATATGTTGTCTTTTTTTCTCTTAGATACTAACAACTGCATTTTAACCTCCCTGCTAGTCACACTGACCTGGTTTGCAAACAGAAATAAACCATTGCAGCTTAATTTATGCAGGGCAGTGACCCTGCAAGTAGCAGGACAGGAGATCTGGGATCAGCTTTCTCTCTAACTGTTCCCAGGAGCTTGGGACAAATTCAAGTTTTAAGCAAAACCTCTGGAGTCAGGAAAATCCCAGAAACACCAGTAGTTGTGGATCACAGACTTAGTTTCTTTATCTGCCTCCAGATATCTGCCGCCACTGGACTGGCCTCCAGGTGTGCCCATTGCAGACAGGATGAGCTTGGAGCAGCCAGGAGAGGCTGGGATGGATACCCCTGAAAGTGTTATACTAAAGCCTGGAACAGCCCTTCAGAAAGGACTGGCAGTGTCTCCTACACACTAATGTCTTGAAAATCTAATTAAGCTCCCTAGATACGTCTGCCATAGAAATAAGCTACCATCTAGAGAAGAGACCCCATTATGGCAGCCAGGCAGAGTGAGCTGGACCCTGCTCTTACCAGCACTTACGAGCGGCTGCATAACCTGAAAACAACCAACAGCACGTGAACAAAACCGTGGGTTTTCACAACTGAGAGAGGAGCTTGCACTAGCTTTTGGATAGCAATAGTGTTTAGGCTTTGCAACTTGGGATGCTAAGAAGGTGCTGCAGCACATTGCCTTGTAATAACATGAAGCGAAAGCTCAGCAGAAAGCCTGTGAACCAGATAAGATTGATTAAACAATTTCTAACCAACGGGGTTGCACATAAAAATTTTATTAAAACCTCAAGTGCTAAATTTATTTCCTGGGTCTGTCACCGCTATTTTTTTTTTTTTATTCAGTAGTGATAATTACTACATTAGAAATTAAATGAACCTCATATACTACATCTTTCAGACCTCCTAGGAGAGTTGTGAAAGTGATTTAGGGAAGTGAATTTACTATTGTGCCTAATCAAGTTACAGTAATTGTCACCTATAATTTTAACTTGACTGTTATGTGTTTAATTGGAAGCTTTACCTTTGGTTTTTTGTAACTGGGCTTCTCTGTACTGTTTTTCTACTTTTCATCCCCACCCAAAACTCACTGACAGAAAACAAATCATTGCAGACAGCTGTGTAGTTAACAGCATTGCTGTCTGCTACCACATTGGCTTCTTGGTCATTCTGATGTGTTGCAGCATCAGGTGATCTTCCTTGTGAAACCTTGTCTCCCTTGAGATTATAATCCCAGCTGTGTAGATACCAGTGGCAATAAAAGGGCTTTCTGGGGCTGGGGGATCCTTAGCAGGACTGCAAGTATTGCAGCACTCTGTGGATTGCAAAGTTAAGTCCTAGGACTGTCTTATGTGTGTTGAGGTAAAAGCCAGTCCCCTGCAGAGCTACTAACGTGTACTAAAATCTCAGTGGTTGTTTCTGAGGGTGCTGATTTACAGCAGGATGGAGTCAGGCTGCTCTGGCTCTGCGTGGCCCCTGGTTCTGTAGGTGTTTGGTCAGAGATGCTTTCAGGGACTTGCCACCCTGCTCCCTACCTTATGCTTCAGAGATGCTGGGTCACGTGCAGCCACCTTAGAAGAGCTTATTAATGTGTCCCTTATCCTGATTCCCCCCATCGGGCCACAGCTTGTTTAGTCAATGAGCTTTGCAGGGCAGCAAACTGCCCAACAAGCCAAAGGGTCTTTACAGAACAGCAGCAGGGAACCTGCAGGTGAGTGGCAAAGTAAGATACAGCAGACCCAAAGGCATCCCAGTGTCTCTCTGCAAGACGCTGAGTTGCCTTGGTTGGGAGCTGGGTCAAGGGTAGGCTCATGGATGTCGTCAGTGCCTTCTCTCCTCCCAGGTGCATGCAGTGAGTTCAACACATGTTCCTTTCTGTGACTCTGGTGTTTCTCTGGTGACTCTGTTCCTCCTTCCCCTTTCTTGCTGAAGAAATGTATCTGTGCATATAAATACACACAAATTTAGCCTGCAAGGAGACAAGGTTTCTTCTGGATTTAGGGAAGATGGCAATGATTATGAGTATGGAAACTTGAAATGTGTTCATTTGATTATTGATCTTCAGCCTTCCTGGATACTTGCCCAGTATCAGGCTGAGGAATGGGGCTGCTTCTGGCCGTACCTATTCAACATAAAGTAATACTTGCCCCACTGGAGTTGCATAATACATAAAACCTGTACAATTTAGGCTGGGATCAGGCCCTCTGTTTTCAGAGAGTCTGTTATGGTTCCTTAAACATCCAGAAAGGCTGTATTATGTTGATGCAATTAATGGAGGTTACTTGAATCTATTTTATCACTGTAATACTCATAGAAGTTATTGTACTTGTGTGGCTTTGCTCTCACATTCTGGAGCTATGTCTGTAGAATAGCAGTAACCTTGTTCCTGAATAATTCATGTTGTTTGTTAGCTACTTTTTAAGCCTTTCTGCTTAACCACAAAAGATTAGCATTTTTGTTACTTTTTTAATCAAAGGTTTGAGGCGGGGGAAAGTGAGAGCGTCGGTTTTCTTTTTAGCTTACTTTAAACAGTTCCCCAGGCTTTCAGTAGGCAACTTAGCTATTCAAATTGGGATATTTTGGCCTTAGAAGCATTTTAGCTAGCTCTTAGGCCTGCTACATTATACAACTTTCTAGTAAATCATGAATAAGTTGAAAGGCTATAGAGCTTTTTTCCTAATTTCTCAAGGGTCCTTTTACTACATAATTTGTTTTCATCCCATGTTATTTACTGACTAACTCTAATCAGCTCTTCTGGTATTGTTCCAGTCCGCAAGTGTGGGAAGGTTTGGCAGGTAACGTGTGGCAGCACAGGGAGTTTGAAAGATCCTGGCCTTGAAATGAGTATTGTTGGTTGGAAATTGGACTGTATTCATTACATGCTGGAGTTCTCCTGAGCTTTGTCTTCAAGATAGGATGCTCCACTGGTGTAAAACAGCAAAGCTCTGTTAGGGCTCACGAGTTGCACAGCTGCAGTTCAGAAATACTTAGCCTCCAAATCAACAGGATGGAGGTAAAAGCCACAGGTCTGGCTCAGAGCAGAGTGAGAAGGGAATGCCAACCTCGGCAAATGCAGGGCTGGGGGTGTATTTTCTTTGCTTCCATCTTGTGTTGGTTTTTCTTTTTCCAAAAAATTTAAAAGTGAAAACTTGAATTAGTGATCCCAGTAAGCACCCACCCTGTACATCTCAGGGAAAGAGGACAACGGAGGTTAGACAAGGGGTTTGCAATACCGCTAGCTGATGAGATGACAATAGGAGACAACCCACTGAAACCAGCCTGGCACCTTGGCTGGCAGCTCCTTCTGCCCAAGAGGCCACTAAATCAGTGACAGAACTCCATTGACTGGCTGTGGATCCACAACAGCCCTTTGTGTCTGAGTAAACTAAAATCACTGGCATGAAATAGCAGCCAAGTCCTGTTGGCCCATGCATGTCACTGAAGGGGAGTCTGTCTGGGTTGTCATGCTGACAGATTTAACAGAGAAATGCTGGTGTGTGCAGAGAGCTCTATGGACATATTTGGTGAAGGAGAGGTTGGAGTGAGATCGCTGCTGTAGGAAACAAATCCCCTGTCTCTGCAAGGCATCTCTGCTCTCCGCTGTTCCATGTTTTCCCTTTATTTTCCATGTTCTTTCTTTCACTCTGAATCCTCCTCTGACACACCAGGTGCAGTCTGGCAGGGTACAGGGTGACAGAAGTCAGTACATGGCCACAGCTGTTTGAGCGTAGCACTGTGGTGTGACAGTCCCAGCTTCCTCTGGCACTTAGAGCTGGCTTATCTCCTTTTTGCCACCGCTACTTCTTTTCTCTTCCTCTCTATGCCATAACATTTAAGAAACAAAACTAGGATGCTCTTGGAAAAACATACGGATTTTGAAAGACTGCTGTGTTAAATCCCAAACTTTGCAAAGCAAACTCTCCAATCAAGCTAATTTTCCAAAATGCTGGCACTGAGTTTCTCTTCCTTCCCTTATTGATGCTGTGCAAGCCTCTTCTCCTGGAACTGCGCTCATCCTATCGTGTGCGGTTGCCAAGAGCCAGTCCACTGCTCCTGCATCAACATGTGGTGGAAGTGACAGCTCCAGCTTTCACACGCTGGTGCGCTGTAGTCGCTGGGGAGTTTCTCTGTTCCACTATTAGGTTTCAGACCTCCCTGCTGAGTAGCTGTCCTCAAGTCACATCAGGTAAGGTTAGCTATGCGTTGAATTCAGAGCAGAACGTTTCAGCTTTAGAGGAGAACAATGAGACAGGGAGCAAGGCCTGGCCCCTGTCTGAAAGGTAAGGTTTTTAATATACTAAAAGAAACAGATGCCCTAAATTTACGGATGTGTGTTGTATCTAATTCTAGGTCCACCTCTGTTTAGCTGAATGCCAGGTCTATATATTTGAGGCAAAGTACATACAATACATAGTGTATTACATATATGCCTAAATGATGTATATTATGTTTAAAGTCTGTATGTTTTGGTTCATTACTCTTGACAGGAAAGCTGTAATGCCAGGATTAATAGTCTATAAATAAATTCCGAAAGTTATAGAAAACTATTGCCATTAGCAGACAGGAGCCAACCTCAACAAATACATGCTTTTGCTTTCACAACTATTGATGTTTGTGTCACGGAAAGAGTTAAGTTCTGACCCCAGGTTTCCTCTCCAGTACTCTGTGGAGAAGTGACTGGCTCATTGTGAATTTTCTCCTGGCATTCCCTTTGCCTCAAAGGGACATTTATATTGACTATGATATAACTGGGTTTAATTTTTTTAATGATAAAAATCTTTATTCGGATCTGAATTTATAAAATCCTTATTTATAAAGATTTGAATCTTTTAGCTGAAATAAGTGGATATGCTAGCTTCTAAAAATGGTACTTAATTGTCTTACCAGGTCCCCAAAGCGCACTTGCTATTTTCTTTGGCAAATAGAGGAAAATTTTAATTTCCCCTCACTTGACATGGAAAAAGAATGGTGAATAAGAGTGACTACCCTGAGATCTTGCCTGCACAGTGCATGCTAGAAATGAGAACAGTCTCTGCAAGAAGTAAGTGTCATTAAAACTACTTTCCCTTTTAGCATTTATACTATTGCTATGATTATTAAAAGAACCTGAGCTCTGAGTGTTCTTAATGCCTATGACAAGCAAGCATGATGAATCTGAAAAAGAAATGAATGTCCTAACTCATTTTCCCTGCCCTTCAGTTCCCATGCTCCTTGTATGGCTGACAAGCTTTGCCTTCCAGTTCGTCTGAGGCAGCAGAAGTGATGGGCCACTTCCCAAGCCAGGTCTTGGGAGGGACTGGTGAGCCTGCTGGGGAGCTGCTACAGATGGCCTGAAGACTGCACAAGGAGCTGATGGGCACACAGGGCCCTAGCTGGCCCAGCCATACCTGCAGTGACATTTGTAGGCTTGCTTTCTGGCTGATCAGCAAGTTCAGTTTTGGAGGCACATTCAGACTTTAAAAGCATAGATGTAGTAGTGATGGATCCTTCAGGGTGAGAGCTTTGCTGATTGCCAGTGTGGCTGTCTTGGATTCCAATGGGAACTGTGTGTCCTGCTAGGCTCACCTGGTGTGTGACTCAAACCAAATGGCATTGGCCTATGGGAACTGCACTGAAGGGATGGAAAACAAAGAGTGAATCCGGCCCTTAGGTCAGGCTGTCTCTTCCCTGTGCCTGTGCTGAATGCCTTGTACTGGGATGAGGCAGGGAAAGGCTTCTGTGCACTGGTGGGCATGTGCTATGCAGAGAAGCACTTAATGTAATACCAATTATCCATAAAACAAAACAAAATCATAGAATTGTACGATAGTTTGGGTTGGAAGGGACCTTTAGAGGCCATCTAGTCCAACCCCCCTGCAATGAGCAGGGACATCTTCAACTAATCAGCTTGCCCGGAGCTCCATCCAACCTGACCTTGAATGTTTCCAGGGATGGGGCATCTACCACCTCTCTGGGCAACCTGGACCAGTGTTTCACCACCCTCAGTGTAAAATTTCTTCCTTATACCTAGTCTAAATCTACCCTCTTTTAGTTTAAAAGAATTACCCTTTGTCTTATCACAACAGGCTCTGCTCTAAAGTCTCCATCTTTCTTATAAGCCCTCTTTAAGTACTGAAAGGCTGCAATAAGGTCTCCCCAGAGCCTCCTCTCCTCCAGGCTGAATAAGCCCAGCTCTCTCAGCTTGTCCTCACAGGAGAGGTGTTCTGTCCAAAAGGCATCAGAATCCCAGTTAAAGAGGTTAGACTTCTTCAGCTAAGCATCTGACCTCGCACCAAAGTGCTATTTAAAACATTTCTAAATGTACTCATTTGAGATGTGGCCTCAAAAGTAGACCTACTCCCCATATCGTTGTCTTGGCTCATGCAAGCTCTTGGCAGACCTTGCAGTTCCCTTCTTTACCCAATTGATGGATTTTGCAAGTGTCCTTTACCATGCGCTACCCCAGTAAGTGAAACTGATCACAATCTCTCCAAGATGTAGCTAATTCCAAATTGTTGACCTCTCACTTGTTTCTTACTTGCCCCCAAGGAGGGCTTAGTGCGAAATCGTGGTTGAAACAGAAATGGTTGTGTGAGGCTCAAATGAGTGCTGAATACAGAATAAGGGGCTGGGGGGCACAACATCTGGCAAATTCTACCTTTTGGCACAGGGTGGTCCCATCTTGAGCCTGACACATAAGAATCCTGTTTTTTTACTCCAATGTGGCCTTTGGTCATTGTTCTTAAATCCATGTAACAGATGAAAAGAATTAAGTTAATATGAATGGATCTTATGGCAGGATAATACATGTATCTACATATGAACATCTAGTTTTATTTGCACGTCAGTTTATCACCTATTTATCAAACAAGCCCAGGAAAGTTCAGTAGTTAAGGTACAGTGATATTCAGTGTAATTCTTAAATGGTCAGGTTTGAAGTCTTGGAAACTGTTCCCCTCCCCACCCAATAGCGAAAAAAGTGAACGCTCTGCTAGCTCCATGTATCATTTTATCTTAACTATTTTTGCTTGGAAAGCTTTTCTTTATTCTGCTAGGTTAAAGAGCAGGCATGTTGTCTCAGCACAGTTAAATCCCCCAGCTTATTACCATGAAATACATGAGCTTAGAGGATATGAAAGTGGTTTGCCCAGAGAGAGTTCAAGGCCTTTTGTATAAGGAACACAGTTCCAGGCTTCAAAGCTGCACCACGTGTCAGGATTTTCAAAAAGGCAGTTCTCAAAACAGCCTTTTAAATTGGCAGTTATTTCCCATATATCATCAAGACAAACTTTCAGAGGAGAAGGGAAGATTCTAAAAAGAATTCAGTTTGGAAGGGTTCCTCTGCTTCAGAGGTGCCATGGCAGGATGTGCAGGGACAGTCCCACTAGCTAAAACTTGACTAGTCCAGCGATGAAAGAGCAGCTTTATCATTGAAGCTTTTGGAGCCTAAATTGGGTGGCAGGTCTGTATTACAGCTGGCATCACTGCAGCTTCACTGTTGCCAGTATCTCCTTGGGCCGGATTAAAGCTGAGTGACTGCAGTTAGACATAGTCTTACTTGGCAAAAGAATTAGTTAGCAGAACCTGAATGACCTTATTTGGGGGAGGCTGGGGGCCAAATGGGGGAAAACCTTGTTGCCCATCCTACGGCTTTCGATTCCAGAATGAGTCATCTTCCTTTTTGTACATTCTAACACAGTATTTGCAAATAATTTCTAAGAATCCACCTGTTGTCTGACTTCCAGTTATCTGATTTATTCTGTTGCACAGAGATTTTAGAGGAAATAACTTTCATTCTCTTTAATACATAACCATTAAATACACTTTTACAGCCAGTAACAGACTAGGCATTCTCTCTAGACCTCATCTTAGTGTCCCTCCATTCAATAATAAAGCTATTGACCGCAATGAGAAAAGGATCTAAAGCCACAAACAGAAAATAAAAATGGAATAAAAATAAAAAGTGCCAAGGAATATGTAAACAGAACTTTTCATAAACAGTCAAATATTTCAAACTGAATCCAGAGGATACAAATTATGCAATTGAGTTTGGGTGGGTCAAGTAAACAAGGGCAGGTAATGAGACATCTCTATCACAGCCCATTACTTAAAAACCCCTAACACCACGTATTAAACTGCTTTCCTTATGAAAGCTGACACATTGGGCTTACCTCCATACCAAAAAGCAAATACAGGAGCACTTATAAAAATATTCACACTATCCATTACCCTTTCAAGGATGTTAAGATTGTTCATGGTTGTTACCTTTCTGCATTCAGTGAACAGGTCTGTAACAGCACACAGCCCCATCTTGTTGTCAGATAGTATTGACTCAAAAATACCCATTAAAAGTTAGATGTCTGAGACACTCTTTCTTTTTTTTAAAGCAACAAGCCTTTTGAGTTATTTTCGTAACTCCAGTGCATTAAGCTTCCAGTGTTCTTCAGGCTGAAAGTACGAAGGGGAGAGATACTTTCCTTCCTGTTGCAGCTCCAAGGATTGACTTTTCCAAATTCAAGTTCTTTAAAACACACAAAAAAGTTACTGAAGAGAGAAAGAACTGAAAAACACAGCAGCTCTGAGTGATGACTTCAGAATGGCCCAGGAATATAGGGTGGTGTTGAGTGTTTTAAGTTTACGGTACTGCTCCTAAGAAGAAACAAGTGTGGTTGCAGCTATGCCAGCTCCCCCAGTTAAGAAGAAAAACTAGTTTGCGCTTAACCTTCTCAGCTTGTTCCAGGCAGAAGAGGAACTTTATTTTTTTTGGTCTCCCTTTTCTCTAGCCATCTGTGTTCTTTGGGAAATGTCTGCACCTTCCCCATGGGTGAATCACATCCTGAATAGCAGCTGGATCAGTTTAGATCTACATTAGCGCATTAAAGTCCCAGCTCTTAATTGTTGGAGCTGGACAGGCAATCAGCAACCTATTTCTCTGGAGGTCTGTATGGGTTTTTCTGTGCAAGCTTCAGAGTTTTAATAACACACACATGTAGGTAGAAGCAAAAATGGATGGAGAAGGGGATCAAGAAGTCATCATTCTTCTCTGTTGTTACCTCTTCCACCACTGCAAGGGTCTGTCTGATCTGGGCCCTCTGGAAGTGGAGAGAAGAGGGCCAGAAGGGTTTGGAGATGAGTTTAAACCACTTGCTGAAATCCATTTCTGGAGACTAGGTCAGAAATACACCTCTTTCTGCTCTGTAAGGCACATATTTCTCCTTTGTGTGTGGTTTGTTCTACAGAATGGCCAAGAAGCCTGGGAGATATGGGTTGTATTAGCTGGCAAGAGGGACTTCAGAGACTTGAGGCTTGATCAGCAGTGTTTGTTCCAACTAGCTGGGCAGCCAGTTGTTTTTTGTTTGTTTGTTTGTTTGTTTTTTAAATCATGCTTTTAAACATGGCTTTTAGGAATAAGAAATTAAACATGCATAGATGTGCATGAAACACCAACAGAAATACTTTAACTGCAGAGGCTAGAGTTAATCCAGTCCCAGTGAATGCTCTGGTGGTGCCACGTTTTCTGTTGACAACTGGGGCTCTGATGCACATCTCTGTAACACAGCCACGAGAAGCTTAACGGGGAGAAGGCGTGTTAAGGAGGGATCATCAGAAAAATACAGTTAGAGACTTGACAAATTCGAACAAGGCTCTTACTCTGAGTCTGCTGTGACCCAAACAGGGCCGTTTCCTTTGAGATCACTGTCGGGTTATACCCGCTGAAAACTGAGGTTTCACTGGGACCAAACTCACTGAATCTCGTTTCTGTCCCCTGTGAAGAGCAGATCCAGCGGAGTACAGGTCCCTCATCTCTACGCAGGTACCCAAGCCTTCTCTGCCAGGCTCCTAGTAATCTCAGACTGCTCTTGCGAAACTTTATGTTGATGGTGGATGAATGGGTATTTTGTTCTCAAGTGACTGCTCCAGAATACATCACTGTCACATCACCTAAACCACACCAGTCACCCAGATTTTCAGTAGCTGCTGGGACTTGCTGAAAACAGCAGAGCCTGTCATTCTGAGATTAAGGAGGGATTAGCTGTGCGATTTCAGTCAGCCTTAAGAGAAAGGTTAAACACTTTGGGAGGAGGAATTACGTGCATGTGTGCGCACATGTGTCTTCCAAAACAACAGATGGTTTCAATAAAGTTGCTCCTGCTGCTAGGAAGTGGCACTTCTTGACATTAGGAGAGCCATATCTCATCAGGGTTCTTGTTTCTACCAGCCTGTCTCAGCAAGGCCAAAGCCACTGTACAGTATGAGGTAATCAGAAAAGCCACTCCAGTATCTGCCCCATTAATTGCCCCCTGCCAGTATTCCCTCTCTTCTGCTGTAATGCCCACTGTGCTCAGTATGGCGGGATCGATCGGCTTTGAAGGGCAACTTTCTCTAATGATCTGCAATTCCCCCTACTTAAACTGCCGCAAGAACTGTCTTTTTAAAGATTCTGCAAGAAATGCGTGATTTCTTGGAACCGCTAAACAAAAACCTCTCTGCTTCAATCAATATATCGATGTATTAAATTATTGTGCAACTAAATTAACGTGCCCCTTGGTGACAGAATTGCAGAAAATGAGCAGTGTTTTATGCATTAAAGACAAACTGGTAAAAGATTGTTTTTCAAGGTTAGATTGTTCCACAGTGAATATCAAGATTTTTCCAATTAAAATATGAGGGGTTTTCAGGGCAGTTGTATCAGCTGTATTACTACTCACAGAAATTAACACATACAAATAACTGAAGAATCGTAAATATTAGTAATAGAGACATATTTGGGAGATAGCAGAAATATTATTATTTTTTTACCAGTATTGCATTTAAATTGTATAGTTAAACAATTTCACTGGAAAGTAATGCTTTTTTTTTTTTTAACTGAGATTAATGAAAAAAGTAACCATTCAAAATGTTGCTGTGAAAAACTAGAAAGCCTTGTCAAGCTTCTGCAAAACTTACTCTCCTTTGCTTGGACTGTGTGGCGTGTGTAGGGGCAGGGTGGCCGTTCCTTTCACACTTTTCAATGAAAAAACATCATATGGGAAAGGGCCAAGAAAAAAAAACCGAAAAGAGGCTGCAGCAACCTACCTCTTCCTACAATTTTATACTAAACACAATATACAAAATGGAAATATTCATCTGGATTAAAAATTGTTCCCTTCTGAAGCTGCTTGAATGGCACCTATTCATATTTTTCTTTAAATTTTGGTCCAGATGCATTTATTATCTTCCTTTTGCCAGCAGAAGAAAACATGAAAATGTTTTCTTCTAATACTGTGTAGCAGGAGTTGGATCCTCCCAAAGTGGTCCATGCATCATCTCTTGTGCAGCAGGAGCACTGGGGATGGTTCGTGCAGTTCCCTACCAAATGACCCAAACCAACAATTTGCCAAAGATATAATGGTCTCTTGGTCCCTATCTTGCAGGTAGATGAACCACAGTTTTCTAACTAACTTGTTCTGTAGGTGTAATGAAGAAGGGAAACATTTTCAATAACTTCATTGTTTGGTCAAATTTTTTTTTCTGGTGTCTTCTGAGTTCTCAAATATCTGAAAAAGTGTGTATTCTGTTCACTTTCTCCTGAAACTTTTTCCTTCCCTCTTTTCTTGCTTGGGCTCCTGACAAAGACATTCTTTATTCTGAAGGCAAGAATCCCAGAACAAGCAGTGCCAGTTCTGAGTTCATAAGGGGGGCAATGTTTCTAATCACTTATAAGACAGACGTGGACTCTGTGTTCCTTTTCCGTCAATATAATCTCATTTTTATTTTTGAACCTTTGGAATACCAAATGGGAAAAAACCACTTTCTCCACCGAGTGTTTTCAGCTGTATGTTTTCATGCTGTATCTGTAGGAATGATAAATTAGGTATGAAATGAAAGCATAAATGAAACCATCCCTCAATAACCAGGACATTCTGGATTCTTGTGAAATCTTAAAATGGTATCATCAGTTTCAGTACATTACTTGACCAGAAGAATTAAAAAAAAACCAAACTAAACCCAAAAAACTCCCAACAAAGCCACCCTACCAAAACTATTATAATATTGATAAATGAATTTACATCAATATATCTCTAAGGGCTTCACAGCTCCTCATTGTCTCCTAGGAAGCAAAAATCCATGAAATCAAATCCATGAAACCAACGCATGCAGAAAATTAGTGTCAGCACCAAGCCAAGAACCCAATTTTTGACTTCTAGTTCTACGCTCAAACACTGGGCCTGCATTGCTTCCCATGCAAAATGACGACAGAAGAGAGAAAGAAAAGGATGCAGGAGACGAAAAGGGAGCTGGAACTCATTAAGCATCTTGTAATGTCTGAAATAACTGGTTTTAATATTTGTGTGTAATGCAAATGCATAGCTTTAATATGCTAGGTGACTGCCATGGATTTTGGAGCACCTTGCACAGGCATCATCCTCCTCATTTTGCACCTGAGAGATCCAGCAAATACTGTGTGGAGCTGAGTGAAAAAGCCAGGTCCCTGGACTTCCATGGGAGTGCCACACTGTGCTAAATCTTCTGAGTGCTAGGGAGTGCTAATGAAGGCTTCCAGAGAGGTGAGTGGGTGATGGCGTATTACACTTGAGAAAGACTTCAGACTAAGAGAGAGCGCTGATATCACTGCCTCTTAAAGAATATTTTAACCTGTTTGTACGGCAATTTATTTGCTTCACCAAAAACCTTACAAAGGTAAGCTATTTCAAGAAAAGCTTGTGCTCCGAAGTACCACTTCAATGTGGTATCTGTATTTAAAAACATTCTCCATTTCGCTTCTGCATTTTGAACACTGATCCAGCCCAGCCCACACCAAAGGAAATGAACTGTATCAGGCAATGTCATTTGCTAAAAGGTAAGAGTGGAGGTATTCTCCATCCCTTCGTTTTGTATTTCTAGGGACAATTTCACAGGCCATGCCATCGCCGAATGGGGAAATTGGAAAACTGCAGAATCGATTTGCAGACGTGAAGTTCTATTTTCTTTTATACCTCTTTCATCAGAGTCTCTATCATTCCTGTGTTGTGTAGCATTATTATCAACAGCGGCCTGGACACCACTGATAATTGTTAAACTAGGGCAAAGCCATGCCTTGCAAGTGAAAGCAAAACCACATAAGCAGCAGTCAGATGACACCGACTGGCACTATTCCTGCCTTTAAATTCATCTGCTTTAGAGCACTGGTAAGGTACCCATGCTACATTATTTCTGAGAGTTGAAGGGAAATGTATTTTTAAAATATTTAAATTGGATTGGTTTGCATTTTTTTCTTAACAAAACTCAGCTAAAAGCTGCAAAGTTGTATTAGATCTATTTTGACTAAACCCAGAAACACATACTGGACTTCAGAATGCTTCCATTATTTGTTAATTCTTTTTTTATTAATTGTGTTTCACAAAGAAGAAAAAAAAAAAAACAACAAACCAAACACTAAACCAACTCTTCCGCAGCAAACTTCTGATGACTCAGTTACTAAGAATGAAACCAGTGGCTCGTTGCTTCAGAAAACTGGAAAAGCTGGTGACTATCAGCCACTGCATCTCTGGGATGGAGAGAGAACCCTGCTTTGTGATATTAAAGGTCATTGGCAACAAAATGGTTGCTTGTCTGCTGGAGTCATTCGGTCGCTCTCTCTATAGGATTGCTACGGCTGATCGCACTGGCCACAGAATACTGGGGGTGCAAACACTGGAAAAACAAAAAAGGCTCCCAGCGTGACGAGCTTTCAGACTAAGTAGCTGATTATATGTTTTTCATTAAAGGTCACTTCAGCCTTCCGCAGCTCTGGGTCTTGCTGCCAGACGCTGCCGTGCCCCGACCATGTCCTTGCGGCACTAGGATAGCTGCAGGCATTTTTTAACCCTTTTCTGCTGGTTTTCCAGCAGCGTCCATGGTCTCCGCTCTCCCTGGCCTGCTGGGCAGACATCTTCAGGCTGACACCTCCACTCCCCTTCAGAAGGTGCAGGTCAGTGAGGACAGGAGAGCGGCAGTGTAAGGCCTGGATAAAGGGATTTATTTATGCAGAGAAGCCATTTCTGCTGGGTACTCCAGAGGAACCTGCTCTGGGCCAAGGTGCTGAGGGCTGCCCGTGTGCCTATGCCTGAGGGCCCCAAAATGGCGCCTGCTCCCTCAAGCGCCCGCCTCCCCGTTGCTAGGCGACGGGCAGAGCCCGCCTGCCCCCACCCCGGGCCGCCTCCTGAAAACTACAACTCCCAGGCAGTGACCCCGGGAAGAACTACAGCTCCCAGCATGCCCCGCGGCCGCGGCATCCCGCACTACGTTTCCCGGTAGGCGTCGGGGGCGCCGGCCAATCCGCGCGGCCTATGTTGGTGGGTGCCAGGAGCGGGGTTGGCTTCCGCGGGAGTAAGAGGGCCGCGGAGAGGGAGCGGCGCAGGGGAAGCAGCGCTGGTGACATTTCCTTTCGGGCCGCCCCCCTCTCCCGCTGCCGGAGCGGGGCCCCGAGAATGGCAGCGTTAGGAGGTCGGTGAGGCCAGGCCACCAGGGCGGGGGAACGGGCTGAAGCGGGGGAGCTGCCTATGGGGTGGGGGTGCCTGGGGAGGGGTCGCTGCTGGGGGGGGGTGTCTCTGTGGGGGCCACGTAGAGGAGGGGTGTCGGGGCTCCTCTGCGGAGGGGTGTCGGGGAGGATGCTCCATGGGGGGTGTCCGCGGGGAGCGCCCTGTGAGGGAGGGGTGCGTGGGGCCCCTCGGCCGAGGGGTGACTGGAAGGGGGCGGGCCCTGGAGGGCGGGGGTGCTTGGGTGAGGGGCCTGCAGTGTGGGGTGTCCCTTCCGGGTGGGGGGAGGCCATAGCAGAGGAGGGAGCCTGGGAGGTGTCTGCGGGGGATGGGGTCGGGGGGGTGTGGGGTAAGAGGACGCTGGAGTGAGGGCCTGTGTGGGGAGCCTACAAGAGAGCTGGAGAGGGACTTTTTACTAGAGCATGTGGTGATAAGATGAGGGGTAATGGCTTCAAACTGGAAGAGGATACATTTGGATTAGATATCAGGAAGAATTTTTTCACCATGAGGGTGGTGAGGCACTGGCACAGGTTGCCCAGGGAAGTTGTGGATACACCATCCTTGGAGGCGTTCAGGGCCAAGTTGGATGGGGCTTTGAGCAACCTGGTCTAGTGGGAGGTGTCCCTGCTCATGGGGTGGGCAGGATGATCTTTAAGGTCCTTTCCAACCTAAGCTATTCTATGAGAGAGCAGTACCACATGAGGGGAGGTGTGCAGCGATACTGTGCTTTGTTAGAATTCAAGGAGAGTTTACTGTGAGGGACACCTCCATACAGTGATCTGTGTGAGGGGAGGTGAGACGAGACCTGGGGTTGTCCATTATCAAAGGCTTCTATGAAGGTGGATATGTGGGGAGTGGAGAAGGGAGGGATGTATGAGAAATTAACGTGGAGAGTATTTTTGGGTGATGTCTGGGAGGAAGAATTAAAATTTTGAGGTGCAAGTGAGAGGAATATTAATAGAGGAAAAAGATGATTGGGGCGGGAGGGAGAAAATGAAGGTGGTGAATGTGAGTGTGAAAGTTTTATGGGGTGAAAGCTATAATGTGGACGGTGTCAAGAATTAAGTAGAAAAACTGTAATACAGGGGTGGATATCTGTGCCAGCACTGGAAGCTGCCTTGATCGCATGTGCTCATTACCCGAGTGACTGGCAGGGTCAGAGAAGAACTATTTTGCATCTTTTTCACTGTTAGAAAGTAAATGAAACTCTTCTGCAGTAGTAGCTACGTCAAAGTTTTCTTGTACATCCTAGGTAGGAAGCCTTGTAACCGATCTAGCAAAGTATTATTTACTTGGAATTTGCTCACTAGTGATTAACAGTTTCTAAACACGTACAAGTACAAATTCTCCCCTTCCCTAATGATTAGTTAGTTTTGAATATTGGAACTCAGTTACTGTGATAAACTCCCCTGTTGTAGATCTTAAGTATTTACTATTGTATTTGGAAAAGAAAGAAAAAAGTGTTTCGAAGAATTTTAGTAATAGTACTTTGAAGAGACACTGACAATTATTTGGCCCCAAGCCTGCAATGGGAAATGTGTGCCCAACAGCAGATCCCTACTGATTTATTTGTGACTGTGCTCAAAGCTGTGTCTGAATTCTGAGTAAGAGAAATTCTAACTGCTGTATATCACCACGAGTTAGAATTTAAATCTCCTATTCATCATCAACATTGTTGTTCGCTGTCCTCTTTGCCCCTCTGTGTTGCCCAAAATTTGTTGGAAGCATTCTCTGTTGCAGTCAGCAGCTTTACCTGATTTGCAGCTCTTACCACCTAATGTTTTTCTTTTGAGCTCTCCTTTGTTGTCATTGCGTAAAAATTTTGTTGCTATTACGAAACAGGTTTTTGTGCTTGAGATATTGCTCAATTTTTGCTTTGGGATTTACTTCATTAGGCATATCACATGTTACTTGGAAGCATATGCTCTACTTCATATGTTTTCACAATGATATTCAAGCTCCTTCATACATGAGTAATTTTAAATGGTAATCGTATTTTATTTGTAAAGAAAAACATGTAACCATATATGCAAATTTACGCGAATTTAGTTTTGTTGCCCAACATGCTTACTGTAGGGCTGTTTCTTCATGAGTCTATGCTATTAACCATCACTTGTGTAAGTTAGGAGCCAGTTCCTGTTTCAGTGTAAAGTTAAGTACGTACATACAGACTTGCGTAATGGTGATGTAGATTGGGGGCTTATTTTATTCTCCTGCATTCTTTGTATTTCCCATTTTATAAGTCAGTAAGCATTGTGATTCTTGACCTAGTCTCCCCAGTGATATGTAATAAATATGAACTATGATTTTTTTTTTTTCCTTAATATTAATGGATATAATTTTATAGGTTAATGGTAACCTACATGTACATTGGGAGAAGGAAAAAAATAATAATTGAGGTATCTTTAAATCTTTACTCACCCTTGAAAATGTTAGACCTGCCGTTGCTGGATGGTGATAGTGAGGAAATATAGAAGACTAATTTGTACTAATTATTGTGGGGGTTTTTGGTGTGTGTGGTTTTTTGGGGGATTGGTCTTTGTTTGGTTTTTTTGTTAAACGGTTTCAATTTTGCTTTGTAGAACCAAGTAAGTTTTCACAAACACTGAACGGAATTCCTTCTTCAAACACAGTCAGCAGTGGAATGGACCCCTTCCATGCTTGTAGTATTCTTCAACAGCTTAAAACCATGTATGATGAAGGACAACTGACAGATATTGTAGTGGAAGTGGATCATGGGAAAACATTCTCGTGTCATAGGAATGTTCTTGCTGCAATCAGTCCTTATTTCAGGTATGATAGTCCATTGTTCTAGTGGTGATCAAAAGCAGAACTATAACTTATTTTTATTAAATGAAAATTAAAAAAAATCACACCTATACTAGTATTCCATGTGACTGTCGATAATATAGTGCACCTAGTAAGTAAAGGTTATTGTTCTCTTAAAGTCGATGAATCATCAGTGTCTGTTTATCAAAGGAGAGTTTCATTGGAGAAAATGTCACATGATTTTTAAAAAAACAAATAAAACAAACAAAAATGTCTCAGATATTGAAGGCAACTTGGATACAGTAACTGTGTATTTGAACTACTTGTTTCCTTTTAAAGTTATATATTCTAGCATGTTAGAATGTGCATGTGAAATAACATGCTGAAAGTAGAGTGCAAAGACTTGAATAAGTCAAGAACTTTGCTTGTAAACTGAGTGAATTTTAATATGGGCTTAGTGAGATGATTAAGCGGGAAATTCCAGCTTGCCACTTTTGTTTCAGTAAGTCTAGAACTGATCTTAAATTTAGGTACTTAAACAGGACAGCATAACATCAGTGATAAATGTATTCTTGCTGATATAAGGGCAAACACGTTGGGATTAACTGTACAATAGAATTTCATTTCTTGTACCTGCCGTTAGAAGGTAATTACAAATAAACTGCTAAATGTTTTTCTTTTGTAGATCTATGTTCACTAGCGGCCTTACAGAGAGTACCCAGAAAGAAGTTCGTATAGTTGGTGTTGAAGCAGAGTCAATGCATTTAGTATTGAACTATGCATATACCTCCAGAGTAATGCTGACAGAGGCCAACGTTCAAGCTTTGTTCACTGCAGCTAGTATCTTCCAGATCCCTTCCATACAAGACCAGTGTGCTAAATATATGATCAGTCATTTGGACCCACAGAACTCCATTGGAGTGTTTATCTTTGCTGATCACTATGGTCATCAGGAACTCAAAGACAGATCACAAGACTACATTCGTAAAAAGTTTCTGAGTGTCACCAAAGAGCAAGAATTTCTTCAGTTGAGAAAAGACCAACTGATAAGTATACTCGACAGTGATGATTTAAATGTAGACAAAGAAGAACATGTTTATGACAGCATTATAAGGTGGTTTGAGCATGAACAAAATAAGAGAGAAGTGCACCTTCCAGAAATATTTGCCAAATGCATCCGTATGCCTCTGTTGGAAGAGACATTTTTAGAGAAAATCCCACCCATGTTTGCACAGGCTATGGCCAAAAGCTGTGTACAAAAGGGACAAAATAGTGCCAATGGCTATACACAACGGCTTGGAATGACCGCTTCTGAAATGATCATATGCTTTGATGCTGCCCACAAACACTCAGGAAAGAAGCAAACAGTGCCTTGTTTAGATTCGGTCACAGGGAGAGTGTTTAAACTATGCAAGCCACCAAATGACTTGAGGGAGGTTGGAATTCTTGTATCTCCTGATAATGATATTTATATTGCGGGTGGTTACAGACCAAGCAGCAGCGAGGTCTCCATTGACCACAGAGCAGAGAGTGATTTTTGGATGTATGATCACTCTGGCAATAGGTGGATTCCGAAAGCTCCTTTGTTGCGAGCCAGAATAGGCTGCAAGTTGGTTCATTGCTGTGGTAAACTGTATGCAATAGGTGGTCGTGTTTATGAAGGAGATGGGCGAAACTCACTCAAGTCTGTGGAGTGTTATGACAGCCGAGAGAACTGTTGGACAGCTGTCTGTCCAATGCCAGTAGCAATGGAGTTTCATAGTGCTGTGGAATATAAGGATAACATCTATGTTTTACAGGGTAAGGTGGTTTGACTGTGGCGTTTTATTGGAAGTGGGGGTTGTTCAGTCCAACTGTCTGCGCGCTCTTGAGTACCTTAGAAAACCCAAGTTTCCTGGATATTTAAAGAGTGACCTGGGACACTGGGATGGGAGGAAAACTAGGGAGAGCAGTGGGCAAGGAAGAGTGAGGTTGCTGCTTGAGTTCTCGTGCCCTGGGAATATGTCACTAAGTTGTAGTATTCAGTTATTGCACAAATGGCAGTTTTAGTGCTGTTCAAAGTATTAAATTTTACTGTGAAAATTCTTTGTTAAAGCTTCTTTATCTGGGTGAAATGCACTAATGTTGAAGAAAAGATATTGTCCTATGAAAAATCACTTTGCATTTTATTTAGCTAAACCTGTGAAAATTACCGGTGTCTATATTGTTGGTGACTTGTCAAAGTCAAATAACTTCTGTAGGCCTTCGTTTCCTGCCCTACCCTGCTCTTTGAAGTCATTTTCATAACTAAGAAAGATGATCTCTTTCTAGTTCGCTCTGTTTCTTTGGTCAGTAATTATAATAGTGCCTTTACATCCTTTCTTCCAGTAAATGATCAGACTTATTGGTGTATTAGATATTGATTCTTAAATGAATAAAAAGGATCATTATGGGAATGGATCAAATAATTTATTCTTACCTTTATTTTATTTACGGAGATCTTATATAAAATATGTATTTGTGTGTATGTATGAGCCATATAGAATGTATTTGTATGTGTGCATGAGCCATATAGCAGTCTACACTTAAAAGTGCTGAGGCTGGTCTGTGAGGCTGTAGTAAGAGTCATGAGAAGTGGAAAGAAAGGAGGAAGGGGTGTCTTGCTTATGTTTTGCTAAGGGCCACCTCTGTAACCGCCTGCAGAAGTCAGGGTCTTAGATCCATACTGGCTCCTTCTTTGGGTCACTCTCCATACAAAGGTGGACTGCAGGAAAGGCACAGGATAGGGAATACTGTAAGGTCATTACCGGAAGAAGTCAGCCTGGTTTCTTGACTTTGCATTCCTGCCAGTTGGTAAGGTTGGTGGGCTTCCGCATGATTTGCAGAGAGTTTTCTTCTTTCGTTGTTTCTCTATCAGGTTTGACTCTTGTTGGTTGTGGCTTTAAATAATTCTGTTACACTGGCAAGTTCTCCCAATCTGTCTCTTCTATGGGGTCAGACATCAGCTTTAGATGATTAAAAAGGAATTCTGAAGGATATTTAACTTGATAGAGTATTTGTTCATGCTATAAATGTTTCTTAGAACTGCTAAAAAGTGGATTATTATTATAACCTATAGAATAAGAGTGCATCTTGTTTACAAATTTTAGCTGCACTAATTCTGTGCTTCGGTGATTTAAATGACAATTCAATGCTCACTTAAATAAGCAAGATGCTTCGCTGTGCTAACAAGCAAATTGTAAAAATTCGTGTTATGAGAAATAGGCAGCTTTTCTATTTGAGTGTGATAGATAAAACCTGCCTTGAGTTGCACTGAAGTAGTATAAAAAAGTTTACTTTCAGTAATTGTTCTAGAGAAAGCTCATAAATTTGAAGCAGACAATAAGGATTGATGAGAGTATTAAAATGCCGATGGAACATGAGCGTCAGTCATAGGAGATTACACTGTAGAACAAAAATGAATAATCAAAAAATGTATTATCTGTAAGACTTAATCTCTTCAGCTATGTTCCACCCATCTTACTGTATTATTTCTGTATTCTTTGTTATACTTGAGGTGCTCGGTTACACAGCAGCTTGGTTCAAATTCTTAAAATAGCCATGTGAAATTATATATGGTTTGAATTATGCTAATATTTGGCAAATGTTAGGCGTTTCTTCCCCCCGTCTTTACAAAAAACATCACCAAGTTTGCAGAGCGTAAGCTTTCAGTGATCTGAACTTCCATTATCTACAGTGTGTAGATGCTGCTCTGTGCAGTCAACAGAAGTGTTTTATAATCTAATCGCAAAACTAAATGATGAATCAGTAATTTCATGCAAGTATTCACCTGGCATCCTTTTAAGAAAATCAGCCTAAATGTGTAACCCAGCCACCTGATACAAGTAGCTTCAAAATCTGTGTGTAGTAGAGACACAACTATATGCTCAGATTTAACAGCTTTCAAGCACTGAATTCTGAGACTCCAAGCCCATAGATGACACGTTGTGAAGATGTTAAAGAACGAAACAAATCCTTCAGTTATTTCAAGACTGGAATCTTGAAAGGTTTTGTCCCAAATTATTAAGCATGGTTTAGCAGTAGTAAAGGATAGCTAGGAAATACATAGAACACTGTGTTTCTGATATGCTTCAAATCCCCTCTTCTTCAGCTGGAATAGAAACTCAAAGTAGTTTTTATTCATGCTATTAGTATTTTTGTAAGGCACTTAGAAGAAGGCAGGTGATGGTGCTAGGTGTTTTGTTATGGGATCAAGGCTTTTAAAAATTGGTAGACCATTTCTATCTGTGCAAGAACGTAGCTCAAAGCTTAGTAGCTGCAGAATTGCTGTTCTGGAAATGAAGGATAAGTTATGTTTTATTTTTCCTCTCTCTTTTCAGGGGAATTTTTTCTCTGCTATGATCCTCAGAAGGATTACTGGGGATTTTTGACCCCAATGACTGTGCCTAGAATCCAAGGCTTGGCAACTGTATACAATGACTCCATCTACTACATAGCTGGAACCTGTGGAAACCATCAACGTATGTTTACCGTAGAGGCCTATGACATTGAACAAAATAAGTGGACTCGAAAAAAAGACTTCCCATGTGATCAGTCCATTAATCCGTATATAAAACTTGTACTCCTCAAAAATAAACTCCATCTGTTTGTCAGAGCTACTCAAGTCACTGTTGAAGAGCACGTTTTCAGAACCAGCAGGAAGAATTCACTCTACCAGTATGATGAGGTTACTGACCAATGGCAAAAAGTATATGAGACTCCAGATAGGCTCTGGGATTTAGGCCGGCATTTTGAATGTGTTGTTGCTAAATTGTATCCGCAGTGTCTTCAGAAAGTTATTTAATTTTTTTTTTTTCAGTAACAGGCCTTAGTGGTTTCAGTGGTGATCTGATGCTAGAGAAAACATGTCTTAAAAGAAAACAAAGAAATTCTGTCAGTATTTATTGTAAGCTGAAACAGACAGTTTTTTTGTCTATGGGGATGGGTGCTCTTTAAAGGTTGCAGTCTGGGAAGGGAATTACTGGTTCAGTTTCATATTTACTGATATTTTCCTGGGAAATGAGAAGGAGGTTACAAAGTGCAATTATCAGCATTTTTTTTCTGGTAAACACTTAATCATGTCATGTACTAGAGGGGTGTTTTTGTGGTAACAGCAAATTAAGTGGAAGAGCCAGGGTAACTATGCACTACAGTGAAAGAAAATCTAGCATTAATAGCTAAGGATGTCCAAGATGTTTTGAAGTGACTTTTCTTTTTTTCTCTTTTTTTTTTTAAATACGGGTAAAATTTGAGGCAATATCACTAAGTTTGGGTTGTTTTTTTTTTTTTAATTTTAGATTGAAAGTACATAGAAGAATAGTAGATCCTGATTCGTAGTGATCTTGTGCTGTTTTTGAAGTCTGATAAGATGTTTGTGATGTTGTTTGTGCACTACAATTTGGGAGAAAAACTCAAGTCAGAATTGGAGCATGGAGTACCGTTGCCCCGGACAGAGGCCTGTTCAGATTACTGTACCACTTCCTGTCTGTGGATTTTTGTTAAAATTGAGCTTACTGATAAGGGCGGGGGGGGAAATCCCAACGCCTATTTTCTGCCACATAGATGTAGTGCTGTAAAAACACTTATTTTTGTTTAACACTGCTTAAAACCTCTTTTTTTTTTTTTTCATCCCATAAAGGGCTTTAACCCAAAAGTTGATGGTGCTAGTACGTTTTTTAATACTTGTTTGTCTGAAATGGGCTAGCCTTATGCTACTGTTTAAGACAGCCTGTTATTTTTCATGGAGTGTGTGTCTGTATTCAGGCCCTGTCCTGTCATCATATTGTCTTTTTTAACATAACATTTTTACTGCAGTGGTGTTCTTGCACAGAATGGTGACAGGATATGGCCTTAATAATAGTGATTTTTTTTTTTCTTTTTGTGTGGAGTGTTCATTCTGTCTCCACTAAAGTACAGTGCTATGTGCAGAGTTGGCATGTGCTCTAGTAATTTGGAAAAGTGTGGCTTAACTTTACAAGTTGTTTTTCTTTTCTCCCCACAATCAACCCCTCAAATACCTTCTGTTTCATTCTGATCTATAATGTGAAAATTTGCACTACTGAGCTGTCTTCATTATCCAGTGTATTAAAGAAAAATTGACAACAAGTGTCCGTGGCTTAAATAATCTTAGATGCAAATATAGAATATGGATCCCATGTTTTGTAACACTTTTCTCTATGTATTGAACATTTAACTTATTTTTAAGAAGTAGATAAGTTTAAAGTTCAGCCTCTGCTTCGGTAGTGAAAACTGTATTTAAAAGGGAAAAGATGAATCCTAAAACTCATATCAGCTGTAATTGGCTGGGTTTCATTCGTTACAGCTCTAATTTTTGCAGAGGTGCGAGTGTGTTATCTTACTCTTCCCTATTTTCTCAAATTGACCTAAGTAAACCAGTTAACTTGAAATGGCAGTGGCCATCACTGGCTGTAAGTGCTTACCATTATCTGGCTTAACAGCTGATATTTCAGTAAGCCAAATATTTAGCTCATTGTTTATCCCCCTGGCATGGCTGAGGATTTGGATAATGTTTGTTTACTATGTGGTCTTACTGTTCCCAAATGGAATCTTTCTAATACATGAAAATACTCGCCTGGTTCTATTTCTTAATTCTTGCACAAAATGTTTAAAAGGCAAAAACAAACAAAAAACTGTGAAATTAAAAGGAAAAAAAAAAATGCCTCTTTGCATCACATACCTCATCTTCCAGAGACTCACCAAACTGCTTCTTTCAAATGCGAGCGCCTGAAGTTTTTTTTTCTGAAGTTGAAGTTGACAATTCTTGCTAAGACTGCGTTTTTCCAACAGTGTTGAGGTGTGTTGTTTCTTTGTTTAGTTTTCTTCTGGATACCGTTTTATATATATCCATAGCCAAGAAAAAGAGGGTTTTTTTTTTTTTAAAAGTACAACTAATTTCATTTAAAAAATTATCCTTAGTCCTTGGCTAGCTCTCTTTACGCTGTTGTAGGCCTCTAGCTGCAAGCTTTCTGAAGCACCCTCCCTAACAGTGTTGCATTTGTGTGTAAAATCATTTTTTTTTTTTTGGCAAAGTGTTATGTAACTTTTTTCTTGGTTTTTTGTTGTTTTGTTTTTTTTTTAAGCTTGGTTGGATATTTACAAGACTTCTTGCTGCTTTTTGACAATCTTCTATATTTATTTAGTAGAACAAATTTCAATATATTACTTGAAACTATGAAATAGAATTGAGTTAGCAATTGACTGGTCATGTGATGTATAGAAGTACAATATGCTGTGGTTAATCTGCAGTAGGTTTGTTAATTTTGTTTATCTGCACTAAAGTACGAAGATCTCCATTCTGTTTAACCATTCAAACCGAGGGTGTGATCCAAGTCTGTAATATGTTTAAAAGCTAAATCCTGGAACTTGCTGTGGGAGTAGAATATACTAAATCTTGTGCATGAGGAGTTTGTTGAGACAGTAATGTAGCTGTGACATTTTGCCAGTTCTTAAATGCTTCTACGTTTTGCTGAAAGTCAGATTCCTGGTAAAGTTTTGCTTTAGAGTCAGGCTTAAGTAAACTTGCACAGCACAAAAAAAAAAAATAATGCACCAAAGGTACTGATAATATTTAAACAGTAATCTGTACATTTTCCCCACTTGGTATTTTTTCTGCATTCATTTATTTCCCTTTATTAAATGAATTTCTAGCATTGTAAGGACTTACATGAGTGTAAATCTCTTCCAAAATGATTAGTTACTTTAGAAGGAAACATTTTGTTATTACCACTTGATTCCATCAGTAAAATTTAAATAACTGAAAGCAGTTTTGGTGCACCAAACATGCAGTGTGTGTATGTTCTACAAGAAATCGAAGAGCTCCCTGTCCATAAGGCTGTTTAGAAATGGCATCCAACATTCAGTGCTCAGGTATGTTAGTAAGAAGTACTGTAGTCCTCTGAGGGCAAATGTGTGGATTTTTAAACATTTTGCCATAATTGCACAATTTTGCATTTTTACTTAATGTCATGTTATGTTTCTTAAAATAAACCTATTGTTGAAATACAGTGGAGTTCAACTGGCTTTGTGGTATATCTCCTGCATGCGTTTTAGTAGAGTAAGTTTTGAAACTTTACCCAATGATACAACTTTTTGATGCTTGTTGAGTTTTTCTGTGTCTGCACTTGTGTGTCTCAACTGTATGTAATGTCACACGTGTTTGTTGTTTTGGTTTTTTAAGGCAGAGCTACACTGTTGTTTGAGGTGGAAGGTGCTTTGTTCTGCTTTTTTTGTCTCATTCCTTGTAGCTCTTCAGGTCTAACTTCTTGTTTGCTTACACACAGGTGACATTGTCTTTCCCCTTCCCTTCCTCCCCACCTTTGGCTGGAGCTGACATGCCAGCAGGAACGTCAAGTAGGGTTTTCCAGTCTGATAATACTGTACATTGGAAAACCCTGAAACACTTCATACTGAATTTCCCAGAATCCTTTACTTAGTAGGGAAGTTACTTCCCAGGGAGTAAAGGGGACGGAAAGAGCACAATGATGTTGGTTGCAAAGGGGACTGCTGCAGAGCTGACAACAAAAGGCCTCCTCTCCCCAAGCTGTTTAAGCAGAACTCCAGCATTACGTGTGGCTTCTGATGTAGCGACGGTGCTTAGCGCATCTGCTTGTAAATTATACTTTTTATTCAAGAACCTTTTTTCCCTTTCAGGGACTGTCTTAATGAGTGATGCTCATTCGAGTGAGTTTAGCGGAGATGCTATGTCATCACAGCCTGGGAAAACAACACGAAGCTCTCTTGGTTGGGAAAGCACTCCTATTGTCCAGTTCTCGCGGGCGTTATTTCCACCCTCCCCACCCCCTCAGCCCAGGTGTGATTTGAAGACTGCTCACCTGGCAGTCTGGTTACAGCAGAAACATTTCAGGAGTCTGGGCCAGTGGTGGTTGTGTACGTTCAGATGAACCTCCACCACGTATGATCAATAAGCCAGGCTGGGCTGGCTGCATGGGCCGTCTGTGCAGCAGGCTGATGTGGCAGACCTCTCGTGAGCTGTGCGCTGTGGAACCCACCTTTCTGGAGACCTACATGATGGTGCTAACCTTGGGTGAGCTCGTGCTGGCAGATCCATGCTCCTGGTCACCAGCTCAGGATGGCACACTCCCTCCAGTCAGACTGAATGGCAGCCTGCAGCCCTCCAGTTACAGCACCCCAGGGACCCAGGCTGTTGGTGTAATCACCACTTTATTTTGCGTGATCATGGCATTGTTCTTCACATAGTTGAGCTCCTTTCCTCCAACTACGACAATGTGTACTGGACAATCCCGATATCTTTTCTGTTTGCAGCCTTCATGGGAAGACGTCTCCAGAGAAATTAGCCAGCAGAGCAAGGGCACTGTGTGCCTTCCTGCGTTCCTGCCCACATCTGCAATTGATTTGTTAAAAGCCAGGGATGTGTCCCCTTGACGTAACAGAAAAAGCGATGAAGCAAGCGCAGAGGAGGTAGGCGTGCTGTTTAACTTATTTTAATGGGCTGAATAAATCAGCACCACACACTAAACTATACAAGTTCTCTACTTGCTTCCACATTTGAGGACTCAGCTGGGGCCATGAAATACTAATGGCCGCTGTTAGGCAGACAGGTCTAACTACGTTTGGCTGTACTTTCATGCTGTCTCTGGAGTTTGCTAATAAAATAGTGACTGAGAGTCCAAATTGTCCATCCCCAGCGTGGAGTTTGCAGCTGTAGTTACCAAATACTTGAATGGCAAAAGCATCCTATCCTGAGTCTCCCTGTCTGCTGTCTCCTTTGTCTGGAGCACCTTTGCTCTGTCCAAAACTCTAAGAACTTATGAGGGAAGATCCTCTAGTGCCATGTTATGGTTTTGCAACATGCTAGTATGTAATGAACTGTTGGGACTTAAAGAAATCCAGAAAGAGCTGAAGCTGACAAGAACAAAAAAAAAAGAGAGACCTCCCTCTGTGATCCCCAAGGGAAAAAGTTATATCAAAGCGAAATAACAAGAGACTGCAAGAAATAGATAACCAAATCACATCAGCTTCCTGGGGACAGATCAAATTAACTTGAGGTCCGCAGTTTGGATAAAAAGCTTCAGAAGTTAACTGGAATTATCTCCTTATAAGGCTTTTTTTTTTTTTTTTTTTTTTTACTGGAGGGGAAAAGAAGCTGAACTGAGCAGATGTAGCAGAAGCCTCAGTGAGCGCCTCACTCTTCAGACACATCTGAATGGTTCTTGTGCTTCGCTGCAGTGCTCGTGGCTCCTTCAAAAAGATACCAGTGTATCTATGAGTTCAGTAGTAGCTGTTATCTGGTTTATAAAATATGTTTATGGAGATGTCTGCAAACTTTCAGCCAAATCATCGAGGTCATATCTAGAAGGCGCTCTGAGTTTGTGATAGCCAGGGTGAGGGACCAGAGCCACAACTGGGACAGGAGTAGTTTGACCATGTTCATTGATTCTCCAGTTTCTCTTTTGCTCTCATGGCAAAAAAAATAGATGAATTAATTGGCCCCCAGTGCCCCAAATTTCCTAGTAGCTCTTGTGAAATCCTCTTAATGAAATCCTCACTTTATAATGTGAAATAATGCATAGCAATGGGTGAGAAAACTTTGGACGGTCGAGTTAACCTATTCCAGTACGAGGAGGGCTAACAGCTAACTAAGGGACCAGTTTTGTCACGGTTTTGCAAATGATTATACCGGCTAAGTGTCAAAGAGGACTTTCCTTCTTCGGATACTAAAGTAAATTCTGATGTATTTTTTGAAGAGAGAAATAGACGGGCGCTTGAAGAGACTGTTTCTATCCTGGGAGGGGGGATGGTGGTGTAATTCTTTTCTGGCCATGTGTTTTTCCTTTCAGGCATCCTTTGGGAAGAAAGGCATGTTATTTTGGAAGAATTTGCTGCAGGAATGGAACACACATACCCACCTCAAAACAAAGTAGCATTACTTAAATGAAATAATCCACCAGGTTTGTTCCGTGGCAGCCCACCGCCACAAATCCGTGCTCTGGTTCATATAGCCCCAAAGCTGCAGAGAAATCCACCCACGTATGCTGTGGGCAGGGGGCTGTCTTGCAGTTGGACACTCGTGCAGTCAATAGGTGGAGAAATAACCACCCAGCTGTTGCTTTCTCCTTATCTCTTTGCAACATGTACTCCCCCCTCTGCCTCTTGAAGGGGGAAGGCTCAGACCAACAAAGCTCAAACCTCTCCCCTTTCTTCACATCTACTTATGGTCCCACGTGCCCCACTGCTGATTTATGTGTTTCTGTACTTTACGCAAATAATAATGCAAATATCCACTGTAAGAGGCAGGTATGTATTAACTTTAGGCAAGTTTACATGATCAAGCTACAGTTTAATAAGTTATTTCAGGAGCAGCAAAACTAACTGAATTCTAATGTATCTCTCCATAGCGGATTTTCTGAAGCATAGCGAAGGTCAGCTTTCCCTTACAGGAGGCAGCAGTGGGATCTCTTTCCTTTTTAGGCACCTCATTGCACACAAAACCTGGACAGACTCTTTGCATCTTTGAAAGCCTTGTCCATCTGCAAAATGTAATTTAAATGAGACACTATCTCAGAGGTTGAGGTGTGTGTGGTAGCAGATAGTGATTGAGCATATGTACAAAACCCTAAATACTGTGTTTCCTCTTGGAACGAAATGCTAAAAATCTCCACTTGGAGAACGTTTGGCTGGATTTGGCTATTTTAATGGCTGGGCACCTTCCTGCATGTCATAAGCTTTGAGGAAAGAAGGCAGAGATCTGAAGAGGAACAAAAGGGAAATAGATAAAGCATGATGCCCAGCTCTTTAGAGTACGGCAGTGATGGTGAGGCCTTCCCAGCGTAGAAGGACCGTTGCTGCATGCAGTTCTATAAAAGCAGCTCACAGGTTTCTCCTACATCCCACCGCTTTCTGCGGCTGCAGACCAGGATGTAGCCTGGCCCCAGAGGCACAGCAGGTTAGCGGGACGGGAGGCTGTGTGCCCTGACAGCCTCAGTTACCGGCTTTTAAGCATGCGGTCTGACCCGTTAAAAATACGGTATGTGCTTATTTAGATCTCTAAGTGTCACTGAGTACTAGCAATGATAACATACCTGTAAAACATCAACTAAAACAGTACCAAATAAACCCATTTAAAGGAATGCTCTCTGTGTCCTTTTGTCTCGTTAGACCTGCACATGACCTTTCTTGTCAGAAAGCTGGCAACATCCCATCCAAATGTAAGTAGTTTGAACTGTATGCTTCGTTTTGCTAACGTTTGATTCTTTTTTTTTTTTAATGATACAGATATAGTTTTTGGTTATCTGTAAACTCAATTTTAAATTTCATTAGATAGATTGATTAATTTGAAGTCAAGATGGTATGTAATACATCAGCTGCAGAAAAATACCTTCCAGTTTTATTCTGTTCATATTTCTTCAGTAACAGATCTCTTCAAACATCCTGAAAAATAATTCAGGGGCAGGAGTATTTGGTGAACATCAAATTAATCTTCTCCCACAGCCAACAAATGGAAGTGAAGCACTTAAATTGTATTTACTCTGCAAACTTGCCTTTTGCTTTTATTTAAACAAAAGAAATAAAAGATATACTACATTTTATATCAAAACTAGTATATAGAGAGCAAGTCTTAAGAAGATAGAGCAATCTGATTAGTCATTCAAATTTCAATTTTTCATAGGCCAATAAAATAGTAAAGGAGAACTTCTGCTGCTCTTGTCCATCTCAACCATCAATGGAGGTGGCCAAGGCTTTCCAAATGCGGTCTCGATAGTTTGAATTGCTATTGCATCCGCAGTGCATAAAAATGGTCACAGCCCAATAACTATCAGCAGAAAACCTTTATAATTTAGGCAATTGCTATTAAGAGAGAGGTGGAAGGAAGGACAATATAATATAACAAAGTCTACGATGGCTCAGAGCCAAGGGAACTGTCAAGTGTCTGCAAGCAAAGGAGAAAGCACATTTTTGGAAGAAAAAGACCAGCAGTGTAGAAGCTACTTAATTATAAAAGTCTAAAGGAATTTCACCTTCTGCAATGCCATTAAGTTTTTACAATAACATTATTCCTAAAGGTGTAGTTTTGAAAGAAATGACTCCCGTGAACTCTAGGTCTGGTGTGATGGCAGCCTCTTCAGTAGGCAGCTTCTGATGACCCCCTGTGGGACAGAGCACAGAGGACCACGTGAATCTCGAACAATCTGTAATGAAGTCTCATAGCACCTATAGCTGCATTTAAGGATCTCTTCCTTTTAGAAGACAGAAAAAACACTATATATGCTTGTTATATTTCTTGTTGTAAAACTTTTTTAGAAAGTATTAACTGGTCGAAGCCATGAGCAGTAACGTATAAAGAGCCAGACCATAAGATCGATCAGACCAAGGTATGTCCGATTGTTATTCTCTTCCTGACGGTGAGTTAATGGTGGATGCCTGGGGAGACAAGAACAGAGCTAGCTGTCAGTATTCCCCATTTTCCAGCAATTTGCAGTCTTCAATGCCAGAGGTGGCATCTTTGCATTTAATAGCCCTCGATGGATTTCTCCCAAGAGTTTATCATACTGTATTTTGACCATTGGAGGCTTTTTAGCATGCTGTTACTGTTGGCTGGTGGAAAATCCTTTCAAAGGAGAGGCGTGCATTGTGTGCCCTGTGTTTGTGAGAAGAACATCTGAGCTGGCTGCAATAGCACTGGTAGCAGCCTTTCTTATTAATGTAAAATGGAAGCTAGTAGATGGTTTTAAGAATTCTTTGTGTGCTCGCAAGGAAGATATTTTTGCTGGGGCAATACAAGATAGCACGGATGACTGCATGTGGCTAAAAGGCACGAAACAGGGCTACTGTAGGTGCTGACTTGCAAAGTTAGCTTGGATGAATCACATTTCTCTTTGTCTGTGTTTACCTTTCTGCTGAGTTTTCTACTCAGATCGGCTGAGAGCATTACCCTGGTCTGCCTACAGTCAGTTGTTTTCCTGTTTTTTCTTGTGCTTAAGTAGTGCATTGCAGCATCTGGATTATAAACACGGCAGGGGAACGTTTTAAATCCCCCAACTGGGGATTTGCAACGTGAGTCTCGTGGACACATTCCTACTGAAATTGGGTTATATTAACCTCCGCAAAGCGTGGACTCGTGTTGTGGATGTTGCTCACTCACTACTCCAAGTGAGCCACTTGGTTACTGGCAAGAAATTCAGGAACTTTCTGTATCCCCTCCTCTCAGTCCAGGGTGAAATTTACCCCTTGATAATTGTTGCCATGACCTGTGAATCCCTTCATTTGTTCTTGAGTGGTCAAAATAAGTCTGATGCGGAGTTTTAGGTGACCCAGAGGTCGTGCAAGAGGGTTTCAGCCGGAAGGTTAGAATTGCTATAGCAGGGTGGGCAAAGATAGGGGCTCTCTGTATGCAAATTCCCCCAGAGGAGAGCGGGAGCAGAGCCTGCAGAAATGTGCTGTGAAGAAAGAATAAGTTAATATGTACAGGGAAGAGAGGGAGGAAGGAAAAGGGATATCTGACGAATAATTTATTAACATCCACAGAGATCTGAAAGGGGCCAGCACTCCAAGCCCTGCAAATGGGGAGTTTGCCCTGAATTTGTCCCTGGTGGGCGAAGGACTGTCCCTGTTTGTGGAAGGTTAGTTAATGGGGGATGCGGTTGCCTTTGGATGTAACTTGAGGGGTCGGGTGGCAGAGGGTGTTGCAAGTTACAGAAAGGTCTTGCATCTGAGGATACAACCTTTGATCTCAGCTACGTCTGGGGTGGGGGAAGAGTTCAGCACATGGCTTTAAAAGCTGAGCAGGTCACTACCAGGGGAGCCAGCAACCAGACTGCCACAGGGAGGGGAATCTGAGTGGTACCCACCTCTGCTGAAGACAGAGCAGTCCGACTGAATGGTGGTTAGTGAGGTTGTGTGTCTGGTGCGTGGTGGCTTGCTTGGGTTGAGGGCAACTTGGCGCCAGGGAGTCTCTGGGTCAACAGGTGAAGCTGGATTAGACTTGGGTTTGCTTTGTTATGGTGCTCTCATTCAACAACAAAAAAACCTCCAACCAAATGAAACAGATGTTGTAGAAAATAATTGTGTAGTCCAAGAATAGTCCCCAGTTGATTTGGCTTATGGAATGGAGGACTGTGATTGTGTATGTTGGTTCCAAAAGACAAAAGTTTAATAAATGAAGGAAAGAAGATGAGAATATCAACCGGATTGAGATATAAGTGCCTTGGTTTGATTGTCCAAGAGGCCTAGAACTTCTTTATTTTGAAGTTGTTGATAGAAGCTTCAGTCAGTTTCCTAAAGAGGAGGGAGAAATAGTGGATAAAGAAGACCCAGATGTGACCAATGAATAACTAACTCTAAAAAAGTAATGGAAGCAAAGCAGGAAGTCTGTAGGGAATGGTAGATGGAGAAATGGGAAGTCCAGACATGTATAACATCACGAAAAGGAAATAGGGGTAAAATGAGAGAACCTACAAGGGAATTTGAGTCAGACCATGGCTGTAGCAAGGCAACTCTCATGATTTTCCTCTGCTACAATAAAAGGTGGATAAAGAGGTGGGGGTTTCGATGCTCTCAGGGTAAGGCAAAGATAAAACCCATCAAGGATAGGGTGTGATGGGGCGATCTTAAAGAGCTGACAAATGAAATTCCATGTGCAATGCAACTGGAGAACAAAAAAATGAAATGTAATGTCTCCATTCATTTAAATATGACCTGGAAAATAATATGTCTGTAATTTTGCTTCAGTGGTGTGGCAGGGCCTGAACAGCATTGAGAGGTAAAAGCAAGCGTGGTCCTGGAGGTAAATGGGCGTTGATGTAACAAAACAAGGGCTTCCCAGAGGACATCAGAAAGTCTAGAGAACAGTTATTAAAAAGGAAAATCAAAATGTAAAAGATTTCCTTGAAATGGATATTGGAGAAGGACCTGCTTTGGTGCCACATGGAAATTAAGAGCAAACCTGTAGAAGATGGGGGGCTGGTGCAGAGAAACTTGAAGGTGACAAAGACGTGGCTAATAGGGTGGTAACTCCCCCTAAGAGAATGGTTCTGGGCCCTCTGTAGGGCTGATGTCCCCACAAACCATGCAGGTGCCAGAGGAGAAATGAGTGGAGAATGTTAAGTGTATGACATTGCTGTCTGTTCATTGCTCAGGCTGTTAAACTCTGCTAAAATGATCCCTAAAGTTTGGTTCCTCCAAGTTAGGCTGTAGAAGCCTTGTTTTACAGTCAGGGAAGTAAGAGTCAACTGATGTGATTTTTATTTTTTAATGTACACTACATTTTCATTTAACTTCAGTTCTTCTCTTTGGTTTTCTGTATTATTTAAGAATTAGCCTTGATATAGAAAAGCTGGACAATGAAGCTGATACCATAATCTGATTTTAGGCTAATGTCTTCTCAATAAATCTCCCATTGAACGGAAAATTAAATGAAATGAACAAATATATTCACAATATGAGACTTTTAAAAATGGGGTACAATTAGTCACAGTTTTACAAGCTGAATGAATTGGTGGTAATAAAAAATAACCCTTCTTGTTAATCCCTGAAAATATATTTAAAGTTCAGGCTCAACCTTTTTAAAAGACTGCCAAAAAAGATTTTAATTTGAGGGGCCCGAGGATTTTTGCATATCCTAAACTTTGGTAGATTGTGAATACCAACCATAATGTTAAATAAGGAAACCTGTCCTCACTATGCTCACCCCTTAATCGATTTTATTTTGTCTACTTTCAGAACCTCTGTGATATGTCAATATTTTTGGGAACTTGGTATTCTCCGTAATATTTGAATGGCCTAAATTGGGTAGAATAACCATAAATAGAAACAGTTCAATGAAATGCGTATTTGATAAGTAATAAAACCTCTTAAACATCTTGTCAATGGACAGTCATTCCAAAATGACCGCTATTACTCTTTAACTTGGGTTTTCTTTTAAGATCCCACCCTACAGAGGTGGGAGGCTCTGGCCCAACATCTTCATGAGAGGAGTCTGGAATAAGTGCTTATGGCGGTTTAAGAGTGTACAAACTAGATCTCATTGTATTTATACGGTGTCCTTGAACTCCTTGTCTAATGCTTGTTTCAGCTCCTTGTCTAATGCTGTGCGTTCAGTTCAGAATCTGGGGGTGCCCCAGCAAGCTGCTGAGGTTGGAGAGGAGATAGCATCTCTCTGTCTACTGCATGTGCAACAGTTGTCCAGACACAGGGGGAGCTGGAAGCCTGTAGTGTAAAGGCCCCATATTAGTGTTATCACTTAACAGTGGTAAAAGTAGATGAAAGAAAGCATTAATTCAGCAGTATATCTGTAGGTACATCACTAGCTTAAAATAATAGCTTTTTCTCTACTGTTCCAGTAGTGTCGTCCTACTTACAGTTTGAATCCAAACTGTATCTCTGAAGAGGCAGTGGACTCTCAAATAGATGTGAATTACTCGGTACTTTTCCTATGGTGGTTTTTTTTGGGTTTTTTGGGGTTTTTTTTTTGTTTGTTTGTTTTCTTGGTTTTGTTTTGTTGTTTTGTTTTGTTTTGTTTTTTCAAGACAAGCAAAGATCCCTCTCTCCCTCGATAGCTGACTGCCACCTCTGAGGTTTAGCAAAATGGGTCCAGCTGGTGTCTGGGCCTGCTCCTTACCATTAGGTCTGATGATGCCTTTTCCTACCAGCTTCCCTTGTTTGTGAGTTTGCAATGTATAAAGGCAATAAACCACCTTTTATCCACAAAGATGCAGGTGTACCTACCTGGCACCCTTTGCTGTGAGACCTCTCCCCTCTGATTGAACCCCTTGACCTTGAGAGGAGACTTGTGGATTAACTCCCGAGAGGCACGTAGGGTTTACTTTCTTTTTTTATTATTATTATTTTTACCCTCATTTTATTTTAATGGCCAGGGAAAATGGGAAGAATGCAAATGAGTGAATGCCCTCTTTGATCCGTGTTGCTCCCGAGCATAATCTGCTAACCTGGCAGGCGCCAGGCACAAGAGGAATTGCTGCCCCTAAGTAGGAAGAAACTTCAGCCTCTTTTTGCAAGCAATTGCTCGCAGTTTGCTTGTCGGCTTGGGGGAAGCGAGCAGCCAAGGGAGCCTTGTCCCCCTGCAGAACAGGGGAGCTGGAAGCTCTGCGGGGCCGATCGCCTGCTGCTCACGTAATGGGAATTATTCTTTTAAGCAAGGATAACCTGAAATGATAAGGTTTCCCACCCATGTCTGAAAAATACACAATGAAGCATTTACCCTAAAAACGGTACATCTGTGGCATCTGCTTCTTTCCGGAGGGACGGGCTGAGCAACTGTGACAGGGGCAACCTACAGAAGCCATCTCCCGAGGTGAGACACCGAGCTACCGGCTGGGTGTGGAAGAGAAAATGGAGACATTAACCTCAGTTCTGAATGAGGTCCATCCCTCAACGTGGAAGTTGAGGGAGTATTTTGAGGATGTATATTCAAAATACAGGTGGAAGGGCTGAACAGGGTTATTGGAGAGGGAAGGCTGATTTTGGTTGTGTTGGAATTGAATGATAAAATTCTTAATAGCCAGCAAAAGATCAAGGCTTCAAGACTGGGTGATCCTCTGGACCTCTAAATTATTTTACTACACTTCAACATGATGCTTTATTATGTGACGTGCATATTCTGTAAAACATACATATCCTTTGCTCTGCAGGACACCGGGAAGTAGTTTTTGCTCTGAAATCTGGATTGATCATGTCTCCTCCAGTCCCTTCAGACCTGGGCTACGTACCCCCCGACGGTGGATGGGGCTGGGCAGTGGTGTTCGGAGCCTCCATCTCAGTTGGGTTTGCATATACCTTTCCTAAAGCTTTCACAATCTACTTTAAAGAGCTCCAGGCTGTTTACAACATCTCCTACAGCCAGATTGCCTGGATAACATCCATCATGTGTGCTACCACCTACGGAGGAGGTAAGTGAAGCAAGACCGTATCTTTCTTCGGAAAAGAGGAGGTTGGATCTCTACACCAAAAGGGGAGGGGAGAATATATTCCTCTGAGAAAGTTTTTGGAAAGCTCTAACGGCAAGTTTGGCTCTCTGTTTTCTGCTGTTGTACTTTGGCAAAATAGAGAAAACCAGTACTGCTGAGTATTTTATTGACAACAAATATATGATGTCACTAATTCTTGTTATTTCATCAGAAATCTTGCTACGTGTGGGTGGAGGCTTGGCCATAGTGGAATTATTTGAGTCTTGGACAGTTATTTCAGCATATTTAGTATTGCATCTTTTGTTTGGTTTATATTCTGGGCTTTTTTTTTTTTTTAAACAAAACATGTATTTCTTGCACTCATGATTGTAGAGAAGATGCTGGAAACTCGAAACCTGAAATTTTGCTGATGACCAGGCATGGCGTACGTGCATGTACATCTTGAGATAGTGTGTAAGCATGTTTTAAAATATTCCCTAATTCTGTTGCTAAAATCCTGCTGCGAGCCTTTTATTAAGGGATGATGTTTTAGATTTCTCTTGGCAGAATCCTTCTGAAAGGACAAATGCGTCCACTGGTTACTTAAGTCAAAACGTTTACTGAGGATTTGTACCTCGGCTGCAAAAGTTGGCACTGTGCGAAGGTTGTGGAAGGTGTTGCTTGTCCTCATAATGAAATCACCAAGTGGATGTTCGCAGAGGGATGTTTGCCTCAGGTACTGATGGCAGGTATCAGCCTGCCACTTTGATCTGAGGAGCCGGCGTGTATCTTGCTGTTAATGGTTAAAAGGACCATCTTGCTTTCAGGTTGCTGATGCCTGTGAGGTGCAGCTTCTGGAGGTTATTGCTGGGCTCTTAGCAGGCTCTTGGTTCTTCTTAGCTTGTTTTGCAAGGGTGAAATGTAAAAGGATTAACACTTAAGAACACAAGAATAGCCACACCAACTCACATTTACCCAAACCTGTATTATTGCCCTAACAAGGTCAGTGACACATGCTTTGGGAAAGAGACTATTACAAACAAGTTGTAGATGGAGGGATCCTCTTGGTACCCCTCGCCCTCAGGACGGTGCGGTTTGGAGGTTTCCTGGGTCGCACACTACAAACGTCAGGGTACAGCCTGCATAAAGAAGTTGCACGTACTCATCCCATGTACTTTAAGACCTGGTTTTACATGGCAATAAAAAAAAAGAGCTGTTTCGTCATCTAATATGGGATGGATTAAGGTGAAAGGAGAAAATTTCTGTCAGGCTTAGCTGGCACTGGGGACAGTGACACAGGTTGCCCTGTCAGTGCCCTGAGGGATGCTTGTGACTTCATAGACAACCTGTGCCTTTACTCTTCTGACAGCTCGTGCCTCGTGTTATTGAGCATGTGATTCCCAAGATGACTGCCTGCCTTGGAAAGCTGGCACAGGAGCAAGCGACTTCTTACTTACCAATTCAAATCCAGCCCTTGTCAATGGAGGCCGAAGGCTCCTGCTGCCCCCGAGCCAGCAGTGGGTCTCAGCCCTTTCCCAGCAGGCAGGTACCGGCGTTGCCAACTCACAGGGGCTGAATGGCACCCCGGGGTTTGGGATGTACGTGACCAGAGAGGTGTGAGGGATGAGTTGCTTCCCCGCTTGCAGAAAGAGCCTTTGCAGGTCTGTCTGGAGTTGATCACCCAGGCGGCGAGGAGGCTTCGTTGGGCCCTTTTGGGCTATGGTCTCTGCTGCAGATGGACAGAAGGGTTTACTTCCAGGGTTATTAAATCAGCAGCTCTACTGAGCACCTCTTTCCCCTTGAAACAGTGAATGTGTAACCTGTGGCTGCTGTTTGGCCCTGGTGGTTCCATGTCAGGGTCTGAGGAACCTGACTGATGGGGGGGCTGTTAGAGGGCTCATTTCCTCAGGGTGGCGGTTCAGGCCCTCTGAAAATTGGATGTCTGAAGCTGAGCACCGAACATTAGAGATGTTTTGGATCGGTTGAGATTTCTGGTTTTTCATTTCCCACCTTCCCTGAGCCAGGGCCCTCGGCACCCGGACAAAGATACAGAGAGCACAGCAAGGGAACTGCTGTCAGTGATCATGGGGGAAGAACCTGTTACAGTACGAAACGTGGGGGTTTCATCATTGATCTTCCCATCTTTAAATACAGGCTTTTATGAAATCTTATTGCTGCAGGGCTGTCGTCATCAGCTACAGCCGTGTGTGCAAGTGCCCGACTTTCCCAGGAGTCGCATGTAACAACAGGAGGGTGTCCGCGTCAGGAGGAAAATACGAGATGCTGTGAAGCAAGATGATTTTTCCCTTTCAGTGTTGCATTACCTTTTGGCTAAGAACTCCCTGCTGGCAGGGGGGTCCTGCCTGTCCCACCTTTCCTGGTGTTTTCACAAACACTTGTGTGTGTTGCTGCATGAGCACCTTTCCTCTCTGGGGGTCTGTCCCGTGGTGTGGGAGCTGTTGCTCTTCACCTCACTCAGTTTTTAAATCACTGTAGCATCTGCGTTAAAAAAAGAAAAAAACAAACAACATGACAAACTAAATTGTGAAAGAAATAGATCTTGGAAAAAAAAGTCTTAGGAAGAATCCCTGTGTAACAATTACAGATTCTTCTAGAATTAAGGAAGATCAATTATCTCCTCTGTTCTTGCAAATGATTAATAATTCTAAACACTTCCCTGTCATGTTCTCATCTTTCAGTTGTTGTTTCCATTAAACAGTGTTGACATCTCCATAGATCTGAACGCAGCAGCACGCTAATAGTAATAGAAGGGGGAATGACAATAATAACAGATTTAGGAGTTTCATCTCGGGGAAAAAATATCTTTGAGTGCATAAGTAATTGAATACTCAGTTTGATCTTCCTATCAGCTACGACAGCATAAATCTACAGCAAATCTGTAGTACCCAGTGAAGCTGCACGCTGTGCTTGAGAGAGGAGGAAAGCACCAGAAAGCCTGCCCAGAGCGGTTGAGGGCATGCAGGGGATCCCTTCATGCAGAATTCTACCTTTAAACCCCAACTTTAATTTTACAATATTCAGAAATGTTACAGCTAGCTGGATATAAAGTAGTTGTTTAGGACAGGATGTGTTTCTTTGCACTAGAGTAATTAGAAAAGAAAAAGCTTCAACAAACATTGAATATTGTTTCTGGGTGAAACTGGGCTGAAGTCAGCAGGCACCTTGCCATCACCTTGAGTGGAGCCAGGATTTCATCTTTCAACTTCAAAGTTTGATCTGCTGATCTATAGAGCTAGAAGCCTGGAAACTTTTAGCCCCGAGCACGGCATTTGGGGAAGGGGGCTGAGAACTGAATGAAGCTTTAGAAATTACTTCCGTGTCTGTAAACACTGGGTTTCACAAAGGTCTCCGGGAATGTTAAGTGATGGAGTGCACTATAAACACGACCTAGATAGTAGGTGTATCTTTGAAGCCTGTCTTACAAGGAATCATTTCTGTGGTGCTTGGGGGGCTCTTGGGAAGGTCAGTCTGTAAACCCGGGATTACAGCAAGCTTGAGCAAATACTACACTTGGACCAAAAGTCTCCTCTTTTTGATCTTGTGGGGTAACGGGCATGTACAGTGTCAAAAGTTCAACAAGTTCCTAAAGAACAATCTGTGTAAGACCTTGAAAGTTAATGCTAAAGCATCGTGCTTGATCTGGTGGACAACGGTCAGCCAGAAGGGCAAAGCAACACAGAAAATGCAGTCACAGGAGCCCGGCTGAGTTTGCCTACAGTAATATCGTGTATTGCATCACCCTGTGTTAAGGGGACAGAGGGCTGATCAGCCTTGAGTGATGTTATCCACAGCTGCTCACACCGCGTGATGCATGAACTAATCTCTTCCCCTGCTTGATTCTGTTTCTTGTTTCCGTATCCCAGCGTTTAACTGAATTTGAGAGGTAATGCAGGAGCTTGCTGGGTTTCCTCCATCCCGTGGAGCTGGTTATGCACAGAGTGGCTGCAGACATTGTCCTGCAGTCCTGCTTCCCCCCTGCTCTCTTGCCGTGTCTGGCAGCCTCACTGGTGACACGAGCTGCATGAATTCAGCCAATCTGGGTTTCTGCTCGGTGCAATTCAAAGGTGCCCTGCACATAGGCAGCTAACAGCAGTACCTGCTCCCAGAACTCTACGGTCCTAGAGGAAGGTTTCTTGGGGAAACTCACAGTAAGAGCAGGAGTCCTCATGCAGTTGTGATCACTTCTCACAATAGTTTTATTTGCTGGAAAAAAAAAAAAAAAACACAACCAACCCAAACCAACGAAGTTCCACCTGTAGCTTTAACTGATGATCCTTCTAATACCCTGAAAACTTGGGTGAGGTGGGGTTAATTTTTTTTTGGAAAACGCCTGCATTACATAATGGCTCAGAGTACTATGATCTGCAAACAACAGTGTCCCAGAGACTACTTGCAAACGGGTGTGATGTCCCCCTGTCCCCAAGCTGAGGAGCTGCCAACACTGTGCAGTGCCAGCTTTCTGCTCTTCTGGAGTGGGACTTGCTCCTTATGGCAACCCTGTAACATCTCTTCTCTCTCAAACATCAGGAGAGCTTAATGAGGTCTAAAGCGCTCTGCCTTGTTGAAGCGTTATTCAGGCAGCCCTGAGGCAGGTGATCCTCTTTCTGTCTTGTTGACAACTACTTGGGAGTTTATTTGTAGCCTTGGCGATGGGTCTTCTGGACCCAGTGGTGCCACAGCTGCTTAGGGCCATGCTTTGGAGAAAGTGCTTGTGGAGGGGCTGGATGTGTTTGGACACTGCAGTCACAATTCCTTGGGTTACTTTTGACAGTCTAAGCTGCAGATCTTCACTAACCTGGTTCCTTTTCACTGAAATGAGTAAGGAAACTCTCACAGGAATATTTCCATCAGAAGCCACAGGATACCCGTGGGCTCCGTGGAGGTGAGGCCAAGCCCCCATGCTTGGGCTGCAGTACACGGAGTGTATATCCAATGCCCAGAAACTCTCCTCGTGCTCGCAAGCTGTGAGCTTGTGGAGATCAGCTAAACTCATTCAGGGTGAAAAATGTAGTAAAGTAGCACCGTAAGCAAACAGGTTTGAAATACCTAGTGGGCATCGTGTGGAATATGTGTTGGGGTAACTCAAGGCCAGGCCAATACTGCCCTTGGAAATAACTCCAAAGATTTAGGTGGCTGCTGCCTTTCTAGTACGTTACCATCATTTCATATCTTCCGAAGTGAAGGGACATATAGGATCACATGAAAATAATTATTTTAGGTAAAACTGGGATTGTGCAGTGACTCCAACTAAATTGGCTGAAAGTGGCAGAAGATGCTCTGGGGTGGAGGAAGACGCTGCCTCTGTTGCTGATGTAACCAGGTGTCCCTGGTGGGATCGGCTACTCCGTGACAGCATCTCCTGGGGATCTGCAGGGTGGTACCTGTGTGACACAGTTCATGTTTAGCCGTTTCCCCATCCTAAACAGGGCAGAAATGTAGTTGCTTTAGTTTTTTGTGTACTTTTGCTTCAAAATAAGAACAAGCAGGCAAAGTAGGTAAGGCAAACTGGAATAAGATGGGATATAGTGCTAATTTTACATCGACAACACTGAAGTGCTTTTCTTCACTACGTGTTTTCCTTGAGCAAAAAGGTATGAACTCGTTATCCTGTGGTAAAACCTCCCAGCAAGGAAAACAGGGCTGGAGTCTGGGAGTGGAGAACCACAGGGTGGGAAGGCAGAGGTTTCCCTCTGCACACAGTGTCCTCCAGTAAAGAGTCCCCTTTCGGCACAAATGAAGTAGTGACCTGCTGTGCTCTGGCTAATGTGTAATTACACCTTCAACACAACCTTCTATCCCAGCTGTTTGTTTGCCCGTGTTTGTGTGCATAATCTGAAATGCCACCAGACTCTGATTCAGTGGCGTTTGAAAAAAAACACAGTATTTGTCCTAATGTTCAATCATTCAGGGCTTGGCAGAGCCAGACTTCTGCCATAAAAGTTAATAGCTAAATTCTTGATGCGCATTTGAGTACTTCAACCATGTTGTTTTTCCCTTTCTATACAGTCATTTTCCAAATATAAAAGAGCACGATCCTACTGGGATTAAAATGTAAATGAGATGAAGATGCAATAGCAAAGGAATAATTCGTTTTAATTCCCCAGTGAAAACATTCCAGTTATTAGATTTAGATTAATTGTAGCCATCTTTTTACCAACACAAATGTTTTGGTTTGGGCTGCTGATTAAAATCCTGCAACAGGGGGAAAAACAGAAGTGATGTCACTGCTCGGTTTATTTTATCATCTCCAGGAAACCAGTGCAACCAGCAGCGATGCTTCATGCACCTGGCTGGTTTGAGGGCACAGACGCAGGGCTGGAGACACCTAAGATGTTTGCTGGCTCTGGAGAGCGTCGTGTCGTATGAATCCCTCTGCCTGCCTGGCCTCCGCGCCATTAGTACTGGGGTTTAGCAAAAAGGGAGTTTGACATTTCATAACTTTCTGTTTTGACCTCTCCTTGACACCCTCATAAAATATTACTTGGGGAAGGCTCTGCCAGCATCCCGGGTAGTTCCCAGCAGCACCAGCACCGACGTCCCTTGGATGCATGTGGTGTCAACCCGCTGCCAGGCGCAGGGACGCATGGGGCTGGTGGCTCTGCCCACAGCAGAGCACCTCACACAGCGGCAGAGAGGCTGCCTGGAAAATAAAGGTCCCCCCAAAATAGCCATAGGGATGTCAAGGGATGGGGATTGGCCACGCTTGACCCGCGTGCCCCATTTGGAGCATGTGTGGGTGCCGCCTTGGTGGGGCGCTGCCTGCATCCCTCCCGCAGCTCAGCACCCCCGGAGCTGCTGGTTCCCTTTAATTAAAACCTTGAGCATGAAAATATTAGCGGTAAATCCCTGAATGCTGGAGGTCTTGTGGCTAAACACTGAGGAATGTGTTGTCTCAGCCTGGTCGGGCTCAGCGGTGAGGAGAGCACGGGGGGATGAGGGCAGTTCGGCGCTTGCTGGGAAGGGAAATATCGATCTGTCCCCAGGCTTGTGCTTTGTGATTGGAGCTGGTTGGGGTCCAGCGCCAAGGATTTTGTGGAATTCAAACCTTTTCCCGAGTAATAATCTATATTAGTATGGATTGATCCCTTGGAAAAAGTTAAGAATATTGTTAGGAACATAAATGTGTGTGACTATTTTCGGAGGACTGGGATATCTCTCTCCTTAGACAGATTGCACTGAGGAAAGTAACGGCATCACGTCCTGGGCCATGGGGACCAGCCCTTCGGTTTGGCGGACAATTGCTGCTTATAATTTCATTCATTAATTCAGAAGCTCCATTTTAAACCACGGTTATGGATTGCATTTCACTGCTGGTACTTTTTACAAGGAAATGGAAAATGACAACAGAATAGGTTTGAGAAATGCGGGCATGCCATGGAAGCGAGAATCACAGACGCTTTAAAGAAGTGCAGTTACCTCTTCAGGTGTTCCCTTACCCAGTGCTGTTTTCATGCAGCAGAGCTAGGTACGGATTTATTTTTTTTTTTAATGTAGAAGCAATTTCTAAAGCCTTTAATTGACTTTCAAAGACTTAATGAAGGAAAAATACTGTTGGGGTTATAGAGTTGTAGCTCCTACCTTTGGCTGCAATAAAAATGCCTTGCATAAAAGGCTTCAAACAAAATTCTTTCCAAATACCAAAGTGGTCCCTTAAGAATGTAGAAATGCTTTCCATTCTCAGGGGAGCCCAGGTTTTTTATTTTTTTTTTTTTTTTTTTTTTCAAGAAAAGAAAAAGCATTCAAGTTGTCAACACTATTCACTTCTTTTTGTGACCTTATATTTTAAAAGTTGTTCCTCAAACCTTGGGGCTCAGTAAGAAAGACAGACATTAGTTCATTTGATTTAAAAATCATGACTTAAAATATCTATGGGAACTGTCATGGAAAGCTTTGCAAATACTGGAAAACAGGCCCTTTTGGGGAGCGAGGAAGAGTTTCAGATTCTGCCTTGCTCCTGGCCCCTTTTCCCGCTTTGCCCATCTTCTTTCGACAGCTGGGGAGCGGAGCGCTGGGAATACGATGGCAGTCGCTTATTTACATGGAGGTCTGCGATAGGGAAATGAGGCATTTGAAAAGGTATTTTGCAATTTTAATCAATTTTGGTGCCGCTTGCCAGCAAATTAAAAAACCTGCCCTCCAGGAAGCGTCTGCTGTCTGTGGCTGAGAGAACGGAGCTGGCTCTGGGGAGGGTCTGTGCTCCCAAAATGGAGGGGGAGCACTCATGTAGGCAACCTCTGTGAGATGAGCCCAAGTCTCCCCAAATTGCCAGGAAGTCCTTTTTGACCTCATCAGCCCAGGATTTCTACTGCCAGTCCCACCCTCTGCCCTCAGGCTGTCGTGCTTTGCTTGTGAGCATCTCTTCAGAGCTGCGAGGGGAGGGCAAAGACTAATTGTTTTCAGAGATCTTTAGAAATCATTTGTTTGCCCTCAATATCTCCCACTGCAACTAGTTTCCTGCTCCAGTTTTGAGTTTGCCACCAGTTTGTGTGAATGTTTACCCAGAAGGTGTCATGGCGGGGTTTGCTGCAGAGGACATTCTTTAATGCGACACTAAACGTGGTATTTCTGCAGAAGGAAACTCCCAGCTGAGGTGATGGCTGGAGTTGTACCTGATTCTTCATCCCTCTGCTCCCGGGGGTTTCCATCTGCCCTCCCCACCTTCCACACTGCTGCTAAGGATGTTCAGTCTCAGGTGTGTTTATTTAGATTTGGTCCGATTTTTTTTTTATTTTTGGCAGAACACAAAAACCAGCTGCTGAACCAAACTCTATTCCCATTTCTTAGAAAAAAATCCACTACTCCACATTCCCGTTCCTCCGTAGGAAAATAGAGGAAAACAGCGCTTTCCTCTTGACCATCCCCTTGTTCAGCTGCAGACAGGGTTCTCATACTGGAGAGACTTCAATAGTCTCCTGTGATGGCAGACTGCCTGCCACTGCACCCTGCGCCTTCGTGGATGCGGGACTGCGCACGGTACAAGCGATGCAATAAAAGCAGGGATCCTTACGGCCCATAAAGTGGGTCTGGGCTGCACCAAACCAAAACTCTCTGGGTCATCACACCGTGACCCTGTACCTGAGAGTAAAGGTCTCCTGGTCCTTTGAAGTTTACTCAGTTTTATAGGAAGAAAGAAATAGTAGTAATAAAACATCGTACAGAAGTGTTGTAAGGAGATCTTTAAAGCTCTAGATTAACTGTGCCAGGAAAATTACTGAGCAAGGCACTGATTTTTCCTCCCCTCTCCATTATTGCTTTATTGCGGATGCAGAAAAATGGGATTTACAGTAACACAGGATCTGTTTTGGGAGAGTGGAAAGAGGCAGGCAGGGAGCTCCTTCTCATTCCATTAGAGACTGACGTGTTTGTACCTGAACCGAGAGTGGTACCACTGTTAAAATCTAATTCTAAATTAGAGCAGAAACCCCAGCCTGGAGCAGCAAGTTTTGTGTCCCCATTCCTTGGGGAGGGAAAAGCTGTGTACAGGCCCAGAAGGGTGTCAGATGGGACAGTGGCAAAGCCTTACAGAGCTCCTCAGGAGTGTAGGGATCTGCTCTGTCCCAGACTATCTGGGAAGGGCTCTTGGGATCCCCATGCAGGGGGTGTGGGCAGGGACCTCTTGTCTTGGTCAGAGCAGGAGGAGAGAACCCACTGCCCCATGACATCGGCACGTGGGTGGTGTTTGGCTCAAAAAGAAGAGGAGGAAAGAAAAGTCAACAGCAGCAGCATTTGAATGCAGATTTTAAAACCCACTGATTTCCAGCCACTGAACTAGTGTGACTTGGTTTTGAGTGTGAGGTTGTCTTTTTTGACAACAGACTGAATACAGCTTTACAGGAGATTAGGGAAGAGTTGGTCTGAGCCTTAACGTACAGAGAAGCCAAGGCGGGGGGTGGGGGGATGGAAGCTCTGCTTAGGAGAACTGGGAAGAAAGAGCCATGTTTGCAACACAGTGGAATTGATTTGCAGGCGAAACATCTTTTGCCAAAATAATTTGTAAAATCTGCCCAAACCCTACTCCAGCCTTCATGGTTGCACATGGAGGGCAGAAGGTCTCCCTCTCCCGGAGGCTGGAGGCAGAGCGGGAGGTGACAGGGTGCTGACACCCACCTGCCACCTCCATATGAATGTCCCCAAAATTGGGGCCAGGAGGGCACGTGGCTGAATTCCTCCAAGACCTGTGGGGCTGTTACTTGTGGCAGGAGGAGCCAGGTTGAGCGAGATGCACGTCTGGGAGTGAAACTGCCACTTTCCAGCAAAAGCAAACATGGCTAATGTATATTCTAGTAAAAACTAGAATATTCTAGTAAAAACTAGAATATACAGCAAATTGGTGAATATAAATACTGGGCGGACACCTGCACAGGTCTGCAATGATGTAGTGGTACGGGGACAGGAAAGCGGCGTGCAACTCTGTAAGGAGGACAAAAGAGCTGGGATGCTGGTGGAAACACAAGTTTAAAAAAAAGAAAATCATTTCCATTAAAATAACTGAGGATGGTTTAACTGAGAAGGCCCGCGGGGTGGCTGGGTGCCGCTGCTGCCTCCCGCAACGCCTCGCCTTTGTGGGGGGGCGAGGGAAAACAAGGTGGGGGGGAAGCAGAAAGGCAGGTAACGCGGGGCGGGACGGGAGCGGGGCCGGGGCGGGACGGTCCCGCCTGGGGTGGTGCGGGCGGCCCCCCCCCGGCCCGGCCCGGCCCCTCCTCTCCCCGCGGGGGGGATCAGTGACGGCGCCGCCGCCGCGATCCCGCAGGTGGGTGCTGCCCGGGGGGGGTGCGGGGTCCCACGCGTGTGCGGGGGCTGCCTTGCGGAGCGGGCCCGGGGGGGAGGGCTGGGTTCCCACGAGCGGTGCGGTGCGGTGCGGTGCGGCGGGACGCAGCCGCCGCTTCTAAGCTGATCCATCTCCACGGGGTGTTTCTGCTCCCCTTCCCCCCCGCCCAGCCCCAGTAGGGATGCCAGCGGCACCGTTGCATATAGCTGATATTCTTTGCGTTAAATGGCAAGGCCAAACGGCAGGGGTGGGGCGTGACATTGGGAATAAATAACCAGCCCGAAGCTGCGTTGGGGCGATGCTGTGGCTGCAGAGCAGGGATCTGGGGGAGCAGCGTCTCCGGGACTGACGCGACGCCTTTGGACTTTGTTTTTCAGGGCTTTCCAAGGAATGTCGGGTGGCCGCTCGCACAGCCCGGCCATGTCACCCTCCGGCCCCCCGGACGGTGGCTGGGGCTGGGTGGTGGTCTTCGGCGCTTTCATTTCTATTGGCTTCGCGTACGCCTTCCCCAAAGGCTTAGCCATCTTCTTTAAAGAAATCCAGGATTTCTTTGGCACGTCCTATAGCGAGATCGCGTGGGTTTCCTCCATCATGTTGGCCACGACGTACGGTGCAGGTGAGTAAACCTGCACCAGCCCCTGCAGCATGGGGTGTTATAAAAGTAGAAATGAGCCAGCAATGTCCACCCCGGACCAGCGTACAGGGATAGCAGCAGTGTCCATCTGCACGGGTGTGATTAACGGGCTTATTTTCTGATCGTGTTTCTAACGTCATTCAGGGAAACAAGTCATTTGTGGAGCCTAAAGGGGCTAAGAAGCAGGTTTTCAGAGGTAAATTGGTCTTGGTTGGGATTTTCAAACAGGCCTGGTGCCTTCTGAATTTGTCTCTGGGTTCAGCAGGTGCAGGCGTCTTTTGACCCCTCTGTGTGCCTTTTGGGCCTGTGGAGGGCTCGAAATGCCTTTGAAAATGTGGTCTGTGACCAGCTTGGTGCTGGCATCCCCTTTATTTCCAGCTGTGTTTGCAGCAGCTTTGCTGCTTTATAAAACAGGGCTCATGTCACTAATATGGGTGCGGGGTTATGCAGAAGCCTTCATAAAGGCAGGCATGCAGTATCTTCTGCCCACCAGAGGCAGAGCTGCATGGTGTCCCCCATTGCTGCATCCCCTTCCCCGGCCACGCTGCCAGCCACGAGCTGCGTTGGGGGATTTCTCTGACACCACAAACAAAATGTGTCCTTGGCCCTGTCACACATCACCTCCGTTCCTCAAAGGCAGGGAGCACCAGCCCTGCTCCTTGTATCCGAGTGGTGAGGGGACAGGCAAGATGTTTCGAAGAGGCGCTGGCTGCCTCCTGCCTTGCTTTGACCCAAGTCAGTAACTTTGCACCCGAGAGGCTGTGAAGTGCAGTGGTGTGACCCAGACCTGGTGTGTTGCTGAGGGTGGCAGTGGTGGTCCACAACCAGAAACCAGAAGATCAAAAGATTTCTGTGGGCATCAGTGAAAAAGCCCTGAGAATAGGCTGGTGTAAAACAGCTGGGTCTGGGTTTCAGCCAAAGGTGAGCGTGGAGTAGAGCAATAAATGAAGTAGCTGCTTGTTTATTGTGGCTGCTTATAATTACAGCAATGAAATCGCCAGAGTCAATAATTCTTATCAGTTGCAGTGCAGTGCATATAACTTTGCTCTTTTTTTTATGCTTTTGATATCACTTTCATGACTCAATGAAAAACTTGGGCTGCCTTTGATTAAGTCTATAATGGGAGGTAGGCAGGAACGACACTCTATAATTGCAGGAAACTTCAATATTTATCCTGGCCATTAAAGCAATTTTGAAAATACTCTTTGTTTTTAAAAATGGATGGTTTTTATTCCTTAATAATGCATTGTAGTGCTTTTTGGAGAGCACAGTTGGTAATGAAAGTAAAGATGCTTTGTAAAGGTTTGTAAAGTGGTAGCAATCTACTCTATTGTAACCCACTGCAAAGGCTTGGTCCCACGGAGAGTAGCTCTGCAAGGGCCGAATTCCTCTTTGAGACCCCACACATGGAGCACTTCAAGGGCAAAACCCAATCAGCCATTTAGAAAGAGAAATCCTCCACTCAAGCCAGTGCCATTGTCCTGGGCCACCCCCTTGGCCTCCCTGATGGGATGCTGAGCCCGAGCCCTGGGTAGCACTGCAGCTTTGGGATAGGTTTCCGCTGCGACTTGTTATTAAATGCAGAGAAAAGCACTTTTCCCTCAGCCCCAGCAATATAAATAAGGAGTCTGCAGTGAAAAGGAAACAGCCGGGCTCTCTATGGGCAAGTGGGTTGCAGTGGGGGAGGCAAACTGCCATGAGGAGGCAGGCAGAAGGACTGCTTGTCATTTAGATGCTGTGTTAAGGGGCTAGGGTAAATTATGTGGAATGTCTCTGAAGCAGTTAGTTGGGAAAAAAAGGAAAAGCAGGTGGCCCACGGCTTTGGCATGCTCAGTTGCCTACAGACGAGCGTCTTGGAAGCTGCGTGTTTTAGAAGTCAAAGAGAGATGGCTAATGTTTGGTACCAAAAGTATACGAAGGAGTGGAGGTTGCTGTAAATTTCATGGTCTGGTACTAAAATTAGGACATCACTTTTTGGGAAGGCTGGGGTTGGGGTTTCGATTTAGGTGAGTGTGCTAAATGTGTCCCATGGAGAGCAGGGACCGCGGCTCTCCCTGATGGCTGGGTGCCTGACATGTTTCTGTCTTCCCAGTAGCTCAGGGCGTTGTACAGTGAAAACCGTCTTCCTGAAGAAATGCTGTTTCTTCTGCTGCACTCAGTCTTGGGTAGGTGTTAGCTGGGGCTCAAGGCACCATCATGATGGTCTTGTGTTTTCAGCCAGTTTGCTGAAGGCACGCTTTGGTTTGGACACCATCATCCACAGTGAAGCCGTGGGAAACCCTGCTCTGCCATGGGGTGGGGCAAGACCTTGATGGCGCATCCCCAAAAAGCATGCTCCCTCTGCGTACTGTCACGTGCTGAAGCGATATCCCATCGCCTATCCAGTAATGCTGCAATAAACGCACCAAAGTAGTTAATCTGTAGGTTGAGGGCTCCCTGGCTGTGGGTTGTTGCCAGCTCTGCTTTGTCTTCCAACAAAAACATGTCCCCCCCACCCTCTGGTATGGCAGAGATACTTCGTGCCTGACCACAACTGAGTGAGGAACATGCTCTGCAGATTAACCCTGGACCTGTCAATGCCCAAAGTTGCTCACAGGGGTGTAGCTGGGGGACTGGAGCCTCTCGGGGTGCAGGTCACGGCCGACGAGCTGGTGCTGGGGCAGGTGAAATGCTGCTGGCATCTCCTCTGCCTTCTCCTGTCTGCAGACTCTCCAGCCCACTTCCTTCTCTTTCTCTGCAAGTGCTCAAGCCAGTGCTGTGCGCGCTGCACCTGGGATGTTGTAGTGGAGTTTTATCCCAATTAACTGATCGCCTCCTGCCTTTTTGCAAGGAGCTTTAACTACCCTCCCTTATGCTATTATATGGTAATAGGGGGGGTGATACAACTGGGCACTGTTAGACTTAATTGTAGGTGATTATACCTTTGTTCCTTCCCACTTGCCTTGCAGTTGCTCAGAGTTATGGCTGTTTAATAGTCCTCCCCTCCTCTGCTCTGCTCTTGAATGAGATTTATGCTCGTTTGATCATCCCTCTCTCTGCAGCGATCCTGGCTGAGGCGCCGAGCTGCTCGGTGGCTGCAGACGGGGCCGTGGTGGGAGTTTGCAGAACATGGAGCAAATGAAACACACGTGCCCAGAAGTGTATTTAACACATCTAATTTGATTGACTGGGCATTTAATACTAGAGCGGGTTTGACTTATGAACGACCTCAGTGATTTGGAAATTCTCCTTAAAGGAACGGGGCGATGGTTCCTGTGAGCTGCCAAAGTCTTGCTCTGCTGCGGTGCTTGTTAGAGCTGTTGGGATGCCCGTGCGGCAAAGCTTGACTGACTTTGCTGAAAAACTAGAAAAAATAGTTAAACACTGGATTTTTGGTAATCTTTTCAGAAAGCAAAGAAATTCTAAAAGTGCCAAAGCAAGCTTTTATCATAGTCCTGAGTAGCAAGTAGAGTTACTAAACCAGGTAATTATTGCCATGGCTTCTCCATTCCTTCCTGTCCTTTCCCACAGCAATGGTGAGCAGAACTGTCACAGGCTGTGCGGAGGTGCAGGGGGGTGTGCAGGGGGGTATGCAGTCTGCAGCCGCGTGGGAACCGTCCTGGGGGCACTGAGCATCTCCTGCATGGGGCATCAGGTCCGTGTCCTGGGGGGGCCAATGGGGCCAAATGGTGCATTTGCTGGTGTCAGGTTTGGGCGTCACAGCCAGGAAAGGAAAGCCCCAAACTTGCCTCACCTCCACCCCTTCCCCCTGCTCCACCAGCAGTAAATGGCCGTGATTTGGAAGGTGGCCACGTAGATCCAAAGCTTTCCTCACGAGTGTGCAGGCTCCACTGTTTGCTCAGTTGGCTTCAGGGAAGGGCTGTAGTGTTGGTGTCCCCTCCCTGGTGTTGGGCCATGTCCCCGGGCTGTGCCGTGGACACAACCAGGACTCGGGGCAGCGAGGCCGGGCAGGGTGGTTGGCTGCCTGTGAGCTGGCATCCGAGTATGGGGATGTCCCCGTCCCCAGGATCTTGGGGCAGCCGTGCCACCCGGTGCCTTGGCAGGGCACAGAGGGTCTGATGCTCTCATTGACAACAGCTTTTGTTTGCAGACATCCTCAGGAAACAGTGACTCGGTTCCTTGGCACGCTCCTTGGTGTGGGGACTAATGTTTTTAGGCTGTGCTGCTTACTGTGTGACAGAGCTTATGTTTGCGCTTTGTAAATAATGCAAATGAAGCATATTTTCTGAAAACACTCACATGGACTCACAAATCTCCACTGGAGTAGCTCTGTTGACTTTGACAGCATGGATGCAGATTTACAGTGACTACCTGAGGCTTTAGCTTGTAACACCAGAGCAGTGCCAGTTTTTCAGATGAAGACTGAAAAATCAGCAGCCAAGACTGTTTCTGCCCTTCACTTTTTGCTTAATTCCCCTAGGAAGCTGTTTTACACCAGCCGAGGCTCTGGCAATATATATTGCAGAAGTTTTAATGTGTCTTATCCCCCAGTTTCTTAATCTGAACTAGGTTGCAGAAAACAATTCTGTCACTATAATACAAGTAGTAAAACAGATTAGTGTGCAGTAAAGTGGATAGCCTGGACTTTATGATAGGGTACTTGTAGTTCTCGGCAGTGTTCATGTTCAGCAATTCCACGTTTCCAGTTGCGGAGGGCAAACCGGGAGGTTTGTGAGTAAGGAGCATGAGGGAACATTGCTTTTCTCTGACCAAACCCTGCAGGGTGAAACCCTATCAATCTGATAAAAAAAGGATTTCTGTTTCGCAATGTTTCTATTTTTTTTTTTTTTGTCATGGGTGAAGAACTCATTCCTTACCCAAAATGAGAAAAGTATTATGGAGCAAAGTCTTCGCTAGATGTAGAGAAAAGGAACGAGGATCTGTCCATAAGAGACCGGGGGAGATGCCGTCATCCTTCCCTAAAGGTCCTTCTAGCTGCACCTCAGCTCCTGGGTATCAGGCTCTGGGGGTGACGAGGACATAGAATCATAGAGTGGTTTAGGTTGGAAGGGACATTAAAGGTCATCTAGTTCCAGCCCCCCTGCCCTGGGCAGGGACACCTCCCACCAGACCAGGCTGCTCAAAGCCCATCCAGCCTGGCCTTGAACACCTCCAGGCATGGGGCATCTGTAACTTCGCTGGGCAGCCTGTTCCAGTGCCTCACCACCCTTATCATGAAAAATGCCAACATTGTCAAAATGTGGAACATCATAGGGCAGCCATTGTGCTGCTGCGTACCCTGGGCAGGGTTTCCTTTTGCATACTGCCTCCTTGGACTCCCAAGGAGAGTCCATCATCCAAGGACAGTCCAACATCCTCATGTGCAGGGATGAGTTTTGTTCAGGGAGACAATCTCAAATAATATAATCGCAAAAACTAAAGCCTTTGGCCTTCACACCTTCTGACTTGGGCTCTGTGTCCATGTCGTGTTCACAATACCAAACTGTGCTGCCCTCTTCCCATTTTTAAGGGTGACACATTTCAAACTAGGCCACAGATGAGTCCCTGGTGATAACCATTACCCAGGGAAAGCAGGAGGTGGTTGAGCTCCCAGGAAGGAAAAGATAAGCAATATTAATTTGCTAGTAATTTAGTTGCCCTATTCAGCATCGGGGGAAGTAGCCAAACATTCTAAAAATAAGAAATACTGATGCCACTAACTTAATAGCAGCAATGTTCTCATAGCTGTTATGGTCTCCTCTAAGGCTGTAAGAGAGGTAAGGATCGTGGGAAGAAATAGTGTCTTTTATTATGTCCAACTGTTAGAGCTTGAACAATGAGCCAGCTTTCTGGCACGTGTGCTAGAATAGAGAGAATAATTTAATATCCAGGAAAGTATCTGCATTTTTGATTTTTTTTTTTTTTTATGGTGACTGTGTGGTCAAAATGCTCCTTCCATCATTGTAATGAAACCACAGAAATCACCTGAGTGAAACTCAGAGGTCAGATCCTGACACAGAGTCATTTCAGCTGATAAGCTTAAATAGCTGGGGCTACAGCAGGAGACATCTGACCATATTTTTTTCCTTATTTTGAAGAATCTCACTCTTTTGCAACTGCTGTGCCGCTAAGCCTTGTGTGTGCATGTTAGTATACAGTTTGTAGATGTAAATAGGTGCTGCTTCTGTTGCCCCTTAATACATAAAAAGCTAAGTTGCACCAGGACCGTACACTGTTTTTATTCAGTATGTAGTGCAGAGGAGTCTTGGTCTCAGGCTTGCTATTTGCTGCTGTAATACTCCCCCAAAATCCCCAGGGTGCTGTTCTTACAGATTCAAATTTCTATTAAAATTAGGGGATCAACTTCTGTCTATTTTCCAGGACAGGTGCAGAGAGCCACCTCTTGCAAACCCAAAAGAAATAAGAGCATTTCTCAAGTAAAAGCTTTATCTTGAAGCCAGGTGCCAGTGTTTACTACTCTTGTTATTTATTATTTATTGTTTTGTAATGGGATGAAATGTCTCAAGATTTAGTTCTGGAAATGCTCCACAACTGAGTCTTTTCTCCAAAGAAACTTTCTCCCAGAGCTTGTAGCTGCTTAATAGAGCATCTGCTAAAGCAGCAACGAAGAGATTGGGAAGTTGAAAGTCGACCATTGACCTTGAACATTTAATCCAAAATTTTATAGCTGTATTTTATTACGCTGCTAGCATGATAAATTGCAGTGACAGGTTTAGAAAGCACCTTACAACATGCAGTGGTGTAAAGCTATATTAATAATGAGTTTGATTCTGCAGTTTCTAACTTAATCAAAACTGCCAATGTTCTCTTCTGGTCTGGTCCAAACTTCATCAAAACCTTCTCTGCCTCCAGAAGGCCTCGCCCAGGGCTCTCCACACATCCCGAGTGCTTGCAAATAGTTGGGAAGTACCGCAGCACTAAAATGGGGAACCTGAGGCGTGGGAAGGGAGGTGTCAGTGTTTTTTCACCCAAGCAGCAAGTGGGTGACAGAGCCCCGGCCAGTCCTCAGGAGACACAAGCTCTCTGCAAGCCAGTTTTGGCTCAGATGTTGCCTGATGGACCAGAAGCGCCAGGGCAGGACGTGCCTTGACCGGTGGGGGCTTTACTGTGTTTCCTGCTGAAAGCTCAGTGATGGGGCTGACTGGAAAAATTGCATCTTGTGCATTGCCCAGCATTTTGCGGTGGATTTTCTGTTTGTGGAGTCCCAAATGGCTGGGCACCCCCCTTGCCGCGGGGAAGAGAGCTGTTTGCGTGAGAGCTGGTTGCCTGTGCGGAGCAGCCTACGGGGCTGTTGTCTGGTTTAAGAAATAATGTCTGCAAGGCATGAGTCCTTTTGCAGATACTGTGCTCACATGCTGTTGCTGCTGTTTTCATCCCCTGCTGCTGAGAAATCAGCTGCCGCAGCACGTGCTGGGGCTTTTTCTTGTTCTTTGAGAAACCCAGAGCCCCAAGACTGTGAGTTCCCACATGAGTGGCTTTGCTCCTAAAAAGCCGAGGGGTTATCCTTGTGCATTACGCTTGGGTGGTTGCGCTGTGGGCTTCCCATCATTTTCTGTAACATGGGCTTAGCAGAAAAATAAAAGGGTGAGTTACCTGGGCACGGTTTGCATTTGGGATGCTCAGCCCATACGGATGCAGCGAGGATCTGCGGTGCACAGCCGGCTGCTCGCTAGTCTTTCTGGGAAACCCAGCACCCGTGTCCTCTGGGTCCTGTGTTTTGTCTGACCACCTCGCGGGACGTCTCAGTTACCTGAGCGTGTCCGAAACAACATGAGCACCTCCATCATCAGCCCTTAGTGCTGAGCGAGGGTTACAAGAGAGGAGAGGGAGAGGAGGGGAGGACAGGCAATATTTGCAGTAATTCATCACGTATCAACTCTCTCTACTTCTGTGCTTACAGCATTGGTTCAATAAAATTTCTCAAATAGGGCTTTCACTAGGTTTTCCCTAGCCATGTTCTTTCCCACCTGGATATTTTGTGTAGGCTGAAAGAAAAGGAGTATCTCTGTTTATCCACAGTGAATATCCGGCATCCTCCCAGCATGGCCCAAGCGCAGGCAGGTGCTCCCTGCGTACGTGCAGCTCAGCTACCCGGTGCTGGACTTCATCCTTTTCTTTATCATCTCCACCTCTTGGAGTCCCACCAAGAGTCAATCAGCCTCCCTGTGTCATTGCAACAAGATGTCTCCCCTCTCTGGGGCAATCCCTGGGGTAGCAGCACCATTATGATCCTGGGTTTTGTTAAGAAAGCTGTATGAGGAATGATTTGATTTCCGTAATGGATGGCGCTGCACATTCATATACTTCTCCTGACTCTCAGAGAGCAGTCAAGCCCTGCAAGGTCACCACGTATGTGCTTATATTTTTTATTTTTTTAAATAGCCCTGTTCTACTTAAGAGCTATAATAGCACTATAGGTTCAGGTGAAATATTTCTGTGTTCGTGGACTTGGTCACAAAGCTTTATCATTTCGCCCTTCATAGGAACTAGCAAGGTCACCAGGCAGCAGTAACAGAGACGTGATAGACTTAATAAAAACGGAGATTAATAAGAACAAGGAACAAGAAAGCAAAGAGTTTTGGTTGGGGTGTTGTTAATGCTTCGCAGGCAGGTGTTAAACCCAGAGTAAGTTATAATCCACTCCCACAAGTGAAGTTCAAACACGTGAAGGCTTCTTTCCCCGGTCAGTACAGCACGTGTGTTGTGTGCTGCCGTAGGAGTGCGAGAGCATTGATGCCAACCTGTCATAGAATCATAGACTCTTAGAATGGATTGGGTTAGAAGGGACCTTAAAGATCATCTAGTTCCAACCCCCCTGCCCTGGGCAGGGACACCTCCCACTGGACCAGGTTTCTCCAAGCCCATCCAGCCTGCAGCTTTTCTGATCCTGGATGGCTCCCCAGCAGAACTGGTCTCCTGGTCAAATTATGTAGGGCTTCCAGGAGATGGACGAAGCCCTTTGGAGAGCATGGCCAGGTAGGGGCCAATTTGCGTGTTGAGCACTGTGTTAAGACAACGAAGGGCTGCTGATCTTAGGGAAGAGGTGTTTCAGCTGTGTAGGGGACTCATATTCTGCAGCTGGGCTTCAAGTGACAGAAAGGAAAAAAGTCTGTGGTCCTGCCAAAGCAGACGGTTAGCTAAAAAAATCATGGGAAAGAAATTAAAAAAAAAGTGACGTTGTGACCTTCTGAAGGTCAGCGGCAGTGATCTGCTGTGTGGGGAGATCCAAACCAGCAGCCTGGGGAAACCACTGAGCGCGGGCAGCTGTGTGCTCGGCACCTGCAACACCATCCCTATGCAGGAGCGGTTATTTAATTGCCTAAATACGAAGTGACACAGAGGAGGACCTTGGCTCCAGCCCCAATTTTGGAGCTGTTGGCCTGTGGCTCCTCTGTGTGCTGCAAGAGCAGCGTGTGTCGGCTGTGTAATCTGGAAATTGAAATGCCGAAGCGCTGATCAGATAAGATTGCTGGATAAGGAAGAGGACGCTTTGTCTTTCTGACGCTTGGGCCTCGTCTGCTTTGTTTTTTTTCTTTTGTTTTCCATCAGGCTGCTGCTGTGGTAAATGCATGTATTTCTGATGGGCGGTCAGGGTCCCTGGCTTCCCAAGGACGTGCCTGGTGGATGCGGGGGAGGGAGGGCTGCTGCTGCTTGGTTTCTGCACCAGATCATTACACCCGCTGCCTTGGCAACTGGGGACGGTGCCCATCCTGCCTGGGACCCAGCACCACAGAGCCCAGACCAACCAGTTTGATGACCAAGTAACGCATCTCACAGAGGATGTGCTGAAACTGCAGCCATTGTCCCTTTAATGTACAGACCATTTTCCTCACCTATGAGGAGTCATAGAATGGTTCAGGTTAGAAGGCACCTTAAAGATCATCCAGTTCCAACCCCCTGCCCTGGGCAGGGACACCTCCCACCAGACCAGGCTGCTCAAAGCCCCGTCCAGCCTGGCCTTGAACACCTCCAGGGATGGGGCCTCAAAGGCAGCTTCTGGTGACTGGTTAGCTGTTGGAGCTGCCGGTGCACATGCTGGACTTCAGCCTCCGTATTTAAAAAATGATTATTTGCAGTGCAAAGTAATACTCACGGAAGGTATCAGGGCAGTTTAGGGGTGGACGGGTCTTTGGAAGCTGCCCTTTGGGGTCTGTCAGAGGGGTATTTGGTACCATGGCTGTCACCTGGGGCGTTTGCTCGCTGCCCCTTGTCCTCCAGCACCGGCGTGCACGGCCATACCGTCTCCAGCAGCACTGCCTGAGGAAGAGCCAGTTATGTGTGGGCTCCTCAGCCATTGTGGGTGCAAAACCATCTGAACCCATCTGAACCAAGCAGTTGAGACTATTAATACATAATAATTATTACCAGGTACCGGCAATTCTTCTCGGGTGATCTGGAGCAGGCATGTGCAGGACTCAGTTACCGTGGGTCAGCTGGTGAGCAGCAGTTCTCCAAGCCCTGGTGACAAACACTTCAAAGCAGGAGCCATCCAGGTCCTGCACCTTGGACTTCTCTTCTAGCAAGGCAAAAGCCCGCAAGGCTGCAGGTTTTAACCCTCTCATGCCATTCCCCCTGCATTTGCGACTGTGGCCTGTGTTTTCTCCCGGCCCCTTTCATGCTGAGCATCTTTACCGGGTGCTGGTTGCTGCCACTGATCCCCTCCGCCTTGGGAGGTTGGCGGATTCTGGCAGTGTGTTAATAACGCGGGGGCACTTGCTTTCATTTGCGAGGTAATGAGGAGGTTGCTCTGTTACAGTGGGCTGGTACCCTGTTGGATAAATTACGAGGCCAAAGGCAGTGTTGTTATTCCACCGAGGGAATGAGATTATTACTGAGGAAATTGCAGGCCTGCTCCTGTCGTTGTTTTACTACTAGTGTAATAATAGACTTTGTTTTATTAGTATAAATGATTTCCCCCCCTTTCCTCCCAGCTGAGTACGCGCCGCTCCTTCTTATGTCCCCAGTGACTCCACGTAGTCAACGCCAGTCGTGTCGTGCTGAGTTCCTTAGTATTATCTGTGTTTTCACAGCAGTTTGGAAAATATGAACTATCTGGGCAGTTCTTCTGGTGCTGACCAATGTCCCTATGCAGTAACAGCTCTTTAGAGCCACTTGTCACTGTGGAAAAGCGGGAAAAACTGAGCTGCATGTTGCAGCCCCAGTGATGGGGGCACTGGTGGTCCCACATCTGCCAGTACTGGGGTCTGTGCAGTTGGCTATTTTAAGGCGTTGCTATTTGATCATCTGCATGGCCATCAAATGGTCTTACCAGCAGACATATGATGTTTGCAGTGGCTCCGTGCTGCTTTACACTGTCAGAAGGTCAGTCTTGTGAAACCTGGAAAAAACCCACGTTGCATGGAAGCCTCTGGGTTACGGGGTCTGTCCTTCAGGGTCTCAGCCCTTAGCTGCTGCTCTGGGAGCACAGAAATATTTCATCAGAAATTCATACAAGCTAGGTTCCACCGAAAAGGAGGAAAACTGTTTCTGTTAGTATGAGGTTAATTAAAATAAATGACAAACCAAACTTTACAAATAAGCGATATATATATATATATATATGTATGTATGGTCAGAGGTATGGGAGAGAAGAATGTTCTAGTCCTTGTTAAAAATACATTGGCGTTTTGCACCAACACTGGAAGTTTTGCAGCTCATAAAAAATTCATAAGGCTTATTGAAGAAAACAGAAAGGCAATTCAGGTGTCTGTTTTTTGAGCACTGTCGTACTTGCAAGAGTTTAAGCCAGTCTGGATTGATATTTCTTGTTAAATGCCAACGCTGCGTTATGGTCCTCCCTGGATCATAGTTCAGCGGCTCAAAAAGAATAAATGACAAGATGGCCTGACTTTGTGGAAGAGGAGAGAGGAGAGTCCAGGGTATTTTGCATTTTCTTTATGGTTTTACAGTCTCCTCTTCAGGGTCCTTTTCACTTCTGCAAACACAACTCAAGGTGAAAAGTAATTGGACAAGCTAACAAATGAGTTAGGGCTTGCTTTATTTCCCACCGGCGAGTTCCTGTGTTTTGCTTGCCACCAAGATCAGCTTCTTTGACATGGCCTTTCATGTACCAGCTAACAACGAATGGAAATCTGCCACAGGTATGAGAAAAGAGAGGCTTTATACAGGACAGGCACTAAACCAGCATGATTTATATGGGCTGAGGATAGTGCTTTACATTACATCGGTCTTCCAGGAGTGCCATGATCCCAGCAGCATCTTTAGGGGATATTGGGTGCGAACTGTTGCTCTCCAGACTGCAGAGTTTTACTGCAGACAGAACTCACTTTATATGCGCCCTGCTCTGCAAGGGCTTGGCGTGTAAAACAAGGCATTTCTGAGCTGGCTTTCCTTGCTTTTACCCAGGGTTGATGGTGGGTCCCGCGGAGACCATGTCCCCCAGCAGTGCCCTGCGAGCCAGGGCAGGTGCAGAGCCCACGGGCATGGCTCTGAGCGAAGCCAGCAGCAGGATGAGGCACAGCAGCCCTCTCTGTCCTCCGCTGTCTCGTGTTATCTCCTCGCCATGAGTGATAAACCATCACCACATCTGAAGTTCATCAGAAGGGAGGAAGCGACCTGCTGGGTTGTGAGGGGGACACCTTGAGTCCTAGGGCTGGTTGGGTGGGAATGCCATCCCCTCCCGCAGCGAAGCACTGGCACTCCTGTGTCATCAGCCTTGTAATGTGTTGGGGTGCAAGGGAGCGATTCAATTTTACTTCTAATTTCCTCATTAGAAGTTGCAATGCTGCCATGGTGGTGGGGTTGTGGGCACAGCGCTGGATGGGTGACACTAGCCCTGGCTGCTCCGGTCCCTGAGAAGCCATGCACTGGGGACACACTCAGCAGCTGAGACAGCTTTTGCTCCTTGATGTGACTTTTCAGGGACTCTGACAGCGTTCGTGTGGCTGCTTCTGCAAGGTCAAGCCAGGTAAATGGCGGCTTTCTGAGAGCTTTGCCAGCTGTCTCTCTTGCCCTGCCCTCACCTGATTGTAAAGTAAGAGGCACAAATCACCCCAACTCCTGTTAGCTTCTGCTGTTGGCTCACAAGAAGGATGGATGATTTAGTTTGGATGCCAGGACAGGGAGCCTGTGGTTCCTGCATGTTTGACCAGGCAGGTATTAGCAAGTAAAGGTGCCTTGGGATGTAAGCTGCACACGTTGTTACCATAATTGTTTTCCGTGTGGTAATATAAAGCATCTTTATTCTTTTCATGCAGGCTGAATAACTGGTAAATGACAGGTCCCACTTTTCAATTCCACCGTGTTTCCAAAGGCTGTCACACTTTTAATTTTTGCAGTGGCTTCAAGCAAAGCAGTAATCGTGTTTCCCATTTCCCACAACTGCGGTGCTGGCTTTGTTGTTCCCTCTTCTTAATTCCTCTGTCTTGACTTGAGCTATTTGATGTTTCCCGAAGCTCCCCAGCACACTGCTGTTGAAGTTATCTAATGCTTGATGGCTAACCAGCCCCCTGCGAGAAATACGCTAGGGGTGGCACGTGGCTGAGCAGGGCAGGAGAGGTGCGGTCGGATCTGCTGGGTGTGATGCTGATCGCTGAAGACATCTGGGCAGGGTGAAGGGCTGTCTGTGCTTCCTACGCCTGCCCAAGTTGGCAGGGGTTGCGTGCTGAAGTGTGCACAGCTATGTGACATATTGTGTGCACCGGCTTCTGCCGGGAGTCTGGACAGCTTTTGAAAGGCTGCTCCATTAAAGCCCATGGACGTTTCTGTAGGTCCGGATGACTTAAGTGGAAGTAATTTTGGGGATGTGATTTTGCATTTGCTTCAGTGCATTTGAAAGGTCTGCCCAGGACTATTATGAAACCTTCGCCCTCGGAGCAGCATCTCAGGCAAGGTTGGTTTCCCAACTGTTTGAGACCTTGGTTTGGATTCTCTGGTGTCTCATAAAGTATAAGTCTAGCTAATGCTTTCTCTGGTTGAGGTTGAGTGCTCATCATGGCCTTTACTGTGGGTTCTCCTGTGGCTGGAAGGATTAGTCCAGATGCTGTGCTCCTGTTTTCTCCTCTAACTGGCTGCACGTAGTATCTCAGAGGTCTCTGACCCTCGGTCCTGCGTGGGTGAGGCTGGTCAAGGGGATCAAATGCTGTGGCTCACACGTGTGTGCTGTGATCCTGTACGCGGTGCTGCTTTAGCAAAGCAGGCTAACAGGGCCTGGGCTTAAGGTTTCAGGCTGCGAAGGAGAGAGGTTTATGTTGCTTCTGAAGTTTGTCACAGTTCCCTGCGAGCTCGGCCCAGCCCGGGCAGATAACACTTTGGAGACCACAGCTCTCCCACCCGGGTTGGCAAACAGGGGGACTGATTATCCCCCTGTAAAACTGATAACGCTGGTTACAGCAGATGAAGGCTGTTTGCTGAAGGTCACGCACACCTGCTGTAAAGCATTGCTGAGAGATCACACAAGACAAGAGCAGTCACCAATTGCAGTCTTGTGGCTTAATAAGTGACCTGGGAAGTTGGGATGTTGTGGAGGACTCTGCACATTCATGGAGGGTGCCCCAGGGGCACAGTACGGGTGCTCTCATTTGTAAAGCCCGTGACTGGGATATGAACTTTTGCTTTCATCTACTCCAGCCTCTGCCCTGGGTTGTCCCCATAGCCGGGAAGCAGAGCAGAATGTGTCCACCCTCAGGCCCTTCCAGTTCAACATCTGCTGTCGTGGTCGAAAGCCATCCTTACTGATGGGTGAAGCCAATATGACAGCTTATGGACTGGGGTGAGAGGGACACGGATCCATATTCCCCTTCTCCGGAGGTGGATGCTGCAAGAGTGGGACATAAATGAGCGCTTTGTTTTACTTCTCATAGCAGGCGCTTCTCTCCCCAGGAACTGCCCCGAAGCAGAGCAGGAGAGGGCCTTAGCAGAAATCCTGTGGGCTTTAAATGCTCTGCTCCATGGTACAACATCCTGTAGTTTTAGGGCTAATGTAAAAGCTCTCTTCCAGCGGGTGGGGTAATTGAAACTGCATTTTCTTAGTTGAGTAATTAGATTGATTCTGGGGAGACGCGGACATGTGAAAAAATGAAAAATGGAAAAGCTGTGTGCCTTTAGGCTGCAGAGGAACGTGGTGGTGCCTTTCTGAGGAGCACTGGCTCGATCTATTGAATTACGGAACACGCTGAGACCAGCTCAAGCATGATGCTAGTCCAAGTCCTGACCAGGGAAAACTTGGTGAGAAAGGGGTCCCTTTCCTGCTGTGCTGATCTGATATATGGATCTCTTTCCCCAGAATGTCTCACTGAATTCAATAGTGCTCTGTGCAGCAAAAGGATGCATGCGTGTGAATCCAGTTACAGGATTAGGAGGAAAAAAAATCTTCACGTAATTATACACTCACAGAAATTTTAATTGAATGGTGCATTTGATGGGGCCAGCTCACAAATCAGGCAGTGACAGGGATGCTGTTAAGACTGTGCTTGTGTGTATTTCATTTACCAGTGGTTTGACCTTAGACATCTAGTGGAAAGTATTTTACGTGTTACAGATGGAACAATGGGCTTGATTCCCTGGATTTAACCAGTCATACCTACTGGTTTTTATTCTTGCACATTATAACAGCTGAAAACGTGTTCGGATGCTGTCAGCCGTGCTGAGGGGATACTGGGGTTTTGGGGTCCGGCTTCTGTGCTCAAGCCTGCCGTGGTTTGCAGGGTCTGGAGAGAGCTCTGTCACTATTTCTGGCTGAGATTGTTTAAGCAAAGGTAAACACCCTACCAAACAGCTCTGCGGTGAGGTAGGTCCCACAGTCAAACTCTTCAGAGGTGCCTGTAAGCTTAAAATACCCGTTTGCCAGTAATCTGTATGTGGACGGTGTGGGCTGTTCGTAACGGCAGGAATGAAGGCAGATCCCAAACACCATTGCTGCCTGCTGACTAGCACCAGAAATAGCCAGGTAAGGTAACATGCTCAATGCTGCCTGTGTCCCCCGCCTCATTTCCAGCATCATTTTGGCAGCATTTTGGTTCAGGGCTTTTGAGTAATACAGAATCTTTTCCTTGTATCTCATAGCTTGACTTCTGGACCGCTCTATCCTGCTCAGTTTGCTTTCTCCAGTTCTGACTTCGCAGCCTGATCGAACTTCAGAGTTGGCTTGGCTTTGAGAAAGGGGCTGGTCCTGAGACCTTCAAAGTCCCTCCAACATATATTATTCTGTGATTTCGATTTTTACTGGTTCTCCAGCTACTTGAGACTACTACACACAAGACCTCCCTTCTCTCCTCTCCACCCAAAGCTGCTGTCATGTTCCACTTCCTCAGACTTCAATGCTGCCTTTCAGTGCACACAGTCTTTGTTAATCCATTTCCCTCTTTCATAATTTCGCACTTTCCTGAACCACCTCTTTACATAAATGCAAGACCAAACTGGTTCTTTTGAGCTCCAGCTAATCCATCATCCCAAACAGTTTTTACCTACATAGACTGCTACTAAGATTTAATTAACAACTGTTCTGCTGAAGCTTCACTCCTGGTCAGCACGATTGAAATTGCATTAAATAGAGGCATTAAAAATGCAACACTATTCATGATATCAGCCTCATAATATGAACCAGTGCTTTGTGTGTATGGTTCAGCATCATAATAAATCAAGAAACTCCTACGTTGGGATCACACGTTCACCTGATTTGTTACCGCCGTTTGCCTTCTCTGATGACACTTTAAAGTCCTGGGGCAGGAGCTGTTACCAACTACACAGCCACGGCGTGGCACGGGACATGCTGCCATCTCTACGCAGTGCGGATCATCTTTCTCCCTTTTTCCATTTTCTTCCCGAAGCTCCCCTAGAAGCTGTCAGCAGCACCTCAGGGGAGCTAAAATTGCAGAGTTTTACCTGCTTTGTGTCAAACACGCCCTTCTGTCAGAAGATAGCTACCTCAAGGAACATTTTGCACTCTTTCCCCAGGTCCCATTAGCAGTATCTTAGTAAACCGCTATGGCAGCCGACCCGTGGTTATGTTTGGAGGCCTGCTGTGCGGCATCGGGATGGTCTCAGCCGCCTTCTGCACCAGCATCCTGCAGCTCTACATCTGCGTGGGCTTCATTACAGGTAAGAAGAAAGTGTCTCCTTTCCACTCGTGCTTGAGGTTCACTTCTGATGCGTCCACACTTGGGCACCTCAGCCGAATGCAATGGGAAGCTGGTGAGATAAAAAGCTGGTGGGACAAGGGCCCTCGCTTATTAACTGCTCCAGACGAATTTTGGCAAACAGCATATCCCCTGCTAAGTGCTGTGTTCCTGGCCGAGCATCGCGTGCGGGATCTTAGCAGGGGCTGTGCTCTTTGCAGATGAGTGCTCTCTGCCAGAGGCAATGGTGACGATGGCCACCAGTGCCCTCAGCTCCCGCTGAAGCGAACGCAGGCTGACTGCGCTCTGCCCTGGGCAAGGCAAGTCCTTCGAGGTACAAGTGTGACTATGAAGAAAGCACCTGTGTTCCTATATAACTGTGCATTATATTTCCTCTCTGAGAAGTATGAAATGAGATTTCAGGAACTTGCTTTGCTTGTGAGGTTAGGAGGTCCTTTATCTGAAAATAGTAACCTCTAGAGTTGATTGAAAATGTGCAATATTCTCCATATTGAGAAAAAAATAAATCTATATTTCCTTATTGAAGTTACAATTTGAACTTTCTGTATTGAAATATGAATTTCCATATTAGAAACTCAAACAGGAGAAGGCATAGGCTCAGCCCAGCATCTTTAAAACCTGCAGGTGCTGGGTTATTGCTTTTAAGGGTAGATGGATTCGAGTTCTTGACCTGTGTGAGTATAGATGCTTAATTGTAAGCATTTTTGTTTGATTATTTTGGCTAAGGTTTCTTCCAGTGCAGCTAGGACATCTGCCTGAAAACATGACACAATGAGTTCAAAATTGACTTTTGAGGTTGCAGGGTGTATGTTTTAATGAATGTTTCCTATCTCTCTGCAGCCACATTAAGTGTGGCTGCTTTCTGAACATGAAAAGTGCAAGCTCAACATTTAAAATCAATAAAACCAGCCACTAGCAAAGTAAATTGGGACAGAAAGTTTGTCACCCTATTCTCCTACACCAATATTGCTTTATTAGATCTGTACAGTAGTGAATAAATCCCCATGTAGGATTCCCTCTCTTAAACCTTACTCTTTGTAAGGAGAGTCACTGTAGTTAGATGAAATTGTGTTATTACTGAATGCATAAATCTTCCAGATTCCTTGAAAGAGATTCTAGAAACAAAGCAATGAGAAATAAAAATAACCAATGTCTCCCACGGATAAATTCAATATTTATTGATGCATGAGCTTGCATCATTCCTTGCTAAACAAATGTCCTCTAGCAAGTTGACTAATGCTGGATTAGCACAAGAGAACCATAAATCCTTTGCTAAAAATACATGCATTTTGGTGAGCAGAAGGGCTCAGGGAAGGAACAGTGCTATAGGAAGGCACCAACTCCTATTTTCAAAGGTACTTGTCTGAAAACGTGCCAGGAGGCAATTTTGTGCATAACCCCCACAGGCCTAAGGTTTTTGAAGACCCTGCTCTTTTTTTGGTTGAAATCTGGTCCATTGCCCATCCCAGAGTTGATGGTATGAGCTGTGTTCAATGCACACATGTAACCCTCGTGACAGGGTACAGGGGCAAAGCTGCCCCCGCGTCTCCCTCCTCTTTAATGCCGTGATGTTTTCCTCAGAGGATGTTTCCTCGTTTTTTGTTGTGTTCACCTTTCCCTCCTGCTCGCTGAGTGAGGGCAGCCGTATGGATGAGGTCTTAGCTAATAACCCATCATTTCCAGGCATGGTGCCTATGTGCTGGGGAAGGAATATTAATTTGACAGAGAAGGGAAGATGCTTGTAATCCTGCTAACATGCTCGATGCCTCTAATTACGCTTGAAGTGCTTTCACTGGTCAGGCCTAACGTGGAAGCATTCAAGGGCAATTATGAAGCTGCCTGCTCATCACGTGGCTGAGACAGCATTGCTGTAGGAGGAGAGAGGCTTCTGTAAAGGTGATTTGCAATGACTGTAAAGCAGCCTGTAAACATCACGCTCTAGTCTCCTTCCTACTACCCTGAAAGGAAACAGGCTGATGTAAAGGACCGTGTTCGTGTAATTCGCAAGGATGGAGATAAAAACAAGATAGTTGGTAGTAGGAGGTTCCTGCTACAGTCCTGTGCCTTTGGCATATTAATAGAAATCTCTTTAGAGGAGCAGAGCGGGAAGTATCTGTTTACGGTGGAGGGATTAGACACGGCAATCTCAATTGCTTTCTTGATTATGTCTTCTTGCATTTGCATGCAGAGCAGGGACTGGGCTCCGCTGTTGGAGGCAGCTCTGAAGCAGCTCTGTCCTTGATGGCACCGAGCTGTGGGCTGCACGAGGCACTTTGCATACGCTTGTGAAACCCATATTCTCTTCCTCACTCCTTTCCCTATAGCACTTAGAAAAAGAAATGGGGTTTGCAAGCTGTCAACCTGGATAGGTGCCAGCCTGGATGCATTAAATAGGTGTTTAGGCATGCAACCTCTTCTTCAAGGCTGAGGTAGTAGCGGCAAATTTCAAAGCTAAATACGAGGCAATAACAATGGCTCAGAGTTTAGTTCGATCTGTACCAATTAGACCGCCACGAAATAAAATGGGATCTAGGGTGAAGCTCGTTGATTAATGGGACTAGGGTCTTTGCCTCAGCTGTAAACGTTGAGCATTGAAATACCTGGTAGGATCTTCCTTTGCTGAGTGAAAATAAGATCAAATAGCTGCACAGCTTACTTCTGTAGCACCACTTATTTCCTTCTAATATGAGGGAGATGTATTTAATCTAGGGAAGGATGCTCCTTCTGGCACAGGCTTGCTTCTGCTCGTGCAACACCGCTGATTGGCCTCTCTGTCATATCCCTTGAGAGAAAATGTGGTTATTTGAGTAACAGTTTCAGCCATGGAAAAGCTGCTGTAGTTTCTGAAAACTGAATAAAATGAATATAAATATTTCCAACTAAAGTCAGCCAAAAGCTTAAAGTAAATTGAAATTCCAGTCAGTCAATTTGAAACTCTCCAAATTTAATTAATGGGAAGAGCATGAGGTAATATTAAATTAGATTTGTCTGACTGGCAAATTAATGTTCACATAATAAAAAAATCTGAGTTGATTATTGGTTAAGTGGGTAGCTGGCATCCAATCTGATTTTCCTTCTCCACACAACGTGTAGTAGATCCCTACCAAAAATGATTCTGTGGAAATGATGGTTCAATTGCTGCCCTTACCTACCAGCCTGGGAAATACGGAGTTAAAGCAAACTCTAATCCACTGTGTTGCATCTTCTCAGGTGAAAGAAGATGCATTCCTATATCTGAACACCGTCAAGGGTGTTCTCTAACCAAGGCCATGTTTTGCCTCCATAGTTCTCAGGTCAGTCATCTCATGGGCATGAATTTGGCCCCTTATGCATTATGAGCAGACTGTGCTTCCCAAAGACATGTCCTACCGAATATATGGACTGTCTAGAACTACCAAATATATGCACTATCTAGAAAAGTTCATGCTGAGAATGTCTTTCGTATCAAGGCTAATTTTAATATAATGCCATTTCAATTTATTTTTAATGTTGTAAGCTTCCAAGTAATTTAAAAAAAAAAGAATCTTAGACTTGGCAAAAATCATAATTTTGTAAAACCATTCAAACTGAAGCTATCCAGCATGAGTTGAATTCTGCTGCATCAGTTGGATTCTACTCTATCAGCAACTAATGATAGTGTTCCTTAATTAATTTTGAGAGCCTTGACCTTTCTAAATTCTCTTCTGTAAAACAATATGCCTAATTATGTACTGCACAGTTAAACAAACTAATTATATAGACTAATGAACAAGAAAAAAATCTGCATGACACTATTTTCGGGATTCATGTTCTCTGGTATAATCACTTCAAGAATTGCATTTCCGCTTTGTTCTAATGTGGCTCATTCTTTCCTGGATGATAGGGTGGAAAATATGTGGCAAGATTTTTAAATGTCATTTTGGTGGAGTTCTGAAAATCTAACTTTTTAAGGAAATACTGCACATCATAGAAATGTTTGAAAAGAGGACATTATTATATGCTAGTGCTCTCGAACAGAACCACAGAAAGTCAAGACCATCACAGCATTTGGTATCTCTGCCTTTAGATTTCATCTGTGCACGAGAAGCTGGCTAACTGAATTAGCAAGGCAGATTTATAATACCATTTATATATCTAAATGCAATATAAATAAATTTTAATTAAATGAAACACTCTAGGGTCCTGTTCAATTAGCATCCTCGGTAGCTGTTTTGCTGTGTACTTGGCAGACCTCTTCATCTTTTGCATCAGACCTGAATTGCTCACACCACCAAATTAGTAGTGTCTGAGAAGGGTGATGTTATTTTCTGCGCAGGACTGTCAGCCTGGCAGCAGTGTTGGGTGCCCACCGCCCACGGAAGGGGGTGCCAGCCCCAGCCGCAATGAGAAGGATGCGCTTTGGTGGCTAGCACTGGTTCAAGCCAGATCAACCTTCCTTAAACTGGGGGTTGTCATTTTTTTTAATGGATCCATCCTCTCCTCCAACAAGGCTGCTGTGTCTGGACAAAACCAGCCAGCGTTCATTGAGGGTATAGTTTCAGTTTATTCTGAAGCAAACTCTGTGCTAGGTTTGCCACCCAAGAGATTTGCAGTGCAAAAGGAAGGGGCTTTCTGGGGTCTGGTTACCCAAATGCAGCAGCCAGAAGTTTAAGGATATCTTGAGCAAAGTTTGCATCTAGACTATCATGTTGAAGAGGCACCAGTGTACCAATTGTCCATGAATTTGCCTTAAACAATGAACTGAGGATAAATGGGTCTCAAATCTTCCTTTGTGTATCTAAACTGTTTTTCTCTGTTCCAGGATTCGGCCTTGCTCTCAACCTCCAGCCGTCAGTGATAATCATAGGGAAATACTTCTTGAAGAGAAGACCCATCGCGAATGGCCTTGCTATGGCGGGGAGCCCTGTGATGCTTTGCACCCTGGCTCCTCTCAACCAGTTCCTTTTTGACAATTTTGGCTGGAGGGGGAGCTTTTTAATTCTTGGTGCAATTTTATTAAACTGCTGTGTGGCAGGAGCTCTCTTCAGACCCATTGGGGCAGCCACGGCATCAGGCAAAACCCAGGCAACTGAGGAAGGGAAGGCTGCTCTGGAAGAAGAGGTCACTAAGGATGCCATGGAAATGAGTAGTGCCACGAACGTCCCCACCGAGACCAAAACGGAAGAGGAAGAAGGAAGGGACTGTTGTGAAAAAATCAATCAGTACCTCGATTTTTCCCTCTTTAAGCACAGAGGGTTCTTGATTTACCTCATAGGAAATGTGCTCATGTTCCTGGGATTCTTTGCCCCCATTGTTTTTCTGGCACCCTATGCAAAGCACATTGGCATTGATGAATATTCAGCTGCTTTCCTCCTTTCAATCCTTGCTATCGTGGATATGATTGCCCGACCTACCACCGGCATCATTGCAAACAGCAAGTGGGTGAGGCCGCGGATTCAATACTTTTTCAGCTTCTCCATCGCTTTTAATGGCACCTGCCACCTTCTGTGCCCGCTGGCTTCCGGCTACACGGGGCTCGTCGTCTACTCCATCTTTTTCGGCTTGGCCTTCGGCATGGTTTGTGCCATGCTCTTTGAAACGCTCATGGACCTTGTGGGAGCTGCCCGGTTCACAAGTGCCGTTGGCCTGGTCACCATTGCAGAGTGCTGCACGATATTGCTGGGACCACCTATTGGAGGTGAGTGCATGTTCTTCCTCTGGTTCCACTGGGTTGTTGCTTATATTTAGCCTCTTTCAAGCACACTGTATAAGATTTGATTCTAAAGGTCTTTTCTCTGCTGCCCACCCACCATTTTTCCACTAGTAATTGGACAGGGAAGGCAGGTATCTCCTCCAGCATTTCCTCTTTACTGCTTTCTGTGTAGTCCTCTAGTTGAAGTCAAGAGTTTGGTGAGTGATCTTTCAATCCCTGATCTCTTCAAACACTTGAACTGAACTTACAGAGTAGGACTTCTTGCAACACCAAGAACCTTGCGCTTCAGAATGACTCCTCCTGGAGACTCCTCCTGTTGCAAAAGGCTGGAGGCCACCACAATTTAAGCATAGTAAAACACAACAGTTCTGTGAAATCCTCTTGTGACTCAAACCTAAGCCTTACTGTTTGTCTCTAGGGCTCTGAGTACTTCAACTTACGGATCTCAGTCATCTTAGTGCATTGGATAGATTTAAGGCTGTTCTGAAAATAAAAAATGTTTATTTTAGATGGCGTGGTTTGAAATATCAAAAGGCAGAGACCCTCTGAGGTCCTTGCTGGACCTTGCTGTAAGTCCCTCCAGCAGGGTTTACAGTCATCTGAAGATAAGTGGGAGCAGTGATTCTGCTTCTTTCCCTCTATAGCATGCGCTCACCTTTTTTTCTACAAGGAACACCCCGTGTCTGAAAGGCACCATATTTGAATCTGGCATTTGGCTCAAGTACAGTCCTTATCAAATCTGAGTTGGCTATGAATTAAATGACTGTATAGGAGACATCCTCTTAGTGTATAGATACCATCCTATCCATGTGCCCTGTCCGGCAATTTGCATTTCACCTGTGTGCAAGCTTGAATAACCGGTTTGGGAATTGGTCACCTTTAACTGTGCTAAAATGTGTAATTAGGTTGTGTGTGCTGTCTGTATTTGCATGTATAAAAGTTAAGCTCTGCTTTTGGTATGACAGCATCATAATAAATTTAAAGAATGAACAGAAGGAAGGCAGTTTAAACCCATTTCCTGGGTTCAAAACTGAGATCTGACTAATACTCTGTATGGCACATCTTGCAGAGCCATTTATTTCTTCATATTACCGTGTAGCTCATACAGTGTGACAGAAGCAGCTGTATTCTCTTGCAGTCTTACAGATTCATTATTTAATTAATGACAAACAAAAGAAAATACAATTTTAAAATGACCGTTTTCTGAATGATATAATTTTCTGTGTGGAAGATTAAGTTAATGACCAGAGACTGCTAATGAGGCTAAAACAGTTCTATGTAATAATCAGTAATATTAGTTTTGTAGGGTTTCCCCCACCATTTTAATAAGCAGCAAATTTATTGGTTCTTTGGCATTTTAATAACCTACTGCAGGGTTCTGCTTTAATGAACTAAGTAAATTGTTCCCAGTGTGTTTTATGACTTTATCTTATTCTCAAAGGAAAAGAGGCAAGACTATCCTACTGTTGAATTTTCCAATACTCTACTCATTAAAACTCTCAGTGAAACCTATTTAGGAGACCTCTAGGTCATCCTGATTAGCAGAAAAGAAAAAATAGTTGCAATTAGCATTTGGTTGATGTTTCACCAGTAACATGAAAAACACAGTGCATTGAAAATGGCGTACCAAGAACACATCTCAGAATGATTCTGGAAGAACTGTTGACCAAACCCAGTTAAAAATTATTATTTTTGTGATCAAGAAATCTGTTTGGTGGCCATAAAAATCCCTTGTTAGTGTAATGCGGCGAGATAATTAATCATCAGCTTTTCAACTTTAGGGGTCAGTTAGGAAGTAATTAAAGGTCCCTATTTTTAAGGAGGAGAACATATTCCAAAAAGTCAGAGAGCTAATGGATGATGGGCCAGTTTGAAGGAGGACTATCTCTACTGCCAAGGCCAGGTTAGGAGCGGGTCTTACTTTAATTAGGGTTTGGGATGTTAAGAATGGTCTATGTTGCACCAGTAAATGGGAATTAATGCTCAGGATCATAATCCCAATAAGATTTGCATTACATTTTGACATAATGGAGAACACTGACATTTCAATTAAGCCGTCTTCCTTCAATTACTCTGTAACTCCGTAGCAGAGGCATTAACCTTTGAGAGGAACCTGTCACATTTGTCTTGGCATTGAAATTATCTGACATTGACAGCATCATCTTTGCTTTCCCTGGAACTAATGTTTTCCAGTTCCATGCAGCGCCCTTTCATCTTTAGATCACGAGAAAGAGCAGCTGTGACCAAAAGTTGAGTCCCTTCTAATGCTGGCGAATGACCCGTGGTGGAATAAATTGGAGGGTCTTTGTCAAGAGCCTGAGATGAGACCTGGTGACCAGGCGCCATCTCACGAAGGTTTTCTCAAATGCTGCTGCTTTTGTTGGCGGCCTGAGGACTACCAAGTCAAATGGACATCCTTGTAGGTGATCACTGGAGTCAATGGAAAGACTCTCTGTAGACCCTTTGATCAGACAAATTATTGGTAGTATTTCCTATATCAACGTTAAGTACCCACAGGCTATACAGTGGAACACTTGTGAAGTATTTGCAGGATCGGAGTATTTGTAGAAGAGATCAGAAGTCCAGAGAATGTCTTATTTTATTGCAAAGCCACAAGGATGTCCCTTTATATTTAGGATCTGAAAACACAATATTCTTGCCTTCATCTCTTAAGTTTCTTTCTTTTTTTTTTTAATACATGTTTTACAGGAACTCTTATCGATACTTTTGGGGACTATAAATATATGTTCATTAAATGCGGAGCTGTGATGGTGCTGGCAGGAACCTTCCTGTTCATCATGAATTATTATAATTATCGTATGCTTGCCAAGGAGGAGAAAGAAAGAAAAGCAAAAGAAGAGGATCCTAAATCTGTAAGGACAGAAAATGAAGTCAGAAATAACTGGAATAAAGAAACCACACAGGATGGGCCTGAGCTGGAACCTTTGAGAGAGGACCAAGAAGGACTAAAGAAGGAAGCGAATGGCACAAATGAAGTTTAAACCTGTTCCCGTGGGCTGAATGGAAAATTACTTCTGAGTTGCTTAAGTGGACACCACCTGTGAAATCACAATAGGTTTTCAAATTTTGCTCCATGCTCTGCCATGTGCCTTCTCTTCTTTGTTGTAGGAGAAGACTAGAACAGAAACAAGTCTAGTTTCTTATAAAGTGCTGGGACACAGTGCAGTATCCATTTGCATACCAAAGGTCCTGCAACGTTTTTCTTTAGGTACTTCCCGTTTCCCAGAGGGGCTGAGTAAGGGTGTAACTGTCACCCCACTTTTATTCCCTGTACTGCAGCTCTACTCAGTGAACAGGCCAGTGGCCATCAGAGTCAATGCAGAGCCCTCCCAGCAGCCTGGACGGGCTTTGCACTGAGTGCTGCGGTGGCTGGATCTTCTCCCCATGCAGTCAAAACTCTGTGACTCTTGTTGACTGCGGTGTCAGAATTACCCCAGGGATCTGGTGCTGCCTTCCACTGGCAGCTGCACTGTGACTTGCACCTCTGTCTCATGGAAATGTGAAACAGACCTTACACTCATCTTAAATGCAATGTGAGAGAGATTCTTGAACAGAACAAGAGCAGTACTGTGCGTGAAGTGGCAGCAAGGCAGCCTGGCTTTGTGTCTGGAGCATGCTATGAAGGAACTAACTTGGGGTGGCTCGTATGGCTTGACCAGGGACTTTCTCAGGGACCTCTGCATTTAGCAAAATGCCTTGAGAAAGGGGACGTTATGCAGGGGGCCAGCACAAGGCTGACACGCTGCAGGAGTCCTTCTTCCAGGTCCTTTGTCTGTGCGGGGCAGAAATTTAGTCTTAAAGGGCTTAAACTTTGATCTACATAGGAAACAGTGCAAATTCTTTAAAATTTTCCCTAGGAGGTTACACAGTCCTTATTATCCAATATCTGAGTGCCTTCCTGTTTTTAGCATGCTTTTTCTTTACAACACCCTGGTGAGGCAGTAAGCATTGTTACTATTAATTAATGGTACAAATGAAGACCAGAAGCACAGAGGAGCTGTGGGCATCATTGCATCAGTGAAGAAAGCTTAGGCATGCCAGGCCTGAAACGGGATCCACGGCCCTGAGCTGGGCCACCTTGGCCACCTATGTGAAGGACAACGTGGGCAGCTGAGGAGAGGATCCGGAAGGCTGCCCGCTGAGCACAGGTATCCCCCTGCTAGAAAGTGGGAAATGCCATGGATAGTCATGCATTAAACCACAGCCCTCTCTGCAGAGCAGCCTGCTCGCTCTGTGCTTCGGACTACTCAGGATTAATGATTTTAGACACTGTCTTAGAGCTGCGACCTTGTGCCATATTTTTTTAACCTGGTTAAGTTGGATCCATCCTGGAGGGAATCCAAACACGTCTGTTCCTGCCTTGTTGGGGTTGGAATAGGCACCTCCTTGTTGTTAGCATTGCGATATCCGGTGGCCTCTTGCCATCCTGTTGCATGAAATAAAGTTTCCCAGGTTGGTGGTGCAGAGCTGGAGCTGAGGCCACGCAGGAGCCTCTTGTCCAGTGGTGGTAATTTTGAGCTGGGAAGATCTGGACTCTGACAGCAAGCACTGATATATTTTATAATAAGCAGCTGTTGCCCAAGAGCAAGGATGCTGAGCATGGCATCATGGAGTTGAATCGTCAGCCTTTTGTGGATTTAGCTCCAAGTGACTGGATTTAAAAAAAAAAAAAAAAAAAGGGCTTTTGAGGCAGATCACCCAAATCCAAAGCTAACACCAGTCCATAGGCTAGGTCTCCTCTTTCTTTGCTTCAGTGGCACCCTTATGTGATCAGATAAAGTTTTTTTTCATGACTTTGTCACTGAAGAACTGTATTTAATTATCACTTGTATACATACTGTGAAGAATGGCTTGTAAAAATACTTCCATAAATACGCTATACTCTTAAATTTAAATCACTCGTATCTTTTGTACAAAATGTTTTCTGTGAAATCTTTTGTTCCACTAGAGAATACTGATCTTTGGGCATTGACTTCAATAGGACTTAAATCTTATCCTTATGTAGTACCTTGCATTTTCTCTGAAAAACAAAATCTATACAATATACTTAGGCTTTTGTTGCTGTATTTTTAATATTCTTTATTTCAGTCAAATATATCTATGGTATTTCTGTAAAAAAGGCACTGATAGAAGGTCCTGAACATTTTCCAATATGCCTTCTGGAAGCTTTAAAATACTTAATAAAACTCTTTTAAAAAAAAATGAAATGAGTTTACATTTGCCCGTTGTGATCTGCAGGGTAGCACTACCTTTCTATTCAGTAAGGAATTTATCCTCATAGGATTTCTAGTCCTGGCTCCATGTACATGGTAACACAACTCTTGGTCGTAGCCTCTTATTCCAGGACCACCGCTGGGAGCTCCTTGCCACACAGTTTCTTCAACATTTTCAGTGATCTGGGCCAGCCTGACTCACACCTCCAGTGGCGGTAATAAGTCTGAAAGCAACTGAGAATGACCTGGCAAGGATCTGACAAGATGATTTTCATACCTTCCCACCAGGTCGTATCAATTAATTCTAGGACCAATGACCTAGAGCCTCAGCTGTCCATACTGCAGGAGCTGATGTTAAGGCTCTTTGTCTAGCAGAAACCCAACACAAGGTTTTTAGATCATAAAACCTTGTTAATACAGATAACATTTTCAATAAAAACGCTTTCTGTTCAGCCATCTATGCAAATCCTCTGGATTACCTTTGTTAACCTGTCCCTGAGGGCAAAAAATGCTAGATTGGATAAGTAGTTCTTTATGGCTTCAAAAGTCTTCTAATATTAAGGAGCTACTTCATTTAACCCACTCAAGCCTCCTGTCATAGAAAGACACACTTTAAGATTATGGCACTATTTCTATCATGTAGGAAGCCAGACTATTTTAACACAATTTTGGCGATTGTGGCTGGTTGCCAGTGGTGGGTGGCCTGCCTCTTCCCTGTTACCCTGCCTCCTGCCCCCACACTGGGTCCCAGCCACAACTTCTCACTCATCACCGCACCAAAGCAATGCCGGATAACTCTCCACATTAAAGCATGTGAGTAGCCCTAGAAATTCTTCGCCGAATCAAATCCTGTGAATTCAAAAACTTGCAGGCTTAAGCTGTAATCCAGGCTTGGAAAACTCTAAAATTTTCCTGAGAACATTTTCAGTTATTAAAAATGACAGCTGCAATATGAAATATCCATTAGAAAAAGCTCTTGTGAAGGAGTAGAAGCTGCTTGTGCATCTAATTTAGTGATCTGTGTGGCAAATTGAACACCATATTCTTATTTACATGCATACTTAAGTCTGGAAAGCACCTGTGTGGGAAAGCCAAGAGTGTGAGTGTTGTACCATAAACATATGTACTAGGCACGTGGGGCATATTTGGGATACCAGATGTGCAAGGATGGTTGCTAACGCTTTCATTGCAGTGCAATTATTAAACGTCTTTTATATTCATTAGCATGTGACCTTATTAGAAGCAATTGCCCATTGTTTGCAGGGTTGCTTGAACTTCTACAAGAGCCTGATTTTGATGCTGAACCATCATTCCCAACAACCCCAGAAGAAGCCAGCGGAGCACCAGCAGCACAGCACTCCCTGCAGCCACGTTCCACTGGTGAGGCTCGAGTGGTGTTTGCTGGGGAGGCGTGACGAGTACCATGGATTGAATTGAGATTTATCCCACGTACTCATTTCTTATTTATAGTTCCCCTCACTTTTCCCCTCCATATATTTAGCTTTCCAAATCTAAAGGCAAGGAGGAGGAATTTGAATATTTCAACACTTATTCTGAAGTGGCAAAATTTGTACCCCTTCCTACCTCCCTTTTTAACAGAATGATAAAGCAGTGACTGTGCCACGTGGTGGAGTGTCACACTACTAGAAGGGGACACTTTCTACCATCACACCTTGTGCCAGGTGCTGCTTTGCCACACATAGCGTTGTCTTGGCCTGGGAAAGCAGCAACAGAGCCTGCCTGAGCACGGGGCCGACCAGCAAGGCTGGGGGACGCAGCTCTGCAAGGCCAGCTGTAGATTTGAGCTCATCACAAAAAAGAGACCTCTTGTGCTTTTTATTTTCTACTGCTAATGAAAACGTGCTTCAGTGGGGCGGTAGCCAAGAGGACGTCAGTACCCAGCACTCAAAGAAGAGAGTGTAAAACCAGGCTGTCTTCTTCAGCGGGTGCAGGAGGCTGCAGTTTTGGGGTTTGTAACCATCGCCGGTGCGTATTTATGCTGCTCTGGGTGGTCCTCCACATTGGGCACACACAGGAGCTCATGGCCGCAAAGGGGAAGGATGTTCACTGGCAATATGTGCAGCGATAGAGCAAAATATAAATTTCCTCCTTTTTTTAAAAAAAAGAGTGAACCGTGTGCAGAAAGTGCAAAACATGTGAGGAAACCAGAGAACTCTGGAACCACGACGGAGCAGAGGTAGCTTGGTAGTTACTGTGTTAAAACCAAGCAGGCAAGCAAACAAACAAAAAAATGAAGTGCCAACCTATATGTTTGAAATATGCAATCATTTTTGACAACACGAGATTATTCAGGATAGTTCTTGTGGCAGCTGATGCCAAATTTATTTGGCTGCATTCAGAGAACACCTAGTAGACAATACAGGTGCATTCAGATTACATTGAGAAATGAATTTAAAAGATGACTTTCGTGCCCTCTGCAGCGACAGTGACATTGACTATAAAATAGTACTATTTAGACTTATCAGAACCGTGTGAAGGTGTTTTGATGAGTGACACTCATAACTGTCAGCAAAGCTTCCCATAATGGCAGTGCAGCTCAGAAATGACGACACGATTTGCCATCAGCTTTGGCACTCGCTGAAGTATTGCTGTGCTTTGGTTTGTATTTGGCTCATTTGCATTCTGACACCAAAAAAATGAACGTATATAGGTAAATGGGATCTTATATGTCACCACGGTCAAGACCCTGCTATCACAGGTAACGGCATCATATAATTCCTTTTAAATACGTACAACCTGTTGTCCTGCAGAGCCAAACACCTCTCAAGGTGTGACCCTGCGGTGACATTTGTGCCTGCAGCTTCGATGTGTCTCCACGTGTTCGACAGCGCAGGTGTCTAGAGGCTTAGACGAACACAACCCCACCTCATTTGGGATACTCAAGCCCTTAGTCCCTCAATCAAACAGAGAGGATATTTATGCAAGGGAAAATGATACATCCTCCACCTCCAAAAAGGCATAAATTTGGGTAATATTTAAAAATGTTAGTATTTCAGTATTTATTTTATTTTTTTGTTTATATGCTACTACTTTCTGAAGCATACTCTACATCTCTTCAACTTTAGTATTATTGATGAATTTGGACTGAAAATGCTCCCTTTAATAACGTTCCTTTCTTTTGTCTTTTTAAACAACCTTATTCAGACACGCTAACTTTAACCAAACTTGGCTGTCATAGCATGCTGCCTCTAGAATTTTAAAAAGCATATCTTCCCCTATTTCACCATTTTTGAAACACCACAAAGTCATTTAAGAGTTGCAGATCATGTTTTAGTCAGAAATTCAAGACGCAGTTTTGCTGGACATCGTTAAGAAACCTGTTACAGTGCAAGCCAGAGAGGGAAAGCTTCAGAGGAGGAACATTGTGCCTCTTGCAGCAGGGACCGGGCAATCCGTGGGGGGTCTGGCGCAGACACTGAGGATTGTGCGCTCTAAATATAAGCGTATCTCCCAGTGTTCAAAAGTGACAGATATTTGGCCATCAGTGTCCAAGGCTGTCCCAATCAGCTGTCTTTTGTGAACTAAACACTGCAAAGGACCCTCTCTTCAGAGGCTGCATGTCCGGCACTGCAGAAACTCCTTCTCTGAAAAACCTCATTAAAATCACACCAGAAGCTTGCATTTAGCTGAATTAGTGTTTCCCAGCCAATGCTGTGGGAAAGGCTAGAGGCCGTCCCAGCAGGCCAGCATAGAGTTTAGAGCCTTTTGGTGAATGCAGCTCTGCTTTATGTCTTACCTGTTAAGGCACAGGTGCCCAGCAAATTTTAGGAGGGTTAAGAAGGAAACATGGCTCTTGTTACTAAGGCAGCTGAGAATTATCTTATGCTGGAAAGGGTGGGGGTGCCCCTCAATGCACACACGGGACAGAGTCCTGCACTTTGCCCATAGGAGCCAAAGTCTCCATCTACTTCAAACTAACTATCTGACAGTCTTAATAGTGCAAACGCCTCAGCTGGTACTGCCCATCATCGCTCCGCGATCATCGCTGAATGGTTCATTTTTCACTACCAACTCACGAGCCCATGAATTTATCATTTTTCCCACCAGACTAAATCCATGGGAGGAGAAACACAGGCTTCCCATAGGCTCTCTGGAGTTTTTCTGACTTCCGTCTGCTCAGTGCAAAGCTGTCCCACCAAAACGTGTTGCGTAAAGAAATTCCCTCCTACTGCGGCAACACTGCTGTTCCAGGTAGACACCAAATGAGAATGTGCTTCTACACTTCCTTGGTCAAAGCCATCAGCTTCTGAGGAGGTGAAGATATCCATTCACCAAAGACACCAGCTTCAAGGTCTAATTCCGACTACACTCAGACACGTGGGATTCCTGATGTATCCTGAATTCCCTTTGACGTGCAAAGCAGAGTTGTTCAGTGCCTGCTGCTAGCGACAGATGAACTGGTACAACTGAAATGAAACAGGGACAAGTACTTCCCTCGTACTGCCGGGGCTTGGCATTCCCTTCCTGGACAGATGAGATTCTTAAGTAGTTTTTAATCAGTATGTAATCAGCCCCGGCCATTAGTTATGCCATCTGATCACAAAACACAACTCCAGAGACAGATCCTTAGGATATCTAGGAGGATCCATGCATTATTAAGTGAAACAACCGCAGACTCTACCTGTCACCCATTAATACAATGTATAATAAGTGCTTGTTGAGCAAACTTGCCAAGTCTAATTATTCTCCCAGCAGACTATAGGGGGTTTTTGGCACTTCTACAAGTCTAATGGAAACCACAGCAGGCCTGCTCCAGCAGAGGCAGTGTGGGGAAGGAAATCTCTCTGATGTGCTTCAGACTTCCAAGATAGTCCGCACCTTGCATGCACATGCACATGCACGCACCCACTCCCCAGCCTCGCTCCGACAGATTGGAGGGAAGATCCACAAGGTAAAGCCCTGCACGCAGGGGCTACATTCCCCCGTGATGTCAGGATTGGTGTGTTAAGCCTGCGAGTCACTCAAATCTGGTGGCAAGAAGGATCCTCAAAGCATCCTTGATGGTGCCGGGTGGATCCTAGCCAGGTGCCAGTCACAATGTGAAGTGAGAGGGGAGCTCTTTTCCGTGCTGACTCCCAACCCCAGACCACAGCCGGGGACTGAGGAGACACCACAACTTGCCCTCCATGGCTGGGCTTTCCTTTCTGCTCTTCCAACCAGGACAATCCATGTATTAAAGTTTGTTCCCAGGTCATGACCCGGGACGCGATGTATGATGTTTCACATTTCTTATTCCTTTGGACATATTTTTCTGAGATCTCTTAGCATTACTCCAACAGTCAATTTAACACTGAGATTGTGCGTATTTATCTGGAAAGGTTCTTTTAGCACACGTGCTCTTTCGTGAGATGTTGTGTTCTCCAGAAAGTCTGTCAAGGGTCTGTCGGACAACAGTGAGTTGATATGAGGAAGATGACTGAGTCCTCATATCTCATCCAAGAAGTTAATAAAGATGACTGTACTGATTAATTAAGACCAGACGCAAACCCTCCCTGCTGCTCAAAGGGTGGGCTACAGCCATATGGGGCTTCTCCTGCATGGAGTCCAAATATGTCATCTATATTATGATATTTAAATGTAGGTCTACAATCCTCTTCTCCAAAGGTAAGCCTCCATTTGGAGACCTCCATCAGTGGATTGGCTTAGAAAATCCCAAACATCCAGAAGGCTGGTGTCCTTCTCATTAAGCTCAGCGTTTTGGAAAACAGTCTGACTGTTTGGGTTTATCTTTTTTCTCTTTTCCTTTTTGTTAGCAAACCATTGCCAAACTCTTTATTTATTTATTTTTAATAAAAATATACTGTGAGTGCAATGGCTGGAAATATATTGAATTCATTTATCCAGTCAGTATTTGTCCTCTGGCTTACCTGTTACAGATATCCTTCAAAATACAGTACTGTGTAATACATTCCGGTATGAAACATGACAATTATATCATGATTTCAACTTTCAGCCAAAGATAGTAATTACACACCATATAAATAGAAGTGCAGTGCAGTAGCTTTGTAATTACAGTGTAACTAAGCTGTAGCTATTTTACTTGTGTTCTGAGGTGTATCTGAAGTTAGTAATTAGGGCCAGGACATGATGAAACACTAGCAATCTACTTACCTTCACACAGTGTATTATTTTTCACTCGTATCTATCATGAACCTAGATATTTTCCAGGGATTAATGATAGGCTGTGAAAAGTTGATAGCCTGAAGTTCAGCAGAGAGCCATTAAACTGGCCTGGTCATTAATCCCTAGAAAATACCCTGCACCAAGGTTGTTATAAGGTGAATATGGAAAATAACTTTCCACACATGTTGACTTCTGTCCTGGCTGTTATGTCTTTGGCGGGGTGTAGAAACAACACCCCAAATGCAAGTGCCTCCCTCTCCCTCGTATTCGGATGTGCTTAACGTTAAAGGGGATGAATCCTCCCTGAGTTCACCCTTGCCCATCACTGAGGGATGCCAGTAGAAGACTCTGAATAGACAGCTGGTTTTCCAGCAAGCCTGTCTTAGCCACAGTTGTCTGGCAATATTTGGAGGTCAATTTTAGACTGAACCTCCATTTTCTGAAATGTGTAATTCCAGCTTCTCTGAACTGAGAAACAACACTGGCGGCCAAGTGAAAAATATCCATTATCGGGGGAATATGTAAAAACACTGTTTCATCAGTCATCCTGCTCACATGATTCCCTCCCAGAACCGAGGGTGGTAATGAAAGTAATTTAACATACATCTATAATTAATTTACTACATTCTTCCTGCTGATGGCAATCATCTTACCTAGGAAAGCTCATGAAATTGATCTTAATGCGTAAAAATAGAGATGGAAAAGCATTAAAGGCAGCTAAATGTAGTTTACTCCTAAGCGTGTAAGCAGTTAAGCACTGTTTGGAGAAATGTTTTGGGGCTCATTTAGCAGGAACCATTACCTGTGAGAAATGATGGCGAGTGCAGAAGCCAAGCAGGGCTTTCCCCTCGACACACACGGTTTGCGAGCACCAGTGAGAGCAGCTGGCCTTTGCTCCTGGAGGTGCTTCTGTTTTGCATAATGTGAACAAAAATGTGAGAGCAGGTTCAAAGAGGCTTTGCAGAAGGGGACAAAGCTGCTGGGCAGCTAGAGGTAGCACCAGGTACATGAACTGCACCAGCTCGTGGCTGTTACTGCAGTGACATTTTAAGCCGTGAACCTTGGCCACTGGCATCCAGTTGGAAGGAGAACTCTGGCCAATGTGTATAACCATCCAGATGTGCGGATGAGCACCACAAACACACTTACCTGTGCACACATTGCACACAGAGAACAGATACCACATGCATGTGACGGAGAGCCCTATGTCTATGTGTGCTGGCTGTGTCTAGGGCTTAAAAGCACCCTGGGGTTGCTCGGATATCACTGACTCCCTGTCTATTAGCCATTATCATTTCACCCACTGTGGTTTTTCTGCACATCCATGAGGCCCTCTGCTGGGCTGGTGGCTCCTACCCTCCTAGAGCAGCAGAGCACCACTTGGGCCATCAGGCTGATAGGAACTCATACACTTATCTACAGACCACGATCTGCACTTCCCAGAGACCCTCCTTTAAAATGCAGGTCATGACATTATGACTTTAGTATGAGCTGGAAAACCTAGAACAGCAGAAGCCCATAATGAAGAATACTTCAATGCTTTTGTAGCAGCTATATAAATATGTATATAAATAAGAAGGCTTTTAAGTGTCTTCCATGACTGTAACCTCTAAAAGAGGGAGTACAGTAGCCTTACGTGGATGGAAGTCAGAGGAAGAAGAGCCACCGCTCCCTTTGGTGCCCTCTTCAAGGTGGAGCACAGCCTGTCCTGCCTGTGCTGCGAGCGGGAAAGGAAACCCTGCACGGGGAACATCACTCCTCCTATGGAAAAGACCCAAACAGCATGCAAATAGGGCAATTCTTTCATTCCCCTATGCCTACCTGTGCAGGAGAGCCCACGGAATGGATACTTGGCCTCTGTATCCATCCAGGGGCTGCTTGTTGCAAGCGTGGCCAAACAAGGAGGATTTTTATGCACAGCTCAGCAAGAGAAGTTTTCTACACGCACCTTCCCTCAAGTGCAAAGCTGTTGACGGGCTTCTCCTTAACACCAGAAAGAGCAGGATGTGTCAGTCCTGGGCTGCCGGAGAGAGAGAGCCATGAATCAGCCGAAGGATCTGTGCAGACAGCAGCCGGCTGCTGCAGGACTTTTTTTGCCTGTTGGCTGTCACGCAGCTCCTCATCACAGGGCAACAAACACCTTCAGTGCTGGCTGACAGGGCTGGGAGAGGCACAGCCAGCAGCAGAATGTAAAAAACGGCTCTGAAGCCAGCAGAAACCATTCAGGGTTGCTTTGAAATGCTGTGGCCTGAGCCCTGAATACCTGCTTTTCACAGTGCCCACATGGCAGGAGCCTGGAAAAGCATCTCTCCCACCAAAACCCTAACCGCTCTCCAAGGAGCTACAGAAAAATGCCAAAACTGGGGACCTTTCTCTGCACAGGTTTGTGCTTCCAGTTTATGCTGGCCAGAGCATGACTATTTGCCATGTTCTGCCGGGAGAGCCTCCAGGGGCCCCTGCCCAGCCCAGCCCTGACCATGGCATGAACTACTACATTGTGCAAGGCAAATCCAAAAAAACTTGTAGTAAATCCTTTCATTATAGACATTAAGGAAATTTCAGGACAATGGCATCACATGGAGAGGCTGAGACCTGCCCTGGCTCAGGGACAGATGAGACTTGCCACCCCTCTCTTGAGGAGTAAGGTCTCGTTCTTCCCATAAGCTCTTGTCACTAGTGAGGCATCACTGCAGGGGACAGCCCTCCTTTTGCCAAAAAGGAAAGATTTCAGGAAGAGGCAGGAAAAAAGGAGAAAGATTCCCTGGGCTGAAAGCACAATCCGAGGAGTATCGCTCTTTCTCCAGCCAAAATATAGACACTGACCATGGCAGCACAGAGGTCAGTGAAGAGCACAGGGCAAGCTGCTGTCCCTGGCCGAGCTCCACCACCAAGTGAGAGATGACCTAAGACATGCTAATTACTGAGGTTTTCAAATGTGAGGAACATCAAAGGAATTGAGGGGATCTTAGTGGTGCGGTTGGTGGGAGCAGACTTAGACCAGCGTTGGACACCTAAAGACAAAAACAAACCTGCCCTTTCTATAAATTCCCATACCCCTCAGCTTGGCTTCTTCCCACTACATTACGGTTATGTGCTGATTAGGTGTTTCTGTCTTTCCCTGAAGTGGTTGTGGTTTTGGTGATAATATTATTAGCTATTGTCGTGAGATGCCCAGCTAGGGAATAGATCATGGGGTGTTAGCTGCTGTACGGGCAGAATGAAAACCGTTTGGGATGGGAGAGATGTGATGGGCAAAGCACCCTTGAATGAACTTTGCTAGATCTATTTGAAGTATTCTTAATCATATCTTCTTTAATTAATATTTTATCTGGGAAAAAAATGGCCTGTTTCAAAGGACAGCAATGGATGAAATAATTTTCTGAAGTTTGTAGGCTTTTCTCTCTAGACTTATGCAATGTTCATCAGCAAATGTTATTCAGCAATGGTTGCTAATGGAACATACAGATATATACAGCAGTGCTGTGTGTTTTATCAGCTAATAAAAGAAAGCGCTTAGATTAAGGATGTGTGAGCATATATAATCACATAAGTGATGCTCTGAATGTGTGGTTTCTGTTTCAGTGACTTGTCAGCATTATGTAGAACACAAATATGTACAGTGACTGAAAAACCAACAGCATTGTCACTATGAGACTTGCAGCTTGAGAACAAATTAGGGATTTTAGGTGGTACAGCACAACCCAGAGGGACGTGACTTGCCTGACAAATCCAATATTGTATAGCCCTTCAAAGTACATAGTGCTTATCATTTTTGTCTATTTTGAAATGTGTTTTGGATTCCTTCTGTCCTCCTGGTTCCTATGAGCAGTGGCTAAAAGACATCTGATTTTCCCAATTGCCCTTTCAGAGACTTGGACTGAGAAACCAGAAAATGTGGACCAGGCACTAATCGACTCTTGCACATTTGGGCAAGAACTGCTTTGCTGTCTGGCTGATGGCACGAGTCTGCGCTTTGCTTAGTGAGAATTTTCATTTTCCTGTTGGAGAGGAACCATCCTTTTTTCTTCCAAAGAAATAATGTCTCTTTTTTTTTTCTTTTTTTCCTGTTAATAGCACTGCAAGTATCACGCGTGAGATGCCATCACTTTTTTTTTTTTTTTTGTTAGAACTAGGAAGAAAACTATTTCAAAGAAATGAAAAATACTTCACATCTGGCTTTACCGTTCCTTTTTCCATCTTTTCTCCTTCCAACAATCACAGGAGGAACAAGATTGGACACCACAAAGAAAGTAAAAAGTATTCAACAGAGAATAAAAGAGAAATTATTGATTTGAACCAGAATCTTAAAAAAAAATCTAGAAAGATCTAAAATCAATGTTTTCCTTTTTTATCCAAACAATTCCTGTTAAGAAGCCCAATACAGGAGCAAGAGCTCTGCTCCAAGAGACACACGGTAGTGCCGCTACCAAAACGGTTTCTTAGCGAGACAAAAATACATTCTGGTGAAAAAAAAAAAAAAAAAAAAACCCAAAAAAACCCCTGGGCAAATTTTCACCCTGCTCTGGGTGGCGGTGCTGGGAGAGACCCCCCTCCCAGCTCCAAGAAGCCGCGGAGCGGGAGCGCCCCGGCAGCGGCGGAGCGGCTGCTTTGCCCGCAGCCGCTAGAGATCAGCCTTGTCCTGCGCTTGGCCGCGGCGCTGGAAACCTGCCGTCGCCTTTGCCTTGCTCAGTCCCCGCCCGACCTCTGGCTTTTCACAAACCACTTTCTTTTTTTTTTTTTTTTTCTTTTGAATGTGCATTTTCAGATTCCCCTGTGCTTTTTCCCGTCACTTTCAACTTGGGTGTCATTAATTAGCTGACAGCACAATAGATGCATTTTCTTGCAGAGAAATTTTGTGCATTTCTCTGCAGCAGAAATGCAGAACTCCATCTCTTTCCCCAGGCTGTCTGCCTTGTTTTAGCTGTTTGGTTTTTTTTTTTATACTCTGTTATAAACCTTTAGAATTTTGTTTCTCCCCCTTTTCTCTCCCCCAACTCATATCTGCTGTTAGCGCTATGCCTGATGTTTTCCTTTCTTAGATACATGCAAATCTGGGAAAGGGGGTAAAAACACACAAAGGAAAAGGATATTTTGCTTTTCTACAAGAGTACCCCTATCCCAACCCACTGCTGGCTCTCTGAGATTGGAGGGAACAGGCCACATTGACAAGGCCAGCGCTACCCTGTATGCTCGGGGCAGGGCTGGGGGCATCAATTCTCCATCCTGGGCCCTGCCCACACCACTGGGGATATGCACTGGGGATACTGGGGGCAGTGATATCGCATTGCTCGATAACTAAAGTGGCAAAGCAGTGTGCAGTGGCCCTCCATAAGGAGCAACTTGGCAGATGCTTCTCTGGGAGCAGAGCTCTTCCAGCTCCCACTTAGTGCCACACTCAGGGTTAACGCTGCAATTAAGCTCACAGTTTCCCTGTTTCAGGTATTTCAGAACTTCTCTGATCATCTCTCATTTTGCACCACAGAAACATATTGAATATGATGTGCCAACGTAACCAGCCGTGACAAATTGTCCCATAGATGTGGGAAGCAGGTGGAATACAAAGGGATGCCAAACGCCAGGAATTGGGCTTCAACTTCATTTGTCTTATAGGACCTCAGGTATAAGTTTGGCTCAGGCAGAACTGTGTTCACCCTCAGGATTTGTCCCAGCGCTTTACCAAATAGCTTGGATCATCTTCCTAAGTGAAGAGCACCAGAGTTAATGTGCATGCCTGTGTTTGTACATATTTATGTTTGTATGTGCATCTCACATGATATGCATGTGTTTTGGGTGCATGGCTCACCATTAGAGTGAAATAGTTAATCTGCGATTAATATCTCTAGTTAACTACAGTCTATTCTAAAAAACATATAGCGGTCCTCATTGTGCCACACTGCAAAAACCTACCTATGGGTTGGTTAAACTGACGAGGCTGCTCTCCCGATTCTCCAGCCAAAATGAACAAACTGAAAATGGAAGCTAAAATGAGCAATGTGACTGTGTGGTACGCTGAGGACAGATGTGGGCTCAGCCTCCTCCAGCTCTCAGCTGGCCAGATGTGGCAGCCCCCAAAGAATGTGCCTGCCTGAGGTCACTGCTGCTCTGGCAACGATGCTCTGCAGCTACCTGAATGGGTAAATTTGAAAAACACTCTCTTCAGGTGCTGGGAACTTTCCTCCTCCTGCTCATCGCTGGGATGCAAATTCAGAAAACACAGGAAGACAACTAAAATTCATTTATGAATTCTGCAGATATTTCAGTGCTTACAGTTTTCTAGAGCTGGCAGTTAGTGTATAGGGCATCAAATGCCTCTTTTCATCCTAGGAGGACAGTTACTGGCCAGACAGAAATTCAGATTCTGACACCTGTATCTACCTCAATCTTGAAAGCCTAAAGTGCTAATATCCACACATTTGTCTTGTGATGAGCCTCAAGGCTCTTTGAAAAGCCAAAAGGGACAGCAATGTGCCTGCTGGGTGATGGAATCCAGACGAAAAGAGGAGCCAGCCATTCTGCAGGAACCACAAGTTGCTAACCCAAAGCGATCCCTGCAAACCGGGACGGGAGCTTGGGAGTCAGAGACAGAGGGGGAAGAGAGAAAGCTGAGAGAAGAGGGAACAGTACAAGAAGCGTCAGCCCAAAATAACCTTCGTGGCTACCCAGACTGAGAGCTTTTCTGTGCTTTCACACATGGTATGTGGGCACAGGTTATTCTTATGCATTCATTTAGTGTCACCAAACCCCTTATGTCTGCAGGGGACAAGAATGGGCCCAGCGTTATAATATCCATTCCTAAACGTACACAGTACAGAGGATTTTACAAGAAACATCACAATATCTGAGAACCTTATCTCTTTCAAAGAGAGAAAATAACCAAGAAACACTGGAGTGAGTCCCAAAAGAGATGTCACTGCATTTAATGTGTATTTATGCAGCTATTTAGAGGCAAACGAGAAGCAGTGATTATGTATAGAATAAAATGGAACAACAAATTGAGATTGTTTTAGCTTCCGCTCTATCTGATCAGCCAGGAAGAACAACAGACTGATACGCTCTGAACAAACAAAAATACGCTAAGCCTAAATGCTCTGGTCCTTGGGGGATTCATTTTTATTTACTTCATGAAACAAAGAGGGAGAACAAAAGAGATTTGTTTCGAATCAGCCGGGAGGCTTGGCAGCCCAGGCTGAGCTGGTCCTTCTGTGCCCCAACGTGCTGCTGAAGTTCACGGGACTTCTCGGTGCCACCTCTCTGCTCCTTGGCTGCGAAGAAGTCCTCAGTTAATTGCAGCACCAACAACGGCAGCTTTGCAAGTCAGCCCTGGCAATCGGTGGGAATCGTGGCATGGGAAAGGGCTGCAGCATAAGGTATTCCTCTCCTAAACACATTCAACAGCAGCATATTAGGTTGAATAGCTGAATCTGATGGCTCAGGGCCCCCCGGCTCAGATGTCTGCTCGGTGCTGTGAGGCAAGAGCCAGATGCTGAGAGAATGAAAATCCATTATGGATATAGCCAGACAGAATGGAATGCGGTGATTTACAGGGACAGCCAGCGATCTTTCCAAATGCGGTGCACAGCTATCAGGAACGGTGAATCCCTGAGCTGGCTGGAATGATCGTGACACAAGATGTAACTGCAGAGACTTCCAGGAGCCAGGTTTTAAAGGAAGCAAATTGTAAATGGGCTTGAGCTCCTTGCTAGATCTATAACACAACATCTCAGAAAGACCGAAGTCACCAACCCGTAGCTTTGCTCTTGTAGACCCCTGACAGGCGCAAAAAACAGATGTGCTTGGGTTGAACAGCAGCTGCTGGATGAGCTCTTTGGAGTTGCATTATTTCGTTCATCTACCTTTAGCACATACCATGGGATCACAAATCACTAATGAACATCACTGCTCAGTGCACCAGGTGATGTTACACATTACCAAGGCTTAGCTACCACATTGCAACGGTAACAAGTATCAGGTAAGCGACAGAGTGGCTGGAATAACTAGTTCAGTGGTAAAGGTGAATGTTTAGTAGCTTTTTCATGCAGCAAATAAAATCTTATAGCAACAAAGTCCTTACGACCTAAGCAATAAGTAGCACTGCTGGAGCAGGCAGTAAGACTGCACGGAACAAGTACTTTGTGTACATGCAGCCATCAAACAAACCTTTCATACAACTGGGGAGGTCAGGCTAAATCTTGTTTACCCCCGTTCTCTGGTAGGGCCTTGCTGGTGAGGGCACCCGTCAGGGCGCAGTGCAGTACAGCACCAAGACATTCAATGAATTCGTCACCGCCGGCCATCAGAGCCCTGCTCCCTCCCTGCTCTGTGGGGAGACGGTGGTACAGTGCACAAGATGGGAAGCTTAAGTATACCCCGAAAGCTGCGAAACAACTGAAATATGCCTTAATAAATGATATTCTCTCTCATCAAAATACATGACACCAAATGCTTCACTCTAATTACCCTATCCCTGCCTCCTTAAGTGTTTTAATAATATTCTTTCAGTTTCTCAATTATATTTTATGTGGAATGAGAAAGTGAGGTTTCCCCACAAAACATGTTTTGCTATAAATACCATTACAGATGTACTTAAGAAACGGTTGAATAAACACAGTGATGCAGAGTAGGAAGAACTGTTCCTACTTAGAGTCGATGGTATGATTTTCCACTTGCAAAAAGATCCTGTTAAATATAAAGAAAGGTCAGCAGCATATTTCTTTGTTCCTTTACACAAAAAGGGACGATTCATCAGAAAAAAAAATCTAGGGTTTCTGCAAACACACTTTAGCAAATTTCTAAATGAAGAATGGCAATAGTTTTACAAAGCCTGGCATGGAAAAGGTCATTCGTGGAAAGGAGAGCCAGTAACGCACAACCTGAGTGAAACAGAAGTGACTTAATAGAATATGTCAGACAGGACTGTTCAGCTGTGATAATAACAAGGCTTCTGCATTTTATTATTTTTTTGCCTATTTTCCCAAGCAAGTAAGGTTCACGCAATCATACTCCATGTACCTCTACGTGTCTATGTCTGTTCTCCCTGAGTAATTTTTGAATCCATGGGCCTGCCTGCACCAAATTTGAAAGGGAACAGCATTTTCAAAGGCAACTGAGATCCTCTGGCTGTCATGAAAGCAGGTGCTGCTATCCCCCTGGTGGAAAGGCTGCAACCAGACCTCATCCGCACTCAGCCATGGAAGAGGCCGCATGGGGAAAGTTGTTATCAGGCCCCAAGAAAATGTCCTCTTGGAGTCTGCCCCTTCCTGGCTACCAGAAAATCAAACTACAGACTACAAAACTGTGAGAAATCAGCTTCTATTAGTCCCACTGCTGAAGGAACTACGCGTTTAAAATTCAACTTTTCTGAACAAGTTTTATAAGAAGAAATCTTTTTCCTTCTGACTTTTACACACAGATCTCAAGGCCATTGCAATGATCCGTTAGGCTGCTGACTGATGAAAGCCAGATTTGCAGAGGACTCGGTGGGAGAGGTACAGGCTGTGAAACCTTTTCTGTAACTCACGGAGCCCAGGGAGGTGTTTCACCCCTTGAGCTCACAGGGGAGACCAGCCCAAGAGAGAGCTGTAGTCCTTCCTCTACCATAAATTTGGGAATCCAGGATGCTCCCCATGTGACTGTTCCCATGATGCCTTCAGAAAAGCGACAAGATTGTTGTTTTCTATCTTCCTGTGTCTGGAAGCTTTTGAGCTAGCTTCGTAACCTCTGTAATGGGGCAAACCTTTGGTGGAGCTGAGGGAACTCCTATAATTTCCTAAGCTGGGGGTTAGCATACTGTGTCTCTTCTAGGCTCGAGGGCTCAGGCAACTCTTTCATGGCAGCGTAAGGTCTTGCCCTTCATGTCTTTAGGCAGGTATGGGACCCTGATTTTGTATGGAGGAAGGATGCTCTAACTTGTGGCTTTGGATAGCTCTATTCAACTCTCCCTTAAACATGTCACTTAGTGACCAAGCTTCTTGGCGGACAAACATTTGTATCTCACTTTTATCTGCACTGACACTATTGAAGCTACTTTGCCGTTACAGCCAAGCCCTGTGATCACTCAGCTTTCCACCACTTGATGCAATTCAAAACACAGGGCAAGTTCAAAGCACAGCTGGGGATGCACATCCCCTTCCCAGCGGGGAGTGACTTTGTGAGGGTTTGCAGAGGAGAGGTCCTGGCCTCTCTCCCCCTCGCTCTGACTATCCCTTCTTCATTTCACACTTCACAAGCGCAAGAAGTGCCCTTTTCAGCTGATAGCTGAGTGTCTCCGTTGTGTGACCTTACATTTCCCCGTGCCAGCAGGCTTTGGGGTGTGTGAGAGTTGGATGCTGACAGCCAAGTGAAGCAAAACCTCCCCCTAAAGAGCCTCTCTCGTCATTCCCCGGGTCCCAATCTAACATGTAGGGGTAAATACATGAAAAACAGAGATATTCAAAGACTGCACCACAAAGCGGAGATAAAATAGGTAGACCAAAGACCTCAAGCAATTCCAGCCATACAGCAGTATAGGTCCCAGAGCCATGTATGGGAAAGCAAGCCTAGCCTGTCCTGAGAGACCCTACTTCCAGACTGGAGCTACCCTTTCTACAGGGTATTGCCCCGTATAAAAATTCCCGTTCAAGTCAGTGCTAGGCTAGCTTTCATGGATAGGCCAGGATTTATTTTATGCTATGAAGTACAGATATCTCTGACACGTTTCTCTTTGTCCCAGCCTCTGTGATACCTCACATTGTCCTCCCAGGCAATGAAGGATGAAGGCAACATTCCTATTAAAGCATCACAGTACTTCTGTGCTAGCCTCTGCATGTCAGGGGAGAGGGCTGGGAACATTATTTGCATGGGTAAGGAGGAGGCTGATTGAATTGGGAAGCAGCATTTGGAATCCTGATTTGAGGAAATATGCCTGTGTTTATCAGGTCATTATACCCTCCATTTATCTCTTCCCTTCTTCAGCTGGCCAGTGAGGTTTTACACTGGCCAAATTTGGCAGGCTTCATTTTGTGTATTTACTTTTTCCTTGTCATCCTTGCAAACAAATGCACATACCACACACCAACTAGTTTATCTATGTAGCACATACAGGCTATCACCTCTTACGAATGCACCAAAAAGGTCAGAGTATTCAGGTTGCATTGCAAATCAGCACCAGTTATGTACTCTGACAGCACCAGATGTCAGCTCCAAAATGAACTGCATCTGTTCAGCTGTACACGAGGAGCAATGCATGCGAGGATGAGACTAGACTCTCGAATGGCCCCTCAGAGCCAGGGCTGTGGACTTGCATTGCAAATGCAGCAACGAGTCCATCTGCAAAGACAGGTTTGGACTTCTCTCCTAGGACTTGTTGCTCTGCTTAAGCTCAGATGAGAATGAGCCCTGCAGGTAGAATACAGCAGTCAGATGAAATAACTGACCTTGGGGCTGGCCTGAGTGTGGCAATTCCATTTCCTGGCTCTGAGCAATTCAGGTCTGCTCTTATTTTTCCGTCAACTGTTTCGTACTCCAAATCCTGCTCCCCAACAGCTAGGTGGTGTTACGAGACACTCCACATTACACCTACAGCAGCTCCTTGCTCTGCCTGTTGGCTGGAGCAATTGACTTCTTTGCTGGGCTTTTGGGATAAGGGGGACTTACCCACCCAAGCTTTCCAACCTATTGCACAGGTGCCTCATGTCACATCAGTGGGTGGTCAAGTTTAACTGAAGTTCAGAGGCACAGTGTGCATCAGCCTTTCCACCTCAGCTGCTCGTGCCCATAGTCCTGTTCCTCCAGAAGGAAGGTAGCCGTTTCCTAACAGGCTGCTGGAAACACGTTGGAAGGACCAGTCCTAACTCATCTACCACTAAGAAATCCAGAGGATCTTGGTCCGTGGTGTATTTGGAGTCAGCTGGTTGAAGGGGCACTTGGGCTATGCTATGCGTAGGAGCCTGGGTTGTTTTTTGCAGTGTGAGGAACTTTGTTTACACATTATTTCATGGCCGTTTCAATCAAGACCTGACCTGACCACGACTACGTCGATGGGAGCAGGGTCAGGGTTTCAGCTGGAGCAACGAAGCTCTGTGCTTTGCCAAGCAACTCCTCCAATTAAAACTTTTCTGGTGTATTTGCAAGCCAAATAATTAGGACCCTTGAGACATCCATGGCTGTCTATAGATTCCCAACTTCTACATTTACAGTAAGTTGCTAGAAAACAGGTAACCACTACATTCAACAAGCATTTCAGAATAAATGCAGTAGCACAAAAAAGAAAACACAGTATCTCCTTTAATGTTACTTGTTCATAAGTATTAATAAACTTTATGCATTTTAATAGCTGTGACACACTTCCTGCCACACTTTAGAAGAGGTATGCTGTTACAGACTCAAAGTGGTTTCCTCTTGTCAAGGTGCCAAGTGGCATCTTCTTCCCAGAGTGCCAGCTTCCACCGATGCCGGGGGAAGAGCTGGTTTGGTAGCGACAGGCGGGACAGGGCTCCCTGCTCTGGCCCCAGGGCATCCAGCCTGGAAGGGCTCCTCAAAATCATAACTTTTGAGCTAATTGTGCCCCTTGTGAGGCTCGGCAAAACATACGCTCGTGGAACATGATGAGGATAATTTGGCTTATTTTGTCTGTTTGATCTTTTTTAAGGTAAGGGCAAGGAAGATTTTCCTTTCCTCCCTTGCACATTGCACCTGACATGATAAATCTTAGAACAGTAATGAGAACAAGTTAATATGGGACTATATTTTCTCTTCTTATAATGAGCTTTGTCATGGAAATGTATTGATTTTATGTCACTTTCTGTTCACTTTATAATTTTTATGGGTGGAATGAGGTAGCAAAATCTTCTCTCTCATAAATTCAATATAAATTTGCCTTAGCCTACATAACTCCATGTTTATTTTGGCCACCTATTTCACTGCTCCCCTGTTTACAGCCTGGGAAAGAGGGGAAATGGCCAATCAATCAAAATCTGGAATATTGAAAAGGTCACAGCCATCCGCACGATACCACCATCCCCTGCAGCATTAGGCATTTCCCAGCTGCTGCGTTGCTCCAGATGTGCCTCACTCTCTTTTCCCTGTAGCTTCCTCCAGCCCTGGAGGAACTGGGGGAAGGCGGATCTTACCTAAAGGAAACACAGGCGCAAAGGATGGGAGCGAGGGGTTTCTGTCCCCCCTCCAACCAGAGCAGATGTCCCGTCTGGCACACGGCAAGCAGCGCGCCGTGCTGCGATGAGCCAGCGAGCTCACGTATGGCAAAGCTCCCGTCACGCTGCTGTTACCCTGTCACTGATACTGTCAGCCCCTCAGAGGGAAAATGTATTAACTATTCACCAGCTTCTTCCAACTGCTCTTCCCTGCAGCCCAAAAGCTTGAGACTATGGATCGATTTGGAATCATTTCCCCTTGAATGCTGCTCGACTTTGTCTATCTTCTCCAAATTTCTTGTGTACCACTTTTTATTAATCCTCTTTCCCTCCAATTCAACAGCTCCCACTATGACAGAGAAGCAATTTTCTCCCAGGAACACACAAATAAATGAAGGGCTGAAGTTTAGGTATTCCTCCTTGTAGGGCTTAACTAGACACCTGTATATTCATCGGTGTGCATCTCTCATTGCACGGATTAATTGAAACTTGAAAATCCTCATTGAAAAATGGAAGCATGAAGATAAAAAGAGATTTTCACTTTGTGCAGCTGACTATTTGCAAAATCAATTGTAATGACTACAGGTAGGACAGTTATCTTCTGCTGTCCACAACAGCAGGGCAGAATGGACAGATGGCCGGCGTGTAGCACGGCAGCCTCAGTATGTACTAAGGAGATGGACTAGTCCGTACCAGCTAAGGATCTGGCCTCTAGAATTCAAAGTGGATCAGTAATTTGGACTCACGATGAACTGGCATAGAGTCAGAGGTTAGCTCGACTCTGAAAATTGTAACCCTTTGCAGTAAAACTGCCTGTTCCCATAATAAGAGACAAAAACATTGCGTAATGGGTTTTTTGGGTGATAACTCTTTTAAATGGGAAGACTGCGTAGGAGAAAAATTAAGCAGGGGAATTGCAATTTTGCATTTTATGTGATAAAAACAATGGGGGGATGAAGGGAACATGTGGCTGCTTTTTTACAAATTGAGTTGTGGAAGCCAAGCTCCAGCTTTGCTCCCATTAAGGATTAACATCTGGAGATAAGAGTTTAAAATCCAATATTGCCTTGGAAATGATGCACAGACACAGCTTCAAGTCGCTGTCTTGGCTGCATATTCACAGCTCACCAATTTTATACCCTTGTTTCCCCCTAAATTATTAATCCTGAGCATCCTTTATGTTTTCTTTACATCATGTCACAGCTGGAAAAGGAGGAAGACAATCTGCATATACAGTAGCTCCTTTTGTCCCTACTTTCAGCCTCCACACGCAGGACATTTCCTACCTCCTTTGCTTCCTTGCAACACCACTGCTGTCAGGTTTGAGGTCCCCCTACCGTCTCAAACAGAAGAGTTTCACACCTGTCACATTAAGGTGAAAATAAGAAGTGGGCAGGTCTGTACACAGTCGCAGAAGGCAATGAGTGAGTGATGGATCCCGATCAAACCACGAAATCAAGCACGCTCTTACTTCAGCTCCTCTCCAATCTGCATTGCTCTTCAAGTAGAAATGACACTCCACTCCAGCAGAAAACAATATCCCACTCGAACTATGTGAAAGACTCCTCCACTTGTGCACAACACCTCCATTAACTGCTCCCTGCTAAACCGCCAGGCAGTCGTTTCTGCCATCTTGCCGTTATATCCAAGAAGTGCATCCAAGCATCCATCAGAAAGAGAAATTCAGGATATTCCCCTGAGCTCTCATGTGGCCTGTCAGGATACACCGTTACGGCAGGCGCTACACAACTGCTTTGCTAAACAGCCCCATCAAACACCGGAGAAAGGGAGGGAAAGCTGAGACAGAGACCCAGGGACATGCCAGGGGAAAACGGTTGTGGAATGTGTTGTCCTTCAAGATAGCTCTCCTCTATCAGCACCTCAAAAACATCACACTAATAAATGAGAGAAGAGACGCATTCAATGTTCAGAAGGATTAATTTTTGTCTTTACCTTTAAAGAGAAACTTAAGGAAATGTGAAAAAAAAAAAAAAAGTAGTACTGCAGCAAATACTGATTTAAACCACTGGAAAATTTTAAACCTCATTATGTAAGGGGAACAAGTCCTAGAGAAGTAGAAAAGCTATTTCAGCTATTGAACAATGCCAGCATACAGACAAATGGGTATCATACGGCTTTCTGAAGGCACGAAGCTTGGAAATTAGAAGTCAGCTTCCACTGAGAGAGAGAGCACAAGAAAAGAGTATTTTTAGGTCCTATGATACTGGTACTAGCAGTTTTGTGTCCCTTTTACTTCCACGGTGTAACTGAATAAACAACCATTGATACGGGAATAAGAAATCTGTAATGTATAACCAATGCATAAGAAGGAGATCTGACTGCCTGTTACATACACACAGAAGGTAAATAAAGAACTCAAGGTACTCTATTTATAAAAAAACAAAATCCTTGTTTCTTACAGCAAACTAAGTGTGTCAGTTTGCCTCAAAACTGTTGGGAATAAATGTGATTGTAAATAAGATCACTAGAGGTAATGTAAACAGAACAAAAAAAGCCCAATCCAGTAAGCGGCGAAGGTTTTATGCTGAAATCGTAGTCAGTCCTGCTACTATAGGTTCTGAGGTTTGGCAAAGTAAAACTTAAAGAGAAGCAAAACCCTTCTAAATCCACCCAAACTCAAGGCTGAGGGGTCAGTGCAAGTGCAAAGCCCTGGCGGGGGGCCCTTCTTTACCAAAATTTGTTTCTACTCCTCACACCCACGTAAAAAGAAGCAGGGCAGCAAGGTGCATGCTAAAACTCAACTCCTGCTTCCAGGGCTGTGACAATTTGTTCTGCTGCGTGGTGTTTAGCATTGAACACATCAATCAGCTAATTGACAGCTAATTGGCTTGTCAGCTCAAAATATTCCTTTCTGCCATAAGTAGTAGGGGTGGGAGCCACCTGGGAGTCGGCGTAAGTTTTTTTGTATGCAAAGCTTTTGGATAAATCATATTTTCTTGGCAGCTAATACAGAATTGTCCGCGGAGCTGTTCGGCACAGCTCCATTGCTTAATATAGGGGCTCTAACATATTGTTCGCATCTGAATGGAGTTATGAAAGCATGCTGTGATTTATAGGCACCTTTCAGTTTATATCTCTGATTTAGCTAGGCTACGATTTGATTCTTTAGGGAGTTTTTCATTGGCATTTGCAAAGCACCAGACTACAGCAAGTTGTGAAGGACTTAGAAGCTCAAGAACAATTGTTACTGTACATCCCTAACAGAGTCAGAGCTCTCTGAATGAGGACAACAAGAAGTGTTTACCCTGCAAAAGCTCTTTCAAACCCTCCTTCAAAAAGTCTGTCTCTCTTCCAGTATTGCTTTGTCACCTTAGCTTTACAGCATGCCTGTAAGGACAAAACTTAGAGCAAATGACTTTCATTTCCTAAATCGAGAAAAAAACATACTGCCCTAATTAAATACATCTGGAAGAGGTAAAGTGATTTGAATATTCTCCTCTTTTCATCACCACCTCCTTGACTTTGTTTGCCATCTGTTGCCCAGCCTTTGTCGCAGGACAGAGCGGTCCATTTGCGTATGAGAGACCCAAGAGAAAGGTCTTGGTTTGCAGGCACTGAGCAGCCTCGACACATCACCTCTCCTCCTCCTCCCCCAGCCTGCCCGTTTGGAACTGGAGGACAATACTGATCTCCTTGGAAAAGCCCTTTGGGATCGATGGCTGATATTGATTTCAAAGTAGCTCACGGATCAGGAGGGATGAGGGCAAGCTGCCCCCAGGGCATGGCAGTGCGCAGTGGTGAATGACAGGGTTTGTCGCACCTGTAGGACCTCTTGCAGCTCTGTCTTCTGGGCTGGTTTGCCTCAAGCTCCTCAGTTGTCAGCAATCCTTAGGGACCACAACCTGCAGCGGACGTGCTGTCACATCCACACAGCTGGCTAGTCATGTTTGCTGCTCTGTTCTCTTCTCCTCTCGCTGATTTGCATTGTTCACCCAGGGCTCACCTCCCTGCCCAGCCAGCAAATGCTTCATGCTGGGGCCATCCAGGGCAATGGGAGCACATGCAGAGAGCTGGTACCATAATACATGCAGTATTAACACAAAAAGAAAAAGGAAAAGACTTTGACAGGGACCACGGAGTGTGAACTTGACAGAAACAGCCAATAATGTGATCGTATAATTTTAGTTCTCTTTGCTAACTGTATGGCATGAAGATTTCTCCTAGCTTCATGTCATCAGAGCTGAAAATTTAGATAAAACTTACATCATTTAACACAGCCTTGAACACGGGTGACATTTATTTGCCTTCCCTTTTGCAAAGGGAATTAATGCCAGTTTTGCTGTTAGATTTGTTTGTTAATCCTACAAATGAAATTAAACCAAGGCTGTTATACAAAAAGGTTTTACACAGATCAGATCTAATAACGTCATATTGTGTTATTGTATACAAAATGATTAGCTAGTAATTGGTTTAACAGAGGGAAAAAATAAACAAAAGGCTCCACGAAATGGGTATTTCACATGCCATGCATGGCTGAAGTTATGCTAACTGTGCAAAGAGTGTCAGCTACTTCATGCTGGACACAGCCTTGTTCCCACTTGAATCAGCAGAGATATTCCAGCGTTGGGCACAAGCTCAGATGCAGTATGTCATGGACCAGACAATAAGCAGTTGGGGTAATTTGCTGTGGTTTTACTGATGCTGGCACTGCTGGGCTGATGGTAGTGCGTCCAGGTAATGTGCCCATCGCCCTCTACGAGGTGTTCTGACGTTTTGTTTTTCTGTTTGTGTGTACACTAACAGTCTCTCCAGACTTGTTTTCCTTTGCCACAACAGCAGCTGCGACAAATGGCTGTAAACCTTTGAGACCTACGATTTTGGTTCACAACCTCGTAACAGACCTGATCATCTCCCCACACCTCTGTGGTCTACAATGGCTCAAGTCCCCCTGGCCGTGGTGTCCGTCCATCTGTGTCACCCTGCAGCTTCAAGCCTATCACAAATCCACTGAGCAGGAGTTTAGATGCTGCACAATGCCAGAATGACAGCATAGGGACAGTTAAGACTTTTTTAAGAATGTAATACGTATAAATTCTTTTACATACTGCATCAAAATTTTAAGCATCATTTTGGTTCGGCGTCTGTTTACAAATTCTACTCTATTCTGTTAATATCAAGGGAACTACGTTAATTTGCTCCAGAAGAGGATTTGTCTCTTGTTCTGATCAAGAACATGACCAGCATGACCAGGATATTTGTGTATTTTCTGTTCTAATGTCAGAGTGACTTGATGGCATGCACAGGCTATTATTCAATAATGATGCCTAAATGGAGCTATCAGAAGGGTTATTATCAAGGTTATTAAAAAGCAATTCTTTCTGCCTTCAGATTAACCACGAATTGCAGAGCTAACCATCATCTAGGTGAGGACGTGCGTATTAATCAAGAGGCTTCCTATGGTCTACCTAGAATCCTGAGCCTAGATAATGATTGATTTACTCTACTCTTAGATTAGCACACAATCAACAGGGGGTGTTGAACATCTGACCAGCAGAGTTAATTCATAATGCTTGGCAACCATTTTGCAATTTTCTCACATCTGTTCTTTCTGGCCGAGACACTAGATTTCTTTTAAGAGCCCAGAAAATGGCACACAGAGAAATGTTTGTGGTGCAGTATTCCCTGCCATCAAATGGCAACGGTCCTACTAAAACCCCTTTCACTTCAACAATTTTCCAGGAGAAATAAACCTTCCATCTACTAATATGCCAGATGCTAAAGTATGGAAAATGCCAATAATTTTTTAGCAATCATTTGAAGGTAGCTGCGTGTAATTGCATTCCTATGCAAACAAGATTTGATCAGGTAAGTTACTAATGAGCCTGTGAGCACCGTTTGGGCTGAGTCACCAACTTTAGGGAAATGTATTTAATTTCACTTCTTGCCTCGCTTAGGTAAAAGGCAGCTTCATAGTGCGCTCACACGCTTCTAGCAAACCCTGAAGTGCAACACGACTTGCATCTGTTGCTGCAATTTCTTTGAACACAAGCATGGCAATTCGGCTGGCTCGGACCTTTTCTGCTGACTCTGCGCTATCAAGGCATACGTTTCAGCTTTGGCAAAATTCTTGCAGTGCTGTCAAGCTAACCAACACATCTAGTATTAAATGGTTTCCTACTTGCTGTTATCATCATTTTCACAGGCTACGCTACAGCTTCGCTGTGTGCTTCCAGCGCTTTCAATATTGCTTTTTGCAAGTGAAGAGACCAGAGATGCCAAGATGCAGACACGTCCTCTCCGTCCCCTTTCCCCGGCAGCCTGAGGATGACATAATGAAAATTAAAAATGGTCACTGAAGGCGGACAGACTTCTTTCTGGTCTGTCCCTCAGTTATGTTATCAAAACCATTCATCCTGTCTTGGGAGGTTGTCAAAGATGAAGTGTGCAGAACAAATGTGAGGGTGGATTTAATAAAGAGTCTTCTGAGAAATATTGCTTGCACAATCAATAAAAAGCTTTGGAGGGGCCCTCAGGGCTTTGAGTGATTTGAGCACAAGGAGCTGAGCTTCAACAAAATGGAATATACAGGCACTTCATAGAGAGCACCCAAGATTCACCTAGTCAGACTTAAGCTTTGCATGGCAGGTGATGGTGGGCTGATGAACAATCCTATGATGTTTTTTTAAACATTATTGTGAAGAGTTACACTGATTACACTGTTTTTGAATAGTTGCCAAACGTGAGAGGAAGAGAAGAGGTACCATTTATACGCAGAAAGAAGTATCTGTCAAAAGCAAAGAGTATTCTGAATTTCATGCCATTCATGGAGTCAGTAGCCTGGAAGCTGGATTCACATTAAATTGAGTAGGACCAACCAAAACTACCTCACTGGAAGCACCTGAAAAGCCTGGTGGAGAATCAGCTCAAAAACCTATACACATTTATTGAATAATTCAGTAGTTGGAAACTCATGTTCGGTTGCGTCTTCTGCTTACAAAAGAAAAACTACCAGGACTCTACCTCTGATGTTATGGCACAACCTGAGAAGAGCAGCACCTTCCTCTGAGGAAGTTTAGGTATTTTATAATAAATATTCCTTTGCACAGGAGCTCTCCCTGTTAGAAGAAGAGACCTTACTACACACGGTACTATTAGAGTCCTACGTGCCATGGCACTTCCCCAGTCACCAAGCCCAACACAGAGCTAATCACTTCTGGAAAAGCATCTTTATTACAAATCAGAAAGTACCTCAAGTTTCTGCCTTGGAATAGTAAATTCATCCCCTGGGGATAAATAAAGCACTATACTTTTGCATCTCCCCTTCAGAGCTGGATACCAAAAGAGATATCCTGTCCTGCTTTAAGAATGAAGCTGTTGGATAAAAAGGGAACTCCTCCTGGAGCCCTGCTTTATGATAAAAACTAATTTTAGAGAGGATTTAACTATGCCAACAGATGAAGAGCACCCAGCCCACAAATCTCTCCAGGGTACAGCCTCATGGGAGCTGCAAAGATGGAGTGCTGCTGTGAGAAATGATTTTAGATAGGTCCGGAAGACAAGCTCCAGGGAACGGAGTTGCTGAAGGCTTGGCTGTGTGGGGAGCTGAAGTGCCCCCAGGGTGGACAACACTGGGGTAGGGGCACGGGGCGTTGGTGCTTGGTTCTTCTCACCGTCAGGGGTTGTTAGAGCCCAGCTTAGCTCAGGGAAGTGGCCTCCTGCGGCCTGGTAATTTATGCCTTGTTATGTCTTAGCGCTGTAATTTACCAAAATAAAGAATAACATTCCTGTAAGAGAGATTAATGGCTGTCAGGCTGCAAAGTAATTTTTCAATATGAAATGGAGCAAAACTTACATTTTTAGCACAATTTCCCGGTTCAGTGATGCACCTGGTAATAATTATGATTTACATTAACCATAACATCATCCTTCTTATATCAACTCGCCTTAGTGAAGAATGAACTAGGCCCTTGTTAAATGTTTCATGAAATAATTCAAATTACATATGCTAAAATTTCCCAGCTCCCACTAGCCAGGCTAAACATCAACAAGAATAAAAATTATTTGCTGCTGCAAAGGCCCCGATTCTGCATTAGAATTAGGCACGTGGAGCCCTAAGAGCTCTCATGGTTAAGTTAATTATAACAACAGCTGACAAAAACTTTAAGTCCAAAACAATGATGCAACTGCAAACCCCATTCTTTGCACATTTTTCATGCAGTGAAATGTTCAAGCTAACTTTCTCCTGTAAGAATTTGCCTGAAACAACAACAAAAAAAAAAGAAACAAAAAACCTCCTGTCCCTGAACTCAGCGAAGTTCAACCCTTCAAGACCACCTAATTAATTAACTTCCAGGCAGCAGGACTGGAGCAAGGCAAAGAGGTTTGTAATTTGTTGCTTTGCTAATCTAGGGCCTGAGTGTGTCTCTTGTTCTCTAAGGCAGATGAAACACTTTCCTAGTCAATTTTCCTGCCAATATATAATAAACAAAGCACCTCCAACAAAACCAAAAGACAATGTCCTTTCCTTGGCACTTGTGAGGAATGCACAGCATTTACATGCTAAAACATTACAGCAAAAAAAGCACGGAAGAAACAGTCTGAATTATTTGCCTTCAAAACACAGATAAATGAAATACAGAACTAATGTAGCCCTAAAGAGCAGGTAAATTCATTTGAATAATAGGATTATGATTTATGATTTTCCTATTACAAGAATAAATTTCAATTCTACAGCTTTTAATTATGCACTGGCTTGCACAAAAGCTGCTCTGTTCCCATGCATGAAGCATCAGGACCCCAGGAAGGATTCAGAGGGGACCTCAGGCACCACGCACTCCCTTCCTGGGGTCCTGCATCTCCGCCAAAAGAAGCACATTAGCCAGCACCTCACCGGGAATCCAGGGGGCTAGAAACCCTCATTCCCTTTAAATATGCTCCATTTTACCTAAATAGTCGCTGGAGCACCTGCTGGAGGCAGGAATGACCTTTCTCCCTTGCAGGTGCTCTAGCTTAGACTGCAGGATCATTTTAAACCTCTCGCTCCATCCTACTACGTATTAGGGAGCCCGCTGCTGTTTGAGGAGTGACTGGGTGCAGTTCACCCCAGAGAGGTGCAGTGTTATCCCGTAGTACTCAACCTTATACCTGTCCCACAGGGTTGCGGTTTGAACCCTACGCCAACCAAGTGCTGCAAACGTGGCTATTAGGTGGCAGGGGCACCCAGCATCACCGGTGACGGCCAGCCCTGGCCGTGCAGTGGGTGCAGGTGGGTACCGAGCTGCCCGGGTAGCAGCAGCCCTGCCTCACCAGCCCAAAGGGCTATTTCATTCCCTCCATCTCACACGGTCCCTATCTGCCGAGAAGGGTAACAGCTTGGTTCTGCTGCCACTGCCGGAGTAAAGTTCAGCACTGAATCATTAATTAGGATGACTGGATACTCTGGGATTTAAACTAGTGATTAATGAGCCTTTCCAGCTCTGGCTCCATGTGAACAACTATCTAGTTCATGTTATATTTAATTTATTTAAAAAAAAACCTCACCGAGACAGTAAATCTGGCTCAGAAGAATTAGTGGAGGAAGAAATAACACTCACACCGCATTTATAATGTTGATTGCAAATTTATATTCACACTCTCTTGCACTAATTCAAATGCCTTTTTCAGAAAGACAATATAATTCATGTTTTAGGGGAATCTTTGAAAAGCTATTTAGAAATGAGAAACGGTGAAGGGGACATCATGATAGTGTAAGTAAAATGGGTGTGGCAAATAATGCAAAATAATTAAAAGTAAGCAAATGTACAGTGCCTTTTTTGTCTTAATTTTGGCATAAAGCTCCCATTCCCCTTGTGGTAAAACACTGTATTCTGCCAAACCGATCAATCTCCCCACTGTTGATTACCTTACGAAGTAAGTTTGAATTGTACTGTTTGCATCATGCAGGTGCAGAGACATCCTAGGCTTCACTGGTGTTTTTTTCTTGTTTTCCCTTAAGCAAAGGTTACAGTGCAGAGGTACATGGCAAGTGCATTGGAAATACAATTTTGAATTAATCTGTTCAGAGCATTAATCCACTCCTAAGCTCCCTTCGCGTCTGTATGATACATAATCGAAAGCTGGGATCATGGCTGCTTGAGCAATGCTTTCCCTTGCATCTGCGTTCAGGCACCATGAACTCAAAGGCCATCAGTCTTAACTAATTCCTCTAACTATGTGTTCAGTGATCTCCCCACCAGGAGTCAGTCCAGGGTCTCGGCAAATTTCCATATGTTTGAAGTTTTCCTCTCCTCTTTTATCTTTGTCTGAAAGCTGTCAAAATGCAGCTACAATTTCATAGGGTAATGAGGAAGAGATTAAGGAACGTACACATCTGTCACCTAAATATGTGCAATAAGGAGAACATAAAATAAATAAAATTAGGATCCCATAAAAGCAAACGGCAGTGCTAAATTGCCGGCAGGGTTGCCTCCTGCACCAAGCGGTGCATCAAGTTAACTCCTGCAGCCCTGAGCTGCAGCTGCACAGCCTCTGCCAGCCACAGCCCCATCCACCCGCAGATCCCGGGACGTTTTTATCATGGCCAGGCTTGTGCCCAGGGATGGAGGTAGGCTGGGGGAGGAGAGGTGGGGTAGATAAACCTGCTCGCCATCCAGGCCACCCCTCTTTGCAAACAGGACATAGCCTAAACCATGTGTGATGCTCTGGCTGCTCTTCCCCTGCTGTGGCTCATCTTTCATACAGCTGAATGGAAACCCCTGAATTTCAAACCTGCTGCAAAACCCAAAGTAGAGTCTTTATGCAGCAAATTAAAAATCCACCAATATTAAGCTTAAAATACTAACATCTTGTTCTTTGGGAGTGCTCTAGTATCATCTCTGGAAACATCATCAGCCCTCAGTTCCCCGTACCTCTGCAAGACTGAGGAGATACGCCGGAGACAGTTCCTGGCAAATGTCTGTGCATGTCCAGGGACGTCCGTGCACCATTCTCCATGGGAGGTAATGGAGATTGTGGAAATGGGCTCTTTATGTTTAAGCAATAAAGTCCTGGAAAAACGCTAATTTTCAACCTTTATCCAGAAATGCTTAAGCTCCTAAATTGGATCCATTATCACCCAAATGAAGACACATACCAGTAAGCTAATTATGTTTCTTACCAAACTCGTGAATAATTAAATATTTTATTGTGATGTTACAATTTGTATTTATTATGCTTTGCTAAGGAGCGAAATTAAACATAATGAGGCCCGTTAGTGTCTCTCTTCAGAGATGAGCCCATGTTGCAGGCACCTATATCACTTGCACCAATGGTGATTAATGGGTTTAATTTACTTGACTTGGGTATGTCGGAATCCGTGAGGGGGAGAGAGAAGGGAACTCAGATTGTTAAAATCCTTTTAATTAGACTAATAATGCCAAGTTTGCATGTGTTAACTAGGGTGCGCTATTAATTAGTTTTAGTAGGCTGTTTTCTGAAAGGTGGCACTGTAGCATTTAGACATGTCTTATGATCCCAGGAGAGCTATTAAGATGACAAACAGAGCATGACATTACACATAACTGCAAACAAACAGCCTTTAATCTTTCTGGATGAAGAATTGGGGGTAATTGATGGACAAAACACTTTCTGTACTGTAGCTGCCTTTCCCTCTTCTTGCCTTTACTGGGTGTTATTTATGCAGCTATGGCACAGGCTCTGCAGAGCGGTCCATCCTCAGCAGTGGTAGAGTTGGAGGTTAGTTTGGGGTCTCAGGTCCCACAGAACAGACAGCTGGGGGCTTGGCCACAGCGAGATGCCCAGTTCTGGGCTTACATAGCAAAAATAGTTCTTCCACCCCCAAGGAGACAGCAGGCTGGAGACTGATCCCACTGACAAAGAGCCTTCCCCGCAGGTACCTGGATGCTTGGCCCCCAGCAGGTCCTGTGCTTATGCCAGGGGGCCTGGGGCAGCCTGGCTGCCCTCAAGGCACCACCAAAGCAAAACTCACCATCCCTTCTGCTCTCACAGGAGAGGCCAACTGGGAAAACAAGGGGTGGATTCAGTCTCTGATCAGACAGCACGTCAAGCAAAAAGCACACTGCTGTGTAGGGGTTCGGGAAGGGAGGCAGAAGTCACAGTTGAGAAGGGCAGGTGTAAAGTTCTCTGGCATAATTTGGATCCCAATAGCAAGGGGGTAAGAAATGCATCTTTCCATGCGACTTAATTGCTGGTTACCATGTTGACTTTCTTCCATCATCAGAGCTCAGCACAATGGATCAGTGGGCAGGTAACATTATCTCCAGTTACCCCGTGTGAGCAACCGGCACCATGATCTGTCCCCATCCCCAGCCCAGGACCTGAGCCAGAGCTGCCAACAGCAGCTGGGTGGAGCACAGGCTCCCCAGTTTTTTCTAATCCATATCAGCCAAGCTTCGCCACCACAAGCAGCCTTCAGGGTGTTCTCAGACCACAAAAGCAATAAAATTCCTGCCTCTTTATTGCTGTGAACCTGGAGTTCAGCTGCACTGTCATCAGGCATTTATAACAGTTAGCAGTTTCACTGCTTGTATGGATGCCTAAAGGATTGAAGATTTCAATCTTCACTTGGTTTTTCTCTGTTCATATTAAATACCTGTCAGTATACTAATGTGTGGAATTTGCATCCACATCCGTGGAGACGTTTTGAATGCAGAACAAGTGGAGACTGTGCAATAAAGATCCATAATCCAGACAGGAACTGTAATAATAGAGGAAAAATGTCTTCAGTCTATTCTTTCTACAGCCCTGTCACACTGTCCCCAGGACATACAGGCAAGTCTGTGGTTCATGTCCCTGTAGGCTATAGGTTTACTCGGCTATCCTGACAAAGGAAGTTAGTCCTGCTTGAAGAAAACAGGAGGGGAGAAGAGGTGTTTTGGCATATGCACCAGGTCAGGAGTTTGGAAGCCAGTGTAACCCTGTGGGAAAGGAAAGATGCATTTTAAATCACCCTAAAAACCTACATGCATGGGGGTAGGGGGTATCTGGAGTTTAACTAGTTTGGAGGATCAGGTCTACAGGGTCAAAGGAGAGACGGATCCAGCTGTAGAAAGACTGTATCTCTGCAGATTCTCCAAGGCTGGGGGCAAGCAGGGTGGGTTTGGGACACTAGAGTCACCACATGGATCCAGAGCAGAGGAACTACTTAGGAACAAGGAGTGTGGGGTTAGTTTCATGCCGTGAATGCTTCAAAATAAATGGTATTGCAAAATGGCCTCACTATCACCCATTTTCTTAAGAAGTTCTACTCCCATCACCTGTGGTAGAGTCAGGGAGGAGGGAAAAAAAGACCACACTCTTCACTGATACGCGCTGAGCAGGACACAGCCACTCGGCTAGGTTTGCTGTTCCCAGTTCTGCTGGCTGTGCTTAAATAAGAGTTATTGCTCTGGACATTTCTTGCTTTGCTGCTCATTTACAGGAAATGGCTTTGAGTTGGCACCAAAATGAACCCATTTGGAAGCTGGAGAGACTGGCGAGCGCCTGTGTGGGGGTGCCCCAAGCAGAAGCAGGGCTGAACGGGTGCTGCGTTCTGCTCCAGCCGAGCACCCCTGGGCCGTAGCATCAGGGCTCGCTCAGCAGCACCCACACACGGAAGAGCTGCAATCCTGCCCACAGCGGGACATGCGAGGCCGGTTGGTGCGTCTTCTGAGGGTAAATAGTTGTATGCAAGTAATCATTTATGAGTCTCTCATTTATTTCTCCTACCATTCAAAAACATGACACACAGATCAGAGTGAGACCCTTTCCAGCCCAGGATCCTCTCTCCAAAGAGTCCAGTAACAGATGTCCTATTTCTTACGATGACTGCTTGGTCTTGAATTATCCACTGTCCCCAGTTGCTAGAAATATGAAAACTAAAGATCCATTTAATGCCCCGCAATGAATCTTTCAATTAATCTCTCACTGTTTTTTATTCCCTTGGTCCTGCAGCATCTTGCAGCCATGAGTTCCACAATTTCATTATGCATCTCATTATTTTTCTGCTCAATAGTGTCATGTGATATCTCCCTCCCTCTGTCACAGTCATGAGAATTTGAGAATAACCGTTTCCTGACATTTGTAATAGTAAAAAAGGTTATTTGCTTCTCAAAGAGGGAAAACAGATTATATCTATAATAAGATCAGTGACTTAAGGATACTAAATACATACAAATTATCTGAGTAAATAATTGCTTAATGTATGTTGTTTGATTCTTGAAGAAATAGATATTGAATCTTTGAGTATGATATCCACCCAGGGATTCCCATGAAATGAATAGTAGGCCTTAAGCATTTAGAGGAGCTCAAAAGGCAGAGATGTCAAAAACCCCTTTTGCTCTATTGCTGAAAAATATTGACAGGCTAAATGATGTCATTTCCTACATAATAGGAAGCCTTTTTATTGTTTTGATTCCTATTTGGGTAGCAGGAAGATTGAACAGATATCTGTTGTCTTGATAGAGGTGTCTAAAAATTTCCCATGCTTTTCAGAGAGACTGATTACGTTAATTCACCTGAGTGGTTCACTGTACTCTGGTCTCTACAAATTAACTATTCTTTATTTAATAACTTCTAATATAGCTATAAATCAATGATATTTCATATTTTCTACTCACAGACTTCTGGTTCTGCTTGTTAGCAATCTCTAAGTTAAATCCTGTCCACTTTGTCTGGTTTTGGGGTGCAAAATGTCAGTAAACCCAGGTTCATAAATTGCAATAGCCCTGCTAGCATAACTGAAGCTAGATGATGTTTGAGGGGACCAGTCAAACTACAAACAATGCCATATACTGCTGTACTTCAGCTTACCTATATAACAACAATAAAACCAGAAATGCAGATAACCCCCCCCTCACAGAAGGACATATAGCTTAAATTGAGCTCTTGCTGATGCACACCCCCTCACTCCCTACTTCAGCTGCTCAACTCAAGTATTCAAAACATACTCCCAGCCTTGTAGTCTGTTTGCTTAATTCCCACAGAAGACCTGCTGAGTTGTTTTCAGGCTAAGCAAAGACAGATCAGGAAAGTAAAGCCTCAGAACTCAAGCCTGAAAAAAACATCATGTTCCCACTCTCTAAAGTGGGAGCCAGGGCAGATACATCTTACAAACTTCACAAAGACTGCCGAATAAGTGAAATGTTTGAGGCAGAGGAGTGCACGGCTGGCAATGCTGTTTGATCTATTTGCTAATCTATCTGTGGCAGACAGCCTTCTGCATCTCAAGCATAGGTTTTCCTGCACCCCCCGCCCCCATAATTTCATTATCACTTAGATGAAAGCTGGTGCTATCGTGCTTCTGACTGACTGCTATGCATCGCCAAAGCAGACTGTTCTAGGGAATACGTCCACATTTTTCAAACATTTCCATTCACACTTAGCTAATTCACTTCTTTCCTCCACCGTGTCAAGTTATCCTGATTCAAAGCCCACTGAAACCAATGGAAAAGCTCTCCATGATCCGGACCGGACCAGGTCAGTGGGTTTGGCTTCAGGCCCCAGGTGGAGATAATGCTTTGAGCATGGGCAACCTGAACCCTGACGTCATGTACTGTATCCGCATCTGCCATGCCTTGAAGATGTTAAACCATGAGCAATCTAGTTCATAAATAAACAGAGGTTAATTTAAAGCAATAGCTACAGAACAACAGAACCATTAAAAGTGCTGGAAAAGAGTGGCATGTTAAAAAAAAAAAAAAGGCAGAAGAGAGGAGAGAAAGTACGAGGATGTTTGCAAGTTCCCTCTTTCTGCGTTTCAGCCAACATCAGAGCAGCTTGAGGCTGCAGCCCCTGGGTAACTCTGTGCCATCGCTCAGAAGAGCAGTGACTGTTTTGCACAGGTAAGGATCACAGCTGAGCCAGGGATGCAAATCTAATTGCACTATAACAAACCCTCCAGCACCACCTTATTTCATCTATTTTGAATGAGTATCAAGCGACCATCAAGACATTATCTGACAAGTGATATGTCTAGGCAATGCACTGGCTGTGTACTGGCTTCCTTGGGTGATGAGTGGAGGAGTTAGTGGCAAATAAACCTATCTTTTTACCATTTACCAACTGCTAGGCTATGAGCTGGCTTTTCAATCAGACCTTGTCTGTTTAAATAGTAACACATCACTCTGAAGTGGTGTTCTGGGATTTAAAAGGAGGCACATCGCAGATTCTTCAAGGAAAATGGGATACAGGCGTTCATTTCTGTTACAAGCATATCACTGCAGTTTATACCTGGTGCTTTGCACACTGCCACAGTTTAAAATCTGCGTTGCAATGAGGAATGAACTGGTACATTTCTCCTACAAAATAAATACGGATGAAAGCATGTTTTGTTTAGCTCAGGTTCCTTACCTGGCTGCAATGAGAGTATGGCCATAAACAAAGTACCCATTGCAAGAATAGATTGCAGAATCATGATAAGCATTTCTGGCACATGCCGCCTTCAAGTGGGGAACGTATAAGGTTTCCTCTGTGAACATTTTGAGGACTCTGAGACATTTTATCTTGAACCGGGATAAGGTGAACTCTCAATTATGCTAAGAAAAGTTTCAGTCTGAATCAGCTAGTCATTGACCTTTCCAATAAAGTTTTGGACTTAAACCCAAGCAAATTGTGGATTAGCTAACATTTCAAACCACGATGTTATCTCATATTACAGAAATAATTCTAATCTTAAGAAAAAATGAAGTGAAACCATGTGCTTTTAAAGCATCTTCAAATTCTAGTAACAAAGACCCATAGGACTCACAGTTCAAAAACTAAAACCCACCCCACAAACTATAGGCTAGACTCTTCTCCAGGACCTAGTTTCCCAGTAGGTTAAATGAGAGAAATATCAGGTCCTTCGACATAGATCAGGAAATATGCTCATTTTTAATTCCTCCTGGCAGCCAAAAAGTACCTATCACAGCGGGACCAAAGACACCCAAAAGAAAATACCAGAAGGTGGTTACAATAATAAGCTTATTTTCATTATAGTAGGATTATATTTTAAACCTTTGATTAGACTCTTAAAATTTCAGAACATGCTTCTTCAATCCTAGATTTTTAAAAGACAAAAGAAAAACAAGAAGAGAAAGTAAAGTCTTACTCCTGTGGATGAACCTAGTTTTGTTGCATAGAGAAGATCTTACTGTAAAGTTACTTAATTACATTCAGAGGGCGTCTTTAATTCTGATTATGACTAGAATCACGTGTGTCTTCATTTAGGAAGTCCTATTGGAGTCTGTATGTCCTAAGAACAGGCTCTTTGAAGCATTGCTAAGTGGGGTAATTTTATTGTACGAGTTTTCTTGTAAAAATTATTGTCTTTCTGGATGTCTAATTAAAATAAAGATGTAATAAAGAATTTATGGTTTTAATTAGAGCATAGATCTTAAAGTAATTATAGTGTGATTAATAATTCCTTAACAAGCTTTCTTATACAAGATGAAGAAGAAAGATTTCAGCCCCATGAAAAATCAATATGCATTACTCAATTACATTAACGAAGCTACACAAAGCAGTCTAGGTCCCAATTAAATTGCTCCTCATGTTAAACTGGCAATGAAGTCTGTAGTTATTAATGAGTCTTGATCTATTTGTTTAGTCATTGTGGGTTTGGGGCTTTTTTTTAATTAGAAAGATGCTGTAACATAGAGATGTACCTATGGCCTCATCCAGCCTGAATAAAGTTTCAGAGGACAGGGCGAACAAGGTTTGCTCCAGAATCAACAGGACTGAACACAAATCCTTGCTTCTTTGCCCTTACCAACATTGTGACCCAAGGTGCAGCAGAGGAGCTGCTCACCAAGGCCAAGCAGATGCAGTGCAAGGCACTGCGATCCTTTCCAGTCATCTGTATCCCCCACACTCAGTGGAGGGGCTTCAGGGGATCACCAAGACCTAGCCTGAAAGCAACCCCCTGGGCCAAACATGCCGCTCCCCTTATTTCATACATAAAGATCCCTCCCAGGAGCACCACAGGGCTGAAGGCTCAGGACCCTGGATGCACTCAGTGTCTTGCTCCACTGGTTGCAGCTGCAGGCCCTAAGCACCGGCGCTGCAGGCCAGCAGCATCTCCAGGAGCCACACGCAGAAGTTCAGCACAAGGGATCCCTCCCTGGGCAGCCCTTCATTTTTTGTGGGGATAAGGGAGCACAAAGGGTCCTGTGCGGCACCTGCACGTCCAAATACTTCTTTGGCTAATGGTGAACAGAGAGCTAACAGAAAGCCTTGGCCCTGACTCAGGCAAGCACTTTACAACATGCTTAATTTTAAGTGTGCAGAGCCCAATAGCATTATTTATGTACCTAAAATTAAAAAAAAATAATAAATGAGAGAGGGCACAATATAGATCTACAATGGATGGTGAATCGACGCTGAACAGGAAATGGTTATTCCCTATTTCTCATAATAGCAGGAGCTCTGGAGAACACAATGAATGTACCAGGGAGTAGGTTTGAAACAAATCAAAGGAAATATAATTTTGAACAATGTCTCTGCAAAAATTCCTGCCAAAAAGATATTGTAAAGGCCAAAAATATAAATTGATTCAAAAGTGGAAGTCACTCACTGATAGGGAAGTTTTCTCCTAATGGTTCAGATGCCAGTTTGATGAAGCCCCTAATACAGGCAAGCACCTGGACCTGCCCATCCTTGTGTTCTTAACCGTTTACAGCTGGTTTTGTCAGGGATAGGACATTTATCACACGCGATATGGCTGCTCTCATCTTCCTTGGTTCTTTTTTAGGCAATGGTTTTGTAAGTATTGAGAAGAGGGGGTTGTGCAACTTACGTGTCATCAGTGTAATTTCTACTAAAAATTTTATTTTACCTCTCATTAATAACTTGGCTGAACTGCTAGAGCAGGGAACTAGATAAGTTCAGATTTTACAGATCAAATGAACTTTAAAAAACAACAATGTAATTATACATTCACTCATGCACAGACAGCGCCTCTGCTCAAGCTGCCCAGCAAATGAAGCCATGCTAATTTAAATGGACTAGAGGGGGAAAATGATCTCACAAGAAACTTCTAATTTGTCACTCTGTAATATGGATTGTGGCTTGGAAACTCGCTAATTGATCATGAAGAACACATTGTTATAAAGGTGGGCTTCTTGGTGAGAGAAGACCAAAAAGCCCGAACCTCTGAAAGAAAGAAACCACCTTTTGCTCCAAATAAATCTAGAGGACATTGATGTTTCATTATGTTCAGACCCAGCTATAGCAGAACGTAGATTTATTTGGCCCTCTCAGCTTGGGTGCACCGCTGCCTGCAGACCTGAGCCTTCATTGACATCTGTGAGTGATGCTGCCCTACTGCAGCAATGCACAAGGGTAACGACACTATTAGAGCTACCTCCACATTTCAGCATCCAGTGAAACCTACGCATTGAGCCCAATTTAATTTCTTGAGCACATCCTCTGTAGTTCCCTTTAAAAATGCAGCTTCCTTCAGCCAAATGACTGCACAAATCCATGTTGATTTCAAAGAGTTGGGCAGGTTAAAAAAGAAAAGATTCAGTAATTGCAATGGGGAAGACGGAGAACTATTTAATTCCAGGTTAATGCCGTTATTTGAGTGAATGCCTTAGAGCTGCTTTCAGTTACTTGAAATTCTGATTCTAAAAATCCTTTAAAACACTTCAAAAGGAGTGCAAGGTTTTCCTAATATTTTGCTTTCATGTCATTGCCTCTCCTGTTCAACACCTTTGGGCTTTCCCAGTATTCTGTGGCTGCAGCATTCACCAAAAACACCGGGCAGGGAGGCACAGAGCACATTTTACTTGCAAGGTGTACATCCAACCCAAGACAGCTGGTTGAACTTCTCCTCTGGCCATCAAACATGGGATAAGACCACCCTAAATGTGGGGCCGCAGGTGCAGTAGAGGAGCTTAGGGTGACAGCTTGGTCACCCTAAACGTATGTAAAGGAACTGAAGTGGAAAAAAACCCACCTAATGGACTCGCGAGCTGGTTAAAGCACTACAGACATGCAAAGGCCATTTGTATTTAATTTTGAATTACTAATGGCAGGATGGGCTGCTGTTGTGTGTCTGGCCTGGACAGACCTCGCATAAACACATGCAAGACTCGCAGAAAGGCCCCATGGATCTGAGACAAGAATAGACCACATGGGTCCAGGGTTTGTCTAAGTAACAGGAGCTCTCAGCACTTCATGCCTTTCAAGACCATGTCCCGGTTAGTGACGGGATTTTTCAGGAGACCACGTTCTGCATCAAACGCTGAGGATGACTTTTGGCAAGGTCCTGCACCCACGCTCCTGTCTCCTGTCTCACACTATCTTTGCCTAACATACACCTTCCTCCTGTTATTTCTTTTCATCTCCCTTTTTCCATCAGGAAACCATTTACCTTGGCATGTTTTTTCATCTTCTTATTTACATGTCTCCTGCAAGACTGAAACTCCAGCATTGATTTAACCACAAGATAATGTTAATAGGATCAATAAACCACAAAGACTATATCAAAGTGTCCGTTCTTCACCCTCCAGGACTGCAGAAGGTGCTTTAGTCTTGAAGTACATCTAATACACCATCTCTCACTCTTCTTGTCTACCCTTATGCATGAGAGACTGTCTGTCTGCCAGGTAGAAAATAAATGATTAGCTTGCTGAAATAATTTAAATTTTAATACCACTTCAGCACATATAAAATATTACTGATGCAATTAAAAAATAGACAATCAGCTCAATGCATCTAAAAACGGGTGCTGTATGCCCTGACAGGAATAAATGAAGTCTGTTAGGAAGACTATTATAAGTACAGATTTCTCCTTAATCTAAAAATTTCGCAGCCGGTAAAAATTAGGTGTCCTGTTTCAGTTAGGTCAGCCACCATTTAACAATACTTCTAGGGGAAGATTGGGAAAGCTTTGGTTCAAAACAGGCTAGATCCTCTGAGGATGCACATAAGGGTAATTTTCAGCAGAGTAAAGGAAGTTATGTGCTCTTCGGTTTTTAGTTAGTTGTTAAATGTACTGTTTTAGACAGACCATTTCTTAAAGGTCACAAAATAGAAATTCTCCTGGTCACAGGACGGGACAAAAGGTTACAATGGAAAATTTGTTCTGGTTACTTCAAGTCCTGTGCTGTGCACCCCCAGCAAGCACTCGCATGGTCCCAAACTGGTTATTGCAGTCAGCGGCAAAGTCACAGGAGCAAAGAGATGAATAATGTCATCTATCATTTTAAAACAAAAGATTTCCTTGTTCTTTTTGTGTTTTATTTTTCCTTATTCTTTTTTATTCTCACCCATATCTGACACTTGAACTCAAAGCATTTTGCAGACAGGATTAAAAGACCTGAAAGTCAATCCAGTTATTTTTCTCAAGACCATATGAAGTGTTTCAGTGAAACACTGGTGACTTTGTTTAGCTTTGTGACCAAAATAATTTCACATTAAACTAGAAAGTCCTGTGGCACTGGTGAGTTTGAGTATAACGTAGGGTCTCTGCACGATGAGCGTTGGCCTGGGCTGACACCAGAGAACATCTCTGTGTTTGTGTGAACGGGAGCCAGGTTTCTACCTCAAGTAATCAGAATCATTCCACTGACTGATAAAGGCAATCAGGTGTTACTCTGAAGAGGCATAAAGCTTTTAGAAGCTCTGAAGGCTTATTTTAGAGGCTGAGAAGCAGCAACTAAAAGTCATCACCTTTCAGGAGACCATGTGAAACGCAGGGGAAGGCTCATCCCCTTTCCCAGTAAATGCCTGTCTGAAAAAGCCATGTAAAACCTGGCCAGTCTGAGTAAATCAAAGCCAGCAGACTGCATTGATGAGACTTGATTGTGGAGATAAAGGGTGAGATTTATAAAGCACCTGTGTAATTCAGCCACACAAGTGCTGCCAAAAATTCTTCCCTAAGGGTTCTTGGAAATCCAAAACCCCTAAAAAACAGATTTTGTGACTTTTTCCCCCGTTGATTTAACTGGACTTTGTGTTATCCCCAGAGCATTTTAAACTTCTTATCAATATATTTTTCCAGTTTTCTTTGTATATGCCAAACAAAGCAAAGGCCTTAATATTATCCTTATACATAATGAAGCAGAGTTATTCTGACAGTTTCAGTTTACTTAAATTTAAAACAAAGTTTAGAGCTTTAAAAAACTTAGCTGAGATATTATCATATATGATAGAATGCCACTTTGCCCACATAATTACCTGGTTTACATATCTATATTTTTTTAAAAACATCTGTAAGCATGAAAAGTATAGCAGTATTTCTATTTAAATATTTAAAGAGTCCCAGTATAAAAATTCAGCTCTAAAAATACGTTGACAGTAAGGACAACTAGCTTAGTGTGCTCAGTTATGCTGGCTCACATCAGCAATTTGGAGAGGGAGGGATTTTTAGAGGTCATGTAGAGCAAGGTCCTGCTCCATCCAAGAGCCAGCACTTGCGCAGGTCACCCGTGCATTTGACTTGCTGAATCTTGAAGTCCTGGAATAACTTTTGATTTATTCCAAATTTACCTTGGTGTAGAACTTGTCTACATAGCAAAACTAGGGAAATGTATCCAAATTAAAACTAGACAGTGTAAAATGAATTTGTTGAATCATATTTACCTTTCTGTAGGCACGCTTATTCATGACTAAAAGAGCAATAATTTGATTTTTGTTTCCAAAGTAAATTAAGGTAAGCTCAATTAAATCCAGTCTAATTCTGTATAAGATTGTCTTTTCAGAGGTTTAATGCACTTCAGCAAGTTGGTTTTAAAAGATATTTTTAAATGGTTTGACTAAGTGCCTCCAAGTTAGATCTGGGATATTACACATGCTTAAAAATTTACTTGAGCCCTTTTATGAAAATTGTGGATCATTTTCTGGTTTTATGGATATACCTTATGATCTTTTGGGTTTTGTTTTGGTGTTTGCTTTTTTTTTTTAACTTACCATACAAAAGTAGAATAGCTGGTTTTAAATTAGAATTTTATCTGACAGAAAATGCCCAGTTAAATACTCAGAAGAATATTGCAGGCTTAGTCTTAGTAATGTCCAAGGGAGACAGGGGGAACAGACTCACTCTATTCCATGGGATTAAGCCAGATAACTAGGGACTAGGACTTAATTTCATTATATAATTATAATTTCCCTTTATTTACTGTGATGAGTTAGCTGTAGGTTGGCCTTCTAATGTCACCCTAACTGGGTCTGGAAAAAAGAGCAGAATGAAATAAGAATGAATGTGATGAGCTGAGCTAAAAGGTCAAATTCTGGTCTCAGCAAAGCCATCGGCTTCGGAGGTTGCCACCTGGGTGCAAACTTCCCAGCAGGGGCTCTGGCCACAGTCTGGCTCATGGAGTCCCCAAACAGAATTCGGTCAAAGTACAGCTGGAGAAATTACTTTAACCTTTTAATAAGTGTCCAGCACTAAGGAGATATGAACAACTTCCAAGGCAAAATGTCATAGCAGAACAACTGTGAACAGTGGGGAAGTCCGTGAAGGAAATCAAGGCCAATTTGCACTCAAAGAGGCAAACACTGCCATTTCTTCCTTTCTCCCTTCCCCAGATAAGCATGCTATGCAATAATGTGGAGAGCAGACTGGTCTCAAAGAAGGCAAGGACTTGCCAATTTACTGTCAGTCTTAAATAATTGCAGTAATTGCTTTTCAAATTTCTAATTTGTATTTTTACTACACCTACAGTTGAGAAAATCAGATTTTAAAAATCTGTTTTCAGAAGTCCTCTGCAGTTTACTTACAGACACATTAACCAAATTGGTCTGGTTTATACAAATTTTATAGATTTAATATCCGAGAATGAGGATGTCCAGAAATGACAATAAAGGTGAGCAAAGGGCAGAGCTGGTGCAGTAAGAGCCCCTGAGAGCACAGGGCTCTGCTGGGTGTCTGGCAGATCTCTGTGCTCCAGTCCAAAAGGAGCCTGCTTGCGTGCCAGGAGGATGTTTTCCAGTTCTGAGGGAGCTCCATAGGGAAAAGGCTGATCAAAGTAGTGATTAAAGGGGGATCTTGCAGGGTCAAACAGAGCTCCTTTGTTCTTCTGCTTTTTTTAAAAAAACATTTGCACTCAATAAAGCTAGCTCTTCTCTTGAGGACACATTGGCAATTAAACCCTCTCTTGGCTAGCTAGACTCTCTCAGATTTCCTGTAGAAATATGGAGGAAAGCGGCACATCTCAGTTCTTGTAACCTGAATTCTCTCCACGTCATTCCCTTTTGCTCAAGCTGCTGAAGCTTCATATTAAGCTGTATTTCCATAAAAATATTTGCAAAAAGGCTGGATATACAGTTAAGCTAATGAAAGGATGTGTTTCCTCAGCCAGTCATTATAAACGTTTAAAAAAAAATAATTATGTCCTTCAGTCAAAACTGCAGTAATAAAAAAAAACAAACCTAATTACACCATAAATGCAGCAGCTCCCATCACATTTGAGGCTGTGACAGACACAAGAAACTTGACTCCAAGAAATCTTTACCTGAAGGGAAAATATTTTTTATGACTACAGTCTAAAGACAAAAATAGGTCTGGTAATCTGCGCACAGGCAGGGAATGAGTTTTGATTTTCATAGGAAATATGAGTTAAGTGCAGTCTTCATCATTTGACTACTACATCACCCTGAGGATGAAGGAAAAGGAACAAAAATCCAATCCAGCAACTTTGCACCTTAAGAAGTGAATGTTATTTTCCAGACTCTTTGTTTCCCAAACCAGAACCTTAAAACTGCTCAGCTGTAGCAACATCCTTTGAAACTAATCACCTAAATAGAGCCCACCTCAGAGGACAGTCTTGCTTTAGCTGCCCCACTCCACCTAACTGGCCCCTCGGTGTCAACTCAAGCACTCAGATGTGGGATACAGGAGGCAGAAACTCATACACAAACCCAGATTCTTTCCCAGGTGTTCCAAATACAAGCCTTTCCTATAGGAGTTGACCAGCCTTGCTTATTCACTCTGAAGTCCATTACCAGACTAAGTCCCTACAAATAGACATACAAGAATTCCAGTATTTTCTAAGTTTTAGCAACGCGTTTTGCAAACTTTAACCAAGCAATTCTTTCTTTTTGCACTGAGGCATCTCAGATTTTCTTTTTTTCCTCCTTGCGTTTTTGGCAGACTTATACAAACTGCATCTTTGACATAGTATGAAATGTGGAAGGGCCCCATTACCCCACCCTGTTACAAACCATTAAAGAAAATGGATTATTTTACCCCTGTGGTTTTACAAAAAAGTATTAGTGCTAGCTGGAAAGAGATTTTTTTAAGCTACATGTTAGTTTCAAAATACCCCATGAAGATTTTGTTCACAAAATACTTGACAAGATGAAAATGATGACGCTTCAAAAGTCTGCAAAACAATTTGACCTAGTAATACCAGTTTCCCCAAATGTACTGATGCAAGAATAGAATTATTCTGAACAATATAACTATTCCCATGCATACGCAATGCCGATGGCACAAAGTCTCATTATCTCCAACTTGCAATCTTTACTCAGTCATGGTCCCCCACAAGGGTGCTCCCATAAGTCATTTCTCAAGGATTATCAATTGCCCACAGCTGAAAGCCACGTGGAACCCAAGGAATTTCAATCACAGCGCCATTAAACCAAATTAAAATCTGACCTTTTACGTTGGAACTTGCACCTCCCAAGTGTGTTTCTTGCTTCATCATGCAGGAAGAACCAGGGCTAGAAGGCACAAGCAAAGAGACACAGACACCAGGCCAGCAGAGACACCTGACATCAGAGGGAAGCTGGCCATGTCCTTTGTCAGCCTTTAAATAACAAAGGGTGGTCAGGAGCAGACTGGTCATGAGCAGGGTGAGTTGGCCACACAGGATTGGTCAGGAGCAGGGTGAGTTGGCTACATGGGATTGGCCAGGAGTAGGGTGAGTTGGCCAGTTGAGACTGGTCATGTTACACATTGCTCTCCAGATCTCCACCATCTACCACTAACACGTGAGGAGGATGTATAGCTCACCAAAGGCTTCTTTTAGAGGCAGCAGCCATAATGTTGCCACTGTGGGTTTAATGAGTATGGGCTTGCTCCTACCTCAAAGAAATCACTAGCGAAGTTCCCATTGCCTGCAGTTGCAGGGGCTCAGGACGAGGTTGGGTAGACAGTGCCCTTAGTTGTTGCTGTTCTTTGCACAGAGGGACAAAAAGACCACACCATTAACACCATCAACGCAGCCTGCATCCCAAGTGATTGAGGCATCCAAAATCAGCCTGTAATAAGTTGTATTATAATGCCCTCCTTTGTATGCCACTGGTCTGTATGAAACACCTTGTATCACACTGAGGCATCTTTTAGTGGAATAAAGCCGTATCCAACATAGATTTGGTGTTGTGTCTGTAATGAAATGCCAACTTAGTGTCTAGAGACAGCAGTCTTCTTCCAGCATGACTGCACAGAATGCTAAAGTTAAATTAAATTAAATAAATAAGAGTTAATTTTTCTCGCTGGTTGAGGAACTTCAGGTGCTGAAAAAACATGGTCTATGGTACACAAGTAAGCAGTCCACCTGTCTTCCCACCAGATTAACATCATCAGAGGATCAGAAAGGAAATGCCATATCTTGTACCCAAGTAATGCATTCTGAAGAGGAAACAATTAATTAGTGCCAGGTAATATTTCACAGGCTGATTAGGTGACACAGTGACTAATGCATTTCCTCAACCAGCTCCTAGCTGCAATGAAGACACAGCAAGATTCCCTTTCACTGAAAGCATATATTAAAACAACATTCATTATCTTTTCATGAAAGGGAAAAAACAGTGACCTTGGCAGAATTTCTGTCTCTCCTTCTCCCTCTTTCAAAACAAAACCAAACCAAGGCAGCACGTCCCCCCGCAAGCCCATCCAAAGACAAAGCCCCAGCAGAAAGAAGCATGGCTTTTTTAACCATTGAAGATACTTAAAGATGGGTCTTCCCTACAGGGATTTCAGAAGCTCCATTGCAGCCGCAGCAAACAAATGAAGTGAAGCATAGGCCGCTGAGTCAAAGAGGGAGCGAGAGCAGACATACTACAGTGAGCTGTTTTAAACCATCATTGGAGATCTGTAGTTAAGCTCTCTAGTGGCCTGCTTCTAGCTAAAAGGCTTCCACTTGAGTGCTTCAGATCATGTAAGTTTGTTTAAGATGCATAATTCATGAAGGGTACATAACATCATCCTTGAATAACTTTTCACTCACCACCTGCTTGACAGGGAGAGAGCTGACAGAGTAGTGTGACTTCAGAAATCTGACATTAGCACGCTATGTGTCCCAGGAAGGGACAGGGATCACTCCTTTGCCTTAACCCCTTCATTGGTTTGAATGCCTGAGGAAGCCAATTGCACCAGCTAATTCCATGATTAGGACTATTTCCATCTGCTGTCATTACCATTAAAATAAGAGAAAGACAAATGATGTGAAGAGTTATAACCACTTACATTATAGTGTGTAAAGAAATGTCTGCTTTTATAGGCTTTAAAAAAATGATCTAGCGCACACCAAAGGCCAAGTACAACCATCCCTACCCAAGCGGAGCAGTACCTTGCAACTCAAACAGTCCCACTGAAATCAATTTGAGATTATACAATGCAAGTAAGGAAAGCACCACCTTGCCTTTGGATAGCAAAATAAGATGTGTAAGGAACAAATCTTCAGTTAAAATTAATGTGATTTGCCTTGTTGTGGCTAATGGAGCTGTGCCTATTTACCTCAGCCCGCAGCCCACTGTAACAGCGTGCCTATTGTAGAGCACTTGGGTTTTAATTACCAATGGTAAACAGTACATCCTTAAACTTTATAGACTTCATATATTTGCCCTACTTTATTTTGTAGATAAAAGACCAACTGTGGCCTGATAGGCAATTTAGGAATGATTTATGGACTTTGTCTGCTGTTAGTAACAGTTTGGAAGTTGCTGTGTGACAGAAGGGAGGGATTTTTTTCTAATTTATTTTGAGAGATAACGATTGGAGTGGAACTGTCATACAATGTTTTCCATTATAAAATTGTGACTTTTTTTTTAGCAGGGCTTTAGAAAAAGGGAAATAAATATGGGGCAAGACAAGATATAAAGAGAACAACAATGGACACAATAGATGGGATGAAGGTTCTAGTGCATAGTAGAAGACCACTGCTTTCATAATTTACACTGTGGGCCAGGTGTCCCAGCAGTGTCCCACCCCTACCTGAATCCCAGGCTATTCTCCCTAGAACTCCATTTATTTTGGCTCCTTTACCACTGAAATGTGCCTCCTGCTGTCAGGCTTGATGTGACATCTGCACTAAGCACAGACACTTCTACATTCCATTTAAAAAGCAGAAACAGCAAACACATGCACACACAAACTAGGACAGGTTAATTTTCAAAACCCGAATACATGGGGATTGTCATCCCCCTGTACACACAGTCCACAAAACAAACATTTCACAGAAAGCAATATTTTGCCTCCTGTGTACTGCAGAGCAGTGAAGTGAATCAGGACTTCCACCCAGGGCATTCTGAGCATGTACATTTTAAAAGAAGGAGGTTTTTCCTCCCAGGAGTTCAGAGAGGTTTTGTAATTGGCGGCTTATATGACCCCACTGTGATTTTTGCCCTATACCAAAGTGCTGAGACTACCTGAAAAGTGATTTGTAAGTCAGACAGAAATAGTGAAATACATGGTATTGACGTGCACTTTATCCATCCTTCTGTTACTCTGAAAGCTAGCATGGCTTCCTGCTTTTACAAGGGTCATTTGAGTCTTTTATCTGAGTCAAATCCTGCTCTTGCTTCCTGCATGGCATACAAGAGAAATGACACCAAACATTATTCTCTTATCAAGGGAGAGAGATTTTCCCTGCGACATGGGTGCTTCCTGGGGATAGCCAAAAAACCTGACAGTAGGAAAAAGCTGCCTGTTCCTTATGCCGATGGTTCCCTGTTTATTGAGATGTTGTTTGGAGAGGAAGAAGTTGAACAAGTCTATTAATGTAATTATTTTGCATCTCTTCCTGTGCAAACCTGGGCAGAAAGACTGGCGAGGCAATAGGTGCATGCAGAATGTTTTGGCTCAGGATTCATTCCCTAGTGTCCCCGAGCCTGATCTGGAAGGGCCACAGCTGTGGGGAATGGAAACATCCCTGGAAGGAATGGGGATTTATTATGGGTAGCTGAGAAAAACAATGGAAGTAAACTCAGGACCTTAAAGATTACGGTCTGCTTTTGTGCATTGTTGGAGTCACCAAGCAGGGGGATTGACAGCACGGCTAAAAGCCAGGCTGACTCTGAGCCACAGGCTAGAGGGCAAGCTGGAGAGGAGGGTTGGAACCCAGCACTGAATCTTTTTTTTCAGATTATCCCTGCTATTGCTGGGCCATTGTAGGATAAGCAGAATAGGAGTTGTGAGTATTTAAGTAGCTCATGGACTTCTCCCTGTCCAAAAGCATCTGTTCTGAACTGTTTCTGCATGTCTCCTCTGACTTGGACCAGGGGCAGGTACTGAAGGTTTTTTTAAACACTTATAGCTCTGTCAAATTTCTGATGACTGCAGGAGACAGATCCCCATTTCATCCAGCAACTGTCCTGCAAATGGCCCACATTGACTTCAGTTGATTTGATCCATTATTACCTGCTTCAGTCCCTGTCCTTTTCCTGCCTGCGATTGGTGCCCTGATTTAACTGCCTGCTGATGAGACCCTGCTCAAATCAAAAGGCTGTCTCTGTGCAGGATTAAACCTTCTCCCAAATGGGCCTGTTGAAATATATATTGAAATAGTCTTTAAAAGTTTACAGAGTATTACAAGATCAGTGCAGATCTGACCATTACTTATTAATTGTTCAATTCAAGGAATAACTATGTGATAGAAAATGGGGTGGAGACCTGGCAAAGAATGACTTTAATGAGATCTCAGTGACTGATATTTGGAAATATATTATTAAGTTTCTGCAGTGCGGCACTGAGATTTCCCACTGTCCCCAGGAAAAGAAACAGCATCTTACGGTCTTGTATCTATTGCAGGGTAGAGACTTTAGAGGTCGGCTCATATGCATCCATCCTCTGCTAAAAACAAAGGGGGCTTCAGAAATGGATTAGTGGGGTTACACTCTGCATTGCCAAGGAGTGGAACAGCCTGGGCCTTTGCCTCTTGAAGCTGCATCTTCCCCCAGCAACCTTTTTCCTCCTGTCTTCTTTTCCAGCTTTTCTACTTAACTCCTCAGTGCAAGTCCACCCTGATGTATAAACAGACTTTTTCTAAATCATTGCCCTGTCTTAAAATTAAAAAAAACATAAGCATGCATTGTCTTCTCAGAAAGAAACTCCCAATACAGGAGGCAGGAGAACTGCATCTCACCCATCTCATTCCTTTAGCTATCCAACATGCCCACAGTAAATGTAAACAAGGGTGTGTAGTGCCATCTCACAACTGTGTATTCAAACAGGAGGATGCGTGGAGAAGCGTGTACAGAACAAAATAATTTCAGGTGCCAAATCTTATACTAGCACATATATATGCAAAAGGCTATTTGTAGCCAAGATATGCAAAGTACTGCATGTTCAGCCATCCAGAAAAAATATGTAGACAAGGCAATAGAAAAAATGGAAGTGTTGATGTGCACTTGTCTTTGGCATGTGGATGTGAAAAGAATAACATCTGTCCTCTCCAACAGACAATTATTCATGATTCCTAATGGATAAAACCAGAAAGCTCAACAAAACTCTGAAAACTCAGTGTAACCCACAATGGCTGATGGGAGGAGGGCTTTGAGCACGTCCTTTCTAGTTGCCATTCAACTCTTTAGCAAAAGGATGGGTTACAGGCCACTGTGCTGTACCTGGAAGGTAATACACAGCTCATCCCAAGTATAGGTTTCCTTTATGACCATGAGAAAGGCTTGGACAGAGCTCAGAGAAAATTGTCTCTTGAGGACCTTGGGAAGACTAGTATCATATCGGAAACTATATAGAGAGATTAGATCGTCTCTATTTCCTGGGGTACATTATCCAGTGAGTAGGTAAAAGCCCATGTGCAACCCCTATTTATACAGGGGTATTGTACAGAAGAGAGCACTCATCCTTACATGAGAGGTGCATAAGGCTCCTGACCCACGTGGTGACATTATTCAATTGACACTTCAGCAGCTAAATAACCATCCTGCTGACGCACATCACTGTGCGAATACAGTCAAATTTCCACTGTTGAATGCAGAAGAAGGAATAAATACAAGTAAATGAGGAAAAAGCTCCTGCACGCCTAGATGCACAGAGCCTGCTTTTTGGCTCTGCTCCTTACACAAATTGTGCTTGCAGATGTGCCCAGCCCATGACCTCCTCTGTGGCAGGGGCATGTGATGAATTGCTGTGTCGCTCAGCTATGTGGGAAGGGAACGAAGCCTGTGTCCAGCAGCGCTGCGAGAGGCAAGGCAAGGCAAGACGAGCCTACCTGTCCTCAGCAGGGCTCCATTTGCAAAAAGAGGCCAACAACGTGGCAGGGCACATATTCTGCACAGAGCACCGGAGGGGCAGTAAACCTTGACGTACAGCATATATCCACATAGCTGTAAAGAGGTTAAGACTCTCTTGGTAGGAACCAGTAGGCAAGAGCCTCAGGAATGACTATTTTTCTTTCCTGACTGCCCCATAAGGGAACACAGGGAATAATTCCTCCTGCCTCAGTTAATGGTCTCTCCCCCAAGAGTTTCGTTGCCTGATTGAGGACAATATTGTTTGTACAGGGACGCTATAAGAACGACCACAGTTTTATGAGGAAGGAGGAGATGACACCCAGCCTCACTGCATCAGCATCACAAGTGACAATGAAGCAATTAAATCACTAAGTAGATCCAAATTGGAGATAATTTTCATATTTGTTATGCTGTATTTTGGGCTTTCATTCTTTGTTTGGTTCTTTGCAGAGGTTGCTAAAGATTTACGATTTATAAAAGTATCAGGCTGTACTGTGTTTCCTCGGGTCCAGTTAAGGAAATCCAATAACATGGGAGTTTTGTGTTGTGAACATATATATATTTCTTCCCCTGTAATGTTAGGCCTGTCAAAATGAAACTGATATGTTGGAAACAAGCCTGCTGAGGAGCCAAAGAGAATAATTTTACTAGAACTGATGAAACCAAACAGATAAGTATCAGAGAGCAGGAATTAGCACAGTGTGCTGCGCTCCTTGAGAAAGAAGAGGAGCAGTGCGGTCTAACTGGCCAACGAGTTCAAGATACCTGTGTTTTAGGTCTGGTCCTACTGACAATCTGTTGTATGACCTTGGGCAAGCACACTTTTTCTCTACACACTTGCTTCTCCCAATTTGTTTTGCCTTATCCATTTAAATTGGAAGCTCTTAGGAAGGGTTTGGCTCCTAACGTGTGTTCAAACAGAAGCTGAAATGGAGAGACCTTCATCTCTGTTGTAGGGCTCAAGGTGCTACAGTAATACAAACAATAATAAAAAAGACTGAATGATGCAGTATAATTGCATGAATAATAGGGTACCTTTTAAGACCATTCTTCCTGCCAGATCATCTTTGTGCTAATAAGTTCTGTTTACTCAGGGAATATTCAATAAATAATAAATACAACCTCAGGCTGAGACTTTCCCAAGCACAGCAGGTAATTTAGATGTATCGTCCATTAAAATTAATGCAAAGGGTGTGTCTGAATCCCTCAGAGCTCTCAGAAAATTCTTAGCTTGAATATTTAATTTCCAAGCTAGGCAACCAGCAAGGTGGTCTCCATATCGAACAGACAGTGGTGAAGAAATTAAGAGGAGTAACAGGCATACGTGGGTGCAGAGCTCTTACTCACCTGAGCAGCTTTACTGATCATCCGATTGCTTTTGCTCCTCCGAAGTCCCGTGTGAAGACTCTGGGAATCAATCAGTACGTGCCTACAGGGGATAGGGCTGGGTGACTTTTGCTTCCTCTGGATTCTGAAGAAGAACAGACAGGGCAAAGAAAGGAAGATTAAAAAGGAGAAATAGCACCTTCCTTGCGTGCAATATGCCATCTACCTCTTCTACCCCCACTGCTCCAGCCTGAAATTGCTCTCCTGAGAGCATTCAGTGCTGCGCTTGCTTTCAGCAAGGGTCAGTGGGGACCCACGGTGGATCCAGCAAACGGGAAATTTAAAGCAGCTCAGAGCCACCTAGTCTTCATTTCTCATCTCCAAATTTTGTAAACCTAGTGCAAGGAGGGGAGGAACAGCACCGAGCTTGTTGCACATGCCGCATCACTATGCAGGACAGGACTGACGTGCTTGAAAAGGTGCTCACTGCAGTTTTGGTAGATCACTCTGTCAGCATGACAGATAACAGCCTCCAGACAGCTATGAACACATTAAAAATATACTTCCGTTTCTGAGCAATCACACATCAGTGCAGCGCTGGCTCACTGTGGAGAAGCAAAGATGGCTGTACCTCTGGGAGAGCTGTACAAACATCTGCGTCTGCTTCAGCTCTATTTTTCACTATTGTTCCTTCCTGACAATTTTGCCACCCTTGATAAAAACCGGAGCGAGAGGTAAAAATGAAACGAGTTCTTTCTGACGCGTGCATACATATTTAAGCATTTCTGTCACTATATGTTAGAGTTGCAGGCACTTTAACGACGCCGCTTGGTTCCTTGCTTCTTGCGTGGCGTCAGGTAGTAATATTAGGCTATAAGGTTTCAGAAGCTGAACAAATCTCCTCTTTCTTCCCATTTCATACTGGCCATTAAACTTATATTATCATCAGAATCACAACGAAACAGAGCAGTTTCTATAATTCTGTGAGGAAATGAGGCCGACAGCATCAGAACAAAATACACATCATTAACAGAGCCCTGCTCATAACACTCTTAAACACACAGCTCTGTGAATATTCATATTCTATTTTTGAGGGACACTAAGCTTAAATTGGAAATATTGGTTGTGTCAACAGTTCTTAGGCCTTTGGGGATCAAAGCACCAAAGAAAAATAACATCTGCCAGTGTTGTTCAGGCTATTTTCTCTCAGTAAACAAGGCAGAGGCAAGTTTCTCTACAAAAGAGAGATGGTAGACCTGCATTTGAATGACTTGTACCTCACTTTTTAAAGAAGTGGATTGTTAATATTATGATGTTGGGTTCATCGTTAGAGGACAGACCAGATGGTGAAGGCTCAGAGTACAGTCTCATCCCTATGCAGAGGGATTTCTACAGTTGCATATTAACTGTTATTGGAAGTTTCCATACACACGTAAATCCCTCTGTACCGGAATGAGAATATCTTTTAATGCAAAGCACAATATCCATTACAATAAGTAGCACGAACAGTTAATAGTCATTGCAATTAAACTGAAAATTGATTTGGCCTGCTGGTACCATGAACATAAAGCAGGAATTTTATACATTATATCTTTTATTTAAATAGTACTTTTTGCATCAGCGACACCTTCACAGATACCAGGAAAGTCCAGTTACATGTATGTCAATGAGCCCCAGACAAAATTTTAATGTTCAGGATGTACTGAGAAGGCGTTGGTCTGCTTAAATGTAGTTCATCTGTAAACTAACATCTCGAATATGTGTTTGCTTATATTTACTATAGAAGATTTAAAAAAAAGAGGTCTGTAAAATTTAAGAAACATCACTGCAGTTCCAGATGAAAAAGCCCTAAGCACTTGCCTATAGTAAAAACCCACCAAAACAGATCCCCAGCCTAATGCCAAAAATGTGTCACCAGAAGCGCTCAGTACCAGTATCCCTCCTGAGAGGTGAAGCCAGTTACCATTAGCATGGTCTTAAAGTAGCTGAACAGTCTCTGAGAACCATGCTAGTCTCTTGGATCCGTAGCATCATCCCCCAAAGCAACCCTGTACCCCTCCTGGAGATACCTGGGTGTTTCAAACATGATCCTGCATGGAGTGAAATACTTAGGCCATCCTTAGTTAACAGCAGAAGAGATTCTGCTATTTCCATAGTGCATTGAGTTCTTGGGAGGAGAAATTCAGCAATACATATAAGATGTTACTATAGCCGTGGTGGCCATACTGATAGGAAAAATATGCTTGATATCAGTCTCTGGTTATTGCACCGATACCCAGTTCACTCAACCATTTGGTCCACAAATGGATCTGTGAATTGACCATGCTTCCTTTTGCTGTCATCTGTGGCTTCACAAACTGCTGTCTGAAAACTGTTGTGTGACCCACACCACACTCTCAAACGATGGTTCCTAGTCTCAGAGAAGTCAGTGTATTCTGCTGAGAACATTAACAAAGTGATACTCTGGAGAGAAAATATTTAAACATCTGTTCAGAGCAGAGTGTTTCATAGTCTTCATGCATATAGAACTACACCAATAAAATTACATATTTTCCTCATTTCCTCATTCTAAACCTTTTTTGTTGCAAACGGCATTTAGTTACCATTCACTGTAATGCAGAATTTTGCAGCACTGGGATGAATTAAACTACCCTGTGGAATTCACCCAAAAATCGGTATTAAAACTATGCCCAAAGTGAACTCAGAAAATATAAAACATAGAAATTATATAGAAGGCTTTACCCATGACTTGTCTTGGAAGCAGAACTGGTAAATATATTTTGTGCATGAACTTAGTGTTCGTTCATTGGTGCCACTTATCCTCAACCTCCCCTTAGCAGTATCCCTGGATGGAGCTCAGCAAATTCCCCTGCCAAGTGTGTCAAGCCCATTGAGTCTGTTTATCATAATTGTTTTGCTTGGAGCTCCCTTTCCATCCTGCCTGACTACAGAATTCCATGAATCCAAAACAAGTAGAAATTATAGGAACAATGATTCGTTCTCCATTATTCACTCCTCAGAAGACAAAGACCTGGCCTCTCCTTTCAAGAAAGAATTTTCCTCAAAGTGAATTCACAACACTGAAAACAAAAAAGTTGTTTTTATGGAAAAAGCCTGCGATTAATTCAATTTTTACCAGTAGCATTATAATTACGTCATTTGGGGGGCGGGGGAAATAGTGCAGCCCCCCTGCACCCCCACCAAAGAAAAAAATAGTACTCTGAAAAAGCTATTTCTTACAAAATAAATAAGTGTATTGAAAAGGAATTATTTTTGCACTGAAAAAATTGTCAGGCACAAGTTTAATATTAAGTCTAATAGTAACCCACAGATATCAAGTTTCCTATCAATAAGTGAACTGTTGAATCAACTGAAATCAACTGAATCCTGTTGATTTCCATATAGTTGCATGAACTTAAATATTCAAGTCTTCTGTTAAATCAAGATTCTTATTGTTCTTCCTTTGTCTTTCTTCTCTCCTGTTGGAGAGAGGACAGATAGACTCATGGCTGAATGGACACATCTTTAAAGAGGACAGACATTTCAGTATGCCACACACAAAGCAAAACGTTATTTCTCTTCATTGCTGCAGAAAGACTATTTTTGAATGAGTCTACAAATTCAATAACACTGTTGTCTTGTGAGTGTGTGTGTAAATGTGTATAAAACGAAGTACAAATCTCTATTTCAGTCTAAAAGAGGATAGGGGTGCAAATGCAGGGTCGTTGTAAAGCTGTGCAGAATATGGGGAAGTCAGCCAAACTGCACTTTCAGAAATGGCAGTCTTCCCAGCCTTCAAGTCTTTTGTGGAAAATAAAATATTCTATTACATTATTTTCCAATTTCAGCTATCTCCCTTGTTGGGCTCCAGAGTGGTATATTTCCAAAAGTTTGGAAATATTTTCTGCTCACCATCTGCCTCAATAGCTGGACATATTGGACATCAACATCAGGACCAAACATCTGTAGCGCAAGGACACCAAGCAGCCAGCAGTGTCATACCAGTGGGAATATCCATGCTCCGAATCTCTGCAATCTCACTGACCAAAACATTATGGGCACACAAAAATATACTCCCCCTCCCTACACACTCTGCTTCCCTTCATCGTTAACATCAATACAAAATTGTCTTGCCAAGTTAGGATGAGTTTGGTTTTAAGTGAAAATATTGTACTGCACCCTGAATTTGTGGAAACGTGCGGTGTTGATTTCTCCTTTCTTCTGTGCAGGGTGTGCTGGATGTTTTCCTTTGTGTTGTTATATAAACCTTTCCACAGTCTCTTTTGTGGCATGCATCACTATGCAGTTAGTGTCGGTATGCATGCCGTTTGTGCAGCCCTTTCTTATAGATCAGGCTCCTTCTCAAGGAAGGACTTTCATTATTAAAGAGGAAAAATATTTCAGCATGATGCTGCACTAAAAGCAGCATTGTACTTGGCTTTGTACTTGGCTTAAACAGGCTGGTCCTGATTAACTCATGCAGAGGCCTGGAGTACTACAAACCTCCGGCACAAGGCAGGCAATGCATTACACTCCACAGCAAAAGCTTTCGGGAGGGCCAGGCAATGTAAACTCAGAACTTTCCCCTAGAAATACACATTCACGTTTTAAAAAAAAAGGTCGGATGACCTATTTTGACATTTTTTTTTCCTTTCCCAGCCATTTACTTTCTCCCCCAGACCCAGACACATCTGTGAAAGACATACAGCTGGTGGTGTCTCAGTTTCTGATGCTTTCCATCCTGTTTTCCAATGTGAGTATTTATTTTCAGTTTGTGGGCTGGATATTGAAGAATACAATCAGTATTTTCAAATTTCATTGTTTGGGGGAATAGTACTCTTTCAAATGAGGACTAGACACTTCTGATGCTGGAGTCCCCCTATAGAGCATACCAAACTGTCATGACTGAGAAGACAGTAATGACAGTAAGTCATGAAATTTAAAAAATATGTCAAAATTTCTGTTTTGTCAGTTTTCATAGTTTATTGTAAGATGTAGTGGAACAATCCTAACAGCTAGGCTCCAGGCTGCTTTACCCAGACAACATGATTTTAGACCAATTATCCTGAAAATGTTCTGGCTTAAACCCCAGTATGTTTCATGGCAACTTCCTGCTCTTCAAAAACCAGATGAACAACTTTTCTGAATCTGGAGGAAAATAAATGAAACATCTGGAATCTAGATGTTGCTCTCACACAATTTCCTTCCTACGAATTCCCTAAATTCCAAACTATTTGCTCAAACCTCTCTTTGTTGTCTTTCTACGTGGTAAACAGTACCTCTGCACACAGACGCTGCTCCTTTCCACTGGCGGGTGATAACTGCCAGAAACGGGCCATTCACATCTACTGTGATGACTATAGAAAGAGATGCCTGTACTTCAGCTTGAACTAGAACAACATCCCTGGCTTTGGTGCAGCCAGGAAGGAGGGGCAAAGGAAAATCAAAGGTATGTCACCCAGGAACTGAGCTGAAATTGCTGGTTTGCAGTCTCTCTCCAGCCTGCATAGCAACAAAAAACACCCGTGGGATAGTTGTATACATGTTAATTGGACATCTCACCCTGGAAAGCATCTTCTCTTCCCTCTTTAGACTGAAATCTGTTAGGAGAGGAGCTCAAATGATGCAGGTAAACATATTTCTTTTCATTTCAGTGGCATTACATTGTTCTACATTACTGGAGGAGCTGGCCCTGTAGGCTTGCCTGCACACAGCTCAGAACGGAAGCAACATGATGGATTCAGGCCTGTGTACAATAGCAATACAGAAAATCTGTATAAAATTACAGCTGTTGCTAGAGGATACTAACCATGAGATCTGAGTAACTGATGCAGGCAAAGTGTGGGAGGAAGAGCTGATATTTTCAGGTCAACTAGAAGCTATTGTGTTTGGAATTGAGAGGAAAAAATTGTTCACATTGCTTTTATGAAACATGTAATTTTCCATCTCCCTTGCCATGCCTTAAGAGCTTAATTGGACACAGTTGATGTAGACACAAGCCCAGCTCCCGTCTCAAGCTTATATTTCCAAAGGTCACAGATTTCACACTGATCCTCTGCATTATGCTATAATTTCCATGAGAACCTGAGGAGGGGAACATTAATTGACTGTGACTGTAATTGGCTTCATGATGGTTGTCAGGCCAGTGGCTGGGAACACACACCCCAGAACAGCTGTCAAACATGTAACCTGGCAGAAAGTCACCAAGTGTCAGGAGCGTGCTCTGAACAGGACTGACATTTTCTATGCCCACAGAGGCTCTGTGATCAAGACAGATCTCTTGACATAATGATTCTCAAAAGTGACTAATTTGAAATAGTTTCAGCTGATGCAAAGCAAAGATGCAAAGCATGCACAGTCTGTCAGCAGCAAGGTTCATCTTGAATTGCAAAGGGGAAATATGCTCTCCAAGACCTACGTGTGCTCAGGCCATGACGAGATCACCGTGGTATCACTGACACAACACTGACATTCCCGGACAAGGCCTAGTTCAAAAAAGCCAAAACCAAAGCTGAAAACCACCAGATAGTCACCAGGTACACATGGTTTAATTGGTATTAATACCCGACCTTGTTTCTCTTCTGCTAAGTCAAAACCAGTCCCTCTTTTGAAGCCAAGTAGAGCAACTCAGATCAATCAAAATACCAGACAGAAGTTGCATTTTTTGTGTTACTAACAGAAATATCAGTTCTGCTCTCTAAGACCACTGAAAAACCATTATCCTTGATGTAATATGCACCAGAGCAGAGAGGGTTGAGTGTGCTTTTTAGATCTATATTTGCAAGCAATTGCCTTTTCTTTCTGCTGAACCAGTCTCCAGCTTCCCTTCAGCCTGATGGGATTCCTGCCTTGGAGTACCATGGTGTGTACTCCTTTCAAAACTATTATAGTAACCATTGGTTATAAGTGTTATTTCTATTTTAATAGAAAATTCTGGGCTCCGCTGAGCTACACGCAGAGAAAATCCAGGGTGAGAAGTAGTCCATGTCTCAGGGAGATGACAGTCTAAACAGACAAGATGAACAGAGGAGGAAAGGGAAAGAAAAGGTGTATTGGTGGCGAGCAGAGACACTGGTCATAAAAGGAATTGGCCAAGGTCAAAAGGAAAAATCTGTGGTGGAGCTAGAGAAATGAACCCAAGGCTCTGCAAAACAAATCCTGTGCCTTCACAAAGAACTTGCTTTTCCACAAATAAATACCTATTGCAAATTTCAGCCAAGAGAAGGATAATTCTACGTGTGGTACATAGCGAAGCTGTTTTTCCCATTTTCCGCCAAAGAATGAGATGGATCAGGGGCCAATGGGAAAGATATGACTATGGCTGCAGTCTTCTGGGTATTTGTTCAACTAAAAGAAACATGCTGATGTCTCAGCTTCTCTCTAATGGACTTTTTAGGCATTGTTCTCTTCTTGTGTTATTATATCACAGTAATGAAGAAGGTGAATTGAAAATGGAACCGTTAGTAAAAAGCCTTATTTCCTGAAGCCCAGCATACAGGAAACTGGTAAAAACTCTATTAACAAAATAACTATATATAATGACCAAAAGGACTTGGAAGGTGACATATTTCTCTGTGGTCATGGATTTAAACAGTTTGCTGCCTATTTCTGCTGCAAAATGTGAGACAATAATCAAATGAAAATCCTCTCAAAAACACAATTATAGATCTCAAGTGTCAAGCATGCAGATATTCACGTGTACAATTTCAGATTAGAATTATAGTTTCTTCTAATTATAGAACGTAGCAAAGCACATCCACCAGCTATACTTATTTAGGGGTAAAAATGAACTTACTCCTTCACACACCTGCATATTTACATAATTGCAGGAGAGAAAGTAAACACACCCCATGCATATGTGAACACACATGCACCCTTGAAGACAGCTGCTTCTAGCAATGCAACATTAGAACGTGACAAGTACAGTCGTATTGGTACATGCTTTTCTCCCGAGTCCCACAAACTGGATCATACAAGAAAAAGCCAGCCCAAGAGACCCATATGTTTATTACTGTGGCACAAGGACTCTTCCCTATGTGTGCAGAGCACTATTTGGAGCAGCGCACGCTAATCAGTGCCCCAGCTGTTCAGGAAAGTAATATATAGGACTGAGCTTGCTTTTCACCTCAGTAAAATTAATCTTAATTATAGCAACTCATTCACATCATTAATGTGAAATACACTGTAAAGCTGAATGTAAATTACAAATTCGACTCAGTTTATACCTGCAGCAGCTCTTTTCCACATGGTTAGGGAAAATGCTGTAAAAGCACCACCAAAATGCCTCTGAAGCCTTTTCTCTCTGCCGTAAGAGTAGGATGATCCTATGCTAACAAGCAAATATACTCAGGCAGAGCTAAGGAACTTGATAATACACTGAGTGAAGCCAACAGGAAGACTCCCCAGACTGCAGATGAGGCCATGCATATATTGCTTTACCATTTGGACCTGGCTTCAAACTGCGAGAGCTGGAAAACAGAGAAAAAGAACAGCAGAGCCATCACAGTGACCTCTCCGTGAACCTGAATTGGGTAGCGCTGTGCTCCCTCCCACACTTTAATTCATATTTCTGTGCTGACTGTAATGCTGTGTACTGGCCCCAGCAAGAATTAAATTAAATATTTATACTTTTGTGATGAGATACTTTGTTACCCCGTAAAACTTGCACATATGGAACTCTATTAATTTATGCTAATTCCTTATTTCTCTAGAAGAGCCTTTCTCCTCATTAGCATTTGATCATTTAATACAACTTTACAGCACACAATAAAATTGAAGACCGTAATCTTTTGTAATTGAAGTTTCATGTGCGTTCACTGTCATTTCAAAAAAAAAAAAGAGGAGAAAGGGAGACGTGTATGGTAGTATTGCCTTTGCGTGGCATGCACGGCTCCAAGAGGGAATTAGGCCTGCAGGGAGCTGTTTGCAATGCCAGCTGCAGGGAGCAGGCTACATTAGGAAGGCTGGACCTGCTCTTGTTTGTGTTGAGGAAGCATTTCGGTGACATCAAGGAGAGAAGAACCAGTCCTCCGGCATGCTGCCAGCGCCTGCCAGCTGTATTGGAGGATAGTGGTAGGAAAAGAAAGTAGAGGTGGAAATTTCAGCCCACAGAGCCAACCTGCAGCAGAGAGAAACTGTCTGGTTCACCCTACCCAAGAAAGCCTCCGTCTAACCTTTGCCTCCTGCTATGGCCCATTGAAGTCCTCTGTTGTCCTGCTGAACCTTGCTATTATGTTTCTGACATTATGTTGAGATCTGGTATTACTGGGGAGGAAATTCACATTTCTTCTCATGCCATAGCATTGTCTTTCCTTGTCCAGCGGACCAAATTCACTTTTGCCTATCCACGAGTCTAACGAAATGAAGCAAATAGCTCTGGCTAATGCTGAATCTGTCCCCCTTGCTGGGATCAATCTCTGTTCTGGTACCAGCTTCCCCGGCTCATCTGTGGGACTCTTCTGATGAGGAGCCTAGCTCCAGTACTCTGGCCATAAGCTGTAAATCAGAAGTAAACTGCAAGATTTCCCATTTCAGGAAAGGAAGACAACAGAGTGGTTTTTGCTTTCCATACCCAGCCTAAAACAGAAATCAGCAAGGAACAGTGGGATGCAATGCTGAGTTTCACATTGCTCTACCTTCCCTTTCTCCCACCTTGCCATTAGCAGCTGGGGGCCTTTAGCACATTGAAGAGAGACAGCTCACCAGCTTCTGGATTTGTCTAGCAACACTCCAAAAGAAACTCCTTTAAACTTCAAACAACACTATAAAAATATATGATTTATTGAAGTAAGTGTAAAATCTATGTCAATGAGCACAAAGGACCAGCTTAGTGCTTCTTGAAATACTGGTGGGTTTTTTTCTTGCAGCAGTGTTCACTTTGTTTTCTATTTAAGAAAACTAGAAGAGTTTGCAACAATTGACTGATTATTTTTGAAGTTTTCAGTGCTTCACAGTTAAATTAGGCTCAGCTTTATCTTGCTGGATTCTCTATATTGTCTTTCATGAAAAGAGGAACTTGTACATGCTTATGCCCAACTGCCATTGAACTTGAGCTGATAGGAGTGGAAGAACCAATGCTTAAATAGATTCTAGTAACATGTTTCAAAATTCAAGCTGCCTGATTTTACTAATATGAGTAGTCTTATTCAGGTCAGGACCTTCTGATACACGTGTCCAAATTATCTTGAATTTTAATGTAAGAGTTGTCGAGAGACTGCAGTCTGGTTTTATAGATTCCTGACATTTACAGCAGTGAGGTTTACGGAAAGGCACTCAGCCTCCACCAGCACAGCAGAGTGATAGTTCAAAGCTAGGGCAGGTCTGAAGGAGAAGAAATCATCCAGCTGTGGAAGATTAATAATTGTAATGTACAGAGGCCTCACTACATCTTTGGGGAGGAGTTCATGAGCACTACCTTAAACGTATCCTTAGAATTGCATAGAGGGAAGCACTGGACTGAATGCTATCATCAGTTCTCAGGGACACATTGACAAAGACATAAACAATGAACAAGCTAAAAATATCCATTGCCCCAGTTACAGCAAACACCTGCAGCCAGCAAAACACTTAAAACTCTAAGTCTCACTGAGTTTGGTGGGAGTTAAAAACATGTCCACTGGCAGCTCTTGAATCGAGGTGTAAAAGACACCATTGTGATGTTTGGCTCACATGTTGTGGACATAAAGCAATGACTTCAGCACCAAGTACCGTAGCCTAAGCAAAAACATTTATCAGCAATTTGCAACCCCCCTCAAAAAAACACTTTTCATTTTCAAGTTTAAAAAAACTTCCCTATTTAAATGCCATCTGTATGCACTGATGTCTATATAAATTGTCAGTTAATCAATGAAATCTATTTGAGCTAGCAGTATTTCACAGCAAATCAGTGTCATCACCTTCTTCTTCATTTAAATTTAACTGGACTCATCTCTCAATTCTGCCCCTGACCTGATGCAAGTCAGAAGTGAAAAATAAGAAGTATATTTTACCAAATTAAGTTATGTATCTATATCCTGAAACTCCTCCTTTTGGGGGAGCACATCTTTGTGCTCCGAAAAGCTCACTGCTAGCACTTCTATTCCTAGGGTAAGGAGAGGCGGAGACTGGATTACTCACCTAGAAATTACCAGCATGTCCTAAAGCTTGTCTGAATCCTTTATCAAACAACTCTTCACATTTCCTTTACACCTGGATCAAGCCAAGAACCAACTGTACCAATATGTCAGCAAAATATGCTCAGGTCTCTACCGAGGTGATGGTCAGCTAATGAAGGCAACGTGTTTCAAATCAGTGCTCTCAGCCAGTGACACTATCTTTTCAAACACTGACCATAAAATTACACAGTAAGTGCCTTTTAAAGACAGTTACCACATGGTTATTGCTGCTTTCCAAATTAGATTGTCATCGTGAGTGTTAAGAAGTGAAAGATACAGGTAGGGAACCCGTTAATTCCTTAACTCTGGCAGGTTGGAGCTCCCAATGCTTGTTCGTTTTACATTAGCAAGAAACATCAGAACATCTCAGCTCCCCACACCACGAGGTAAATTATTCCTGGAGCACTGTACTTGGTAGCTTCAAGTTTAATTACCTTGTAATCTACAGGTTGTGTTATTACTTTGTGGTTACATGATTTTTTTTTTTCATACCTATTTATATAGCCTATAAAAGAAAGTGACATTGGAATGGATTTTTCTAAATTAGTCCCATGCATACAGTTCTTTCAGTGTCTGAAAAAATGAGATTCTGCTCTCAGTGAGTGTCTGCTGGCTAAATCTGTATGCTGTCTCAAGAATGAAACACCTACTAACGTCTTAGCAAGGCACAATGATTTTTGTATAAAGCCAAAACAGATACTACATTTGATTATATTAAACTCACGGGACCAGGGCACGTATTTAAGAAAGAAATCATATTGTTGCCGATGTGGATTCCAGTTTTAAGTACTGATAGGTGCTCCCAGTTCAGTTTGGGCAGTATTCCCTGATGGAGATAATCCAGAACAGGCTCATCTCAAAAGATACATTCAGATCGAGTTTGATTATTTTTTTTATCCATATCTTTTGTGATGTTTCATTACATTAAGCATATTCAGCCATAAATAACAAAAAGCACAGACTATTTGGTGGCTGAAAGCTAAGGTCCGAGCATAGACAGACAGTCAAGTTCTGCATCCCTCTTTGTTCAAGAATAGTCCTCTCATCAAAAGTTCTCCAAGAAGCAGCTTCCTATACTTGGATTTTGTGCCAACACAGTGTGTGAGCGTATTAACAAGGGAAAAGTGTATCCTTCACTACTGTAGAGAGGCACATTTCCATCACCGTGAGATGATCCAAAGATCTGTCTCTCTGACTGAGGTGGAACATTTGAAATATAAAGATGACTATTTTTGAAAAGAGTATAGGAAGTTACTGTAGCTGTTGCTGATGGCCAGTTCTGTATTGTATTTAATCGTATGAATATTTTACAGGTTTTCTTAATGTACAGCCCACAAAGATATTAACCTTTGCAACAAAGAATGCATTGAATTTGTCTTTGCTGCATGGTACTTGATTAATGTTAGATCAGCTCATTGGTTTTTAGTTGCAGAGGACCTCAATGTGTTATTAAGTGTATAATTTCTTACTACATAAGGGAAGAAGTACACATATTTTTTGGTTGCAGGAGGCATCTTTAAACTTTTCTTTATCTTGGAAGCATTACTAGGTTTTCCAATTAAATTTTACAAATTTGTGCAAGAATATATTTTTAGTATTTTGACCATTTAGCTGGTTAAGGGAGGAAGGAATATTTTCTCTGCCCTAGAATTGTAATGATGACATTTTCATCCAGAAAAAAAAATATCATTTCAAGCAGTTAGTAGTGAAGTTAAGTATCTAGCTTATATAATGCCTGGTTTAGTCATTGAAAGATCTAGTTAAAGTACTGGAGGAAACACCGTAGGAGGCATGTGAGCTCTTAATGGGGGAACAGGGCAATGCGTTGCACTTATTGGTATAGATACTTCTTTGTCTGACAGATTCAAGTTCCTAACAGATCTTACCCCATTAATTGTCAGTGTCCTTTGTGTCCTTTTGGATTACAAGACTCATCTCCAATATGATCTACTCAGTAATAGTTTGAGCAGCAAGTAATTCACAGGACCTGTTTAGGATGAAGCATGGATTGATGTGATGTCATTCACCTTAAATCTAGGAATGTTTTTCTTCCTTCCCTCCTCCCCCTACTTCCCAGCTTCTTCATGAATCAGGAATAAAACCCAGATGCACTTTGCAATATGAAAAAGGGATATCCCTCTGTAAGCAGAATTCCTGAAGGCACTGAGCCTTGGGATTTCACTGGGTGAATCAGATGCTTGCAAGCAGTTCTGCTTATTTTGGGTAGCTGTTCTTTTTTTCTGAGAAGCTACATTCAAGAGTGGTAAGTTCCACACCTGAGTGAATAAATATGCAGTAACTACAGCAAAATATGCACAGGTGGAATCCACAATCAAGACTCTCTGGGTAGAAAGAAGACAAACATTTTTCCTCTCTTCAGCTGAAGGGTTCTCCGTGCCTTGTACAAAACCAAGGGAAGCCTTCCCACTGCATGCAAAACAGTCCAAGGTTTCATCTCTCATATGAAGAAATAGTAGAGTCATAGGAAAATCTTCATACAGCGTGATGCAGACTTCTTTCAGGTGCCTGCTAATTGACAAAGCAAGCCTCAAGAGCCATCTAGAGGTTGTTTGGCATGAATCATTTTTATTATTTTAAGAATGTGGCTTATGCACGCCTGAAACAAAACCCTGGTTCCTGAAGGTTTTGTTCTTATGTGCCGTATGGTAAATCAGAAAGACCTCTAGTTGTATGACTGGAACTTCAGCAGTGTAGAGGAGGTGTCAGAGAAATCATTCCCTTCACCACCATTACAGCCGTTTTACTAATGAGAAGCTGCATTCATATGTTGCAAGAAAAAACTATCATAGAATGTGCTGTGTGTGGCAGAAAGCATTTGGCATGAGGACGGTGCTCTTCTGAGCCCAGACACACTTCAGTTGATAATAATGACTCAGTAAGGAGATAAGCAGATTTAGCCAAAACTGGCGCATAGCTGGGATTTACTTAATTATGAAGCTATTGCAGTCCTGATGGTATTGTCTGATCCGTTCTGGCTTCCCCTTAAGTCTGTGTCGAATCAAACCAAAATCAATAGTACTTTGAACAGGGGCCGCAGTTTGCAGGAGCATGGTAGAGAAAGAGGTTAGAATGGGGGTCTGTGAGTTCATTCCCATTGTTATTAGATAGCCCAAATGTGCCAGCCCTCAAATAGAGACACCTTCTCTTTGGATGGAACTGTAGGAAACTTAATTTTGAGGTACTTGTATGGCCACTCAGAAATAAAGGAGAGAACAGAGGGAAGAGGGTTTTGCAGACACGGTGAGGGGACCAGTTTTTCAGTTCTAGCAGATGTTTCCATTTGCAGTTCCAGTCTTCGGTGGACTGTGCTTTTATTCAGATTTCAAGACGTCTCCAGACGCAATGGGGTTTTAATGCTACCAGTGGAGCTAATTCTCTGTCTCTTGGGTTCACATCTCTCTTTGTCAGAATAGAGCAAGTATGACTTTCACTACATCAGACTGAAACCTCTTCCTGACACCCTCTATACTCCAGACAGAAGTCCAACAAAGACCTTCTAGTGTAAGCTGCTTTGATGTTAATATATCCTCTGTTTAACTCAACAAAGAACTTGGACTTGAAGGTCTAAATATACTTTGCCAAATCAAAACTTTGCACTGACTTGATAAATACCAAGTATATCTATTAAAATCCTTCTGAGTAGGAAGCACTCATATACAGAAAGTAACACAGCAGGCGTATTATGTATTCACTTTTGGTTAAAGCATACACTTTGGATTTAGAGGAGTCTCTTTGATATTTCCTGTGTAATTCATCTGCTGGAGGAAGTACTTGAATACCAGACTGGAACAGCTGAAACACAGAGGGGGTGGACTGCTGATGTAGTACCAGTAAAACCGAGCCCACAAAGCTCTCCAGAGATATTCAGGAGTCTCTGTTCAGGGAAAGGAGATTCCTACAACTTGGGCTTATTTGGATTTTCCACTGAGGTTGAGTTTCTTGGGGAAACAAAATGCAGGGAGCAGCAACATAGGTTTAATTTCAGGATATTAAAACTTCCTAAAATGTTTCTGAAGCGATAACCCAAACAGCTGCCTAACAGATTCCCAGGGCTGCTCTCTTCAGGCCAGCACGTGCACCTGTGAGATCTCTGTACAAACACCGCCTTGAAAGCCACATCCCAAGTGCAGCTCGGCTTTTGCATTATGCATGATCCTCTTCGCTCTCACCAGATGTGGGTGGAGAGGGGAACTAACGCAGATGCTGCCGGGGTAATGGCAGGGGCTTTTTGAACCCCGAGAGGAGGAAAGAGATGTTTTATCAATACGTATTATGAATGAGCTGAATTGAAATGTTTCAATAAGGGATTTCTGGCTTCAGGATGCATAAACTGGCTCAATAAAAATGCTGAGGGTAGAAGGAGACAACAAAGAGAAATACTTAAGGGGCGTGAATGTTTAGTATATTCTAGCTGTGTTTCCGAGTGTCGGTGAAAACATACAAATAAGAGAAAGGTGGAAACTGAAAATCATGGCCAAAGGATTTCTCCAACAGAGGTGTATTTTTCTGTACATCTGAATTCAGAAGACTGGACACAAAAAATAAGATTTAGGGGTTCTAACCTTTGGACAAACAACCGCACAGTAAGAAAATATGTTCTTGTAAAAGATGCCAAAACACAAGTTCACTTAATGACTTTCAGTGTAATGCAACAGCTGTATAATTAACAAAAAGGAACAACCAAATATGAGAAAACCAGAAAGTATAAATAGAACATATAAAAAAATTATATACGTATGTATACACACACATACATATGCAATATGAATATGAGGAGAGCATCTGCTGCTAATTCAGCTATGCTGCACATTAAGCATTGCAATATGTAATTTATCAAACGGGCAAGATCAAAATAACATAAATGATTCTAATAATATATCTGTGATACACTATGGCCAGGGCTGGCCCACAGAGAAAGGCAGGGCTCTCACTGGGCACGTGGTCTGGGTTGGGACTTCTGTAGACTAGTGTAATATAAACATGAGCAGGTGACTGAGTTATAAATCTGTTTGATTTTTGCACACTGATTCAGCAAGTAAAACTCTATGAACTACAAGTCAGTAGTAACAAGAGCTGAGAAGTGCAGACCATCCAGTCAGTCGGTGATCCTGCTTACGATTGTTCAATGGGCTTTTGTAAAATGCAGTTTTAAACTGGTTTGGGGTAACACCATGTAATAAATAGTGTTGATCTTCCAGCAGAAACAGCACAAGTAGTGCCTCAGACAGCCCTCAGCCTCCTTTAGCACCTCTAAATGAAGTTGCAAATTCAAGCGCAACATACAAATGTAATAAACATCAGAAATTGGTTATATTTGTCTAACACTTACAAATGTTTCAAACAATCTGGTATTTCCACATTTGCCTATTTAAATGGATTCAATAGATACATTCCTCACTGAAGAGAAGAAAATATTCTGTGAAACCCCAAGTCTGTGAAACTCTAGGCCTTAATGGATAGACCATTAGGGGTTCTTTACTCCACATCCTCACAATAACCATGCCTTCAGATAAAATCCAACTGCCTCCCATGAGAATAAGCAAGACTGAAAAATGACATTAGTAGGTGATAAATTATTGAGAATAAACTAAACCAGCACGTAAACAGCATGTCTTTTAAAAAGCAAGCTTTTGATGCCTTTTGGAGGCTTGAGAAATGAGCTTCTCTAATCTAAGCTAAGTTGCCCACAGTCTATTACATGTCTGATTGCTTCTGACAGAGGGCAACACTTCAGCACAGACATAAGGAGCCTAAAACACCCATAAACATCAGTGAAATGCACGAAAAAAATGCAGATAAGAAGTTAAAAGGAACATGTTGGGCTCAATGTTCGCTTCCGTTTTTCTAGTAAACTAGGATCTATCTACAGCATGGTCTAGCAGTGATGAGGTCAAGATTAGCATTTAACAGTAAAAAACCAGACTCTTTTCCTTACCCAGGGATCAGTATTGTAATTCTCAACCAGTCCCATAGAAATTAGTGAGATTACTGCAGAGTAAGGGAGCGCTCAGTGTGTGCAGGTTGCAGGTGCATTTATGTCCAATTTCAGAGGTAACATTTCCTCAAAGTAATCAACAAATGTTATGGAGTTTTCCTTTGTGAGACACAATTTTAAGACATTATTTTTTAATGTTCTTGTAACACATTTGCAGTCCCACTCACCGCCCAGAGAATACTGTGGAGTACATCACAACGGTAAAACTTACAATATATAATCAAAATCTGTAACACTCAATTAAAAGTATCCTTTAAAATTTGCCATACTGCCAGCTACACTTAGCTACATACCTTACGTGATGGAGACTGGCATGTACATTTTAGAATAGCTATTAGTAAATATAGAACCATATCCCACCTGTAGAGATTTGCAATATGATTTTACCTCTTTTACAGGTCCTCATGTTCATAAATTATAGGCTATGATGGGGTCCAAATCCAGGAAAGTACTTCAGAGCTTTGCTATTTTCTTTACTTTCCATCTCGTGAAGAACATTAGTCTAGCTGTGAGCTCAAAAAGATGTTTAAATTTGAATTCCGTGTAGCTGACAGACCAAGAAAGAGGAAAAAAACCCATAAGAATGAAAATTTCAGTATATGCCAATATATAAATGAAAAGGTGTCATGACCCTTTCTCTAGACCATGATCTCTGTAACCCTCTAGTTTTGCCACTGTGAACCGAGACTCAAAACACTCCATCTTTCCCAGCAGCATGCTTACACCACACCTAGTTATCCTGCTGAAGGATTTTCATCAAATTCAGATGTTTTCATCTGCTGTTTTTCATCTGTGGCAGCGGGTTGCACTGCATCAGATTGGCTTTTATCAGTTCACAGTCTTGTTTGTCATGCAAGGAAACACAGCTCAGATGTACTGAGGAAAAAAGTCTGTCCAAAGAAATTTGTCAGGAAATGTCTCTGCTTGGAAGAAAAATATCTGAACCAAGATGGAGGGCCTAGGGTTTTTTTATGAGCACGAATACTGGGGAGGTGCCACGCCAGGTAAGTTAAACTTTCATGTCTGAAATCACTCGTTGCTTTTTTGGTTCCTGGCCCTAGTGCATTCACACATATTTTACTGTTCATTTCAGGGAACTGTTTGCGGAATTTAGCCTGTATTTCCATACCTGCACTGCTGACAGGATTCTATATTGCAGGTCACCTATAGATTGCAAAATTGTAATCCCTATATATGAGACGGGATCCTGCAAACTTAAGGTATTTATGGTGCCAAATGGCTTGTTTGCAGAGCTGCTGTGTGCACAAACTCTCCAGATTCACAGTCTTAGCTTACCAGCCTAGTAACAGCCTTCCCAGAGAAACCTGCCATGATCATAAGCAACTGCAATCAAGTGAGTAAAGCTATTTGTGTGATTACGATAATTAATAAAAATTAATGTTTACACACTGAACTGAGAATCCGATAAAGAAATATATACAAATATTAAATTCACTCAGAAAACAAGAGTTTGGAAGGAGGGGCACAGGGCTACTCACCAGTTTGGTTTGATGCTGAGAAATATTTTCAATTTCACAAAAAAAGATGTTTCTGACAATTTTGAAATTTTTAGTTCCAGTGTTTTTCTCCTTAAAATTGGAATGCATTTCACTTTCCTCTTCTCACGTTTCATTTTGCCATTTCTAACCAGTGCTTCTTCATTTTCTGTTTTGATAGGACATTTTTTTCCTGTAAAATGTAATGTAATTGTTTTTGATTAAATAGCCTGAAATAAAAAATACACTGCTTTGGGCATACTGAATATTTCAGATGAACCAAAAATGACGTTTCTTTTGGATTTCCTTTTTCATTGTTCATAAAAACCAACATAATAACAAAACCCAGCCTCTTCTAGCTCAATCACCTCCAGATTACACTCCCCACCCTGTTTTTCAGCTTTGCTGGCACTTCTCAGGGATACAGGTGAGCTGAAAACAAGGGACAGCATGAGACTTGGAACCCCTGAACTCAGATCTTGCAGGAGGACAGTTATGAAATATGATGCACGAGTTCTACCCGTGAAATCTTTCCATTCAGATTATGGATATTAGAATGGGAAAAGGTCACTTGGGAGATCTCATTTCTTACTGTATTAGTTCAGGCCAATATTCCTATACATTACATTTTCAGCTACTTCTTTAATTTGGTTTTGAAGGTCTCAGGGCAAGAAAGGCTGACCTACAAGTGAGACACCCCACTTCAGAAGTCTTTATCTGAAATTCTGACTCTAATATTCCCTCATATCTTTCCCTGATATTCCCTGAATTTGCTTTTTCTTATTTTCAGCCCATTACCTCTTAGGCATAGCCAGCTGTTTTCTTCCAAGACCAGAGCATGTATGACAGGCATAACATAACATGAAACACATTTTATCTGCGGATTGTCCTGGACTATGTCTTCTGTGTCTGGGCTCCTTGCCAAATTTTTGGCACATCCTTACCTTTGGCACCATCCAGAATGAATTGATGACTGAGACAACTTACATGATGGAGTAAAAGTATACTTACTGGAAGTGACAACTGTGTTCAGGTCTCAAAACTGGTGAGTTAGTTAAAAATCAATTTTCCCTATTAGCCAATCAATAAACTAAAGGCAGCTTAGAGGTCATTGGAGCAAAAATGTCTCCCTTGAGTCGTGAGCTGAGATCACAAACAGCCCCGTAACCAAAGCTCTTCATTCTCCCAATGCTGTAGCACTCACAGAGCAAATATCCCTTTTGTCTATAAAAATGCAACAAACATTGCAACAGTACTCTGGGATTCCAAGTGAACAATCCCTGAAATAATTGCACAGAAAATATTTGTGTCCCTTTTTTTGGTCTCCTGCATTACTTTCCACTTTTCTTACAGTACTCTTCACCCAGTACTCTCTTTTCACAGTAACCCCAGTTTTACCCATGGCAGGAATGGCTGACAACATGACAGAAGGGCAGATAAAAACAGGGGAGAGAGAGATAAACCCAGAGACCTTTTGAGCACAGCACTTTCAGTGGGAAGGATGCATATAAAACACAGGCTTCTCTGTGAGAGGTCGAATTGAAGGCTTTCTGAAACCAAGTCTAGGCCTTTAAAACCACTGCAGGGTCACATGAGAGGAACTGAACATCCTACAGAACAAGCCACAAAGGCACAGTTTCCACTGACTTGCTGTATACTGTATGTAGAGAAATACTCAGCAAGGACTACATTGTAATTCATCTGCTTATTTCACATAGTTTTACAATATGGAAACTAAACACCAAATTAGTTCATGAATAGGGATCTAGCCTAACGTTCTGAACCCCCTGGAAGTTCTAGAGATTTTCAGTGTGATTTACGCTGTTTCCTGAGCACCTCAGCACCCCCAAACCCTTCAGAATTTCCAAAGACCTGTAAAGTCATGAAAGATCCAGTTAACCTCCTTTATATTAAAGCATAGGTCGATGAATTACTTTCACAAGAAAACTTTATTGTTTCATTTGATCTTCATGTCCTATTACTGTAGATATTTGAGGTGTAATGTACACCTGTCCCATGTACAAGTGAAGGAACAACTCTTTGTAAGGCACAGAAGGAAAAAAATTAAATCGCTATTCTTACACAATAACTGAAGGAAAGGTAACCCCATCACACCTGGAGAGGTCACAGTTTCCTTCACTAATTCTACAATCCTTTTTTTTCTTTTGTTTTGGAAACGTACAGAATAATTGGGGGAAAAATGGTCCTATGGGAGTTGGTGTTCTGCACTGTTAAAAAATTACACCAACTGCACAGCAAGCACTTGAGCTGTGTGAAGATGAATGGGGGGGAAAATGTCTAACATCCCCTGAAAGTTTTCTGAGGTTTTTATGGAGGAATTTAAGCAGTGTATCTGTTAAAATATCTAGTGTTGAGGTTAGTTTACCTCTTACAGAGCTTCAAACGCTTTTTTTATTTTGTGCCAGGGCAGAAGTATTCACACACATCAGTTTTACGCACAGACACAATCAATTGCTTTCCTGACAAAACTCCATCACTGTAAAAATGTTCCATTAAATGTCTGGTAATAATGTTCTATAGATGTTCTGTTGAAAAAACAAGTTTCTCTAAGCCAAACTGCACACAGCGTACCTGTAAAAACGTGAAATAAAATGTTCATGCAATGAAAATATGTCTGAACCAGTAAGCAATATTGTAGAAAACATAGAGAAGAGCTCAGTAAATAAGTTTGATCCGGGCTATAAAAAGCTAGTGTTAATCAAGAAATGCCTGGTTCAGGTGGTTGGCTAGAATGATATCAGAGAGAATGGCACCAGGAAAAGAACCTTTGGTACACTTGCTCCTTGAAAGCTCTGCTCCCTTCGCACTATTTATTCTGTCATCAGCTCAGCATCCAGAGCATCTCTGTTGGTATTTGTATGACTTTTCCTAATAAAAATTAATACCTAATTCACCAAAATTCTGCCACTGAAAGTAACCTGGAAATATTTGGATTGTGTGTTTGAAATGTAAAAAAGTTTTGGTTTTTGAGGAAAAGCACTGTCTTTTCCACAGGAAAAATCAAACACATTTTCTAGCCAGTTCCCCCTGCCAGTTGTCTCCTTACCACCTTCCTGAGAATCAGGCTGTAGGGAAGTCATCAGAGCAGACAGACCCTTCTCTCTAGTTGCAGGAACTGGGTTTGGTATCTTCTCTCACTCTGTTGCCAATTTTCTAACTGCTATTTGAGTTTCTTTCATCACCAGTCTTCAGTTCTTTTTAGTATATATTTTCCCTGGTCTTTTAGTTTATATTTTGTTCACTTTTTCCCATGGTGGTTGTTATCTTGTTTTTCCCTGTGTTGGTCGCTGAACCTTGTCTCTTCCATTATTTCTTATCTTCCTCCTTTCCTTTCTACTGCAGTAAATTCCCATATAACCTTTGAATCCTTGAGACAGAAAAACACAGCTTCTTTGAGAAGATTGTCTAGGCTGTCACCTTTAGGTTTTAGGCGCGTGTAACCAAGTGATTAAATTTCCTGTTCTTTTCTAAAGTATTCAGGTTTGTCACACTTAACCCCTGTGCCCCGGTTTTAAAGGAATCCTTACCATTAAGATACAAAACTCTGACTGATCACGTTGGGTGCGGTTTTTCCTTATCCCCCTCCAAATCATGTAAATACTTTTTCTTGTTTTGAAACTGTTTCCTTTCTATTTTAGCCCAGGAAAGCAAGGCAGGTCTTGAAAGAATCAGAATGGATGTACTTTGTAGCACTGGAAAGCTAAAGATAAAGTTCAAGGGGACCAAGGGATGCACAGGGGTTTGAACTGGTGGGTCTAGAAGCCCTGGATTTGCAGTAACAATTTAGATTAGTTCCAAGGCTGCAGAGATTATACTTCTAGATATTGCATGATGCAACGGATCAGGTTATGAAGTACTTCAAACTCCTTTTCTCTTTATTCAGCATATAAAACTTACTTCTTGAGGCCCCACCTGAAGGACAAACAAAGCAATTTTCCGAAAAAGTTTTACGACTGCTCCAAGGGCCCTCCACTATAAGCCTCCACACTCGTGAAAAGGAAAAGAAAAAGTAAATGTGCCTCCCTGTCTTACTTCCCATTTCTGAAGTGGGAGTGATCATATTTATTTTCTGTCCCCTTACTCGTGCCTAATGCTCTTTAGAATAGAGACTGTTCTGCCAGTGAGGATCCATACGATGTGCACAAGGGGAACGTAGTAATTGCTAAGAAAAGCTCTTTTAGAGTTATATGTACAATGAGAGTCCAAACGATCTTCAATGCAGCTGTCACTACTCACCCCTGGAAGCACCTTTGAATTTGCTCTGGCTAATGGGCCTGTTGGAGAGGAGTTGGCTCTGTCATGCTCAGCAGTACATCGCTCTGGATGGCCGAAGGACAAGGCTGTGGAGTCACATCAGAGGTTGCCTAGTCTTCCTCAGGCAGAAAGGTGGTAATAGTAAATGTGGAGCTTTTTCCCCAGGAAGACCACATCAGCATGCCCGTCCCTCTGCTGTACCCTACATTCAGCATGCACAGCATAGTTTCTAAACCCACATTCAGATCAGGGATGTTTGTAGGGGCCTTATGCAAGTGGCTGCTTTAGAAAATAAAAGCGGATCTGTAAAATCATGATATATAATATATTAGAAATGGAGTAAAATTCTCAGGGGAATCTTCACTGAGACCAACGGGATGATTCAGCTGAAAATGATGAACGGCTACTGCCCTTGCCTCCTGCCAAATAAACATTTCGTCCCTCACCATTGGAGCTGGGCAGCAGATGCAAAAATACAGCACAGAAAAAGAGCATAATTTGGCCATAAAAATGTTGAAATAAGTGTTGTTATATAACTGAAATGCCATCTCCTTTAGTGCATCCACCCACTCATTTTACAACCAGTTAATATTTTTCTGAACTTTCACGCTGTATTCTATCCTGCCGCCTCTGCAATCTTTTTGCCTATTTTTCTGCCAAAGCCACAAGAATAAAGCTGTCAACATTGCAACTAAGCTATCTTTCTTGTCTGGCAAATTGTCTAGTGGAGACTATAACCTCCTGGCTGCTCCACTGTATAATGTAAGTATGCTGTCTTAACAAAACAGAATTTAAATATTCTTTAGATACAAGATATCTGCAGGCATCTGTGCAGAAACAAGTTAAATATCTTTCCTTGACATTTTTTACTTTTCTCCAGTGGGAATGGCACAGACATTCATATTAAGCTGAACACGTATTGACATGCTTAGAGAGATGTTATATGGCTTTTCAACTGAAATATCTCCAGGTATTTGAACTGCAATAATAAATATGGCTGCTCCTGAGGGAGAGAAGAAGCAGCAAGAAAATTCCCCAGAAGACTATGATTAAGAACTGAAGTGAGCCAATGGCATACAGTAGTTATGCTTTCAATGTGATTGGGATTTATGATTTCAATTAATGCTGGGGAAAAATTTTAGAAAGTTATTAGCAAGCTACTGGTTATACAGAATACAGTTCATTTGTGCATTCCTCTAGGTTAGCTGTATCATTGTGTTGTTTACGAAACGAAGACTGGATCCTCTGCGGTGTAAATTGGTGCAGCTCAGGCGATGCCTGTAGAGCCGCTATGCAGAAACACATGGACAAAAAATGTGGCCGTATGGTCTTAGTGTATTGGAGGAGCCGTAGTTTTACCTTTGAGAGATCAAATATAAGAAACTCATAACGGAAGAAAGATCAATCTCCTTTTCTCTGATTTTCCATTTTGTGTCCCAGGAAAGGCCCAGGGCTGTGTGTTCAGCTGATGTAAATTTGCTGGATTGACATCACCAAGGACCAGGGCCCTCCCGAGGTTCACTCACAATTTAGAAACTAACTGAGGCCTGACATGGCTGTACATGTGGGCATGTGCTGCACATATATACACACACATCTCAGCTTGCCTATATTTTCTATAGATGCAGCTCTCCCCAGCTGCCTCCTAATTTCAGAATTTAAATGTCATCTGTATTTGTTAAGGCCCTGCTGTCCCTTATGATGTATATGCCAGCTCTCAGCCCCAGGCAGGGTGCTGCTCGGTGGGGAACTCTGCACACTGTGTACCCAGAGAGGGAGCCTGAAAGCTGAGGTCTGGGTTCTGAGCATGTCTTTGATCACTGAGCCAAATGAAACTGTTCATACAGGCAAAGAAAATCAGGTGTAAGCAGCTGAAGGCTAGGGGATTAATGAAGCATTCATTAGGGAAAGCAGCAGAGTGTTTTCAAGGCAGTCCTGCCTGGAGAACTGGAGCAGGGCTAGAGAGAGGCACAAATACCCTCAAGTTGCTATTGCCACTGGCAACAACGGCAGCAAGGACAGGAATGTGGCTGCAACCTTGTCCTCCTTTACCTGGTTCACTCACTGGCCCCTGTTTTCATTTAGACCTCTTCTACACACACTTAGATCAATAAAAATAGTAAAGACCCCTTACTTCACTTGTATCGGTTATTCAAGACTCATTACGGAGCTATGTCAGTGTAAATACTTTGGTTTCTAATGATGGTAATGATCATTCTTTCCTAAAAGAAATACTAAAATTTCCATTTAGACAAAGTCTTACATATATTGTCACTCTCTGGTTTTGGATGGTGGCAGAACAAATAAAAGGGACAACAAAATTACATCTTCATGTTTTCCTATTGCCAAGACTGCAATATTTCATGCATAGCAGTTTTCTAGGAGAAGCACTTTCCCTTTCATTTGGAGAAGCAGCATACCAAAGCCTTGTGCCAGTATTGAACCAGTACGGTGGCTGCCAGCATGACTCATAACTACTTTGATATCATAATATTTGCCAGTGCCTAGAAGAGAAAAATCTCAGTGGCGTTTCAGGCACAACTCCGTGATAACGATACAGTAATTAACTTTCGAATCTGACCATTTCAATCCAAACAAGAGTTAGAGAAACCCTCCACCTGCAGCTCTGGTATCTCTCTGAACCAAGACATCCAGGCCAAATTGTTTTAAACTTTGTGAATTACAGTTAAACTACAGAACCACAGCTGAGCAAACGGAAAAGAGATTCTGCTTTCGAATAGTATCTGTTGCTTGTAACTCCTGTTGAAGCCTGTGGGAGGGAAAAGCTCTGAAAAATAATCACTTGCTTAGAAATCTTGGCATTGTGAGAAGCGCCATAGAATCATGGAATAGTTTGGCTTGGAAGGGACCTGTAAAGGTGATGTAGTCCAATGTTCCTGCAATAAACAGGGACAGCTTCAAATAGATCAGGTTTCTCAGAGCCCTATCCAGCCTGACCTTGGATGTTTCCAAGGATGGGCCATCTACCACCTCTCTGGGCAACCTGTTCCAGTGTTTCACCACCCTCATTGCAAAAAATGTCTTCCTTATATCTAGTCTAAATATTCTCTTTTAGTTTAAAACCATTACCCCTTGTCCTATCACAACAGGCCCTGCTAAAAAGACGAGACCCTACCTTTTGAAGTCCTGCTTTCAATAGACTTCACATGTGTTAAGACCACCTTTCAGCAAGGCTCTTGGACACAAGCTTCACAATGTTGGGAGCTTCATTGAGGCTGCTAGCATGGAGCTAGCAGGGAAGAGGACGAAGGCAGCACTGTTTCATTCAGATCACAGACGGCTTCTCTGCCACCTGCCTTCTATCTAGAGCAATGAGATCTCAAAGATTAAGGTTTTGAAGTAAGCTGAGAAATTTGCTGAAGCATTTCGGGAGGATTTTTTCCCTGGTTGTACCTGATAGAACTACTGGAAACAGAGAAGGAACAGAAAACAACAGCTCGTGAGTGCTTTTAAAGTAGACGTTACTCCTCCATAGCCTCCAGCACATTCTTATTATTACTCTACACTAGTTTACAGTTTCAGAAAATTGTGTGTGAAATGTTTTTGGCTTGTTTGTTTTTCCATATGGCAAAGGCAAAGCTTTCCCCTTTGCTTCCATCGGATCTAAAATTGACAAGGCTGTTCTTCTTTAACAACTCATATAGCACCTTATTCTGCCAAGACATCTTTGTTTGTGTACCAGCCACATCAAATGCAGTTAGTACAGGACTGGGAATACCGTTTATTAGTTAACCACAGCTGCAGAACTAGCAGATGGAGTGGAGCACACTCCTGTTGAAGATCACAAAAGTAATGACTGTTGTTCTTTTCTTTGTCCTTTTGTTTTTAATCTGTTTTTTCTTCATGATGGAGTTGTAGATTTAGAGGGAGACTGCATATACTTGTACAGAAACCACAGTATCTATTACTTTTCATTACTCCCCCCATTTGTTTAAACAGTGAGTGATTTTATTAAATTGAATTATTTTCCTCTGCAGCTTACATGAGAGAGGGGCATTCTAATTACAATCAGGTTGGCATTTTAGAGTTATAACATTTGTAAGCTACAGTAAAAGTTTTCAAAACCCTGTAGAAATTACATGCATATTTAAAGGCCAAAAAATTTGCTCACACACCACCTTTAAAAATTTCTTTCTTGCTTCCATGAGTTGAAACTGAGATCCCAGCTGAGGTATAACACATCAAAATGACTGAGTGGCTAGCAAAATCTGTTTCCTCTGAAAGCCCCCAGAGAAAAGACAATGATGCAGTGTAAAGGAGACAGCAGTAAGACTAGGGCTGCTGGTTGTTACTTAGGACAAGTCCCACTGGCTTAACTAAGTTCTCTCCAGTAAAACAAACAAACAGAAAAACAAAAAGTAAGAATTTTTAGTCTTTTCATTTCTAGCATCCTGCCCAATGAAGCGAGTATACTGCCATTCTTCCTAATTCCTGTGGTTTCAGGTCCCAGTTCCAGGTTCCAGTTCCCTTTTTCTTATAAAACTTTCCCTTTTCTTTACAGTCTTTGCACTGGAGCCTCAAAACCTCCAGCTTCAATACCCAGAGCTGTAAGCTTTAGGGGAGATCAACATGAAGAGTCGAGATGTCTGTCCCAGAGACCTCATATCAGAACTGCAGTAACAGTTGTAGTCTCTGAACTGGATTTCATTTTAACTGTGTATCCATTACCTTCCTTTCTTCGGAAGTAAAAGAAATATAATTGGATATAAGGGATATAACGTTGCAAAATGCTAAGAAACAAACCTATTGCTATATCGTACAGTGCACATAGAGCAATTAAGGTCATACTCATAGTATACACGAGCAAATTACTTCTGTCAGGGCTCTTGCTCCAAAATACGCCAGCAGAAATATTAATTCCGTTAAGGGTGGAAAATTAGCTCTTCTACAAACAAAAAGCTGATATGAACAAAAGGAGTAACAGTGGGGAGTGTTTTTTCACTGAGGCTTACAAAAAAGTGGGGTGAATAATGGGAACTTTTCTTTTGGTTGACATACCAAAAGAGCTTTCTACATACCGTTTGGGGGAAAAAACAGAGAAATGAAGGCTGGATTTGGCAGTAGAGTCATGAGATGAAGTGCCACCCAGCGGGTAATACGGTGGACTAGAACAGAGGGATTTTCTCACAGCTCTGCTATTTCCCTGCTGCTTGCATTTGATTAAGACCCATGGGCTCCTTGTACCTGTGCTCTGCTCTCCTATTTCTTCGGCCTTTTAGACAGGAGACCGCAGGCAATAAGTGTTGTGTATGTGGCTTCACCACAACGGAACACTGGCCTTGGCAAAAGTTATAAAAACTATCCCAAAAACAAACCAACAAATGCCTACCCCCAAAACCCCCAATATGAACTAGTTCTGAAGATGGCATTAACACATTCCCAAGATGTACCTTTACAGAACATAACCTGCAGAGCAGACTGTACTCATAATGGCATGCAGACAGAATTTATGCTGTGTGCCATGATTTCATGACAGAGCCTGTCAATGCTTCATACATCCAAAGAGCAAGTCATTTTAGTGTTTTGAGTCCTCAACCGGACTAAGATGTTAAGAAATAAATGCCAAATGACAGCAGCCATTCTAGCTACAGCCAGGGTTGAGTGTCTGTCTAGAGCAAAGCCTTTATAAAACTTGAAGGGAATGAGCCATGGCGAGCAGAACTATTACAGTGACAATAAAATTCTTCATTGTCACTTTATAACTCAGCCACTGGACAAGAACCACTGAGATCAGCAGTGGGACCCATATCTGTGGGCAACTTTTATTACACTGAGATCTATTACTCTGGTCAGGGAAGGCAAAGATGCCGTATCTCTCTTTCCTCCAGAATTTCCCCAAAGTATCCCTTACAGCACACAACAAGCCTGCAAATGTGGTTCTGCACCAACTAAATATCCCTCCATAACAAGAGAAACCTTCGCTGTCCATTGAAAACAACTTTAGCCAGCACTAAGATATATAACTTTCTCCTCAGTAAGAAAATAACATATAGTGCAGGATTCTTCCATGAGCAGCATTTTCAATCTGAGTACATTTCTCTGCTTGAAGTCACTGGTATCTTGAAGAAAGATGGGAGAGGTTCCCCAGATTCAGAATTGTTGGGAACTGATAGGACTGAAACTCTCTGAAATCAAGGCTCTAAATAAGAAAAATCAGAGTCTGACGGCAAACGCTGCTGCTCTGTACTGTCCTGAGGATGCTCAGACCCAGCTCAGACAGTTAGCCAGGGTTAAGGTTTCTTTGCTGTGAAAAACAACCTGACCGCACCTCTGATCCATAGTGCATGGCTTATCTCCAATATTAAAGTGTTATTGCTGCAAAGTTTCACACCAATGATAGTCATAAAAAATGTGGATCTTTTATTACCCTGATCGATTAGAAGGAAGAATGAATCCACCAATGTCTCTCTACCAGGCGTTACCCCATGCCATGCCCTCTGACATAACATGTTACATCTAAGTCAAGTGAAGCATGAAGCACACAGCTGGCAAAAGATGGTTAATTCCGTGAACATACTAAGCGTAGGGAAACGCTGCAGATGAAACCCTACCACAATGTATCAAATACAAGTTTAGCCACCCAGCTTTTACATCTGGGAAAGGTCCCTGAGCAGCAGTTGAACATTACCTTTGCTCTGCAGAACCTGATGATGACAAACTCAGTATAAGGTTGGACACATCCATCTCTCCAGGATTATTTCTTCTTGCAGAAACATGAGGTTCTCTCAAGCAAAAAAAGAAGAAAACAGTGTTAAGATCAGAAAATTGGTTAAAGACTCATGGAATTCAGGCACAGTGAAATTCCTTCTGTTTCTCCTCCTCATGACAACATTTGTCACAGACACACTCACAGCCTACATATATTTACATATTAATCTCTGTAGTGGGAACTGGGTTTGCATACTAGCAACATGTCCTCAGCAGGTAAGTCCAACCTTGACTAAACCAAAGGAATTCAACAAATCAATGGATCTACATTCAACTGAGAAATAAGTTCTGCACTTTTCTTCCCACAGACTGCTTGCAATTGCCACCCAATTTCTAACCTTTTCTCTTTCAAGCCAAGAAGAGAACACAGTAGCCAGCCAATTGAACTACCATATAGTGAAAGAAGTCAGAAAACTGCAAGGCATTCTTAAGAACAGAACATTGCATGCAACACGTGAGATCTTTGATGCCTCATTTTCATGACAAAAAAATGTGCAATCCTAACATCATCCAATACTATTTCAATCCACTGATAAACTGTATAACTAGAATGATGAGTTCTGAGCCCTTAACCAGTTCTCAGATTGGATTTCATACTAGTAATATAACCAAAAGGGTTACAGCAATTTTCTCAGAAATATATTGTTCTCTCTGAAACAAGCATATATGCTGCAGAGGGGCAAATCACTTCCATGTAGAAACCTGTAAACAAAAAAACCAAAATAATCAGTTTAAAATTATTTGTGTTTTACTTCTGTGTCAAATAGAATCTCATAGTCTCCACGTGTTTGTGCAAACTGGGTTTATCAGTTTAAAGTATCTTTAATTCAGGAATTCTAGAAACCAATCAAAAGCTAACTCAGTATCTAGGGCAGATAAATCTTAGAGGACATTGACAGAACTCTCTGCTCTTGAAATAAAATCAGCTTGTATATCCATATTCTAAAATGGGCTACCATGTATCTAGAGTTAATGAGGTCTTAGTAAACAAGCTGGTATAAAAGTATTTTCCAATAAAATATTTATGTGTATCTATAACTGATATACAGATATCAGATATATAGAGAGAAACACGCACACTGAAATTTATTAAATGATCCCATTAACAGTTTTGTAACTGCACAGTGTTATGTACATGCCATGCACAGCCTGAATATAAGACATCATCAAAACATTCTTTAAAAGTGCCATTTTTAATTTAAAAATAATTACTGGTACTACACTTTATATGATTTTAAATAATTTAGGACATCAGTTTAAACTTCAGTGCTCTCTTTAAAAGTTATAGCTCCAGTAATTTCTAATTCATAAAAAAATAGTTGAAAGCTTTATTATGCTCTAGGTTCCCAAATACATAGAATTTCTTCTAGCAGAAGGACTTAAAGGGTCTGGGATGAATAAGATATATGTTTGATTTATTGACTTACAGGGGCATTTGTAAAAGGGAGTTGGCATTCGGCAACCATTCTATGAAACTTAAGATATGATTGGACAGCTTGGGAGATAGAGTAGGAAAAAGAGAGTAATACTGTTTAAATTCAAACCCAGACAGAGGAGGAAGTTCTTCATCTCCTTCCTCATTGATTTTTCATATATATCTCTGTATTTTTATTTTTTTTTTTAAAGTACATTATTACCACAGAATTTGGAAATGAGTGTGTATAATGTGGAAACAGGAGCACACTTGTTAGAATCAGTAATAACCAGCCAGAGACCCAGAATGGCTACCCAGCACAAGCAACAGCACTGATGGCAGATATGTCAGGCAGATACATTATTGTTCTCAGAGGCATCCTCAGGCCCTCAGATCAAAACGGTTTGAGACAATTTCTAAATATATTTCTTACTACTTATGCATGCTTTTGGAATTGCTCTCAGAGAAGGGAATCCTTGAAAGAGCCTTAAACAGAGTGGTCTTCCATATAGCCTGAATTGTTGTCTTTGGCAAGGGAACGTATCATCCTGCCACAGACTCAGTGGCAGATGCTTGGCTAATTTGCTCTTGAAAATCTCCAACAACAGAAAGTCCCACCTTCCCTAAGCAATCAAATCTGATATCCACCCTATCTTTGTGAGAAGGCGGATTTTTGTAGTATCAACTTACCTGGCACTGATAAACCAAGGCTTCTTATTACAACAGCACAAATAACTTTTTGTTTTGTTTTGTTTTACCCTTATTACATATTTGCAGGCTACCCTGAGATGTCATCACATGCATGCACATGGACGTGCATCACTGAGCGGGAGAAGAGCTCTCACAAAAGTAATACAGTTCATCTGTTTGGAAGATGCTGCCTCTTTCCTTTTGCTAGTATCTGTCAAGGTTACACTGATTGCAGATGGCCTGGGAGATGTGAATTGACAGTAGCATCCAAAAACTTCTCAGCTTGTGCCATGACCTCAGCAAACAACCTGCAAAAGGCTTCATTTTGAAGCCATTTACCAAGTCTTTCACTATAGGCATTTTCAGAAGGTCAGAACACTTTCAAGTGACTCAACCTGGGAACCCCAAAATGCAGATCCTCAGAATGACACATACCTTTGGAGAGTGTCAGCCAGGGAGCATATAATATGTGCTCAAGGAAGTCAATGTTCATTGAGGCAATTAAATATCATACTTTATATTGCTGTCACTTGTAATCTAGTTAGACTGGAAATGAAGAATGGCTTGTCAATGCAATTGCCATGATAAACATCACAGAAACTGTGTGGAAAGACTCACAATAAAATACTAAGTTGCTATTATCTCGATGGCAGGTCTGTCCTCTTACAGAGCGGTAAGTAATAACTCTTTCACATTTGCAAAAGAAAGCAATATTTGCACTGGAAGGATGTGTCCTGTTAGTTTGAAAATACTGTCAATAAGGTGCTCTCCTTAGAAACATCTCCACCATCCAATTGTTTCCCAATCACAATACATTTACTCAAGGACTGCACTCTGCTAGAAAGTAGGAATGATCCTGCTTTCATAATTACTACTCCTATGTACAAACATTGACAGCACATAGGCAATTCTGTCTGATTTAGCCAAGTGAAAGGTTAATGCTGGGTAACTGCAGCCAGAATATTTCTTCCTGCTGGAAGACATACAGTGTGCAGTAAAACCTTCTCCCTGGCTACTGTTAAGCTGTTGTGCCAGGTCCTTGCTAAACATGGCTTCAAAGAGAAAGCAAGTGCTGAAGCACAGGGCCATTTGCATCATGCATACTTTGATCTTGCACAACAAAAAAGCCGATGAGCTTGCACAGTGAAAATCCTCAACAGTTCTGAATTCCTTTTTTGTGGTGAACTGTACCCTGTTTGGCCCTCCACAAAAAGGGATTTAAAATAAAAAAAATTATGTTTTATCCACTCCGAAAGGAATTGCAGCCAGAGACAAGACATTTTATCAATTATTGCTTTTTTTTTTAACAGTGACCTCAAATACAGCACTGTCACAATAGCAAGGCCCTGTACTAGCTTAAACTCTTGAAGAGGTTCCATCCAAGGGAAAGCACTCAAGGAATTCAAGTTCCAAATTTCTTGATGGACAGTCATTGATCTTTCTAAACTTTTAATGACATCACCACAAGATGCAGGATATTAATCATGTCTGAAACACACTAGATAAAAAGACTAAATCGAGTTATTTAAAGCAAAATACAGCACCCAAGTTCTTGTGCTATCCCAGACTAGAAATAAGTTGAATCAACGGTCGTCTAGACAGATAGATACATATACACGCACATTGGCAGCACTCCCATATTACATGCTGTAGGCACAGAGTTGTTCATATTCACACTAGCGTGACATTCACCTGAGACACACACTGAATTTCAACTGCTGACTTCTTAGGATGCCAGATACAGTCCTGGCCTCGGTGAGGTGAAGGATCCTTTGGGAATTTATTCTAGTCAGCATTTGTGCAGGCAACAGGTGATCTAGGGTGCCCCGTGTGTGGTGGTTTGGAGGGGACTGATCTTTAGAGAATATTATCCTCCAAAAGAAGCATACCCTTGTGTCACGTCTCACACCGAGCAGCCAGAAATGGATACAGTTGAACCACTGCTTATTCCTGGTCTGCATTTTGAAAGGCAGAGGCTAAATCAGACATTGCTTCTGAGAGTGAATTCGTGATGTCTTAAACAAAAATAAACAACCACAGAGGTCTAATATTTTGCTATGTTTATTAGAACTCTCAGCCTCTTTTCAAGGAGGTTATACTCTCCTTTGATAAAAGACAACTTTAATTGCAATAGGTGTAGGTGGCCACCTGGTGTATCAGTTGCTCTCTCCTTCTCTAGTGAGATAAAGCAAAGGGAATTGAAACTGCTAATGATCATGCATATGAATACATTAGACAGCAACTGAGTTAGTTCTCATGTACATGTACTGCAGCACAGCTGTGAGTAAAAGGAGTATTTTTTTTAACAGTAGTCCTATTTACTCTGTCATCAACCCAGGGTTTTTTTATCATTCTTCCATAACCACTGATAATTACCTAATATATTTTGTAAACTGCAAGTCCATTTTCAGAGCAGAAATGGCACTTAGACACGGATTGACTCCAATTGGCTTCGCCGTCTGCTCCACAGAGGAGCGGCCATCATATGACTTTTAATCTCATATGAAACAAAAAGATTAAACTGTCAATATTAGGATGAGCCACCATGACGGCTGCCCTGATGGAATGGCGCTTCCGAACTGCTCCTAATAATATGTATGCAAGGAATAGATTTTTCTTTATAATGCATGTAATTAGAGTACAGGACAAAATGTTCTGTTCAAATTCATGACATGCACAACTAATAGAGAAGGAGAGAATGAGGCCCTTGGCTATTTATTTGCATGAAAAGGCTTCAATATAGGCTATACTTTAGAGAAATTAGTTTTTAATCTAGGTGACTAGATGAGATTTTGACCCTGAACTGTTTTTGAGTTGACCTGGGAGAATTTATGCAGAAATAAATGTGATGCCCTGGAAGCCAGACGAGTGTCGCTTTTTTCATTAATTTTTGAATGTCTCGTGTAGTCAAGAGGAGCAGAAAATCGCTCCTTTTAAAGGCTCACCTTATGTGCATTTGCTTTGATGAGACACAAGCAAAAAAAGCAGAGAGAAATCATAGCAGGAACGTATTCTTTGCAAATTTGGGCATTGAAGGAGTTAGATACATTGATTCAGCAGCGATTCCCCCTGCTTGACCTGTATAAAAGAGAAACCTACAACTGTAGCTTTCTATGAATATATTAAGTAGGGCAACTTACTCTCCCAGCACAAGTCTATTACATAGAGCTATTGTTCTACAATTTTAATAATAACTGATCCAACAAGTCCTTAAAGGAGGGTTTCAGAACACAACTACTTTTTAAATAGCGTTGCGCATTTAATGGCTGATACAGGAAATGTATGGCAACAGATTTTGTATTGGGTCAGGGTAAAAACCTCACATCCCCAGGGAAAAGGTACTCTAAGGATGCCTGAAAAGGACCCACATCTCTACCACCTCACACTTTGTTGAATCATTGTTAACAGCATGAAGCAGGGACAACAATTATTTCTGATGTGTCAGACCATTAAACTATTGCTCTTTCTAGATGTTATTAGCAACTCTTAGCTTGAAGTCAGATCTTTGAAGTTATTTTTATACAAAAGCAATCTTTTCAATAATTGCCAGGGACTTGGGAGGCACTCAACTCACTGATGTTGGTGTTTAGGGGGCTGAATGATCCTGGGCACTCATTAGGGCTGGTTCTTGCTGACCTATTCCTCTTCACCCAGCACTGTGTACGAGCTCCAGGTGAGACCCAAAAGCCCACAGTACTAGACACTGTTCAGCATCTCCTCAGCATCCCACCGTTGGGAGTTAATAGCATGTTTCTGCTCAGGGGAGACCTGGCCACCACTGGAACCAGCAGTCAAACTTCTTCAGACAAGGAACGAGTAACGTAATGAGCGTACAGGCCTCACAGCAGTAAAGGACACAGAGACACAAATAATTTCTGTAAAAATCACCACATTAATTAGGAAGAATATATCATTTCTTTATGGTTTTAGGCTTTGAAGAGGGCAGAGAAGAAAGAAACTTTGATGGCTGGGGAAAGGCAAGGGCAAAGTGTCTCCTAGTAGCCTGATGAATGAACAGGTCACAGCAGCAGAGGGAAAGTGAGGATTTCTGTTCTAGCTGATGAAAAGGGCATTTCGGTGAGCAACTGCAGAGGTTGGAGCAGGCCAGAGCAATTTCGGACTTTTCCTAAGGCTTGGGCAGTTTGAAAGACAATCTATCCACAAATTTCTGTGCTAATTGCTAAATCTGTTTTTTAGGAAACCCAGCTTCCAGTCTTTGCTCTGCTATGATCTCCTGTGAAACATGAGGCATGCCGCTTACACGCTCCATACTGCACAGTCCTGCTTGCAAATATAGGAATAGAAGCCATTGAATAATATCAGTAATAACTCACAGCAGTGCTGTGAAGTGGCAGGTGCTACAGTAATGGAAGGATGGGTAGGAGGCAGGGATAGCTATCCCTTACTCCTGTGCTTCTTCATCTGCAAATGTTCTTCTATTTTTGGAGTGCACTTGGAATTCAACTTCATATAAAATTGCTCTATTCATGATTACTGCTTGTCATAACTTTCCAGTAAGGAAAGCTGGTAGAAACACAGCTCATTAGATGAAGCTAAAGGAGTCTCCCAACTTCCCTTCATCCCACAGCCACCACGCTGTTTCTCTGCAAGGTTTGGAAGCAGGTGGATTTGCTGATGTGCACACTTTTCTGCTAGGAAAGATTCATCTGCCTCTAGACTTGAACCTGATGTTGTTGTCTCTCTCTTCTCTTTTTAAAAAAAACTTCGTCCACGAATCCCTCACTAGTCTATATCAAATAGCAAAGTAAAGACATAGACTTAAAAGAAACTGCACTCTGCTATTAAACAAGGGGAACATGGGGACAATTTTATAGCTGTGGAAATATAGATGGCCTGGGCATATGATAAAAATAATTGGCCTCAGGTAAAGGTTCGACAGGACTTTTGTTGCTGGGGGAAGTGCAGCCAGGTTGGTTTCTCAGCACAGGTACAAGTGAGAGAGGAGGAGGCGAGATGTGGAAGGTGCAGCCTGGAACAGGAAGAGCCATGAGATGGGCTGTCTGAGTGAAAGGACACGGAGGGTGAAGAGCATGCATGGGACACATACTGCCCTACCTAGCCCATCCCCTCTGCGGGCAGTGCTGGTGACACTGCCTGGCCTATGCTGATCACGGAGACCCAGACTTTCTCCTCTTAGTCCTCAGCCTTGAGCCAAAGCCTTTCCCCCTCCACAGTGCAGTGAGACACACTAAGGCCAAGGGAGGGACAGCTGAGCACTTATACCCCACATCATGCCCTCCAGCAACACTTGGGCACTCCTTATTCATACACTGCCCCAAAGTACACTTCCTCCCAGGCCTTCCATACCCAACGTATTCCTCATGGACATCATGAGGGTGTCCAGTAGATCACCACACTCAGCAAAACCCACCTTTGCCAGAGAAGGCTCTTATAAACCAATCTGCAAAACCTTCAGGCAGGTAACACTTTATTTGCAACCTGCCCTACTTCTGAACCTGAGAAAAGGAGTGTTGGCAGTGAAACCCTACGTCACCTAGGCTTCACCCAGTCCATCCTCAAGCAAAGGGTTAGGTCACTTCAAAATATCTAGACCAGCTCTACGCAAGTTGCACATAAGTAGCTAGTGAATTGGATTACTTGTCAAGTTGTTTTCGTACTCATTTCTGTGCCATTAATTTAATAAAGACTTTTGCTGATGTTTGTCACTTACCAGAAGGCTCTTCTAAGCCAAGTTCTTCTGGATGTTCAAATAAACAAATCCTTTCAGGAATGACTGTGAAAATATTTTCAGAAAAAAAATGTGTCAATTTTCATTCCCTTTCCTAACATTATCGTCCACCATTGGCAATAGTTTTTGTGAATATACATATTTTTTAGCCTGGAAAACAAAAGCTTATTAAAAACTCTGAATTTGTGGAGAAAATAACACAATGATTGTAGAAGACAACATCACCTAGCCAAGAAATAGGAAGGTGAGGTAAGTCCTGAAAAGTATTTTTTCCTTCTTGCACAATTGGGTCATGGCTTAAATACGAAAAAAGCAAACCTCAAAGGAAGTAAAGGAACCTCCAAATTGTCCACAAAAGAAAGGTAAAAACTCTTCCTTTGACATTTTAGTTTGAGTACGTGCGAAGAGAAGGAATAAAACTGAAGTGTAGAATATCTGAAGTATGTGAATTCAGAAAAAAAAAAAGGAAAAAAAAAAAACACCTGTAAGATATGTTGTTCATGTGTTGCTGGACCTATGGCTGTCCAGAGCAAGAAGTTTGACTTATTTCAGTTAACTCATGGTGTCTCTTACAGCATGCATCCAGCTCTTCAGACTGCCTCTTTGTGTGAGTTTAGATTTTGTAACAGTACCTCACCTGCTCAGATAACACTTGAAAAGCCAGTTCAGCTGAGCAGTTCCCATCACCTGGCGAACTAAAAGCCAGCACGAGAAAAGGGACCCGTTACACAAGGTCTTTTCTGACAGAGGCGTTTGGTGGAAGTAGCTTCCCAGGTCAGTGCTCACAGTCTATTGCTCTAGAGGGGAATTAAAAAATTCTAAAGTTATTTAGGACCAAATCCAGATTGTGCTGGAACTGATGGGCATTTCCTTCTCACAGCAGCGTGCATGCAGCAGCCTGGGATGGGTGACATCCTGGGTGGAACAAAACACTTTCTGACTGCTGCGAAGTCCAGAAGCAACAGATCTGTAGGCAGCTTGAGAGCTTTGCTGAGTGCTGAGCAAATCTGTACAGCACCTGGCGCATCTGGGTGGTGTATTTCCAGCAGCGACTGTGCTCATGTTGCTTGATACAGTTGGATTTTTGTTTTGTTTTTCTAGATGATCTTGGCTGGTGAAAATGGGAAACACAGACAGAAATGCATTTGGAGAATGGTAATGAGGGGCCATAAAGAGTTTGCTAATACAGTTTGTACATTCATTGTATCCACAGCTTGCTTTATGGGCTAATTACTATGCAGGCTCATGTTCGGTTTCTGAGCAGTTGGGAAACTAGTTGGAAGGTGTATGCTGAAGCTACACTGTCTCATTATGCTACTTGCTTCCTCAGTTGGAAAAATCATCTCTGACAAGCCACTTTCCTGGGTGCAGAGCTCAAAAGACGCCAAGAGACTTGGGGCTCGATGAAAGGTATTTGATGTCAATAGCATTTGACATATGAGGGTTTGATATGTTCCTGGCTTCTAAGTGATGCCAAAAATGCAGCTTATGAGAATAATATAAAGACAGAGGACAGAGATCTAACCTCCGTCAGATAATTGCTCTGAGTTGTTGCAAGGTGACCTTCATCCCCACGCAGGCAGCTTATTGGTGAGAGTGCAAAAACATTTATCTCTCCCCATTTTCCATGGGCACATAAGAGGCAGTCCATGCTGCTGAGAAAACATTGAAGACCCTGCAATCTGCTGCGCACACAGGTTAGATGGCAGCCTTTATAGGAGCACAAGGGTAGCCATCCTCAGACTTCCCAAACAGTTATTACTTGCAAAGCTTTGTAGTCCCGTTGGTAAGACCAAAAATTTTGGTTTGTACGCAGAAACAGTCCTGCAGCATTAAATCTTCCAGAGGCATAAACCCACCTCTCCCGTCAGCCTCCTCCAGCTCCTAGGCACAGAGAAACAGGTGCTGAGGGACAAAACCGCTCCTTTTTCCTCAAAAAGTAGGAGATGAGGCTTTCAGGGGTACAATCCTGCACAGCTTTGGCTCATCCCTCACTCCCCAGAGAGCCTGGCTCATGTCTGCATCCCCTTTCAAAGGTATGATTTCTGCAATTAAATGAGTCCTAGACTGGGTCATTAACTGATCATAATTAAATTAGAGGTGAGGCAGGACATTAATAATACAAAAACCGTCAGTGCTTGCACGCTGAGCTGGAGGCTCGCATTCCCCCTTGGCAGTCATGCAGACACAAACACTGGCATCGACACGAAGGGCCCCATTTCCCACTGCCCTCCCGCGGCATGGCAGTCACTGCCTCTCCCCAGGGACCAGCACGGAAGGGGAAAGCTGGGTCTACCCAATTTCACAGTGTTACTCAGCTGTGGGTGTAATGCTCAGGGGAAGACATCCTTCCCACCTGCCCCATGTCGGCACTGCTCACCCTACCAAATGGCCCTGGGCAGCACCAAGGCAGCTCAAGGCAGAGCTGACAACCCACACGGCTACTGAAACTATTCCGATGTCTCTAGATGGGAAGGAAGGGCCCCCCCAGCTCTCTCCTACCTGCATGGCTCCAGCCTCCTGGGCAGTCAGCAGGGCCTCAGCAGCCATGGTGGTCCCAGTTTTCACTGGTGCAACAGCGAGTCTGGCCGCCATCTTGGCCTGGCTCCCTGCCGTGAGGAGAGCCCTTCAGGGAGCCTGAGGAAGACCTGAGCTCCCCATCAGCTCTTACAGCAGGGAGAGAAACCTGAGGGCCGTGTGTGTCCCCCAGAAAACATGTTGTTTGCTATTTCACCATCCCAGTCACACACTGCTGAATTTCTCCCTCTAAGTCCTCAGTTGCCTCCTCTGCGCAGTCCCTCCTGGTGTACCTGTGCCCGGGACAGTCTTAACCCCATGCTCGGTAGGAGATGCCAGTGCCCAACACCCCCCGCAGGCCCTTCTTCTGTGGCAATTTTGGCAGAGAAACCCACAGCAGGAAAAACAAGATCATTCCTTGCAATGAGGGTGAGGGACAGCTGAGGGCCCCCCCAGGAGAGTATGAGCTGCTGGCCCAGACTCAGGTAAATTAATAGCTGTAATATACAGAGGAAGTCGCACAGAGTCTTGTTGTCTGGACATTTCCATGAAACTTTGCTCCAAGGTAAAAAACTGCTTTTCACACCGCGCTCCCAAATGTAGAAATAAACAGGAAAAACAAGCTTCCCTTTTACTGATTCATTTTCCTCAGTGTCAAAGCAGCGCAGAGCCGCAAACCTGGAATATTAATGGTGCCCGGGGTGGGCTGGGCAGCGCTGCATGGCCCCGGAGCCCCTTATCAACACGTGCATCAAACACCAGGAGGGGAGAGGGAGGAGGTTTGTGCCTGCCTTTTCTCACCGAGCATTTTCGTAGGTGCATTCCTTCTTTCAGATATCCAAGAGCGACTTAACTCTCTCCAAATGACATCAGTTGCAGTTGGCTCTCAGCAAATTGCTTTGCTGTTTAATGAGAGCAACTCCCACGCTCGCTTAGATTTTGCATCTCCTACTGTTGGGGCCAAAATTAATCTGCCCTTGTGTTGGGACGAATTCTTTCTGTCCTCCAGCTGCCCCTCTTCAGATAGGTCTGCCTGATGAAAGCCCTCACCTGTGTAAGATGCAGTTGTTCCCAGTAAAGACACAGACACTTTAAAGATGTCTTTGAAGCCTAGTTCACTTAAAAACTTTTGAAAACCACTGCCATAAATCTCATAGCTAGAGGTCAAGGATAGAGACAGGACATGGCTGGGATGCCCCCACAGCTGCTTTTTAAAGCAGAGCATAACATACCACAACACTCTTCAGAATGAAGCCCTGTACATGCAAGAAGTGGTATTGCATTCCCAGGGATATTTTGCTAAAATCTCCAGAACAGAAAATGACTATTTTCTACCATAAAATTCTATCCACCTCTTTCTAGCCTCTTTTTGCAAGCTGCAATTCCCATCTATTCAAATTCATGCCTTTTACCCATTGCTGCAGTATTTTACTGAGAGCTTGTATACTTCTAAATACCATGTATCATCTAACTGTTTGAATTCCCTTTGGGCTAGGAATTGTATGTACACACAATAAGACATAATCGTCCTGATTTGAAAGACTCAGACAGATAAATGGTAGCGTACAAAACTCCAAAGTGGAACTGTTGCATACAGTTTATATAATACATGTAGGTCTTACAGCAACTACCCAGCTGGAAATCCAAACAGCACACCTGGAAATCACTGTTGAAAACACAGGCCAAAGAGAAAGAGCAATTTGCCAAGGACATACAGGGAATCTACAAGAGCACCAAGAACAGGAGCAAGATCTCCCAAGTGAAACTTAAAATGCTAGTCATAAAACTCTCCCTGGTAAAACACTACACATCTGTTTCTCTGCTTTCTTTCTTGGGTGTCCTATACCTGTTTCTTAAATATTTTTCAATAACTTTAAAAAGCAATAAAAAAATACGCATGTGCTTCTATTTGTGAGTAAGAAACTTTTCTTAGAAGTTCACATGAACGAACAAATAAACAAAAAAATCAATGTGTGTTCCAGGACACAATAAGATTTCTGAGCAAGCCTTCTTTATTATTCAATTTAAGCACAACTGAAATATATAGCTGTTTCAAATTTGGTTCCTGTCTGAAGCATGCCTTGTAGAACAATGTTTCTCCCTCCCTGTAATGCTGGCTCCACAACACCAGTTTTATTTGCCAGGCCTAGCGAACAATGATCTATGCATCCACGTCATGCATATTATGTCAAATTTATTACGGCAGCTTTTCAGCATATTTCCAGTCAAGGCTTCATTCTTCTTACAGATTCTGCAAATGAACAACAGTTTTAGTTACAAATGCCTCCCCGTGAGGCAGCACTCCTGACAATAGAACTGAACTTCCTGTATTTCTTGCAGAATTGTGACACCCGTATAACCAATCATTATGACGCATTGCTAAGAAACACCGTTTTACTCTGCCGTTGATATATTCCCAACTCAAAATGAACAGGGGTGATACTGGGAGTCATTCAAGCCTTGATTAGTACTTGAATAGATCAAGTATACATCTTCGTGGCCCGATAGAAGACGACAACCCAAAGAATTAGCTGCCCACAGCCAAGGCCCTGAACCTTGGGAGAGGTTTGTCGGCAGAACAAATGACACATATGTGGAAACAGGAATATCAAATAGGCACAGAGCATAGCACGGAACAGAGAGAACTGCAAGATGTTCTTGACAAATGGTGGCGGTGCTAATGAGCGTCTGGACTAAATTATTATATTCCCTTTTTGATTGAAAGCACTTACAGATTTACATTAGCTCTGACCTAGTAAAGCATTAACACCTGCTTATAGTCAGGCTTACTGACTGCGAGGGCAGCACTCACGTGCAGGTAGATAAATGAACTGGGATTTGGGCAGGAAAATGCCCTGCCTGGCTCTTCCCAGCTGGCAGGGCAAGCACCCAATAAACATGCCAGTGAAATACTATTCTCAAGTCAGAAAATAAGAGTCCAGTCCCTGCTTTGCAAATTCCGAGCTGCGAACAACTCTGTGCAGACCAACTCTGAGCTGCACTGGGAAAAAAAGAACAGTAATAGCACCCCCCACAACACTCATTGCCTTCTCCTCCCCGACCACAGCTCTCCTCTGTGCACTTCTCCCCTTCCTATGCCCAAGCATCCCAGCCCTGAGCTCAACTCTCTTTGGTTTTGTCTGTCAGAGGAGCCTTGAGCCAGCCCTCTGTGCTGAATGCAACATAGATCGCTGTGTCCAGGAGCCAGGCAAAGTGAGAAATGTTTGTGAAAAACTCTTCTTCATTTTGATGAAGGTTTAACTACGGTTTCCCAGTCCTCTCAACTCTGCAAGCATCACAGTCCATGCAAAGCACAGCAACCCTGGAATTTCTGTTGACAGAGGTAGAGCAGGGGGTCTAAATGCTTCGGAGCATTGGTATACACGACGTTTCCTGCTGCTCTGATAATCTGCTTCTCACAAAGAGCACAGGTATGCTGTATTATCACTATCAGACCCAGAGAAGATTAATGCGATTAGTCATAAATGGACCAAGGAAAACTAATTTTGGAGTTTAGAGGTTGCTTTTGGAGAACTTTCAAATGCAAAGATATTGAACACCAAATAACTATTTAACCTAGCACGCCAGCATTTCTCTGTGTTGGAAGTTTATACCAGAAACTGAAAAAAAGCAGGATTTAAATAGCTGTCAGAGAAACTGAAAAGGCTTCACAACTCCAAAGGTTTGAAGAAAATAAATGCAACCACTCAGAGTATTTTTTAAATCATGGACAAATGACATTGAATAAGTTAACAATGGTGAATCTCACACAGCAGTAAATAGGAACGTCACTCTTTACAAAAGAAACCAATGTCCTTTGGCAGGTAGCAAACTGAGGTACAAAGAAATAAAAAGTTTCTTTGTCTGATCCCCCAGGAGACTGGCTGGGAGTCACGAACAAAAGACAGGTCGCCTGCACCGCATTTCAGTGCCTTTCTTACTGAGCAACACTGCCCATCCACACAGCTTTGTGTCTACTACTGATGATGCTCACCAGTACAGCAGAGCTCGGTTCCGCAAGGCGCTGAGCTCCTTCGTTGCTGCTGCAGCAGGGCGAGCCCGTGAGTTCTGGTTTCGTGCCAGCTGGCGTTCCTCTCTCTTTGGAGCAAGCACGCAGGCTGAGCCACTCAAGTGCTGACAATTGCTAATTCTCAGCCACCGGGCAGCACTAATTCTATCTTCCAAATCCCAGTTCGTCTCAGGACCTGTACCAGATGTTTCAGCTCACTGGGAGAACCACTGAGCCCTGTGGATGTGCTTTGGAGGGATGCCACAATATGTGGAGCGCTGCACAATGGAGGAGCCTATACTGTGAAGGGGACTCCCCACCAGGTCAGGTCACCTGGTATTAAACCATGGGTGTAGCTTACCAGAATCAGTTCTCCAGCAAAAATAGCCTCAGGGCTTAATTCTAAAGCAGCAGTATTGGGTGACAGCACTTAGAACCGGCCGCAGGGGGACACCCCCTCTTCTGAGGGGATGCAAGCAATAAACTCCTCTGCAGGCCTTGGTTGCAGTACAGCTGGAAATAGGTGAAAGTCTTATAAACCCCTCAGAGGACAAATGAACTAACAAAACCATCAGCATCCATCCATCCTTTGTCAGCGAACACAACTTCTGTCTTCCATCTTTGCTTACAGCAAAGCACATGCTTAAGTGGTTTCCTGCGGTGGGATGTCTTTGCTGAACCGAGGCCTGCAGGAGCCATTGATCATTTTTCCACTGGTAAACAACCTTGTTTTTCACCAAGCAGAGAACACATGGATGCAAAAATGCAGGCTGCGGACTAAAAGGTTTTGCAGCAAGCCCAGAATCTCAGGGAATAACTCTGACCTAAAATTAAAAAAAAAAGAAAAAAAAAAATTGAAAGAAAAGTTTAGACTCCCCCTCCCTCCAGCATCCCCTGGAGACCAATGGTTTCTTTTCCAATAAATTACACAGAGCAGCTTCCAAAATGTAGCATCATAGAGCGAGCACAATTCGTGCACCCAAAGTTTTCTTATCAAAACTGGAAAACATCTGGGAAAAAAGTCTGCCACGGGAAAGCTCAGGTTTTGTCATGTGAATCAATCAAAACCAGCACAACATTCCTTCATTTTCGGTATAGACTGTTATTTCCTAACTTTCAGTGAAAAACATCCATTCCAAATGGCCGTTTGTCTTCAAGTGCAAACACAAATCTTAAACCACAGTACTTCAAATGAAGATTATTGTTCTCATAGAAGAAAACCCCACATGTTGCAGTCACCTGTGAGTAAAACACTTTGCTTCCTAACTCTAGGCAGGACTCTCCTGAGCAGAAGGTTATCTGTGACTGCCAGATTGTGGATTTGAGGTGCTTTGGGGTTAGTTAGGTTTTTTTTTTTTTTGCTTTGCGCTGTATCTATTTTTGTGGCCCCTAAGTTTGGTAGTGTGTAAAAGATATTAGCATTTCTAATTAAAACCCTCATTAATAGAAATATAAACAATTCCAGGGTCAGGAATGTTCATTTTATTTACTGAAGATAACCAGGATCATTCAAAATATTCTTAGTATGTGAAACACTGGAAATTTCTTGGCTCTTCATGTGATTTTCCTCTCCTGGGATTTTTTTTTTCTTTCCCCCCCCCCCCCCCCTCCAGGTTTCTGTATTTTCAGACTTATTGCCAAGCCTGACCAACATTACCCAAGGTATGAGAGCTACAGGAAAGCAAGGCCAAGGAAAATAGCTTAAATCAATATTTTTCATATAGAGATTTTTTTTTCTTCAACTTAAGTGAAAAAAGAATGACCTCTTCCTGTATTAGCTACTGAGTATTTAAGAGACCAGAAGGAATTTAACAAGGCAGTGCTGTATTTATCCCAAAATTAAAAGCTGTCCTTCCTAGGGGTTTGAAAGACTCTTCCTTGAGTGCAGCATTTTTTTTTCAAAAGACATATCAAGACGTTATTTTCTCCTTAAATTTCCTTCAGAAATGCTCCCATCTGTCACTGTCTGCAAGTCTCTTATGCCTTAGGGAAAGGATTGCTATAGCTGTGTTTTGGTTATCCCTACTTATACCGTAATTGCAATGTTTTTAAACAGAAAACCGCTATGATTTTCTGTTTCATACGGAAATTGGAATCTGTGCTAGAGCTCACTCATAGCATTATGGCCACGCTCTTGGCTGATTTGTACTTCCTGTTGATGCCACATCCCCTTCCCTCTCATGGAGGTAAGGCTAACATGGAGATAAGAAAAAAAAAAAAAAAAAGAAAAAGGAAAAGAAAAAAGAAAAAAAAAAATCACTGTCAAGTTTCTTGAAATACATCCCACCTTGCTTTGGGCTGTTTTTGATTGGCTTCTGTATAATTAGTTCCTGCTCACAGTTTCTGTGATAATTGTACTCTGTATTAATTGAGCATATATTCTACTCCATGCAGTCGGCAAGTGATGAAGCTGTCAGTATTTTGTTAGCTATTACACTACCTGATTCTTATGGGCTGTTTGATATTGGTAACAAATTAGCCAATTTATGTCATAAATAAGATTCAAAAGCCCTGCTTCATCAGCTGGAGAGAAAAATACTGTTATCTTGGTTGACAAAATGCTTGTACTAAGATTTCCAGTGCCTTTTGGCAGGAATTAATCAGAGCAGATGTATTCCTTCTATTGGGCACCATTTGGTTCAATTATTCTTAATGTTTAATGGCAGAATAATTGGACAAAATGGTAATATATACTCCAATAAAATACTTTCATCAAAAGCTTTAATTGCAGGATCTCCATAGCTGCTATGCTGAGCTCTTTATTCTGCTTATTGACATTTGATAGACCATGATCTTAATACGTTACTTTCATAAATGTCTTGATGAGCTTTATCAGAGGTGAGCACTAAACCCATGGAAGCAGGTCCTCCTCTGGAAAAGGGGCTGGGGAATTGGAACAAATAGGGGAAAAGGCAAAGTGACATGAAGCTGCTCCGTCATAACCCCAGGCACTTCTCTGCAGCCACCCCGCGCAGGAGGAGGCATCGTTGGGGTGGCCATGCGTGTTCTGTGCAGCCAAGGCATGCTCCACACAGCTTCCCCTGCTAGTGAGCAACTGGGTCTAAATGGCAAAGCAGCTTCTTGTTTTCTACTTACCGGGCACCTAAAGTGCTTGTGCTCAAAGTCCTTCCTTTGGCAAAACTCTCACTAAACTGGACAAGAGTTGTAACAGCGATAACATGGGCTCCGATCCACACTCCATGGATTCAGCATAGTCTAAGGGTGAAAACAAAGGTCTAACACACTCCCGACTTCCACCGGTATTCTGGATTACCTGGTGACTGGAAAACAAACAGCAGGAGGATGCCAGGAGACAGAGTGAGCAGGAAGGAGGTGCAGACCCAGGGCAGAAGGGGGAGGAAGGTGGTGTGTAACTGTCTTCACTCCCTGTATGCGGGAAATAAAAATCTATCACCCTGGACTAATGGGGAGAAGGAATGGCTTACAAGCCAGGGCAAGGCTTACAAACCAGAAGAGGATCGCTGGCTTCCCAAGGCACTGCCTCACTTCGGTGTTACTTGTTTGAACGACGCTGGGTACGATGGGCCCTCGGTCACGGGCCAGGGCTCCCTGCTGCCAGGCAAAGGACGCAGTAATCCGTTTATCACGCATCCAGAAACAGCCAGAAGTCAGTGAGAAGGAGACGAAGCTGCTTTTTTCCTGCTTCTAGGAAATTGTCAGGCTATCAATAGCGACAGATTTTATTTTTAAACTGAGATAAGGGGAAAGCACAGAAATACCTGCCAGTGTTACCTGCTCTCACATAGCCATGTCCTGATCTCCACACCACCAAAATCACTGCAGGCACCACACTGGTTTCAGTAAATGTCCCAGCTCCGGGACCTGGACGTGCTCATGCAACCAGGTGACATCCCAGTTTCTGAAAAAAACAGGGACTGCCCAGGAGGATGGAGCAGCAGAGAAGACGGCAAAAAAAGTGAGTCCCTCCTGGGTCTCCAAACAGCCCTGCTCTGCTGAGACACCTGCTTTAACTCCAAACATTGAGCAAACACTAAAGCGGGGAAAAATCCCCTGTGAAGAATTCTGCTGGGGATTGTTAGAAGATTAAACAGAGCAGAAGGAATGGGGAAGAGATGCATTTTTTAAAGCTTCTCAATTAGTTTCTAATTGCTGGCATCCAGCCAGTCTGGAGAGGCAGTGAAGGGATGGGAGCCGAGGGGCGGCGGCAGCTGCTCCCACCGCCAGGAGTCCTCCCACAGAAATGCCAGGGCTGCTCCGGCTGCGAGGGCAGCCTTCACCCCGCGCTCCCGCTCGCAGCTTAGGCCTAAGAAATGAAACATTACACAGTTACGGATGTATTTATTGTGCTTAATAGTAGAATTTTATCAGAAAGTTGTTTTGTTTTTACCAGTCTGGTTTCTTTTGTCCTTTCCCAGGAAAGACAGAATTGATTGAAAATTGAAGGGGGAAAGTGTGGTGGAAAAATCCTGCCCGTTGAAGTTTTCTTCACATTATTATGTTTATGTATACTACAAGGAAAAACAGGAATCGCCCAGGGATCCTTTGACTCCAAAAATCAGTACTGACAGTTCAGTTGTGAACAAATATAAACGTTGGCCAGTTTTTCACGCTTCAAAATTTTCATTTTACCAGGAATCAAAATTTCAGGTAAAAGCTTTCAGACAAACATTTCCAATGAGCAAACACACCAAACTGTATTACACCTGACTGCGTGCGTCACAAAATCCATCAGGCAGTCCCATCAACAACTCCATTGCTACCCTGATGGAGTGCTGCAAACATGTCAGGACTTTGCTAATATTTACCCCCAAATGTCTTCAGTGTATTAAGAGCGCGTCCAGAGTAAACTCTGCTCTCTGACCTCCACAGCTGAAAGGCCAGTTATGTCCATTCAATAACACACATCAGTTTTAACATTGGTTTTCTACAGCAGAGATATTCCACAGTGAGTGGATTTGAGACATGCAACCAGAGGACGCATCCAAAAGACATCTCCATCACTCGCCCTGTAAAAACATCAGGCAGAAGGACCCGGTGAGCACATTTCGAGTTTAGAGGCAGCTCAGCTTCACTGAACAGAAGGCACTTACAGACACGGCGGGTCTCAGCAACCTCTCCCTAGCGCTAGAGCAGACATGGTACTGCTACGCTAGGAGAGGAAAGGGAGTTATTGCAAACCACGAAAGTAGTACCTACTCTTGAGTTGCCAAATTCACGTTTTATTGTGAACCCCATATACTGAGTTAGGGACGGAGGGGCCTGGGATGTCTGGAGAGGTGCTACACAGCTGGTCCTGGAGGCTGGGAGCGACACAGGCACTGTCTGAATTATCTGCTTTTAATACCCATCTTGGAAGAGACTTGAACACAGTGTGTGGGTGGTTCTGTTACAGCAGCAACAGACAGCAGAATAAAAGGGACCATACATAGAAGTCCTGCTGTACAGGCTGCAAGCACGGGCTTTGCTGCTGCTGCCATTGCCGCATTTTCAGATCTGTGCAAGATCTGGGAACTACTAGGGCAGAACTCGAGCTCTGATGTGAAAAAGCTCAAGCTTAATGATGAAACCTGGAAATCAATCGTTAGAAGGAGGCACAGCTCTGGCAGACCCCTCTGTGTATTCTGAAAGCAAGCCGTTTTCAAAGGGCAGCCTCATGAGGATGGAGATGGGAATTTCCCAGCTAGAAAAGCCAGTGCGGCTGTCATGCAAGAACAGGCTGGCTTCAGCAGATGGAGCATGACAGAAAGAATTCTTTAGGCTTGCAAGCAGCAATTTCTACAATAGGTATAATCCAGAGGATAGTGGAAAAATCAATAGATGGATAATGTTAAGGAAATCAATGGGATTGAAACTCTAAGGCAGAGTTGTACACATAGAGAACTGACACTGACACTAGTCTGCTGTTGTCCTCAAAAGTTTTGTCTTGATGAGGAAGCACTTGGTGTTCTGGGCATCATCGTGAGAGCAGCAGTATCCTGCACCCATAGTGGTGATAATGGAAAAAAGATTCACTCTCTTGCAAGTGACATTCTGCATGTCTGAGAAAATTTACTTTCTGCTCTGAGTATTCTCTGAAGCGAATTTAAGGACTGATTACCAGATATTCAGCAGACAAGCTGTGGAGGTGTGTTATGTCAAACATTTCACCAGGGCTGCAAGACAATAGTTACGGAAAATTAAATGCAAAATAGTGCATTGCTTCATTTTCCCTGCGTTTTGCATGTGCTTGTTTAGAGCACAACTCAAAGAGGATTAACATCTTCGCATCTGAATTGTTATTTCTCCTGCTGCACAATATGGGAGAACTTCAGTGAATGGACAGGTTAAGAAGGTCCAAGAATAATATTGGGAATTTGTCTGGCTTTCTATTAACACCCTTTTTTTTGGGCCAGCCCTAGCAATCTCTATTAACGTCAGTCAGGAATGCTACAAGGAATGCTACAGTCAGAATTCCTACAAAACCCTTATTTTCGTATTTCCCTCAGAAAATAGAAAACCAAAAGGGACAATGAGAAAAGCACCCCATCAACCTCAGTGTGAGGAATAAGAGGGGAATTTCACAACTCGGCTTGCCCAAACATCTCCAAGAGCTCCCTGCACAGAGATGCCAACACCAACCGGCTTCTCTGGCACCCTTTTCAGAGGCGAGTCAAGCACATCCTAAAGGCCTATGCAGGAGCAGAGGATTTTAGGCCCAATATCTTCTAATGATAAAGAAAGGATTTACACCTTCATAGTAAAGTTTGAGCTTGTCTGTACATGGCCGAGAGGTGTGTAAGGGCAGGACTCATGTTGCTCTGCATTTGCTATGCAAACCCCACCTTACTATTTTACCAGGGCTCTGAGCAGCCTGATCTAGTGGGAGGTGTCCCTGCCCATGGCAGGGGGGTTGGAACTAGATGATCTTTAAGGTCCCTTCCAACCCTAACAATTCTATGATTCTACCCATTGCTTGGTGGCAGAGGGAGGATGAGTCCTCTGATGTTCGATGGCAGTGCTGCTGCTCTCCTATTGAAACACAGCATGAATCCCTCCAAAGCTGCAGGTTGTCTGTTTTCACAAACCTGGCTCCCCTACAGACCAGGATATTACAGCTGGAGGAGATTAACACCACACTGCTGCCAATATCCTTTGAATGAAGTCTCTGGTCCCACACAGCTGGGGCAGAAGGTCAGTTTTGCTAAGCAAGCAGCCCAGGTAAGGCAGGGCAACAAATACCATTTATTTCCTGAACTGTGCTGCCTTGCAGGGGAAAGTCTTTTAATGGAAGCAAAAGGGAGAGTTGTTATGGGGACTGAGCCGCTGAGTGTTGACCAGTGTTCGGTCACGGAGCCAAACAGAGCAGCGCTCATGAACAAAATGGCATTTTCTAAACCCCTCTACTGACCCATCTGTGAAACAAAGGAGGAAAGTCTCTCCTAAGTACTTGCTGCAATGCCCTTTCTTGCCTTTTATTTTTTATTTCTGTTTTGGAGCGGCTGGAGAGCAGCAATCGGCATCTAGCTGTAAAGAGGCTGCCACATGCAATTACAGAGGGAAAGTCTTGAAGGACGCAGTGCCGAAGCAGAGAGACATTTGAAATAAACTTAAAGGGAACAGCTTTGTTTAGCTGTGTGCCCTTTTGCTGCCCTGTAATTCTTTATGTCGATTATAATAGAAAGATCAAATTTCTCATTTTCCCATCTCTGTATCTAGAGAAATGCAAAAACTCTCACACTTGATCTCTCCGAGCCCTCCTTTCCCAGATTTACTTACCGATACTTTGTCACTGTCACCTCTTTGACGATGGCCTGCTTGTACGCATGCGCGCGTTCAGAAGAGTTGCTCTGGTAAATACAAAGGACCCAGTTTCCAAATCCCATCGTGCTGCACATCCCAACAGCACTTAACTTGTGGAGTAACCTATTTCTGTCAGCTGCTTCCTTTTCTCCAGACTTGGCTATCCCTGTTAGATTTCTTTACAAATTAGCCGGGATTTAATTGGAAATTAATGTCCTGGCTATTTCCCTATCTATGCAGGTACGAGGGGGTGCAGAACAATGCATCTCCTGTGCCAAGATGATGGGCGAAGGGAATACTGTCCTCGTGGCTTTGCTCTTGCTTTCTCCTTCTTGATGATGTGGGAGTATTCCAAGGACACAAGGAGGGCAGAGGTTGGAAACCATCACAACTCCAACATGGAGCTTCTGCCTTGCAAGCAGTGTGAGATACAGAAGACATGTGGAGTAGAGTCTTCCCTGCGGCACAGTGAGGATCCACCTGCCATCCCCATCCAGTCCTGTGGGCTCCCCCAGTTTCTTTCCCTCTGCCTGCCCGTAAAGGTCAGTTCGTACTTACATAAATAGCACACGGAAATGGTAGCTCACTGGAAGCAGCCTGTGTCTATCCACACACCAGAACAAAGGTGAGTCCTGTCTCCAGCCTGGCACTGTGGTCCAAGACACACAGAAAACCTTTGCCCTCCTCAATGCTCTAAGTCCCATAGAAAACGAATAACCCCAAGGAATGAGGAGCATCGTATGCTATGCAATGTCCTACTGTTACTGTCCCTACACCACTCAGCACCCACAGAGATGGTCAGAACAGGGAAATGTAAAAGGCCAAAGTCAGAAATGCACGAAAAATCCTTCTACAGTCTGCAGGAGGAGGCTGCCAGGTCTTCGATAAGTCAAATCTTATCTCATAGCAGTTGTCCCCGAGGAATAACCGGCAATAATCCATGTATATTTTTATTTTTAATCTTTAGCCGGTACTTTGTGAGGCTGAACAAAGACACAGACGTGTTCAGGATTCTACCAAGGGTGCATCTGTCTCTGGATGAAAGGATCCTGACATCAAACTGGCTGCAGCTGGGCTGGAAAAAGTTTTAAATCACTGCGATCAACACAAGTTTTGCACCAAAGTACAAATACACATACCATGATTTCCTCTGGGTGACAGGCAAATCCTGTTATTCTACTTATGAACGGGCCTCATTAAGTAGAAAAAAAAATCGTTGGTGCAACCTGTTCCCTTTTAAATTAAACATATTAAAGTTGATAGATACCCCTAATTCGCTGCTCAGCCTTTTACGCATTGCAATAACACTGCTCCCATTGTCAGGGAAAGTCTTGAGTTTGCATAATCTGCTTTTCATTTCCCTGGCAGCTGCAGATCATTCTTGGTGACTAAATTAAAAACAGTTTCTTTCAAGAATCCACCAGATCTGTCTCCTTTTTCCTTCCTGTACCGACAAGTTAGGAAGAAAATAAGAAAACAAAACCTTACCAATAAGCATTAAATCCTATCGGATCAGGCTGGAAGGTCACCTCATCCATCCCTATGCCCTGAGGCAAAAATCAACTTTTCTTAAGCCTTCCCTGACAGATGCTCATCTAACTCTGAAAAACACCCGTTGATGATTTCACAGCCCGTTCCTTGGCTTACCTCATGGCTACAACTGTGACCTAAACATCCCTTATCACAGTGAAAGTACCTCACTGCTTGTCCTGTCCACACTGGACTTGAGGAAGACTATTTCTCCTTGAAGAAGAGTATTTCTTCTCTCTTTGAAGCAGCCCTTTACACACGTGTCAAGTTTCCCATGCTTTTCACTTCTCTTATCTCTCATAAAAATATTTGTCTACAACTTTTCTGAAACAGCCCCATTTCAGAGGCCGGCACTCCTGAACAGGCAAGTCCAACTGCTCCTCAGCCCATTTCTGCTCCTGCCTTTATTCCTGTGGTACAGAAGGGAGCGGAGAATGCACTAGGTCAGCATCTCAGCTTCCCAGGACAGCAACGGACGGGTAGGGAAGAGGCATCGAGAGGACTCTAAGGACAGCTTTTAGGCTGGCGCACACCAGCCGCACCCCGTCGCTGGTCCTTGCTGGTCGCACGGTGTTAGGCCGGGGCTGGCAGTCGGGCTGACCAGAGCACACCCAGTTCCCAGGCAGGCGGCTGGATGCTCACACAACGCACCCAGCCCCAGACCAGCCAGCCCAACCTTGCAAACACGGCAACACCCAGCAGCGTGGACCCTGCCAGTTTTGAGGATGACACCATAAGTAGTGAGGAAGCACAGGGAGTGAGCTATGCAGGTAGAAAAGTGGGGAAAAAACCAGGAAGTTTAGTAGAGGAAGGGGAAAGAATCAGAGACAATAAATCAAAACGTGCAGTGACCGACTTTCCTCCACTCGCCCCGTGCTAGAGCTGACCTTGACTTCAAAGGAAACTCCGATTTTCTGAAAGGCAGCAAAAACAAGGCATGAAATCTCCCAATCAGTTCAGAGGCTTACAGCAGCATCCAGTACTAGAGTTTTACACGTCATGCAATAAAGCACTAAGCCTAGGAGGTTTTTGGATATCTGTGACTAAGTTGACAGCTTTTATTATAGCGGTGGCTTTGCTGGCACCTACCCTTGTGCACACAGGCTTCCCAGCTCTTCTGGCCCAGCGAGGCTGCTCACACCTGTGTTTTGGGCCACTCTTAGGATGCTCAGGCCGTGCTGTGCTCAGCTCTCAGCACAGGGCAACCATCCGGGCCAACCTGACACCAGAGGTTATTGTAAGTGCCCAGGTCTGAAAATCCCCGAGGTCACCAGGAAGGCTCCGGTCGGAGGGCAAGGCAAGCGGCACAGCTCTGCTCTTGGCGGGGGAAGCTGACTCCGCTGTGAAGGGATGGCCCCGCTCGGGATCTCATCTGGTGACTGATTTGCACCGACGTGCTGTTCCAATCGCAGCAATTTTGCATGATACCAGCTGCTTTTCCGGATGTAGGGAAGAACAGGCCTGACAAATAGGATAGTAAATGCACGTTAAGGACATTACTGCAGAACTCCCAGCTGTTACACTTTCACTGGGAGAATTTAAAGGTATCTTGTTAAAGATGTAACACACTGTCAGCACTAACAGCTTCCTCCTGTTTTGCCTTCTAAGTGCCCAATCCTACAGAGCTTTATTAACACAGGCTGAAATTTCAAGATTTAAAGGCTAATTAAATCCCACTTAAAACTTTCATGAAGGGAATTAACTGGAACTTACCCATTCTTACCCTGCTGTTGGCTTCCTGCGGGAGGGGCGATTCTCAGGTATCACCCCATCTCAGGTATCTTTTGGGTTGAAGCTGTGTAGGGCTGGCTGGAGCGGAGCTTGCACCAGCGCCGCTGAGGTGGGGACAGCAATCGGGCAGACAGCGGCTGGGGACAGCAAACCGCACTCTTGCCAGGTTGCGACTCCGCGTGCTTGAGCAAAGGCAAAAGCACCCCTTCTAGGTTTTGCGTTTACTTGCAATTTATAACAGCTAAGAATCAGAGGAAACAGAACTCCAACACCTCTCCAAGGGAGACCAGAACTAACTTTACACATTTCCATACACCGAAGAATGACCCACCCAAATACAACCAAACCAGTTCACAAGGCCACACCAAGGAAGTTGGACACAGAAAGAGAAGCTCTGGTTACAGAGAGCGAACAGTGCCTTGGTGCAAGCGAAACGCCAAACGTTCAAAAACACAAACCCTGAGCTGGTGAAATCTTCCACACAACATCTGAAAATGAAAAATTATACTGTTCTATTCCGTATGTGGCTTAAGAGGAATAAAACCTGTATGTACTGTCATTAGCCTACATATAATCTGATATAAAAGATATATATGTGCTTTTTTAGCTTAAAAAGTAAATATTTTTATCTATCTATATATAAGAGTATACCAATGTTACCCAATTGAAATTAAGTTCCTACGCATTTGATTTCACCCACCTGTAAAAAAACGCTGAATGGAAAAACGTAGAATACAATAGGCAAATTAAACAATTTTGATTTTCTAGAAAGGACAAAGTCATTAAACGGGTTCATTTTTACATTTATTTGACAAAACAGTGTACACAGTGTTAATCTTTGCAGAATAATAATCACGTACACACACAATGAATGGTTTTGAGACCAGAGGTTAGATACAGTGTGAGACAATTTTGCATACACAGTTCTTCCACAGAATGCTTCTATTTCCAGTATTAAAATATATAAAATAGGGTGTGACTTCTTTATTTGTTGTGGTGAGGTAAACATTTCTTCATTCAAAGCAGTGTGCTTCTGTGCCCCTGCACAAGAACTGCTAACGATACCCTCCTCCTTCATTCAGTCAATACGTACAGACCTAGTGGCGTATTTATTGCTATTCTAACGGTCACACATTTCTTCCTTGAGCAATACGTAGAGAAAGGAATGGAGAAGAAAAAAACTACAGTAACTGATGATAGCAACCTATCTGTACTATTTGTGTCAGGAGCCAGAGATTAGTGCGGGTAATTTATTTTGAATGTAACAGTTTTAATGGAAATGTCAAGAAAAATTTATTTACATTTTTCTAAGTAGAACGTGGTATTGATTAGAGCTGCTCAAAAATCACAATTAAGAATTTATTACACAAATTTTTACCTCTCTGCCCATTTACAAGATCAGATTATAATATACGCTCATTCGTTCACCGTTCAAATTTATTGATGATTTTCAGCGTGTAGTTCCCGGGCTGAGTGAGATTTGTACCAAGTTCTTAAGTTACACAAGCCATTTGGTATTGTCTTCTGTTCCCTGAATGAACGATTCGTGTAACTAACAGCTTGAATTTTGACTGTTACAAAAGAATACATAATCAAAATAAGTCTCAGTCAATATCTGAGTACTGAAAAGTGTGGGGTTTTTTTTTTTTTTCTTCAACATATTTTTACCCATGCCTGAGAAATCAAATACTTTAAAAATGGAAGAGTTCATTTGCGCTTCACTCCCAATAAATCAGAAATGGTTTTTGGAAGTTAAATCAATTGAAGAATACTCCGTGCCCCTGACAGAAGACTGCTTCAGGTTCTCATCTTATTTTAAAACCTCACAGCAGTAACACGCTTATGAAAGAGGTTATTTAAAAAGTTAGCAGCCATTTTCTTACTGGCGGACACATCCTCCTAGAGCTCTCTGTACGGCACTGTTACACACGGAAATACTGCACCTCATTTCCAAAAACTAGAGAAAATAAAAAGAATCACATTTCACCGGTTTATAGGCACAGTGTAAGAATGGCAGGTCCTTTCACTACCGACTATTCAATCCCTTTTCCTGTTGTGAGGTATACTTTGGCATCTACAAAAGAAAATAATCTTAAGGCAAAATGTGTGATTTCTAAAAAAGAAAATAAACATCATTCATTTCAATAAAAATAGATATTGTAAGCACAATTTTTTACATTACTGTAAAAGTCCATAAAAAATAGAAACCCATTATTAGTTTGCTGACTCTTTACAATATAAAAAAAAAATGAATGAAAATAGTGTGAAATTGGTGAACTACACATGTTTGATTACAGAACAATCCTGTTGATAGAAGTCAATTATTAATTATTGTATCTCATCATGAGTTTATCGGTGACAATTTTGGAAGGAAAGCAGAAAAAGAGCTTTATGAAGTACTACGTATTACAATCCTGAATAATAAAATTACCAAAATTAGATGAAGACACACAAACTTTTCAAGAATGCCGCAGCAAAATTTCTGAAGCCTAACTTGCAAGCCTATGGCCTGAGTTTGCCACCTATCACAAATTAAATCCACCGACATTGATGACTGATTAGGAAAACTCCACTAATCCTCTCTGCAATAACACCAGGAATGACGTCTTGGGAAACACACACACTTTCCTTATCTTCAAGCTGTTATTTTTTGGCCACACTAGCCACCGCCTTCTTTGCTGCATCCTCAAGGTCATTCGCAGACGTGATGGGGAGTCCACTCTCATTCAGGATACGCTGGGCTTCATGAACATTTGTTCCTAAAAAAGAACATTGACTATAATTAGTAATTAATATTAATGAATAAACGAGCACCTTCTATTAAATCTCTATAAAAGTAGTTAACGCTTCTAACGACACATCATTTCAGTTTAACAACATTCAGTGAGTGGTTTAGACTGAGCTGGGAAGAAGGAACTCTTAATTTCAATGACAATTTTGAGAGACAATGCCATCTGATAACAGCACTTGCACCCACAAGAGGGGCTTCGTGAAGATCAGAGGGTCCACCCAACATGCAGAGTCAGTCGGGACATCCAGAAGAGCAGTGGGGTAATGGATCACGCGTCAGCCCTTTGAGACACTCCTAAGACTGAATGCATTTATTAGCAACAATAGGCTACAGCTAATCAGCAGTCGGTGAATCAACAATAACTAAAATTCACCCATGTTAACTGAAAGCTGCAAAACGGGCTGTTGAAAGACAAATATTTGAGTAATTCTGAAAATCTAGCTGGTTTTGAGCTGCTCTTGAATAGGCTTTTTTGCATTTCTGCTAAAAAGGGGGAACACAGAGACCTCTGAAGCATTCAGCACGACACCGTTCCCTCCTCTGCTGCTGCAAGTGCTCCGTTTTGTACATAAAGAATTCAAATTTAGTCACCAGACTACATGCACAGTAAAGGAAAAACACCCCATAAATGTAAATAGATATTTCAGGAAAGCATGTTTTTCACATGTATAAAAGACAAGTGCATCGCCTTCCTGTCTACTCTGGCTCATTCCTGATGGAAAACAAAAGACAAACAGAAAATAGGAATTCTTCAGAGCTTTCTCCAGTGAAGCCAAGTGAGAGTTTTGATCTCCAATATGCTCTGCACCACAGAAGAACCTGGAGTCAGGTACCCTACCGAGGAACTGGAACCCACACTTCGGGGTCACACACTACTCCCAAGCACAGGACCCCGAACTGATCTTCTCTGGGATCATTCCTGGCCCCCTCCTCCACATCAAGTTCCTTGTTCATTTGCCATGTCAAAATGCTTAATTACTTTGTAATTCCTAGACCTAGCAAAATGAATTTTAATTATATTTGGAGCTATACACTAATTATACCCTTAATTATTAACCAAGCAAGGAGCATACTCTTTACTATGCAACTTCCAGAACGTTCATTTTAAAGGGTGATTTGGGGTTTCTGGCAGCCTTTATAAAATGTCTGAAACCGTACAGCAGAAGTAGAGGAATTCAGAAGTCCGTTTGATCAGCGTGCTCGAGTCAGGATTCCCTCTCCTGGCACCGAAAGAGACCGAAGACATCTCTGCCGCAGCAGGTCCCGGCACTCTGGGCTCGGAGAGGCAGGTGTCTGGAAGCGGAATGCGGGACCCCATCTGCTTGCTGTTTAAAAGCGCTGGCAGAAGAGGTCACGCTTCCCATCGGTACGCAGAGGACATGCTGTGGGACTGGTGTAGGAAGGTCAAAGACATCTGAAATCTCTGACAGAAGGGCGATTTGGCTGCATAGTAACATTCAGAACTGTACAGAGCTTTTCCTAAAGAAAAGAAGAATATTACGGGCAAAAAAGAGCATAGTCTTTGATATTTTTTTTTCCAACCATCCTATATAACGTGATGTGGGAGCTCTAATTGCCCGTACAGAACCGTACAGGGAAGTTAGAAGGCATTACAAAGGTTCTCTTCTCTGTTAAGTTCCTCACATTTGTATAGCGATTCCCATCAAGTCTTGAAGGTTTTATCTACTATGTAGATACGAGTGTGATAAACATTTAAAACAGCCAAGGTTGTAACGATCCCACAAATAGGATCCTACAAGACAAAGCCTCATATGGAAAAAAAAAATGGAAAGAGGGAAAAAAAATGTCCTGGAAATTTCCCACAGAGAAAAATATTATGCTGTCTGCGATGGCCACAGAGTATTTAAAACTAACTTTTGCTCTTGACTAAGTGACCAATATTAATTTACTAACAGGTCAGAGTGGGAACGATACATTGGATCTATTCTGCTCTGCATTGATTGCTCTACACACCACTTGTCTAACGTGCATTGCAAAATCAATACGAAACACAGTCCACTAAGAAGGGAGGGGGGAGTTTATGCAGACAAATGAAAATATGAAACCTGAAAAAAATCTCTCTGCAGTCAAAAGAGAAAGGGTATACTTTGCACTTACTAAATAAAATACTGTTTTATAGGGAGGCCGTACAACTAAACATGTTTTTCAGCAAGCACCTCCTTTGCTGTAATTTTCTTTTTTTTTTTCCATGATCGCTTTTTATCCCATTGTGGTAAGTATTTTAGATATATGGAGACTACAGAAATTATAATGAGATCCTGCTGAAAGCAGAGGTAAGAGTTTTAAAATGAAGCATTCAGAAAACACTGGAAACATTTAAGAACCTACAAAGGGTAGCATCTTATTGCAGTAGATGTTAAAATAAACAAATAAATAATCCTGCAATTCTAACATTAACCTCCTGCCACTGGATGGTGTCAGAGAACTGTAAACAGAATCCCACACACAGGCTATCAAAATAACCTGCCCTTCGCCTTCCACGGCAGCCGGCTGAGAAACAGCAAAAATTCACAGAACCGAAGGTTACAGGTCTTGTGCTGTTGTTGCTGGGTTTTTTTTGTTCATTTGTTGTTGTTGGGGTTTTTTTGTTTTGTTTGTTTTTTTTTTTAAACTTGACTCCTATTAAGGGAATGGCTTTCTGATGAGAAAAATGAGTTTTTTCTTCTGAGGCATATTACTGTCAATGACACTCCATGGAAAAACAGGAAAAGATTATTTTATCAAGAGATGCTTTCAGGCTTTTTAATCTAAATATCCTCCTCCTGAAACTTGGCTTCTGAAACAACCTCTCCGTCTGCGTACATGCAATCGCTCACATTTACACTTCTATCGCCTTGAAATCTCTGCTTTCACTAGCAAAGCAAATCTATTCAACTCATTACCTAAAAATCCTAGTAATAAATACCCTATCTAAGCATATTTCTATAAATTATAAGATTATACCAGCACGCATTGTTACAAATGAGCCCAGAGGACTGCACAGGTCCAATGAAAACAAGGAAATAAAACATCCCCAACAGGGATCCAACAGAATTTTCATAGTGTTCATTTATTCACTTGCACTGTCATAAGCCCATTAGGAACAGGCTAAATCGCCGCTGTTTAATGCTGACGGCTGGAGAGGATGCACGGCTCTGCCATGCCACTTCTGGCTTGTCAGGTAAATAAGATAAAAGGGGAGAGGGCAGAGTTATGTACATTTGGTACATCCTAAGAAACAGAAGACTAATGTAAAAAAATACTCTGATCTACGCAAAGCATTCTGCTTTGACAAAACGTTTCACAATATGCAGTCGGTCTGACAGTACTACTGACGCGAACACATGGGGACCATGTTACATTACCAATAGCAATGGTTCAGCTTCGAGAGGCTACACTGACGAGCGCATTAAGAGCCAAATTTCCCGCCCGCCCCTGGCACGGACCCAGGTGATGTCACTTCTGCTAGCCCACAAGCTGGGCACTCACAGCCTCTCGGGTCCCAAAGACAGAGGTATTGGAGAATAAGGGACAAGGTTTAAACGTCGTCACTAGCTAACCTTCAGTCAACAACTGATTTGAGGTTTGGGTAGTGAGAAGCTTTAAGTAATGATCTTTAGCTTGGGAACCTATGAACATTTGGTGGCTCACGCAGCACGTTGGCTCTGCAGTCAAGAATAAATCAACTTTCACTGCCTACTTATAACAGACAATTAAACCCTTTCTATTCTGTCCACACCATTTGCCCTTTCCCATCTTAAACTTTTCCCAAAGAATATTTTAATATTTTCCTTTGCCCCATGTTTACATCCAAACTGGGAAAGACTCGAGCACATTTAAATTTGTGCTGAATGCTTCAACCCAAGATGTCTGAAGAGATACGAATTGAGTTCTAAATGTGACCTTGCAATAACCCATTCTTCTCTCTTGGTAGGCAATTTGGGGTACTAAAAATCACAGGCATACCGTATCTGTGAGCAAGATACACAAACTGGAGCAAAACTGCAATTGTGTGTAAAAGATTTCTGAATATATTTAAAAAATCATTAGATCCTGAAGAACACAGAAGGTCGGGAATCACATGGCTGAAAATATAATAGGAAATTTTGGATTCAGACATTTGAATAAAAGCCAACTTGCTTCTAGCTGTATTTCAACATATTAAATAGTTCTAATTCCTCCCAATTCTACGACCAGAGAAGCAGAGAATTCATTTGTTGAATGAGAGAGAATGGAAAATTTCTGCTTTTTATTCTTTCCTCTTTTCATCTAACTCTGAGCTACATAAATGAGAAACAAGGTTTGGCTTTCATTCAGTGCTCCGACTCAGTTTTCACAGAACTTAACTGAAGCACATTACACTTTCACGGGGAAAACTGCTGCATAAAACCAGCAGAAGTTAGTTTGCCACATCTGCAAAAGATAAAATTTGGAATATGTGGTTTCTCCATTTGTCCGTGAGCTTTTTAAACAACAATAATCCCGCGTCTCAGCTGGTGAGTTCTTTACTGATAAGGCAAGTAAATACACGTAATTATAAAGTTACCATTTTCAAACAGGAGAGTAATCCTTTCTTTATCCACTGGTAAAACAGCTTGTAATTATTATACAACTGAGAACAAAGATTTGTCCACAGAATCCTGCTAAATCAAGACAGATTTGACTGATTAAAACTCTAGTCATCAAGACATTTGTAATACAGTGCATGCGGGCAAAGAGTCCTTAAAGTGCAGGTCACAAATCTGTTAGATTTATGGGAATAAATCATGAACTTTCTGTTGGAAAAATGTTCAAAATGGAAATCCAAAAAAATGCTTGTCCCTTTTTCTCCTTCTGAAGTGTAAAGTGTTATTGGTGATGTTTTAAAAAGTCTTGGGTAGCCTTATTACTTCCACAGTCCTCATTATTAATTCAATATCCTTATGTGTTTGGATAACCCGGTGTGAGTTCAAAGAAGAACAACAAAGATGATTAAGGATCCAGAGGGATTGATTTCTGAGGAAAGATTAAAGAACCAAATATATATATATGTATATTTTGCTTGGTTGGGTGATTAAGGAGGCAGAGAAAGCAGGAGTTACAAGCTAACAGTTTCTAAGTACAACATCTGAAGGCTGTAAACATCATAGCTCTTCGTTTAGTATGAATTGATGGGTAACACTAGGAATGAGAGAAGGAATTTAAAAACTTTTGAGATAAGTATTATGCAAAAGGAGATTTTGATGTATTATACTGAGACAGAGTTCCCTAAAGAAAAAGTGCTATCTCCACCTCTGGAGTCAGCAACTACTCTAGGAGAACCTCGTAAAGAGTAAGACATCATGGGAAGAGGACCAAGAAAAGATGTTTGCATTAAAATCTGCGTTAGACATTCTGAAGATTCAGCTCTGGCCTCTGTGGATGCAGCAGCAGACGACTCTCGTAAAGGCTGCAGGCACCGGAGGAACAGGCCCCATGCAGCCACCTCTGCAGGGCTTTGTGCAGCCCCCACGCAGAAGCTCTCCCGCTCCACACCTTCTCTTCCAGACAAACTCCCCGGTGCAGGAGCACCAGGACTCTCCTCATTCAGCTCAGGGACAGCTTTGCCTCTTGCAGGCTCCCAGAAGTCACGTTAAAAAAAAATAATTCACCCTTACTTGTGTACAATCATGGAAGTCTCAAAAGTACTGGAGAAAGGTCAAGAAAACCCAGTGGCAGACTGAGCAGACTGCAGCTTAAAATGAGCAAGTTGATTTTCTTGTTCCTCTTGTATCGGTCTCAGAGACTGCATAAGGAACAACTGGCAACTCTCCTGTTTATAAGGAAACCCAAAAGCTTTTCCAGTATCTTCGCTTAAAAAGTAACAGCTGCAATAGACGATAAAGTCTTTCAGTTCTGATAAACTTTTTGCCAGCTATGACAGACAGGAGAAGTTTTTTGCTATGACAGAAACCTAAACCAACCCCGCCTAGAGCTGACAAACAATGAGATTTTATATTATGAAACTTTCCTGCTTACAACCAACATCCATCCGTTTCTCTTTCATCCATATTAAAGTACCTACTTCAGTCTCTTAAGGTGTTTAGTGGTGCTGCATCATCCAAAGAAAATTTTCATGATTTGTTTCTAAAATCCATTTTAGAGTATTTAAATTTTCCTGCGCTTACTACAGCAAAAGGCTGCCCGTGATAAACCAAGGATGCACTCTGGAAAGCATTCGACCCCGGCACTGAAATGCATGGCAGAACCGTTACAGGACAGAATCGCGTGTCACAGGCCGTGGTCTCCCCTGACGTGAACTACGGATCGCGTGTAACGCAGCACGAGAACGCGGGATGGGGAACCCTGCTTTCTCACGGCAGGCAAAAGAAGTACCCACCTAACCAAAGGGCTTCCTGGGTAATCTGCATCTTTGTCAGTCCTGGTGACTTTATTTTTTGAAAAGGAAAAAGTTTGGTGCAGTCAGAATCATTTTTTTCCTCCCTCCTCTGTTGTAGTGTTAAAACCCACCTTTTTGTTTTGTACCTCAGGTAGATGCAGGGATGCATTTCCTCCTTTCACCACCAATGCTGAGTGATGGGACATTTTACCCCCTTTACGCACACCCAAACATGAATATTCATGTTAAGGCCTTAAAAAAATCATACAGGAAACCCTCTATTTTCCAAACCTAACTAACCAAAAAAAAAAAAAAAAAAAAAGTTTTAAGTTTACCAGAGTTGTGCTGATTTCATTCAAAGCGCTTCACTTCAGGCTGCCGCTCAGCAATGAGACAGAACTCCACATCCACTGCCATTATATTAAAGGCAGTAACTGCCAAAGAGTGCCCTCCCCCACCTCTCTGTTACTTTTTTTGTTTCCAATTTAACAATGCTGGATGTACTGAAAAAAAATAATAATTCCTTACCATTACCAAATCTTCTGGTTTTTAATGGATTTTTAGCTGGACTGGATATTTGGGCAGAACCACCGGAATCTCTCTCTCACAAATACTGGTTCTAACATCTTTCTTTTAATTATGATATTGGAGTAAATTTAAGAAAACTGTACGTTGCTGCAGGTTCAGTAATAATGGATTCAGTAAAAAAATCATTTGAAAAAGAAATACCTTCCAGTAAACAGAAACTCGCATCAAAATAATTTCTATTTGCATTGCAAATCTTACAAGCAAACCCAAAATGCTTACATTACCAAATTTCATTGCTTCAAGTACCACCAGGGACCAGGGATACAGGAGTATGTAACGAAAGAGTTTATTGACTTCAGGTCATGCTATGGATGAAGAATTGGACATATTCTAATTGTGTGGGACTAATCTGTTTAGAGTGTAGAGACGGAAGAAAGCCAAAATGGGTTACTGCGCTCCTGAGGGACGATTTTTGCCTGAAACCATTAGCACTCACCTTCCAGCCTGACCACCAGGGGTACTTTCAGCTCGAGCTCTCGGCAGGCTTTGGTAATACCATTGGCGATGATGGCACAGTTCACGATCCCACCAAAAATGTTTACAAGTATTGCTTCAACCTGTAGGGAAAAAAAAAAACAGAATGGGAAACAGGTGGGGGTTTTGGTTTGTTTTCTTTTTTAAATAAACACAGGTAAAAGATCCAAACCAGTGTACAAATTCCCCTCTGTCAGGCAGGTTCTCATTTACGGAAGGTAGAGCTTCACCTCTGTACTCAGAGGACTTGATTCTGAGTCTACTGTTTCTCTAGTCTGTGGCAGTCATTAATCGCCTTGGTCTAAACTGGCATGGAAATTAGTGTCATAAACACATTATTACACAGAAAAGAGGAATTTCTACTGATAAGTATAAACAGAGAGAGATTAAGTAATCAATATTTTGGATTTTTTTATTGTATTGAATAATCATCAGAGGTTGGAGCTCAGAAAACAGTGTATGAATGTGTATATGCACCTGCAGTGAAATACTCAGGTGGACACTTCACAGAACAATCTGGATACGCACTTTATCAAAAGCAGTACAGAGGAAAAGGTAATATACTTGCCCTGACTTGATAAAGAGGAGTAAAAATCCCTTCTAATTAACAAGAAGAGGCATGTAATAAAGAGCATTCATTACAACAGATGAATTGATAACCTCAAAAAGCTGCTATTCATCAGTTTCTGGAAACTGAAATTCCTGCACCCAATTCACAATTAAATTACCTTTCACAACATACAAGATATTAATATGGTTTTTTCCCACTTGGTAAGGTAGTATAATATTGAACCCCAGCCCACAGACCAGGCTTCCCACCATGGCTTATTAAGCCAAGGGGGACACCATACAGATGCAGCTACGCTGTTTCTCGTTCCACACTGGGGCTAAATCCACAACATTTGGGGTCCTCCACAATAAGCTTCTCCAGGTGTCACTAACAAGTTTTGCCAGACCCATGTTGACTCAAAAGCAGACAAGATAAAGAGGGGATTAGGTTTGAAGGAATGAAATATCACTGGATTTCACTTGAGCATAATGTCAACCGCAATTATGCTTAACTCGTTGCACAAGATGAACAGATTCACTTCGCCCACCTCCAGGTAGCCAGGCTCATACCGGCACCAAGAAAATTCCCTGCAGTCACGCACGTTTATAGCTCTGCACAATCAGGTTTAATATTTCTCTGCAGACACAACGTGACAATTAACTCCTGGGATGTGCAGTCACACACGCAGATTGAAAGCTCACCACTGTTAGCAATACTGCCATCCACAATGCAGCAATAAAAAAGTGGAAAAAAAGGTCTCAACAAATACTTTGCTTCCCACAAGAAATCAGCTCACTCCTTAAGCAATACTCTAGATTGCAAAAATCTCACTTATTATAAGCATACGCAGTGTTTAGATCGCACTATTGAACTTCAATTCTAACACAACAGTTGTAAAAGGAAGACGGCGGTGACACCACATTGTTGACGTCTCTCTCATCACCCACTGCTCCTTCCAGCTCCACGACTTCTCACGACGCCACCCAGAAGTGGCCACAACAGTTCCCATCTGACCGCATGGGACATGGCCCCATTTTCTCCTCTCAAGCCTATTAGACACCAACTCTTTCATCTAGTTTTCCACTGCTGATATGCTGGGCTGCTGCCTACCCCCGCTACTTGTCTCCCCTTACGATTAGCAGTGGAGCCATACAATTAAGATTTGCTCACTCTTCTGGGTGTCCTGATACTATAAACCGACTTCTCATGTGCCTTTTCAAAGCACAAAACATCTCTAATGCTATTTAAATAGAGCAATAATTAATAATAAACTCCCCTAAAAATCCCGATATCCAAATTTCTCCTTCTGAAATTAGGTACGATGATTTGGTACATGCCACACCAACTGCTTCCATTCACAAGGCCTGCACTGGAACAGCCTGCATATGGGTCATCATACGGCTTCCTCATCGCAGTCAGAGCACACTAGGTATCAGAAGGAAATTAATAACCCAGTCAAATCAGAGCATACAATTTAATTGATTTTATAACTCTTTCTTATAGTTTAGACATGGGCCAGTACTTTAATGTCATGTTAAATGCATGCATTTACCGGTTTAGGGTTTTCTGGATATTAAGTTGGTGGTGCCGTTGCAATTATTTATTTCACTTTTGTGTTGTCACAAAATCCGTAACTCTGTAGAGGCTACTGAGAGTAAAACCTTAGCCGGCCCCTTCTCTGTCTTGCTCCTGCTGCCTGGGCGCATGCAAACATTCTTGGTAAAAACACATAAAGAAAAATAGAGCCCTTCAAATTCTCATCACATTAACCCTTACGTAAGGAGATATCTATGCAAAGGACTTTGATGTTAAACTATTCTAGTGATGTATTCTATCAGCAGGACAAGCCACAGACACTGTTCCGCCCTTTCTAATACATGCTCCTAATTCAGGGACATTACGCCAGGCATGTGACAGATCAACTTAACCAAGCATGTTTACATTATTAGAGATAAGGAGGAGGATTTTATGCCCAGTACAGATATTTTAATTCCTAATGCAGACATTCTCATTTAAGGATCTGCTTTTCAGCTTTCAAGCTGAATTCTAATCAGGTCTTCTAATCCATTGGCGGCAAAAGGAAAAAAAAGATCTTGAAGGAAATTAGATGCAGCTTGGATAATTGATGTTTGTATGCTTGGGTTTAATAAAAATACACTGTTAAATTAGAGAGGAGTCTAAAAGGATTCAATCAATAAGAAACTGAATCAGGTAGAGAATTCAATCTTGGGTTTTATTGTAATCTTCCAAATAAGCCAAAAGATCAGTCCAAATGATGCTGAGATTCACTTTAACTCCACTGAAATTTGTGAACGTTGTTTATATATGCTTCTGTAGCCTGACTACGTCTTGCATTTCCAGCTGAAAGAACTTTAAAATTCAGACCCAGTAGACAGATGAAAAGGTTTTCAGTATTTCATGTGCACAGAGAATGCACAATCTCTGTATTATTTAAGTCCATAAGAAAAAGAAACCTCCCATTGTATAACAGAACCACTACACATTAACATGCTCAGTATCTAATGCATATGGAACATCAGACATAAGAAGAGGGCAAATTGTCTACCTACAGGACAGGTTACTTGATAGCATTATTATTCAAAAACCATTTTTACCCAACAGTATGCCTTATAAAATTGTCTTGTAATATCAGCAACATTATTAAGGATACTAAAGATAGCAGTACATCCACGGGTTAGTTTCTTTCCATCCACCAAAACAACTGATAGATGTGGAATCACCACCAAATGTACTCGCAACTGATGGTGGACTCCCCGGGAGAACGAAGGGAACCCACAATAGCACGAAGCCATCACCATCAGCGGTGGTGACAACCCACAGCCTGCCAGGTCTGAACACCAGTGCTGGGAAGCAACAGAGACAGAAACTGAGTGCGTGCTGCGGTCTCATGGTCTTCATGCTAGATATGGCATTGAATCTTTGGAAATACTGGAATATCAGCACCAACATCCACAAAGCTGCCAGGTTCCACCCTTCCAAGGGCACGTTACGTACAGCAGAAGCAGCTCTAGCGTACCTGCCTCCACTCTAAAAATTTTCTTCTTATTTTTCTCTAAAACATTCTTAGCCTTAACAAAATGCGCACTGACATCTGATCATCATACACTGAAGGATTAATACAGACACCACCTATAAAGCATTCCACCTTTCCTACAGCCCATTTATAAATCTATATGCAGGACGTCTCGCTGTCTGCAGCCGCTGCATTCCAGTCTGCCAAGTATCCTTCAGAGCCCGCACTAACACCGCAAATTCTGTACACAAATAGAGACAGGACAAAAACTTGACACTTGCAAGTTATTCTTTCTCTTTCATTCTCCACCTTTGTGATTACCACAGAACAATTATAACAGGCTGAGGACAGCAGTGCGCTGTAGCACTGAGCAATGGCAGATACTTCATGGTATTCAGGTAAAGCTCTGAATCTCACATACAGCAGAAATCCGAACACGAATGCAGATTAATTTAGGCTGAGGTTTCATAACCATTTGAAGATGACCTAGGCACAGGCAGCCACCAAAGAAGCTGTCTTGCTTTCCCCTTCCTTCCCCCTGCACATTAAATCCCTTTGCCGTGCTCCTGCAGCACCTGAGCCATGTGGATGCCAAAGCAGCTCCCGGATCCCACGGACCCTGCAGACACACCAGCGCTGGCCCTCAAGCAAGGAAGAACCTCCAACGTGCCGTCAGGACCTGGCACAAGGTGGGAGCGGGGAAGCCAGCTGTGAAACTACCTCTTTAGCTATTGCCTTTCAGGAGCAGAATGAAAATCAGTTACGTACAAAAATGTGAGGCCAGAAATACAACTAGAGAATGGTCCAATAAAAATCAAAGCCCAAATGACCAAGACCACAACTGTACGGCACCGATCTCTTCTGAATACTACTGAATATGTATACTGGACAACAGAAGAGTGGGTTTTTTTAAAATGCGTGTCTTAAAATACATGTTTTAACAAAATATTTCAGGATGGCTGACATAAAAATAGCTCAAAAACATAATTATTCCAACACTCAGATCCCTTCAATCAGTTTCTGCTAGTGTATTTTTATAAGAAGGTCTTTAAAAAAAAAACCAAAACCACATTATTTCATCTGATGACAGCAGGAAAGACTGGAAACAGTTTTCCAACTATTAGCGGTGTCAGATGCACGCCTTGTGCCTCTGTACGCATCTTTTCCCTTAGATGCACACACAGATACATGAACACAGCCAACTATAAGTATTACTATAAAATCACCCATATAATCTCTGACCTTGCTGTAAACTGTTGCTCTGAAGCTCAATCCACCTATTTTAGTTGAAAACAAGCTATTCAGCAACTGTCAGTAGAACTAAATCTGCAGCAAATTAAAAGCTACACTAGCAAAGAACTTGCTTAGTTTGCTTGGATTGAAATCTGAAAAAAACAGCTTTACATTTCAAGCTAACTAAATTCATTTATTGACCACTCCTAACTCTTTCATCAGCTAAAAGTGTACCCAGACAGTATGAAGCAGACTGTATTTGTCAAGTTTTCTTCTCCAGGATGCCACAGGTCACATCTACACGGGAGACAGTGGGTTTGCACAGTACAGCTGGCAAACACATTCCTGCATGGAGGCTTCTAGCATTTGGTGAGCTTAAAACACGTATCGTGTCTCCCAATCCTTCTGCTCAGCAGGGTCTAATTTTGTGCCTGCAAAACCACATCCTTTTACCAAACTAAACCATTGAGTTGCCAGCAAATAAACAAGAGAAGTAAGCCAGCAGCATACAGCCTCTCTCCTTCCTTCAATATAATGAACATGAGTGGAAGGACGGTATCTCAAATCGCTCAAACATGTCAAAGAATGCGGCGAAGCTCTCATTGCAGGATGCTGGGACACAAGCACTGAAGATGCAGATGCATGCCCAGATCACGGAGGGAAAGTAAAGGGGCTGTAACCTACAGCTGGATCCAGACATCCAGTAGCGCAAACACACACCCAAGCCTGACAAGTACCGTCACTTCAGACTTTTATATTCCCATTCTGACCTTCAGAGATACTTAGCACCTCAACGCTCGGGGAATCCCAGTTAAAAAGAAGGGTATTCATCACTTCTACAATCAGTTATCCAGGTTGCAGTTTGGCCTCGCAAAGATCCACTGGCCTTCGTGACACGCAAGAGCTGCTTTCTCACAGAGCTGGAAGATTGTGCGAACCTTTACCAACAGCAAAGCATCGAGAACTGCTGCATTTTGGAGACGTGCAAGGCAAGACACACTTACAGGAACACAACTTTGCTAGCATTAGAGAAGCCCAGGAACATACATTTAATAAGCGACAGGTAAGCAAGGAACTTTCTCTCATTCAATTTCTTAGTGGCTACACACTGCTTTTATGAAGAAAAAAATCTTCAGCATGACAAAGGAGAAAGTGAGTCGCCTCGTTATCTGTTTCAGCGACACAGACACCGAGGCAGAGAGGTGAGGACATTTTCCAAACCCTTTGGAGACGGAGTTTGCCTGGATTATAAGTCAAATGTTCTCGTGTCCCAGACAAAGATCTATCTCCCTATGCCTTCTGAGAGGTAGGTAGCAATACCAAGAAAAAACCAAACCACTGGGTAAAATAGGATGCATAGTTCTTCACTCTGAATCTAATAAGGTGCATTTAATTCTTCCTATTATGTCATTGGTCTCTACTATTCATTCATTCATTCATTCACAGTTTACAAAATTTATTTCAGTATGAAAGAAGCAGATTATCTCCAACTCTCAATACAATGTAATAAAAATGTAATAAAACACAGATGCCATACACTTGCATCTTCACTCTATATCTTTCTGCTCTCACTGATAAGACAGATACAAACATTTTTAAATGTCTCTATATTATTATAACTGGGACCACAGGTCAAATGTAACTTTTTCTTATCCAGTTTTGAAATATTACTCTAATTCTCTAGCTTTTTATATCCAACAACATTTATGATTTGTTTGAAAAATAAAGATTAAACCTACTGTATCAGAGTAGTATGAAAATTTATAAACACAAAACCAATTGCTTCAAATATCCACTAGAGGACAGTGCAATTCAATGTGGAAAAGGAATATAAAAATCCCCTTGGAGAGAAGAGCAGGGTTATTTTTTCCATTTAAAGCCAAACTATCTCATTTTACTTTATAAAAATGATGCAAAATATAATTTTGCCTCTTTGGGATGGTATTTTGAGTCTGAAGGTGATAAATTTAAGGAGCTTGAATCAACAAAAAGCAAAGCAAGAAAGCTTCCAGCCAGGTAAAGAAATACTGATACAACACAATTTTGAATGTTTTTACTATTTTGAAATAGGTCAAGGTTTAAAAGTCACTAGTAACACACCCTTAAGCCACAGCAGGAAAGGAACTCTGACGAATCCTCAAAACAAAAATTAAGATTTTCTGTTTGGGGGGACTGGCTGACAGGCAGGAAAAGCAGATTAAGGATTTTCTCCAATGCTATTTTTTGGCCTGTATTTAGAGGTTCCTGAGGAACCGAAGTCTCACCAAGAGGGAGCAACGTGTTTCTGCTACACCCAGCTGTTGTATGGTGAGCCCTTTTCTTGAATGGCTGGTGAGAAGGCAGTATCTGGCCTGTGTACCAGCCCACCAGAGGAAGGCCTTTCACCAATACGACTCCTTTGGTGCCACACCAAGTCCCAAACACCACGTTTTTGCAAACTCAAAACTTTGCATCTCCAGTTTTTGATGTGTTAAAACAGCCAGCCTACGGTCTTCAGTCTTTCCTGCTTATAGCAAATTCAAGATCTAGAAAAGGACACAATTTTATTGGCTTTTTCTGGTTTGAAAATGATTTAGCAACACTCCTTCACTGATTGACCAGATCCCGGTTGTTGCCCTTTGGTGGGGTGAGAAAAGCTGGCAGGTTCGCAGGGCGCTGTAGCAGGGAGCTCTGGTGCCCTCTGATACCAAAGCTGGCTCCCAGCATAGACCACCAGGAACGTCTCCATCCTGGGATTGTCTCTTACTCCTCTGTGGCACTGACATAAGGAAAAACGGGAGGGATCAGAGCTCATTCAATCAGTCCCCTCATGAAATGAGGACTGGCAGATTATGCACCACAGTATGGTATATGAAACAGTCCCCGTAGACCTTCCTTTGCCCAGCTGCGAGGAACCCATGTTTTAGGAACAGAAATATTCCAGTTCCAGGCATGAAGCCTCCTTCAAATTCCAAAATATCATGGTAGGCAGCAACGTGACCTTGGGAACTTTCATTTCAATACTACTTTTCGGCGAGGCAAGTCTCGCATTGAGCCGGTTTTTGGAATGTTTCCTCCTCCGCGGGACACGGGCTCTGCACACCCTGAGCCCAGGCACAAACACATTCATCACAATAACGCCGTCATCCCCGTGGAGCCCGTGGTATGTGATCGCACTTCAGATGTGTTTATGAAGATGCAAACAGTCACGTGCTTTCTATGCCCGTGCTACCGCCTGGCAAGACAACAGTCAGCTCCTGTCCAGAAACCACACACACCACGTTAATACAGTCCAGAGTGTGAGTTAATTAATCCTACTGCAGAACCCAGGCAGAGCAGGCAAGTGAATGCCTGCAACCATGAAGGCACGTTCTGTCACTGATAGGAAGCACAACCACCTCCTAAGGTAATCCTTATGTATGACAATAAGGGACAAAAAAGGAAAGAGAGGGAAAGAAAAACAGTGAGACCACAAAGTACTTTTCTGAAGTATATTTCAGAATCAGGACAACAGCTTTGAGTATTGTTTTAGGGACAAAATGCAGCTGGTAGTTGCTAGAACAATTGCATTTTTGGTGCCAATATGGCAGGATAACTCTTCCATCAGATCACAGGTACAAAGAATAAAAGTCCATAAATCTGTTCTACCATTTAAATATCTGAGCTTCAAGGAGATCAAGCCCCTGGATGGGCAGATCAGAACGCAGACCAAAATAAATTTAAGGAGTGATGACTACCTACGTGACCACGTATTGCAAGACAGAAAAAACACACATGATCAGTTCTTGCGTGTCAGACGAGAGTGCGATATTTCAGATTCAATTTCATTCCCTCTTTGTGCACCCAGAACTAAGGGTAGTTGCATGTTTAGGTCTGATTTGGGGGATTTAATTCCAGCAAAAACAAGATGCACCCACACCATCCCCCCTTGTAGCCATATGCAGCAAGCACTGCTCAAGAAGTACTTAGGAAATTCATGTTATTTGACTGTACCATATTAGCATGCTAAGTTATAGATACCCTCCATACCCACTCAATCAAGATAGTTTATACAGTAGCATGACTGCAAGTAGTTCTTCCACTACAGCAAAGTCTATAAAAAATGATCCAATATTTGCTGAAATTTGCCTCTGCACTTCAGATTAATTTCTCAAAGGCACATAGTACAGTTTCTCTAACATTCTTCGTGTCTGAAGTTCAAATCACATTTTTGCTAAATAATCAGCTTTCTGAAAAATAACGTAATAATGCGATCATCGTTTAAGCAATGTGATACAACAGGTAGCGCGTGTTCCTGTGATTTCAGCAACATGCTATGCCCTGGGTGCATCTGTGTACAGTTTCGTCATACTTTATGATGCGTTAAAAGGCAAAAGCCAAATGATTTTAAAACATTTGAACTTAAAAAATGCAATATTCCTCAAAAGATGGAGTACCTGGAGAACACAGGTAGATGATCAAAATGGACGTGGTGCAGAATGCAATCCACAGCGTGGGCTGCTGTCAGATGAACTGTTCCAATGGTAAGTCACACTGGTGAGTGCCTCGGGGTGTGGTACAGACACTTGGCAAATTACGAAAGCCGATACCGTTACATGATCGACAATCACAAATACCCACAGAAGGGCTTGACTAAACAGAAATGTTCATTTTATGACTAGTTCAAGTCTTCGTGTTTATTTCAACAGCCAGTTAAAAACGTATGTTTTATAAATTTGGAAACATCTTAGGGCGTGCCTTCTCTCTACCTGTTGGCCATTGATCTTGACAGAAGTCCAGCCAGAACGTGCCTTACTGTAAACAGACAAACCAAAACAGAAACCCACCCCAAAACACACTAAGATCTGAAATCTTGGCGTGAATATTGTTTGAGGACCATCGGTGAAATTTCCAAACAAAGCACACCACTTCCACATGTCACTTTAAACCATTCATTTTTGTATTTGTTTCTGGAGTCCCTCCATGTCTGATACCTATGTAGCCGCCAGAAAGCACATGGGATCCTATCAAAGTAGCCAATCCAACAGGAGAGGTCTGGGGAGACAGCAAGATTAGTGTGAATACAGCCACGCTCTGAAAGACAGCACATCTATGGCTGATGAGAATACCCACAGATCTACTAGGTATCAAAATCTCATGCCTGTGCTCTCAAACATCTGTCATCCACTATGTGGAAACAATAAAAACTAATTTGTCCTAAAAGCTACTGAAATGATATTTGTTCATGGCAACATTACTACATTTTTCTCTCAAGTATTTGGCAATGGCTACTTCAAAAGCAATGACTTAACGCAAAACGAGTTTTGTCAGGTCTGTTCTAGTCTAGCAATTTTTAGACCTCCCAGTCTGGACAGTAAGAATTGTGCCCATAAAGATCTCAAGTACAAAATTAAAATGTCTTGTGAACATGCATGATGTTTAGACTTTCTTACATTATGAATAAAAAAAGTCCCAAACAAAAACAGGGTTCAAAAATGGTAACATAACCTTGAAAATGATTTGCAAATGAAGCATGAGAACCTGTTTCCACAAACAGAAAAATAAGGTCCTAAAGGAAAGGCCACGTATACAAAGTTAGCGAACAAAGAGTCTGATGAATATCGCTAATTCCCAGGAAGACAAAAAAAAAGAAAGGCAAGTCAATCATCGTGACTTTGCATTTCCACTCAGGAGAACAAGAAGAAAATAATTCTTAATCTTTAAAACAGACCCGTTTTCTCCCCATATTGAAAGCTGGGAACTCACTTTACAGCAAGATTTCATCTTCTGTTTATAGAAGGCACAGGAATCAAGGAGCTGGAATTTTAAGAGAGACTCCATGTGTTGAAAGACTGACACCGTAAGACTTCACAGCACCACAGTCATCTGTGATTTCTTTTTCACATTGTTACGTGTTCAGCTCTACACCTTGTTTTGAGTAAAGGACAGGCCCAACTACCACTTTTCAAGCCATCATGGCAAGGGATTTATTTCCTGAAACCAACAGTCAACAAAACCTATCTTCATTGCCTCTTCAGAAATAGTCTTAGAAATATAAATACTGTATTTATCTAGAGTATCAAAATACTAAGTGATCGTACCCATCACAAGGGAGAAAAGAGATGAAGAACAGTTATTCTTGTGCTCTAGAGAGACTTGAGATCTTCCTTTTTTGTCACCTGAGAAATCTCTCTGACATGTATTCCCCCTGCAGAAGAGAATGAAATGCTACAGAAGCTCCTATCTAGGTCACGCTGTTTTTCTTACTGAGACAATGGAAACTTTTAAAAAGGAATTCTGTACTTCGAGAAGCTTAATTAAAGTATAAAAATGCATTGTCATGGGTACTGAACTGCATATACACGTCTGAAATCTCCAAATAATTAAAACTCGTTCTTTTATGGTAACATTGTAGTCATCAAAAACCTGAATTACTGTGCTCATTAAGTTCCGAATAACTACCACATAAAAATCAGCTAACTATTAACACATAAGTAAATCCAAATAGAAATAGTAAAACTGAGAAAGGTACGAAGAAAAGTGACAAAGATACTGAATGAGCTTTGTATACAGAAAGACTAAATAAACGGGGACTTTCCATCTTAGAAAAGGAAAGCTGAAGAAGGATACGTATCAGAGACTGCAGGTCGAAAAAGGAACAAGGTACAGCCATTTTGTACCTGTTCCAGGTATTTTTATTCTTTAATCCTTAGTTCTTGTGATGTCAGAGATGGTGAAAATACAAAAGGGGTCATTTTACTGTTATTTTTAAATGCAGCATATAGTTATTGTGTGAAACTCATTGCCACAGGATACCGAATACGTCAAAAGCTTACACAAGTTGAGTAACAAATTCACGGAAGGAAAGCCACCAAAGACTGGCAAATACAAGGATACCACAGATCACTAGAAAGTAGTGAATATATCAGGAATGTACCCTCACACACCTGCCCACTTCTTGTGTTCTTCTCTAGGAATCTGCTTTTGGCTACTACTGGAGACAGAAGACCAGACCAAGAGAGATCCAAATCTACTTCCCTGGGAGGTACCAAACCCCAGATAGAAGACAGCACAAGTACAACGGGGACGCTTTCCTCCTACCTTGCTAAACCCAGCCTGCAGAGATGTGGGGCAGATTCCTACCCGCGAGCTCAGACCCTTTCCCAGTCTGCACCAGCAGCAGGTGACCATCAAGACTCGCTAACACCTAAATGTTAGCGACCACTTTTGTCCCAGAAACATCTCTCCTGAAGACTGGCCACACCGGCATTATATATTAAAGACATTCAGCTCAGAACAGAACTGCTGAAAGACAGATAATGATCTTTATCTTCTGCAAGGTTTATATAAAGTAATTTAAACTAAAAAAAAAAAAGTGACAGTTTAAAAATTAATGACCAGTAATAACATCCCCTCAAATAGGATGCTAAGCTAAGAACTGTATTATGGCAGAACAGGATGACTCAGGAGTTAACAAAGTGGTTCTACATACTTTTTGGATTGTCTTGCTACTTGCAACTTAACTTTTTTTTTTCTCTCCTTATAACAAGGGGGAAAAAAAATTGTCCTGACTCTTTGACAAGTACAAATCAGTTATATCACTTTACTCCTCCTATTAATTTAACCTATCATCTTCATTTTCACTAAGCTTTTTTTCACTTATTTTCTGTATTAAAAAAGGGAATTGGCTTCACAGAAATTATTCGATAATGATCTACCAGCCACTTTTCACAAATTTATCGAAGCATCTTGTAATAAAAACAGAGCTGAATGTTTTAACCACAAGCCCAAAGTGATATAATCAGCAAATCTGAACTGTGAAAGAAGTTATAGAGCTACATTTAGAAACAGATGGAGTGAGCACAAAACAATCACAGATAAGCCAGCATAAAGGAACTTAACTTCAGATTAATCAAGGTTGAGATGCTCCAGGCAGCCATGGGGAGTCATACACATTAAAATTAACAGGAGACGCATGTAAATCACACCCTGCTGCTTATATCTCAACCCAGTTCTGTACAGAACAACACATGGAATTGTAGGTCTCTCTGTTAACCATATTCCCTTGCTTCACAAGTGTTTTTGCAGTATGATCAAGCAAAATGTATCCAGGAGAACAATTTTTTAAGTTTTTTTTTTTCAATGAGAATTAGAAAGTCTTATAAGGATTTAAAACTCCCACATTAAATTGTAAAAAATGTCAGAATGAGCCTCAAATGTATGCACTCATAACACTTGTAACTAAGCATGGTGAAAACAAGCAAAGAGCCAGCAAATATTCAGTTATAAAACTATCTATCACACAGCCAAAAGCTGTCACTTGGCTTCAGTAACAGACTTGTTCTAAATTCAGATTTTCTGCAGTGATCAATACTGTTGATGCAGTGAAATGCTGAAGTTAAGACTCAATAGCCTCGGTGACTATTAAGCAGGTATTGTTTATTGCAGCGCCGGGCGCACAGGGGATTGGTCCACCTAACGTGCGCGCCGACTGATTCAGATGTCCAGTTTAAATACATACTCTGTATGCATATTCACTAGTTTTCCAAGAAATGATTACCTATTCATTACCTCATTATTACAGGTTACTGCCCACTCCCGCATGCGCACTAGAGTCTCTCAGTGGTCTTCAGAGACATCTGGTGGTCGTTTACTTCCTCCACTCCTCTTCATCGTTGTGACTTCTGGGTCAACTGCAAGCCTCTACTCTACTCCTTTATTCTTGCTGGCGCATCAGAAGTGTTAGCTTTGACTAGTCTCTGCATTCCTCAGTAATCCTGGGCCCCTTATTTTGAGAGATAAGCTTCTACTATAAGGTTATATTGTCCTAAAGCATTCTTTCTTAAAAAATAGGAGATAAGTTTTGACATTTAGTACAACTGTTGCATCTGCTCTTTGTACAGCCTTAAGGCACCCAGTCTCCTAAATTAAGCTCCTACTCTAATTTACAATTCTAATATATTAAGCACCTACTTCAATTAGTTTACAGCTTTAATATATCAAACCCTACTTCACTGTATTCTAGTGGCAACTTAAGAGTAGCTCCTTGGTGTAGGAATCTAATAATACACATAAAGAGTCAACTCCCAAACAAAAACTGCTTCAGAACATAAGCATAGTGCAAAACTCAATCGTAATATATAATGCCAGGCAAACAGCTAAGTCCAGCACTACCTCTCAGCCAAAGCAGATTATTTATTGTACAAACTGGTAGCATAAAAGTGAAAGTACAGGTTTATATCTTCTTGTGGTGACTTTTTTTTATTTATTTCACTGCCGGATGATACACAGAAAGGAAAAATTTCCCATTGTCAGAAGCTATTCCATCACCTGAGAAACACACCTTGTTCTCAGATACACACAGTACCTGGAACCAATCGTGATCTGGGCTAAGCTGTAAAAATAAAAGCGAATTCAAAGTCTGTATTTCAAAAGAAAACAATACAAACGGTTATAAGCAAGGAAATTAATGCAGGCAGAAACAATTTAATGTATGTATTGCATGTAGTTTTTGTTAATTACTTTTTAAGTACTTAAGCACAGTAGTAGCTAAAGAGAATTTGACAGAGAGATTACATAAAAGCGTTTCCAAGTGGGTATTTCACGCTGAGCCACAGTCTGCCATAGTAGTGCTGATTAATCAGGAAAGCCTTGCCTTCTCTTTCAAGGCCCTTAATGGCCACCATAATCTCATTCCCACCCTCTCTTTTCAAGCATCAAAGGGGGAGGTTCCTGCCTACATTCTGTCCTGCGAGTTGATGGCAGCCACCACTTAAAAAGTCATCTTTAAGAAGTCATCTTAATGCACTTTCTCATGTCTGAAAGAAGCTTTACATTAAGATTCCACAGTGCCACCCCACTGACACCTTTTAGTCATGACATCTACAATCTCCCAAAAACCTCATGAGCTGGCAAAGGTAAGACTCTTGGCAACCTGAAACCACTCTGACTGCAGCTCTCGGTCTCCATTTTCCATCTTGGATCCTACTGGAACCTCAGGGCACAGGTTTCTGTAATGGTTTTCATCCAATTAAAGCATGAATGGAAGGAGAGAGGAGCAAGACCTTACTTTTTCCCCTAATACGACTTAGCTGTAATGCGAAGTCATACTCTAGGACTGTCAGCTCTCTGAGTTACAGACTTGGTTCATGCTGCGTTGCTACACTGTCTGGCTCAATGAAGTCCTGGTCCATCAAGAGCCAATATAAAAGGAGAAATACTACCAGTAACAACAACAGTAACGATGCTGTACTGTAACAGCAATTAACCTAATCCAGCAGCTGCAAAATGACAGCGGTTCCACTGCGAACTAATACACCAGCCCTGAAAGCAAATCCACCTGGGCTTCGAGCGATTGGCTTTTAATTCACTGTAGTTGGCACTTCAGTGCTACAATTCCCCTCCACAGGAAAGCACTTTAAAGGGACGCAGGCACTTGCAGCCCCCCAGCACAGCAACACGTGGCATATTCTCATGGTGCTGGCCCGAAAGAGAGACAGGTCATAGCTCTGGGAAGCGAGCAGATGACACATGGAGGTATGCCCAGAAGACCTTATTCAGGTCCTCTGAAAGGGATGGGAACTCAGTGGTGCTTGGGGAAAAAAACCAAAAAAACCAAAAAAACAATGGGCAAACCAAACACATTTGCAACAAGGTCCTCTTCCAGAAGGCCCTTCTTTTTTGGGTGGAAAGCATCAGAAATACTCCCAAGAGTCGTCAGTCCAAAGTACCCTCCCACATTTGGTCTTCAGGACACCAACACATTTAAGTGAAGAACTGTTTCTTGAAGTTATTGCTTGATTTGATAAGGCCATCTACCAATTAAGTGGACACACACACACAAACTCAAGCTGAGTGCTTTTCAAACGCCAGATACCCCGCAGGACTCTCGACAGCTCTCACCTCTGCGACACCTTACAGCGTTTACAAAGAGCAAACGAAAGGACTCTGGTTCACTTCTGCCTAATTAAAACGTTTTAAAAGAATTTAATTACAATATGCCAAACTACACAAATGTAAAGATCTTTCCTACAGAGAATTAGTGATGAATTGAATGATTTTTTTTTTTTTTAATCAAACTGTTGGCAAGCGATGTGGGTTTCCTGTTTGTAAACAGCCATACGAATGCTAAACATATTTATTCACAACTTGACACAAAATACAGCTCTGTAATTAATCATTTCCCTATCTAATTCAGACAAATAAAAACCCAAACTTGAACCCCTCTCTTACTATGAAATAGTCAGTTACACATAAATGAATAATTATCTGAATTATCAACTATCTACAGATGTGCGGCTCTTTTCAGTCCAGACAATGGCGTACCCCTGATGCATGCTGGTAATCTCGCACACATTCACTGCTTCTTTGCTTTAAGTGAGAAAATCTCCTTACATATTAAATAAGCTCAATCATGGGCTGTTAAAACTATTGTTTCCGGTTATCTATTAATTGCAGGCTTCCCTATCTATATTCATTGCTAAGATTCCAGCCCTCTTATTAATTGAAAAATGCCTGCATGAGTGGGCAAAATGTTAAAGGCCATGGGTTAAGACTAATTCTGTAAAACTAAGGTAACTCTTAAACTGTGAAAAGTTGTCATTGGTATTAACTGCTTGAAATCCTGTCTTATTTTGAAAACATAAAGGCTGAGTTTCAGATATAAAAAAAATATTCACTAGAGCTTATTTAATTTCACAGGCTCAAATAATTTGCAAGAATAGTTTCCTTTCCATATAAGCAGATGTTTAGATCTGAAAGACTGTATGATTACACTTCCTGTAAAACCTTATTTTCATCTTCTCAAATGCAACAATTAGGAGTCAATACGAAGAGAGAGTAAACTATGTTGCTTATGTTAAAAGATTAAATTCTTTGTAGGAATGTTATATTAATGCAAAATAGACCAGAAATGTAATCCGCTGCTTGAATACGGTTTTGAATATAATGGCAGCGTTTGTACGCTTTTTTTCTCCACTTAAATGGGAAAAGTAAATTTACAAGATCTTTACAAGCTCATTACATTCAAATAGAATAAAAGTAATATGCAGGCATATTGCACAAGTGACATCTTTGACATATGAAAACACTTCTGCTGGTAAAAGAAACCAAAAAAAACCCCAAAAAACCCCAAAACCAAAAAAACACAACACAAACTGTTAAGGAGACAAAAGATGTGCCAAGTCCTGGACTAGAATAGCACGATGCCACTCCTTTCTAAACCCTCTTTTTCATTACAGCTAACCCTTGAAATAACAAAACACCAATTTCTTACAGACTTAATACGATATTGCTCCAGAAGTCTAAGACAGGAACTTAAAAATCAACGACATAGTTTAGATACCTGTAAGTCATCTACGGTATTGCAAACTGGTTTTCCTTGGTGTGATGGAAAGAGGAGTGGGAAAGAAGGGGAAACAATTTAACTTTATAATCCATGCAGCCAACTGAATGATTCTTGAATAACAACAGATAATAATACATTCATTATCAAAGTTTCACTCTGTCGTTTGTCTTCAGTGTCTGCAGCTGACAGATATGGTCATTTATTATCCTTTGCCAGTTGCAGACTGGCAAACTCTTTTGAATTAGTCCCTTGACTTGAGCCTATGAATTTAATTCTTTCCACAAACAACTGGGCAACGTTTCAAAACTTTGCTTCAAGACACCCAAAAAGTCCTATATCGTACCTAACAGAAAAACCAACAGGCTATTACCTGGTGTTTGCTGGAACGTTGATTCTCTTCAGAATGACACACAACCTGGATTAAAAATTTAAGAAGTATCAACAGTAAAGTATCAAGAAAATCTCTTTGTTCCACAAACTTCGGAACAGTTCCAATTTTGATCCAAATTAGAAGCATATCTAAATCTCCAAGGACTTTCATTGAGTCCAAAAGAATTTCTTTGTTTTTAAATCTGTTCCACTGCCTATAATTCCTTCTCACCATAAACGCCTGAAACAGAGTGAAAATTGTTGTTCGTATCAATGAAGAAAAATACTCTCCTTTTTAGAATTGCAAACTCTCTTCTTTGTTCCAAACCCAAGAGTGAAACACTATTGAAACTGCATAAAGAAGAATATATACTTTAAAAAAATTTCTACAAATTAAAGCCACACTAAATGGAACAGTGATTACTGGAGCACTCCTTTCATTTGGGATTATTCTGATCATATGGAATTAGATAGATTGTTCACAAAATCCTCTATGAGCACATGATCAAAGCTATCTCAGAAATGCGATGATTACCAATCGCAACTCCAGGCAACGCATTGCTGCAGACAAAATTGATGCAAATCAGAAATGAGAAGCACTGGAAAAGCGTGATAGATCCTTGTTGAAACAACCATTACATTTTTCTCATAAATACTCAAATACTTTGCAGTCTCCATTTCTTGATTTTTCAACTAGCCGGATGACAAACCCCAAATGTTTGATTAACAATATATCTAGAGGCTTTGGAGTTCAGAATTAAAGAATGAACTGTGTCAGCAAGTTATGGCTACTCATGCATAATAATTACAATACACAAGCATTTGCAAAGGTTCCTTTGCAAGAGATTATCAGACTAGTAACTTGATGTGGAAGAAAAAGCATTGTCATGGACTGAGAACAAGACAGGTCGGATTCAGAAAGCAAAATGCAGAACGAAAGGGTCAGTGTTTCATTTTGGCAGATATCCAGCAGTGAATGTCTCAAGGTTTCATTTAAAATACGTACAAGTCCTCTAGAAAGGTGAGGAGTCATACAGCCGGTGGGCCAAAGAAAGCAAATTAACTGGACAGAGTAGACAAGAATCAGATGGAACAATACTACAGCAATATTGAAATGATCCAATTTACCAGTTCCTGCACTTTTTCACCCGTGCATGTATTCCTCTGCTCAAGTAGAGCAGTAAAATTAATGTACATGGTAGTGTTTTATTCATCCTGTCAAAAATCCAGCACCCGCTCAAAGTCCAGATAAGGAAGTTTGGATAACAAAGCACCTAAGTACATGTGCAAAATTCTTCATTTTTCTGTACGTTTTCAAATATTCAATGACACAGAGATTACAAAAAATCTCATGCAAAACTGTTTTGCAGTGGATCCAAATGCAAACCGGTGTGGTACTTCACAGAGCAATCAACATAGCTACACTTGTATTTCATTAATCCTTATGCAATGAACATATTTACTTGTTCACATAAAGAGAACATTCTTTTATGGTCACCACTATCAGAAGCAGAGAATATATAAAAAAATTTAAAAGAAGTCATTGCTATTGAAATTATATTCTCAGATCGACTTTTACAATGATATTTAACAACTCCAAGCATATGGATTTTATTGTTAAAAAGTCAATACAAAGTTTTAGTAAATTAAAAATATATTTCTGGAAATATGAATAAGATTTTTTTATTTTTGGTTTGTAACTGCCTTTTATGGGGTTTCTTTAACCTTTCTCTTTTTAAGTGGTCATCTGTTAAAGGTTACTGTCAGAGATATAACAGTAGCAGAGATGACAATTCTGCTCCAAATTGGTAATGCTTTTGCTCCTTCCTATGTTTGCTGATTCTGTATTCTTTTCCTTGAAGGACAGGCTACTTGGGGTAGAGAAAGCTCACTGTATTGGTGTTTCAAAGGCAGCTTATTCAACATCATCCTTTAGCACAAATTGCAAAGACCAGACCAAGGACGTGACATATCACAGTCACAAGGATGTTTGGATTCTTAGTCTAAACAGTTATGCCTCAAACTGGCCATTGTTTTTTGCGCTTATTTACAATGAGCACTCATTCAATGTCATCACCTCAGTTATTTTCCGGCCTGGGCTTCAAGTTCCCATAAAATTTCCCTTCCTGCAAAATAACTGTGGTCCAGTTAATCACCATCATAGCCTGCCTCTATTATTACCTACTAGGTTTTGATTACCAGGACCTCAGCAAATCCAATATCACTGATTTCCTCTTATGGCTGCAGCTGTGATGATGACTTCTAGAAAACACTGGAACTGGCAGAAAATGCTGAAGCAGTTCTACACTGAGAGCTTGCTGCTTTCCCTTTGGTATAAGATTCATGCCTGAGTTACAAAGCTACTTTTGAAATAATTTTTTACTCTTCAGGCTTTGAAATCAAAACCCAGCAAGCCCTTGCAAGTCCTACTTGTATCTGTGCAAACTCTTCTACCATATCCAACACTGTGGAATTGCAACCATCCTTTACATCCCACATTTATTATTTGATGAACGGATTCCACAAACCCATCTAATGGCAGAGATGTGAATGCTCCTAGTTAATAACGGTTCACATGAAGAAGGCACCAAAATTCTTTCAAACATTTTACAGCCGAACAACTAAGAAGCTATGTATTGTCAACTCACAAAATCAGACAACTGCCTTGGTCAGGATCTACGTTTAGCTACAGCCATTAGTTGTAGCATGGGCAGGACAAACTCTTTTAAAACACAGAATTCTGCAACAGTTCTTCAGCTTGTATATTGCTGAATACGGATGCCACCAGGGTGTTTGGATTCTCGGCTCACTTGCTGGTTATTTTCAGGCCTTCATTTGTATGGCACGCATTTGTAAGGGTTCTTCTGAAAGCACATTGGTCCATCCGTATGTCAAAAAATAAGCATGGATACAGTTGAACACTACACACAACTGCAAATGTTAAACCCTCAAAGAAACAAGAACCATTTTATTGATTTCTGGATAGCTCTTTTGGTTTTCCAATTATGAAAAAGCTACAGGTAGCAGTTTCCTTCAGTATAATGTGATGCTGAAGTTGTCGCCTGTTTCTCATTAATTTTTCATTTCTACAAGAAAAAGTCTTTTCTGGGAGCACTCAGTGGCAGTACAGGTCTGTTTCATTCACTTTTCAACACCAGACACGTATTTATTCCTAAGTTTTCAATTTCATTGCATAGCTTGCTATGCAACTTGCACACATCAACCACAGCAGCAGACAGCTTTTCACCAAAAACTCGTAACTTGACATATACCTTGTCTTGCCTTAGGCTTAAATTGATTAATTCATCTTTCACTTGTGGTAAAGTCTTCCATTTAAAATGTTTTAGTAGGAGGCAGCAGATTTTACAAACTGAACCAGAAAGAGGACTTCCAGCATCTTTGTAACACTTTCAAACTTGGTATCATCCACAGCTGTTAAGGAAGCCTTTAACTTAATTTTGCTGTTGCTATCCACATAAGTTTATTGTTTGGAGATATTTCTTCCTGTGCAAAATACAAGGACTACAAAGCTATGGCTGTTTTGGTCATTTCTCCTGTTAGAGTTGAGTTTAACTCTCACATTCTTAGATTTTTGGCAAGAAAATGGTGTCAGAGAAGCAGCCAGAAGAGTTACTCAGATTCTCAAAAATTCACTTAAGAAACTCAATCTATTACACTACTGAATGGAAGATTACACAGTGACTTTTGACAGAAAATATCTAATACTTTAGAAGGTTAACAACATACTACAATTGGAAGCACAAACTCTGAAAGTTCAAATGCGTAAATGGAATCTCAAGCATGAAACCAGATTAACTATGGAAAAGCTTACAGATGTATGCGTGGTAACTGCCTAAACCAATGAAGTACATATACCCAGAGAAACGAGGATTTCTTCTAAAAAAAGACGTGCTCATTCAACCACAGGAATTTGAACTCAAGGCAGGAATTTTAGTCAAGAGTTTGCAGGAATTCAGACTAAATAATATTAAAGGTCTTTCCTAATCTTCAAATCTGTCTCAAGGAGCACATAGAGATTTGGCTTTGTACAACCTCCACGTACCTTAACATATTGAGCGTGTTATAGATATAAATTTGTTTTTAACCCAGACTAAAAGGCTAGCTCTCACTTGGCTTTCCCCAGCATAACTGGTTATGGGTGTAGAACCACCAGATGCAAGCACTCATTTTGGAAAGGCTGTACCAGATGAACAGTTGACCCACAGTCTTTGAAACAAGTTTGTCTCATTAAAGTACTGCAGGTATACAAGGAAACCAAGTTAAATAAACACTGAACTGGAATGGCAGATACCCATTTTGTATCATGTTGAGTATGTACCCTAATACCAAAACAATAACTGAAAGAGATTCTTAAGCAAGTAAAGCAAATCAAAGCTAGCGTTTCCCTGGATATACATTCAAAGTCATAGATACAGGAACAACCAGGGCATCTTCTGCAATACTGATGCTGACAACGCATCGAGAAGGAAACGGAAGAAGCTACAGTAATTTCAGTGTTCATTAGAAACACAGAGGGTGGGGAAGAAATTAGTGTTTGCCAAATAGAAAAAGGGCAAAATCACTCGGAACAAGCTTTAATTTCAAGCTTCTAAAGTGAGTATTATGAATAATGTGAAGTTAAAAAAAATAAAAATTCCCAAGTGTTTGTGTCGGTATGCTCTAGAAATGCAGACACTAAGCTACATAAGTACAAGCTTCTGCAAAACATAAAGGCAACACCCTGAAAGTGATACCACAGTGATCCTTTCCCCTACAGGCCTGGAGCATGCTGCCTTGCTTTTCCTAGACATTCCTAGTGGGTGAACACCTATTGACTGGAGCACACACCACGTGATTCCTGGGGTGAGACAAAGAGAAAATGAGCCAGGTAGCTTCTATGTGCCATCCCAAAACCTCATTTGGAGCTTCACGGAATCCAAAGAGAACCTTCCATGGACTTAAATAAGGGCTGGACATGAGCAAAGACTAACCCAATTTTCAGCAGCGTAACTATGCCTAAAAGCTATAGACATCCCTTCAAATTCTTCTGCTGGCCTTCAATAGTCCCAGAAGGCTGCAGACATCGTCCCATAGGCGGCACCTACTATAAAGGAACACACATTTTCATCTTTGTGCTCACCTTTGCAAAATATAGTAATTTAGAAGCCAAGAGTAATTTAAGGTATTGAGAGTACGAGAGTGACAAAGCATCATCCTAATGAACACTAAAAGCAGCAGCAGCCTATAGACACAAACCCCAGATGATTGATAATCAGTATATCCATCAGCCGCTCCCTTGACAGCTCATTGTGATAGCAGGACATGGGGTGAGAGTAGGAGAGTTCAACCGAGAAAATAAGCTAAGTATACACAGAAAGCTATGCTGAAAGGAGCAAAAAGTTGAAGAAAAACCCCCAAATATTTTGTTCATGTTTTGTAACCCTAGGCATTGCAACCCTAACAAAGATAAAGACAAGCTGATTTTCATCTAACATTACCCCTTTAATAGCACAAAGCGCGATAAAGATGCAAAATACTCTTCATGGGGCAAACGCTGCACAAACAGCATATAAGCGCGGTGCATTTTGGAGGTTGCTGGAAACATGTGTTTCCAGTTAACGCTGCTCATCGCTATTCCAGGTGACACTGGTCTCTGGCTTGCAGCTGAAGGGCAGAAATTGCGAACAGCAGCAGTATTTCCACCTTGATTTTCACTTGTATTTGAGACACAGAAGGCCACTTTGAGACCTTTTCATACACAAAGCAAATCTGACTAGCAGGAAATAAAATGCCACACCATGCTATTCTGCAAAGAATTGTAGAGAACACCACTGCTGAACACTGAAGACAAGGAAAGGTATGTCCCTTGACAGGGAAATGAGACACAAGCACGTACCTCATGTGCCTAAACAGGGAATGGGGCTGCAGAACGAAGACTGTTTAATGGCAGCCACGGTGTCTCATTTAAACAGGAAAACAAAGTTAGAAGCACCGTTACGTGGCCTGTTCTCTAACCACGCAGCTGTAGACACCTTACATTCACATTTATAAAATTGTATTTACCCTGATGTTGATGGGCTTTACAGCCTGAGTTAGTGAATAAAAGCAACCTGAGCAGTGGAAATTTAAAACTATTATTAATCCTGTAGATTAATAATATTAGTGACTGTTCACCTAGCACGACATATGATAGACAGGGCAGCTACTAAACTATTCAAACCATGTATTTTAGAAGCCTGTATGATCCTCCCGCTCTCCCCCTCCTCAAATATTTATTTTCTAACAGCAATAATGACCTCAGTATTCGAGGCAGACTTTGAAGATTAATGACCAGTGGAGGTTAATGGTCCTCAGCTATTCCTCGAGCCATCAACTCCTCCCAGCTAGTCATTAATCCCCAAGAAATGCCTTAATGCTTCACTTATTACTGCTTAAGCATCAAGCTTGTAAATTTTCAGGGCATTAAATCTCAAAAAGTAACCTTTTTCTCTTCATGGGCCACTATTTCAACAAAGCAGACAGATGAGATGAAATGAAAGTGACTTCATTTTATAGGGATTCTCCTCAGCTTTACAAAACAAAAGCATTTATTTGTGCTTATTTGCATTTATTTGTTTTGGACACTAATAAATAACATCTCCTTTCTCATCAGTTCAGTACATTTCCTGGCAAAATGCTGATATCAAACCTTCTTCAGCCAGCATATCAGCAGGAGAAAAAAAATCATAACGAGAACAATTTTTATTAGTTTCTTTCTGCTGCAGGAAAAACAACACCACGGAGGAACTACTAGTACTCCACGCTTCTGCTGAATATGTCATTGATCTCTGATGCCTATATAAATATATACACATGCACTCACCGCCCCAGCTCAGCACCGGTGAGATGCGGAGCAGGAGCCCGCACTAGAGGATGTGGTATTGCACAGCTCAAGGCCATGCAATCTGGTTTCTAATAAAGGGTCTACCACTGACAGTTGGGTAACCTTGGGAAAGTCTTGTCACCTCCAGAGGCCTTTTTCTTTTCACACTTTACCTGTTCAGACCAAAGGAAAGGAAGAGCTCTACTGTATGATGCTGACTACAAGACCTTGATTTCAGCCCAGGTTTCTACTCAATACTGCCATGTATGCAATTACAGCAAACCTCTCCCAAGGGCCCATTAAACTCAACGTTTACATGGAAGTACTTTTGTACACCAAAGTGCTACAACATGTAAAAATTACCTTTCCTCCAAACTATTTATTAGTCTTTTGGAAAGTTGAGGTACGTGGTAAAGTACGTACTTAATTGTCTCTGGATGCCAACAAAATAAACCAACAAAAATGGCAAAAAATAAAGTCTTTATTCAAATAGTGACATCATCAATCAAATTTAATCTCTATCCATTCAGAAGGTCAATTATCCAAATGTGTCTAATTTAGACTGTACCTGATCTAGGCAGCCCATCAATCATTTAAAGGGCAGCCTTTCTTTGCCTTTTTGTTTCCCTTTCTCTTTTTAAATGGACATCAAGTTTTACATTCCTTTCCTATTGTCAAAGTCTGCCTAATAAGATGTGTTTTACAAAGCATTCACAACTTGAATTCTCTGATGTTCAAAAGGAAAAGAAAAATTCTTTGTAAGGTTCAGTGTCCGCAGATATGACAAACAAAGGAAGTTTTCATTATTTCTCCATCATTTTCTTTGAGGAAAACACCACAACAGATTCAGAAAAATGTTGACATTACATTTAGAAAAAGACTAGACGTAATATCAGACTATTATCATACTCATTTATATTGGCAGTCGACTAGCATTAGTTGTGAAGGCAACAGGGCTAGCTGTCAAACACGCGCAAACTGACAAGCTATTACAATGCCAACTGGATGTATTCAATTAGAAAATTTACTCCAGTACTGAAAAAGCTTGCTTTTAAGATAAGTTAGAAATGTGGTGTGTGTTGACCGGGAAAAATGACAGAAAATTAATAAGCATAGACAGAAATTTCTCTCTTCTGCAATAAAAGCTACAAACAAAGAGATTAACTCCAAAATATTAACTCTAAAAAAGGTAGTATCCAAAATGAGTCAAAGGAAAACAGTATGGGCAAGTCTATGCCATGGTTCTGCCCCAGAGACTGCCAAGGTCTGTGGCCTTCTAGAAGCCACTTTGGGATCCTGATCTTGGGACCCTTCAGTCTCCAACACTTACAATAACCCTCAGTTATTGAATAAATTTTGTTCTCAATTTCAAGCAGAGCTGGGGAGGGTTTAACAGATCCAAAGACAAAACAAAATAAGACACACAACCCAAATCTGGAACACCAGTTAACCCCCTCCCAGACACATCTTGGCATTAAGTGACACCATGCCCATTTCCTTAATAATATTGCAGAGTAATGCTTGTTTCCCCCACCAGTGAGGTGTGGAACTGTGGAGATGTACATGGTCACCACTTCCTACCAGGAAGGGGAATAAATCTCCGTATTTGGAAGCGCCAGTTCAAAGCGGAGTGCAGGGGCTGAAAGGGGAATCGGAAAAGGAGGAATAAAATGATGCTAGGAATACAGGTTCCCATATGGGAAAGGATGAAGACGCAGAGGAGGAGGGAGGAACTGTAGAGGTAATTCCTGTAAAAGTTTGGACTTACTGAGAGAACACATTTGAAGCCAGATTCCGTCACCAGATGCAAATCTGGAATTATGCAACAGTCTCTAAAAGCAGCACTTGCCACCCAACATCTTCTACGCATGCAACAGGATCACTAATTAAAAACAAAAAAATACCTAGGAGAAGTTCCAGTTACTCTCTTGACAGGCCATGAAATACCTTTCCTTTTTCAGCCTATTTCTTTTTAAAGTTTTCCAGAGAGATGGCTTCCATTTTATTTCAGATATTAAGCGCCTTTTGGCAGGATTTTGCAAACAGAAATGCAGACTGGGTAAGTGAAGAACCTACTCAGCAGACTCCTCGTCTGCATTAGGAAGGGCACACACAAAGCTAATTTCAGGATCAAAGTCTTACACGATAGCTCTTGCTGTTAGGAATTTTTTTTTATGATATTCACTGCTCTTTGTTTTTTAAAAATGTTTAGTTCCAGTTTTACTAAGATTAAATAACTCTACTCTCTCCCTCATGTTTACACCTTTTATACACTTCAAAATGCTCAGCATGTCCCTCTTCCCAGGGAGTATAATTTTTTAACACTTCCCTATAACCCTTTCACCCCCTGCCTCCACTATTTTTCATGCTCCCTTTGATTTATTCAGACACAGAAGTTTTTTGGAGGGAGAAAATGAAGGCATTTATGCCAGGTCCAATTTATCAAAACCTACATGGGAATGATTTCAAAGGGTAGGAAACAAAAGATTTCCCTATTCACATATTTACAAAATGCAATCAAAATTCACCACCTCCTCTAAAAAATATTAACAAGAAAAAAAAAGAGTGAACACTTTTACTGTACCTCAGGGTAGGAAAGGTACGATAGAGCTTAAAAACCTCTGGACTGGAGAACAGCAGCAAGGGAACTTTATTTGAAATTGTTATCACAAAAATGTGTATGGAGCATGCATGGAAAACTGGTATGTGTGATACAAAAAAAAAAGAGAATAAAATTAATAGGAGATGATGTGAGAACCTCTAAAGGTTTCACTACTGTGTGCTTGGAGTGACAACGTCTCTTATGGGTGCCAGAGATATGAATGTCCTACGTGGATTTCCCCCCATGAGTGACAACAATCATAAAGATACAGCATCTGCACCATCACATTTTATTTCATGCCACTTTTCGGTTTCTGCTTTTTGATGTTGGCCTTTTGAGAAAATCAGTTTCTATAGAAACAATTCTGCCACTGATGCAGCATGTGAGAAGTTGTGTTGGTGAAAAGTTGGTTTACATACTATTTTGAAATCTGAAGGGTGATTTGGTAAAAAAAAGAAAAAAATGACAAGCAAAACAAACTGTACTGAAATGTCTGTTCTATCTGTTTCTGCACCAACTACCTTCACCCAGCAGAGAGTTGGTGCTTCACTGTACTGTATCCAAAGGAGAAACCTCTTCCCTTCAGCCTGCAGGCAGGTAGTTGCTGATGAAGAACAGCGTCTCAAAAATTTCCAACTCCAGTAGAATTTGGACCTCTCAGGCACACTCCTAAAGGAAGGATTCTGTCTTAGCATCCCACCTTATGCAAGAGGAGTCCTGCATTCACCAAGTTATCTACCCTTAATCCTAAATCTCGAGAATGAGATCATCCCTCTCACGTCTATTCCTGCTGGCTTTTCTGATCTGAATGAAATTACTACCATTGTTCTTGAAAGGTACGAGGCACCTCCTTTTATTCTACTGTTAAGATTTTCCAAGAAGTGCTGCTACAGAGTTGTTGTGACCATAGGAACCCTGTTGTGCTACCAAGGCGGCTGGAGCCCCAGTCTTCACCAAGGCAGCAAGGCAGTTTTAGTAACTTCTTGGTGGCCCTACCTTATTGTCCCTGCCACAGCCTGTTTCCTTCTGAAAACTGAAGCTTTAAAAGCACTCTAAAATTACAGTCACAAATACTATTTGGAAAATAAAACCAAAGAGAAATCTACAGTTTATGAAAACAAATCCCACGTTCCCAAACTATCACAAAGCCAACACGTAATATTTGGCTTCAAAGTGCATAGAGTTATGTGAACACTGGTTAAGACTCATACACACGCATGTAAATAATTGCATACGTGCATCACCTTGAAGAAAATCACTTTAGTTCACTCTGCACAAGCAAGAACTGAGCAGATATTAAGGACCCAATCTGATTTTAGTTAGATTAATACAAAACAGCACTAACACTCCAGTACCAGAAGATTTATAACTAACAGAAAGATTTCACTGAGAGAAGAATCAGAGCTTGACTGCTCATGGAAATAAATATTTTCCTATGACAGTTTTGAAATTTCATAACTCCTAAAACAGAAATTTGAAAATTATTCTCAGTTAAATCCATAGAAACACTGACCTTCGTATCTATAACATTCGAAGAAAAGACACTTCCACTTCTGATTGACAGATCCATTGCAAATACAGTCTCAGCAGCTCCAGAGCTAAGAAATGCAACCTGACTGTCCATAATTCATTCATTCTAACTTATTCAAGCAGTTTTTCCTCTGTCAAGAGAATCGCACGATTCAAGATTCAGGCCTACAGGTAACAAGCAATCAGGAAACCACTCTCACGTATGAAGTGATCTTAAACATCAGAGTAACAAAATAAAGTACATGTTCCTATAATATTCCAAATCATAGGGGAATGCATGCCTCCAAATTTCAAATTATCCTTTATATTGACTACTTAGAGAATCCATAAGCAGTTTAGGTAAAATACAAATTCTGAAAAAAGCCCATTATAGCTTAAAATAAACTCGAAGCTGCAAATCAGACAAACCTCAACACAATGACTATGCAAGTCTGGTTGCCATAAGATAAACCTATCATCTTCATTCTGGAGAACTGTCCCATATAGAAACTGTACTTGATATCTTCATGGTGAACTATTTAGTTGAAAACAAACATCGTGTTTGATCACTTCTGAGGCTCCTGGCCCGCTACGTGAAGGAACGGGCAGGTAGATTCAGCTGCAAACACTGCTTTGACATCAGGTTCTTCTAACTCTGTAGGAGCCAAGCTGGGACCAGTGGCTCCACTGCCAGGAACGAACAGAGCTTTCTACCATAAAAACTCCTCCATGGAGAGGCTTTCCTTGGGTTTTCGCATTTTGAGATTCCAGAACTGACTCCAACAAACCTTTCCCACCACAAATCTCCTTTCTTTGATATGCCAGCCCCAACGCAGACAGCGTAGCACTAACATAAATGAAAACCAAAGCACACTAATGTCACAGCCCCTGCCCTGCACTTCTCAGAGCAGCCTCCAAACCAACCCAAACCATAAAAATAGATCTTTATGGGCTAAGGATTAAGAAAGAAGCACGTGATACCATTTACTTTAGTGAAAGTACTCAAAAAACACTTGGAGAATTGCTGTAAAACCTTTCCAGAATTGGAAAACATTGTTACAGCTTTAAGTCCTTTTGCCTCAGTAGATAAGGCCTCCGTGCATTACTAAGTTAAAACCCCGACTTGAGGGCTGAAAAGCTCTTGAATACATGAGCAAGATCAGAGCAGGTAAGCTCAATAAACTGTGTAGTCACTGTTTAGGGGCTTGAGGAGCATCACTTCCACAGCATGTTGGAAGTAATTTTCTCTGGTGACATGCTATGTTTTGTCTTACTGAACATTTAACCTCTAGATTTGGACAGCACACATTTGGCACGGGCACATTTCTTTAGGGAACACCAGAGCAGTTACTTCAAGTGACAGTTTTCTAATTATTCTGTCAAGCATCAATCTGTGAAGTTCCCAGTTCCTCAGCACCCTGACTGACAGGGCAATCAGTGCTTTACTTAAAGCCTCTAGAGCTGTTCTGTCCTGACAAATGCTTTTAAAAAAAACCAACCCAACCAACCCCTCCTCCCCAGTGTTCAAATGGAGCAGAATATTTGACTTCCAAAACAACTCCCCACTTTCTGCAAATACGGTTCCCCAAAGTAACAAAAGAATTGCATTAGTACATATAATGCAGCTGGGGAAAGAAGAACAGAACAAAACAGTATTTTCTTTTACATTAGAGTATTTCATTTCAGGCATTTTATTTTGTAGCAAATCAGCTGATAAAAGTACATCAAAAACAGAGAAGGAACTGAGATAATGCAATCATTTTCACTAAGAAGTTTTACTTCTCTTCTGTTAAGAGAGTTAAAAAAAAAGACCTTCACAGCACTTTTAGCTGAGTTCCCCTTATTTTTGATGAATATAATCTTCCTCTGTTGAGGGTGGCATTGTGACTTCTCTCGGGGTCTTACAGCACAGTGACACTAAGAAGTAGGAAAATGAGGGACTTTGTGAGTGATAAACAATTAGCCTTGTACCAAGTTCAGGGAATAACACAAGCTATTTAGTAGTCATGACCACGATTTCCTAAATAACATGAAAGTACTTCATGCTCTTTATCTACTGTGTAATTAAATTCAACACCAGGGCTAAGATTTTGACCAACAAGTTGGCACTACAATTAGACAAGGTTTGATTTATATGCCAAGATGCTGCACCTGAGAATTCAAAAGTGGCGTTGCTTTTCTTGGTTTGCTGGGACAATCTCATATTGATATTGTTCAATTTAATACAAAGAGAAGACCTCCCACCGTACAGAACAGCAGCACCAATACCCGTATGCCACTAATACTAGTTTCTATTGCGGTCAAATTTGTATTAAAGTTGCTCCTTTGGTTTTAAAAGGTAAACTATGAATAATGCAGGTTTGCTGACTAGCTCTTGCTCGTGAGCACTTCTGAGTGCTCTATGGTAAAACACACTGATTGAACTCAGCAAGACAGACAAATAAATGAAATATCAAGTCATGTGTCAAACAAAGGTTGGAAGAGTACAGCACGTTTGATCACTAATCAGAGGGAACTGCAGAAAATCTCTCTCTAAATTTAATGCTTAATTCTATTTTTTTCTGAGGACATTAAATATGTAAATATATTCACACACACAAAATTCATTTTTTTCTTGGATCAGAGTCAAAACTCCCAGTACACAGACTACCTGTGATTTATGAAATGAAGAAAGGAAGCCTGTTCTAATCAGAGCTCAAACCTAGTCATAGGCCAGCAATGGCTGCGTAATTTTGTTCTCCTTGCTGAGCAGCTTAATACTAGATGATTTTTATATATAAAACATTTCCGCCATCAACAATATCAAATGATTAATTGTTCTTAATGGACCAGATTCCTTTTGGAGAAGATTATGCTGAACAACATAAGACCAGAAAAGCAGTTTAACTGAATTCAAGAGGAGCACTTGAAGATGGAAGTATTGCGCTGTGCAAGAAAGAGCGCAAGAGTCTGATGTGAACGAGGGACCAACGGTAGGTGTGAAGGACTGAAGCTTACCTAGACCAGCACTGTCTTCCAGGAACTACTCATCTCACTACTAATGATCCAGTTCAGGCAGCCCATCTATTTCTGTTTTTACAGGTTTAGTCTTTTGCCAGTCTTGAACTTGTTCACTGCGGTGTCGGATGAGCGCGGGTGCAAATGGAGAGAAGTCGGCTGCAACCATGGAAGTGCCAACTGTTATACGCCCAGACAGCCACAGACCCGATTCCTTGACAGAAGGGAACGGCAGAGCTGACCGCTGAGACTACAAGTGGAGGAAGGAAGCTCTTTGATAAAAAGCCTGAAGCTGCAGTGGTCAGTAAGGGGAAATCTGTCCCACTGGCAGGGGAGAAGGCTGAACTCATCTGCTTTTCTTATTGAAGTGCAACAGACTTTCCGCATTATTAAGGGAGTTAAGTGAACGTTGTTGAAACGTAGGCACCGTCTTTGCTTAAATTGCCTTTATTTTGTCTTTTCAATTCAATTACTTCCATAGTTTGCAAGACAAAGTGCAAACAAAAATGTATTTGAGGTTCTCTAAGTAGTACACACAAAACACCCAAACCAACTGTATAGGGCCCCACAAAAGTTTTGATTAAAGGCAAATCCTTCACAATTCAGAAAGCACATAGTCAATCAGGGGTTGAAGAGGAAAACCTCCATGGAGCAGCAGGAACTACACAATTCTGATAAGATTTCTGTGACTTTCCAGCAAATAGTAATTTGCTCTTTTATATTTCTTCAATGAGAAGTCAAGCATTGCAGTCCCAAACCTTTAAATCAAATGATTTGCTGGGCATCAGGCATTCAACTTTCACCACGTACTACAAAATATTGACTCTGCACATTCATTCATTTCTACCCAATAATTGATTCTTCTTCTTTTGCCAGTTACGGGCCTATAGCAGTATTCTGGGAGGGTGACAATCAAGATTTAGTAAGAAAAAAGAGATCCTCAGCATTTTCAAGTTTTAATCTTGTCTACATCACATAAGCATGTATGTAATCTATTTTCTTAATGAGATGCTTTTACTCTTTTGCCCTATTACTGCTATTAATTCCAAATCTACCATGCACAAGAGCCATCCATAGTTTACAGGAAGGCTTCTGCTTTAATCACAAAGCTGGTATTGCTCTGTCAAAGAGCTTTATGTTAACTTTTGCTCAACGACCTCAGCTGGAGCCTGTCTGTAAATACGTCTCAATCTGGCCGAGCTGGCGCAACGGAGATTTCATTCCCTTTCCTGGTAAAGTGGATACTGGCTTACATGGTCAGCCCAAATGTCATCCACTCCGAAATGCAATTTCATAGCACTGGTGGCAGGATTGCTGTGTCGCTTACCCCGAGGGACCTCAGAGGTTCTTGGTGGGAGCAAGACAACGCTCTGCCTTGACAACTACAGCCGGCGGCTCCTCTGCGTTCAGCACTTGCCAGCAGCACCAGAGCGCTCCTCCTCCCCCAGGCTCGCGGGGAACGCACATCTGGTGCTCTGCAGCTCTTTTTGTTGCTCAGGCTTAGCCTTAGATAATTAGAAATGGCTTCCAAGGTACAGCAACACCCAACACCGCACACACAAGAGGTTGTGCAAACATCCACACAACTTGCATAAGAGCAGCAATCACATATACATATGCACACTGCCATTTACACCTCACTGTAGCAAATTAAATGAAAAAAAATCTAGTTCTCTTCTCCCCTGACTTGTCTGATGAGTAAAATATATATATACAAGTCATAATGAATAGAAAAAGAGATTTTTAAGCCATAGCAGAACATTGAAGGTGAAAATGGTGTTGTATAGCCAGAAAATTTATTTTATTTTAATTCATTAGGAGTATCTGAAATAGTACCTGCTCCACACTGCTGAGCAGAAGAAATTATATAGCAATTTGCAACAAGTAAGGCTACCTTATTCTTGCTGAACTCCTTTAATTGCTCAAAAAAAATTTTTAAGTTTTTTTGCCTTTTTTCCTGCTGGAAACCTCTGAATAATTTTGGAAATTTCAGCAAAATCTATTTGGTCACACATTATTGACCTGTCTTTCCACACACAGGCCCTTATTTTCTTTTAGCTGGAATTTTCAGAGCAATTTGGCTCAAATTGGTTGAGTATTTTTCCATTTAAAAAAAAAGAAATCTCGATTAAAACCGAAGTTTTCAGCTTTTTTCATGAAGTCAGTCCACTTCCCTTGAAGAAATGTGTGGTCTTTCACCAACCCAAAGAAAAATCAACAGTTTCCATTAAAAAAATCTCAGAGTTAAAACCCTTCAGTAAAAGTGACATTTTATGTTATCATTGAGGTACTACCATTGCAAATGTATTGCTTAGTATTTCTACTTCATTGCTTACTATTCATTCATTGCTTACTATTTCTATTCCGCTTTACAACAGAGAAATAGGAAAATGTTTGGGAACTGGCACCCACTTTTCTCTTGACAAGCAGAGCCTGTACAGCGCCCGAGCTTTGTAAGCTATGCCAAAAGACAGCAGTAGCCCAGTTTGTAGCTTCCAGCCCCCACCGGCTCTCTGCTGCCTTCTCCCATACGCAATCCCTGCCTGGAGCATTCCGCACCAGGGGGAACTCCCCTGTAACTCAGCGAGAAGCACCAGAACCAGGTACATAACCTTATCCAGCTGATTTGTAAGTACACTTTACCCAATTAAAAAAAAGAATATACAATTCTGCTCATAGATTTGTAGGAATTAATCAATCCTTGTTGGTAGGAGGCTGAATTATTCATTTCAGTTTTCACTAGACTTTCAGTCCACATTTTATAAAAGAATCCATACTGTCATTTTAATAATGCAAAGGCAATGTGTTTATTAAATACAGGTATTTAAGATTATTTCCCCCTCCAGTGCTTTAGAAGGTACCCACAGAGCAAATGAAAGCTGGATTCTGTTGAATAAAGAGGACAGAGAAGTAACATCCTCCAAATTGTTACAAAAAGAGGGGAAGTATGGGGAAGCAAAAATTTCCTGCTTTCTACTCACCAGAGTTAAGCCAGAATCTGCTAGCATGTTTGGGAGTATAAAACAAACAAAAGCAGATTTTTAGGATGGAGAGAAAAGTTTAAAAAACAAACAAACAAAACCTACAGGGAAACTACTTCCCTCCCCAAGCTATTTCCCTCTGGGGTTAGCTAGAACCCTAAAGAAAGTTCAAAAACTTAATTAAGCTCAGGGCTATACATTTAATTCAAACCAAACTCACTGAAAGATCAAATGAACAAGATGTGTCCACTTTGCCTGACAGACAACACATAATGACCTGTTTTTTCTCAAGGATAGCTCAAAAGCGTGGTGTATGAGCTAACAGCGTGATAATCACAATATCCAATACATTTGCAGAGACAGTCCCCAAGTTTTGCCCGGTTTTTGACTGATGTGGTTATTTCTGCGGACCATGTCCTTTACAGCCTCATGCTGCTTTACACAGACTCTACGCACTGCTATTCCCCACTCACAGTCAGTAACACAAATACTGGAGCCACTTAAATCAGTTGAACTCCTGTGCAACTGAAGGAACTGTGGTTAGACGCCCACAGAGCCTGTCTGGAACATTACTCCTATTCCTCCACCCCCCAGACTACACACATAAAAGAATCAGGCACTGGGCGATGGAATAACTCCTGTTTTCTGCAGATTGCTATCAAAAGTATGAGCACTAAAAGAGATAAGCTCCCCACTTTTCTCACTACTCTAAAGAAAACACCTGATTTCAGAGACTGCCTAGTACAACAAAATATTGAAAGGTACAATACAGATAACATCTTTTGAGAAACAGGACTAATTTTCATCTTCCTATAAGAGGATAGTTTTTCTATTAGAAGATGAAACTAAACCTCTAGCAATGAGAGTAAGAACTACTCACTTGTGGTAGTTGTGGACTTGATTTGCCAAGTACTTAAACACATGACAAGCTTTAAAAGTGAATAGGCTCATTTATTTCAGCTTTACCCATCCACTCAGAATAATAGATAATAAAATATTAAAACTTGAAACAGGTTTGAATATCTTGTTGAATTGGAGCATGAATAATGAAGTTGTGAAATAATTCAGTCCCACCTGTAACAAAACAGAGATTCAAGAGAAAGAAATAGCTTTTCCCTCTTTCATTAAGTCATATTTCAAATAATTCTTCTTTTCCAAAGCTTTTTCATCACTCTGTGCTCAGCTATGCAGATGAATGGATGAACACAGGCCAACAAGTATTTTTCTTATTCAAATATAAATTAAACGCATTCCTCTGACTGGGAAGGCAGAGTGTATCCTGCCCCAAAACCACAGTCTACATACTTTAGAAAAATACATTCCCTTCCTCAACTCTAACAAAAAAGGAAAGAAAAAAAGAAAAAAAAAAAAGAAAAAAGAGGCATCTACAATGGAATACAGAAAATATCTGAGGATACACTGCACCTCAAAATCCCATTTCCATGGAAATGGGTGGATGTCCTAACAGATCTTTTTCTTAAAAAGATGCCAATGAATTTAAAAGCTACTTATTTGCCTGACCTGCATATTATTCTTGCTCACATCACTGCACCAATCATTTCAGGTGGCATATGGAGTAATAATAGGTTAGAACAAGATCGCTTATCATAATCTATTCCCTATATTAGGATGCAAACCAGAGCACAAGTGTCACTGCAGAGACAAGTGCAGGAGCTGTATATTTTCTATGCAATTCACTCCTCTTCCCCAATAACCACATCGCTGCACCTTTTCAGCTTAGAGACAAAAAGCCCATTTTAATAAACCTTCCCCCCCCCCTTTTTTTAAGTATAGACATATCTTTACAATAAAAATCTTAGCAAGATCAGGCCCTTTATTCTTCTGTCTTTAAAAAGTAATTTTATGATGGGAAAATGCTCATTAATTTTGCCATGTTTCAACCATTTTTTTCCCCCCAAATTAAGTCTCATTCTTCAACTAACCTATGCTCTCTCTACCTGTGCTCCATCTATCAAGGATGCTTCCAAAATTATAAGTAAAACCAGCTGATATTCATTTCACTGTCAGAAGAGGAGCATGTCTTACCCAGTACAAATGGCTAGAAGCACCTACTTGAAATATACAGTTCATCATCTAGGCCTGTTTCTATCAGGAACAGATGGAGGTAAGGTGATTAAATTTCTTCATTTTGATGGAAAGAACAAACACTTTCCTAGACAGCCATAACACCTCAAACCACTTAAAAATAATGAGTATTAAAATGCCATTTTCTCTACAGAAGAGTTTAAGTAAGGACACCTACAACTTTTTTTTTTTTTTAAATATACTATTTCCTACTTATATTATCCAATGAATTGTCTTTCATTCTCCTGTAAATTTGCTAGATAGATGACCTATAAATAGATTCATAATAAATTACTCATCTCACCAAGCTGAATTACCAAATTGAGATTCCTAAAACATCTCTTTACATCCTCGCTAATTGTGAAATGAGTCACATAAATTTTCAAAATTTCATCAATTTGTAGAGTATACAGTAAAGGATTAAACACTTTTCTGATGTATTACGCATGGCATGTCCTTTTACTAGGCAATACTGAGACACAAACGTAACTGCACACGGTATGGCACACGCTGGATGTGACATCGGGCATTTGGCCGTTAGAGGTGATGCTGGCAAGGTTTTCACAATGGAGATTCACTGCCTGTATCCCTCACCCTTCACTTTAGGCCCTGGTTTGGAACAAGAGGGGTAATGCTACACTATGACATTACGTGTACAATCCCATACCCATTACCATGGACTTCTCTTAAACACTTCCCACCGCAGGCTCAGCCATACTGCCTCATCAGTGGATATCTCAGAAAAGTCCAGATTCTCCAGTCTCAAGCACTAATGAACAAAGAACCCAATCAAAAATTCCTCTACCACTCTGATCATTAATTAAAAGTACCTCCAAACAAGCAGGAAAATACAGCAAGCCTTGACCACACAGCAGCCAGCTCAAGAGGATGAGGCAGACTGAATTCCAAGGAAATGGAAACGTCTGCTCCTCTGTCCCTTCTTCAGAAGTGATCCCATACAGACAGGGTAACTGGCACACCAACATTTCAAATTCCATCCAAACCTGACAGCTCAATTTTTATTGTGGTTCTTCCACAAATTTTTCAGCGTTTACCTTTTAAGGAAACATTTGTGATTTTCCCTTATTCCACCACAAAGGAGATGATTACGAAATCTCTGCAAGTTTTCCTCTTGCTTAGGAAGTTTATTTTCATATCCAGTTTTTACGATTCATTAGAGCCAGCTCTAAAATGCCAAAAGGCATTCAAGCTGTCGGTGCCTATAAATAATGGCAGATTCATGTTAAAGTATATTTACATATCAATTACTTAGGACTCAATACTACATGCGCTCTTGAAAAATACATGACTCTTGATTATAAATCAAGACAATTCAATTATGCATTTTAAATGCATAATTGTCCTCACATTTTCATAAATATTGGCAATATGCTATCAGTCTCTACAAATGCTTCAAAGAAATGAAAGAATGCCTTTTCAATACTGTAAGTGCTCTAAAAGAGGACTAGTCATTTCACATTAAGTCTCGCAAAACCGCAAAGACACATTAGAAGAAATCCTTGTTAAAGTTCTATTAGTTTATATTTTCTCACCAATGCAGTGCTAATAAAAACGTGGGGAAACTCCTAAATTATTCCTATAGAATTACAGTTCTATAAAAGAATTATGAGCTGCTCCAATATCCTTGCTTAAAGGCAAAGTATTTGTACAAACTTCTGAGGCAGAAAATAGAATATGCCTTTGTCCACTTTTTCCAGCTTTACAAGACATTTCTGTGCTCTAATAGGTCTTTTCTGCCTCTACAAACTGTCATCCTGCGGTAGTAATCTTAAACTTCTACAAGCATCAAAAGCGAAGGCACTATTGCCCCTATAAAACTACTAATCACAGCTTTAAGTTAGGGCAGTTCTCCGAAAGAGGAAAAGAAACCTCCAGTCCATCCATTGGCTCCAAGGTAGGACCAACTCTTCCTGAAACACCCCGGATAAATTTTTGTTTAGCTAGTCCTTAAAGCCTTGTGGTGCTGGATAGCCTGTAAGTTCCCAAAACAAACTGCGGCAGGACTCAGCCAGCTTTTCTGCTGGACAATTTTCAGAACAGCTAACCTAAATTCCTTTGCTGCATTTAAACTTTACTACTTCTTGCCTTACCGAGGCAGACATTGACCTGCAACTCTGGGCAGATTACCCAGGTTAACTGAAGGTCTCCTTCAGTTTTTTTCTGTCTGGTTCTCCTTTCAACCCTTGAGTCTTTTGTGTATTTTAAGTAAGAAAAAAGCATGGTCTCTCCCTACGTGTTTATACACCCCCCAAGGCAAAAGGGGCTCTCTACATGCTATTAGGCGACAGTATCAAGATGATGCAGTAAGATCCAGCTTCCAAAAATACGTGGTATACTTCAATGATTGATTAGACATCATCTTACACAAATGTCAAAATTGCAACACAAACCAACAGGTTTACAGATTATGACTTAAAAAAACCCCAATAAATTAATACTTCATTTCTACAAAAACAATGCTGAGTACAAAACTGCCAGTAGGATAGGGCTAGGTAATAAGCAGTAGAGGAACAGTGATAACTATCATAATTTCCATAGCACTTTTTTTTTTTAATGGACTATATAATTTTTGATCAGTGTTGAGAGTGGTCATCTATGGCAGATGAGTATGGTAACCAACAGTTCACACAGAGAGGGGAAAAACAGCAGTCAAAGCCTGAACTTTCAGAAGGACCCACTAAATTCAGTGCCACCAGTTTCAGCTACGCAGGTGAAGCTACAAAGGGCTCTGCAGAGGTGCGAGCACTAGACTTACAGTAACCACTACTAGACTTACAGTAACCACTCGTGGAACACTATGCTATAACACACAGATATTTTTCACCACAATAACTTTTCAGCTACAGCTTTTAGAGTACTCACAACGGCATATGATGCTTTACCCTCTTGTGTGAATCAGAAAAACACATAAGGCATAGACTTTTCATGCTGTGTAAAGAAGAGCTGGGTAATGATGTGTGTAAAGGATGCATGATATTTGAATGAGAAAGCAAAATGATTTCTAATGACTATGTAAGAATAGGGTTTCTCTGCATTATCTGAAATGACACGTGATCTGACAATTCAAACAAATCCAATGCTAACACTCTAATACATGTCCATAACTGAGCGCTATTTACATTTCATTTTTTTCTTCACACACGCACTGACAGAGGCTGCATGTGTGATAGAGAAGGTTATCTGATCCTACTGATGCACGGTTTCGTGTTATTGTAACACTGAGAAATCCACTACTGACAATTAGTCAGTTAAATGCAGAAAACATATGACAAACTATTCACAACCAGCCTATGCTCCAACTAGGATAAGGCTTGCTATCGCAGCAAGTGGGGCCACTTTAATTTTTGTATTTTTGAAACCTTCACACACTTTTTATTTATGACTTTTAAAGCTTAATAGTCCCCTTCCCACTCTCCAAAGCAGCCTCCCTCTCACTTGATACAAAACTTCCAGGACTAACAGCATTAATAACCATTCTCATCAATGGGTAAAGGCAGCTCCAAAAGTAAATCAGATGAGTTGGTTCTTTGTTCCTGGATGTTGCCTTGGATGTTCAAGCCGCAACTCTTCCTCTTAGTCGAGACAGACTTGATAGCCTTGACTGATTGGCATGACTAATGCTGCAACAGACATACTGCAGATCACATTAAACAGCTGTGCAAACTGCCTGCACTCACGACTTGGCTGCTGCCATTATTTTTATTTTTGTTTGATGCGATTATAATGTCTCAGTGCCCAATCCTGGATCAGGAATGCCACGTGACAACATTCCCCTCCTCTTCTTCCACTCGCTTTTCTCCCAGACTGTTTGAAACATTGCCTCAGTGGGCAGGATGCAGGGAATAATTGGTTGGGAACAGAACAGGCACCTGGCAACTCTGAAAAAAGCTTAGCTGCCAAAACCCCTTTCTGGCTCAGCCTTGTAACCCAACAGTTAAACACTAGGCACTGACTCACCGAATAAGACAGATTTTTGCACAACTTCCAGGACAAAACCCTCAGCTATGCAGTCAAGCCTAGTTAGAAACCAGACTGAAAAGAGCCCTTCCCCCTAAAACTGGGAGCAAGTCCTTGCTTAAAATTGCAGAGTGAGAGCAAACAGTCCAATAACACAGCGATACAGTTACCATACTCCAAACTGCCTGAATGTTTGCAGACCTTCTGAATTGTTTTAACTGAACTAGCTCATCCAATTCTGAATTAATTCACCCAAAATAAAGACCTAATAAATTATACAAGACAACCTTATTTTTATTTCTGAAATCAGAGAAAGAAATATCCCAAATCTTTCCTCTTAGCATAATGTTGTCCCTTCTGTTGCCACATAATGGACTGCAATTTAAAGAAAACTAATACTAAAAATCCCTCAAGCCAAAAGGATAAACTGGCGATAAAAATGTCTTAAATAATAAGGATGGATAAACTGTATTACTTTCACACCAAGCACAGCTGGAAAATAAGTGAATTGCAAATTTATGATTTAATGATACCCTCTTTCAGAATTCTGTTCACTCTCTCAGATGCCAGGGAAATAAAAGTCCCAAGGCTGCTGCTTCACACGCAACTTAATGGCAAGACACATCAGTGCCATTATTTTTCCCATCACTGAGGTGGACAGAGAGATGCCTCTGACATAAGCAAACAGGCAAAGTAAAGTGATGGGAATAAGAATGTCTACTCCATATTAATAAAAGAATATTTTCATTTTGGACTAAAAAATAGATGGAAAAAAAATCAAACCAAAAAGGCAAATTAAGTTTTGTGTGTTTGATATTAATTATTCCCTGGATATGAGTTAACAGATGTCAATATGGAACATTTTTTCTGCAGAGATGTTTGTCAATCTGTCAATAGTATTTTGCTTATATGACAAGCAAAAACTTGTTAACATCAATTGGTTTGATAAGTCTTTAGTCGTATCATCAATGACAGGCTTCAAAAAAGGTTGTCAAAGTAGCTTTAGGGCAAAAAGGAAAACAAGAACAACAAACTTTTAGCCTTTAACTGCCTGTATTTCAGTGTTACTTTCTGTTAGGAGTCAACTATTAATTTCAGGACTAGAGACAGTCAATAATAAAGCAAACCTGCTTACAGCTTAGTTTGCTTTACTCGTGTTTCTGTATTTTATCTCCTCTGAGGGAGACAGAGCAACAAGGGCAAGGGATGGTGTGTAGCCAAAAGCCTGAGGAAAGACTATGTAGTGCTACGTCTGGGTCACATCTCAAGTACACGTACCATTTATGTCAGCATTAATGGGCAATTCTCCTACACCAGTAACGTATACAATATTATTTTTATTCTATCAAGACCACATGCAAGAAAGAGACAGCGGATGTGACTTGCTTCAGATTGTAGGTAAGATGCTTCTGGCCTTGGCCTAATTGTAGTCACTAAATACATCTCACCAAGAGCCTTGTCATTATGGGCTCTCATACTCACTAGGGTCTTCAAAAACACGATTCAGCCAGTCTGACATATGAAACCTGACGCCGACTCTCTCTGCAATGTGTATAAAAAAGCTGAGAGAAAAACCTGCAGGAATTTAGGAGTGTCCGATATGTGGGACGACTCCAGGCCAAAGCAGAGGACAGAGATGGCAACCAAGCTTCAGCGCTCCAGACAGCAGATTTACTGACAAGACTGGGTTTATTTTAACCTTAGCTGAATCTTGTTGAACCCTTGTTGAATCCTACAAACAATCATCACATAGTAAATATAACCGATCAGGTCTTCAGCGGGAATAAAAATGAGCACCTGTTGAGCTTGGTAAGGATGTGAAAGTACTCAAGGATGAGGACTTCAGTGAGGACGGTTGAAACAGCACTTCATACATGCAGGGGAGAACCAGGCATCACTCAGAACCTCTGAAATACTGAAGGAAACAACCTCTTCTACTTGACTGCAGGACAAAGAGGAGCAATGAAGCAGCTTGAACACCCAGAATCAAGCCATCTTCCCCTTTCCTGTTACTACCTGAGAAAAGGGAAAATGGTTGATGTTCTGACAAAGCAGACGCACGGCACAAACTCATAGAAACAAGACAGGCAGGAAGGAGGGGGGAAAAAAAAAAAGAAAAAAAGAGTCTGGAATTTAGATAGTGAAAAAGAAAGGAATTCAGAACCGTTGCAATGACCTGTCTGACCTAGGAAGTATTGGATATGGCAGACTGCAAACAAGACCAGCAGAGTATAAAAGGGTCACTGACTCCAGAGACAGCATTTCCATCCAAAAGCCAGTGGGTAACCTTTTGCAACAAAAAAAACTTTTTTTTTTTTTTTTTTTAAGAATTATAGACACTGACAACAGCCAAATTAAACCAGCAGCAAACCAGCCAAGATCTTAATTTTTCTCAAAACCAATATTGCCAGCTTCACTAAATCAAATAATGGCACACCTGTATTTTTTTGCTTTAATACAAAATAGACGTTTTAAAGACAACTAAAAGAGAGAAACAGATCTATTTCAAAGTGCAGTTGAACATTTCATTCTGGAAGATTTCTTCTCTTACAAATGTCCTTAACATTGACAGTGCCATATTTCAGTGCAACTAAAAGACAGTGCTTCTGCATATTACAGCCCTGCAGATTTTTTTGTTTGTTTAGTCATTCCTCAAAGGCTCCATGTTGTTTGGAGACATTTACAACAATTAATTGCCCCCTCAAGGTCCCAAGAGCAAATTTTTATCTTCTCAAACAAGGTAGGAATCAGGTTAAAGGTTACAGGGAAATGACTGAGCAGACACAAACTGTGAATGCTACATTAGCCACAATGACTCTTGGGATTGAAAACCTACTATTAGTTAAGAGAGGATTCATTCAATTATCTTACCGTATATTCATAAGCTAATGGACATGGTGTATGAGGAGAGGAATCACAGAATCACAGAATGGCAGGGGTTGGAAGGGGCCTCTGGAGCGCTTCTAGTCCAACCCCCTGCCAGAGCAGGGTCACCCAGAGCAGGTGGCACAGGAACGCGTCCAGGCGGGTTTTTAGTATCTCCAGAGACGGAGACTCCACACCCTCTCAGGGCAGCTTGTGCCAGTGCTCTGTTACCCTCAGACTAAAGACATTTTTCCTCATGTTCAGATAGAACTTCCCATGTTCCAGTTTGTGCCCATTGCCCCTTGCCCAGTTGCTGGGCACTACTGAAAAGTGTCTGGCCCCACCCTCTAGACATCCACCCTTTAGACATTTGTAAGCGTGATGAGAACCATTCTCATCTTCTCTTCTCTAGGCTAAACAGACCCAGGTCTCTCAGCCTTCCCCCATAAGAGAGCTGCTCCAGTCTCCTGACCATTTTCATAGCCCTCTGCTGGACTCTCTCCAGTAGTTCCCTGTCTTTTTTGAACTGGGGAGCCCAGAACTGGACACAGTACTCCAGGTGTGGCCTCACCAGGGCAGAGGAGAAGGGGAAGATTCATTAGGTTCCTCTCCACCCAACTCTCCAGCCTGTCCAGGTCTCACTGAATGGCAGCACAACCTTCTGGTGTGTCAGCCACTCCTCACAGTTTGGTGTCATCGGCAAACTTGCTGAGGGTAGACTCTGTCTCCTCATCCAGGTCATTGAATATGCTGAACAAGACCAGACCCAGTACTGACCCCTAGGGAACACCGCTAGCTACAGGTCTCCAACTAGACTCTGCGCCACTGATCACAACCCTCTGAGCACTGCCATTCAGCCAGTTCTCAATTCACCCCACTGTCCACTCATCTAACCCACGCTTCCTAAACTTACCTACCAGGATGTTAGGTGGAACAGTGTCAAAAGCTTTGCTAAAGTCGAGGTAGACAACATCCAATGCTCTCCCTCATCCACCTAGCCAGTCATGCCATCACAGAAGGCTAGCAGATTGGTTAAGCATGTTTTCCCCTTGGTGAATCCACTCGTGATAACCTTCTTTTCCTCCACATGCTTAGAGATGACATCCAGAATGAGCCTCACCTCCATTACCTCTTACAAGTTAATGAGGAATGAGTTGTGTTGCATTTAGGCTAAAGCAGTCTACATTTTTGGCCAGTCAAAGCCAGGGATGGCACAGCTACAGCTGTGCACAGACACAAGCATAAAGGACTGTTTCAGGTCCATTCCATGCTAAATTTACTCTGCCCCACTGTCTCAATTAGCAGAGCTTCATTAGCCCCGATGTAGGCAGCTAGTGTTAAGCAGTAATATATACAAAGACTATATAATAGAAGGAGCATACATTTACAAGTCAAATGTTGGGTATGCAGATGTTATACACCTGAGAGCTACTGAAATGCCTTTTTGTTTTAAAATTGTTTAAACTCAGTAAGTTTCATCACCAAAATTAAGACCCGCTGATTGTGCTGTAGCAGACAGAAGAATCTATTTAGCATAGTGATAATCATCAGCTAAGTTGTGTACCTAAGACTTTAGTGCACCTGCTTCTCCGGTACTAATACAAGTTTCAGAACTAAATTACATCTCAACCAAACCTTGATCATCATACAAAGCATGCACTGCACAACAACTCAAACATGCACAAATAAATCTTTGTGTAATGTCCTAAGAACAGCTAAAACTCATACAAACGAAGACATGCATAACAGTGTCTACTAGCATCAGACAAAGAAGGAAACAATCTGGTTTTCTAGCATGAATCTCAAGTTCCATCCCGCCTCCCTTCTGCCCCAGACAAGGTATGTTGCTTCTCTACTTCTCCAGGTCTGTGTTCCTTTAGGCATCTTAATGACTTGAAGCTTATAAGATAATTAAGTAGACGGAGGCAACCGGTTCTTTTCCTGTAGGTTTTGGGAAGAACATAAACCCAGACCGCTACAAACAAAAGGTCAGCACAACCTAGGTCCAAGGGAGTGCAAAACGATCCAGGAAGAACGTTTTATACATTGCAGATGACTCTCACTAGTACAGCTGAGCCATCAAGGTATTATGTGCCTTAAAAACACGCAAGGAGTTACAACTACAAAGAGCTTAGAATATGAAGTTGACCTGTGCTTATTTTGTACTGTAAGTTTTCTTCCTGATTTTGCCTTGAAATTTTGCTGCAAACAATATCCTCCTCCATTCGAAAAGTCACAACATTTTGTCACTTACTCTTGCACAGGGGTATACCATTACAGTGATGCAATTTTCACAGGAAGGTGGTATTTAGAGGAGCTAATATCACAGACACAATGAACATGCAGAAAATGGCTGGAAGCACTGGAAAAAAAAGAGACAAAGGAGATAAAGCCAGATTCACAAAAAGCAGCAAAATGTTGAAATTGGGACTTCAGCAGAGATGCTCAGGTACAGGAGATGGAAAAGATGATCAAAGCCCTTCGACAGATTTTCATTAGTAAAAAAAAAAAAAAAAATCTACAGCAACTTAAGTTCTGGCTAAGCACAAAAGCACAACTCCGCATTGGCAGGGATGGTCAGCTGGCGTTGCTCCAATGCCTACGCCTGACCAATATTCTCTCAGTAGATATTCTACTTCTGTCTGCAAAGGGGACCAATGACCTCAGCATGCCAACATGCATCTCTAGAAATAACTTCTACTCAATACACACAGACTGATTTCTTCTCCTGTTGTTCAAAAAGAAAAGAGCAACTGCACCTCCATCTGCAAAAGGAAGTGTTAGAATGTACCAGGCTATGATTCCAGCCTGTGAACGTTAATTAAACACAGACTACTATCCTGCAGTGCAGAATCAGATATTTTAGAAATCTGAGCTTAAAAGAATACAAATCAGCCTTCAGTATTAGCTATTTGTTTAATTTACATTCTCCTTCTCACTCTACTGTGGCAGTGTACTGTTAGGAATAATATTTTAAGTATCTAATCTCACCACAAATTCCACTTTAGGAGTCAGATGTTCAAAGTTCAGGACCGCAATGTTCAGCATTACCACATCTGCATTTCTGTGCTGAACTGCCTCGAGAAAGCACCCACCCAACACTGATCAAACCTGAGCGTAGGTCAGGAACTGAAAAGTCAATCCAGTGGTTCACAGAAAAATAATTTTCCTCTTGGATCGCCTCTGATCCTCCATGTCCACACCATTATCTGTATTTTTCAGCATACTATTCGTAGTCCTGTAATGCAGCTGTATTGCTGCATGGGGAAGCTTCCGGTCCCCAAACCAACTTTTTTACCTTTGGATCAGCAGTCAGCAGCTTGAATGCTTGATACACTTGTGCTTCTTTCACACCTCCACCGAGATCCAAGAAGTTGGCTGGTTTTCCGCCATTCAAGGATATTATATCACATGTTGCCATTGCAAGTCCAGCTCCATTGACTGTAATTGTAAATACCAAGTGCGTATATTTTACATAAAAGTACGTAAGATTTGTGAAAAGGCTTAAAACGTATCAGCACAACCACATAACATGGTTCAATACGTTACATAAATATTTATTTCTAAATAGGTCAGTATCTATTCAAGGATATTCAGTGCAACAAATAATTCAAAATCTGGTGCATACGCACCTACATTTAGATTTCTTTATGACTTTATTTTAGGACTAAGATGTTCACCTTGCATTAAGCATGTATGAGCACTGGAATGGTAACTGTGGAAATGCAAAGACTTCTGCTTAAAAAAAATAAGTAAAAAAAAAAAAAGAGACACGAAAACTGTGAATAGTGATCACATCATGAGACGTGAAGGACAAATGGACTCCTTAAGCTCCCCTTCCATCATTCTGATAGCAGTAGATGATGCTTCGTATTACTGTAAAACAGATGACTAAATTGTGGGGACAGATATCAGATGCTCCTGAAACTGCCTTTCATTTTGTCTTTGCACCAGCCTAGAAACATTCCCATGAGCATGAATGTCCTCTAAGCAAGGAAAAGTAGGCGTGAATTATTTCTCCCCAGTAAGTTGCTCCTGCTGGACTAAGTAAGACTTCTGTGTCACCTGTAATTCAGCAGCAATATCTAATATTAAAAAAAAAACCAAAAACAAAAAACAAAAAAACAACCAACCCTCCCCAAAAATACTGTAGCGATGCCAATTACTTAGGGTTTTTCTGGTGGTTTGTTTGGTTTTTTTTAATTAAGATTAAAATCTGACTGTCACTTACTGATCAACTGCAACACATTATCAGCATCTTCTAGATTTGTGGTTAGAGTACACATCACGGAATCACGGAATCTTCAGAGTTGGAAGGGACCTCTAGAGATCATCTAGTCCAACTCCGTCAAAGCATCAAAGCAATGTAAATACTGGACATTTTCTAAAACCAGTCATTTCACCAAGCTGAGATAAAATGACTAATTCAATTAGATTCAAAACAAAATGTTGTACTCGGTAAAAGAATTTGTACAAAATGAAAATTATTTAGAACATAGCTGACTTTTTTATTTTTCTCTTCTAAACACAAGAGTAATTTCTGTTCTACAGAAACTTCAGGAAAATAAGAAACTGGTATTTTCCTTTTAACAACCAAACAGCCTCTTTAGCAGCTTTCCTTAAAAAGAAATGGAGTTCAATATTCATTGGTAAATGGGAATATCATGTTTTCACACACGTGCTTTTGCAGTGCCTTATGAGTAAACACAGCATCATTTTTGAAAATTAACAATCAAATTTTGAGGACTTTTCTTGTCCTGATTACTGGAAAGATCAATTGCAACGGCTTAAAATTCAGAATGTAGAAACCCCACAGGCTTCCCCCTTAGCCTGCCTTCTCTCTGACACCACACATGCCCTCCCTGTCTGCTGCCGTAGTCTTCATCATAGTTGCAACACAATTTTAGTTTCATTCCCACAAGAACTTGTGGAAGGACAGACAACCTCAGCAAAACAGACTGAAATACTGTCAAAAGGTGGACTGAATGTCAGAATGTAATCAAAGTCTACACATTGAACAAGTATGAATTTGTCTTCAAATGTCTTTTGGATTTATTTGTTCTTACCAAAGCAAGCAATATTTCCATCCAGTCCTATATATTTTAAGTCGTATTTGGCAGCTTCGTTCTCTATAGGCTCATTTTCAGACTTGTCATCCATGGCAAATATTTCTTTTTGCCTAAATTCTGCATTGTCATCAAAGTTTATCTTGGCATCAAAACAAACAACTGGAGAAAAAAAAAAAAAATAAAACAACATATAGGCATTTAGAGATTGCAGTTAATCAGAGCTTCGGAACTATTACACCAACTACCACAGCAGGGAGGGGAGGGGGTTGCTTAAGGACTGATGCCGCTTCCAACATACGATCAGGTGAAGTTCTAGCCTTTATTCTGGTAGAGAAGGTAAAGTTTTCCTCAAATCCTATATAGAGAAAAGGCACAGCAAGTGTCTCCCTGCCACACAGTCATGTGCCTTTGTCAAGGGATGATCATCTATGTTTGCTTTACATAAAGTTTCCATAATTTATGAAGGCAGTTTTTATGACGTGGACAGGTGGTCCGCAGTGATTTTGGTATTTTGAAAGTATGACAGATGCGACAGGTAACAGGTTAGCAATCCAAAGCAATGTTTGGTAACATGCACTCATTTAGAGTTGAGCAATATAAAATGCTTTCCTTAACATTATAAATTAAAAATATGGCTGTTAGCTATACACACATAATTTCCCTAAAGATCTAAATGAAAACAACTATAAGCCAATGTATGTTAAAAATGATCAAAAAGATGAGTTTTAAATAAAGAAAATTTTAAAATTCAATACAAAACTTCTATAAATGTCAACATCCTCTATGGTTGTAAAAACAAACTAAAAAGTAGCTAAACCTGACTATATTGAATAATAGATACCAAAGACTAGCTAGTAGACATAATATTCACAAAAAAAACCCAATCAGTAAAAGAAATGCATGTAGAGTGAACTGGTTATTTGCCTATTTACAGACTACTTATTCCTATGGGTTTGCACAAACACCTCATTAGATTAAAACATTCACTATTTAAGTATTCTGATTTGTACTATATCTAGGTTATAATTACTGACTGAATTAGAGATTTAAGTGTCTTTAAATGCTACATCCAGAAAAATTGAGGAGTTTTTCTTTCTGCTGTGTTTTGATTCATATTGCCATCGAAACACATACATGGTACGTATGCATCTGCTCATGAGCACTGTACGCGTCTCTGCAACCAGAGGCCAATTAAATTTAAAAGACAATTTTTAGTTTTTGATATAGATACCCATCAACTAAAGTAACTAATCACACAATCCTTTTTAGTGGACAAATACCTCTCTCGTTTTTTTTTTTTTAATGTACAATTGCTTAACTTAGGAGAAATGTCTAAGCAAACAGCAAACAAAACATTTACACAAATGGAGAGTCTCAGTGGCAAGTCTTGATTTGCATTGGGTTTTCTTCTTTTGGATTTCCAATGTTGCTGGGGGTTTTGTGGTTTTTTTTCTAAATACATTTGATTTGTAACCAATACCGGATAAAATTAAAACAAGATCAAATTTAGTTTCAGTGACCGCATTTCAAAAAACTATTCATGAGGTTTGCGTATAATAACCTCTCTTGGAAGAGGCTAGATCTTGCCTGGTCAACCATCATGGGGGAATCCACCAAAAGGAGAAATGTCTCAAGTTCATAATATGCTTCTACTGTACTGGAGCTGCTTTAAGTTTTTTAACAATGAATTAAGACCTTTACCATTTTTCTTCTTCAAGCTTTCAGTTCCTTAAATAGCTAAAACAACTCAAAGCTCAAGTAAAGCTCCAGTTTCAGAGCTCTGTTTACCTTAGACATGATCAGCCTCAATGTCACATTAACAGAATCTCATTTCTACAGAACATTCAACTTTAACAGAGGCCATTCTGTACAAAGTAGCAGGAAAAACACCTATTAATATTTATCAAACAATTTTCACCATCAAAAGCACATTGTTACATGCATGATAGATTATACAAATGAAATTTTCTTCTAAACAAATATCAAAGAAAGCTCCAACACTCTTATATTCATGGAGTATTTGTGTTGTTTTTGCTCACAGTGTAGGATTTTTGTCATCTGCCAATTGAACAGCTTACACTGAGAGCAAACAAAACAAAAAACCCCAAAGAAATTGGCAGTTACAGGCTTCTGACCCAATAGTGTTAAAAAGAATTTTCTACAAAATTAAACAAAAGGAAGTACATACGACAATGTATTTTCTTACGCAAATTCACAAAAGTGAAAAACACAAATCACAGCAAGAAATAAATCCATCTTAACTGTTACTTTGACAGGAATAATGGTCTTCATACAGAGACTTATATTTTATCATTAGAAATAACTGCATTAAGCTACTCAAATGTTCTTCCATTTGTTTTATCTTTATTCTTCTTTAAGACATTTCAGACAGAGAAGCTACTAACAAAAAAGAAATAAGCACAGGAAGACTTGTGTGTATGTCTGCTAGTAAGGAGGCTTTCACAGCTTGAAACCCACTCTGTTTCTGCTCCTCAGCTTCCTGGATGCGAAACACATGCAGAAAAACCTCGGAGAAAACAGCATAAAAAAATCCTACCATCCCTCAAATTATAAATATGCACAGCCATTCCAGAAAAGCTAAGTTGGCAACTTATCCAAATCAGTTCATCTTTTCCACAGTGCCGCCTCATCACAGTCTAGCAAGGATGCAAACATAGTACCCACCATGGTTCTTCAGGACCTTCTAGGACCACCAGGTTTTGTTTCCTCTCAGTCCAAACTGTCCTCTCCTTCACTTGCCCCTGCTTGTCTACCAATTTCCCCTGTGTGGGGACCCAGCCGAGTACGTCCTCGGCACCCCAACGATGCCACTGCTCTGTTATCCGACAGCGCTGCCTCTGCCCTCCTCACATCCCTCTCAGTGTCTCTACACATGTCCACCGTGTCCACTCACTAATACCCAAGACATACTGAAAGGTCTTCCTTGCAGGATCGCATGGCTGAGATGACGTAGGTACTGAACCGGGGATTTTGTCCTTTGCTCTGCCAAAATAACACAACAGTAAAGTGTTTCTATACCAGTCACCTGAGCTAGTTTTGAACCAGCAAGAGTGAACACCAGAAACAGCCTAGTCTGGGCACAAAGAGCTCACCTCAAGCTCATTTCTCTGCCTGACAGAAGGCAATTGTCACAGATGTCCCAATTTCTGACTGAGTATAAGGACTACTGAGTACCTTCCATATTGCCTTGTACTGTTAAAGTATCTTGGTCAATGATTCTACTAAAAAAACCCTGATTTCAACAAGTTTTGAGGAAGGAAATTTTATTTTTACAGCATCAGTGGTCTTGAACCCACAAAATAAACCTAGTGAGTGCATCAGTCATAGCAGAGAAACATACCAATGAATTTGTTTTGATTGAATTTGAAATGAACATCATAATCCACAGGAAAGTTCCGGCAGTTTTTGTTACAGGTATTTTAAAGGGCCCATTCATCCCCAAAAGGTCAAAAGTGTCATGTGCTGCACACTGATCGCACTTGAAAAATCCAGACTATTCATTTTGCAAGGCCCTATTTCATTGTTCTGCTTCTACTTCACTGTGCAACACAAAATGAAAATATCCTTCTCACCTCATTCCCAACTGGATTTAATGAGGCCAGTGGATCTATTTAAATGGCAGGGAAAACCAACAGTCTATTGTCTTCTGAAGGCAAATTTTCCATTTCTAGTTAAAATACAGCCTACAATAGAAGTACACTGATCAACAGTGAGGCTTTTTGTTTCTCTCCCCCAGCACGCATTTCACAAATTGACGAAGAACCAAAGGAGCCAGAGTTAGTTACTAAGAATTTGACTTACATTTATTAGGCCGAGTGAGGTTTACAATGCAGAAACTATTGATTCAATGGGTATGTTATTATGGTACTTCAAATGAGGTGGAAATCTGAGCACACAGTGCTGAGAAAGATTCTCAAACACAAGATTTGAAGCATTGGTGGACATCATTCTCACAAGGTACACTCGGTCCAGAGAGCTAAAGGCTTCTGGTGGCAAGAACACCAAAAAAACCCAACCAAGAAGGAATTCAATAAAGGTCTCCTAGTAAAGCAGAATTCTTACATTTAGGCTATAAATATGCTCTTCCAGCTTAGTTAAACCTGAAATCAGTTCATTATATAAAAAAAAAAAAAAAAAAAAAATCGAACACACATTTAATCATTATTATCACTGTCTCCGAATTATCCTCCTAGACTTTACTAGAAAAGACATTCCTTTTGTATTTCTTTAAAAATTGTCACTTTCCAATAGGGCATTTTAGTGTCCCAGAGCCTATTAAGCTGCGTTAGATAAACAGGGTGGGGCAGGTTTTATTTTACATCTTTTCGAGCTTTTCAGAGTTCAACATTAGCAGAATTTTCCTTTTAAGCTGTGGACAATTCTCTGCCAAATGTTTTGCATTTGGTTTGTTAATAAAAAAGAGAAAAACAAGGTTGGACAACTGGAAGAGACTACATAGTTTCTAGCCACAATTCAGCTTTTGAATTCATGACCAACTGAGCCAAAAATATGGATTTTTAGTGAAAAGCTTTTACTTTGCAAACTAGCTGCGGGCACATAAGAAGTATTTTAAAAAATGCTAATTCTTTCCATTGGTACTGACTCCAATGAGGAACTCATGTTCTTAACTGACATAGTAGTGATCTATTTCCAAAAGTTTGCAGAACAGCAATTAAGCAGCCACATTGCTAATGTCTGATAAAATGGGTAAAAGCTTTCTCTTCCCATTTCCTAATTTCCATTTTAATCATAGGCATAGCTTATAAAGTTGGTGAAAAGCTGGAATTGTCCTTCTTGACAAACATTGAGAAAGAATGTTCAAGAAACACCCATCAGCACTTCCCAACGTCAAAGAATTCTCTCAAATCACAAAACGATAGGCAGGGCCTCCACTAGGAAGTCACTAGTTCTTGTGAACCGCAGCCTTCGACAGTGAAGTCTCAACTACCTCCCCCCTCAGCTCCACAACTTCTCATCCTTATCCATTTAAATCAAAGACAAGAAATAAAAAAGGAGAGGGCATAAATACCGTAAAATACTGGCATCAGGAATGAAAGCATGGGTAAAATTGCACTGTCATCAAATTAAACAGCAAGGTGGTAACTGTGATCCACCTGGATGAGCCCTACTCTGTTTCAATACACCAAAGCCATCTTTAGTTCTTCCTCTCTTTGCCTTTGTCCAAGTTAATCAGACAAAAATGACAAATGGAAGGGAAGGTTTCAGCTGGAAAACCAACTACTAGAATGATGTGAAAGCTAACCCAGCTCCTTATTGTTACCCTGTATCTTCTTAGCACTGTATTCATGGTGGAAACAGATCAATTACCCTTTTTCCTCCCAAAGGATGTAGCTAAGTTCCAGACAGTTCCAGCTGGAATTTCTCCCATGCTCTAGCAGGTTGCAGAGTCAGGCACTTAAAATTTTAACTTACCCATATGTTTAAAAACATAAAATCACAAGTTTCTTTCCACATAACCTCAGTAATTCCTAGCAGCATTAACAAAAAACCCAAAACAAACCCAAGAAAAATCCAACTTTGTACACAGAGCAGAAGAGCAGAGAGGGTCACTGTTTCTCATCAAGCATAACATGTAGAAGCCGGTATTTCCAGTATTTGCATGAAATAACAAAAAGTATTGAAATGTAAAATCTGCCATGGGAATATTTATGAATGTTGCTTAAATTACATTACAAAATGAAATTAATGCAAAGCTGCTGCTACAGCCTTCTATGCAATTTAATTTATAGTTTGCATAAATAAAGAATTATAATGCATTCGTTTCCTTCACTTTCTTACCTTGTCCTTCTGGAGTTTCACCAAAGGGATTCACTTCAACCTGAGTGGCATCAATTTTCAAGAAAAGATGATACAGCTTCTTAATTTGATCTGCTGCCTAAATTTGATCAAGCGATTTACAATTACCACGCAGAAAAATACAAGTTAATGTTTTCAAGCAAAGGTAAACCATTATTGATTATTTTTAATTCATTAAATTGCGCATTAGCTCTAGATAATTACTGCTTTTATTACTGTTTTCTTAATCTTATTTATATAGTATCTAAAATAGCTATAATGTAGCATTATGATACTGCATAACATTTAGTAAATGTGCATTTAAAGACTTCATGAACTGAAGAATTCCTACAAAGTAAACAGCACGATAACTATGACAAGTTTAATTTGAAAAGTGCCTAACATTTCATAATGACATGTTCGCCGGTACACTGAGATCTAAGTTGCATTCATGTTAATCAGTCCAAATTCAGAAACCATAAAGCACTATATCACATTAGTGATGTTAGAAAAAATACACGTTTCTCCTTCCTACATCAGTCTGAAATGTTTTCTTGAAGAAATTATGTCAGAAGCATGCTTGTTTACTCTTTACAAGATACTTTTGCTTGTTCCTTATTGTTCCTCACCGTCTATCTCTGTGACCGGTTCTGTGGCCAGAAGTATTGTGACTGACCACTAACTTCCAAGTCTTTTGCTCTTACAACATTCTTCCATTAATAGAACCACTTAAAAAACAGCAACATGAACGCGCATTAAAAAAATCCCTTTGGTTCATTATACACTGACAAGCTATTAGCTAAAATAGGTCTGCAGATAAAGAAATGCACTAATAAAGAACCATTCAAATTTGTTCCTTCATTACTGATGGGTCAACTGAAGTACACAAACCCTCTACTCAGTGCTGGCAAGGCTGCACCTGGAGTGCTGTGTCCAGTTTTGGGACCGAGATGACTAAGACTTTGTAGAGAGTTACAGTTTGGAAACAGCATACAAACTGCTTACGAAGTCTTCCCTGCTCAGAAGTCATCAACTAAAGCATTCTCAGTGGTTTCGACTTTAAAAAAATTATCAGTTATAAATCTGCAACCACCAAGGCAGCAGTTCCCTTGGCATGGACACTCGGGTTGACAAACTATCCTAACACCACACTGGTAAGGCTACCAACGGTGATACCAAGGAGGAAGTCCCACCGTGCAACCCCACATTGATTCTGGGCAACCTGAAAAGCTGTTGTTGCCCTAGTACGCTGCTGTAATCTTAACAGATCACCAGAATCACGTAACTGTTCTCAAGGGCTGCGCCACCTTTCAGCACCTCTCTGAATCAGGCAGCTTAACGTCAACATTTCTCTTTCTCAAGGTCTACAGGTACTGAGCCTCTTTGAGGCAAACCATAAAATCCCAACCTAGAAATACTGAATGTATACGTAAATACTAGGATTTTTCTGAATAAAAATTATGTCTTTTTGCTTCAGTAAATTCCTTTGAGTTGATAGCACAAGGAAAGAAATGCATTCACTGCAGCATTATTTAAATGTATTGCTGAAAAGTCCATATACTGGTGTTAATTATTGAGTACCAGAACTCTTCAAGGGTTAAAAGGTTCAACATAATAATTCCTCCTCATTAGATATACAGCTAAATCTTCAAATGTGTGTTAATCAACTTAATGATTATGCATTTGTTAATTGCATGGTTGGGATAGAAAAATAATTAAAACTGCTGAATTAAAAATAAAGGAGTTCTACAAAAATGACAGTTTGATGCTACGGAAAAAAAAAATCAGACAGAAGTAGCTTACACAAGGTTTCTCTTCTCTGCAAAATTATTCATAAAGGCAAAATATCTTGCATATTTGTGTACAACATGGAATTCCAATACACATAGAAAAGAGTTACTGAAAAGACGACAAGCTGTCAGCCTTTTGGTTTTGAGTTGAAGATCAGAAAAAAAAAAAAAAGGGGGCTTCAATTACACAGGGAGATACACTTTTACTTCTCTCCATATTAAGGGCTAAATTTTCAAAAAAAGCTCTACCCATGTAATTTACTGAGCTCCAGTGGAATTCCAATGAAATCAGAAGAACCCCACATGATGTAACAGCATGTTGTCATCAACTGCTTCAAAGACCAGGGACTTTTCACTTTGGAACAAATTATTCAAATTGCTAAAGCCTGATGACAATTATATAGGTGCAATTTAGTATTTAAAATGTCAAAATGGTCCGGATCTAATGTACACTTACCCCTTCATGTCCATTCAGAAAGCATTTATCATATAGCTGAGCTAAAATGTCTTCGGTAAATACAAAGGGACTAGAGTCAAGTTACCTGCTGTTGCAAAGGTCCTTTGAATCCCAAATTTTTTGCCATCTGCAGTGCCTGATGATCCTTTATGCCTTCAAAAATATCTATTTCCTCCTGTAACAATAACGTGCATAAATATAACTAAATATTCAATCTGAATGGAGATTTATAACTTCAAAAGGAAAACACTTAGTATACATTTGCAAATTAGCAATTAAAGTATGGCTGTTTGCCAAAGCTCTCCGAGACTGAGGCTATGGCAGCTGCCTATAGGGTATGTTATAATTACCACACCAACTATGAAACAGTCCTTCCAAAAAATATATAATTCTTCAGGGTGGCACGCTGACAAGACAATGTGACACCAGTTTTCACTTTTAATTACTGTACAGATGGCGTTGACGAATATTTAGTCTGTTAATTTTTATGACATTTTCTGGAATATTTTCAAGGCAACGGTGTCACTGCCCAGTAACACTGTGAAGTTTATATAATTTTAAAATGCGCATTAAATATTTTTACAATTTTTTGAATAATTATACTTGATTGCATCAATTATTTTCCCAGATGAATAACTTGTCTACTCATTATCATGCCACAGTAACATAAAAAAAAAAAAAACCTTCAATGTAGTCATCGTTAAGAAAGCAATTACAACAGTTGGGTTTCAGATGCAGAAGTTAACCAGGTACAAAGAAATAATTAACAACTCTGTCCATTAGCAAAAAACCAACTACAGAAACAATAACCATACTGGCACTGGCCCACTCGTGAAAAAACTGTACACCGTCCTGAAAGTGAAACCCACTCATAAAACATTTCAGATACTAAGTTTAACATATCATATAACAGCCAGATTTCAGCTTTTTCTAACTTGAGCTGCAGACACAAACACCAACAAAACAGACGACAAACATTCTTCATTCATCTACTAGATGACAATTGACCCCCTGTTTGATGAAACCCGATTTTTATGGTTCTTATTGTCTTCTTTCCATACATGGAAGAAGGAGAGATGGAGGGAGAAAGGGGGAAAAAGATATATTATTTTGGATAACTGACAAGGAAGATTTTTAGTCTAAAAATATTATTTCAATACCTTAAAGATAAGTTCTGGGCTAGTAGCTGCAACTTCTTCTATGTCAACACCACCCTGTGGACTGCCAACCATAACGGGTCCATTGCAGGCTCTGTCCATCAAAATTGCGAAGTAAGTTTCCCTGGAAATATTCAGTGCTTCTGCAACCATCACCTAAAAATGAATACAGGGGAGAAAAAAAAAATAACAAGAGTTCTGACTGGTCCATCTCACTGCTGACACTTCATTTCAACACAGCTTTGCTTCCTTGAGGTGTCAAGAGTAGTGAATGTCGTAAAATCTTTTGCAATGTAAAAAGCAATTAAAAATTAACAGAACCGATGAGGGACAGTATTTCCCTCTGCTGTGATCAAACAGAGAATATTGTGGCTCACGTTTTCTGCATTGTCTTAAAATGCAGCAGTTTGATACTCACTGTACTGAAAAGAATCATTTGTTTTATTGCTTTTACAAGATATTACGACCCGGCGATTTTTTTTCTCCAAGAAATCCTCTCTCCCTGAGTAAGAGACTCGCCTCATGCTGCGGTTCTCACTGGGGCATGTAACAAGCAACCTAAACCAGGAACACCTAATTGCTGGGTTTTTTCCAAGAGAATAGGAGCTGCTGCTGTGCCCATAAAGGGGACCTCCGTATTACCTTTTTATTCCCAAAATGCACTTTAAGATGCTGCACCCAGAAAAACTGGAGTCACAAGGGACTACAGTCTTGCAAATCACACAGATGTAAGAGAGAGTACATTGCCTTTCTGATGCATCACGTCAGTAGCACTGTTCCTCACCAGCAAAGCCTCGGGCTTAATTCCTCTCCCTCATTCTGACAGGAGGCCTTCCTACACTTATAATCTCTGCACTGGATTCCTGCCCTGCCTAAATATTTGCTAAGGAAATGGGTATACAGATAATTCTGCCATCCAGCTTTTCACTTTCAGTTTAGAGAGACAAGCGGATGTGGAACCTTCAGATACTGGCACAGTCTAGAAAAATAAAAATGTATTTTTCCAAAGAGCTACTCATTTCTATTTATTACTATAAACTCCAGAGCTCTTTCCTACCAGTATCTGACAGATACTTTAGCATGCAACAAAAAAAACATGATTCAAATCCTCTATGTTGGGTATCAACAAGTACTCACATTAAAACTGGGAAGAAAATGGTCTGTATAAATTCTTTGTTACAAGTTTTTCTCTCCTCTCAAAAATACGTCGAAGCCAAAGTCCTTTCCATTTCAATATTACAATAACTGTATCTGAACTGTCAATTTTTGCAATAGTTTAACAATAGCTGTCATAGTAGTTTCAGAGATTAAGTAATTTTACACTTAGTAAAGGATTCACAAAAACGTGTTTTGATGCAAGAACGTGAATTTCCCCCAAATGTTCTTCATCTTAGAAAAAAAAAAAAATGATCATTACTAATTGTTCCTTATGATCTCAACAGGTGCCATAACCTCAGGTGCAAAGACTGTAGTTCTGCTCTGCACTATGGTTTTGCTTTTCAAGCGGGAAGTTGAGCAGCCACCTCTGCAATTTCATCAGCATGATAGCTTCTCCTGACAATCTACTACATTCTTCCTTAGCAGAGCTAGTGTTTCCTAACTTTCAATGGAAATAGGAGAAATCAGGCAAATCACTTCCCTAAGATTAATATAATTAAAAAGGATTAAGTGGCTATGCCTTTCTAACATGGTCTGCTTACAAAGCGATGGTTTTGAATAACGATTGTAGACGAGTATTATCACTCTGAATGAAACACAAGGTGAAATTCATTCCATCAGTCAGCAGTTCAAACTCCTTAGATCCGAGAGGCATGTATACAACTGCAGTCTTAAAACTCTGCCTACCTGACAAGATGCATTCCATCAAATAAGTATTCCTGGGGTTTTCACAGTTCAAGGACTATAAACAAGAAAGATGCACTATACTTTCACCCAAGTCGCTTTTTTGACATTCTACTCCGGAGTACATAAGAAAGAATGTACTTATCTTCTGCCAGGCTGTACATCTTAACAGAACAGGGGAAAAAAAAGAAAGTAAGAGACAAGGAACTAAATAAAGCCCTCTGTGCTCAGAATGGAAGGAAAGATGGTATTTCTTTATGGGTTTTTTGACTTGGAAGAAATTTTCTTTATAGTAATTTTGTTTCCTTCTACTTTTACCTTGCTTTATTCATAGAACGTAGGGTGATGTAAAGGAATAGTTCAAAAAAAGCGACTGTTCAAAAGCAAACTAAAGAAAACTAGGGTGAAGGAGACAACTAAGAATGTAGAAAACTACCGTACTACTTAAAAGCATTTGCCTATTTTAGGCTACTATAAAGGGATGCTAAAAGTCAACTTCAGAAATACAGCTCGGCTACCTGCCAGGATTTGTCAAATTAACAAATGTTAGTCTTTTTACCTGCATGCATGTTTTCAGCTTCTTACACATCCTGCATCAATGTATCTGAAAAATGTGAGTCAACTGCTTTAGACACAGGTAAAATAAAACCAGCTCATCCTACCGGATCTTATCCGAGTTGTTCAAACAGTTTCCAGAGTGCTCAGGATCAGGGTCAGACTTTGGATGGGAGTCCACTCAGCGAGTCTTGAGGAATACATTTGCAAGCACAGCAGGTGGAACTTAATATTATTAAATCAGGTATCTTTTCAACTGCTACTTCCAACCCCAGTGATTGTCATCACTATTGCTAATTAACCACGTCAACATCGTGAAATACTTAATTCACAGAAGTACTGAGAGTCTACCTACTTTGTAACAGGCAAGCTTACTGTAGAGTAAAAATTGTCAGACTGTGCAACATCTCTCATTTCTCACAACTAAAAACACTTACTTTCCTTCACCATCCTCCCTGTTTGACGCAGAGCAAAGCCAGGGAAATTGGTGTTCAAGATCTTTAAAAATTATTTGTTAAAGTCTACCTATCATTCACATGACAAAACTGATGCAAACACATTAGTGAACAGATGGGAGTAGTGAAATTGAATCTACAGACTGTTGACTCTTCTCATATTTTGTCTGTTTTGCTTACGGTGAAGAATGTGGTGCATCATTATCTGTTTACCACATCAAGTTTATATTTAAAATGTCCTGGGGAAAAAAACTAATCAGTTTTCTTTAAAACTTACTGATAACTTCAATCTTTCCTTCTTAAAAACAAATCATTACCTAAAAGTTTAAGTCACACATGTAATTTCATGAGGGTAACTATAAACAGCACCTCTTTTATACTGAATCAATTATTCAAAATGTTGATTCTGTTATTGCTTGGAGAGAAAACACAGGTAGCAAATTCTCAGGTTGTCATGATAAGAGAAGACTGACTTCTCAGATAACAGCCTCTCCAAATTCCAGGCTGCCATAAGAGGATTTTATGTAAACTCAGAAAATAGCTTCCAAGTTACGAGGGAATTTATTTAAGAAACATCAATCTAAAGAAGCACAAACATGCTTTAAATGCTGCAGTAGGCGCACAAGCTGAGAAAGAAAGCTGAAAACTCCATTTTCTGCTCCGTAATTATTCTAATTGTAGAAAATGTCTATCTTTTATTCCTTCCTTACAAATACATATAAAAGGTACATGATTTCTACTCCCTGACACTAGCTCATTGTTTGCCTCACAGAAAGTGACTTAAAAACTATTTTTCTTCTGAAAAACATTTATTACCTAATTTTTTAAAAACATATGAGTTCACTCAAACTTTCCAGAACAAAAACTTTAAAAACCACAAAACCTAAACCCATGCCTTTTCTTTTGTGAACTGTAATTTTGAGTACATGTACACACACAAATCCTTACATACACATACAGCAAGAGCATATGTGTGCCTTGAAATCTATTTCAGCCTTGAAATAGAACAAAAATACCAGCTATTAATTCTCAACTTCCCCACTGCTCTAACAAGCTTGAAGGGCCTGTCCAGCATTTTCTCAGCACTAGCTACTGCATTACATGATGTCTTAGACACAGCTAAACTCAAAATTTCAACCATAGTACTGTACTTTCCCCCTTGATTAAAATTTCAGTCTTGACCTAGTAGTTCTGATACTACAAACTCCACTCCTCTCCTCTCATAAAGGAAAGCCTCCACTCCTTTAACTACTTTGAAGATCCTAGAGTGAGATGACTTTGGAAAAGATAAATGCTTTTAAAAGGCATTCATTTTTCTGGGAGATGGTCTTTTGATGACCTAGATGCATAATTTTAAATGTACTTTCTTCACTTTCTAATAAGCAATAGGGAAATGGTTAGTGTACCACTGGCCAAACTGTTATATAATTAATTTAAAATAGGATGTATGCTCTTACCCTAAATTACCAGGGATCAAGATCTCAACAACAAAAATATAAAACATACTATTACATTGCTACACATGCATGGGATGAAGATCTGAACTGGCTTAGGGCTTTTAAAAGACAACTTTATAATCAGGATGGATGTCTATGACAATAGACGATCAGCTTCTCGCAGTCAAAAGCATCACACTGGTTTATCATGCATCAATATTAAAACACCTGCATGCTATGTCCTGAAGAGTTTCCACGTAACTCTATAGCAAAGGAAAATTACACAGTCTATCAAGGTTCTATGCTTTCTTGTATCACCAAAATAAGTATCTGAAGTTCAGCAGTGCAAACTGCACCTTAAACTTCACATATGCCCAACCTGCTTTCTCTTGACCATTGTTTATCCATACAAGCAACATGTGGATAGGGAGGAAAGCAATTTTAAGTTAAATCTTCTACAGCTATTCCATACATGGTACAAAAGTCATCTTAATATAAATCCTTTGAATAATCCACTTCAGAAACCCCCAACACTCATACCTTTCTTTCATTTCCATCAATTTCAAAGAAAATTAGAAGTTTCTTTTTCATGTATATCAGTGAACAGCCTTGCACTCTGACAAAAGACTGTACTGATGTATTCAAACTAAGTCAACTAGGGCAAAAGAATAAAAACAAAGAACTTATAAAATGAAAGCTGCTTTTACAATACAAATTTTTCAAAGCAGAGTGCCTTAATATGGGGAACGTATATCCTATTTTATATCCTTAGTATTATCACAATCTCTGGCAGACATGCCTTAATGGTAATACTGTTCCTTCTTTTTAATATCTAGTATTTCTCTTTCACAACAACTATAAGAAGTGATGATAATCTGCTCTCCTTGCTCCCCACGAGAAGAACCACCTGAGCACCTTCCTCCAGCCCTCATTAGACTATCTTTCCAGACAGGTGTTCTCCTTCTACACTAATATACCAAGCTGTTCACAACATATTAGAAGTGAACTGCAGTTCTTTTCAGCTCATGCCAAATTATCTCCTGGCGTCAAATGCAGTGTGGCTCTTGACTGCATACCTGTATGAAGATCCTTGTTCAGGAAAACAAAGCAAGAGATAAAAATATATGTAGTAGATGGGCAATTGTTCGTATTTCCTGACTTACAGAATTTTACTAAGGTAAAGGAGAACCCTGCTGAAGGGCTGTCTATGCTTCTCTTATTTAGGCCAATACAGAGCAATACATTTATGCAGAAGGGAATCTCGACACCTTGCAGCATGCACCATCACAGATAAATCAATTGCTACGTATTAGTTGAAACACCACCACGACCACATTGACTCTGTATCATTTTTCCACCACTAGGCATGCTGAAATTGATAGACAACACATATACACACCAAGAAAGAAAAAGTAACTTTTTTTTCTTTCTTTCATCAACTAGATGCAATCTATCAGGCCCTGGAAAAGGAATGAAAAATATAAATCTGTGTTATACACCCCAGCATATTACTGCAAAATTGCAGCTGAACAGTCCTCAACTTTCAAGAGGCAAAAATCTTTTACCTTTTTAACTGTCACACCATCCTTTGGAGTTTGCTTTGTTGACAGATTGTACCCGATCATCTGTTTAGCAAGCTGTTCAACAATCTTAGGGCTACAAACAAAGGAAAAAGGTTAGTTTATTGAAAGATATTAAAAGAAACACTCACACAGCTATTGTAAACAGCTTAAATATTACAACAGAAGCAATTTATTTATGCTTTTTCAATTTTAAAAACTTACTCTTTAGTTAGATGGACTCCTCCTTTCAATCCACTATTGAAAATACCTTTTCCTCTTCCTCCAGCCAGAATCTGTGCCTTCAGAACAATTTCTTTTGCCTCTGTAAAAGAAAAACACATTGCTATTCTATCCTGTGTCATTTCTTGAGCTTGTTAGTGTAAGTTTAAAAAGCGTTTCCAGGTTAGACTCTTTAAAAAAAAACGAGAAGTTGTTCCTAACTAGTGAGCAATAAAACAAGAGTCAATTCAGCATTTTCATAAAGCAACCTTGCAAAAAAGAATTATTCAAGGAAGTTTAAGGAAAATATACACTATTTATTAGCTGGATAAATGTGTCATTATTTAGATCAAACCCACACTATTAATGCTACATGGCCTGCACAACAAACCATATAACCAGCATACAGTTTGACAGCTTACACTCTGACACAGTTTTTAAAACATGAATCAGATCATATTTTGTCTTGAGTACACAACAAAGAAATGCTCATCAAGGAAAACAAATTCCATTCCTTGCTCTGAACACAGGGAAGCAAAGCTATGGATGTGGTCCCACCAGAAGAAATCCCCACCTCCAAAGGGCAGGTGAGTGCAGAGCAAGGGCAGTAGCTGTGAAAACATCTTCATCTGTTTGTGAGGCACCACTTGAGTCTTTGGCAATGTGGTGTAATAGTATCTTAGTAACAAGAAAATGCAGCAAGACACGGTGACACAAGTAATTGCACCAAGACCCACATTCCGAACAGAAATGATCCTGACACACTTACAGAGCAAAGCAGGGGGGAAGAGGGGGAAAAGAAAAAAACCCTATCACTCATGATCTCTGCAGCTCCATGGACCACAGAAGCTTCTTGAACAATAAAGACCTGCCAGGTGCCTGTAAGATGTTTATCATTACTGAGTACTGTCGCTTTGCACATTTATAATACTGCCAGGTATTTTGCAAAGTCTGAGATCCCAATATTAACACATGATTAAGTGGTGCCTAGAAAAGGCTAACACTGTAATCCTTTTCTGATTGAGTCAGCTCCCTCTGAAATCTGTGGAAACCTCTGATTTCAGTGATGCTTGGATTAGGTCACACCTTGAATCACAATATTCTATGCAAATATGCAAGAAAATACATGAGAATTTATCGTTAAATTGACAGATTTACTGTTTAAGCAGCACAGAGGATACTTTCATTCGAATAAACACAGGCTTTCTAGGTTCATATTACATAAAAATATTTAAAGATGATTAAACATTAAAGTTTGGAGGTGTGGGAATTTTTGGTGCAGACCAGCTCTGCCACAGCGTCATTCCAAAGCTCCAGTGTAATAAATTTCAGCGACTAGAAAAAAAGTTAGATCTTCACATAGAAAAAATACTATGAAATAAATATTCTGTTTCCTGTATTGAGACAGAAATGCATTTTCAATACAGCTATTGGCAGCACTGTACTAAGAGATGCCCGATTTCCAAGCTTCTCAAGGCAAAATCCCTCCACATGTTTATCCATTTAGTAACATTTGACATACATCATTCTGAACCTTAAAAGCTCTCTCCTTGAAAATAGTTCACGCATTCCAATATATTCATGTTCTGGGCTCCCTATTATTCATGCCACTGCAAGGCAGATAACAAGGAAATTTAAATGCAACAGAGATTTTTATATCAAGTGTTTCCTAAGCACACAAATTATTAAGATGAATTAAAACTATAAATCACTTTCCAACCTGCAGCAGCAAACTCTAAAATCACAATAGCTGCTGTGATAAAGAATCTCATATAGTTTTGTTAATAGATGCTGCAAGCATTTAATTAGATGGGGTTTAGGCGCCAGCCATCCCGCCAGTGTGAGTTTTGACTGTCAGTGATACGTGAGAGCAGTTACGTGAGTGATCAGTACCCTCGCTCCTAACCAGCACGCTGCTGCACGACTGCTGCTCGTCTTCATTTGGCTACAACAAATGAAGTTCGAGAAAGGAATTAACGTGTACATTTTTATAATCCACTAGAGGACTATCAAGGCAATACAATAACTTCAGAAAAACAGCTATCAAAAACCTAAACAAACACACTAGAAAGTGAGCATAACCATGTAAAGATTAGATCTGAAGAACTAATCAATACAGCAGCTCAGCAGAGCACAGTCCAGCAGGTTCTTCTTGCCCTCGGGGAAACCAACAGGAAGCAATTTAATTCAACTGTTATTTGCCCAAGCTCTGTAAAATGAAGTAAAAGAGCGAGATCTTATTTTACAGTAACTAGGCTTGATCATTCAGTACTTACCAAGTGATTTACTACTTAAAATCACCATTTTATTTAAAGAGCCAATTTCTAGAAATGCTCCCACGAAGTTTTTATGCTATCTCCTGCCTGAATTCCCAAATTATGTGATGAAAGACCCCTCAAAAGAAAAATGTGGGTTTAGCTGGAATACATGAAGTAATTCACCTTCACTTGTAGGCTCTAATAAAAATAAAAAATAATCTACAGAACACTGCTCAACATCAGTATTAAACTCATTAAAAACAAAAAGCTGTAATTAATTTCAATTAGCCCCCTTTCAATTGCTGTAGTATACACTGGGAAAATGTTTAAGCAGGGCTGTGTAGTTATAAATACTGGATTTGAAGAGACCCTAGCACAAGCAACACGTCTTTCCACCACCATGAAGTATAGAAAAACATTTTCAACAGCACTGCATTTGGTAATTAAGGCTTCAATGAACTTCTGTGTATGTCCATTCTCTGACAAGCCTTTGTGTAAATTAAAAAAAAAACAAACCAAAAACAAAACCCCAAAAACCCAAAACCCAAACCTAAGCAACAAAACAGACTGCTTCTGAAGTGTGCATAGATATTTGTTTTTTTTGTCACAGATTTAAAACAATACAAAAAAGACTGCTTTTAAGTGTCACTAATTTAGCAGAAAATAGTCGCAAACTGCTCCATGCAGATTAATGACGCATTTCTGGTAACAGCATGTGTTCTTAACTAATTATAACTTGAATACATTAATTTCTCAGACTTAACAGTTTATTCACTGGATCTTATGTTTCATTTTTTACAGTATCCTACAGAAAAAAGACAGACATGAAAATTTCCAAGGAGTCCTTTAAAGAAATGGAGCAAAATACAGTTTGTCCCCGCTCAGATGCCAATAAATATGCAAGACCTTTACTCCTCAGAAAAGTCCTCAGAGTTTAAAATTTCACAACTGTAGTTGGGTGTAACGCACTTCTCTAAAAAAAAAAAAGGAAATCTAACCACATAGGAAAAAAGCATTCAGTACTTTTCAATAAATTCAGATGTTTCGGCAGAACGGAATATAACACTCTGAGGGACAAGCATCCTTTGCGTTGCATTCAACAACACGTCTCCCTGCCCTCAGTCAGCGCCGTGCATACAAACGGCAGGGATACTCCTTGCAATTCTAACAGGCCCAGCTCCATAATGAAAGCCTATTTAAAATCAATAAAATCAGTCCTGCGTTTGGGAGCTATGATTACTCTGGTCCACTGGTACTGCTTGCAGCAAAAATGAACAGCTTGTTCTCAGCCCACTGCTGTGTATATTTAACTACTGAATTCTTGATCGTGAAACTCTATACTGAGAACCATAGTGATATGGTATGCTAATTTATTACCTGTGAACAACTTTCCATTATTATTGATACGACTGTGTGATTGCAAATTAGCCGTGTTAACAATTACATTAAAATGTGCTGTAGCTTATCAAAAATAAACTACTGTAAAGAATAGACAATGTAGGACTGCAGGGTAATAGGCTCACTCTTGCCTGTTTATGAACAAAAGATTTTCTATCTCCTGAGAGTACTCAGGAGTACTTTGGCACCGCAGCCTACACTACAGAATTAGAGCACGGGACTGAAAGGGAGGAGGTCCCACATGAAATCCTGATCACATTTCTGTCTCACCATGCGACGTTCAGCAGTTTGGCTTCCTTATCTGCAGGGGCCCTGTGAAAATTAATTAGCGTCTGCACCTCTTTTAAAAACGCAGAACCCAATTCAGTATTACATTAGTGTATTTTTACCCCAGTATAAGGCAAGCGACCACAGAAGGGCTGACTCCAAACGCTGGCAGCAGTGCAAGTACTGCAGCAGCAGCGAAGTGTCACTGGAAAATGGACCGATCTCTCTTGTAATGAACTTAGTACACATTGCAAAGTAGACAAAAAGCAACGCAGTGTCATGGGAGCAGTGCAATGAAGACAAATTGAGGACATGCCAAATGAACGTCCTACAGAAGCACTGTCTCCTTACGGACCCAAACGTGAGCATAAACACTGAGTTAATAAACACAGAAGAGCTGCAGCTGTTGATGAGACCCCTCTGTCCTCCAGTAGGCACAGGAGGACCCCAGCCCAGTGTGGCCACGTATATATTAACTAATTTCAAGAACTTTGCTCGTCACCCTTCTTTACCTAAAGTCATTAAGCTGGGCTTGATGAGTAGAACTTTTCGAGAACATCCTCCTTCCCAAAGTTCTGGAAGAGCTGGATGGGGTACGTGAATCTGCAACCTCCCCCAAATTCTCCACTGCTACAAAGAAGCAGAGGCCAATCTCACGATGTATTTACCTGGTAAGGCCCCTCTGAGGGACACAAGACACTGTTATGCTTGGACATGTGCAACTTTAAGTTTCCCTTTGGCCCATCAAGCTTTAGCCACCATCTTTTTCATGGTTGTCTAGATTACGCCACTAAGGACTGGCTGGGACCCCCACTGGATGACTGATTCCACCTCCCAGCCACCTATGCTGCACACAGATTTCCTAAAACACAGACATAAATTCAGTGTTTCCCTTTCCAAAGCAACTTCCCCCACTCTGCTTTATAATTTACCTTTCATAACATGGGACTTGAGGAAAACAAGGCAGACATTAGAGACATTTTCTGACAGCAATTATACTTCACTTTGGATAGCACGAGAACTATGAAGACCCAGATTGCCTACAAGCCATTCCTGCTTCATTTTCCTCACCAGTGTTGATGCAAAAATGCAAATGCTCAAGTGTCTTGTAAGGGTTCCAGATAACCTCTCCCAAACTGCAGCTCTGCAGCTCACAGCTTGTCTTCCAAAACATGGGGTTCCCCTTACAAGACCCAAAAAAGGCCAAGGTTGGTTTGGGTTTCTTTTACCTATCCCCAGCTGATCCAACAGTAAGTAAACCTACTTTTTGGGGTCTCATCTGTTCTGGTCTATCGTTGTTTCTTGCTTCTTTCTTGTTTTAATGCTACCACTACTACCACCTGAGTTTCTAGCTTCCCTTTGGGAAAGACTGGCTATAATTAATTTTCCAAATTTCAGCCATCCTGTTCTACTGCTCAGGCAAGATCCTGTCAGGTGCTTATTACTTTTTAACAATATTCCTGTCCAGAGACACTCTGGTATACTTCCTTCAGCACAAGAAAGAAGGGAGAAGAAGAAAAGCTATAAGGAAGATCATAATAAACATAATACAATAACAAAAAATGGCAATAAAGCCTAATTCCCAAATTGAACACTGAATCTTAAAGTTGCTGTAATAACTTTTCATATTTGGGTCTCTCTGCACAAACTTGCTCTGAAATCCAAGACAGCTTTTCCCAAGCAGCAAGTAATTGCTTCCACTTCCACTGCTCCCCACCCTCTGAGTACTCCAGGGCAGCGCCTGAGACAGTTCCCACGCTCTGCCAAGTAAGCGGATTGAGATGGGAAACAGAAGCTGTCCACAAGAAGATACCTCCCACATCTACAAAACTACTGGTGTGCTTAAAGGTCTTTAGAATGAAGTTAAACAATTGATTCCCCCCGCCTTCCACCCCCACCCCCCCGCCTTTAATTTAAACTCCCTTTGTCTGTTATTTTCATTCTTCTGCTCTGTAACACCACAAAGAATTATGCTCTTACATGCCTAGTTTCTACAACCTTTGGTTTTCAGACTAGTTTAGAATTAAAGTTAAATAAATCATCCTTTTTATAACTCTATACTTTTGAATATATTGTATATTTATTGCTAGATTATAAGCCTCATTAAAATCTATAATGATAAATTAGTCAGTCTCTTGATTCTGTCACTACTGTTATTAATTGCTTTCATAACCATTACTACACACTTCACCGGTGATAAAAATTTTAAAGCTAGATAAAATCAGCTAAGCTAAAGCTCACTCTTAATATTGTGCTCTTAAACCTTCTCGGAGCAAAAGTAATCAAGTATTCACACGTCCTACATTTAAGTTAAATCTGATAAATTGCTTATACAGCAAACGGAGCCTCAATAGATCCAGCAGCATCACTAGAATGCACAGAAAAGTAAGCATATTAAGGTAGGTATCCAAAAAATCAGTTCTCACATTAAAATTGTTCATTGTATGTGCTTGTTTAAAACTCCATGGGATATCTTATTTCTGATATTTTCCAGCCTTTAACAGTTTCTCTTTTCAACCTAAGTTCTCATTATTTTTTACATCAATTTCCTCACTAATAGACACAGCGTTTAGAAAAACTACTATTTGTCACATTTGCTTACAAACTCAAGAGGACACATGGTTTGAAAACTCCACCAGGAGGGGAAGAAGTTCATTATTTGGTGGAAAAGCAGTGAAGTCTACTGACAAGTGAGCAAAACCTTCTTCTGCCAGCTCTCAGGCAATATCCATTCTATGGGTAAAACAGAGAAGATCACTTTCTGTAATCAGCAATGTCAACCTGGCATCCTGCAGCATGCTGCATAGTAAATACTGAACAAAATGGAAAAACTCACGCAAACTGATACAGTGCTCTTCCGTCATTATACCCACCAGTTTATTCTTGCAACTTTTAGGCTTCATAATATTCTTTATAATACGCCCAAGTCAGTATTAATTTTCTCCTCTTCTGACGATTTCACTTTAAGACTGTAAAAGCAAGCAAAGAATACCTTCCCTTGTGTATTAGTTGTGATTCCTATTACCTAACACCACCATGGAAACTTCTCAGGATAACCTGTTATGCACTGAGAAATTTGGGCATGCAAAATCATGTGGTTTAGTAGACTTGGAATGTACCTGTTTTCCTTATAATTATAAAATACATAGATACATCACAAGACCTGCTTTCCAAACCCACTGTCATTTAAAACTTTTACATTTTACCAGATTTTTAACAAGTCATTTCTCTCCACCCTTCCCTTTTCCCTAAACTACAAAAAAAGGTTATATTGAAATAAATACACTGTCAGTTTTCTTTGCATCTTCACCTTTTAAAGCTTACAGGGATTGCAAGTTTTCCTTGCCAAAATACCGTGCAAACTTTTTTTTTTTTAAAATAAAACATATTTTAAAATTAGCATACTCAGGCAGTTCAACCATGTCCTAAATTCTTGATTGAATACCATAACATCATTTGTTTTAATGCAATTCAGAGAACAGGTTTTATGCAATCTGTAGTGTTGAAGTCAAGCAGTCATTAAGAACAAACACTGTTCTCGCCCCTAGCTGCAACAATACACACACCTGTTTTCCTGGAACGCTTTCAAAATTTCATTCTTTGTGATCATGTGTAAGGCACAAAAAGACAAAAAGTTTTCTCCGACTGATTCTAATTCTTTTATCCATTATTGAACTGCAGAGATGATTTTGAAAAAAACTGTACTTTGTGTAGAAAATACAAAAACTGGGGAACACACATTATTTTTTTCATAATTCACTTTAAATTGTAAGAGTTGTTGTAGTAAAAGATATTTGAAACATGGAGCACAAAAATAAGAAACCTAAGCAAAAAAATAGGGAATTCACGTGGTAAAAAAAGCAAGTAAAAATGCAGAGAATAAAGACAACATTACCACCATTACTTAAGAAGTGTTAACAAATTCATAATGTAATATAATATATGTGGCAGGTGAACCCCGTTCAAACACAGGCTTGATAATTAGTCCTTTGCCAAGCACAGTCTTTATATACAGGCCTGCTATGCCCGGTGAGATCTTTAAGAAATAAGCATTAAAATGGAGGGCAAAGCTAAAAGAAATCTGGAGCACATCCCACAGCGGTGGCTGGGCACACAACCACCAGCCTCCAAAAGCACGAGGAACAGGCCACACGCTAAAAGGCATCTGAAGGTGGAGCAGCTTTAGATCCAATTTCTGCCAGTCCTAGGGCAGGACGAAGTCCCTTCAGAGGATTTCATCATCGCTTACGGCTTTGTAAATACCTGGACAAACTGACCCGAGAGCATAACACGTGCATGCACCGCTCAGGCTCAGGGGACCTCCCTGCTTCGACATCACATCAGCACTGGTCATTTCTCCTCTTTACGAGAGCTTACAGTGACACAATACTGATGCTTTCATCAAACAGGTAGTTATCTGCTTAATTTTAAGCATACACTAATGCCAGCTTGGCATTTGAGTGCATGCATAAATATTTCCCAGAGTGGGGCTTTGACATGTTTCATGAAGGATTTGTTAATGAAGGTCCAAACCTAAAGCTCTTCTATGGTTTGCATTTTTACCCAAAGCGATGAAAACACTGAACAGCTCTTAGCAGAAAATTTACATTTTTAGCAAATTAACATTTCCCTCCCAGAGACAGTTACCATTAAACAATTCTGCTCTACCTCTTAGCCTTATCCCTTAGTTTGTGTTTCACTGTGTAGGGCTGCATTAGATACCACACACTCTGCTGTTCAGACCATTAATAAATCATTCCACACCCAAAACTAGAAACATGCAAAAGAAGTGGCAAGTGTGGCAGTATTTTGATCTGAATCAAGCCCAGTAGTACTGAAATGTCCTCCAGTAGTCCAATTCATTATCTAATTTATGTGGTGGAATTAAGTACAAAGTTCTCATTGCATTGCTGAAATAATTTATTGAGCCTCTGAAGAAAATCATGCTAGACTGGTCATTATCTGGGAAACATCTGGATGGGAAAATGACCACATACAAGAATTTATGTCTGCCTCAGTAGTGCTAAAGACCAAAAGTCAGAAAGTATTACTTTGGAGCAGCTATTTTATATACCCCCTTGATTCCTGGCCCCAATTTTGAAGCAAGAGTAAAAAATGACACTGATTTGCTACCCCCACCAAAAAAAACCCCAACCAAAATCCCCACAATGCCCCCCTTCCAAAAAAACCCAATGACCATTAACAACACGTACCCCCCTTAACCTTCTGCACATTAAAAAGAACTACTTAAGCATAGGAATTACATACTTGAAACAGGAAATTTTTAAGACCACAGTATTTACCACTCAAATGTAGTGTCATTTACTGAGGTGTTTTCTATTTGAGGAAGAATAGCAGACCCTACAATGAAAATAAGCACTATCTCATTTTAAAGAAATAATCTTTTTCCAGCATGACTTCTAACAGACAACTGACAGCAGGTGTAAAATTCAGATGCAGAAGTAAAATCTAGTAACAGAGAGCTTGCACAAGGCTATGTGACATTTAAGTTCTTTTGCAGATATAATTGGGACTTAAGTGATGAACAGGTATGGCTCCGGCCATCTGGAGTAGCAATGAACTTCACTCGGAGAGAAAAAGAAAAAGCAAGAAGAAGAAAACTATGTGAATTGGTTCTGATGTTTCATTCCTGTCAAGTGGAGGTTAGCTAATTGGAAATTCTGGGCAAAACTCATTCATTTCTAGAGCTCCAGATCAAGAAAAAGAGTTATCCAAGTTTGAAACAGACAGAGAACACTCACCACATAAAGGTTTAAAGATGACAAGAGACAATGGAATACAAAAATAAATGGAGAAATACCTATTTAAGACGTAGAAACACTGCAACCAGAATAATAAACATATTTATTCCTGGATATATTTTCCTGCACAGTTTGCTTAAAATCCTTCTAAGATTATTGATGTTAGTTTTCACAGTATCTAGCTTTTCATTTAATAAAAAACCCTACTGCATTAAGCAGTACAAAAAGAAATATTTTAGCCCTCTGGCAACTGGTAAATGTTAACTACTGTAGGCAGATGAAGTTTCATCTGTAGTAAGCACAGCTGTTTATACCTTAATGTCAGATAATACCAGTAATACACTAAGCACAACTAACAAGGGAAACGATGTACTATCATCCTTCTCTTCTTTTTGTTTACTCATTGCATATGTGAAATAGAAGCAATTGCCAAAATCTAATATTGGAAAAAGGTTAAGAGGTGACCCATTATAATAGTCTTTTAATATTTAATTCAATATTTCAGACTTAATTATTCCATAAAAAGGACATCTCACTGGTCAATGATACAGATACACTGGTGAATTTAGATTCAAAGCTGAAAAAATTTTGTTTAGAAGATCAAGTGTCAAATCTTTATTCCTTGAACAATGTTCATTTTACAGCCCCATAAAGTTATTCAACATATACAATTCCTTCACATGCATGCGGTACACCAAGATATTTAACATAAAACCATTCAAAATGCATCCCTAACGATGCATCCCTGCCAATATTAATGAATCTTCTAAGAAAAATAAATTCCTTTAGATATTTTTTCTAGATTTCTTTTTTGTTCTGTGATATTTTTCTTAATATCACACCATCTGCAGACACTTTTCAAAAACACTGGAGAAAGGCAATTTAGGGAATGTTCCAGATAAGCAAAAAATATAATAATAAAAAAAAGTCTCACTGTGCTTTTCATAGCTTGGTAATTTTTACAGTCTTTCATCTTGGTGATTTCTTTTTTTTAACACCATAGTATTGAAAGTCTTTAATATTGAATTTTGACTATTCGGTGGAAGCAAGATAATGCAAACTTTACAGTTTCAGCTCTGAAGACTCACTGTGTATTAGGAGAGGGTAAGGGGGGGGGGGAATCAAAAAACCCCTTTAAACTGTTACCACTACTCATTGAACAGAAGCCACAAAAGAGACCCAAGCTTGCAATAACTTAGTTGGGTGAACCAAACAAGTTCCTACTTGCCTCGCTTTATGAAACAAGATGAAACTAAAAAACGGGACGAAAGCCTTTTATCCCCTGAGATGAGCCTTTAATTCATGAACCTAGAAGAAAATATTAACAATTATCCTGGATTTTAACCACTACCTTGTTCGCTGAACCATTCATGACCATGCATTGTACCAATGTATGCAGCTTCTCTTCTTGTCTAGGCCTCTCTTTGCCCCTTAGTTTTCTTTGTGGATTCATAAAGAGTTGCTTATTATTATACACAGCTACAACATGCTCTGTATGAGGACACTGGACAAGCTGTTAGCTCTATTAACTTAATAATAGATTTCTGAGTGTGATTTCCAATTAATTTCATTTTCCTCATTCCATGAGAAGCCAAATTTACAGAGCACCATATGGTGCTTCATAAATAACAATTAAGAGTTATTTCTAATCTTTAGGTGCTAAAAAAACCCCATAAAAATATGTATGGTTGCAATGACATGAAATAAGTGATGCTTTGGAATGTCTGCAGATGTCCAGGAAGCTCCAAATACTTCCTCAGCCTTTTCCCCATTCACACATTTCTGGTCCATGCTAGCCCCTGGATGTTACGGTTAATCACAGTGTATGCCCCAAAGATCATCACTAAGATCTTTCTTCTGAAACTGGAACTTCGTAACAACAGCTTGTATGAAGATCTGTGTAGCACAATTTGTGTTGTGATTCTGACACTCTTCATCTTTACCTACCGCATGGATTTGTTAACAGTTTTAGCTCCTACCCAGCCGTAAGCATCTGCAGAGCTGTGTCAGCCAGAGAAATCACATCCATGTGTCAGAGACCAGGTTGGGATCTGGGAGCCTGTCAACTTACTAAAGGACCTTGTCATTTTTCAGCGAGTAAGAATTCACACTGTCCAACACAGGCATGCAACTGCAACTGAGAAATTCTACTGCAAATAAATGAAACTTAAGCTGTTGCTCTAAATGATCCCCTAACAGACACCTTCTGCCTTCCTGCCCTTAATTATGACTTGTCTATGTGCTGATTGCAGAGCAATTAGATCTGGGAGTACCTGAAGTTAGATAAAATTTACGTGTCTTACTGTAAAACTGAAATAACAAGGCCACCTGCCTCACCAGACTATTTTGGAATAAAACATACATAAGAGGACAAATTTCCTTAGAAGCACCTTGAATAACTGCTTTTACTACTGCCCATTGCTGGAAGTCAAAGTGATGAGCAGAGGTATTTCATTGTCTGGCATGAGAATCCAGACAGGCAGAGCACCCACTGGCCCTGGGTACCTGGAACGCGACATTCACCTCTAGTGCAGTCAGTGTCGACATGGTCACTCACAATATAAATGATTCATATCTTCTGCACATCTCCTGAGGATAATATTAACATGAGACTCTGCTAAACAAAAAGTGTTAGGAAAGGAAGAAAATACGTTATAAACTTTGACACCAATGAACTATTCTGAAGTCATTGGGACTGTAACCCTTTTGAAAATATACCTATCTTCAAATCTGCAGAATTCTTGCATTCAAAAATACCATATACTATGGTCTCTGTCAGTTCTCAAGAGTGCGATTTTGTCAAATTCATCTTTAGTGGAAAGACATTTTGAGGCTATACTGAAGATATGCCAAAGAGAAGAAAATCTAACATCCTTTCAAATTCATATTTACTGAAATATTTTCCCCCTAACATTAGGTACTACTTCTATATACACACACATATATGCAGATATACTAGCGTAAGGATTTAATTAACCTAAAAAATGCAAAATGGAATATGCAGAATATAAAAACCATGGTGAATGAAGGGATAAAAGTGGGGGAAAAAATTCTCTCTTTTGTCTTTTTTTTTTTTATTAAAAAAGAGCTCAAATTGACTGCTGTTTGCATAAATAAATACAGAAATATTCAATTAAAGTCAGGCCTGTAACCTCAGTTAGTGCTAATATAACCTAAAAGCACTTCGCAAGAAGGATACATACCCAAGAACTTCATAGGTCTGACTATTTAGATACATATTACAAAATAATATATATATGTACACATATACATATAGACGCTTTATAAATTTAGCTATTCAAAGAGAACAGAATGCTCAACAAATTGCTTCCCAGTGTAATGATCTTTTCCCAAAATCTACACTTCCCTAACATATTACAAGTAAGTCTAACATGTCTCACCAACCTGCATCACGCCAGACGTAATTACTGCCATATCTTACTGCTCAGTCATGAAGGGGCAATGTCAAATCTATATCAATGTCTAGACAGTATGTCACAGTGTAAGAAATAGGGTGTTCCTTTTGTAAAAAGCTTCCCTGTTATTGAGCGATTTGTGGATCTTCCTGTTGCTATGAATAACTGAAATTCTGTATTAAAGTCAATCTGGTTTAAATCACTAATCTTGTAAGGTACATCGTTGGAGACACAGGAAAGTGAGGCCTGGCACTCATATTATTTCTTCCTGGAAAGATTTTTTACATTTTTTTATATATATATATATATATACACGTATGTATAAATAAAAGTAGCAGTTGGTGCAATCAAAGCATACATCTACATTAGGCAGTGAGTCAACTCACAAAGTCCGCTGCTTGCACTTTCTTTCCTTGGTATCCCATTGGGCATTTCATACTGGCATTTGCTTTAGATTTTCAAGAACCTGCAGCGTGGTCTATGTGATTCAATCCAAGTTCGGACATGACACACAACAGTAGAAAATATCTGGCAGCAACCTGGGTGCAAAACAGCTCTCCACAGATGCTTCCTCGTAAGAACAGAGCTACAATCACTTAGCAGGATACACTACCTCAAAGACAGTCGTAACTATTTGTCCATTTTGCCTTTCAGAATTGCTTTTAAAAGTTCTCTGGGTATTTAAACTAAAATACCCTATTTTGCTCGAGAAAATAGATGAAGTCTGAAAGAAGACAACAATTTTCTATGTAACCTCACATAAGTGCACATTTTCATCAATTAAGAGGGGACAGATTTAAGCATTTCCTGAAGATCTTTACTTAAGAGGCCTGTAACTAATTGGCTGATTAAGGCTATACAATAAAATAACCGTGTTTCAAGTTTTACCTATCCAATAAAACTATGGGAAAGTGTGTGTCCTGCAAGGTAATTTCAAGACTTGAATTTATGATCTGATTCACCCTGGATACACACCTTCGTGCTTTTTGCCTAAGAGCCGTACTGTAATTAGTCACCTGGCTGGGGATAGAGGGAAAAGAGTTCAAATCCTGCGTTGCCTGCTAACAGTGCAAAGCCGAAATCAGTAACACTATTTTTGGTTGTTAATAAAATCCCAGTGGTTGACTTTTAACAATTCCAGAGTAAAATTTTAAAAAAGGGTTATATCTTAAAAAACCCAAACATTAACTAAAAGGAGGATAAAGGTTACTCTTTGTATATTAGCGACGTTATAAACCTCATCAATATTTTAACTCCCAACAACTACTGAAAAACAGCATTTTGCCTGCTAAATTACTGACAAAACACTGCTAATTGTTTCTGTTGGTGTCATCATTTCTCACACAGTGATATTTCTAAGAGCAATCATTGATTTCATTTAAATTAAGGATATAAAAGTAATTATCAACCATACTCATTGTTTTCCAATTTTTCCGCCCCAAGAAACATTATCTCTAGCATGTGTCCTAAACAAACCCATATGAATCTATGCTGTTCCGTATTTTCTTTTTCAGCACTTTTTTTTTTTAACATAATCTATTTTTTTCTCTTCTTTGTATATACAAATTCCTGTTGTTTCACAAGGGAAGACTGTTTTTCAAATTCATCACAAATGTAGCTGTTCTGATATCAATAGATTTTTCTTCAAAGTAAATAGGATGCACAGCATCTGAACCAGAGCTTTAAAGCCAAACATATTGGATACATGAGAAATGAAATCAGATAATGTACACAATAATATTCTTTTGCTTTATTACCACCGATCTGAAACTGAACATCTACAATCATGTCTTTTCTTTCAATTGACTAACACCAAACTGCTTTTCTGACATTACCTCAACTGACTTTTGCAGAACTAACTCTGCATTTGCTAAAGGAATTTTTAAGCAGCGGCAACTAAATTGAGGTTAGGTTCTACTCACTTGCAGCCTGCAGCAAAGTCAAAATATTAACAATTTCCCGAGTTTTCAGCATAGGGAACATTATTAGAAGGCAAACAGGTTTAAACGAAACCGTAGTATGTCACAGAACAATGACCTGCATAAAAATGAAATGTTCCACCCTTCAAGGCAGACTGTATGGTGTCCCAGAAGGCCAAACCAGAAGACAGAATAAAGCATAAAGGTCCACTGTCCCCAGGGCAAAGCACTGCCAATGTGCTTGTAACCTAGGAAAACTGCAGAGGGACAAGGGACCTGGCAGCAAGAGAAGAATATCAGTGATGAACCTGAACCATCCTGCGAAATAAAATAATTTCCCCTAGGAGTGGGTTGTTTCATAGCTCTGTACAGTGCAGCTCTAGAGAAAAGCTTCAGCCAGCAGTGCAGAAAAGGTGTTGATAGAGAGAACAAGACATCTGAGGCTCTGACCTTGGCCACCCATATTAGTCATGTGTGCTCCATACAACAAACTTTTCATAAAGCTCTCAACTGTCCTAGCCTAATGAAAGAAGAAACGGGACAACAAATAAAATTGAAAATTAAGAGTGGATTACTTTCAGCAGAGAGCTACAGTGAACTTCTGCTCTCCTGCCCAAGAAGTGAAGTGATAAAGAACCACAATGACATCTGTGACATCGCAGACCGAGCAGGTAGAGTTGGCAGTTTGCTGTTGACGTCTCCCAGGAACTATCCTGTCACACAATCAATTAAGCAAACAGACAAAGAAAGAAAAAAACTTGCAAATGAGTACAGTTAGAAAACCAAGCACATTTCATTACTGCTATAATCATTTTTCTACACGGCTTCTTTGTTACTCACCTAATTCAGAACATTATTTGTCACCAGAAGTTAAGATTTAACTCCACATTAAACCAGCTGCAAGTAATTGGAAGTGGCTTAAAATCTATGCAGATCAACCAGACAGCCAGATTTTTATTGCTTATGTAACATCGACAACAGCCTCGCAAAGCCATTACATAGGAACACAAATTTAAGGTGTAAAAGCAGTCAATTTGCTTTCATTGCACACACCTGAGGAGGTGGTCTCAGTGCTTGAGGAAGTCTTGATCAAAAATCACAGGCCTAAACTTTATAAATCACTAGTCATTCGTGACAGTCATTTGTAAGCATCTTCTAAAGGTTCTGTTTTTGAAATGCTACAGTGCAGAGTACCCTTCCCTGAAAACACCAGACTCTGCAAAATACCCCAGAGCTGCCAGCTACAATTGCTTTTTTTGAAACTTCAGACCATCTGTATTTGAAATGAGCATTCTGTAGATAGTTATTTGCATCTCTACCATGCCAAGACATGCCAAAGTACAGAGTCCCAAATGTAAATGCATTCTGCCTGAATGGGTAAAGACCCAGACTGATACAAAACATACATACGAAAATATTTTCCTGCAAAGATGCACCTCGAGTCAGACACAGCCTGTTTATTTTTTTTATATTTATAGTATCCACTGAATTAACATTTTCTATAGTTACAAAAGTGATGCCTACACAATAATTCCAAAAAGTGGAAATACACTGAAGTCAAATACTTTTGTAATTATTTTCAATTTTTTACATTTATGCAGAAGATAATGAATACACTTCATGAAAGAACTTTCAAATTGTTTTTTTTTTTTAGTTTGGGGTGGTTTTTTGTTTGTGTCTTAAAGAAAGTTTTCACACTCCTCCCTTCTGTTTTTTCTGCTGACATTTTAATCTCTTCCTCTTGTAAATATGAGCCTATAAGAATAAATCACATTTATTTTATTAAAGATAAAAATATGATTCGATACAAAGCAGAAAAACCAATCTCCATAAAGTTTCCCTCCACAGTGACTGACATTAGTTTTTATACAAAGATTCAAAGATGTATCCAGCAAGGCATTTAAGCTTGAGGATTTCAGGATTTCTTCTCTTGCATTACGTATTATGCTCAAAAAAAAAAAGTGATAGCTTTGGCCAGTTTTGGCAAAATAAATTCTGTAATGAGGAACCTGACACATCTGAGAACTGTTGTCCATATTAGCACCAAAGAACTTCACAAAATTAAGATAAAGTAGTATTTTTTTACTTTTATATTCAGGTCACTTTTGCTCCCAACATTGTTGATTCAGAGGAAAAAAAAAATACCCTTGATTCTTCTGTAAATGTATTCTGCCTGGAAAAGTGCCTGTATGAAGCACACCAGGGAACAGGAGTGCAAGCAGCCCATATCACCTTGCCCTTTGTTTAGATTGTCAGTTTTTCCTTTTGATCTTTCTTTGCAGTTGAAGAACCAAAAATTGATTTTCCCAGTTGAACTAAAGTAGAAAAAGCACAATGTTTTATTTAAGATCCTTCACTCCCGCACATAAGCCTATTTCTTTCTTTATATACAAAAGAAACTGTCTTTTTGTTCTTGTAAAAAAATATTTTCAAGTGGGGAACGCTCTCATTGTACTGAATGTGGCTTCATAACAAAAAAAAAGTTGGGGGGGGATGTGATCAAAAAGCCCAAATATTGGCCTCCTGCAGAGGAGCACACACACCTCACAAACCTTCTGGAGTTAGAGAAACTGAGCTTCGGGGAAGCAGCAGTCATACTTGTTAGGTGTTTGCATAAACCTGTGCTACCAGCAATGTTACACCCAAACCCCTGTTCATAGCCAAAGAGAAAGCACAGCTTACATATAAATACATAGATACATATAAAATCAAGACTATATTGTAAGTATAACCATAATCTTAACAATTTGATAAAAAAATTATTTCAGATGTACTTATTATAGAACAAGAAATAATACCTATATATGAAAAAGTTTCAATAATAAAGCAGTTAAAACTGTCATACAACTATTTGCTAATTTCTACCCCTTTTTCTAGTGTTACTCTCACCCTTCCAGGGCTCTCTTTGGTCTGAAGATTGACAGTTTCATTCTCATCTAGGGCTATTAGAGCAAGTCAACACCATCTGGACTCCTTTGTTTGGAGGAATATGATGTTGATTTTGATGGTTTCTTCTTTCTCACTCTACGATCCACATATTTAAAATTTGCCCTTTTTCTCACTGGTCCATGGTCATCTGAATTTACGATATACGGTGTCTTTTACAGATACTAGATACCAGCTCTTTGCTCTCCTTGTTAATGCTAAAACTTTTTTTATCCTGCTAGCGCTCTGCATTTGTTTAACTGACCATGGGTGAGTTACTCACAGCTGTGGGATCTCCAGCACCAGGTTGTGCTCTGTCTCTCGTCACCCTGTACCTGTGCTCTGCTACACCCCACCCTGTATTATACCAGGCCTGCGTTCCTCTATATTGCATCATTACATTAGTTGCAAAACCACAGTGGCATTATACAAAGATAAACAAAAGTAAACCAAATTACCCACAGACACCTAGTCAATTAGAAAAAATGCTGTTACAGCTAAACCAAGTAAATCGAAGTTGCAAGAAGTCAAGAAAAGTTCAGAGAAAGGAAGTCTGGCCAGCCTCACTCCTGAGGCTCTGCGAACTGTACAGAGCTCATGGCCTGTCGCTAGCAATGGCAACACCATATTACAGGGCTACAGGGTCACAGTGAGAAGCACTAGTTAGTAGAAAAGCTCCTGACTTTACTCACTGTTACACAGCACTAATAAAATGTAAGTAAAACCAACAGAACTGCTGTGCCAGTCTCAGATGCGATGAGATTTTCCCACATCTCACTGAAGACTATGTAAAGATAATAGCACCTTTTAAGAGCAATCCTGAATCACCAGAGAAAGCCATGACTTCTAAAAAAAAAAAACCAACAAAAAAAACCACCACCAAGCTATATTCCATTTCATGTTTTCAGTAATTCTCAAAGATAAACTTTTCTACTTAAAAGTTCTGACACGCTCACCATGCCGTCAGCGAGCCCCTTAGACATCTTTCATCAGGTGATAATGCCATCTATCATCTTATTTAAATATAATAGATGATCATTGAATAACAAATATTGTGTGGTCTATATTATTATTAAATACACATTGTAACCCACTGTTTGACCAAAATTATTGAATTTAATAATGAAATTCTTCTATTGTCATCACAACTTGCATTTCAGAATGAAGTGTTGATACTGGTAGAAAACAAAAAAGTTCCACAACACCTACAGGTAATATTGGTGCTTGTGGACTCCAAATTTCCTGTGTTATCTGCATAAATTCTTATTAAATCCTTGAAGAAAGCTGAGCTTACAAACTGCTGAGCTGCTGTTGAACCCCACAGGAAAGCTGAGAACACACACGTTCACAAATGCCCCCTTAGATGCAGAAGAACCTCCTGCCCATTGCCGGCTTTCCAGTGCTTCCCTTGACTGTTCCGGTCTTTCTAATCTCTCTTTTTCTGTGAACTTGGAAAGGCTTACACAGCTTTGCCCAAGCATTTCATTTGAATCAATTCAGCATTTGATTTGTCACATAGGATTTTATTCAGAACAGTTTGCTAGATAGCATACCAAATTCTGTATCATTATGGCTGAACAGTCTGTAGTGAGGACAATCACTGAGAAGTTTAAATCCAAGGAATATAAACTGAAATTCCCCTTTAAGATATGTACGATTACCTTTTTAGAACTTGCAAAGAGGACAAGACAACCAAATTCTGGTATTGAATAAGGCATTTTTTAGTTAGTTAGAAGATACAAAAAGCACTACATACACAAGTCTCAATTATTAGCAGTGCTGAACTGGTTATTTAGAAGCCAACATGCCTTCCTCATACCATAGCCTGTCCCATGTAGACCTTTCCTCGTCCTTTGAGGGAAATACAAACATCCTACTCACCAGTTTTAACAGCTTAGTATTTATATCTCAAGCTCCCATCACTAACTTAGCAGTAAAGATATAAATATGTATATTACAGTTAGACTTCATGTTTTTCAGGTTTCATAACATTAAGTTAGCTTAGAAAAATGAGTGTAAGAGCAATAGAGAGGCATTAGCTTTCAGTTTGGCAGTCAGCATTTACAGGGAAAGATGCATCTCAATATGATGTTGAAATCAGTCGAGCTGTTTCAATTAGGCTTACTGCAAGATGAGCTCTGTGGGGACTTTGCAGGTAGGTATTATGCTTAGAACTTGAATTGTATATATTTTACTGAAATTGCACAGCGTAAACATCACAATGAATGAGCAGTCGTCTCAAACTGTGGAATTTGCAGCTTTGTCAATTACTCACATATAAAGGGAATTTTTCTGGCCAAAAATGTAAAATTGGAATAAGCAGCAACTGTGTTTGCAAAGAAAGAGAACATGCAGCTGATTTAAGTGTTTTGGACCCCTACTGAACCTACAGAGGGACCGACACAACAGGTGAACAAGAACATTTTGAATGTTCACATTCTTATGCACAGCACTGTTCAGCAGCTTCTCAACTTCAGAAGAGCAGGGCTGTGAATCAAATCTGTGCTGAACTTGTCAGCAGCAGATGCTCGTATCTGTGCACCAGCTTCATAACCATGGTCCAGCCGAGAGTTTGTAGGCTCAGCTAACCTGCTTATAAGTGACCTAAGCACCATCCCAACTGCCCCTCCTATGAATCCTCAAAACCAGATGCTCCCTCTGACATCCCGACAACTGTTAAGAACTGGTTAATATTTCATTAACATAAGGTCAGGAAGTTGCTTTACCATATCAGAAAACCCAGTTCTCAAGTCCTGCATATAGTCACTTAATTGTGTCTGCCTGGTTTACAAATTAGAGGAATTAACTGCTAAAAAAAAAATGCTACAATAGATTATTACTTTTCTCTATGCTGCAGAAAATAGTTCCAGATTTTATTGAAGTGTCAGGTATAGAATAGGGCAATTTTTCTTTAAAAGGCAAAATTTTTGTGTGGTGTTTTGTTGCTGCTTCTGCCATCTTTTCCAACCTTCTCACTTTGAGGCCAAGTTCAGAACTTATATTTGAGGCAGTATAAATTACATCTGTGTAAATAATGGTCACAGTTAACTCCCAGAAAGTCTCTTGTGGTATAATTTACCGAAGAAGATACAAAAGAACAGGGATGTAAATAGCTACAACAATTCGTAGAGAGACAAGAGAACATATAATTAGCATTGCCCTACCCGCTGTTAACTGCGCTAATTGCATTCCTTTCTGCACAACTGACAAGTATCACATCATATAGACATCTTCAGTGCTACACAGCTCCTGTTAAATTACCTCTGAACCTTAGCCCTTAAAAATCTCCCTCTAGTATTAATGTTGTCTCGTTTACTTCCTTTCTTCATCAGCCTACAGTCTTCTGAAGGAATGCTTACTAGAGTCTATGGAAGTGCATAGGAAGTGCATCCTATTTACAGGATACTAAGTGTCAAACACTCAATGTAAAACATAGCCATAAATTGGAAGGCAAAACAATAAAATTGTGAAAACAGACACAAAGCTGAATAAAGTCAAAAGACACAGGATTCTCATTTTGGAAAACAACAACATGAAATACTTTAAATTTTTTCATATCAAAATTGTAGAAAAACCCTTTTCCGTACAAAAACATGTTGAAGTGTCTAACTTAGCTTCTTATGGATCAAAGAAATAACGAAGTAAACACTATATGCATACACACTTCAAATAGGAATGCCACTCAAAAGAAAAATAAGCAAGTTATTTATAGCACATATTAATCACCATATTTAAATGGCAGATTACTTTATGGCATGAGACAAAAGCCTCTATTTATAGGGGGCAAAAATGTTATAAGAAAGAATAGTTTTTTCTAAGATAGTTAAATTTGCAATAATCAGTCTCAAATCTCTCTTGTTCCACTCATATCCCAACACACACAAAACATGCTGTATTATACTGAAGGTAAAATGTGGAAAGGCCAAAAAGCAAAAGAAAAATCAACCACACTGAACATTTAATGAGCTAAAACAAAAACCTGTGTAAAAGATTCATCTGCGGTAACAAGAACAAGAGGGGGTGTTGGACATGCAGACACAGTATAGGATTATTATGACAATAATCTTCAGTGGAGCACAATACTCACACACAGTAAGATTAGGAAAACTGCTACTAAAATACACATATGAGTAACTGGAGGAATAGAGGGATAAGACTTGGCAGGGAGTAGAGGGAAGCGCACTGCAGTACTGGTGAATCTCCCCAGTGACTTTATATTGTTAACTATTTACACGATAAACTTTTCATGGCTGCCTTTCTTTCCCTTCTTTGTAAAAAGACTGGTGCTGTTCTTAAGCATTTAGAACAATAAATATATTTAAGATTTATAGCCCGAAGTTCAGCCCTATTTATCTTACTCAGGTGAGCAGTCCAACTAAGCCCAGGGGAGGTACAAGAAAAATGTTCTCCTTCACAATGACACAAGAAACAATAGCTGACTTTAACTGTAGGACAGGGTAGAGTATACCACATATAGGTAAAACTGTCAACTTCAGATTTTTCTTAACAAAATGAAAATCACTTAAAATAAGAGCATAGGTAACCTCTGGAACTAAACTGAACATGATACTCACTAAGTGTTTTTCGTGATGACATTCTCAAGGGTTAAAGCCTTATTTAAAATATACTGTGAGGCAGGAAGTCAGATAATAACTCCCAATTGAATCCAGCAGGGTTACAAAGACACATTTCATATTCATAAGTGTCTTGAAATATTTTAGTTTTCTTAAACTGCAAATATTTGAAGAAATGTAGATAAACATATTTTAAATTCACAGCACTTTCTCAAATATGAAGTAGCAGATTAACGAAATGTCAGAACATCCTCAGCTTCAAAAACTGCTCTACCATTTTAGGTAGAGATTACCTACCCAAAAAAAAAAAAAAAAAAAAATCACAGCCTCTTACAATCTTACTTCTCAACTGCTGATGTATTCAGAGTATCAGCTTGTAAATTGCTCCCATCTTTAAAGATAAAACAAGCTCTTGCAAGTCATACTACCCTCCGCAAAATACCAGCTAAGATTACTTCATAGACTGGAGGAGGCTGTAGGAGGAAAAGCGGGGAAGGGAATCACAGGATGGAGGCTGTGCACTGTGCGTTCTCGGAGCTTTGGACAAGCTGAAAGGCCAGCAGTCAGAGAGGATTTCTGACTTGGTTCAAAACCATGTGCTTTTATAGCAAATGAACAAGCTAAAATCCTTACACATCAATCACAACCCATCCTAAACTGCTACCTATTCCATAAAGACAAAAGGTATAGGAAACTTAACAGAAACAAAGAAAAAAAAGTAACTTCTTCAACTGAATTATATACAGAAAGCGGTTATCCAACAGTAGCACTTTCCTGCGGTACCCTGTGTCACCTGGGGGACACTAGTGGAGATCAGGGAAATCACGAGAGTATCAAAGTAGGGCAATAACCAGAACTGTTGTCTTAAACACTCAAGAGAAGAAATGGTAAAAGACAGAGCAATAATTTGGAATTCAGTTAAAGAAAAGCATCTGAGTAAGAGCTGTTTTTTCAACATAAGTTTAACTATTAATTTGAAGGAACTTATCACTACTCAAAACTTCAGTTTGTAAAGTTTCCCAGTTTTACCCGGTCTAAATCTAGCTCAGTTCCCCCCGTTGTTTAATGTGTTGATCATCTGAGGCCTGATTAGAAAACAAAAGGTCTCTCCATACACCTAGAAGCAATGAGGGGGCAACCAGAGCTAATGTCATATTTGCCCCCTTTGCAGAAGAAACTGCAGCCTCAAATAAAATCAGTTTCAAGGATAAAAACGTTCACGGTATGGAGGAGGGAACAGATTATACAGTTCTTTGAAGGAATTACTACCAAACTACTGACCACATGAAAGAGTTTTGCTAGTAAGTACCTAACAGACACTACAAAAGGGGCTAATTATAAATTATCCTCACCTCTAGACTGCCATCAGCCCACTCTTAGATTTTATACTAATTCAATTCAACATGATTTTGCTACTAGTACTCCCATTAAAACATTTAATTTAAAAACCATGCACACCCCATTTTTACAGCCATAAGTGTCAATTACGCTTCTGACACCCTTATAGAAGAGATTACATACTGCCAGGCTGATCACATAGAAGATGCAGAACTACTTAGCGCAGACCCATCAATCTCAGAAGCTCTGTCACCTCTTTTCAAGTTTCTAACTAATAAACACTATTTCAAAAATTAATACTTAAAACACGTCTCCCACTGAGGGTTTATATCATGTAAAGAAAAGAAGCACGATTCTTCTGATCGCAGCCACCCCAAAGATCACACCACAAATGCAGCCGTAGTAATGAGACCCAGGGAGGAAAAACTACAGACTGCCAGCTGAGAATCTGATCTTTTCCATCACAAGTTAAACCCATAATATTTGCAGTATTTGTTACCAAAAATGTGCTAAGATGTAGTTACTAACAACACACACATTTCTTTTAAATAAATACATCAAGCTTCACAGGAAATAAGAGAAGAATTCTCAAGTGAAAGTGACACATGGCTTCTGGACAATAACGGTTATTTTATATCTTGTCCCGTGCAGTTAAAATACAAGTGCGAATTAAATGATTGTTCAAGCAAGCTGGTATTTCTTTCAACAGTGCTGTAGTTTATATCAAATGACAAAACTGGATTCAGTTCTGCCTTGAAACACATGCAGTCGGTGATGGCAGAATCCTAAAAACCAGCACAAGTCATTTATCTTCCATCAGAAGCGGACGTCCCCAATAGGGGATATACTGTGGTATTCAGATAAAAACAGCAGCAATAAATATAGGTGATTTGAAAAAAAATCACTGTTTACAGATTAATCTACAGATGTTACAATAGGGTTTTACAAATGTAAGCCAAAGCAAATGCTTTATCATTCCAGTGCCAGCAAGAGGAACAAACAAGGAAAAACAAAGAACAGAAAAGAAAGAAATTCAGTTTCAGGAATCAGACCCCAAGTATTTAGAAGCAGATGGGCACCTAGAGAGTGTAGAAGGTGTGATTTCTCTCCTTTACACAGCTGCTAGTATTGCAGAGACAACAATGTTGTTTAGCGTTTCATACCTTATACATAAAGCATGCCTAATGGTTCTGATTTTATGCATAAAAAAATGAAAGTTTCATGCAGCTGCTTCTCAATTACGCATCTGGTTATTGTTTTGCAGCTGCAAAGCTACCTCAAAGAAATCTAAAATATAGTGTGACAAGGCTGGAATAAATACCAGCAGTCATCTTGTACCTTCCTTGTGAAATGTTGCATTTTTTTTTTTACCACTTGTTAAAATTCCTGACTCAAGAGCTAGGGCTTCTGTCACCACCTTCTTTTATAAACAAAAATCTACTAATATATTTAACACAACTGAAATTTGTAAATGACCGCTTTCGATGGCACACATTAAATATAAAATTCAGCACACCATTTCTAGAGTATTTTTTACTTTGTGTTGTTACTTCCAAGTAGCTATTTTGGTAATTTGATCAGAAATCCAACACAGAGAACAATAAGTCAGCACAACATTAGTGTCAGACATCTGAAATGAGATTTTGATTTGTTAGCTCCCTAGCCATTACTCATATTACTATAAATCTATTGAATATGAAGACATTTGGTGACGAAGAATGGTTATAAAATAACCAACTATTGTAAGCAGTCTCAAGCTTGCATTTAGTGACTCATGCTCAGCATGTAATTTTCTAACAAAGGGAACAGATAAGAAAAATAGAACAGATTTGTTTTTCATAACAATGCATTTGAAATTAACTATTTCTGTAATTCCTCATGAGATGGAGGGTCCTTCGAAGAATTTCCATATCTAAAAATATTAATAAAGCAACAATTTGTATTTAACTTGAAACGGAAAGGCTTAACTTGAAACAACACAATACCCAGTGGTAAGCTCTGACAAAATCTTTTATTAATTTTTTCTCAAAACTCAAAATCACTGTTAGATAAGCTGGAAGTTTTTCTGCCTGCTTTTCTGGCATGCAGGATGCAACACATGCAGCCATTACCAACAAATGCATGTGCTTTTAGACAGCTGCCCATTTTTCACACAGGTGCCAAGGGCTTATGTGGAAAAAAGTTGCTAAGCTGAAGAGGGGGAACAAGGCATGCAGTAAAGCTAAGTGAGAGCCCCCGTGCAGGGTTTACCAAGGATAATCCACTGCTTAAATACTGCTGTGCTTAAAGTTTTGCCACTTCTTAGCAGCCTCTGAGAAATAAAGTTTCTTAGCACAAAACTCAGAGGAAGGAGGGAATCAAGGGGGAGGGAGAAGCAGCAGGAATTACAAGATTCAAAACCAACCACACAAAACACGTACACACAGAGGAGAAAGCAGGAGCATTTTAAGGCTCATGTCCAGGGATAAAGGCCCTGCTACACAGCAGGGGAAACAGCCATTCTGTATGAAATCCTCAAATGGAAACCGTAATTCCACCTTAATTGTGCCTTTGTGTGCTTTAGCTTCCAAGACAGATTAAGCTAAAGCACCTAAAAGCAATCTGAGAGCAAATGAAGAATGTGCATAAAAAGACCTACTATCAAATAGGTACCACACTCCAGACTTGCACTATATCTGTATCACAGCAAATTCACCACGACTTTCTAAGAAAATCCTTAGTAAAGCAGGTTTCAGTGAATACAACCCTTAAACACCTTTCCTAACTGCTCTCATTTTCCATGACTGATTTTTTCACCCAGTAGATGGGGTAAGTAAATTGGATCAGTGACATATTGATTATTAAGCCTCATACAAAAAATTCCTTTAAACAACGGTGACATACAAGGCATTGCCTTCATAACTTCTACTCTAGTTATTTATTCTCATTGTTTCCAGATGAGTGAGATTTTTTTTAAATTGTTGGCACCACAATTAAATTTGAAAATTTTTCCAAAGATCAAACCATTTCAAAGTTGAAAAATACAGAAAAAAAATATTACTCGAACTGTCAGCAATCATTATTTATTTTCTGATCATACACAGAAACAGATCATACACACATCATACACAGAAACATTAATTTCTATGATCGCTGTGTCAAGCAACAGGTGGTCTAAGCAAAGCACTTCACCAAGCAAAAATAAAGTATGCACAGAGACATACAGTGGCTGTTAGCTGTACACAACTGCTAAATATTTGTTGTAAGTAGGATAAGATAAAACTGACCGTTTAACACAAAAAAGGAAGAGGCTTTTCTCTATCAGAACTCATAAGGTGGAAGATGGCATTAGGAAGAAAGAAAATAGATACAATAAGGAAAGGGCTCTAAGAAAGCATAGGAAATTGGACAAGGGACAGAAAGAGATTAAAACTATAAAAGACAGCAAATTTTGTGGAGTTTTGAAATGGATACATTCACGAGGTGCCTATGAAGAGTGGGAGTAAAGAGAGTCTTAACAGGTATTTCCTATTAATGACAAGTTGCAGGAAAATGCAGATTCCCTCTAGTCTCAAATTTCACCACTCAGACACAGCAAAATCCATTAACTGAAAACCTGCTAAATGGAATAAGAGGAATACTCGCGCTCAATAATGCTGAACATGGTTCAAAGGCAGCTCATCCACTACTAGTTTTCTATTAAATTTAAAAGGTTGTTTTCTAAATACTTACCCATTTGAGAATAGAATCATATTAGTCAATAACTTATAGCATTATTTTGCCTGAAAGGATAGTTTCAGAAAGCCATAATTTAAGTATACAGAACTTTAATAAAAGCTGTCAGAGAAAATAAGAGGACTTATGGGAGAACTGTTCCTTAAGAGTGAGCAAGTTCATTGCGTACAGCTCCATGGAACACTATTTCAGCAACGCGTGATTTTTCAACATATGCAGAGACGCATAAGCCACGGGTCTCTAAAAAATAACTAGTTATAACCACTAAGTACATAGGGTTTTTTGAGAAATAACTCATTACGCACAGGTGAAAAATTATTCCTACACAGCGAACCATACAACGGAAAGAAATAAGGAAACCACAGAAACGCTGAAGGAGGCAATTCCTCTCCTACCTATCCTGACAGAGAGAAGAAAGAATTAAACCGTGTAAGCAAAGCACATGATGGCAGTAAAAAAAGGTCATCTAAGTAGCTAACAAACTCAAAAATTGAGGAGGAAATTCAGTCACTTAAAGATAACTTTAACAACAGAGGACTGGTCTGTAGGGGATACTCATAGAAAAGCTATTCCTGGTATAACAAAACACCCCCTAAACTCACATTTCTAGTATCCTCAGAAACATCAGGTTCAAGGATCTTTTTCATTTTTCCTAACATAAAAGCTTCGATTAAATGGAAAGAGAATTGTCACCAACAATTTCTTCATAATATATACAAAAAAGGACATTACAAAGCTAAAGATCAATTTTTGATCCCTTCTAAACATACACTGCTTTTAAGTGGCTTTTTTCAACTCGTACTGGAGAGATGAACTTTCACATAAGGGATCTAAAACAGCATGTAGAGAAGCAGCCTTCCGTCTAAATTAAACATAGCCAAAGGGGAAAAAGGCAGCAGGCTGAGACAGGAAGGAGACCGGGGATCACATGACTGAGCACTCTTTCAGTATTCGAAAAACTGGTGAATAATAGGTGACAGGTAAATGACCTCATGGAAAGAGGCTTCAATAAACCTCTTCTGTTCTTTATAAAATACATGTTTACCTCTCGAGCCTGATATAAAAAGCATGCCTTTAGTCCAAAGCCGAATTTTATGACTTCCCTCATGCATAAGGCAATAGAAATAGGATTTGCAGAGACTATATCTTGTTATACAATTTTTTAAAGAAGAGTGAATAAAAGCCTTGCACTCAATTCAATTGCATTTTTCTGTGATAGAGTGTGAACACTGCACCTGACTGATTCCTAAATGTAATGAAACACTCTAAGTGGCAATGGGCAGCACTCTCTTGCTTTTGTTAAAGATCAGAAAAAGAAAAGCATGCCAAGCTTCCAGCATCCATTTAGGATTGTCAGCATTTTCCTCCACCTCTCTAAGTTCTCTCCTGATTCAAAGAGCCAACTGACAGTAGATAGTAACACCCTCCAGCATAATTATAACCCCTCTCAGCTTTGTCCACCTACTAGTTTAAAATGACGGTTCCCTTAATAACTTCTCCATCAGGCAGAACACAAAGAACAGTGCACGAGCTGAAGCAGACTTAAGGGCGTCTGGTGGGGAAGGCTTGAGAAAATGACGGACCCGGAAACGATGCCCAGCGCACCTGCCCGATACAAGCAATGAAAATGCACACACACTAATAGTCTGGGTATTTGTATGCATATATAAGGATTTTTTTCCTTTTACCAATACTACAGTATGAGGAAAAGAAAGAGCAAGAAAGGAAATGCCGCCTTTGGCTAAGCAAGCCCATAACATACCACGGCATTAAGTGAGAATCAGATCAGAAGGCTTGTGAGTTAATGCAGGAACAGCCAGATGATCTTACATTTCAGACAAAAACTCAGCTCCCAAATATTTCACTTTGTTCTGTTAAATAGCTGCACTAGAACAGTAAGAACTTGTTTACAGGTTGTGTTTCTTCAGATGGCAGATCAAGCAATGCCATACTGTTGTAGCAAAACAACACATCTTTTTCTTTTCTCTCTTAAAAACCTAGGAATTTTAACATGAAACACAAAACTGTTTGTGACTGCATTTCTTGGTATTCTGTAAATATCGCTTTCTCTACAAGAGTTGCACCTGAAAATTGCTTAGCACGTAAAAGGCAATGAATTCCTTGGGGACTAATTCTGTATTCCTTATTGTGTACAACTTCTTTTGAAGTCAATATTAGTGATGTCATTTTAATTTTCTTCACATCTGCCATTCTTATCTTAGAAGAAAACACACCAATCCTTTAATTCCATTAAAATATCCTTGTAGACTGCCTTTCGTGCTGTTGGTAAGATTTGAAAATCTTTGAGAAAATTACTATTCACTGTATCCAGTGTACATATTAATAAAAATAGAGAGCAAGAGAGGAAATGAACAAACCGTAACAAAACTGCTGATCCTGGATAAAGGCAAACCCTTTCAAGAGCACTTGCATTAACACCTTCCTGACAAGTGAAGACAGAAGCAAAAACTATCTAACCCTATCTCTTTCCATTGCACCAACAGGAAATCTAACAATAGGAAAACTGGTGACCACAGGCATTGCAGCAGTACAGACAGCTCTGCCAAGCCTGTACTATTTAGTGAAATTGTGTGAATACCACATTTCATAAAGACTTCCATGGCAGGAACTTCTATCCCTTTATCTGTACCCCTTTATCAGACACACAGACCCAAGTGAGTAATGTAATGCTGTAAGATTGCAAAGGAGAATAGTTGTTTCTCCCGTATTTATGATGACAGGTCTATAAAGAACCTCCTTTCACAAGAAAAATACTGAACCTTTAACTCTGAAGTTTTGATAACTTTATTCTATTTTTATCTTAAAAGTACACTGGCAAGCCTCCATTCTTGTTTGCAGAAGCTGAAGTTAAGGACAGCTGCAATGTGGCATACAGTATCTAAAACACCAGATTTTTGAGCAGGACTTGGCAGGGGTGATTGGCCTCTCTTTTCAACATCTTCTACTGCAGAACACCTGTCCATCAAGAAGCAGCTGCCTCCATTGGTTATTTTCTTTTGGAATATTTGGTACCTCCTGTAGGATGAACTCTTTTGTTTCGCCCATAACTTTTTACTTTGTGTGGTTGCATATTCAGAAGATGGCAGCCCATATCAAATTGTGCAGATAAACCTGAGTGACAGAGATACTACTAGTCTGAAGGATCATAAAGAAGATAAGTCTGATGAAATCTTGGAACAGCAATGACCACGGCAGCAGAACTTGTCTTCTTGGTGCTTAGTTTTCAAAGTGCATGTTAGAAGTACAAGGACAGCACACTATCAGAATGATTACGAGGACATTGTTAATTATTTAGTGGATCAATAGAGTGCGTCAATCATTTCAACATGAAATAGCTTCCACACGATAAAGCACAGTTCTTTAATGCCCAGTAATGCAGCGTGCTTGAATGTAATTATATAAAATGAAGAAAAGTACCACTGATTAATAATATTTTGAGTGTTAACAAGTCACAGTTAAAATACATACAATTTAACTGATAAAGTTTGATTAGCAAGTAATTAATTTTTTTTTTATACTTCGCTTTTCATTATTTAAATTTCAACAGGTTTGGGGTTTTTTTTATAGACCAATATTTCCGTGATTTGCAAAGCAGGCAAACTACAGAGGATATTTAAAATAAATCTGGCATCATAAAACAGAACAGGTTCACTTATTTCTCCAAATAGTTATAGGGATCAAGAACAGTAACAGTTATTGGATAGACAAATCCATTTATGAGTATAATCATGACTAGGAGAATTTAAGTGCTCTAAGATTTGGAAAAAACAGCCACAACTTCAGTTAGCACTTCTTGATTTTCTCAGACATCCAGACATGAGAAAACCCTCCAATTCTATGAGCTTTGCTTTGTGTCAATATTTTTTTAGTTTGCACTGCCAAATGACTATAACAGTAGCCTTTAATGTTTTTGTTTCAAATATATTTTCAAATACACTGGTTGACATAAGAAGGTTTTAATTACTGAAAAATGTATCACCTTAATAAAGTTATAAAGAGCTCACAAGACATTATGCCAATCGTATTCAGCTACTTGAGGCCTGATGAGATCTTTGATCTAAGTAGTGTTAATTTACTTTCCAGTGTGCAAAACTGAAATGCATTTAACTAAGTGGCTTGTGCATTATGTAAAGCATAAAACAAAGAGTCTTCCTGTTACTAGACAATTAGACTACAGTAATGTCTGTCCTCTAACATTTTGATGTATGATATATTAACAAAAACTAAATGAAAAGAGGAAAACTACGCAAACTACTATTAACTTAAAGTAAAAAACTTCTTTCAGAGTTAGAATTAGGTGACAAACATACTTGAATGTATTTCCTTTTCAGAGAAAAGGTACTACATAAATTCATTTCTGACCCACATTAACATCTTACATTCACCACACTAAAATGAGGATGTTGTCAGAGAACAAAAATGAAGTTCCAGAAGCACGGTCTTCTCTCTCAGACACGGTCAAGTCCCTTTGTGATGGTAACTCAACTCACCTTTATTTTCTCCATATGGACAAACATACACATAAGCAAACATACATTTTTATAATTCGCTCCTATGTATTTTATGTCTTCATAGAATCATTGAACAGTTAAGGCTGCAAGGACCTCTGGAGACCATCTAGTCTAACCAGCCTGCTCAAAGCTGGGTCAGCTAAAGCAGACTGAGTCCAACTGGGTTCTGAATACCTTCAAAATGGAGAGTCCACAACCTTTTTCTTCCTTTGCTTTTAAATAGAGCATTTTTTTATTTGAAAACAAGTTCTTATGCATGTTCATTTACTTCAGTTCCTTAAGTTATATCAAGTATACAACAACAAATAATTTACTTCAGAAACCATACATGAAGTTATTCTGAACTCTGAGTTATTCAAAATGACATAAATAATGTTAATTAAAGAGTGCATACAAAACATTTTAGAAATAAAGTCCTAAAGAAATATTACTGTTAGAAACTATTGTTCACATATGAAATTAGGCATACATTTATGGTCTGGATAATATATCAAACCTTTTCAATAAGCATCAATTTGAAGATTGTGTACAACTTATTAGAAAGCAATTTATTTTCCAGATTGCTATCTAGTGAAGCAGATTCCTCCCATTATCAGCCGACTTACTTAGTCTCTGAGCAGCCTCCAGGGCATCATTTGCAGAATCAGCTACAAAGAATCTCTGAACTGTAACCCCATGGTCTGCCATTAGTTTTTTGCTTTGGTACTCCTGCAGGTTCAGCCATCGTCTAGGGGTTAATTGAACAGCCTAGAAAAACGAGAGGGGAAAATAACATAATGCTCATTAAGAACAGTTCATGAGACAGCCAACTGAGCTCTTCCACCTCATGGTTATCTCAAACCAGCAGTTAAAAAACAGTGTTTCAGAGAAAAGGTAAAATACGTATTGATTTACCTAAGTGCTGTTTCTTAACATTTGTGCATTCAAAGCGCTCTGAAAGCTACAGATATTTTTTAAAAGCTACACAAGGCTCACTGGGTGATCTTGGCTAGACAAAATGTCTTGCATTTAATATCAATGCAGACTGGTAAACTTGGCTTGAACTCTTAAAGTCTATTTATGTTTTTATATTACCCTCTGCTATAAAAATATTAACAGACTGTTATTTTAAATCAATTGTTTCATTGCAGCATATCTCAGAAGAAAAACAACTGACAATTAGCATCCTCTTGTAGGAAACTATATACTAATATACATACTTTCAGTGGTCTGTTACCTATGCTTAGTTGGTTGCGCTTCTAAGCATATTCTGTTGACCACAACCATGTCAGCCATGCAAGGCCAACAACAGTTGGAGAAGAATTTACCTTCCATTCTCAACATGCCAGTTTAGATGCTTGCATGTACATATATATATATAAAATATATATATCATAGACACAAAGATATGGCAACCTTACACACCCACAGACATCACATTTGCTGGTCTTGGCGGTAAATGTTGAGTATAGGCACTTTAAAAGTCACAGGATCATTAAGATTTTAAGAAAGGAAACATTTTCCATACAGTATAAATCGTTACAGACAAAAGCAGTAATTAAGGAGCTCTCACTGACTCCTGGCAATGGTATAATGGCAAAGGTGTCACTGACTCCTGGCAATGGTATAATCCCATTTTGTGCCAGCAAAAGACGTTCTTCCCACATGGAGAGACGAATTGTTGTTCTACTGGCAGACAGCCCACAATCAATTCTTGGTTTCTCCTTAAGTAAGGAGCACGGTATGCAAGCTAGCACTATATATTTAGATATATTAGACAACGAGGATTATTTACTATACTAATGCTTTGATCTCTACCAGCACGATAAAAAACATTATCCTAATGCAACTTTATACTGAAAACAAAAAACCTCCATGCCTCCATGTCTTTCAATAATACATAACCTTTTCACAATACTAGAATTTTAAATGCTGTGTTGTATCAAAAGCAAACCTCCGTCTGTTCCTGCTTGCTTTGAAACATAGCACAAAAGATTGATGCATAAAGAAAATACAAACCCCATCTTTTACAGTATATAACCACATGTTTTCTGTAAAAGTGACTCCCACAGAACTTAAGCAGTTACAAATAGCTAAGAACGACACATTTTAAATTCTTTTAACCATAACCTGGTTAACATATTTTAGAAGAATAAAACAACATATTGTCAGTATGCTCCACGGCAATCTCTAATTCTAGGCATCATACAGGAACCTCAGTATGTTTTATATTCCTCCATGTTATTCCCAGACAATATGTTATTACATTTACGCAATGCCTTCAAATATAGGGTCAAAATTTAAAGTTACCTTCATAATTGTTGACATTTAATTTGTTTTCCTATTTTTTCTTTTTTTTCCCCTTTTCCTACTAATTCATGATCATTTCCACAAAGGGATTGACACAACGAGCCAAGAGAGACCCTGAAGGTCAATTCTAGCCTCATATGAAAAATGGTCAGAGAATTTCAACCAAAAGCTGATGCCACAAGCCCATAGTTTCTATCAAGCTACAGAAGAATTTTTAGTATGACTGGAGAAAATACAAGTTTTATCCCTGAACCGTCATTAACCTTCTCTTTTTCATTGTTTCTCTAAAGACTACCTCATCATAACGATATTATTATTATGAGGACTTCAGAATACATCATTATTGATACACGCATATAACCCATAAATATATACACACGTGCACACTGAAGAGAAGTATCACCTGAATCTGCACAGGCAACCACGAGTCCAGTAACATGTTATTTGACGACTACCGTAAGGCTAAAATACATTTCCAAAAGTACACACACACACCATTTCAGCTGTAGCAGCAGCAAAAGAATGAATATCCCATCGTCAAGGAGAAGCTGACCACCTTTGTGGCGGGAGGGAAAGAAGGAGCTAAAACCAGTACACATCTCCATCTGACTAACTGGCTTTCAGCCGCACTGCTCCAGTTGAAAGTTGCACCTGATGTGTGTGCTCCCTCCTCAAGGCCCAGAGCTACAGCAGGAGAACATCTACAAAGACATTTCTCAATCCATTTCTCTTGAGCAAGAAGGAATTTACCAATCCGACTTCCGGGGTTCAGAAAAATAAGCTCACACCTTTAGTTGAAGCGGATTGACTTATACCAAAATAAACAAACCCATCAATTCTAATTTAAATCTGAAAGGAAGAAACCTTGATTTAAACAATCAATTATACTCAAATTCTGTATTTGTATTTTCCATAAGAAAGATTAATTCGCCTCAGCTGGAGGTTGATTTGAAGCAAAGGATAAGTCTATGCCAAGTTTGACAGCACTTTTTGCTCATCTGTTATATATTTATAAATCTTATAGATACAGTTCTCTATTTTTATGTTATGTAATCCTGTCTTTACTAGGAGCCAAAAGATCTTTGATGCACGTGTCAAGCTGATCTTGGATAGAATTAAAGAAATACAGAAAAAACAATGTTAAAGTTGCTGTATTAAATAAAAAGCTGAGATAAAGTTTTACTAAGGATTTCTCTTATATACAAAAGTATGTTTACTTACAATTTATTTTTCACTTATGCTTAAGTGTGCTTATTTACAACTAAGTGGTTTATATAAAGTTTTCTACAGCTAAGTAATCCAGCTGATAAAATTTTAGTCACTGGGTTTATAATTGAAGAACAAGTCTTCAAAACAGCTTTTATTCATCATTTAAAACAACAGATCAGTTTCACATGTATGTGTTACTAAGCTGATCTAAATTAAATACACAAAAAGGAAAACATTCAAATAATCTTTTTCTGGGGCAGACTTCTGTTGCTGTTGCTTGACAAAAGCCTCTTTCAACACAACTTGCTTTCAAATTTTCTGTTTGGGTAGGAATTAAGTATTTAAGGAATCTGCAATGCAGCACAGTGTGTCAACTGACATCTCCAGTGTTAGTTCAAACCAGCAAGGTTTAAGTAAAAAAAAAAAAAAAAAATCTTTTAAAGACTCTCTTATATGGACTGCAAAGGGCCACCACCTAATAAAGGGCACCAGTAATACCTCACAACATGTGACAGATACGGAACAGAGACGACAGCAAGAAAAGCAGCTGAAGCTCTATTTGTTTTATGAAGAAAGGTCATCTCCAGAGCCACCCATCTGGTGTGCCCCACTCCAGCGTCACCTCAGCTCCAGCCTACTTAATGAATAAAGCAAGCAGAGGCAACTTGTAATAAACTCTGTTCCCAACCACCCTTTGGCATGTTACAAAAGCTTTTGGTACATATTTTCAATTTGTAGAACGGCTATAACTCAAAGTGTTCCACAAGGATACTCCAAATCATTTCTGAGATGTTAAAAATCATATTATACACACATACAGTATGTATGTATATATACATAAGCTTATGGATTGTTCTCTTATAAAAATTAAACAACCAATATTAAGATATTATGAGAATATTTCCTTTAGAAATTATGAACCAGACAGGTCTGAGGAACACAGACAGGAAATAAGAGAATAATTCATTTGAAAAACTGCCAAAGCAGTCCTAAGGGTGACAAAATTAAGATCTGGCCAAGAACTGTTGGCACAAACTTAAGGATAGTAAGCACATACATTTTTTTCACTCCTATTTTATATGATTCTAAGAGAGACCATCTTACTGAGTGCCAACTGAAGACTTTCAATCAAGACTCTCCACAAAAGACAAACTCCTGGTTGTGAATGAACTACTCAATAAAATGAATTAGTACAGCCTACCACTGTATACAGGAGTACAACATATTTAAGAAAGCAACAGCGACAAAATCTGTATTAGAAGTTCTAAAGAGCAAAGAACGTGAAAAACTTGCTTTAAAGCACTTGCAGTATACACATCATCTGCCTTGAGAAGAGCAGGCAAAATAAAGTAGTTACAAGAGATGACATAAAGCAAAAGCTTTGAATCTGTGCAGATGACTACTCTTTCAAGACCATCTTGAAAAATCAAAACAGTTGCAAGCATACGCATTTTAGGCTTAAGGCACAAAAAAGTGACCATGAGATATCAGAAGTGTGAGTAAACAGATGATTCCCTGAACTAATTCCCAAATCAAAGGTGTTTTGGTTGCAATAAATATATGTCTGAACGATTTAAAAGGGAGAGCAATAACAGAATCAATTAGTACAAAAACCTTGAAAAATCCTTGCCAGATGATGTTCCCAACCCTCATTTATATGCTTTCCCAATGCACATTTATACCAAGCATTCACAAGAATTTGAGACTGGCTTCAAACAGCTGAAGTTTCTTGGACAACATGGATTTCTACACATCCTACAGATAAATATACACCTGAGACTGACCATAACAGCGCTACTGCACAAACGTACAGCCTTAAGACAGCCTAGACAAGATTCTACGAAGTTTTGAAAGAAAGCTATTTCCCATACCTAGTCTCCCACAGGCAGCAATAATCCATCCCTTCCCCTGAGATTTCTTAGGAGGACACTTCAACACGGCACAGAATACAACACCAGCATCACGTGTCTTTGTATTATTTGTTTTCCCATTCTGCAGCTCTACTGTTGTCAACAATTTAATTGCTCTCAGCAGCATTAAACTAATCTGATTCATCAATCGGTGCTAGATTCACCAATGCAGTCCTGCCTCTTAAGAAAGACAGGCTGAGGAATTAGGTTGTAAACTATCATCAGGAAAAATAATTCCAATCTGAAAGGGGGCAGCAAGTAAAAGCAAACTAAAGCACAAGAAAGCAGAGGCTACCTTCTAAGAATTGCTGTTCATTATTGATTCTCATCACCTTCTATTCATATCTTGAATACTTTTATCTCTTCTACCCGCATACTAGTCAGAAAAACATACTGTAAGATACCGTACGTGTCTCAGATCTTTCTATGCAGCTTTGTCTAACATTGAAACACAGTATATTCCAACAGTTCAAGATATATCTGTGTTTCATCTGCTTCTTTATTGGAAGGTCACACTGGCGTACAAGGAGTACATTCTGTCACTCCAACCTGTGAAGAGGAGACTGGAAAAAATATGAGGACTTGCGTAAAATCTGACTCCTTACGTGACATCTTATGTTTCATCTTCATAAGATGACAGGCAAGAAGTAGAAAATTTTCAATTATCCCGAAGACATTTTTTCTAACAAAAAATGTTTTAAAGCATCTTACTAAACTTACATACATTCTCATTACTGTAACTATACCTTGAGTATTAACTTCTGTCAAGCTCTGAACAGCCCAAAGAAGGCCTATAGGTTTAAATACATCTTTCTAAACCTTTTTTTAGTGGCATTTTATTTCTTAGCATGTTAGCTGCAGATTCTATAACAAATTTAAAATCACTCCAGTAAACTTGGTCCAATTTTGTTCAATATATTCATTAATGACCTAGATGAGGGGACAGAGTGTATCCTCAGCAAGTTTGCTGATGATACCAAGCTGGGAGGGGTGGCCGACACTCCAGAGGGCCGTGCTGCCATCCAGCGTGACCTGGACAGGCTGGAGAGCTGGGCAGAGAAGAACCTAATGAGGTTCAACAAAAGCAAGTGTAGGGTCCTGCACCTGGGAAGGAAGAATGCCAAGCACCAGTATATGTTAGGGGTGGACATGCTGGGAAGCAGCTCTGAGGAGAAGGACCTGGGGGTCCTAGTAGACAGCAAATTATCCATGAGCCAGCAGCGTGCCCTTGTCGCCAAGAAGGCCAATGGCATCCTGGGCTGCATAGGGAAGACTGTGGCCAGTAGGTCGAGGGAGGTCATTCTCCCCCTCTACTCTGCACTGGTGAGGCCACAACTGGAGTACTGTGTCCAGTTTTGGGCTCCCCAGTTCAAGAGGGACAGGGAACTACTGGAGCGAGTCCAGCAAAGGGCAACCAAGATGATTATGGGACTGGAGCACCTCCCTTATGAGGAAAGGCTGAGAGAGCTGGGACTCTTTAGCCTGGAGAAGAGAAGGTTGAGGGGGGACCTGATTAATGTTTACAAGTATCTAAAGGGTGGGTTTAAGGAGGACGGAGCCAGGCTCTTTTCAATGGTTCCCAGTGACAGGACAAGGGGCAATGGGCACAAGCTAGAACATCGGAAGTTCCTTTCAAATACACGGAAAAACTTCTTTACAGTGAGGGTGACAGAGCACTGGAACAGGCTGCCCAGGGAGGTTGTGGAGTCCCCTTCTCTGGAGATTTTCAAGACCCGCCTGGATGCAGCCCTGAGGGATGTGCTTTAGGTAATCCTGCTCTAGCAGGGGAGTTGGACTAGATGATCTCTAGAGGTCCCTTCCAACTCTGAAGATTCCGTGATTCCGTGAAACGTAAATGAAAATCCAGACAATATGTTTTCATGGAATGGAATAAAGAGAAACTCAAACTAAAGGATTAGTCTTTTGAAAGCCGTTCTCCTTAGAAGGCTAAAATAAATATTGTTCATGGCTCTGCTGAAGACTTCCAACAGACCGTATATTACTACAAGAAAAAAAAAAAAGCTTTCATATGAGCTCTTTATGTGTGTTGTGCATCGATATACACATTCTACATGGAGAGTAGCTCTTATTTGAGATTCAGATATGCCAGATAAGTTGAAAGGGTGTTTTTTTTCTTTATTTTAAATCACAAATAAGCTTTAAGAAGAAATCAGTTCGTAAAACTAAGAAAAACACCACTAATAGCACACATACATGTTTTATATAATTTATTATTTAAAATAGTAAAGTTTTAAGAGGAATTAAATGCTTCCTAATGAGATATTTCTTAAGATTAAATTTGTAACATAAGTGCTTATCAAAGAGATTAATATACATAAATAGGACTCTATTACAACTGATAACGTTTCCTTAGAGCCTGACAACAGCATCACAAATCCCAGAACTCAAGTAAGTGGAAGCAAAGGCCTCAACTGAAGAGTAACAGAAAGTGAGATGAGGGCAGAATTATTTAATCAAATAGAAGTTTCACACTGGATTTTGTCCTGCTGGCTAGAATTATTTGGCATTTTCCAAAAGCACAAAGAACTGGTATGGCTGGGGTTCACCTCTAATCCCCCTTATCCAACCTCCAAGATCCTTGTTACTAGTCAGAATCACAGTAATCTGGACCAGCAGTCTATACAGTGACTAGGATTTCAGAAAACTACCGTTACTAGTAATTGCGTATTTTGTTCTGAGCATGCCTCCTGTTCAAAGTTACTTCTTTATATAACTAGATACCATGTTTGCTCCAATTAGGTACATACAGCATCAATAAAATGAGTGGCATACACATCAAAAAAAATCAAACCTCTCCTTCGGACCATCTTAACAAGGCCAGGTGTTACATAACTATATCAGTGGTTTATTGACTTCTGTTAGAGAAAAAAATGATTGGTCACATAACCTGCATAATCTCTTCTTTACCACCTTTTTGTCTGGTTGGTTGTTTTTTTTTTTTAATATAAAATGTTAAGTGCTCTGCACAAATAAATGTATTTGGGGAGTAGTTGCATTATTCTTTCGCTACTCAGTTTGCCAATTCTTCAGCTGTCACATGGCAACAAAAAGTAAATTGCATTATCTGAATAATAGGGGCTGAACAGTAACGACATAGTTAAACAGAAGTGGAACTACACGTACGCTTTATAGCGGAGATCTGCTTCATTATAAATAAAAAAAAATAAATACATTTAGAAAACTTTGCAGCAAAAAGACATCTTTGTCCTTATATATGCAGCATTAACTACTCTGATGTGAAACATCTTTCAAATGACCCAGGAGGTATCTTTTGAGTGCTTGCTTTTGAAAAAAGTAAACACACATATAAAAACAGGAGAAACTGTCTTAATGTAAGAAGTTTGCAAAATGCACGTTAACTACTAACTCAGAAATAAATGTTCCGTATGACCACAAAACAAGAGCAGCATCAGGAATGCAAGCTTCATCAAACTAGACTACGGTTTATTTCTTATCTGCACCTATATGCTGAGGTATTAGCTCAGCATAATGTTTTTTCACTCTTTGGCCTCCCTGGTAAAACCTCTAAGGTTGACTCCAAGACTGATGATTTCACATAAATACTGTCACATAGCATGTATGCGGCAGGTACCAAATAGTGTTGCACTGGAGCAGGTAAGATACACAGACAAGCTTTAATAAACAAACAAGTAGAAAACACCATGGTGACATGCGCTCATGGTAAAAAAATTCAGTGGCTTTTTGAAGCCGACTCGGGTCACAGCAGAGCCGTATCAGTAGCTGTGTCAGTAGAACAACTGAAGCTTGTGACAGGGACATTGTTAGCCAGCAGAATTACCAACTGCTGTAACTTTGCACTTACGCTTTGACTCAATGATAAGCTACTGCTAAAAGACAGCATTCTTCCAGAAAGTAAAATAAATGTAAAGCATGTTTTGAAAACAGTAACAAGGGCTGGAGCACACAGCATTTTCAAGCAGATCCCACTGCACACCTGCAGAATTCTAACTGTTAAGCACCACATACTGTCTTTAAACACAAAAGAATCACTTAACTCTCTTCTGTAACAAGTATATGAAGAAACTGTTGAAAATAAGAACTGAATAGTCAAGTTTGACCAACAACCAAAGATTCAAAAATTATGATCTCTACTACAATGAAGACCTTTTGGTCTTAAGACAATGAATTTCAAAAAAATTTGTGCAATGCTGTGCCTAGTTCCACATGGAACTACCTTTGCTAAGCATCCACATTGCCTAAGTATTTCGCCATATCAAGTTCAGTGATCAATTTTAGACAAAGTCACTAAAAAACCCTAACCTTAAATACTCATTTTCTCTTACAAAGTCTCTTCAGGTCAAAACTGTACTTTTGGAAAATGCCAAATAATTCTAGCTTGGGGAAGAGAATCCAGTGATAATCAGCACTATTAAAGAAAACAAAACCACCACCACCACCATCACTAAGCAAATTTCTGGGATAACTGAGCATCCCTTGACACAGCTATATAATTTGAGCAGCTCTACTGTTTACATTAACCTAACTTAATGCATTTCATTGCACGACTGTTAAAGGAAGACACACTTTAGTGACATCCAACATTCCCTTTTCATTCATAGTATGAATGGAAGCCATTAATAACATCATGAAACAAAGGTGTATCTCTTTAAAAGCACCTGACAGTAAAGCTGGCCAAATCAACGCATACTACTTTCTTCCCCCTCTGTTGCTCCACTGAAGTAATGTAGCTGTAACTACGCTAATAGATCTGGTGCCAGTATAAAACAGCTCTACCAATGCAAATGATCTCTGCATGAATGCAAATTATACGTCAAACGTATATAGTATCAATTTTTATAAATACAGACTACATTGTAATGGTTAGACTAGAAAGTCATTTGGGAAGAAAAACTGTGGTGCTTATGGGGAAGTCTTTTAGATGCAACCTGTACCCAAAATAAAAAGGAAGTGTGTTTAGTTTATCTTATCCAAAATAAAAGCATTTAACCAAAAAAAAAAAAATCATCTATTTGCTTACCCAACACATTCGACAGCACTCTAGTTTATTTGATTTGTGCGCTCTGACCTGTAATACAATTCCAAGTGCATATGAAAGAAAACAGATACACAAAGATGACAGTAATGAAACAGCATACCATTCATCAATATAAGAAATAAACCTTTATTATATTTATTGATATACGGCTACTGTAATTGAGAAAGTTGTCAGAGAAGTTCCTATCAAAAAAGAACCATCAGAAATACAACTAAATGGTGTACCTTCATAGAAACCAGCTCTGGTACAGGTACTTTTTATTAGATCATATACTTGAAATATACCACATAAGCCACTGAAAACAAACTAAAATACTTATTTCAGTGTGCTGGCAGTGCTGATGCAAAGAGTAAGTAAGTAGCTGTAAGTAAGTGTCCGTAGAAACAAGAAACAAAAGTTTAGAAAAAAGGCACTACACTAAACAGAAAAAGTTTATCACAAGTGTAAGTCATAAAAAGCAAACAGAGATCACTACACTTTGTTCTGTAGGAAACCAACTATTTCAAGCACAAAAGAAAATGGAAAGACTCTTACTATGAGTCTATAAGGTCTGCCATGTTAAGTCAAACCACACACGCCCTTTTCTCCAGCGATGGTTAACGCCACGTACCCATGGTTATATTATGAAAAAGAGGACAACAGATGTCCTTCACAAATAATGTCCTGTTGGTACCACAAATCAGTAATTTTAATCTTCCAAAGCTGGAGTTAGCATCCAGACCATCCTAATTAAAAGCCACATAGGAAACCATCTTCCATCAACATCCCAAATTGCTCACTTGAGATTGCACACAGTATGGCAGTGAGGTCCCTTTGGTATGAGCAGAGACCATCAGCTTCATCTAACACTGAGCATTTTGATCACACTCTCAATCTAGTCTTCTGTGATATATTTATAAAGGATTAAAACTGTTTCTGTGAGCTAGTTTAGTAAGAATTCTTGAGTATTTTCTCAACAAAACCAGAATTTCCATACTTTTGTCCACAGTAGTTAGGAATTGATTATTTCTTACAGTTTGTATCAAAACACTGTAAGCAATCTTGACCTTAAACATCTGCATTTGATTTTAAAATCTTCCGTAGGTACAGCTGAAGACCTTTTAAGAGTTAAGTTCCATTATTTATTCCCACCAATGGGAATTCATTTCAACTGAATTAAAACAAAGGCAACACACAAGCTCTAGTTAACAGTTATAGGCCTTTTAGTTCCAAATTTATTACTTAAAATACACCACACAAAATATCTTCAGCAGTAAAATGCATTATATCTCAGAGAAAAAAAATAAAATATCACACTACCCAGTGCTTCAAAGGCTATGACATTTTGATCAATAAACTGTAGGGGCAATTTACCGTTTTATACTACTGAATCGTATACTCACTTTTCAGAATGAGTGAGATCTGCTGCTGCAATTCTTAGGGTTTATGTAACTCTCAACCTCAAATAAAATAAAATAAAAACCGACCATGAAATATGCCACTACATCATTGTTTACTAAAGCTAGACAGTTTGTTCTGGTGGATAATTATTAGTATTCCTAACAGCTATATGACTCTCTGAAACAATCATCTATGTTGAAATAACCAAATGATTCTCTTCATGTGTGCAAAAAAAAACAGAAAAGTTGGGGGCTTGGTTATAAAAGCAGCACAAATACCCTTGACAAACAGTTGAGAGGATGGCCAAGAGCTTGGAAAGCATTTTATTTAAGTATGTAAACTTCAAAAAGTTTCATAAGACTGAAACAGGCAACTGTTTCTGCTCAGAAGTCCCCATTACTGAAAATCTAGCCATTATGTTAAGCAAGCAAATCTTGATAGCAAAGCCCAAAGTTAAATCCTATTTTGGAAAATCTTTGCCCTGCATTGCCTTAACATTGTTTTTCAATTACCCAAATGAGCTTATTCAAAATTGAGCATTCTGAAGCTTCTGAAAACACTAATCCACCCTTTAAGTCATGCTTAGACTGAAGAAGTGTATCAGCTGAATCCACAGGCAGTTTAGTGACATTTAAGTAGCAGCACACTCAAGCAGTCGACCAATTCCTCCCTGTGTGCTTCTGCAATCCAGGAAAACTGCTGCTGTGTTAGACCTGCAGTCTTCCAACCAAAGCCAACACCAGTTTAGACTTCACTACCACTCTCCCATATATTGCTGATATGCCCTCACACAGCTATACAGCCCCTCAGACAGCCAACTGCTTTGTATTACTTGAAACCAAGAAGTGAAGGTAGTGGAAGAAGTCGTTACTGCAGGGCTGTGGTTTCCCGTTTCTGCTCAGATGACCCAGAGGCAAGCTGCCACTACGGCTCCCCGGCTGCTCATTCCTACACCCGCCCTTGTGTCCCCCGAGTCTGAAGTGGAGCTAGCCTGCTGCTTTTGTCGCCAACTTGACTCGGTGACCCAACCCACCAGGGGACCAGGTAAGGATGAGAGCCAGCGCAAGAGACACCCCAGCAATGCAGTGGTGGGGGCAGGACCACCCCTTCTGACAGTAGCCTGCCCTTACCCCAGGGCAGCAGAGACACTAGACCACACTGCCTGTCCCAAACTGAGCCTGGGGATGACAACATGAAACTACATGCTGACGACTCAACTGCACACTTCCTTCTGAAGCAGTTAGGCAAATTCACTGCATCTCACTATAGCGGACGGTAACACTCCAGAAGAGCTATAGTTCAGAAGTCTACAGTTTGAAACAGTCAAAGGATTTTTATTTTTTTTTATTACTATATTAAGTGTTTGTGTCACCATTTTAATTCTAGTTCATGGAATCAAAACAAGTGCTTAGTTAAATCTTCCCCTGAAGACTTTCATACAGTTCAAGGAAAAGCCAATTTCTCTTGTCATGTTACAAGGTTCTTTTAATAGGAGCCACTGCAAAACAGAGATAGGAAGGCAGGAATCACAGCAGGAAACATCAAGATGGTGACAAATATCAAAGAAATAAAAGAAAGAGCTTTCCTGAACTAGTAACATGTCAATTTTAGGCAAGGAAGCTATTTTAACTGAAAAGCTAAAAGAGGTATATTTAGTCATCCCATCCTTTTTGGTTAAGAGAAACTACCTTCTCTTCCATCACCAGGCAGCACTGATTATTCTAGTGCAACACAATAAAGCAAGAATATAAACTACAGATTACCTACCTGTAGATAACAAAACATGCTAAAAACTAATAAATGCCAGCTGACATCACTTGTCTGTGGAGAAACAGGCAGTCACCAATTACTAACAGAATGTGAATTTGTTTAATGATTATGCTCATTTACTGAACTGTTATTAGACAGATTACAAGCAGTATTGATGAGTTTCATAAGGCATTATAAAGTATGGCTGAATTGTTTCAAACCAAATTAAACCAGAACATATTGTACACAATTTAAAGCAATAATAAAAGCCTGGTAGTGAGCAAATCCGCAGGATGAGCTCTCTGAAAAAGACACAAGTTTTCAGAACTGTGAGGACCTAAAAACCTATTGCTGAAGCAGCAAACTTTACATCTATGTGCGTGGGAATTTACAGCCCGGGACTGAGATCCTGCTGAACACAGGTGAGAGAAGGTGCCCATCTGGCATACAGGTGGCAGCACTTTATAAACCCTGGCAAAGGCACATGCTGAATGGGGCATCTGTTAACATACATCTGCTCTAACAGGTAGAGATTGTTTGAGAAACGGTGTCGGAGATGACAGACCAGCTCTACGGAGCTCACCAGGGCAGAGGTTGAAGGACTCAGATTAGGGACACTGAAGAACGTGGTACATTGTTTTTACACACAACCACCTATTGTACGTTTTTTTGTTGTTGTTACTAATAAATTCTAACCTATCCACAGGAAGGACCGTAAAAGACTGTCCATCTGCAGCTTTAGCGCAGTGCAACATGGCCCTGAAAACAAAAGCAGCTATTAAACTTTCAACTCATAATTTCTCTTTGCTTGTGTTGGGGCTGCATGTACTTTCTCTTTTTATTTCTTAAGAATTTTAAGTTCCTATATTAAGAAGGAAATAGAAATTGTTTTTTCACTCAAGAAAAGAATCACTACAAGCAATATCTGTCAATTTGTAATCATTTATTCATACACAATTTAAATGAGAAACAATATTACTTTCTCCTTCAAATTTCAGGTCTTGCCAAAGGAGTTTTATTTTAATAATATTGTAGAAATGAACAGCAATTGATATCAAATAAACACCTATAAAATACTCTCTACATGATACAGCCATATAAGCCAGGCTTCTGCTTTTTAAGGAGAAAATACAAAGCTGGACACAAGAGACTGCAGCAGGGTGCACTTTTAGTCAGAGTAAGAAGGTCTGACATTTATGTGTAATACAGGACAGTTCAAAGTAGCAGGATCCTGCAAAACCATTTAGAAAAAGGACAGTTTCGTCCTCAACCTGAACAGCCTACCCTGAATGTTAAAATTAACCTGGGAGAGTGAATGATTTAAAAGAAATAAACCTACTGGATTTGACACAAAGTCAAGTCATGAATCAAACTCCCTCAGTGTCCCTCGATTTCCTCACCGAAGTGGATGAGCCTTCCCAAAACTCGCTTATTAGCTGAACCGTCAACTTTGCAAGGCAACTGAATCTAAAAATATGTGGCTCTATGTGAGCTTTTTAAGATTTTCAGATTAAAACTCAAATGCCACCATGACTGAGGGGATTGAACATTAAATTCCCTACCCACTACCTCAAAATTAATTCATTAATAACTATGTAAAATACTCTTGAGGATTGACCTCTTCCATCTCTGAACCAACATTCCCTGCCACTAAACAAATATTTAACTGTAATGACATATTTATCAATTGGAAACATATAATAATACTTCAAAATCCCTCTTTATTTTTGGTTCAACATTTTCTTTCCTCTCTCAATGGCGGACTCTCTGGGTTAGGAAAGGGAACATGAGGAGTGTGTCCATCAATTCTGAAGTGGCTGGATGTTGTCAGGGCTTTCTTTCCTTTATTTACCTCTTTCATTAAAACCCACCTTCTCAATCTTTCCACGGTGCCTCCAACACAAAACAGTATGATTTTGCTGTGCTTTAAAAAATGCCACAGAAGTAGAAGAGGACTCCAGAAGACAGCACCAAACTCATTCACATATTATTCACAACTCAAACTTAGATTTACAAAGACATATAGACTGGACTTAAAAAATGGAACAGTATCTGTTCAGAAACCTTTCGCTTTTAAATAAGTAATAGCAATACGCACATGAAAAACACAAAGTTTTAGAAGCATCTCAGTTACGTCTCGGATATTTCACAGTATTGCAGAGAAAACAGTAAGGATTATTTGGGCTTTGCCATTCTCTTAGTAAATGTACTAAGGGTGGAAGTGGAGCTGAAAACTCTGAACTGCTATTTTAATAAAACCCTAATGCCTCTCTTAACAGTCCTCCAGAATGTTCCTGCTAGCTGTCAACTGCAAGAAACCTTTTTACTTCAAGGGTCCCCAAATGTCTGTCTCTACACCCCTCTGTCCTACTGTGTTCTTTTGATTTTATCTTGTACTCCTCCTTGTCCTTTTATAATCAGTCTGATTGCAAACTGATTGATCCCAAGCTTAACCTCTGCACTCCCCTGGAAATGATGCAGCGTGGTGTGATGTTCCTACACTGCAGAACTCATTTGGGTCATTAGCTCAAGGAAAAAAAAAAAAGAAAAGAAAAAGAAACTACACAATTCTGTTCCAATGTGCCTTTAAATCACATTTATAAACTCAGCTTTCTGATTTATCCTTCTGTTTACTTCTCGTGCAAGGAAGCAGAGACAAGAATGAACTTGAAGCAAGTCCTTCACTCATTGCAGATTTAAAGTCTCCAGTAATGATTATACTTTATAGACTTATTTACAGCTTGCTTACACACAGGGATTTTGACAGCTATTCTGTAAATACACTCTCCCACCCACTAAGCTCCATTGTAAACTACCAGGAACATGCACAGGGTCAGACTTGAGCTCCTTTTATCATCCTTATTCTCCTTATCTCAGAAAACCAGAATCTGAGCCCACATCCTTGTGCACTACAAGGCAGATCCCAGCAGCTACCACCTGGACGATCTTTCTGGATGTCTGTGGATATGGTTTTGTGAGGACTGCAGTCCTCAAAAGTAAAAGAGGAGACGGTGGAAAGAACGTCCTCTTGGACAGTAAAACCCTGACCTCACTATTCCATTTCCCGTACCTTGCTAGCCAATTGTTCAGCAGTTGCTTCAGGAAGGCTGCTACAGATTGACCTCCAAATTGAGGACAAAGCCAAATCTCTAACACCCTGCATCCTGCACCTCCACCCAGGGGAGTACCGAGGCTTCCATTTACATGCAAACACCAAAATAGACATTGCTGCAAGTTAAGTGACAGCACACTGTTGACCCTGACAAGTTCTCTGATGCATTCTGTTTAGCGTCTAAAGGCTGACTGAGCAGAGCTGAGTATACTCAAATCCCACTAAAGTTCACCTGAGCAGTGAACATTAACAACTTGTGAAAAAACCCAGCTGAAACATGGCAGGCTCCTTATTCTATGAGATTACGTGAAAGCTTTCTGGTGTGAACAACAAGCCTAAGGTCACAGAACAAACAGGATGTCAACAAAACAAAGCAGCCTGCCCAAACACAAGGCTGCTAGTGCACTCAAAGGGGCAAACAGCTTTGCACTAGGTAGGGAACATGCCCTCCCCACTTACTTCAGAAAACATTTGCAAAACATTTATTTTTCTTGCATTCTTTAACCAAACTTCAGCAGAATAAAACAGCATTTAAAATACTTATTGTACATCCACATGTGCCCAAGAAGCAAGCATATCTACAGAAGTTTTATGCTCCTGGAACCAATTTTCAGAGCCTTTGCTTGGGTAAAGGAAACAAGAATATGAATTCACAGATGCAATTTCTGCTTTTGTCAATGTGCTTGCCACCAGTAGCACTGCTTTGCATTAGTAATTAATTTTACTCAGATTATGTTCATTTACTTATTTAAAACTTCAAAGCTTTAGGAAAAGCATACTTTCCTGACCTAAAAAGTAAGAGCTTTGAAGTATCTGATGCAAATAAACTCACTACCATACACAACTGCATAATCAGTTGCAGAAAATACCATAATATTTTCCCTTGCTTTGCAAATGAAAGAAGATTGTTGGTGATACGCACCACCTATTCAAAAAGTGAAATGAGCTATCTTCTCCACATAAATCAGAAATATTCTTTTATTTTAAATATCTTGAGGGGAAATTAAGTACTTTTTGCTCTCATCTTATGAAGTGTTTTGCATTCCTCATTTTTTTATTTTTTTTTTTTTTACAAGATTTAAATTATACTTTTATGCAACTATGAACAAATGCTTTAACTATTAAATATAGCCAGGAAAAAATAATTCTATAAATATTTTACCACCAACCATGAGATATAAAGAGCATGCTTTTCAGAGTATCCCCACTATCAATATTTTGTACACTTCATCCTAATTAAGCTTCTTGAATTGTTACGAAACTCATAGCATGGTCAATGGGTTGATCAGAAATGTTTCCAAATTCCTGACTCAAGTAATCGTATCTATCAAAGAAGCTTTTCTTGCCTACCGTACCCTGGAAAAACACTTTTTCAAGTGTTAGGAGTCTCTGATATTTTAAGAAAAGCAACAATAAAATGCCAATTTAGACAATTTGAGCTCCATTTCTCATCACAGAGAAGTAAATATGAAACATAACCAGTTTTTTATCCCAGGCTCTTTAATACTTGAAGTCAAATCACGATAATTTCCATGCTACCTAATTATGTCATCACAGAAGATTATGACTTTGAGCACTAAGGAGCATAGCACACCCAAGCAATAAAGATGCAAATGCCCACAGCAGTATACAAAGAACGACAGTAAAGTATCTACAGAAATAGTTCTACAGCATGCCTAAGGCATAGCTGGTTTACCTAACTAGCGCAGAATGGACCATAACCATTTCTATCCTGGAAATACCAAAAAAACGACTTGTACACAATTTTTGTTTAAATCTGAACACTTCTCATCTTTTACTGTTAATAAATCTTGGTTTTAATTAAGACCATTTGACTTAGACTGACATGAAGCAAACTCAAAGAAACAAACATAAAAGAGGAAGACTGTCTTCTGGCTGCTTAGGCAGAGCTGGGGAGAAACCAGAAACTGCCACAGAATCATCGATGCAAGTATACTTTTAATAGGAAGCTAAAAGTTATGAACATTTTTCCTTCTTTCGCAGGTCATTTCTTTATTAATATTTCTCCATTATTCACACTGGAAGTTCACTCTGCTGTCATTTTCAAATCTCAAAGCAAGCCTAGAATGCTACGAGCTGCATCATCTCTTCATTATCAAAGACTCTGACCTTAAAGTGGATTTCTACATTACAAACACCACTGATCAAACTTTCCAGGCAAATGAAAAACTATTTCAAGTCATCCCTAAAACAAAGTAATCTCTGCTTTTTTGTTTCTTGGAAATGTAGGCACGTTCACTGCATGTGCTCAGCCATTTGGAACGATTGAGACTTATAGACGTGTGGTAGCTGGGTGTACAGTAAACGCTAATCAGCGAGCAAAGGGAGTAGGGGAGAGCAATCCTTCATGAGAAGCATGTTCATCAAGTAGCTCTCTAAAAACACTGCCTACCTGCCAGCTGATAACATTAATCAGGCACTAAGCCACAGAGGTCACCAGCAAAGCCAATGCCGACCCAAAATGGCTGCTCATAAGAGACAGCAAGGTAATGAACAAACTGTTCAGCTGCTGGCAGAAATCCAATCTGTCACCAGACAGAAACACCCCAGCCAACCTCCCGCATGAGCTGAGAAGTGCCAACTCTGCAGGGTCAGAAACTCCCAAGAGCTCCTCACAGCCCTGGGCTCCTCTGTGACAAACACCACGCGAGACATCCCATCCCCACCTCAAATCTCTCACCGCTTATAGGAAAGGTCTAAAAAAAAAATATCCTAGGCAACTGGATATGATGGATGGGTTTTCAGATTACCTCCGCTACTGGACATTCAAAGGAATAAGATGTATTACCGAGGCCAGGACTTAAAAACATGTATTTTGCTTTTTAATCATAAAATCTCATTTTATTTCACTCTTAACAGCTGCTAGCAATGTGGCGTGGGACAAGATATCTCTGCATTAGTGGAAAAAAATACTAAAAAATGACTGGACATTACAATCCATAATCTGTAACAGGTTGCAAGACTGCAGAGAACTTGAAACTCCTCACTTCCAGACAGAATGACACCTCTGTCTGCCATGTTTTCCTCACTTCAGATAACTATTGGGCAACTGGATTTTGAAAATGGACTGACCAAAAGAACCTCTCCATTACCACCACACAAAGAAGTACTGAGAGGAGATGGAAAAAATCCCAGATAGACAGGTTATGCACCAGGGGTTTTCTACCCTTGGTTGATGCCCAACATGAAAAGATCAGTGCAGCTCCTGAACCCCAAACATGTAATAGCCATAACATAGATCACAGGTAAATTAAATGTAGCCTTAAAAATACTCCTGTCAGCGTATGCATGGTTCTGAATTGCAACGATAAACTTATTAAAACATATAGCCTGACTACGTGGAGGGAGATGAAGGAAAATGAGTTTAATCCAATGGAACAGACCTTCCAAGCCCAAAGGATGATGGCATTACTTCACTGATTTAGGAAACTGGGAATATTCCCAGCCTTGTTCCTAGTACCTTATTACAGCCCATACTGTATCCAGCAAAGTAAATAACATGCAACGCTTTTCCCTCAACTACAAAGCCAGTCACCTCAACAAAGAAGCATTTGGCCAAACATTTCCCCTTCATAAATCCAGGCTGTCCTGATCTTCACATCCCCAACCAGTTCTTCCTCCTTTGTATGCATGAGGTCCAGTAGTGTCTCCCGTTGACAGCTCCTCAGTCATCTACACTAGAAAGTTGTTATCAAGGCTCTCCAGAAACCTCCTGGATTACTTGATTATTTGTGCCCTGATGCAGTGTCACTCCAGAAGATACTGGAGTGAGTGAAGTCCCCCATGAGAACCAGGGCCTGCCAATATGAGGCTTCCTCCAGTTGTCTGAAGCTTCATCTGATTCTTGCTGATCAAGCTGCCTGTAGCAGACATGTACACTGTTATTAACACTGCATTAACACTTTATTACACTATTAACACCATTATACTGTTAATAACGGTGGTCTGCCCACTAACCCTGACCCATAGGCTGGGTCATCACCCCTCCCTAGATGGAGCTCCATGCATTCCAGCTGCTCTGTCACGCAACGTTTCATACCATGTTTAAAGAAAGCTCTAAACATCAGCTCCCCTATTGCCAAAATTTATGGCATTACTTTAGACTATTTTAATATGAGCCATTTAACCAAAAAACAAATCCAGACTGAATCTCTGCATGAAAGAATTCAATTAAATAGATTCACTGTCTCCAATGTGTTTGGCGTAGCAGAGTTGAAGCTAGAAAATTTAAGGGAAAGTAAATTTCTCATGCCATCTTCAGACCTTAAAAAGCCAAGCAAATAATCTGTTGACAATAAAAAGTTTTCTGTTGTTTTTAATAGCCCTTTCATCTCTAATTTTCATAAATACCTATTTCTATCTTTTACCTTTACCTGTCATTGTTATCTGTAATTTGCACACATAATCTTTCCCATAACTGGAATTTCCCAGAAACTTTTATACCAATATTGTGTACAAGCAACTTTCTTCCCCCCCCATTTCCCCCTCGCCCCCCAAGGGAGTAACTGCTTTCTTGGCTGCCAGTAAATTAGCAGATGTCAAATTTAACTATTCTTTTGTCCATGGATCCCTCAGAGAAAGATCTCAAAAGAATGATGAAATATTCCGCTGTCTGGTTTTTAATTTGCAGCTCATGTTTTCTAGTCAAAAGTCTTGGATAAGCAGACAAACCTACCAAACATGATCAGAAATCTCCGTTAATTCTCCAGTCCTGGCAATTCCTACAAAACTTCTGCATCTCACAAAGAATTTTAGTGGACAAGAGTTAGACGCCAAAAGTAAAGTAACTACAGTAAGAGTGATTCTCTCACCTCCTGACACAAACTGAGACTATTGCTCATTGTTTATATTCCTCAGAGTCTATCTACTCCTGTAATACCTTGCCATTTTTCATCTTTCCCAGTTATTGTTCCCATGAGCTTGCTTATTGCTCCAGAAGTATTCTAAATGCACACTGTATAAAAGGGTGTTCAAAGTTGCTGCTACTGATGCTCTCAAAATATCTATCCGTTTTCAGACAAATAAAACTCTTCCACTTACAGTTTACTTGTTAAAAAAAATAAAATAAAATAACCCTTTTGTTCCAGACTGAGTTACTGCCTGCTGAATCTGCAAGGTATTTCATCTGTTCCACCTTCCTTAAGACAAACTGCCAGATTTAGTAACTTAAAATACCTAGGCACTCTTTATAAAGAGTCACATGTTCACTCTACAAATGCAGAAAGCACACCACAAAGTTGCAACATTTATAACACCTCTTGTACAAACTAATTTAGCTGATAAGGACATGCACCTAACCTTTGGTCCTTCACTTGTAAACAACACGAATCTATTCCTTTTTATTATGAAAAGCACAAAAGTAAAATTCAAATCATTAATTATATAAAGATACAAATGATAAGAGGCAAACTTAAACTACTTTGCTCTCTAGGTCCAATCGATAAAGCGCTACTGCACAAATTAAAGACAAACACAGTAGACTGAAATTGATCAACCACCAAGTACTACCAATGTGCAAGGTAAATAAACCCCAAAGAATAATAAGGTATCACTCACAAAATATTTAAAAATTGCTTTTCTTAAATGAAACACTCTGAGTGAAACAGCCCAACCCACATTCGTGCCCAATGGGGACAGTGCCTAGAACTTTATGATTTTGGATTCCAAGTTTATATGCTATAAGATCACCACAGAAATAAAACAAATGTAATTCAATTTTGAGATACAGACTCTGGTAGTTTAGGAAACCTACGAGCAAGCAGAAAGAGACCAGGAAGAAAAAAGCTCACGGGTAAATCTGCTCAATAAAGCAGCACCATTTAAACAAACTAACAAACCAGAAAAAGTGAAACTCGAACCCCACCAATCTTGGGTTCTTATTTTATTTCCATTGCGATATTAAAGGAGGGCTTCAGCGTACGTTTAGAATCTGATTTAACTATCATTCATGCAACAGAGACTTCAACAGCACCTATTCAACAGCACAGGATACCTCCACTATTAAGGAATTTTTCACAATAGTCAATCTTAACTTCTCTTAGTTTCATGTCTAGACTGCTGTGTTATCTAGTTAAAATAAGATCAATAGCCAGCTATTAATTATGGATCAATGTTTAATTACAAGTTCCAAAGTTATTGTCATAATCAGTTGCACAGATAACACGATTTCCATGTCCCATGTGTTATCAAAATGCTGTGGAGCAGGGAAGAGATGAGCATCAGCTAACTGATTCACAGATGGCTAGAAAGTGGCTTTCTCAGCAGAGTATTAAGGAAGGGAATTTTCTGGAGAAAATCCTTAGGGTATATGCTCAAAACTGCAGATTCTAGTCTCAAACATACACAGAAGGATTGGACTGCCTGAAGCAATAATGAGCCGAGCCACTTGTCACAGGTGTGGTCAACAGCAAAAAAAAAATAATGTATCAGTTGGGGAATAAGTAATCCTGGAACTGTACCTGCGAGTGAGCCCTGGAAACAGGGAGTGGGAGAATCATCTCTCTAAGCACTGAAATAATGCATTTCCAATTTTTGCTGAAAATGAACCTTCCAAACAAGAGAGGGGGAAATATAGTGGAGAAATGATCTACTTCTAAAAAACAACCAAACACCAAGTGTTTCTGAGCACTCATCTCACATTTCTGTATTCCCAAAAGAATCTCAACATCTTCACACGTTCTTCATAGTATCATTGTTGGCAGACATCAGCCAGAAAGACCAAATGAAAGTTTAAAAAAAAAAATTAAATAAATTGCCCTGCACTGACAGTTTGCCAGAAAAAAACAGAAGGAAACAAACAATCACTCAGATATCTGTAAAGAAAACAGAGTTTGTCTACTGACACTTTATCTAGTGCCTCAGGAGGCAGATCAATGAAAAAACACTTGCTTTTATAGCAAAAACTTTAATGAATCCTAAATATACCCAAGCAAGGTAAGGAGTCTCTTTGTGTAAACTGGCTGGGAGTTAAGATGGAGGGCAGGAAGGAAGGGTTTACTTATCCACAGCCAGGTTTAAGACCACAGGTGTCCCAGCTAATTCTCAACATAATGTCATATTCATGAAGGCTGTCTCTTCATATCTAATTAGCCTTATCCCCTGATTACATCTACATGAGGTACAAAAGGTAAGTAAATGCAGCAAAGTGCAGCTTCTCTACTTCTAGACAAAGCTGTGAATATTTGTGCCAGAGACAGATTGCTCCCAAGGTAGGAGTTCCACCATAAAAAAACTACCCGAAAAAGTAACTTAAAAAAAAAGATTCTATTTATGTACTCATTTCCTTCTTTCATATAAAAAGAGTCAATTACCATGTGTTTAATGGAACTGACAAGGAGGAGTGGGCCAAACAACTGTTCCACTTTGGCATTTCAGTTTTGTCTGGAGTTTGAAGAGGGCTTTCCAGTCATTTAGTTTAGGTACTTATGGAAAAAAATGTTTCTGAAAGTCTGTAGGCTCATGTATTTCCTGCCTCTTAAATGTAAACCCGCAAAAATTATAGCAAAACAGTCAACCAGGAGAAGCCAAATAGGGAAACAGTCCAAACCTCCAAGAAACTTTCAAGAACTTAACATAAAGCCAAGAAAAAAAAGCAAGAATTTAGCACTGAAGTAGCTTCTAAAGTCATGAATTGAAAGTTATTTCCAGTAATGTTTTCTGTTGCATGGAAGACCATTAAACTCACAGCTGATAGCTTCTTAACAAAGACAGAATTTTCTCTGTCCAGCATTAATGAGGCTTTATAGGTATTTAAGTCTAGGAATTGAAGGCATTTGCAGTGAGCAACCTTGCACAGTTCCCTATTTTTAACATATATAGCATGCAGCAGATTTTATAATAGGAATATTGTTTGATCTCCTCTTTCCCCCCCTCACCCTTTTTTTTTTTTTTTAATATTTTCAACATGCCTGAAATTTGGAGATGTTATGGCAGGACTGAGGACCATTCTGAAGGCTAGGATAGGGCTGCATAATGCACCAGTCAATCTGTTCACTGTATTAGAAAACTGGAGAGTTACCTTAAGCATTTTTTTTTCATATAATTCTGATTTAATTGTTCCTTATTTATATTCATCGCTGAAATCCACTGCATCTGAAGCTATTTTGAAAACACAGCATTGTCCCAAAGGGCCCAATCCAACTCCCATTCAAATAAACAGCCTTCAATGGAGCCTATTTGTTGCTAGCCAACAAGATTGAATTCTGCTGCGGAGTGGTCCCTGGAGCGTTTGTCACAGCTCTTTACAAATATTGCTCCAGTAAGAGCAGGTCTAAATACACTTGTCCACATGCACTGCAGACAACTGAAATCTTTTAACTTCTTGACACACTTGGTCAGATTTAAACTCCAAAAGCTCAAAGAACTGAATCTATCAAGAATATAAAAAGTAAAAAGTGTAAAAAATGTTTAACAGTTGTAAAAAGGTAAAGAGCCAAAGACAAAGCAGAAGGATAAAATATTTTCATGTGATATGATAAAGTACCATTTAGTCTACCCCTAAAATGGTTACACAGAAAAATGTTTGTGCATAGATTATAACGACAACCAAACTTCTCAAAAAGCTTGTTTCAACACAGCTATGAACAATATCAACGGTTTTGAAATAGTAAGAAATTTTGTAACAGATACAAAGCTTACAAACACCACTCCAACAGTAAGTCATGAAGGTTATGAGGAAATACTTTAAACCTCAGCAAGTATCTACTCACACAAGGTCACCAAAACAACAAAGTTTAAGACTGATATTTCTTGATTATATCCTTACCATATGGAAGACTCTTATCTGTGAAAAGGCTTGGAGAAGAGGACAGGTTTTGCTGGTTTATGGTAAATAAATAAATAAAATAACAGTGTAACTTCTGGTCTAAGCAAAGTAGTGAAAGATACAAATGAAAGAAACTCTTTCAAAGGAAGGACTTCTCTTACTATCAGATGCTTTATCCTACTTTGTACCACAGAAATCCAGGCTCTGACTGATGGACTTATTTAAAGTCTGAGAGAGCAGGAGATTAGGAGATTATTTACATGGGAATTCTATAACGTAACATAGCAAAAATGAAGACCTTTCCACAGGAAAGTGTTTTCCTTTGAAATTAAGAACTTGATTTGTTGTTATACAGTATTGATGTGGTTCTTGAAAATAGTGTACTTGGAAAGCACCGTTCTTGGGATATGCTCTCAGTATCTGTCAGAGTTCAGAAACAGAATAATATAATGTGATTTATAATACAAGTTCAATATCTCTATTTCATAAGTAACACACAAAGAAAGTTTTTAAAAAAGTTGGCCACCTTAATATCCTAAGAATACTCTTGAGAATCTGAGCTGATACCCAGTGATGTCAGTGGAGTAACTTACAGGATCACTCCACGCCTTGAGAGACGACAGAACAGAGCGTGAACTCATAATTTCCACCTCTCCCTCAGATCCCCGCTGCAGCACCAGATAGAGAGGGTTTGAAACCAAGCTCAACCAAAACACCTTCTACGCCTCGCTCCAAGATGACTTTGTCCAGACAACGCTCCATACTCAAGTCCTACAACATCCCTCCATATCAGAGCAGGGATGCACAGAAAAACAGGGATGTCACCTCCCAGCACATTTTTGTAGGATAAGGGTCACATAAGCCATCATGGCAGGAACACATCTTCAACCATATACGCACCAAACACTGTTGGGGCTGACAGGATTGCCCATCAACACAAACAGATTGAAATATGTATGTACAAACACAGATAAATATACACAGATTTGTATATACATAATTATGTGTATGTACATATATACACACATATACGGTCTCCTTGTCTGTGTGTGTGTATATACATACGTGAAATAGACAAACACTAAATCAATTAATTGCACAGAATTGCCAAATAGTATACCCATCATTAAAAAAGGAAAGTTGGGCAACAAAGATTTCAGATTTAAAACCGAGCTAGCTAACTTCCTTCAGGTTAAAAGATAAACCACACAAATGTAGATATACGGTGCAAGTTAGGTTCGGCACCAACACCGCGCTTTATCTGACAGCCGTCCCCCACAGCCATACGCTGGCAGCCAGGAGCATCCCCCAGCAGTGGCACCCATGGAGCAGAACTGGCCAGAAATACGTTGTGTTCACTCCAGAGGCTTTTGCTTCTGGGAAAATACTTATGCTCAGAAGCACGGACCAAAGTAGATTCCCGTTACAGCTGCTGATCTAATAAAGAGAAAAAATAAAGAGGCTGGTTGCCAAAGGCACCAGAGCTGCCTAAAATGTACATATCTCACTTTACCTCAGCATGCCTGCTGTCGAGGCGAATAAAGAACTCCCACTGCACCTCAAGAGAGCTCCTGAACGTGAGCCCTTCAAGGGGGCCCATTTGCTCCTCCCCACCGTACTTCTGTGAGCCAAGACCACTGGGAAGGAAGGGAGATGACTGGCCTTCCCGGGCGAGCACAAGTGGGCATCCGCACCCTGGCCTCACCTCAGCCACCAGCACAAACCCAAAGCCAACCTGGCACTACCACCCAAAACGTGTTTCCATAAGTGATACTACTTCACGTGCAGTGTCACCTAGTTCTGCTACTGAAATAATGAAAAGAACTTTTAGTTTTAGGGCCAGGGAAGCGTTCAGAGCTTCTGACACGGTGGTGGGTGCAGCCCTGGCCGACCGAGCGCCGCTACCGGACCTTTGCCCCGGCCCCTGGGAGCGCCGGGCTCGATGGAGCGAGGGCCGCCCGCCAAAAGCGCAGCCGGGCTCAACACATCCTCCAGGCGACGAAACCTGAGCGGCAGCCCGAGCTCCGCCGAGGCGGAAAGGAGAGGTCCCCCTCCACCTGCCTCCGCCCTACAGCGGGAGGCTACGAGGCCGCCCCGGGGGAAAAGCAGCTTCGAGGGGCGGAAAGCGGCGGCGGAGGGGCCGGGGAGCGGGGCGGCTCCTGAGGAGAGGCTCCCCAGCGCGCCAGGTGCGCGGCCCGCCGCCCTCCCTCAGCGTCCGGGCCGCCAGCAATGCCAGCGGCACGCGGCGGCCGGGGCCGGGGCTCACTCACCGGGAAGCTGCCCCGCAGGCAGGCGGATCTCAGGGCCAGGTCCCGCAGCGCAACCCACGCCTGCCCAGCTAGGGAAGCCGCCATCTTAGCCGCGCCGCCTGCCCGCCCGGCGGCCGCTGTCTCCGCCCTGCCCCGCTCCCCGGGCGGAAGCTCGGCGCGGCGCCCACCCCGCCGGAGGGGAGGAGAGGGGACGGGCGCGCTGTGAGGGGCGGGCGGGGTAGGGTTCCGTGTGGGGAGGACATGTTGGGGCAGGGTGCGCGGTTGGAGGCGGTGTGAGGGAAGGGTGGGTTGGGAGTACCTGTACCGAGCATGGCTGTGGGGGGCTGGGGCTTAGGGCAGGAGGGGGCTTTGTGGGGAAGGCGGTGGCTGGGAGCGATGGAGACAACGTTGTGTGGAGGAGCTAGGTTGTGTGAGGCGACAGCCTTGAACTGCTGGAGGTACTGCCCTCACTGATCTGCCTTCTGACTTTTTTTCATGACTAAAAGCACTTCTTTTTTTTTTTTTTTCTTTTGATAAGAAATAGTAAATTAACCTAAGCTAATAAGCGCTAATAAGCCCTGCTGGGATCCAGCTGACTCTTCACAGGCACATTAATCTGAACTCCACAAAATGCCTCTGTTCATTTCTTCATCCACAGGTAAATCCTGTTAGTTAATGCCAGACTGAATTCAGGCCCACGTGGGGGATGGCGCTTAAGACCAGAGCCCTGATAGCTCATGGCTCATCACATGGAGTTACCAGTCCCACCTGTAGCTTCATGAAAGTGAGTCCCAGAAGCCAGATTTGTGAAAACACCTCGTTCCACCCATCAGGAATGACTTAAGGACTGCTGTGGACACAGGTGTTTTGTGTCTTCAATCTGAAGCAAGTTCAAGAGTCAGATGGCCTGGTCTTTACAGGTACAATCTCTATGTGAGCCCACTGAGCATTTCTGTATCTGGTTTTGGTTAATGCACAGTCTGGATAATCCACCTGTGAGAAATGGAGAGCTGACTTTAAATAGTTCACACAAATTAGCAATTAACAATGATGGTTTGAAAAAAAAATTGCAAAAATTGAGTAGCAGATGAAATACCCTTGCAATTTTACAACAGTTCATATTAAATTCACCTCTGTTGAAGCATGCAGAGTTTAGCATTATGTGCATCCATTAGTCAGGCTGAACATTATTTATTCAGTGGTTTATGATGAAGTAGTCAGATAAACAAAACAGTCAAATCCCCATCTTCTAGTCCAGGATGTCAATGGGAACAAAGGATGATGCTCCTGTCAGTGCTTAGGACTTACACTCCTCACTCCTAGACGTGTTTATAAAAAAAATCAGGACTGAACAACTCCTTTATTGGAATTTAATCAGCAAATAAATTATACTTCTATTAGAAAAAAACCTGCAATTTCATAAAAACTGAGGTGCTAGAAAAATCTGAAATTGAACAGTTTTGTCTTTGTCATGACAATTTAAGTAATGTAATATGTTTCAATAAAGAATCTGAAGATGCAGCTTTTTGATAGCATTGAGCAATAATGTATGGTACCCAGTATTAACCTAGGTATTACTGTTTCCTTATTCTTTCAGAATATTATATACTGACTTTGGTATTATGCTGGAAGAAATATAATTTCATTTTCAGTTTCATGACTGTGGTTCAGTAAGCACAGTGTTTCCTATTCATACAAACTATTATAGCTGTCTGCATTAGGTTTATATATATAACAGGTATATAAGCTTTCAGATAATGTGTGTGGATTGCATGTAACACTATCATTTAATGCTATGAGGAGCACTTTCACTGCATAATATAAATAGTGGAGAAGCTTCTTTACTATATTTTTTATTGTTTAGATTTAGTAAATGGAAAAACACTGTGCAGATGCGCAATCTAGGTTAGTCACTAAGACATTTTTTTATATCTCTAGGGTAGAAGATACCTGATCTTTAAAGTATGATGAGAATCATAGAATCATAGGGTTGGAAGGGACCTCTGGAGATCATCTAGTCCAACCCCCTGCCAGAGCAGGATCACCCAGAGCAGGTTGCACAGGAACGCGTCCAGGCGGGTTTTGAATGTCTCCAGAGTTGGAGACTCCACCACCTCTCTGGGCAGCCTGTGGCAGGGCTCTGCCACCCTCAAAGTAAAGAAGTTCCTCCTCATGTTTAGGTGGCACTTCCTATGCTCAAGTTTGTGCCCGTTACCTCTTGTCCTGTCCCCGGGCACTGAAAAGAGCCTGGCCCCATCCTCCTGACACCCATCCTTTAAGTATTTATAAGTGTTGATAAGGTCCCCCCTCAGTCGTCTTTTTTCCAGACTGAAGAGACTCAAATCCCTCAGTCTTTCTTCATAAGAGAGGTGTTCGAGTCATCATCTTGGTAGCTCTCTGCTGCACCCTCTCCAGCAGTTCCGTGTCCTTCTTGAACCGGGGAGCCCAGAACTGGACACAGTACTCCAGGTGCGGCCCCACCAAGACAGAGTAGAGGGGGAGGATGACCTCCCTCCACCTGCTGGCCACACTCTTCTTGATGCAGCCCAGGATGCCATTGGCCTTTTTGGCCACAAGGGCACATTGCTGGCTCATGGTCATCCTGTTGTCCACCAGGACTCCCAGGTCTCTTTCAGCTGAGCTGCTTTCCAGCAGGTCAGCCCCCAACCTGTAATGGTGCATGGGGTTATTCCTCCCTAGGTGCAGCACCCTACACTTGCCCTTATTGAATTTCATAAGGTTCCTCTCGCCCAACTCTCTAGCCTGTCCAGGTCTCTGTATGGCAGCACAGCCTTCTGGTGCGTCAGCCACTCCCCCAGCTTTGTGTCATCAGCAAACGTGCTGAGGGTGCACTCTATCCTCTCATCCAGATCATTGAGGAATATATTGAAGAGGACTGGACCCAGTACTGACCCCTGGGGAACACCACTTGTCACTGACCTCCAACTAGACCCTGTGCCCCTAATCACGACCCTCTGAGCTCTGTCTTTCAACCAGTTATCTATCCATCTTACTGACCATTCATCTAACCCACTCTTCCCTATGAGGATGCTGTGGGAGACCGTGTCGAACACCTTGCTTAAATCAAGGTAGACCACATCTACTGCCCTCCCCTCCTCTATCCATCCAGTCATGCCATCATAGAAGGCTATCAGATTAGTCAGGCATGATTTCGCCTTGGTGAATCCATGTTGAGTACTTCTGATAGCTTTCTTTTCCTCCACATGCCTTGAGATGACACCCAGAACAAGCTGTTCCATCATCTTTCCAGGGATGGAGGTGAGGCTGACCGGCCTGTAGTTCCCCGGCTCCTCCTTCTTGCCTTTTTTGAAGACTGGAGTGACGTTGGCTTTCCTCCAGTCCTCAGGCACCTCGCCTGTTCTCCAGGACCTTTCAAAGATGATGGAGAGCAGCCCAGCAATGACTTCCGCCAGCTCCCTCAGCACTCTCGGGTGCATCCCATCGGGGCCCATGGACTTGTGAATATCTAATTGATCTAATTGATCCGTCTCTCGATCCTTCTCAACCCAAGGGAAGTCGTCTTCTTTCTCTGTTACTTCCCCCAGTGCCTGGGACTCCTGAGGGCTGGGCCGAGCAGTAAAGACCGAAGCAAAGAAGGCATTCAGTAACTCCGCCTTCTCCGCATCCTCCGTCACCATGGCTCCTGTCTCATTCAACAGTGGGCCCACAACTTCTCTGGTCTTCCTTTTGCTTCCAGTATACTTGTAGAAGCCCTTCCTGTTGAGCTTGACATTCCTAGCCAGGCTTAATTCCAAGGCGGTCTTGGCTTTCCTCGTTTCATCCCTGCACGCTCTGGCAGCATTCTTGTAATCCTCCCAAGGGGTCAGTCCCTTCTTCCACTTATTGTGGACTTCCTTCTTCCACTTGAGCTTTTTCAGAAGTTCCCTGCTCAACCATGCAGGTCTCCTGCGTCCCTTGGCCGATTTCTTTCTCTTAGGGATGCACCAATCCTGAGCTTGGAGGAAGTGGTCTTTGAATATCAACCAGCTTTCTTGAGCCCCTTTGCCTTCCAGAGCCCTAGCCCGCGGGATCTCTCCAAGCAGTTTCTTGAAGAGGTCGAAGTTAGCCCTCCTGAAATCCAAGGTTGTAATTTTACTTCTTGATGTTTTATGCGTGGTACCCATGATCCTGAACTCTATCATTTCATGATCACTACAACCTAGGGTGCCCCCAACCTTAATGTCCTCCACCAGTCCCTCTGTGTTTGTCAGTTTCAGGTCTAGGAGTGCTCCTTGCCTTGTTGGCTCCTGTACCACCTGTGTCAAAAAGTTATCATCAATGCACTGGAGGAGCCTCCTGGACTGTGCATGCCTGGCTGTGTGGTCTTCCCAGCAGATATCGGGGTGATTGAAATCCCCCATGAGAACCAAGGCCTGCGAGTGCGAGGCTACCTTCAGCTGTCTGTAGAAAGCCTCATCAGCTTCCCCATCCTGATCAGGTGGCCTGTAATAAACACCCACAACAGTGTCCCTCATATTTGCCTGCCCCGTATTCCTTACCCATAAGCTCTCGACCCTCTCTTCATCCGCCCCTAGTGAGAGCTCGATGCATTCCAAATGCTCTCTTACATAGAGTGCAATTCCACCACCACGCCTCCCTGGTCTGTCTTTCCTGAAAAGGACATAGCCATCCATGACAGCATTCCAGTCATGTGAGCTGTCCCACCACGTCTCAGTAATTGCAATGAGATCGTGGCCCTGCAACTGCACACAGATCTCCAGCTCTTCCTGCTTATTCCCCATGCTGAGTGCATTGGTGTATAAGCATTTCAGAGAGGGAGTTGTGTGTGTAGTTTTGACCATTGAGATGTGGTGTGCCTTCTGGCTTTCAGAAATACTGGCACACTGGCCCACAAGTGCTGAGCAACTACACCCTGGCACCTCACCAGCAAGCCCAGTACCATCCCCTGCCCCCTTCAAATCTAGTTTAAAGCCCTCTCAATGAGCCCTGATAACTCTTGTCCTAGAACCCTTTTTCCCCTAGAGGTCAGGGTATTCCCGCCTGTTACCAGCAGGCCAGGCATTTTGTAGATCAGGGCATGATCAAAGTACCCAAAGTCCTGCTGGTAGCACCAGGCTCGAAGCCAGGCATTGATCTGCTGGCTCCCCCTATTTACCCCCTCGTCATTCCCCGCAACTGGGGGGATAGGCGAGAACACAATTTGTGCTCCCGATCCCTTGACCAGGCGTCCTAGGGTCTTGAAATCTTTCTTCATTGCCCTTGGACGACTTCTTGTTACCCCGTCGCTGCCTAGCTGAAAGAGCAAAAGTGGGTAGTAGTCCGAGGGCCGTACCAGGGAAGGAAGCATCCTCTTCACGTCTTTGACCCGGGCCCCAGGGAGGCAGCAGACCTCCCTATGGACCAGGTCCAGCCTGCATATTGGGCCTTCCGCCTTCAGTAGGGCGTCACCTATGACAAGGACACGTCTTTTCTTCTTTACCGCAGAGGTAAAGAAGGTATAGAGAAAAGGTATAGAGGTGTGTTGTCTTCACATTCAGTTTCCTTCTATGTATATGTAACCTAAAGAAAATTTAGATCAAAGAGGTCTCTGAAGAGGCTACGCTCTCTTGTTGCATAGCAAGTAACAGCCAGCTTTCTTGGAGTATGGGGTACAAGGGTATGTGTGTAGGTGTGTGAGAGAAGAAGCACACAATATGGATTAC